>NC_138907.1:122308127-123555993 GCF_965231255.1 Vanellus vanellus
ATCAACTACTCTGCCTCTATTATTTTACATGTTCACTAAGCATCTGCTATTGAGCATTAGGAGAAACACAGGATTGTTCTAGATATACTTTGGTCTTACCAAATGTTGCTATGCTCATGTTCCTATGGCCTTATTTTTCCAACTATGAAGAGAAAGTTGTATTCAGAGAGGCAAAGAAAGAGATTGACAGTTTCCCAACTAAAATAGAGGCAGCTGAAAAATAAATCTCAAGTCTTCCACTTTAATATTTAAAATTTAAAGCTACAGCCAAGTAAATGCATTTGTGAGGGTCTGCGGTTTAAGGTGTATACTGTTTCAGTATTAATAAGTAATTTTTCATGCTAGAAGGAAAGAAGCCCAGAATACTTACAGAATTTTGAATACCTAATAGATATGTCTCTTGCATCTGCATCTTTCTATACATACATCCATGGATAGATTTATCTTCTGCCTTTCTCCTCCTTCCCCCAGCCCATACCATACAGACTGAAAGGATTAATTTGAGATTCAGTCAGATGCTGCACTCAAACCCCTCTGTACCAATAGGCAGAGAGAATCCCCTGCAGCTGGGAGGAAGGGAAAGACTAAATTACTTCACGGATGAATGCAACAAGAGAAGACTGGATTCTGGTGGAACATATTTTGTTCCAAGACTAAAGCTCTTCCAGAGCAGCTCTTCTGTCCTGACACAACCCTCAGCAGTGTCAATGTCTGAGTGATTTTCAAAGCACTGAGACCAACATCTGCCTCATGGAGTTTGTTCACTCGGTCATCCTCCACCAGGGAGAAACCTGTGTATGCAATGTCATGTTATGTTAGGAAGGAATTGGCTTGGGGTTTTCTATAGGTGCAGAGGTCTTGCTTTAGGTAACCTCACGTGGCATCTCAGATGAAGTCAGGCATTTATGATGGTATGTGTATTCAGAGGAGCAATGAAAAATCCACACCACCTACTCAGCAGAGATGTCAGACTCAAGCACCTGCACCAAATGAGTAAAGATCTTCTTTTGGACCCTTTCAAAGCCTTCCTTCCTCCCTCCCTAATTAATTCTCTACAGAAATGGAGCACATACTTCAGGAGAACTAGTTGACAAAGCAATGCGAATGTATATGCAAAACATCTGAATGAGTTAGGTGAACTCGATGCCACATTCTTTCCCCGGCAGAGATGGGCTGAAGGTGTTCAGTTTAGGTCCTGTATCTAGCTTCAGGCTTAAGGCTTTGTGCTGCTGCTTGTTTCCAGACATTTCACATCTTTCAGATGCGATATGCAGGTGATAATGGGAAAATCCCCTGCCTCTGACTGTAATCAGGAACTAGAAAAGCTTGGAGCCAAGGGGAAGGGAGATGAGTGGGAGATCTGACATAGATGTAGTAAAGGGAGTGGGCGGTGTTTGATTTTCTTTTCTTAGAGTATTTTTTTTTTTTTAAGATAAGACAGCAGCTAAGCTTCTAAAATTAAATTCTGAGGGGGACTCTGAATTTCAGGATCTTCATTAGTGCATTGCTTTGGATCTAAAACAGACTGCAGATGTGGGTGTTTTTTTCCTATTTTAGGTTAGCAAATTCCTCAGGGCCTTCCCTGTTCTGCTTTAAAAAAAATCTGATCATTTCTTAGCTGTACAAAACACCAGAATTTACCAACTTCATAACCTTGCAGACCCCCAGGAAGTTTTGGCTATTATCTTCCTACAGATCTTGGTCTGGGGCCACCACATGTTAAAGGGCTTGTTTGTGGTGCTGCCATTTGGGACATATTCAACCTGCTCATAGCAGGTGTCACTAGGAGACTTGTGACTCCTTCTATCCACTGACAGCAGAGTCAGAACTACAACACCCTAACAACTGTGGTAAGGATAGGTTTATCTATAGCAGGTGGCCTGAGGTCTGAGAATGGACCTAACCAGGATCATGTCAATATAAATAGGAGCCATTGTAATTAGTTTTGGCCTCTGGGTTGGTACTTCGATGGGAAAATGAGCATCAGCCCATAAATCTGCTCTTTCTGTACTGCTAAACAGCTCACTTCTTCCCAATGGAGAGAAGATGGGACATTCCTAGAGGGTAATGCTGATTGTGTTGTCTGTTTTCCATGTAGCATCTGTCTCTGAATTACTTGAGTAGCCGGCTGCAGAATGTATGAGGCGAGATTATCACAGAATCACAGAGTTTTCAGAGTTGAAAGGGACCTCTAGAGATCATCTAGTCCTACTCCCCTGCCTAGAGATCATCTAGTCCCACTCTCCTGCCAAAGCAGGATTGCCCAGAGCACATTCCTCAGGACTGCATCCAGGCGGGTCTTGAAAATCTCCAGAGAAGGGGACTCCACAACCTCCCTGGGCAGCATTATGTTGACCCACGCTGGGTCGTGAAGAGGAGAAGACCCTGGTCAGCCTGCTTGGTTTCACTGATGAAAATAAGTATTGAAGTCACTGCTCTAAGACAAACAATGTGGTACTACAGCAACGGCCGTACCTCTGTTCCCGTTCTTTGAGGAGCTGCCTCATCACTAAAACATGGCTGAAAAAGGATCATTACTGCGGCATATGCAAGTCAGTGAATACATGATCAGATGCCTTCTGATTTCTCTCTTCAAAAGAGGATGCCTTTAATTATCAAGCCAGTAAACCACGATGGGCTCATAGAAGTCGGTTGCCGGAGCACGTTGCTGAAATCCTGCACAGTTTTCAGATTGGTAGCAGGACCGCTTACTGTGTCGACAGAGCTGCCGTTCATGCTCATTAAGTCTATGTGCTGAGCACCTTCATGAATGGATAGGGGCAGCTGTTGTTAATGTGCTGTGGTCTGTTTACAAGAATAAATCACTTGATTAGATTACATCTTTTATTTCTGTGATCAAAAGCCCACGGAACAGAATAATGGCCTTAACCCATTCAGCTTGAAAATTTGAATAATAGGAGTGAAAAAAGCTTCTTTTTTAAATTTTATGTTCAGTAATTTAAAAATTAGAAAAAAAAAGCCTCACACACTTGCAGTTGAGCTGGGTGCCTCGTGATCTCAGTCTGGCATTTTGCGGCAACAGATGCACCACAGGATCTCCTCTGCTATTAGCCCTTGGGCTCTCTTGAGAAGAACAACCTGAGCATTTCACAAGGTGCTCTGGTACCAGAGGGCTGCAGGAAGCATGTGCACCTGAAGCTGTTTTGCTTCTGCTTCTGCAATCCCAGCCTTCTACCTGGTTTCGGTGTAGTTATTTCCTGCATTACGAGGCACAGAGAACGCTTTGTGACTGAAACAATTACCATGTGAATGGAAACACAGCCTTAGCTGTGTTCCAACAAGCTATGGGACAGACAGACCTACGGTGCATGAAAAACTCCTTCCTTAAAGGGGGAACGCTATTTTCCTCACATATCTTTGGCTTCCTTCCATCTGCCGCTATGAATTCCTGCTGCTTTTGATGCCACTGCTGTCAGCAATGTGATGACACGACCACCCTCTTGAGCCTGTTTGCCCTTCCTTGGGACCCTCTGGTGAGAGAGGAGATAGCTTTTCTCTCTCTGCCCCTGCCATCCTCACGGGTACAAGGGAGGGGTGAAAGCCCTGGTCCATACTCCGCTTCTCTGTGTTACTATCTCTCCTCTTTCCTTTTCCATTTCTTTTTATGTCTTGACCCTGCCCCACTTTTAGGATGGGTAGTAGATATCTCCCTTTGAGGAAACCTCTCCAGACTGACACGCTTTGTGAGCGGAGCCCTTCTAATTGCATTTCTCACAGGATAACCGTCCTCAGGGAGTTGCATAATCTTCCCTCGCACTGTCCTGCTGATGAGCTGCAAACTGACACTATGTAAAAATAGTTGAAGCTTGGCCTCCTTTCTTCTTTTGAGACTGTTTTAGAGCACTTCTTCTCTCTTCAGAGCTTCACTTATGGATTTGGTTATTTGCATGTGGTGTGACTACCTTTAAATTCTGCTTTATTCATATCTCTCTCTTTTTTCCTTTGCATGCCTCCAGTATTATCTCTGGGCTTTACTGTTTTCCAGTGTATAGAAAAGCCCGTATGACCTATGAAGAGGAAAGGAGTCTTCATTTATTCATTCATTCAAAATCAGCTCCTAATTGCTGCAGTTTTATCTTTTTAGTAAAAACCTTAGAGTTTTGTAGAGGACCAGGTCAGAAAGGAGGATTTGGCTTAATCAAAGCCTTAAATTGACCTTAAATCCCTTTCAGAATTGTGATGGAGTCAAAGCACTGGAACAGGTTGCCCAGGGAAGCTGTGGGTGCCACATCCTTGGAGGTGTTCAAGGCCAGGTTGGATGGGGCTTTGAGGAACCTGGTCTGGTGGAACATGTCCCTGCCCATGGCAGGGTTGGAGCTAGATGATCTTTAAGGTCCCTTCCAACCTAAATCATTCTATGATTCTATTCTATGATTGGTTTGCTTTCTTGAATTTGAGTCTAAATGAGAGTTTGTGATGGCCAGTCAACTAAAGAGGAAGAAAAAGTTAAATAACAGGTAAAATTTTGAGGAAGAGTTGGAGGAACAGAGAGAGTATCTGACTGGACCTAGCATGGTGAAAGCCTTTTGTCTCTGGTCCAGACTTCTTGGAGAGAGTACTCAGAATGAATGTCGAAAGTATTCTGAAAACTGATCAGTTTCTGGCAGGAAATCTGATTGGTCATGACTGATAATAATGAAAAAGTGAATCACATCATAATTTCATATCACAAATTTCATGCATACAACCTGAGTCAGCCAATTTTTTTTCATTCCTTTTGCATACTCATGCTTTCTAGAATCAAAAAAGACCATGGAAGCATCTAGATAAATAGACATTCAACTAATTAAATCTGTGACTGAGATCAGAAATGCGTTTGTGAAAGATTCTGTACAAGTGCAGAGGATGAGAGAGTGTTTGCCCTGACATGAAATCAACATTCAAGTAAATGGATAAGCTAAAGCAGTGAACGGAAGATAGGTAAATTGCAGCTTTTACTTCTTACGAATTATGAATTGGAAGAGAGACCATTGACTCGGATAAACAGGTGAGCTACAGTAGTCTAATAAATTCCCTTGCATCAGCTGAGTTGCAGTAATTTATTCCTCTGCTCATTGCAGAAGATACCAAGTCGGCAGATTTGCCATTGGTTGGCCATATGCACGAGGACAGTTAACACACCTCAGCAAAAAAGTCTGCTGATACCACCTGAGAACAATGTTGACATCATATCTGGCGAGGAAGAGATCAGAAGTGAATGAACAAAAAGCGATCAGCAGAAACTAGTAAAGAAAAGAATAAGAACATCCACCTGTTTTCCTAGAGGCTTAATGTGACATTGAGATCAGGTGAATGAAGTTCAAATGGGAAGTCTCTTTATCTTTACTTCTTGAGATACCAGGATGGTCTATGGTACCATCAAGCTTGTGTTGTTCTGAGAGGCATTCTCACTAAACCAAACAAGGGAGAATGATCTGGTTTGTATCAGATCTCCCAAGCCTGAGATAGGCCATGATCCTCACTTGCAATGTGAAACTCGTGTTCTTGTTTCTTCCTTTCTCGTTTCTTCTTCTTTTCCCTTTCCTTCCCTTACCTTTATTTCTTATCTTCTTTTCTTGCCAATTACTGACTGTGTTTTGTAGGAACCCATGACCCAAAAGCAGGCGATCTGCAGTGGTTTACACCATCAGGTATAAATTTGGTACTTCTCAAAGGCAATCAGACCTAACCTGTTGGTCAATGTTGTACTGAAATAATCACTAAAATATGAGATTACATTTACACCATTGAAGACGGTGTGGTGTGGCTGTCCTCTACAGTGGAGTGGGATGGAGACAAAATATTACATCCTCTCTTTACTTTCTTCTTCTCTGTGACTATTTCATATTTTGCTTTCAGGAAACCAGGATGACTCTGGCCTCAATTAAAGACAAAGGCTCCAGCCTGTCTTAACTAACTTTTTCCATATTTTTCCCAAAAGAGCAGTTTGGGTACTGTCATGTCAGTTAAAAGGGGGAAGCAGTATTGGTTTAAGAACCATACTTACTGTTTTTCATTCAAGCATCTTTCTTGATTATTCTCTACCTCTGTCTTTAGTAAAGAATGAGAGATTTTTAATGGTAATTATTTATTCATAGAATCATAGAATTGCTGAGGTTGGAAGGGACCCTTAAGATCATCAAGTCCAACCATTAACCTAACCTGACAAAAAACACTTCTAAACCATGTCCCCAAGTACCACATCTACCCTTTTGTTAAACACCTCCAGGGATGGTGAATCCACCCCCTCCCTGGGCAGCCTATTCCAATGTTTTATAACCCTTGCAGTGAAAAAGTGTTTCCTAATATTCAATCTAAACCTCCCCTGACATAACTTAAACCCATTTCCTCTCATCCTGTCACTTGTCACCAGGGAGAAGAGGTCAGCCCCCACCTCTCTACACCCTCCTTTCAGGTAGTTGTAGAGGGTGATAAGATCTCCCCTCAGCCTCCTCTTCTCCAGGCTGAAGACCCCCAGTTCCCTCAGTTGTTCCTCATAAGACTTGTCCTCCAGACCCCTCACCAGCTTTGTAGCCCTTCTCTGGACACACTCCAACACCTCAATGTCCTTCTTGTAGTGAGGGGCCCAAAACTGAACACAGTACTCGAAGTGGGGTCTCACCAGTGCCGAGTACAGGGGGATGATCACTTCCCTAGTCCGGCTCACCACACCATTCCTGATACAGGCCAGGATGCTGTTGGCCTTCTTGGCCACCTGGGCACACTACCAGCTTATATTCAACTGGCTGTCCACCAACACCCCCAGGTCCTTTTCTGCCGGGCAGCTTTCCAGCCACTCCGCCCCAATCCTGTAGCGCTGCATGGGGTTGTTGTGACCCAAGTGCAGGACCCAGCGCTTGGCCTTGTTGAACCTCTTACTATTGGCCTCGGCCCATCGGTCCAGTCTGTCCAAATCCCTCTGCAGAGCCATCCCACCCTCAAGTGGATCAACATGCTCGCCTAGCTTAGTGTCATCTGCAAACTTACTGAGGGTGCATTCAATCCCCTCATCCAGGTCATTGATAAAGATATTAAAGAGAACAGGCCCCAGCACCGAGCCCTGGGTGACACCACTTGTGACTGGACACCAACTGGATTTAAGTCCATTCACCACCACTCTCTGGGCACGGCCATCCAGCCAGTTTCTTACCCAGCAAAGAGTACACCTGTCCAGGCCACAGGCAGCCAGTTTCTCCAGGAGAATGTTGTGGGAAACGGTGTCAAAAGCTTTGCAAAAATCCAGGTAGATAACACCCACAGCTTTTCCCTCATGCACTAAGCAGGTCACCTTATCATAGAAGGAGATCAGGTTTGTCAGGCATGACCTGCCTTTCACAAAGCCATGCTGACTGGGCCTGATCACCCTGTTCTCCTGCATGTGCTGTGTAATGGCACAGAGGATGATCTGTTCCATGACCTTCCCAGGCACCGAGGTCAGACTGACAGGTCTGTAGTTCCCCGGATCCTCCTTCCGGCCCTTCTTGTGGATCGGTGTCACATTTGCCAACCTCCAGCCAGCTGGGACTTCCCCAGTTATCCAGGACTGCTCATAAATGATGCAAAGTGACCTGGTGAGCACTTCCGCCAGCTCCTTCAGTACCCTTGGGTGGATCCCATCTGGCCCCATAGATTTGTGCACCTCCAGGTGCTGAAGCAGGTCCCTCACCATTTCCCTTTGGATTACAGGGGCTTCATTCTGCTCCCCATCCCTGTCTTCTAGCTCAGGGATCTGGCTACTCAGGGAACAACTGGTCCTACTGCTGAAGACTGAGGCAAAGGTGGCATTAAGTACCTCAGCCTTTTCCTCATCCTTGGTCACTATGTTACCGGCCCCATCTACTAGAGGACAGAGATTATCCTTAGTCCTCTTTTTATTGCTAATATATTTATAGAAACTTTTTTTGTTGTCCTTGACAACAGAAGCCAGGTTTAGTTCTAACTGGGCTTTGGCCCTCCTGATTTTTTCCCTGCATAGCTTTACTACCTCTTTGTAGTCCTCTTGAGTGGCCTGCCCTTCCTTCCAGAGGCCATAAATCCTCTTTATTTCCCTAAGTCGCAACACTAGCTCCCTGTTTAGCCAGGCTGGTCTTTTTACCTGACGGCTTGTCTTTCGGCGCACGGGGACAGCCTGCTCCTGCACCTTTAAGACTTCCTTCTTGAAAAACATCCAGGCTTCCTGGGCTCCTTTGCCCTGGAGGACTGCCTCCCAGGGGACTTTGTCAACCAGGCTCTTGAAAAGCCCAAAGTCCGCCCTCTGGAAGTCCAAGGTAGCAGTTCTGCTGACCCCCCTCCTTGCTTCTCCCAGAATTGAAAACTCTTATCATTTCATGATCACTGTTCCCAAGACAGCCTCCAACTGTCACATCCCCCACAAGACCTTCCCTGTTTACAAACAACAGATCCAGCAGGGCACCTTCCCTAGTTGGCTCTCTCACCAGTTGTGTCAGGAAGTTATCCCCAGTACAATCCAGGAACCTTCTAGACTCTTCCCTCCCTGCTGTATTGTATTCCCAGCAGAGGTTGGGAAAATTGAAGCCCCCCACGAAGACAAGAGCTCGCGATCTTGAGACTTCTCCCAGCCGTTTATAGAATATTTCATCATCTGCCTCCTCATCCTGGTTGGGCGGTCGATAACAGACTCCTACTTTATCTGCGTTGTTAGCTCTCCCCCTGATTCTTACCCATAAACACTCAATCCCATTATCTCCATCATTTAGTTCAAAGCATTCATAACACTCCCTGACATACATATTGGTGGATTAGAAAAGTTTCTATGAGTAATCAGAACTCTGAGCCATTTATTGGATCAACTTTAATGTAGCAAAGATGGAAACTAGTATTTTGGATGGAAGTTTCAATTGTGCACATCTTTAGATTCCTTCAACTGCAGCTGTGTGCTTCTATCAAGTATACGTCAATACAACAACACAGCCATATTTGGTCTAACACTCGGTTACATGGGTAGTTATCTATGTCTTACACACTGCTGAAATACTGTGTATGTGGATAAGGGTACACTGTCCATGCAGAACTAACAGGCGGATCAGCTGCTATTTGTCCTTAACCTTCCTGAAGGTTGTATTTCGTCTTTAAATTTTCATGAATCTTTTCTGTCTGTTTCAGAAGGAGGTATTTCTTCTTTAATCAACCATATGATCCTTCAAGTTGTCTCTTCAATCTTGAGAATAGCAAATGAGGGATTTATTTCTGTACTAAAGGAAAATTTTGAGTGCTATGCCTCTATGCTCCTTAAAGCAGTAACCATTGGCATGTTGCGAGAATACATGCATGCCCACCCTCCCCTGTCTTTTGTGATGATCTGAAGAATAAAGGGAGGTTTATTGATGGGAAAGCAGTTTGGAGGAAGAGATAGGAACAAGATTGATTTGATATGAACGTTACTACAGGAACTTTAGCAAAGGAGAAGGAACAGAAAGAATACAGAAATGAAAGAGAGAGCGAACTTCTTAAAGATCATATTTCACAGTTCTTTATTGCCGTCTGCTCCCTGTTCTATATATATTGGGGAAGGAAAAATAGAAAAACTGCAAGTACAGCGATAAATACTTCTCTGTGGTGCAAATGACTTCATAAAAACTCAACTTTCACTTGTGTTTTATCATCCTTTCACCAGGCACTGGTGGTGTGCTATTTATAGCTGTGTAATTCACAGTAGCCTGTCAATTATCCTATAGGGCATTTCCTGACTGTTGGTTGGAGGGCGATGGAATATCCCAGCTGAATGGCAGCATTTGCTGTAACATTATGGCACATTTGCAAATGCGATTTCATTGCAGGCTGCCTACGGCTGGGATGAAAATGTTAAGATAAGAGGGCACCAACAGCTTTTCTGCCTTCCTGCTTTGTGCCAAAACACAGCTAAAATGAGTAGAGGAAAAAATCTCAACCCTCTCTTAAGGAACACTTGCTTCAGTCACATTTTTGCTATTCCTTTTTTGCTGGGAATACGAAAATGTGAGCCATAGCTACGGTATAATGCTGAAGAGAGATGAAATTTTTCAGCTTTCAGAGCATTACTGGCTCTGGTCTGGCCAGTTCAGAACATAAATAGATGAAGCTATATTTTCTTCTACCCCTCTCAGTGTACATATGTCATTTTTAAGACGTATTTTTTAAAAATCTGCCAACATAAGGAATAGCAAACTTCCCATAACATTCATGCAAAACAAACTTAGACCTGAAAAGTGGAGGGGATCTTTTCTTTACCTGTCTTAAGGTCTCTTGTGGACCATTGAATTCTACTAAGTTTTGCTTGTGTTGAGCTCCAAATCTTAGTTTTAATGTACTTTTTGCTACACAGAACCTGGAAAGAAGACATCCCTTCTTCAGCTGGAGGAAGAGAGCCTGGGAATCCACCATCAGCTAAGAGCACAGACCCTGGCTAAACGCTCATTGCTAGATGTTCACACCTGATTTCCTACCGGCTTTCCATCTGGCATTGTATCAGCTAACTTTCTCTGTTTTTTGGAAACATGTACTCACAGCGCATTGATTGCCATCAACTTGATTATCTGCATTTCACTATTCCTTATAAAACTACACTGCAGCATTCCGGTGTTGGATTTACCAATGACATATGAACAGTTACCTTTTCCTTCCTAGTCTTCCTTTTGCTCCCTGTTCACCCATCCAGAACATCTAAATGCTTCTGAGGCTCCACAGGCCCTAGTCTGTATATCTGCACTGCAGACTTTGCTCCCGGACAGAACTTGTGACAGTCAAAAAAATAAAAAAAGATTTAAAAAACAATAATCAAGATCCCTCTTTTTGCCTGCTCTGCAATGATGATTTACAAATTTGCCTATTCTTATTGAGTTTATCAGCAGCATATTTATACTTGCTCAATGAATATGTCATACCAATCTCATAAAAAAAAGACAACTAATCTCTTCATTTAATGATTTCACATTAATAGCTACTTTTTGAGATTAGGTTGTTGTCTAATCTATTTAAACTGGAATTTATTAATATTGTATAGTTCTAACATTTTCATCAGACTATTCTGTGTTAAGTCAAATGCCTTGCAGAAATCGAAGCACGTTATATCTCTACTGACTCCTTTATCAGCTGAACTTGTAGTGTCCTGAAGGATGTAATCAGACTTATGTGACATGATTTATTTTTCAAGAGACGCTGTTGAGAGGCAGTACTTATATCCCTGTTCCTTACTTCTCTGTAAGATAAATGAATGCATGGTCAGGTTTTCCATTCATTTATTGGGGGTTATAGAAGGTTTTTTGTTACTCGGGTTATCCCTTCTCACTTTCTGAATATTAGGATGTGAATGCTTCTCCATCCTTCCAGACTGTGCCAGGACCAGGTATACTGAAAATAAACAGCAGCTGTCCAAAATGCCCTAAGCCAACATTTTTACTTCTGGTGCAAGCCATTTGGGTTTGCTAAAAAAAAATTCTTTCTTGTGGTTATGGTGTAAAATCTTGCAGAATTACTTATGGACTGGAAAATACTTTATCATGATAAAGTGATGTGTGGATCACTTTGCTTCTTTCAAAATGCAGAATAGAATAAGTTTTTGAACACATCTAGCTTCTCTGCATTATTGAGTATTTTATTGCTTCACCACTTTGGTTAGGGTTTCTTTTCTTTCTAATATATTTTAGTAATTTTTTTTGCCCTGCAAGCTATTCTTTTTACCCCAAGATACTTTTTTTTGCATTTGGGAAACAACTCAAATTAAGTATTACTCCTTTCCTTTATATGTGTAAGTGTCAAATAGACAGATAGAGAGGATGCAATACCAGTACTTCTATTTCTGTTTCTATTTCCATCTAACTCACTTGCAGTAATAAATCCAGCTGTTCCCTTTACTGTGCTTTAAAACTGGTATTGGCTAGAATTTTTCAGAATTGTGGTATCAACCCTATTTGGCTACCAGAAAACCTCTTTTAAGTGATTTTCTCCTGACTTTTGTTCATATTTCCTTCCTAGACGTATACATCCCAGCTGGTAGCCAGTTTGCAGGCTATGGTAACAGTATTCCATATTCTCTAGTCATATGGTTTGAGGAAGGCTCACTTGTGTTACTGCTTTCTTGCTGTCAGCCACCTTTTGTCTGGCTGGAATATTGATTTCTATGTGCCACTGGTCTACTGAAACATGAGGGAAAATGACTTTGTGTCACCTTCTACCAAATGTGATGTTCCTACTTAGACCCAGAACCCGGACACTGGGACAGAGGCTGCTGAAATATTTCCTTCAAGGTCTTCGATACTTTTGTTCAATTCACTTCTGAATGGGGTCTGACTGTTTAAAATGCTTTGTTTTAAACGGATGCTGCCTCCCTGTCTGCTCCAGTCAATTGTCAGCCAACCATCAGCCCTTCCTGCCTCTGAGATTCAGTCCTTTCAGTTGCCTTTTCTCTTTTGGATCGTACGATGCAGTATTTCACAGAAACAATGCCTTGTCATGTATTACAGTTCATTGCTTTGCCTCCAGTATTTCCTGCAGTCATTACTTTTCAAAACAAGGAAAACTCCAGAGTTGTCAGCTGAATTTCCCCTGCTCCCTGACAAGATCCTAGAAGTACTCTGTAAGCCTAGAGCTCCTCAAGATACTGTGACGCCATCTTACATCAATTCCTCCTTCGTAACGTAAAACCTCTCAGCAGCACAGAAGTGGACTCCTCCAGGTCACCGATAAGGCTGTTCAATGCCCAAGTCCCCAGCCAGACCCCTGTTGTGCCCCACTGCTCACTGGCCTAGAGCTGGACCACAACCCATTAACCACTGTCCTCTGACCCCAACATATTTTACCATAAAGTCTCCATACAGGAATACTGTGGGATACAGTGTTGAAAGCTTTGCAGACTTAAAGCAAATGACATCCACTGCTTCTCTATGTCTACAAAACCAGTCATTTTATCACAGAGGACACTCAGGTTGTTCAGGCATGATTTACCTTTGGTAAATCTGTGCTGATGGTTCTTGATCACCTCCTCCTCCATTGTGCACTCAAAAATGTTTTTGAAGAGGACTCGTTCTATGATGTGCCCAGGAACTGAATTCCTGCCCAAGAACCTCCTAGGTGCTGCATTTCACCTGGGCTTCAGCTGTCCCTCTCCATAATCTGCCATGCTTTTGCCAGCAACTCTTGCTTTTTCCCTCCACCTTCAAAATTAACGGGTCAATTAAGTAAGAGAAAAGCTTACCCAGAATATTTTAGATTAGACATTTGGGGCTGTCTTCTTCCCACCTTTAATACACATCTCAAAAGAGCATATTCACTGTTGGCTGCTACAAGGCTTTGCTACTCCAAAGCTAAATGTGTAAAAAACAACTAAAAGTAATTGCAGCTAAATCCAACTGGTAGCCAAGAAGTAAACTTAAAACAAAGGAATAAAGCAAGAAACAAAGAAAAAAAAAAACAAACCATGGACAAAAAAAAAAAAGAGAGAGAAATTGACTTCAAACAGGACAAAACCAGTAGCAAAGCTACATCCACGGCACAGCACAAATGTGGCACTTGGTCTATTCACTAACTTCATTTTAAAATCTGCTTTTGTAAATAAATTATCCACTTCAAACTTTTTTCCAGCTTCTGCCTGTTTTCATTTTTTATTTATTTCCATCTCTTTTACAACATAATTTTTACTGTAAAACTATTTCTTATTACCTGTAAAACCTATTTTTAATTTTTTTTTAATCTTTATTTTACCCTAACTAAAGTTCTTCAGCTCCCAGAGCAGGCACATTTTATTAGTTCTTCTCGATGTTCACTACTTGGGCATGTTATAATTGCATCCCAAATACTCTGCCTTTTCGTACCCACTAGTCTTTCAGGATTGCCTCCATATCTGGTTGTATACAGCAGCCAGAGCACTGCAAATACCTGCCAGATGGGGGACAGTAGATACTACAGCTTCTTTAAGTTAAAAACCTCACAGTCAGGCTCTGGACAGAACTTAGTTTCCACACCTTGGAGGCAGATATTTGCCTTCTCTGGGTTTCTGTGCCAAGATTTCTGTGTAAATGAAAGTAGACTTGCTTCTAGCAGCTGCTAGCCAGTGAGAGTTTTTTTTTTTTATGTTTAAAATACAAAATTTAATGCCTTTAGTAGCAAGAAGTTGCTAGAAATGGGCCCTGATAGCTGTTTCTGTCAATAAGAGAAACTCTCCCCTTTTGAAGAGGGCAGAGTTAAATGCAAATTTTAATTAATGAGAAAAAAGTTTGCACACAAAATGTAGAAAGCACCTGTCCAAACACCTGAAAAGTAGAAAACAGTTTCTAAAGTGTGGTCAACTAAAAATTCTCTTGGTTCTTAATGTGATGAATATTTGATGTTTCCGTTAAATGGGAAATCTGGTAGTCGCGGGGAAGAGTTCCTATAGCCGCTAAGTTTAAAACTATATGTAAAGATATGCTGAAGGTGTAAGTCTTGATTAAGACTACAATCAAATATTGGTTTCAAACTTCTATGCTTTCACTCTGTGATGCCTGTGTTGAAGTCAGAGCTTTTGAATATTTTTTTCTGTCCTCTGTCCACCTCTTTTCTGATTCAGCTGAAATGCGCAGGTCTCGTGTCATTCTGTCTTCCTTTGAGTTTCATAAATATAGCTAGAGGTGCCCCTTTCAGTCTGAGAATTCCTGTCCTATGAATTTAAATAACACACACTACAGGCAGGTTGTCCAAAGACGCATTCACCTTGGACCACTCCCATCCCACAGAGGACTAGGCATCTGCTGTGGCTGAAATTGGATGGAAGTGATCCAGAACTTCAGGTTACCCAAACCAGAGGCATAGACAATTAACAATAGCGATTCGGTTACTTTTGTTGCGTCAATGTGTATTGAGGCAGTTTCACCGCAGGAACATCCTGTCGGAACATTTCTGGCTTTGCAATGCTCCAAAATTTGATTTGATGGTATGGTGGCTATCCAGCTCCTCAAGCTTTATCATCATCTATTCCGTATTTAGAGAGGCTGCCTTTGTACTCCTTCATGCCAAGGCGAGACTCCTTTTGTTTACAGCAGCTGTCAAGCTGATCTGAGTTCCTGAGATAAGACTAAATCTTTCTACCAATGCAAAACCTGCAAGGGAACAGATTTTGCTATATTAATGAAGATATTAATTATTTGTAATACAGAGCAGTAGAACCCTTGGTGTAACCAGGGTTGAAGTCTCCTTGTAAAATGCATTACGTGGACATGCAAGGCTACACGGTCTGTGTTCTGGGGGCTATAGAAGGCACATGCGTGGAGGAGAGGTGGGACAGTCAAAGAGTAATTGGAAAGAAGAGATGCAAAATACAGGAAAAGCACTCTGAGTTGATGAGCACATGATGTTTGTCCTTTGCGTGCATTTTGAGGGCGATAACCAGGGAAGGGTATATGGCTGTGATAGGTCAGCTAGGGCAAAGGAAGGAACCAGGGAAGACACACTGATGATAAGATGAAATGCCGATAAAAGAGAGCATTTTGGTGATGTTATGCAAGCAATTGAGTGGCAAGACGAGGGCTCGGCACATACATACTTTGGAGAAGTTTGTGCAGTGAAGCTATTTGTGAAGCGACAGTAGAATCTAATTTGTTTGAACTCTACCATCTGTGGTGTAATTGCCTTATTGCCAGTGGGATTTATATGAGTAAATGAACACTAGAAAGAGGAAGAATATTAATAATAGGGGTTTATTTTATATAGGACTATCTCTGTTCATCTGTGTAAACCATATCAAAATAAGTCAATTAAAATCTATTTTATATAGGATTATCTCTTTTCAGCTGCGAAAATTATAGGAAAAAAATAGGTCAATTACAACAAAACTTCTACTAAGGAGGAAAAAACACACTATCATAAAAAGAATCTGATTGCTCTCTAATTACAAAGAATAAAAAAATCACTAATGTCAATTCTAAGATACAGCTTCAACAGAAGAACAAAAATAAAATTGAAAGCTGACATCTTTCTTTTACAAATAGTTGCACTAAAAGCTGCTGGTTTGACAAACTTCCAAACTGACATCTTCTATTTATACATAAAGCCATCGCAATTTTTTTCCCCAGCTGATATTTGGTAACAAGGCACTTAGCAGATGGGATGCCAAATTGGATCACTTCTTCTGTGATATTGAAGTGTGTTTTTTAAACCCCTCTCCCATTAAAAACTATGGGTCTTGTTCTATCACAGCTACCAGTGTGGTTACAGAGACATTCCTTCATCTTCACAAACCAGGCCAACTAATATATCAGGCAAATGTTGATGGTAGGCAAAGAGAATTTCATGTTATAGATGGTATTTGACCATTTTCACATAGATTGAGACCCTTGGAATATGTGTGTGTATGGTCAGCTGAATACTGCTTTGAGGACAGATTGATATCCTGACATGCTTCAGCTACACATAATGCCGAACGGTGTTGTCCCAAAGCTGGCCTTCCGTAAAGCAGCAGAGCAGACAGCGTTGAAAGTGTGGGTGCCCTCTGTATAACAATCCTGCTGCTGTGATTAGAACTCGTAAAAGTAGATCAAGGGGTTGGAACAGAAAAGCTTCATCAAATTCATCTGTGTATTAGCCAATGTCCTACTTTACTCCTTCAGTTTCAGTCTGCTTTCTGCGTTTGATCTGGTCGCTGGAGTGGGGGAAGGCGCGCGCGCTGTCATCATGGGGTACACTGGGTAATTTGGCTGTAGTTTTGGAGTTGGTTAAGACTACATGAAATTTCTGCAGGCTGTTGTGATGCAGTGGAAGATGAGGGACGGCAGGGTTTTGTGCCAAGAGGATACAGAGGTAGACAGCTGTGCCTAGCAATGCTTCCTAGGAAAGCTTGTATACTGAATAATTGCTAATTCACTGCCGTTACATGAAAGAATTGATGATTACCATTCACTTGAATGATCCATTCTGACAGATCATTTAACAGCTTTTATTTTGTTTTTATATCAGACTCCTGATGAGATACAGAATGTTACATATCTGTGGATGAAACATAAAACAAAAAAGGAAAGGCAGAGACACACTAAGACGAGATGCTTGTGGGGATCACAGGCTAACAGCTCTTCTTCAATTTACTTCTGCGGTCCAACTAATGTTTATTTCACAAGGGAATGAGTGTATGGTGTTTGCCCACACGACGGAGGTAAATAAACGGGGCTTGATCCATTTGCTTTCACATAGGTAGGTAGCACCAATGGAGTCTTTTAATTGTTCACATACAAATAGCAGCACCCGTGGGAGACCAGCACCCCTCTGGACCAGCCGTGGGAGACCAGGAATACCCTAGGGCAGCTCAAATGGCTTTAAACCCTTCCTTAGACCTGTGGTCTCAGTGCAGTTTCTTGCACATAGTTTCTTATTGTACTGATATTATTGAGATCAAATAAATTTTTTTGAGAGCGCTCCATTCCTGCAGTATCCAAGTACTAGCATATTAGATGATGATTTTAAAACCAAATCCACTGCCATCAAGTCAAAGTACAATTTGAGATCCTAAGTGACCGAGGTTCCTCTAAGACAGGTTAATTCAAACTGACTGGCAGTCATTAACATTCAGTCCCTACTGTTGCAGGCATTATCAGGATCCAGTAATAAATCTGTCTTAATCAAAGTCTTCCTGGAAAATGGACAATGGGCTCTGATGAGTAATATCCTGTCTGCAAACAATTTCATGGGAGATTCTGCTAAGTATTGTTTCGGAAATTAAGTTTTTTCATAGTCCTGCACTGAATGTATATCCATGCAGGCTGCCATTAAAAAAAAAAAAAAAAAAAAATCATTACATCGTGCTTGAAACAAAATGCTATTTCTGAAGTTTTTGTGTGGGCACAACTTCTGTGATGGAGGAAGGTTTGTCCAGAAGGCTAACTATGCCCTGTACAAATGTAAAGGACAGTAAGGGCAGGGGAAAAAACAGTGTCAGAAAACTGACAGCTTTCACTGATACTTGCCATATATCTTCCAGCAGATAAATACAATGCCTTATTCTGGTAGGGAAATAGTCTAGGGTATTGTTTAGACCATATGTTCAAGTACATAGGGCTAGTGTCATAACAACTGAGGTTTCTTATTTTCTAGTTTCTGCTAAATCTTGTGTTTGGGAAAAAATAAAAGTTTCTCCATAGTCTCGATTCTGCTGCGTACAAATCTTTCCAGAACAACAGGAAGCCTTTTGTTATCATGAATGTTGACTCATTTGGGTAGAAATCTCTTAACACAATGAAAGTAACTACTCTTAGCCTCAGTGAATTTTGAACAGACTTCGGAACCAGTCTGTGTGGCGTACAACTGCCTGGTTCTGTCCAGACGTATCTCACATCAAGACTACTCCCATTAGTGTGTCTTCCTACTATATAACAGATCAACGATCAAGAGCTAGAAATAATCTTCGTCCCTAGATCCTCTCAAATTTCAGTACTGCTCGTGACAGCACTGTCGTATGCTTTTCTTTTCTTATTTCCCTCCCTCCCCCTTCCCCCAATTTGGGGAAAAGAAATATTCTCTTGCTGCCCAAGAGAAGGTTCGGGTTCACTGTACTTATCCTGATGAATCACAGAATCACAGAATGGTCAGGGTTGGAAGGGACCTCTGGAGATCATCTAGTCCAACCCCCCCGCCAGAGCAGGGTCACCTACAACAGGTTGCACAGGACAGCATCCAGGCGGGTTTTGAATGTCTCCAGAGTGGGAGACTCCCTCACCTCTCTGGGCAGCTGTGCCAGCGCTCTGCCACCCTCACAGGAAAGAAGTTCCTCCTCATGTTAAGATGGAACTTCCTATGGTCAAGTTTGTGCCTGTTACCTCTTGTCCTATCACTGGGCACCACTAAAAAATGACTGTTCCCATCCCCCTGGCACCCTTCCTTTAAGTATTGATAAGTATTGATAAGATCCCCCCTTAGTCTTCTCTTCTCCAGACTAAAAAGGCCCAAGGCCCTCAGCCTTTCCCCGTAAGAAAGGTGTTCCAGTCCCCTAATCATCTTCATAGCCCTTTGCTGTACCCTCTCTCACAGTTCCCTGTTCTTCTTGAACTGGGGAGCCCAGAAGTGGACACAGTACTCCAGATGTGGCCTCACCAGAGCAGAGTAGAAGGGAAGGACAACCTTCCTCGTCCTGCTGGTCACACTCTTTTTAATGCCCCCCGGGATGCCATTGGCCTTCTTGGCCACCAGGGCACATTGCTGACTCATGGTCATCCTGTTGTCCACCAGGACTCCCACAGAGTCCTGCCTTTCCACAGAGCTGCTCTCCAGCAGGTGAGCCCCCAACCTGTACTGGTGCATGGGGTTATTCCTCCCCAGGTGCAGTACCCTACACTTGCCCTTGTTGAACTTCATAAGGTTCCTCTCTGCCCAGCTATCCAGCCTGTCCAGGTCATGCCGTATGGTGGCACAGCCTTCTGGCGTGTCAGCCACTCCTCCTAGTTTAGTGTCATCAGCAAACTTGCTGAGGGTGAACTCTATCCCTTCATCCAGGTCATTGATGAATATATTGAACAGGACTGAACCCAGTACTGACCCCTGAGGGACACCACTTGTTACAGACCTCCAACTAGACTCTGCACCATTAACCACAACCCTCTGAGCTCTATCCAGCATCCAGATCAATTCCTCTGTTGTTGCCATTCCTATTTCCCCTCCAATCCCAGTGCCTGCTCAGTTTTGTGTGCTATCCCTGTGCTCCAGCCACATTTGGCAGCGTCAGTAGTGGCTTCATGTTCATTAGCAGATGAAGATTAGGTGAAGATGAAGGCCAGTAATCAACTAAGGCTCAGCACAATTCAGATTAAAAGCATAACAGCAAATTCAGCTGCAATGTACACCAGAGATTAATTTGTCCTTCATTTCCATATTTACAAATAATAGTAGGGACTGCATATTAACTCTAAATATTACATCACAGGAGGAGTTGCCAGCCTAGCTTTAAGTCTAGAAAGAATATTAAAAAATTCAAAAATGTAAATGTAGACATCTACCTTTTTACACAATCTTAGCAATTTTGTTGAACATGGTTTTTGTACTGACAAACTGGTACAAAACCTATTTGAAGGGACAGGACTTGCTGTCTCATTATCACCAGTGTTTCCACTTAAATTCTTAGACTGTGAATCTGCTTGCAGTTGTTCAACCGAAACATTCTCCTGTTGAGAATTGTGAAGCTTCATTTCCCTTAAAATTTTCCAGGGACAGGAGGATGTCAGTCTAGGCAGAATGCCCTTGGGGGGATCTAGGGGAACTCCAAACAATACATTTAAAATGGTGTCTCATTATAGCTGCATTTTTACAATTCTCACAGAAATCATTATTTCTTCAGGAACCTTTCATTTTGCAAAAATGACTGATGCTTTGATTTTATTTTTTTTTCTCTTTCAGGTGCAAAAAACTACTAAAACATTTCCATCTTTTTTTTTTTTTTTTTTTTTTTGTGATATAACTCACTATGACTACTGCTTGTTATAGTGTTATAAATTTGAGGGGAAAATGGTGAATATACCATCATAGACGACTGATGGACATGAGAAGTGACGTCTTTGTGTTGGTTATAGAGAAGTCTTGTATGCATTGTAGGGTAAGAAAGCCTCGTTTGTGGCTGCCATGTTAACTGGCATTCCGGAAAACCTGGTTTAATTACTCATCTACCCCAAGCTGTGACAACTGAAGCAAATCGTTTAGGTGGGGATTTACCCCCACCTCGCTTTAACATCTACCTGAAGTGCCTACGCTGGCTGACTAGCTATGCCATGTCTTCCCTGTAGTCAACAGTGAGAGACAGAGAGGATTCAGAAGGTGGCTGAACCCAGCTAAGATCTGATTCGATTTCAGGATGTACCTACCTCTCTGTTACAGAATCACAGAATGGTCAGGGTTGGAAGGGACCTCTGGAGATCACCTAGTCCAACCCCCCTGCCAGAGCAGGGTCACCTACAGCAAGTTGCACAGGACAGAAGGACCTCCACTGCTCTCTGGTTAAGCAGAGCGAATCTAGCCCTTCATATCTTGATTTTCCGCTTGCAGGAGGAAACCATTTCTATTCTTTCATGGGTTCTGTAAGTAGAAACTGTTTCCCCAGGTTTTGTAAGCCAACACTTCCATCTCTGAACTTAGGCAGAAAACGGGGTTACGAAAATATTTGAAAACAAGAGAAAAGCATGTGTATGTGTGCAACATTAATCTTTAAGTCATATCATTAGAATTCTTAAGAGAAGTATCAAAAATATTTAATTGGAACCACTTTTTTCTGTCCCCCACTTGCTGCCTAAGGCAAAGCTAACACTCTCCATTATACAAATGTCTGCCAAGCTAACCCATTGCATTTATTTACAAGTCCATGTTAAACTGATTGCCCGTCCTCTGTGCAGCTCGGCAATTACAGACATCATCTGATCCTGATGGTAGATCGGTACACTGCCAGCAATGACATCGTTTACTTCAATGTTTCTATTAATGATAAATCTAGTCAGCTAAAAGGATGAGGCATGTGCCCTCAGGTTGATGCTAAATTGAAATTACCACTTAGCCTGCAATGAATTGCCTACCTTTTGATTAATAGGCTAAATTCCAGAGCTGACCTTTTCAAAATTACTGAATTACTAAATCCTGAGACAGACAACAGAGTTCCTCTTACAAGGAGAAGTGTATTATGCAAACATGTAGGGTCACCTAGAGAAGAATCCGACTCTTGGTACCGTGTAACCCATACACACAGGTGTTAGCCAAGGTGCCGTGTCAGTCCATAACTGTGGTTTATAGCTGCAGGATAATGCTTCTCCACTGCCCCGGCGCTTCCCATACTGCAGTCACACAGAAGGTGGTCTGGAGGTGTAACAAGTGGTTCTGCATTGTCTTTTCTAGTTTCAGTGCCCAAATTAGCATTACTTTCAATTTCTAGAAAATCCCACCCCGAGCTCTGCACTTTAGCAGCTGGAATGGAATGATACCCATGCTAGCTGGAGTATTCCTAACTAACGTTGTGCTGTAGATATATCCTCAGTCAGATTAGAGGTCTCTGCCTGTTGCTGTTGAAGATTCAATCCAGCAGGGAAGGTTCTAGCACTCAGAAAACAAATTAAAGCATGTTTTTTTGTGTGTTGTATACATTCTGTGTAGAATTCACAGAATCACAGAATAACTGAGGTTGGAAGACACCTCTGGAGGTCATCTAGTCCAGTCCCCTGCTCAGGGCATGGTCAGCTTGAAACATCGCTTAGGGCTGTGTTCAGCGAGTCTTTGAGTATCTCCAAGGACGGAGACTCCACAGGCTCTCGGGTTAACCTGTCCCAGTGTTTGATCACCCTCATGGTAAAAGTTTTTTTCTTATATTTCAGTGGAAAATGGGGAACTGTTAAACTGTTAAATTTCTACATAAGAGAAGAAGTTCTAAACACAGCTTCCCATGCTGGTGTGCTCCTGCAGAGATGCTGCTTTCAAGGGCTGAATGTTTTCTTATACAATAAATGAATAATAAAGACAGCAGGAAGAAGAAACAGTTAGTGAATTAACGGATCGTGAGCCACTGTCATTAACCAGTGAGGCCAATATACACTGTCGAACTGGCTTATTCAGCTAAAAAGAGCTATGTTCTGCTCTGGCACTGGTGTGGTCTGGGATTAAGGTGATATAAATGACAAAACAACACAGTATGATGGATTCTCTGCTAAAAATAAATACCCATATCCCACATGGCATCTTGCACTCATCCAGTTTTGGCAACAAATGAAGAAGTCTGGAGATAAACAAATCTTATGTGACTACTTGCGATCTAGGCTAAGTCTTAGGGAAGCTGTAATGTGTTTGTGATGAAAGTGTAAACCTAGGTGAGACTAAATGCTTATAATACTGCTGGAGTGGACTGAAAAAAGAACTGTTTCCTAAAGATGAATGAAAGACGTGGGAAGAGGAAAACTGCATTGGCCTTGGCATAGAGAAGGGAAGGAACCAATGGACAGGGCTCAATTTTCATTTTTACTTTATCAAAAATTGAGGCTTTTTTGTCAAAGAAATTAACAATTCTTTCCATAAGGTGGAGTAAAAAATACGGCTATAATAAAGTGGGAAAGACAGGGGTCCCCAGCTCTAGCTAAACACACTGGGGTGAACTGTATGCATGATGTAGTGCAGTCACTTGAGGCCTTGGAATGCGAAAGTTTTAGATAAAATAAAAATATCTGAGGAGTTTCTTCTGGGTGACAGAGTCAAGTTGTGTTTCAGTGCGGTGTGGTGTCTGGTTGCAGAATAGAAGCTGTTAAGGAGAAATGGGGAAAAAAAAGATGAGCTAGAAAACTTAGCAGGTTATGGAGGGAAGCTGGTGAGGAAGGAGTGAAGAGCTGCAGCATCATGCTACGCAGTCAGGTGCAGCACCAAGGGTGCTGTGGATCCCAGCGTGAGATGGACCAGGACGCTGAGAACATTCCGGTGTCAGCAGGGTCTGGGGGGTATCTGGGGTGGGAATCCTCCAGCTGCCTTTGCAGCTTCTCCATCAAGAAAGAAGATGGGAGGAATGTGTTACGGTGGTGTTGCGTGGAAAGGGAAGGGTAGCTGGCTATTTTATGTTGTCGTTTTTATTTTCTTGTCTCCCTTTTCTCTCTTCCCTCAGGATGATACTGTTCTTTTAAGTAATTTGAGAGTTGGAAGGAAAGAAATATTGTTCAATGAATGTACAGAGACTTGAATTTTTCCACGTTTCTCAGTGCAGGCTCAGGCTGCTGTTTATTATCAGCCCTTAGAAACTGAACCCAGCTCTTGCTGCTTCCCTCGGTGCCTAGCAGAGCGGCTACACTCCACCAAACAGATGATTTCTCATGAATCATTCTTCTAAATTTACATGTCAATCAGGAATAGAGCCGAAGGACACAGTTTGTCACTAAAAGCTTTTATTTTTTTTTCTCATTGCCAAAACACATGAATTGAGACTGACCAAAACAGCTCATGAAATCACGTATAATCCAACATAAAATTGTTCTAACAAGAAAGTTTTTCCAAAAATCACAATGTTTCAACATTTCCAGAATTAAGTCCTTAGAAAAGTGGAAACATCCTAAAGCTGCTACTTCATGCATTAAAACAAGCAACAAAACCCCAAAAGTTTTGCTTTGCACGCCTTGATTCCAAACCTGCACTTCAGCAAGTGAAGCGGGATAAGATCAATCATTTCCATTTTACTGCACTCAGCTGACATCCCTGGATGTGCCATGCCAAACAATACCAAGTCACGTTTTCATCAGCAGTTCACTATGATTCACTGGTCGCTGCCTTCAGACAATGTCTATTGTTCTTCAGGTTTCTTTTAGAAAAGCGATATCCATTTTAGAAAAGATCATTCTGATTTTGGCTGGGTAAGGACTCACCAAAAAGAGGTAGGTTTTGCCATAGCCTGTGTAGCCATGGCTCTGGCTGTGCTTTCGGTCTGTGAAACTCACTCATGCTGAGTATCCGGGAAAGTGCTTCTGAGTTTGGTCTGCAATAGGGATGGAAATAGGCTGGGGGCAACTGGGACCATCCTCTTTTTTTTTCCAGCCTCATCTCTCCAGGTTTGGATTTGTAAAAGCTAAAATCAGTCAAGACTTCACATGATTTCTGTGGTGTCCAAAGTGCTCGCTCTGAACATCCAATGTGCTGCAGCCCCATCACTGTAAGCAGCCGATTCCCCTGAGCAGCTCTCCATATCCCATTTTAACCTCTCCTCTCCTCCAACACCTCCCAGACCCGTGTCACTACCTGGCATGGCTGCAGCTCTCGGTGCAGTGTGTTGGCTTGCTCAGACACCTCCTACCCTGCAGCCTTTTTTGGTTATTTTTCCTCTCTACACTCCCTTGCAGACACATCACCCACCACGACGCCCTGCTGATGAAATCTCCCTACCCTCTTTGGCAGTTGCCCGAGACCCCACACGTCCCCCGTCACACCCCTGCCCTTACACACGACCGGGTTATGTCTACATTAACAGGCAGCGCAGACCAGCAGAAGCAGATTTACAGAGTGGAACGGTTGGTGCTGAGGATGCAACAACCTCCACATTTACAGTTCAGAGTGTTTTGCTTTGGTCTAGGTCCAGCCTGGTCCAAGGGACTGCACGTGGTTGAAGCATGTTAGCAGTGTCTTGGCATCACATTTTCCTGATCAGTTTCAGGCAGAAAAAGTCCCGTTTAGAATCATAGAATTGTCTAGGTTGGAAGGGGCCTTTAAGATCATTGAGTCCAACCATCAACTTAATACTGCCAAAACCACCACTAAACTGTATCCCTCAGCACCACGTCTGCCTGTCTTTTAGATACCTCCAGGGACGACAACTCCACCCCTTCCCTGGGCAGCCTGTTCCAATGTTTGACAACCCGTTCGGTGAAGAAATTTTTCCTAATATCCAATCTAAACCTCCCCTGGTGTAACCTGAGGCCATTTCCTCTCATCCTATCGCTTGTTACCTGGGAGAAGAGACCGACCCCCACCTCTCTACAACCTCCTTTCAGGTTGCCCTCATACCCCTTTGCAGCGTAAGATAACCAAAATGCTAGTGTAGATGCCTCCACAGAAGCCTCGTCAGCTTTCCTCCTTCCTGATAGAGGAACCAAAAATCAAGCCTTGTCTCTCTATGCCACCGCTGCAGGGTGTGGTTATTTTTTTAACTAGAAGGAAGCAAAATTTGTCAGTTTATTCCTCAGTAAGGAGAAGCTTGAGTATGTGGTACTAACGCTGTATTTGCTACAGAAAGCCCAGTAGTTCTCATAAGGCTCTTATTCTCATTAAGACAGGAGCTGCAGCTTATTGGAAAAGGCTCTTGATGCACGCACTCCAGACAGGTCCTTCCCCAGTTCAAATCATATTTTTCATGAGGACGGTTGTGCAAAGAACCACTGAGGAAAAAAGATGCATCAGGAGATAGAAAGTCACCTTTCAAGGGCAAATAATTAGGCAGAATTGTGCCGTTTGGTTTTATGTAAGAAAAGTTCTCTAGTCTCTGCTCTTATGACAAATCAAGAGCTCTTGGGGCGGGAAAAGGGAATTTAGCAGCTTGTGCTCTTCCTGCCACATTTGCAGAAACTTTGGTGTAGTAAAGAATATACTGTTCCTTCCATATTTTCAGACCACATGCAAATTTTACTGAGGAATACAATCCTGCGCTGAGTGAGATATCGATACCCCTAGTTGTGTTGTAAGCAGGTGAGATAGTATTTTACTGTACTAAGAGAAAGGGGCACACCTTATGCAGATATGCAGAACAATGCCTCTCATCAATTACGTCAATGAAACACAAAGTGGGTGGGACAGTGGCCATAAAGCCTAGCTTGGTGGGCTGTGCTCCTCATCCTTGCAACATCCCTGTTAGCTGGTGGCCTTCTCAGAACCCATCAGCAGAAGACAATAGCAGTACAAAGAATCTGGACGGGCCTTTATAAGCAATGGGGGGGGGGCACTTCAAGATGTGATTGATCTCACCCCAAAAAGTCAAGGGCCTCATCCCCCAGAAGCACCTGTTTTGCACTACCACCTCCAGAAGAAGTTTGAATGTCCTTTTTAAAATAGATGCCCCACATTTGGAGGGGTAACGTTAGGACAGATTCCCTCCACCCCCAGAGGCGGTGGGGATGCGTGCACTGTACAGAACCAGAAGAATCATCTAACACTTGTCTTTGGTGCTAATTTGTGAAGCCTCTTTTTTTTTTTTTTTTTTTTTTTCTGTTTGTTTGTTTGATGAGGCTCATTAGAGCCAAGTTGAAGGCTGCCAGCTCCTTCCGCACAGACTGCTGAGCAGGCTTTCAGCTGTGCTGGAGAGGCGAGGTTTCAGCCAGCACGCTACTCGCACACCAAGGCCGGATGTTTACTTCCTTTCATGATGGCTTTGCTTTGTCTAGTTGATTGTGGACTTGATTTTTACAAGTGCTATAAAAAAAAAAAAAAATAACGACCCAACGTTCTTGATCTCAGCTGGATTCTTGCAGCTGTGGGGAGGAGGCAGGCAAGCAAAGACTCCATGTTTTCAAGAGCAAAAAGATCCTACTCCATAATTTGTGCTGATTGCTGTCTGATACTTAAAGAAGGAGTTAATTAAGGTTCAAACTCTGTTTGTTTCCTCTCACGGTACAGCACAGCTATTTTTATTTTGTTGTCTACCTGTTTAGTGCCCCATTTGTGCTTGCATTAAAGGCACACCTCCTTGCGTTTCCCAGGAGGAGGCCAAGGTCTCTCTCCTTTATACTGAAATAAAAATATATTTTAACTTTCAAGTTATAATGCCAAGTGCTTGAAGAGTAAGAAACATATGGATCCCAGTTACCCACTCTCATTTCTAGGAGAAATGGGTGCCTCCACATACACATAGTGCACGAGTGTTCCGCTGGAGTGGGAGAGCTTACACACATCTTTATATACAGAAGCCCTCACTGAACTTATCACAGTGGTTTCCTGGAAAGGAAAAGGATGCCAAAATTTGGCACCAGTTCTGAATTATGGAGGACAGGGTGTTACCCTGGTGAGAAACCTTTTCTCTTCAGTCTCCTTCTACCCCTCCTTTCTTTCCTGCATTCTGCCTACCACCTTCTGTACCAGTTTCTAAATTCTAGGTTATTCCTCAGCCCTTTTTCTGTTTCTGTCCATCCTTCCTTCTTCCAGGCCTTCACCTGCCCTTCCGTCCCACCCCTTACTTTGCATTTATTTTCCGTCTCACTCCCAGTTGCCATCCCCCCCCCCCCCCCATTCTGTATGGGAACTGGGCTGTCTTCTCCACTTTCCCTCACCATCAGGCTGCCAGCCGCAGGAAGCACTAAAAGCACAGGAGAGGCAGCTTCATCTTCTCACTCCTGGAGCTTGTCACGTGGAAAGCCCCTGAAGGAGAAATAACCGCAAGTGAAAGTCGTGCTTTGCTGTAAGATACTCTGAACAGAGTAGGTTCAACCAGCAGATAGGGACAAACCCTACAGTAGATTCCACCACCCTTTACAACAGAAAAAAAAATAATCAGTTTTATACTCGACCCTAGTAAAGAAGACCATCCAAATAAGAACCCTGGAAGTTTAAACCATGGCTAATTTTGCTAGGTTTGTCTTGGGAAGGGAATAAAGGTATTTTCACAGTATTACATAGGATCCCCCCAAATTTTGGATCCTGCAAGAATTCTCAGTGCACCTGTTGTAACATTTGGTTTGGTTTCATTTTTGGATAGGCAAAATCCTGTAGTATTCTCTCTTTCCTTTGGAAACACTTGAATGATTTTTACTGAACTTTCTTTAGAAAAATCAGCTTGAAGGGTAGGCTTGTGCAGGCATGGGGAAATACCAGCAGAAACCAGCAATTCTGACAATCATTTTAAACAGTGGAAAAATAAGTCCTTTTTCTATCAGCCACGATGGTGGTTGTGGCTCCTTGCACACCTCGCCACAAGGCACAGTGAAACCCTGATCTCCCTGAAAGCATCAGACTCCTCCCATATAAACAACTTTTTCTACAAATTAAATTGATATCTCTCTCTCGCTCTCGGGAAAGAGAAAAGCATCACTCAAAGGAGAAGATGGGCCAAAACCTCCTGAACCTCTTTGGCGTAAATAGGTACCATAACTGGTCCCACCTGGCTTGAGGGAGCAAAGAAACCCTGGCTTCTCTGATATTTGGATTTCATTGCCTGGCAGCTGGTAGAGTCCTCTGAAATGTGTTTTTCCAAGAAATATAATAAAGTAAAACTTCAACATAAATAGAAACCATGAAAAATATAAATCTTAAGGCACTGAAAATGCCAATACATTAAATTTTCAATTTAATCAAAGTCATGGGTCATTTAATGCAATATGAAGAAAAAATATTGGGAAATGAAATCACAGCAGTTTCTTCTGCTGCAGTTTGTCTAAGAGACTCAGATTATATTGACACTCTGTAGATCTCAACTTGTTTTAAACAAGGAGACCCAGTCAATCTCAGGCACGTGGGTTTCTTTGGTTGCTGATAAAAAAACACAGTTAATGTGTTTTGTACGCACGTGCTTAAAGCAGTGTATTGAGTCCAAAGAAGTGCATGGCTCCCAGGACAAAAACTTCATTTGGCATGACCTGAATCTAAACCCCATTAAATTCAATATATTTCTGCTGAATTTGGTAGCTGTAGAATTGGCTTTAAATGAATTAAGCTCAAAGCATTATAATGTCAAATGCTTGACCCAGAGGTTAAGGCATGGGATTCGTGCGTGCACTCGTGAAACGGTTGGGATCAGAAATGTGTTCCACTCTTCTGATTCCACCCCCTTTACACCTTGTTGCCAGGTCTTCTGTGCAGAGCTGCTCAGAAATTTAAAATGATATTATGATGCTGTGGTAGGAAATAAGGAAAAACGAAATCTTTCTGTAAGAGCTACCTACAAGTCATGCGAAAAAGAAGAATAAAGTTGGTGGTTTATATGAGTTCAGACTGCTAAAATGGGACACAAACGTGTTTGGATGTACAAAAGACCCCATGTGAAAATCTTTATATTCTTAGTCAGAAAATAAAATAAATTATGCTGTTTGTTTGTTTGTTTCCCCCAACAATAGTATTCAAACACCTTTCCTATGTGCCTCTCCAGGTTACTTGTTGCACAGAAGCTCTATGCGGAGCCAGCTGTCTCCAGAAGCCTTCATTCCAGGTGCCATAAAACTTACTGCGGGCTTTGTTTACCACTTAAACGGAAAAGTGTCATCTCTGTTTACTGCTCCTAAAGCCAAAACCAAAATGCGTTTGCTTCTATCTGCTCTCAGGGTAACTATTATGACTGAAACTGTCATATCAGAAATCACCCATCCACACTGCTGATCCTTTACACTGATGGCGAGAAAAATATACTTGGAAAAAGTTTCCTTTCTCACATGTTCAACTTAAACATAGGCTTGCTATTTCTGAGCAATCAATGAAACACAGAAGATAGATAACTCTTTTTTAGTTTCTTATTTTCCAGGTTTTTCTCCCCAAGCCTGGCTGCACACTGTAAATGGCAAGCACAGCTACAGTACTCGTCAGTGGTGGAATTTGATGGTTGTGTCCTCCACTATACAATTTAAAACCTGATTTCATCCCTGGCAAGTCTCTCAGTTAAAATCCCAATCACTTTTTTTTCTTGGGTCTCTGCATATTATTCACTAGATAGACCCGAGGGAAGAAACATAGCTTTCTACTAAAAAACAGGTGATGGTGATGGTTCATCTCTGCCCAATATATTAATCACACAGCAAAAAAAAAAAAAAAAAAAAAAAAAAAAAGCATTAAAAGAAACTAGTCCTCCTTAGAGAGAAGAAATTCAGAGTTTAAAAAGATACCAGTCTATTTCGCGTTCAACAGGATTAAGTGATTGGGCACATAATCATCTTTTTCTTGCAAAACGTACCAAGACCACTTTATACAGCTAAATAATTACGATTACGATGTATTTTCGGGCCTTTAAGGAAAAAATCAAGTCATGTAAGAATGATATGTAACAAAAGTACTCATTGTTCTTTAATATTTTCAGCATTTGAATCTGATTTGTCACTGTGTGTACATTTAGATGCTTTGTGCACCAACGCACACTGACGGAGTTAGGTTTCACTTCTATGAAAATTCAGGCAATCTATTAATTTTGTTCTGTAGCCTCTTTTTAATCTGGGGCTTTAACATTGCTACATTGTCTGCCACACCGAGACATAGGTTATGGTCAAGATCTGCCAGTACCACCATAAGCAATAATGCTGGTTTTGAGTTGTGACCAGAATTGGAAGATTACATGAGAATTATGATGGGGAAAAAAAAAAAAAAAAAAAAAGCAGTTGTTTTCATCTGTCCTATTTTCTCAGGCATTCGTATTTCCAAACTTTTTCCTGCACAAGTAAGAGCTAGAAACAAACTTTCTCATGCATTAAAAAAGAGAAGCTGAGTTTCCCATGTTCCAGGAGCTGGGACTGTAAGAAGGAAAACAGAATAAATTCTAGGAATTAGCGATGCTCTGTAATAGAAATAATTGGTGACAGTTGAAAGAGCTTCATGTTCCTTTGACTGCATAACTTTGATATTGAAGTTATCTCACTACATTCACTTCCTCTGAAAATGAAACCTTATGTAATTGGAAAACAATAATCTAATATCGTAATAGAGTTTTTTCATGGCCATTAGCCTGCATCTCCAGTGGAGATAAATATCTATTATTAGTTCAATCTATCACAAGATCTTGCAGTATTTAGAAAACTCCCTTGGGTCATCATTGCACACACCTCCTATAGTAAATCTTAAATTGTGACAAACGATGGCTTTTTTTTCCATGGATGCCCATTGTCTTCCATATCCGTTTGTCTTCCAAAATGTAACTGATTTTTTTATGCAGCAGGGAAAATGGTGGTTAATGAATGGTAGAAAAGCATCATTTATCCTATTAAAGGCAGGTCTTTTTTTCCCATTTCTGTGTTTTAGACCTCGTTGATGCAGAAACAGCATGATAAATATTTTATGAACAGGAACTAGCAAACACACAGCAGTAGGATGCTGCAGTGATTAAAGGAACTGTTTAAACTTAGAGATAGATCCTGAGTCCCGTTACCGTGAAGCAATGCTTACTCACGCTGGAAAGGGATGTCCAGGGTAGCCCTGGCATGTACACCCTTATCCGTTGCCCCACCTCGCTCCCCTGACAAGGTCTTTCAGATGCCCTTCTGTTTCTCCTTGCAGTTAAGCTACTCAGGGGAGCCACGCCACTGGCAGCAGCAGAAATACCCCAACACCTCCTTCTCTGCCTCAGCTGCACACCCCCAGTCAACCAGTCAACAACAGTAGATTTGCCAAAAAGCACTGTGTTAATCACTCCACCAGGAAAACCCCCTACATTTCCAGCTGCTTCCAAAGGCTCCCAGTTAGAGCAGAAGTTTAACATCCCTCCATCCTGTTTCCGTCAAGATCATAGAATCATAAAATCACAGAATTATCTAGGTTGGAAGGGACCTTTATGATCATCAAGTCCAACCATCAACCTAACACTAGCAAGACCACGACTAAACTATGTCCCTCAGCACCACATTTACCCATATTTTAAATACCTCCAGGGATGGTGAATTTCCCTGGGCAGCCTGTTCCAATGCTTGATAACCCTTTTGGTGAAGAAATTTTTCCTAATATCCAATCTAAACCTCCCCTGGAGCAACTTGAGGCTGTTTCCTCTTGTCCTATCTTCCCACCAGGTCCAGCAAAGACTTTATGGCACCTGGCACAGGGAAAGGCTGGCTGCCTCCTTCTTGCCCAGCGAGACATTCCTGCCAGTTGCCCTTGAGAGAATTACTGCTAATTGCAGCAAAGAGCTTCCGGCCCTGACTTCTACCACTAAACGGACCTCCCTGAGAACCACAGTCCTGTCACCTGGCAGCAAAACCACGTCTCTGTCCTGGCACCACCGGCTGACAAAATGGAATAGGGATAGGTAAGCCAAGCTGTATGTTTAATGCAACTTTGCAAAAGGAAATCCCTTCCCTAACAAAGAGGCGGTGGGAAGAGAATTGTGGTGGTGTTGAGCAGGCAGATATTTACTTCGAGAAACATGGTGGTCATTCCAACATCAGGATGTGTTAGTACCACAAAAATTCAAAGCAGCACAAATAAAAAGTAGCTACATGCCAAGCCAAACAACAGGGTAACTCTTAGCTGCCGAAAAATGTGGGGTGGGAAAAGTTGGACCGGTGGGTGAAGATGGTACATTTGTTTTCCCACGGTGTATTACCGTCCGAGTGCCTGCTCTGCGGACTGAGCTTGTCGGGTTAAAAAGAAACTCACATGTTCCTTCACAGAATGAGAAGTTACTCTTAATGCACTTGCACTTGATGGAAGAGCGAAGGCAGGCTGCAAACTAGCGGAAGCAAAATCCATTTTGTTATGACTCAGTCACTGGGAGAAGGCCCGGAGTCACACAGAGGTTAGAGATGGATTTGCCTCTTTAAACTCCTCTCCCCGCGGTTGCAGGGCTGTAGCAAGAGCAGTTAACTTCAGGTGCTGCAGTGCCTGCCCTGCCGCAGGTCCTCCTCCTCCTCCTCCTCCTCTTCCTCCTCCTCCTCCTTGCGCTCTCCCGACCTGCTCAGCACTTTCCCCTGAGCACGTTCAGTAGCTCTGAAGAAAAAGTGCAATCTCATTTTCCTTTTCCCTCTGGTTTTGCAGTTTATTCGGTGTTCAGCAGTGAGGAAAAGGCCAAGAGGCAACCTTCTTCCTTGATGCTTGCTCACGGCCTTTTAGAGGAGCACAGGGCAATAACAAATACCAAACACCGTCAGCACAACAGCCAGGCTCTGAAACACAACCTGGGTATTGCCATTTCACTCCTCTGTGGGTGTAGGTACATATATGTGTAGCCCCAAAACGTTCCCAGAGAACCCTCAGTGACTGCCACTGAATATAGCTTTAAACTGCTAAATAACCACTTCTGCTGAACAACCTTCCTGCGCTCACCCCTTCCCATGCCGGCTCTAAAGCCCTGATTGCAGCGGCACTGACTGATGGGAGAGTATAGAAAAATGTAAACAATTCTGTGAGCAGCGTCTTGCTATTGCTGCTGAGCGCTGAAAGTCTCATTCACCGGTCTGATGCTCTCGGATGGTATATTTTTGTCTCACAGAAAGATGATTCTTACATTTGTCCCTTTTTTTCCAGTGATCATACGACATTTATATGGCTCAATTTTCTGCAACAGCACTTTAATTTCTTCAATTTAAACATTAACTTCTAGAGAGGGTTGAATTATTTGCAGATGAAATAACACATAAATTGCATTAGTTTTGTAGAATACAGTGTGGGTCCCAAATGGTCCTTTTGTTCTCACAGGAAAGTCAAATGCTCATTAAAAAGCTGAGTAGCCAGTGATAAAACTTAGCAAAATCTTAGGAGAACATTGCTACTGGTTTCTTAATTGTTTTCTCTTCCATACAGAGTATGAAGTACAGCCCTATCACCAGGTCAGATCCCTGATATACGCCACCCTTAGGAAAGAGCCAAAGTGGACACAAAAGCCAACCACATACAGGGCTGCATCCCCAGCAGCGTGGCCAGCAGGGCGAGGGAGGGGATTCCGCCCCTCTGCTCTGCTCTCATGAGACCCCACCTGCATACTGCATCTGGCTCTGGATCCCCCAACATAAGAAGGACATGGACCTGTTAGAGTGTGTCCAGAGGAGGGCCACGAAGATGATCAGAGGGCTGGAGCACCTCTGCTATGAGGAGAGGTTGAAAGAGTTGGGGTTGTTCAGCCTGGAGAAGAGAAGGCTCCAGGAAGACATTGTAGCGGCCTTCCAGTACCTAAAGAGGGCCTACCGAAAAGATGGGGAGGGACTCTTTATTGGGGAGTGTAGCTATAAGATGAAGGGTACCAGTTTTAAGCTGAAAGACGGGAGATTTAGATTAGATATTAGGAAGAAATTCTTTACTGTGAGGATGGTGAGACACTGGCCCAGGTTGCCCAGAGACACTGTGGATGCCCCATCCCTGGAGGTGTCCAAGGCCAGGCTGGATGGGGTTTTGAGAAACCAGGTCTAGTGGGAAGTGTCCCTGCCCATGGCAGGGGGGTTGGAACTAGATGATATTTAAGGTGCCTTTAGAATCTAACCATTCTATGATTCTATGACAAGGACAATTAGTGGTACAATATGCCATTCTTTATCATGCATCAAAGCAAGAAATTATGGTTTAAAGTGATTCTTTAAAGGAATATCAGACATTAAGATACTCTCAACCAGAAAAGGTGGGAAGACAGAGTGGAAATAGAAGTAAAATGACACAAAGTTGGAGAGGGATTTTGTATGCTTTGAGAGAAAAAAGAAAGGCCAGGAAAATGCAAAGAAATTGAGGATTTTGTGTCAAGGCTACATGGCTCATACTTGGTAACTGAGAGTTTATTCTCCATTATCACCCTGCAGTCTGGGGAAATGCTAGATTCCGACTTCAAGCAATTAAATTAATCCCTTTTTTTGCACTTGTTCTTTGTTTCCTTAACTGCACAATGCCATGAATCGGTATCAACCCAAATTGCTTGTATCAGCAAATTCATCTGTAAGGACCACCAGCTTTCAATCTAATTCCTCTTCATTCACTGTCCTGGTGCAGTTATCTTTCAAGAATATGCACAAATTTATGCCCAGCTAATGTTTGGCTTTTGAAATACGTTTCAATGTACGCGTGCGTCAATGTTTGCTGAATGTCATCAAGAAATGCAAAGATGAATTTGTTACCTGAATTGTTATGTTTATATTTTTTTAATCATTACATGTTTGTGCCCACAATACCTTTTAAAAAAATACTTGGTCACCACAAAGAGGTGTTCTAACATGATTGGCAGGACCTCAGGGAACAAGGGGAATCTGTATCCAGCTCTGGAGCTCTCAGCACAGGAAAGACATGGACCTGTTGGAGTGGGTCCGGAGAAGGGCCACGAAGATCAGAGGGCTGGAGCACCTATCCTATGGGGAAACACTGAGAGAGTTGGGGTTCTTCAGCCTGGAGAAGAGAAGGCTCCAGGGAGACCTTATTGCGGCCTTTCAATACTTAAACGGGGCCTACAAAAGACAGAGACAAACTTTTTAACAGGGTCTGTAGCAATAGGACAAGGGCTAATGGCTTTAAACTAGAAGAGGGAAGATTCAGACTAGATATAAGGACGAAATTGTTTACACTGAGGGTGGTATAACACTGCCCCAGGTTGCCCAGAGAGGTGGTAGATGTCCCATCCCCAGCAACATTCCAGGTCAGGTTGGATGCTCTGAGCAACCTGGTCTAGTTGAAGATGTCCCTTCTCATTGCAGGGTGGGGTTGAACTAGATGACCTTTAAAGGTCCCTTCCAACCCAAACCATTCTATGATTCCATGATCTGTGGGCCCCAATCCAACATCTATGTGGGGTGAAACAAGCAAGCATCTCCCCATGTGCCTGTGCCAAGCTTGCCATCTCTGGATTTTGGTGTACATAACTTGGTTCTTCAGCAGGTTTCTCTGTCTCTTGGTTCCTCTCCTCCTTCTGGTGTGATTCAGCAATTTTACACAGGTTTAGAGGTTAGCTGGTGTCAGTGGTCACTAGATACTAATGCTGGCAAAAATGTTATTTAAGCTAGTTAAAGATGCAAGTATAAACATCCCACCTACCAATGTAGGTTGAGGGCCAGGGAAATGCTATGGGTTATCTCAGGACATGTCTCCCAGAAGAGGTTGGACCTTGTAATTGCTTTAGGACCATCTCCAGACCTTTTGCTGTCCACAAAGGTAAGAAAACGCATAGAAGTGGGCTGAAAAGAAAATTAATTGGAGATGCTGACACTGAAAGCAATATGGGCAGGAGACTTTGTAATTTCCAAACTGGAGCAGAGTTTGACTCCAGAATTTGCAAATTTGACTTACTTCAACAGTACAGTTAAATCTCATGCTTCAAAATCACCTAGATTCCCTGACCCAAAGCCATCAGACCTGTGAAATTTATAAACAGCAACCCCTATGCCTATCTGACCTCCTTATCTCCCAAACATATTGTTCTCAGCTAAGGCCTTGTCATCCTTTAAAAAAGGATCCCCTAAAAAAGGATCTTTTTTAAAATTTGACTTCCATTAAGGTAAAGCTTAGCCAGGCAAAGATAATGCTCAGATGACTTAAAATCTTGGAAGTGGTTTTGTTTAAATTCTCAGAGCCTCCTACATAGTTCAGCCTACTTTAAATGTTTCGACTAATTTAAATCACCTGTAGGCTCACGTGACTGAAAGCAGCACAGATGTGTGCTACGCGTGACATTAGTTCAAGGTCCTTGGAAAAATTGGCTTAATCTTTGTTTCCACACATTCTGTCTTATGTCCTTTGTCAAACGTTAACCCCAGAGTAAAGTGAATAGAAGAACAAGTGATTAGAAGAACATGAGTAGAAACACGGTTAATACTGCTTAAAATTCTTGAATCCTGTAGTGCATAACTTTAAAGAGATACATCTTGGAGGTACTTTAAAAAAAAATAAGATCAGTAAAAGAGCTGTGCCACCTCAGTCTCTGCATCTGATAATCCTTTCTGTGTACCAAAAAAAAAAAAAAAAAGTTTAAAAAGATCATAACTTTTAATCTCTGGAGAGTATTATTCATTATGCAGCTGAATAAAATCTGTAAAACAAGTTAAGTTTGGAACTTCTTTTTTCAACAAATACAGTTCAGAGCTCAAAATTTCTTGTCAGAACTTGCAGGGAAATAGTAGTCGGAATATTAATTCTTGGGATTTCTTTCAAACTCTTTTTCTCCTTTAAGAAAGCCTTAGCCTTCGAGTTAAAATCCAGTACAGGGAATTTGAATCTGAATGGAATTTGGTGAAAGATGACAGAAACTAACAGGAATTCTTAAACTAAAGTGTTTGATGAGAGCGTTTGCTGCGAGACTTTAAATCTTGTAGATAAGTTGTGTGTAACAGAGGGCGTGTTCATAAAAAAGGCTTTTTCTTTTATGTCATTCTGTTGTCTGATCTATTTATCTAAACGATGTAGCTAATCTTAGCAACTCCTAGGAGCTTTATTAATTTTTATCTTTCACCTTCAAAATAACAAAAAAAGCTGTCAGCTATGAGACCAAAAAAGCAAAGGTAAATATTTCAACCTATAACCATTTCAGGGCATCCCATGCCATGGACAACGAGACTTTATGAATGGAGGTCAAATCCAGTGGCAGCTGCAGTTCTCCTTGCGAGACCTTTCCCTGCTCGCAGCTTTCAGTCTGGGAAAGGACTGACCTTGTTCCTACTTTTAAGAACGTATATGCTCGCGGATTGCTGCTAAGCACATGATGGCTAAAGGAAGGAAGAAGAACAAGTAGGAAAAAGAACAGAGGACAGAAAAATAGAAATGTATAGTCATTCTGTTCCTTGTTTTCCTGCTACAAGCAAAGAGCAGCGGGAGAGCAGTAACAGGATATCTTTGTCGTCTTGAGGAAATAATGCCGAAGCCTGGGCGGCTGTTCCCTAGCCAGGGAATGGTTCAGTCTCTGAATAAATCAAGGAATTCCCTCTTCCAGGAATCATGCTCTATCCTTCTTTATTCCAGTTTGAATTTCTTCTCTAAAACCCTGGGATCCTGACTTCTTTTGGGGGAGCTTTACTTGGAGATCCCTTTTATTGCTCCTGCTACAGAGTGTTTACCACCAGGGGGGCCCGTGTGCATCTCTCCAGTGAAGCAGAACTCACCTATGAGACCCCTCAACACTGGTGGATCCTGGGGCACGTGACAGCATCGATGACTGAGGTGGTGCTTGGGCCTCAGCACTGTTTAATTTATTAATGCAGATATGTCTATAATGTCCAACTTCAACAAACACGATTCGCAGCTCGCTATGGCTAATAGCTACCCATGACCCGCATGCACAGCGTGATGCTTCCACATTTAACGATATTGTTATCAGTGATCCTTAATGGCCCTCTGTGTACTCAGCCATTAAAACATATCTGTTAGCAGCGAGAGTGCTCCTGGACTCCTCTGAGTTCGCCATTCTCCACCTCCAACTACCACAGGCAGAAAGTTATTTTATAAACTGCAAAGCGGCAGTGGAGATTGCAGTTGCACTTCACCTGCACTGCCTCAAATGTGTCACTTGCTTGGCTTACCAAGTGAGCATCTCACGTGGCTTGATAAAAGTCAGCCAAACCTGCCTGCTCCATATCAATAAATAGAGTAAAGCCAGGACAAGGTCTTCTTTTTCTCTCTTATTCCCTCTCCTGGGAACTCTTGAAGAATACTTTAAGAACCACTTAAGTGTAAAATAACTCAAGTCCCACAGAGCAGCAACTTCTTGCCTCATGTGATATCTCAGTGCCAAACTGCAGCACCTTCTTCTTAGGTGGTGCTTCCACCGCGGGCAGAGGGAGGGAAGGTCTCACCATGTAATGGGACATCTCTCTCGTCTGCCCCTCCAGAGCCCTCAGCAGAGAAACTCAAACAAGGCAGAGAACCAGCTAAGCTTTGGCAAGTTTGCTTTTCATTTTTCTTCGGTCAGGGTGACAGGAGCAAATGAACAATTACAGTATTTTTTGTCCAGCTGACAAATTATATGTCAGCTCAATTTAGTCTAAGCACAATTCCACAATCAAAGCCAAACAAAAGCAAACCAAACAGGCTTACATTTTCTAAAATTCATTGATCCTGTTTGTCTTTTTCACCTCTCTAGATTATTATTATTCCATGTCCTCAACCAAAGAAGAGAGCATGAGAATTTTGTTTTCGGTTTGGTTTGGGTTTGTTTTTTTTTTCTCCAAAAGAATCTATATTATAAGTGTTACAAATACTTAATTAGAGAATGGAAATTCCACTGACTGACCAAATGCAATTAAGCTATCCAGCTCATTCCAAAATAGGATGTGAATTTAAATAAGGCTCAGCTTTGTGGAAGCTGCCTCCCTCTGATGGACACTTCAGTTTTGGATAAAAAGAAAAAGAGGCCAATTTTTTACTATTCACTCAACTCTGCTATTAATACAGATATCTGGTTAGAGTCATTGCCAAACTGCGGGGAAGTAGAGATGCTTTTCTGAAGCTAAAGAATACTAAAAAAAATGTCACAGAGAATGAAGGAAGAAAAGAGGCATGAATTTAGACATGTTTTGCTCAAAGTCTTTTATTGCTTCCCCAGGGAACGGGATCCAGAATAACCTTCTGTATGAGTGGGGAGCTGCCTAGAGCTAGTCATTACACAATACTGGGCAGAGAAGTGTGTTTGAACTCCCAGATTATTCCCATATTTAGAAACTTGAGGCAGGACAACAGGTCCGAGAGCTGTCTGCTGGGGGTGGAAATTGTATCCATAATTTGAAAGAATGAATCTTAAGTTAAAGAAAACGTCAGGTTTTCTCTACAAAGAAATATGTGGCAAAGTCTGGTTTTATTCTAATAATTGTATGTAGGTGATTCATAACTGTAGGGCAATATTCTAGGCATACAGACAGGGTAAAAAATTGCCCTAGATTCAGGTTCCCAGAATTATTTCTCATCTTTATTTTGTTCATTCATTATTTTTATATATTTTTAATTTAATGGGTTTTCTTTTGTTTCCTGTGAAACAGCTGAAGGATTTAGGACTCCCCCTTTCCCATCTGGTGGGAAATGCTGTCTCATAGATTCAGAGTTCTTCTCCCCTATTTTCTGATGCCATGAGCCTTCTGCAACATGTTTGAATGGAGCAATGAAGAAAGTGTTAGCTTGAACCTGAGTTTTCCACTTCTGGAGGAAGTCCTTATTTAATTTCCAGGTAGAAGATAGGGGAGGTGGAATTAAAAAAAAATAAAAATAAACAGAAAAAAAATAAAAAAAGCCAAGCCACAAAAAGAATCACTGCTTGAGTTTTGTGAGCAGCCTAACCAGAGAGCTGGGAGTACACTGGCTCATTTTGGTCTTTAGTCGACCAATGAATAGTAATGCCAAATTCCCGATGGTCACTGAGCTTAGCCAAACCAGACACCTAAGGGCAGAAACCCGATCGTTTTTTCAAAGAAATATAACTGTGGGTACCTAAAGAACCTGCATGGCAAAGAGGAGGATTCTAAATTCAAGTGTCTCCCTTAGTGAAGGGAGGGGTTTTGGGGGCTGAGAATTTTCAACTGCATTCCTCTAATACTATCAAATTATAAGTGCGTCATCCTAAAGCCCTTGATTAGCTGTACATTTTATTTTTAAAAAAGCTAAGATGGTGGAGAGCAACTGGGCACCTGTCTGTGCCTCACCCCTTCCCTCCTCTCAGCCCAACTCCTCACAGATAACGCCTTGCAGCTTGTTGAAGCGCTAGCTAAATTGCTGGCACTGCCACCGTTTTCCTAGACTCAGAAAGTCAGAGAAGATAAATGATAATGGTTAGCTCCTGTAGCACATAATGCTTTTCATCGGCAAACCATGCAGCTAATATTCATACAAAACCAGGGGGATTTATGCAATAAAATTCTGCTTATAGACACTTTCCAAATCACTGTAGAAAAGACTATTAGCCAAAAGCCAATGAGGCATTGGCTCAGCCATTAAACACCTTGTAGATGCTTTCCTAAACACATAATGGCCAGATTTTTGAGGAAATTGCAGTTCCAACAGTCAAGAGAACATATATTTTAGGGCATAGCTAATTTTGCCCTTGCCCTTGGAGTTACTTGTTTCAGACATGAAATACCCTTTCAGTGTCTATGCATCCACATTTAAAACCATACACTTTCAGGTGCAATGTCTCAGACTTCTTTTAAGCTTCCATTTTAGGATGAAATGGCTACATTTCTCTTCACTGAGAGGCAGGGGTGGTCTAGTCAAATGCAGACACTAATATTAGGCAACCACTTTTGGTCAAATGAATTCCACTTGAAGAGAGTACAACTGCTAGAACCTAGCGCCTGTGTTGTAAATAATCATGGATGTTTTGTCCCCAATGAATATCTAGTTATTCATTTTTTAAAGGGATTTTTTTAGGCTATTTTTTACATCTTTAAATATTTTGTTAAGTTTTCTCATACTTTAACTAAAAGGTCTGGCAAATTTTGTCTATATTAGCAAATAAAATAGGACCAGGACATGGGATCAAGTATTGCCCATGAGTGCCCATGCTTCTAGTGCAATCCCCAGGCCAAGACTGGCTCTTGCCAATCAAAACTCTCCCAGACATTGTACAAGCCTTGAGTGGGGAATAGCATCAGCCAGGGACTGTTTCCAGTAAGCAATTTGGACTGGGGAAGGAGGTTAGAGAGGTACAGAAGCAGATGTGCGGATATGAGGTGATTCCCTCTATTTGACCTCAATGCTAGAAAAAGATCCTTGGCTAATTTTATTTGATAGTACAAACATGGGTATATCATCACAAAGGCATCACCAAATACTTCAGTAGAAAAAGCCCAAATGGCTATGACATAACATGGAAATTTGGCATTTGATCAAAATAAGATATAGGTGTTAGTGATACATGATTATGATGCCTTACAAGGCTGTGGTCTTTTTTCTTGCTTGCTTAAAGCTCTTTTTCTTGCATAATGCAGTGAATGACATGGAACAGGCTTGTATTCTTTGAGGCAGAATCATCTGTCAAATATTACTGAGGTGGAGGTATTGATTTTACTCTACAGATATCTTTTGAGGCATGACAAAATTAGAAGACTGGGAGTGGGCTGAATGGCTTGATGCGATGTCAGTCACAATTTCTTCATTTGACATCCAGTGTCAGTGAAAACACAAAAATGCATGTTCACCTTCATTAGTAAATACGGACCGAAAAAACTGATTATATGAATTGCTATGGATAATGGCTCTTCACTGATTGGCTATCTCCTATGTTTTGGGCATTATTGCTCAAAGTTATGAGGGTTGAGGAAGCTGTAAGATTTAGATTTTAAACTTTCACTTAACACATCATTTTTGACAGCTCTGATGACCTGATTTCCTGCCACTTCTCTGCGGTTTCAGCACTTGGAAAAAAAATTTCACTTGGATGAGTTTGCAAATAACTTTGTGTGCTTCTATATCTTTGTCCGTATTTGCACGAACCCACCAATTTCAGTGAATGTTCACACAGCTTTGAAAACTCAGCACCCAAACCAGCCTGTTTAGAGATAGCTCAGTTAGCAACAGCAAGGACTGTGCTCGCTTTGCGTCGGTGGTGAAAGAAGAACAGTAGTATCCTGTAGCACTAGTAAGAATCAAAGAGCATCAGAAACAAGCAAAGGGACTTTGCTTGAATTATTAATGAATTACGGCAATTATGAACTTGCAGAAAGAACAGAGATAAAATGGATCATTCTCACAACCAAAGAGAAGGGAAAAAACTGAAGACTGTCTATTTATCAGAAGAGTCAATTCTGCTACCGAGACCATTTTGGCAATGAAAAAATGAAATCTCATGAATTATGGAGATTGTTTAATGTATGTGACTGCTCTGAATAGAAGAAGGTACAAAGGCATGTCAAAAGAGCGGGAAAATTAGCAGCTGAATTTGGCAGCTAGCTAGGAAAGAAGGCCATGTGCAAGTCATCACAACAAGATAAAATACTAAACAATTGAAAAAAGCTGAGATGTGGAGGGTGGATAAGAAGCTGAGCGCTGGTTTGATGCAGTAAGAGAAGGCTGCATGGGTACTTGGTGAAAAAGCTGCTCAGAAAAATAGACAGAGAAATCACAGCAATCATCCTCTGAAGAGGCCAGGAGGTGTGGGAGCAGTCTAACAGGAGTCTGCAACAGTCTGGAGAAAATGAGGGCTAGCACTGAGCTCATTGGGGTTGCCTGAAATGAAAAGATTAGAAAGGTTTGGGGTTTTGTTCTTACAATGGTTTTGATGGAAGAACACTACCTTGTAAATTTCCCATACAAAATTTAAGTTACAGCACCAATTCTAATACCATCAGATGTTTGCCTCCAATCTTCTGTTTGAGAAATGCTGTTATGCTTCCTCACATGAGTAATAGCTTGAGTGATTTAAATCACGCTTTCCTTTGTAGATAGTTTCTGGTTATACTTCATCCCCATGAGGTACCACGATGTTCCCACTTGCAGAAGCTATACCTCACAGGAATTGTTAGCCAGCTGTGTAGCTGAGCCCAGGAAACAGGGACATGAGGATACTGACCCATTATTCACATGGGGTACCCATAAGGATAAAATCACTGAATTTCAGGGCATTCCATTTTTCAACACTACTTTGAAATTTTTTTCTTTAAAAGAAACCTTTTATGGGAAAGACAGCTTTAATCAGCAATCCAGTCCTTTGTCGGTGAAAAAAGTTTGGTATAAATTCTTCAAATATTTCTGGAAAAGAAACCCGGTAGGCTAAGAAATGTCAAAACGTAGGTGGTATGAACTAGAAGGATGGTAGAGTCACTACTAATGACCAGATTGTATGACTGATCAATGAGATGGAAGATGATGGCATCAGTGGCAGTGGATAAAGGAGGAAGTGAGAAGGAGGAGGAAGAGGAGGAAAACACAGCAAGGCAGCATTTCAGTGGAGCTGGGTTCAGAAGAGGGAGGATACAGGGCAAAGAGCTGCGAGCAAGTTGAACACAGTGCAAAGCACAAAAGCTTTTTGTTTCCTCCTCTTCACTTTCTGAAGCCCGATAAACCCGTGCCTCCAAGGCACCTAATCAGAGATAAAAGGAAAACAATGAAAAAAAGAGAATAAAAGGATAATATAAGGAAAAAACCAATAAATTCTGTTCATGTATAAGGATGGCTATATCCTTCTGCACCCACAGATCTATATTAGTGAAAACATTTTAGTTCAGTGCAATGTTTTGGTCTCTATTTCTCAGTGCGGCATGAAAGTAATTAAACAAAATAAAGAGGTCTGCAGAGGCATCAAATTCCCACCTCCCAGTTAGGTTATGAAACTTAAGTCTGGTTACAGCCAGATACCAAGCAAAGAAGTTTGCTAAACATTTCTTCTTTTTCTGTATTAAAAAAATATTCCTTTTTTTTTTCCCCTCACAGAAAAGAGTCATTGTGTCTCAGTCTGTTGGTGGGATTCCTTTCAACCCAAAACTTTATTTTATATGACCATTTTTATTCATTATTGTAGCTAGTGGGCCTGGTCCTATTTTCACACTAGGAAAATTCAGTCGATTTCAATACAGCCAGTCGTGGTCAGACTTCTGCAAATGAGATTAGAATTGAGCCTATGTCAAACACAGTAGAGCCAGAAAAAGATTTATTTCTGTCATTGAACTCTTCAGGTGAGGATTTGTCCCATTAAAATGTATTATCTATTATACTTTGGACAGCATGGCCAAACCAAGCTAACACTCAAAATTGGACTTTTGGAAGGAACAGGTTTCTGGTTTTCTCCTTCAACACAAATTCATTCAAGAGCTTTTGCTGATCTGGGGACTTTTTAAAGAGCCAAAGAGATGTTTCTGCGAAGATCACGAAGACCTGAATCAACATCTTTGGCGAAAGGCCTGGGCTGTGTTTCAATGAAACGGGACAGTGTTGTTCAGGCTGGAAGCTGCACACTCTTTTACAGCCATTGATGCATTGGCTACAATATTTATTGCATGCCCAAGCCCTAAGGTGATTTGTGTTTGTGGGGTGAGCAGGGCCTTGTGCTCACCTCAGGATTGTGCAAGTGACATGCTGAATCTTGGATTTCTTCTGATACCCATTCATTAGTAAGTAAAATAATTCCAATTCTTTAGCACTAACCAGCAACAGATGCAGGCAAAACAACTAACATCACCCACAGGAGTGCGCATCCCATCTTACCAGAAGCTTAAAAATTACCAGGACAACTACTCCTGCAAACTTCCAGCGCCACCCCCAAAATGGTCCTGGGTGAAACAGCTAGAAACGTGGCTTTCAATAACTGCTGCAGTGTCTGCCAACAAATTCTATGGAGGATCCCCAGGAGAAATCATAGAATCATAGAATGGTTTAGGTTGGAAAGGACCTTGAAGATCATCGAGTTCCAACCCCCCTGCCGTGGGCAGGGACACCTCCCACTAGACCAGGTTGCCCAAAGCCACATCCAGCCTGGCCTTGAACACCTCCAGGGATGGGGCCTCAACAACCTCTCTGGGCAAACTGTCCCAGTGCCTCACCACCCTCATAGTGAAAAACTTCTTCCTAATGTTCAATCTGAACCTGCCCTCTTCCAGTTTAAAGCCATTCCCCCTCGTCCTATCGCTACACGCCTGAGTAAAAAGTCCTTCCCCAGCTCTCCTGTAGGCCCCCTTTAGGGACTGGAAGGCTGCAATAAGATCTCCCCAGAGTCTTCTCTTCTCCAGGCTGAACAGCCCCAACTCCCTCAGCCTCTCCTCATTGGAGAGGTGCTCCAGCCCTCGGATCATCCTCGTGGCTCTCCTCTGGACACGCTCCAGCAGGTCCATGTCCTTCTTCTGTTGTGGACTCCAGAGCTGGATGCAGTATTCCAGGTGGGGTCTCATGAGAGTGGAGTGGAGGGGCAGAATCACCTCCTTTGACCTGCTGGCCACACTTGATGCAGCCCAGGATATGGTTGGCCTTCTGGGCTGTGATCACACATTGCTGACTCATGTTGAGCTTCTCATCAATCAGCACCCACAGGTCCTTCTCCTCAGGGCTGCTCTCCAGCCATTCCCCGCCCACCCTGTATTTGTGCTTGGGATTGCCCCAACCCAGATGTAGGACCTTGCACTTGGCCTTGTTGAACTGCATGAGGTTGGCTTGGTCCCACCTCTCCAGCCTGTCCAGGTCCCTCTGGATGGCATTCCTCTCCTCCAATGTTCCCATTGCCAGTCCTGTTTATAAATATCCTTGTTTGACCTTGAATATTTCCACTCTGTCTCTGACGGAGGTGGCTGTTGTTGTGCCTCCAACCATTTACCCTGGATAGTCAGGTCTGGACATCCACGGTAGGTGTCTAAAGTATTTAGTGTAGGTACTTATTGATTCTAAAGCCACAATACGTGTCTAAAATATTTAGCATCGATAGGTACCTAAATGCCCAATGAAATCCTGGAGGGATCATCAGTTTTAAAGGATCCTAGGCAGCCAAATATCTTTGAGAGTTTGAAAGCAATTAGTCTATACTGACCTTTATTGTTTTCCCTTGGCTTTGCCTCTGTTCCTTCCATTTCTTGAGGTCCCAGTGATACCCAGAGTAGCTGATCCTGTTCCTCAAAAGACACAGATAACCTGATCCTATGGTGCTCTCTGTATCTTTTGTAGGTCTCTTCTGCTTCCACTGAATTCTTAAAATAAAACTCCTTTTCATTACACTTTGGCATTCATTTTTGTGTATGATACTTGGATAGTAGCACTATTTACTAAAACTATAAAAAGAGCATGAAAAGCTGATGCGATGAAGGAGTAAAATAAGCAGGAGCACAATACTCCTTAAACTAGCCCTTTTAAACTTAGATATTGCATTCTAAAGATGCCAGCAGTGCAGATAAAAAGGAATTACATCAAGAAATGTGAATCGCAACCCCATTCGAAGGACCGCACTGTAATTAGGTTTGCTTCCTCTTGGCAGACTCACTAAATAACCGTTGAAAGAACCGCTAATGGCATTGGGCATGCAGGGGTGCAGAGCCCATGCCACCACAGCACCATAGCCATCCTGCTACCCTACTGCAGGGTCCCCAGGTCACCTCATTACACCGATACCCACTCTGAAAGGCAGATTTCGGTGTGAAATCAGGCATTCTTTTGTGGATCTGGGAATGGTTTAAGAGGTCACTGACTCTCGAGCTCTCCTCTGCTTATGCTAGCTGAGAAATGATAACTGATCATTACAGCAGCCCTAAATCCATGCCAGCGTAAAATGAAACAGGTTTTATAAAGAAAAACCTCTCAGTCTTTTCAGTCCACATCTCACTCAAGTCAATTAAGAACCATTTTTCCGCTCAGGGTAGGAACCAGCTCTGGAGGCTGTCGAGGTGAGTGGTGCTAGTCACCTCATTTGCTGTTCATACAGATCCATCTGAAAGGTATTGACAACCTCAGGAATCGACAATTACTGGTGTCAACTACCCCTTACAGGGCAGTTTCACAGCAGCCAGCTATTAAGTAAGCAAATAATCATTATATATATATACTATAGTTGTGCAGCTTTTTAGGCTGCATATAGTGACTTCCAGTCAAGAGCTAGATCAAGGCAGTCAAGAAATTAGGCTTACATTGACAAAATTCTAATTAGGAACACAGATGTGCATTAGCTCTGTTTAAGTAGGGTATATTGCGCTATTAGTAGGCATGAAGAACAGTCATATGGCATTTATAAAATCAGTAATTACAGGGATAATTAGTTGGTAGTTTACATGAAAAATTTCAGTTTTACACAAGCAGGTAGTCAATGTACTGGGAAAAAATCTTAGTTAATTTACCTGAATTCATAGACTACTTTGCAAAGGTTTCAGGGGATCTGGAATTAAGATCCTCAGCCTGATCACAAGTTCAGTGCCTGGAATGGCATCTCAGTGCAGAAACCTCTTAGTGTTGTATCAGCTAGTATAAAATTGTCACACTCTCTGTATGATTATCAGACTGCAATAGATTATTTTAATCTTTACACAGTAAATAACCACAGACATTGGTGTTCTAAAAATAGTAAACAAGTATATCTCAAGCAATCTGGCTTTCTGATCAGTGTGGGAAAAGCCCCAACCCATTATTTTTTTTTTAATGTTCTTACTTCCCAAGTTTTCTCATCCTTTTTATTTCCTACTAAGTAGCGGCTTCTCATTGACATTTTATCAAGCAGTTTTCATTTTGCTATTTCTGATGCCATGCTGCTAATATATTGAAGTATACTAAATGAATAATGTTTAAATGATAGGCTTAATACATTGCAGATGCACCAGAAAACTGACAGAAGTTGTCCTGCACCATATAGTTAAGAGCATTTAAAGAGCACAGAACAAAAGCACAAAACTAGTCAGTTGATCTTCAGTGAGAAACAGGGTTTCAAAAATACCTTACATGGAAGCCTGCAAGCGGGCTGCTTGATCCGAAATTGAGACCACGTGGTCCTCCTTGGGCTGAATAGGCATCCTGCATTCATTGCCTGGGAGATGAACAATGTAGAGCTCAATTAATCATAATAAGGATTGCAATAAATCATAACAAGGATTCTGCCCTAGCCAAGGAATGAAGCAAACTCCGAATCCAGGGCTGAATGCAGAGACAAGTTAATTCATCAGTGAATTGTCAACAAAGAATGTGCCTTAATCCTAATTACTGGTAGACCACCATGTCAGAGCCCTGAAACATGTCTGAGTATTAATACAAAGAGCAAACAAGTTGTCAGCATGGAATGATGTGCTAATTTCACATCCTGAGGTGATACTGGCTACAAACGAGAATGCTTCTTAGATTTGCAGGTACCTTTAGCTCTCGAGTATCATAGAATCATAGAATGGTTTGGGTTGGAAAGGACCTTAAGGATCATCTAATTCCAACTCCCCTGCCATAGGCAGGGACAACTTTCACCAGGCCAGGTTGCTCTAAACCCCATCCAACCTGGCCTTGAACACCTCCAGGGATGGGCCATCTCCTCTCCTTTATGTGATATCCTGCCTGAGATATAGCATAGCAGCCAACAGCAAAGTCCTCCTCTGCCTTCCGTGCTGGAGGCTTATGGATCTCAGGCTGCTAAGGAAATGCTATTTTCTAATTTGCCTTGGAGCATGAGGGACAACATGGCCTTGGGCAACCTGGTCTAGTGGGAGGTGTCCCTGCCTATGGCAGGGGGGTTGGAACTCGATGATCTTCAGGGTCCTTTCCAACCTAAACCATTCTATGATTCTATGATTCTTGCACCCAGACAAGGCAATTTCTGCAATTTTGCAGTCAGGCCGCTGGTGGGGCATTAATAGTTGACAGTAATTATGATTTTTATGTGCGACACAAGTGTCTAGATTCCCCTTATAATAATGGAGAAAGGATTAGGTCCTTGTAAGCTGAAATTCATTTTATCCTGAGACAAACATTGCACGACTAATTTCTTAAAAGTGCTTATTTCTCTCCACTGATAATTTAGACAGCGCAGGTAGCACAGATGCAGATATCTGCATGGTAAACTTCTGAAGGCAGGTGGGGAAAATCTCCTTCTGGTTTCTTGAAGACTTCTTGCCTTTCGCAGCAAGTTCTGTGGAGTGTGTTTATGGGTCCAGCAGGGAGACTTGTGATGTACAGCGGAGCTCCCAGCATGGACCGAGATGTGCAGAGAAATGTCTCTGTCCTTCTATTCATCGTTCTTGGGAAGGCAAGACAAACATTTTTAGAAGAAATTACATACCTATGTAGGCTTACATTCTACTACTGCTGTCCAAGATCTGTGTTCTCTCTGTCATTAAAGTGATGCTGGCAGAGGAGGCCTAAAATCCTCTGTAGCTTTATGTATACAGGGCACAAACAATTTTATTTAGTCACCAAATATCTATTCCTTACCCATTTTTATATCCAGTCCATTAAGAAGGTCACCAAAGTATGATGACCTGGAGGCATTTAGTTATCAGCAAACCTGATTGGATTTGGGGGTAGTTTTTCTTCAAATAAGAGAGTCTCCTTCGTATGTGACTGCTGAATAAAGTTTTGCAGTTTGTGAGTGTTAAGTGCCTGAACAGACACCAGCTAGCACTAGTTTCTGGTCAGTTCCAGCTTTTTTTTTTTTTGTTTGTTAAGAAAGAAGTAATCAGTCAAAACATTCTGTGCTTTCTTGCCGAGATCTTCATCTCTAAATGCCATCTTCATCAGTGTATTGTCAATGTCATTTATTTCTTTGTCTAAATGTTATACCAGAAACTTCTCTATCACTTTGGATTTTCAGCTTCAAATATATTTGAGTGATCTGTGTTCTCTTACAAATTTCTGCCATCACTACACTCCCTTCTTTTGGATATTAAAGCCTAGAAGCTCGTGCAAAGCAATTATTGCTCTTTTTGTAGCTTGGATATTTTCATTTGTAGTTCATACTGTTTTCCTTTAAAACTTCTTCTTCCTTACTGCATTTTTTACTTTTGTGATGACTGTGGGCTGTTCCTTTCTAAGGTGACCTACAAAGGATATTTTTTTTTTATTGGATTTATACTTTGTCTCTTCCTGGTGTACAAAGATATTCTTTCTTTTTGTTTGTTTATTCATAGCAATTATTTTTTCTTGGCTATTTCAGGAATGTCAGTGCTGGCCTTTTCTGTTTTTTCTGGATGCTACTTTGAATCTTCCCAAGGACAGTTATTATTAGCTCTTACATTGCAGCTGACTGGGTATGGGTGTTGAAAGTTTAATCTGTTATCTCCATAAAATATAATTACTTGTACCCACCAACCTTGAAACGAGCCCATATTTATATTAAAAACCTAACTATTTCTCAGTGAAAGCAAAATTTACTAGCTACCTCATATCTTCAAGAAATGTTCTCCAAAACTGCTAGCTTCATTAGATATATATCATCTTGACTAAATCTCAGTCAGGCTTTCTTATCTATATACATGTGCCTAATAATAAAGTAAAATCTTGCAACCTCCCCCTCCCTATTCCATAAAGAAACTTTTTGTATCTAATTCCCTTCAAAACTTCTCAGGGAAGGTTTCACTGTCACTCTGTAGTTGTCTAGCTTGCAGTTTTTTATCCTAATAGTAGTGTTTAAAACTGCTCAGGTGAATCATACCTTAAACGCCTATTTATCTTCTTTGAGTATAAAGAAGACCGCGAGCTCTTGCAGCAATACGCTTTGCTGGGTGAGATGGATCCCATGTCTTGTCTCCATCCCCTATTTTCCCTTCCCCAATATGTTCCTCTTATCCTCCCTAGGGACGGCTATACGGTTTACATCTGATCATACAATGTGCAATGTACACCACTGATACTGGCCTCTGTGCTCCTAGAAGTAGAAGTCAACTTGCGTATGACCTTGGGAACTTTATGCACAGGTTAACCTTGACATACATGGACCACAATCAATCTATGACACTGGAACTCTGTAAAATATGTGGCCAAATGGTGACTTCTGCCAGCCCGAAGGCAGCGCAGCCTGAGCTGTAACGCACCCTCATGACCACAATGAAGCATTGTCTAAAGGAAAAGATCACAGTTCTTCATGTCTCTGATGCTTACATTTTCCACAGCTGACTTTAAAACCACTCTTTGGTGACTATTTGGTCCTTTTGGTTAATTAGGTCTTCTCACTCCCCAAGTTTAGCTTTTGCCCCAATGGATTCTCATCTCTCTCCTTTCACAGTTTTTTTTTTTATTACACTGAATAGACTGAGATCCTCTAGTCCTCTCTTAACAGAGACACTTTTCCTCTGATCTTCTTTGCAGACCTTTGCAATTTCTCTTCCTTGGTGATGTACGTCCAGGACAGTATTCTAGATAAAGCTTTACAGGAACTTTCTGCAGTGTCATTAATAAGAAATCCCTTTCAGCTGATAGTAATACTTAACTGTTAGGCAGGAAACTGGACGTCGCTGAGGGGTAAATATGTAGGACTGCTCCACTCAGTGAAATGCCTTTCCTCAAACTTGGCTACTATTGCCTTGTTGCTGTTTGTTGGAATAAAGAGCAATCCTGTGTTAAAATAAAGGGATCCGTGTCTTGAACACCAGTGAAGTAGCTGTCGAATTTTGTCCTCGCCTGCTGTGGCCAACAAGCTCAATGACAGAGATAAATGTAAGTTGGCAGTGTTACTGGATCCATATTTTAAGCAAAAAATGAAACCTCGCTTCGACAAAGTGCTGACACGGCTATCTGAGAGGATGAACCATTAAGTGCAGGACCCATCCTCCCTTACCTGCTTTGCTGAGTGCTCTGCAAGTTGGTATTTCACATACCAGCGGAAAGAGCCACCTGCTGTAGCTAAGCAAATCTTCTGAGAGGAAAAAATACTCTAAAAACAATCAAGGTCAAAAACTCGGTAAGGGACCATGAGCCCAGGGCAAAGTTGTTTTGGATTAGTCTGGCATGAGACATGGGTTGGGCAGCGCACAGCACGTGTCGAACATAAATCTAATTCAGTTGTCTAAAAATCAGTGTCAAGTGCTATACTGTGTCTGGTCTATAGTCGCTGACTGAAAATGGTGCAGGTTTCCTATACATCCAGTGAGGTATCTCAGCCCTATGCTCATGTCTTAGATGTTCTAACGCATCTCATATGTTATCGAGCAATTATGTGCTGAGAAATGAGTTGATCCCCTAATGTACCAGACTCCTAAATGTAGATTTAGATTTAACTGTCTTCATCTCGTGTCCCACCATTGTACTTGGTCATCTGAATCCCACCTCATATCGATGATACTTGTGCTTGTTTGTGTCCTGCTGTACATGCCTGTAAAGGGAGACTGGGGGCTGATGTGAAGGTGTGGAAGCAGGACAGGAGATGAAGCATGCTGAGCTAGTCTGTTGGAAGACGTAGATGTACTCCTTGAGTCCAAAATATTGTCATTTATTATTTCTTGCTTACTTGGTCCTAACTGGAAGGAACATACCATTTTTTTCTACACAGGGCAGAAAATTATTTTTGTGTAAAAGACTCTGGCTACTTTAATCCTGTCTATTGCAAGAAGATGTTAATTAGAACATAATTAATTTTGCAAAATATTTTATTTCTCTTTTGTCTTAGAAAGCGATTCATCCATCCATCGGGAGCAATTTCCAGATTTGCCCTACATTTCCAGAAGATCCTGTCTGATCCCAAATAAGTGGTTGATTGCTAAGTGATGACCATTTGTAGATATCATCTCCTTCAGTCAGATTTCCGAGTGATCAGAAATGTTCAGAATAGAAAATGAAGCACATATTGTCTGATAAAGAAATTCCTAATTCCTAATTGCTCTGTATGAAACGAAATACCAGCATAGTCCATGTAGGCCATGCTTCATAGAATCAAATCATAGAATTGCTGAGGTTGGAAGGGACCTTTACGATCATCAAGTCCAACCATTGACTAACCTGACAAAACCATTTCTAAACCATGTCCCTAAGTACCACATCTACCCTTTTTTTAGACACCTCCAGGGATGGCAAATCCACCCCCTCCCTGGGCATCCTATTCCAATGTTTAATAACCCTTGCGGTGGAAAAGTGTTTCCTAATATCCAATCTAAACCTCCCCTGACATAACTTGAACCCATTTCCTCTCGTCCTATCACTTGTCATCAGGGAGAAGAGGTCAGCCCCCACCACTCTACACCCTCCTTTTCAGGTAGTTGTAGAGGGTGATAAGGTCTCCCCTCAGCCTCCTCTTCTCCAGGCTAAACAACCCCAGTTCCCTCAGCCATTCCTCATAAGATTTGTCCTCCAGACCCCTCACCAGCTTTGTAGCCCTTCTCTGGACACACTCCAACACCTCAATGTCCTTTTTGTAGTGAGGGGCCCAAAACTGAACGCAGTACTCGAGGTGGGGCCTCACCAGTGGGGCCTCACCAGTTTCCTATGTATTTATCCCTATACCTGTAATTTTCATGGAGGGGTTGTCTGTATTACATATATGATAGCAGTCCAATTGCTTTTTCAAACAGTAATGCTGATATCAAATTGTTTGGAAATGGTAAATATAGCTCACTGTTAAATACCACCTAAAGGGGAACCCAGAAGAAACGGGTCAAGGGCTTTATCTGAAGAAGGACCTTGACTAAAGCTTTACGTTGAATCAGAGGGGGTTGGAGCTCTAGGGTTAATACAGTGTTGATTCTTCAATATTTCCCAAAGCCAGTGTCCCTTTCTGCCGCCTGCTAGGTAATTCTTCAGAATTATGTATTACCTTCAGCTATATTCAATTTGCTCCCATACGACTAGTGTCTGACAACAACAAAAATGTGTGCTCTTAAAAGCGTAGCCATTACGGTATCTTCTTTTATTGTCTGGTAGTTGCGGTGTGTTCTATTGCATTACATGAAAAATAGAGTCTGTCTCTTCTGTGATTAGATAGAGAGGAAAGATGGGTGCTGTGTTTTTCTGAATTTACAGCAGCTGATAGGGGTAATTGAATAAAATATTCTAAGTTAGTGTTTACCTTCCTTTGCTGACTATCGAGATCTCTTCATATTCTTTCCTTTTATATAACGGACAAAAGTACATTTTTCTTTTTTTCTGATCTTCATCATATTTAGTGAATGCTGGAACTTATGACAGTGAATCCACATTTCGCAGCAGATGGCTCCTTTCTGAGTGAGCTGGGGGGAGGATTTTTCTTTCACTCCCTGAAATGGGTCATTTAAATAAAAGGGTTATGACTGATGACTGGTGTTGACCCTTAAAATCCTATAAAATCATCACTGTCTGCGGACTCTTCCCCCTACTGGTCTATTTGTGCATGTGGAAGTGGAGAAGTACTATAAATCTAAAGTCAAAAAACAGAAGTGAAGATTCTTCTCCCCAGAGATTTAGCCTTTTAATCCGTGCATCGGTTTCCTGTTTCTCAGAGGGCTTTGGAGACCATTCAAATGAAAACTGCCATAGGAAAACCACCGTAGGAAAAAAAAAATATGACTGAAGCATTCCTGGTATCTATTACTAGTTCTACCGAAAACCAACCCAAGTGAAGAATATCATGGCCTACATTTCTAAAGGAAGCTAGCAGTTTTGGGGGGCCTAATTTTCAAAGCAGCTGAGTGTCCAAAATATAAGTGAATTACCTTAGAAACATTCTTGACACATCCCAGTCAAGCCATGTGTCTTCTTTTGGTCACGATACCTTCTTTTTGCAAGCCTGAAAAACAGAGACAACTTTGGAAATGTAGGAACTTTGGTGCGTTTGGGAGAGAAAAGATTCCATTCATGCAAAGCAAAGAAAAAAGAAACGCACTCTTCTATAAATGAGCCATAATCCATCTCCCATGCCCAATTAAGATGTTGATATATCTCTAGCCTGACTTATGTCTCAGTTCAAACTCAGCATTACTAAAACAACATTCCTGATCTCCACCCCTACCCTGTACTTGCATTCTTCTCTCCTTTCCAGTCCTTATGCAAAGGAATACCCTCATCCTTGTCCATCAAGCTTATCATTTGGGCATGGTATTCACCCAGATGGATTTCTCTCCATCATATGAAGCTGTTTCTAAATATCACAGATACTTCCTGAAAAAAAAGACACAGATTTTCTAATCCATCTATCCAGTTAAATTCTTTCCAGTCTCTGAGCACCTGATGTCTCAAGCCTCGATAAACATAGTTTGGTCTTATTGATGTCTGTCCATCATTTCAGTGCAAAAATAAATTTCATATGGCGTTGTTTTGATCATATAATTTATTTCTATATATTTCTTTAATAACGCTGTGTCTTTTCTGTTGCACCAAATATAACAAAGTTATCTTTGTTTCATGGTTTTCCTGAACTCTCTAGATCTTAACTCATTCTCTCTCTCACTTAACAGTGAGATCTGTTTTCAAGCCTCTGCTTCAAACATAATGCCAGCTTACAGCTTTACATTTTGCCCTTGTTTTGACCCAGGTGCTTGGGGCAAGTTCCCCAAAACAACCTTGGGTTTAACGTTAGTCTGAGTGTGAATAAAAGTCCAGAGTACTGGTTTGATACAAGTCAATGACTTTAGTGATTAGTACTGGGTAGACCATGACCAACCATGTGACCAACCAGTAACATTGATGATATTACCAAATTTGGGTCTGATACCTGCTCCAGTGAGGATAAATGAAGACCAGTTGAAGAGATGATTTTGGACAGATTTTTTTTTTTACCTTGTTTATGGCATTGAGTTTAATAGAATGATGAAATATCTATCTAAGTCAAGAGCAAAAGTAAAAAGTATTAGTGTAACATGCATACAAACTGTAGGTCTGATACTCAACAAAATGCATTATTCAGTAATTCTTAGCTGGTCCATCGTGACAAAAGGCTATGGAAAAGGTTTAGCTGATCCCTTAATATAATTGTGTTTACAACATAACACTATACAGATGATCTGCTAATAGGCAAAGAAGCTGAATTAAAATAGCCAAATACCATCGTCTGCCAATGATTTGCAAGGTCACGTCGTCTTTCTTCTTCCTCTTTTTTCTTGACTCTCTTCTGTGATGTCTATAAAAACTCAATAACTTTCATATTAGTTGGGTGCTGCAAACTGCTGCCTGTAACATCATCAGTTTCTTTAGGACTGCCTTTTTTGCTCACCTATTAGAAATTACCTGCTTAAGGAGTTTTGAACAAGGAATCACTTTTTTTTCTTATATTTGTACAGTAACTGTACAGACTAGAGTAAGATTAAAAAAAAAAAAAAAGGATAGCTATTATATTTAAACCCAATTACTCAAACCATTTCTAAAAGTGAGCAGCTTTTTAAAAAAAACGCTTTGAAACAGTTAGCTCAATTCTAGCCAAATATCAGAGTAATCTTGTGAGAGCCATCCACGTCTTTATTGAAGATAACGACCTTCAAATAAAGGTAAATATGAAAACATCTGGAGTCATCCTTCTCTATAAGACTCCAAGTCACACATTTTAAATGGGATCAGTGTTTACCTCTCATCTTTCCTGAACTGATCATTTACTTTATTCTAGCTTGGTTACTCTACAAAATTAAACTAATTCCTTCTAATAATGGTTGGCACAGAACGCTATGCTAGCTGGACATGTTTACATGAGTTTTACATAAATGAATAAGTAAAGTAACGGTGGCTGTCAGCGCAGTATTTATCATTACTTGCTGAATTGCGAGTGCGTGGTTTAAAGGACATAACTTCCCAGCAATGAGAATCTGCACAGGTTGCTCTGGCAAATGTCCTCTCTCGTGGTTTCAGCCGGGGCTGCAGCCTAGCGGCCAGCTGTATTAGCTGTAGGTCAGTTGTCAGTAAAATAGGGTCGCGGTGGTAGAAAATGTCTGTGGCCTCACTGCTCATCGGGGTTGTATAACTGTGATCCTGGGCCAGAACCGAGTACTCATGGACAACTGAGAGAGGACCCTGTGCCTTTGGACCCCTCCTGGACTGGTGTCCCATAGAATCCCTGTCACATCTGCCAGGGCCAGGCGGGTGTTTCAGATGCTCTGGTGCATCTCTAAAGCTATTAAAGCCCTATGTGTGAGCAGTGGTGTTGAGTCCCTCGGTCATACATAAACATGCCTGTAGGCACCTGTAATCAGATGTGAATCCGGACTGGAATACTCTTTAAGATGTCTACACTACGTTAACATAGACTGACGGACAGACAGTAGAGAGAAGGGTATTCCATGAAACTGAATCTGTTCCTCTTAAGATGCAGGGAATGAAATGATCTCTGGGCATGCCTTGGAGTTCTTTGCATCTTGTTGACCAGGCTAAAATAACCACTTAACATTTAGACATAAAATATTTGGGGAAATTATTCCTGGTTAAAAACAAAACAAAACAAAACAAAACAAAACAAAACAAAACAAAACAAAACAAAACAAAACAAACAACGACCAAAAAAAACCCAACAAACCCCCCAAGGAAATGGAGCTCATGATTTTCATCCAATAAAATCTGGCTGCTAACACAGAAAATGAATAGAAGTGGGGGTCATCAGCACTGAAAGCAGATGACCCTGTCAGATGAGCTGCAGCAATAGCTCCTGAGGGTTGGTCCAGGCCAACCAGAAGAGCCTGGAGGCTGTGTTTTAGGAATGTGCCGGCGTGTAACAAAGCCCAATATAACATGCCTGTATTCACTACGTATTGTAGAATACCCCGTACACTTGCAGATGTTCATGAACTGGGACTGAGCTTGAAAAGAAATCCTTACATCACTTCACAGGTGATTCCTGACAGACTAAAAGGTGAAAAATCAACATTAAAGAGCTTATTTCTGAATCTGCATGTGCAGAATTTGCAGATGAGTGTGATACCAACCCACCAGGGGATGGACACAACAACAGATGAAAGGAATTGATACCTGAACCATGTCCAGCCTCCGGGAATACTGTAAAACTCAGTTCAGAGAAAAAAAAGGTTTTACTAAATACAGCCAACTATCCATGGGTTTTGGTTTGTTCATTTTCAGTTTCTACATTTAGTGTTTTGTAAATAGAATAAGAGAGGTGGCACCTCACCCAGATCCCAGAACGTATCTTTTTAGGACAGGATTCGTTTTACTAAACTGCTATCCAACAGTTAGCCATGCAGTCTAAGGTGGTTGCCTCAATGTCTACTGTAGTTAGCTTATCTCTGGGGATCAATTTGCCAAACCTGTTTTGGCACCTGCCTTTGATGGGATGAACTCGCTTCAAGAGTTGTCCATCTCTCCCTGCTGACCATGAGTGCTTCAGACCCGACATCCATCATGTGACGGCCAAAGTCAGACCCTCCACACAGAAAGTTTTAGCAGCCATTGAAGCAGAGCTAAACAACAGCCTGCAGCTCCACTTTAAAGCACATAGTTTGAGTTAGGAAGTGATAGATAATGATAGATTTACAGTAATAAAATTTTCTTTGACATGTTTCCAAACTGCCCAGCCTGGCGTGGTGTAGGATCCCAGTCTTATGATGGGAAGAAGCTCCTCCTTTGAGTTACCTTTCCCATTCCTGGCACCCTGTACAACATCACTACATCTGCATTCAGCCTTATTGCTCAGGCTTAAATTAGCTTAATTAATGGCATTGATTTGAAGTGAGAAACATGGAGATGGGGGTGCATACCTAATAATTTTTCAAGACTTTTGCTAATTAAACTCTGAGTTGCCAAACACTGGGAGGATAGTTGTGGATTCTCAGGCGAGATGGAGAGGATATTGTGTTGGAGCTTCGCCCAACTTCTATCTTACCTCAAACTACTTTTAACATTAGCTCAGGTAGTTAATAAAACAGGAGCGGTGTTTTAAAACAGCCTTATCTGAGCAGCTTGTTGTGATGCATGAGAGCAATTTCCTACACCTGTACAAACTAGGGCCATCCTGGCTGTAAGCTGGTGACACATCGGATGCTGGGCTGTTCTCAGCTGGTCTCTGGGAGGATGTTTGCACCAATTTGGAGCCTGTACTATTGAACACAGCCACTCCTCTTCTCAAGAAAAACTGTTATGACATGGACTTGGTAAGGTTTTAGTAGATGTTTCCCTTAAATCAATGGACTTCACAGTGTCACTTCTTATCTGTGAACAAAATTGTCACAACTATGAGTTTTTGAGCAACTAGGTTTCCAGTTTTGGTATGCACAAGAAATGCGCCTGGGGCAGGATCTAGGTTGGTCACAATTCTCAGAGAGAAGAGGAGATGCTAAAAGGACTGGCCCATCGACAAGCTCTCTGTAATTTTCCTTGCATGCAAAGTGATCTGTTCCGAGTTACTTTAGCTGAGAGATCACGTTCAACATGCAGAGCCAAATTTTGATTACGCAGTTTATCACACCCCTGAGTTTAAATCAGGAGTAACACTCCCCGGTGCTTATCACGGCCACTGTGATGCATATAAAACTTACCAAAGCTCCTCCTCTGAGAAGTGAAGGAAATCCACGTAAACATCAGCAATGAAGGTCACAGGCCCAGATGTGCCACAGTGCCTAGCTTATATGTATAATTATATATATTATATATATTATATATAATATGACTATAATATATATACAATACATATATAATATGACTATATTGTCAAAGGAGGTGATTCTGCCCCTCCACTCCACTCTCGGGAGACCCCACCAGGAATACAGCTCTGGAGTCGCCAACAGAAGAAGGACGTGGACCTGCTGGAGAGTGTCCAGAGGAGAGCTGTGAGGATGATCTGAGGGCTGGAGCACCTCTCCTGTGAGGAGAGGCTGAGGGAGTTGGGGCTGTTCAGCCTGCAGAAGAGAAGGCTCCAAAGAGACCCTAAAGGGGGCCTACAGGAGAGCTGGGGAAGAACTTTTTACTCGGGCATGTAGTGATAAAATGAAGGGGAATGGTTTTAAACTGGAAGAGGGCAGGTTTAGATTGAACATTAGGAAGAAGTTTTTCACTGTGAGGGTGGTGAGGCACTGGCACAGGTTGCCCAGAGAGGTTGTTGAGGCCCCATCCCTGGAGGTGTTTAAGGCCAGGCTGGACGTGGCCTTGGGCAACGTGGTCTGGTGGGAGGTGTCCCTGCCTATGGCAGGGGGGTTGGAACTCGATGATCTTCAAGGTCCTTTCCAACATAAACCATTCTATTATTCTATGATATTATAGCTATAATTATATATATGAACTTATATATAAGCTCACAGCTTATACTCTTTCTTGCATGGATAAGTTCTCAATCAGGTCTTTCTATGCATCTAGTTAAATGCAAAGAGTGTCTCTATGGCTTTTCTACTGACTTACCTGCATAGTTCCCCTATGCTCTCTTCCTGGAGGGGCAGCCGTTTTGTGCGTGGGTATGATTTGCTCAGGGAATACTGCATGCACTGCCGTGTGCATTTGGGTTATCATTCTCCTTCCAGAGGACACAGAAAACATCCCCTTAGAGATTCTCTGACTATGGCTTGTACATGGAGCACTATTGCTATGTCTATATTTTTCCCGGTGACCCTTCAGGCAGCTGCATTGCCTTAAACACCTGGATGTTCCACATTATGCAGAGTGTTCTCTGTAAACGGCTGGGATAAATGACGAGATTCAACTGCTGGGAGAGTAACCTAATCAACGTACAAGGTCGCATTCAAAAGCTTGAATGTTGTTTCTCAGTCATAGCTATGTATCAGATGGAAGGCAAGAGAATAAATAGTGATGATTTTCTTCACTGGGTAGTGATGTTTTTTCAAGGAAGCGGTTACGGTTTCTGGGATGGTGTTCATGTACAAGATGAACTTCCACTCTATTTTTTCTTCCCTTAAGCCAGGGAAATAAATCTCAAAGAAATTTTGAAAAAGTACTCCGCACTGAAGACAAACTCAGAGATGTGTTTTTTTTTCCATTATTCACATTGTGGATTGAAATCGCAAAGATAATTGCTACATTCTCTTTCCAATTACCCCTATTTCTACTCCACTGATATCATTAGGGACTGCATTGATGCTGCAGAACAGAATTAAGTTCACATCTCTTCAAAGCGGTAGGTACTTCCATGTGGCGGGTAGGTTGTTCGACAGGAGAGGTTTCGGGATGGGAGGGATAAACAAGATCTCGAGGCAGCCTTGGTGCGCTGAAAAAGCTGATTCTGGGCACTGTGAGATGTTGGACCACACCAGCAGAGGGTGTCTCAATTCCAGTACTGCAGTGGTTTTCTTTTCCTAATTTTCTCAGTGAACGGGGCTTTTGTCCTGCTTATAGAGGGATGCAGCAACATCTTTCAGTGACAAGAAGAGACTTTCAGGCTGTATCTTTCATAACAGCTGTTTCTGGCCTTTAGCTGTCACCCACCCTACTCAGCCACAGACTCGCTGCTTGGTGTTTTCCTGTTCTTTTGCCCATTACCAGTAATTAATTGCCTTCTATCAGCATCATGCACTTGCACCATAGAAGAACAGGGTGGTATTTTTCAGTGAATTGTACAGTCCTTGAACAAAGGCTCCAGAGGTGTTTGAAAATTTGCATGCTATATGGAGAACAGTTTTTGACTACAAACGTTGACATTTATTTGAAACTAAGTGTTTGTTTTCAAACTGAAGAATACCACCCCCCCCAAAAAAAAAAAAAAAAATGTTCCCACATCACCTGGTCTTATGAAATGATCTGAAGGAAATGAAAAGGAAAAAAAAAAAACTGAAAGTTTCATGTCAGGTCCATCTACACTGAAAATATAGCTCAGATAATCATAGGGCAGTAACTAAACTGAAAATACTTTTTTTGCAAGCTCTGATTCTTTGTGTAGACTCTTCATATTTGTTGATCACTGGATTTTCTTGCTATAATAACTGCTTCATTGTGTAATTATTTTTACTGGAGAACTCATTCATGCAGTTATTGCTTTGCATTATTCAATAATTAATTCCCTGTAAACAGGTTCATGTTTTTTATATATTCCCCACATTATTCCTGAATTGTCTTCATTTTGTTAAAGTGACTGCAACTATCTTCTTCCCAGCCCTTCTCTGTCCTTCTCTTGTCTCTTGTATTCTGCCATCCAGTCCTCAGCCCTGCAGGACCCTCCAGTCCTCACTTTTGACAGCAAAGACAATTTTCATTCCTTGCATCATGGCCAAATGAAGCCATTGTCAGGACACAAAAAAAGTGGATAGATGGGGCAGCTATGAGGCTTTTCGGAGGGTGGTTCAAGCTAATGACTAACTGGCTCTGGGCTTGTTGGCAGCGGTAGGGTGGTCCCAGGGAATGCCAGGGCAGGCTGGAAGCAGCCAGTAAATGTTTCTGAGGTCTGAGATTAAGGACTGGGAGGACTTTAGGAGACCAAGAGGCTCCAAAGACCTGGAGTGAGTGAAGGGACCTGGGAGGAGATTTCAAGGTCCCCAGCATGTGGGGGAGAACATGGGATGGATGAGACCACTTAGTGGGGTTTCAGAGGGCTGTTGGTAGAAGGAGGTCCTTTCTGCCTACTTACTGTGAAGGCCCTCGTAATAAATGGAGCAAGTCTGGCAAGCTCAGTTCTCCTGGGAGCTTCAGCAAATATCCTTTGTTTTTCTGGATCATAAAACAAGTCATGCCTCATTGTGGCTTTGCTTTGAATGTTGATATTCACAAAGCTCACATTTTCTTCACAGGTTGGTTGTTTCTCAAACACAGGCTTAATCTTAATATCTGTTTCTTGAATTCTGCATTGTTACATTGTTTATGAGCTGATTTTCTTCCATTTGTAGTGCTTCATCAAACAAATCAATGCTAGGGGTACATTTTTTATTATTTTTTTTTTCTCTGTGACACATTATACTGATCACTATTAATAAGTAAATGGCTTTTTGGTGTAACTTTGACATGAACAGGATTTACACCACTGTTAAACAGAGTGGACTTTTTATACTTCTTAGGTGAACACAGTTAGGTGAGATGGATCCTCTGCACGGTCTCAGAAGAATTTAAGTGAATTTTCATGTTTACAGGTTTGTGAATTCACTTTTGCAAATATTTTCTATTTTCCACAAGCTCATTTTTCTCCGAGTAAATTTTCTGCCACAAGCTTGTTTGCTCCAACATTTTTCTGAAGGAGATGAATAAAAGAAAACTCAAAAACTTAGAGCAACATTATTAGTTGACTTCTTTGCTCAGTCCAAAGGGCACAATCCAAACATTCAGGATGACTTTATTTGCCTTTGGATTAAGTTCTGACTGAAAAGTTTGGTTTTCAGGCACATTTCTGAAGCACGAGACACTATTCAAATCACCAGCCCAAAAGAGATCTGTGTTTCAGGGGAAAGCACTCAGAGCACAATCAAAAGATGATGTCTGGATTTGTCAATCTTACAGAGACTTTTTGTATCAGAGCAGAACTCACATCTTAATATGTCAGGGCTCATCTACCTTAAATAGTCCATGATATTCCAAATATTATGTTCTAAGTTGCTCATCTGAAATATTCTCAGTAACCATCGTTAGAAAAGTAATACAGCCTTTAGGGATTAATGCCAATATGGCTGGAGTTGCTAGGAGCTTTACTTTAAATACGTTGGATCAGAGATACACCTGATTAATCTGCTTTTAATCTGCTTGTTTTGGTGCTGATTTCATGGCCTTTTGCAGGCTGGTATTGGTTCATTCAGCCCACAATCTACAATGACTAGAAGCTATTGATAATGGCAGCATGACACTGACTTTGAATTACGGTATCTTTTTTCTCCATAGAGCATCAGAAATGGTGTCTTGCTGAACATGACTATGCAGCTTCTTGTCAGCTCGAAGTGTGGACACTGGATTAGCTCAGGTCTGCCTGCAGAAGATGCTGCAGCACATTGTCCTCCATCAGTATTGAACGTTAGCAACAGAGGGAGAGCAAACATTTTGACCTCAGTCATTCAAGCTTCATTCTTTGAAAGGCTCTGGAAGGACAATCTCATGCCATTCGTAGAGTGCAACTACGTGCCTGATAATTGGCCCTAATGGAGGCACAAAACCTTTGCTGTTGAAGCTCCTTATGCTGACACAGAGAGGCTGAGAGAGTTGGGGCTGTTCACCCTGGAGAAGAGAAGGCTCCGGGGAGATCTTATTGCGGCCTTCCAGTCCCTAAAGGGGGCCTACAGGAGAGCTGGGGAGGGACTTTTTACTGGGGCATGTAGCGATAGGACGAGGGGGAATGGCTTTAAACTGGAAGAGGGCAGGTTCAGATTGAACATTAGGAAGAAGTTTTTCACTCTGAGGGTGGTGAGGCACCGGAACAGGTTGCCCAGAGAAGCAGTGGCTGCCCCATCCCTGGAGGTGTTCAAGGCCACGCTGGATGGGGCTTGGAGCAACCTGGTCTATTGGGGGGTGTCCCTGCCTATGGCAGGGGGGTTGGAACTCAATGATCTTCAAGGTCCTTTCCAACCTAAACCATTCTATGATTCTATGACTCAGGATGCTCAGAAAGTCTGTCCTTGCTTATCCCCTCATTAAAACAAGATTTAATATTAACATTATTTGAATGCATTAGCATACATATATTGCCATTATTCCTTAATATTTTATCGTGAGAACACATTAAGATGGCTGTATATGGGGACTGAGTTTCTTTTGGATTAAATTTGCCTGTATAATACGCTCACACAGGATTCAAGTTTTCCCTCATCCGTGCCAGCATAAGGTATTTTTAATACCATTAAAATAAATTTTAAAAAGAAACTGAGCAAAGACAGAGGTTTTGTGGCACATGGTTGCTTGCGATGGAAACAGAAATTAAATTTACAGTTCAGGAAAGTTTAATTTAAAAAAAAAAGAAAAAAGAAAAAGGAGAAAGTAATTTAGGTTTACCATTTCTCAATGAAGTGACAATTCCAAATTGAAAAAGTTATGAGTTACATGATAATGTGTTCAAAATTTTCATCCTGGTTTAAGATGAAAACATTTGGGAAAATAGTTTCCAAATGTGTGAATCTCAGTACTTCCCTCAGGATGGAACGTCACATTTGCTATTTGGTTGCAGACCCCTCAAATCCTACGCACAAATGCTTGCAAAGACTATGTCCTCCATCAAAGAACATGGAAAATGTTCTCACGTGGCTAAAGCTCTTGCTCCAGGCTTAGTGAGTACCTGCAACAAATCTCCAGTTCCCCAGCATTTCTTGTTTCTTGCATCTTGCTCCTGCAATGACCCGTGTCCATGGTTCATGGATTCAGCCTATATCCCTGATGAAGGTATCTTATCTTCCATAAGCCTATTTTATTCTGTGAACCAGTAATGGTATTAATTCCAATCATTAAAATCAAACTTTAGCATGCAGTTTTCTGGTAGCATCCTAATAAAGAAGATTAAATATGTGTAAATTATGCTTTCCTTGGTGTTTCAGAGGGGCCTTTCAATGAGATTTTGACTGTAAACTATTGCACTTGAGAAACTCATAACAGCTTTAATCTGAGAGCTGTGCAGAGTTTATATGCTCAGCTATCTTTGTCATCAGTCCTCTTAACATCTGCAGTTGCTGCTGCAGAGTTTGGAGGCTCTATAGGTTCCTTCATTCTTAGGAAGATTCCTTCTTTGGAAGGAACCTATAGAGATGACTGTCTTTGGATAAAATTTCCTCCTGTGGAGGAAACTTGTATTTTCCTCAGCAACTTTAAAGCCATGTAAGTTCTTCAAGAGAATGCAATTTTCAGTAAAGGATTGGTTTCTTCACTAATGGATTCACGTGACAGTCTGTATTAACACTGATTCAATTTGATTAGATGTTAATTTTAACAAAGCCACGTATTCCAAAGGAAAGACTGTTCCCAGTCAAAAATATTGACCAGCTTTGGTATTAGCTGCAGAAATCTATCTTCCTTGTAATTTCTGGGTGGCTTTCAGGTTAAATTGTTCATTCTTCCTACCATTCAAGCAACTGAATCTAGAAAGAATAGCTGTGGGGTCCAAGAATACCAAAACAAACAGCTGCTCCGTTATTTATAAAAAAACCCCACACCTATTTATTTCATGCTTTAATTCCCTTTCATTTTAATAGCAGCTTATTAAACTAATTTTTTAGAAGATGTAAAATAAAGAAACAATACATTTCACACAATTTCTCCAACACTTATTTAAAGCAGTGGTGTTTTCTTCCCTCAGTCTTCTTTTCTGTTTTACATCTTCCTACTCTTCACTTGCCGGTACAAGACAAACTCATGTGATTTGTTAGAGTTATACTCACCACCTAGGTATGAGAACATATCATGGTTTATGTTTTTTGGCTAAAATATCCACATAATTTTGCATCTGATGTTTTTTGACATGTATTGATCTGTGAGACTTGATGTTAATGTCATTGTCATTTAGAAGAAAGCGGCAATTGGTGGCCTAAAGCTAAATTGCTTTCTTCCACACCCTCCTCCACCAGCTATGTTTTGCATTATGTATTAGGCTTTTTTTTAATGCACATAATCTTTAATGTCACTGGAAAGTTAAGGAGGAAGAAAAGGGAATGTGTTTCAGTGTTGGATGGCAGCCACATTCTTTTTTGGCAGGTCTGAGTTAAGAAAGCAAGAGTGAAGTTTTCAGAATCCTCTTTTGAAGATAGATGTTTACCAAGAAAAAAAAATACCAGATTGCCTCACCATATTCAAAACCATGAAAAATGTTAAAAGTTAAAACCTGACTCCATTAAAATCTCTGGCAAAACTCTGACTTTTTTCAATGAGGCAAAGGTATTTGATGTAAACTCTCTGATCTTGGAGGATTTTGGCTGATGGAAGTAATCGCAGATCATCTGTTAATTTGGACAAAGAACAATCAATTAAATGATGAGGGATTGCAAAATATTCAGCAGCCCAGTGAAGAAACAGGTTTTAGCTTGAAAAAGACCAACCATCAGGTCAGGTAGGGTTTGCTGTACAAAGCAGGATTAGCCTCGTCCAACCTTCGCTTTTCAAAAATCAGGCCTCTTCTCTGAGCTTCTCATCGAGTTGGGATTCAGCTCCAGCTTCAGACATCTATGTGTTGGCACCCACATCTAGGTGGATGCATGAAAATGTTTAAATTGCCATTATGCTCAGTGGGAACCCAGTCAATATTCCCAAGCAACCTGCAAAGCGCTTTGACCCGTGCTACACTCAATGCCATGATGCCGTTTCCAGCCACAGGGAGTCAAATGGTACGTCTGGAGGGAAATGTATCCCACTGATTTTGAGACAAGATGGTCCATGCTCCCCTGTGGGCCATTTGCCCCTCCACTGACCACACAGGGAGCCCAGAAAACACAATTGAGATTAGACCTCTGAACTGTTGTGCAAAATAAAAGTATCTTGTAACAGGAGGGCTTTTGCAAATGTTTGTGGCAAGCTAACGCGTCAATCAAATTGATTCCTAATCATTACAGATGTGCTACTTGACTCCAGTAGCTTCTTGGCAGATAGAGGATGGTGCTGGGATAATTGCCATGGGTAAAATTTCTGGCTGGGAAAAAAAAAAAAAAAAGATATTGTCAGAAAAGCACTGGCGTTGAAACTCTGAGATCAATAAGATGCTTGAGATTTCTGTGGATGAAATGTATGTGAATGCGTATACCAGCCTTGAGCACCAAGGTCACCTAGCACTGTCCCTGCTCCTTATGGAAATAAGTTTTGGAGCATTTGCCCCCCTTGGCACGGGACTTTTTTTTGAGATCTAACTCCTACCTAAGAATGAGTCTTTAGTGTGCTTCAGAAGGGGAGATGGCTGAAAATAGGAGCAATACAGTCTTAAAAACAGGAAAAATAGGAAAGCTACTAAACCCAAGACACTACAGCTTGAAAAAATGAATGTTTTTATAAGTAATGGCTATTTTTAAGGAGAAAATTCCATGAGTCTAACATTCACAAGCTCTTCCAATCCCAAACTTAGGAGATGACAGGAAGGTAATGTAGAAAGGTTATGCACTTAGAATTGGAGATAAGGAAAAAACAGCAATCAGATAATGCTTACCTTGTCATTGAAAAACAGGGGAGATTTTTGTATCTGTTATGGTGGCTATATGTAAGTGTTATCTGATATTCATCAAGAACCGTGCATATTGGTCAGAGCTAGGCAGTACCACGAAGCCATCAGTGTATCCTCTTCTGGAGCTACAGATAAGTAATTTGGAGGTGGTCAAACAAAGCCTGAGGTATTGGAAACTAGAAGTGATGGAGGCAAGCATGGCAAGATTGCCATCTTTGCAAGTTGGAAATAGCATAAAACTCTAAAGAGAAGAGACTGTAAAGCTGCCAAATCAATACCTATAACCTCTTTGCCACCATTGCACATCATACAGTAGAAATTCAGTCCCTCAGTAGGAAGTGAAGCCTTCTTAATAAAACTAAAAATGTTGCCTCTGCTTCTGTTGAACATCAAAACCCCAAAGATATGGTTTGTGTTCTCCGGGTGAAGGCTTACAGGAAGACTCTTTGCTTGGATTATGAAGAGTAACAGAAGCAGGAAACTCAGGCTGCAGGTAAAGCATAAATAGAAGGGGTGAAACTGGAGTGGTCAAACTTAATTTACTTCGTTTACTTGCCTACTAGCCTTGCAAAGCTAGATGTTAGATTATGAAGGAGGTAGCAGTTGCTGTACAGGACCTACGGTGCATTTTATAAAAGAAATTGAACTAGATGGTCAAAATGCTGCTACAGACTCTCAGGACTGGAAAAATTTGATCAGCTCTCTATCCTGGGAGCTGAGGCTGTGAATTTTATTAATTGGCTGCAAAAGGCTATGGTCGCTGCTTTTCATGGATTTCTTTTTATTACAATGTGAAAAATCCTTAGTTAGGCTAACAAGAGGGATGGTTCTTATGGGTCTCTGGATAGAGGAGTTATCGGTTTCCCTAAAACAATACATCTTTGAGATATTGAGAAACTGTCGCTGTAGCTTCTTCCAGGAAGCACATATTTCTTGAAGTATTAGCAAACAGTAAACAATAGCTTTTCACTGGATCCATAATTTAATAAATGCATCCAAAAGACTTTTTTTTTTTTGTTTGGCATTGGAAACACTACAAAACACTATGGCAGAATGAACCTCCTTTTCATGTGTCTTTGGGTTAGTTTTGTCAGTAACTCTATCTGACCAGTCTTGGAATCCTTTCTCTTCACGCAGAAGTAAAATGATGCAAATTAACACTGGGTTTTGTTTACATTCTATCTTAAAATTTCATTTCTGGGCACATGCTTAGGATGATAATGCCCCATAAGATACGTAGTATTACCAGGTTATTCTCTTACTTTGGTTCCAGGCACAGTAAAAGAATCATTATCATCCACTGAGAAGCTGTGATTCTGCGGTGACAGCTTGTCCCATGCGTTTCGTGTGTGTAGGAAGCCCTGCTCCAGAGCAAGAAAGCAAATAGATCTCCAGTCTATCCAATTACCAGGAATTTCCCACCAGCGCCCATTCTTCTTTACCAAATACCTGAGCTGGTCCATCCCATGCACCTTGGTGCAGCCCCATCACCTGTGTGTTCAAAGACCTGCCCTACCTTGCTTTGAGCCGTCAGCAGTGTAAGGCTGGAAATATCCACAGAACTGTAAATTCAATACCAAATTTTGCTTAAGAGATAATGTCGGTGCAATACAGTGCTGTGACAGGATAATGGTCTCCTGACACGATAAAACTGCCAAAAGGAAGCCAAGCAGTTTATAGATAATAAATGTCAAGACGGGGGGAGATGTTTGTTTTCAGAGCATCACAAGCCTATTATCCTGTCAGACCCTCCTGTTTCGAGTTCTTTATTTCCATTATACTAAATGAATAAAGAACAGTCAGGAACGAGATATCCCCCAGACCAATCACAAGCCCATTCAGCGCGACGGCTCCAGCCAGACATTAGCTCACACCAACGTTTGTCTTTATTGAGGAGCTGCATTGCTATGGATCACTGACGCATGAGCTTCAGAACAACAGAAATCCCTCCATCTCTTCCGGGAGGTGTTTACCTGCCAACCGCAAAGTCCCTGGTGCTGTTAAACCGTCTTCACTCCAACAAAGGGGAAGACACATGGAGGAAACAAGGAGAAACCGTTTGTCCCTGCATCTGCACGAGTTTGGCAGATGGGAGCATTAATCGGGTCTTTAAAGGGGGTAGATGAGGGCTGTGGGCAGAGTCAAACAGATGTATATTTGTGTAGGTACAATGGCCACCGGTTTCTAGAAGGGGATAAGGACTATCTTCATTTACTCAACCCACATTGCTGATAGACTTGGGTTGAGTAAATCCAGTGTAATCTCTTATCTTGACATATATTTCCTCAGATGAACATTTTGCATCGTTCACTCATCTTTTGTTGTAGTTATTATTATTATTACTATCATTATTATTTAACAATAAGTATGTGTTTTATAGAACGGACTGGTAAAATAAACTTTTCCCGAAAAGATGGCACAGTCTGGAAGTGAGAGAAATCTTCTGTGTTGCTGAACTAAAAAAGGTAGTGGAAAAGGAGCCGATTGTGCTTTTATTTGTTGCTGTATGTAACAAATAAAATTCAGAGCTGCTGTAGTGGGTAAGATATCATGAACAGGCCATGCCGGCATGGGTCTGGAGAATGGATCTAAAGGGAAGCAAGTAGGAGTATCTGAAACGGGGTGAAAAGGATGTTTCCAAAGGAAAATACACTGAGAAGTAAAAAACATCAAGCGAGAAGAATGATGTGGTGACATCTGGTCTCACAAACATTATTTATTTCGTGTGCAGCTTTCCGTTCACCAACTAAGTGAAGTCAAAAGGCCTTCAGAAAAAGCAGCGTGACAAAGGAAACTCTTGGCAGCTTTCCTATGCAGAGAATGCCAAGGGCACAGTATTAACCTTCAGACTTCCCGCTGGTCCCTTTCTCCTCCTTCGCTGGTTTTCCTGAGGCTGCTCCACCCTCTCTTGGGGGAATGGCGTTGCATTAACATTTTTTACTCTCCTTTTTTTTCTTTCTGACTGAAAGAAAAACACCCTCCGCAGAGGAGCCCTCGTCTGGAAATGAGCCCTAATATTCCCTGGACAGCAGCCTGGGCTTTAACTCATTTACTGCCCAGGAATGCCAGAACATCCAACTGCTGGCGTGTGAAAAATGCACTTCCAGAGAAAAGATTGACCCAGGCACCAAGGGAAAGTGCCAGCCTGTCGTGATGAGGCTGTTTCAGGATTGTCTCATGGTAGATAGATGCAGTGCTTTGTGTTTGCTGTGACCAGTAATTGCATCTGTCCGCAGAGCCATGTAAACATCAACACAGAAGTGGGACGGACTTCCCGAAACATTCCACAATTTTTGCCTAGAGGGAAGCTTCCATGCTCTTCCTGACTGGGTTTTTCAGCCCCATTGCAAGAAGTGATGTCTTTGGTAGACCACCTGGATGAACGATGGTAGCTGACAACGTAAGTGACCCTCTTTTAGTCTCAAGAGTGTGTTCATCCTACCTGACTTCAGCCACCTGAAGGTTAGGTATCTGGTCTGAACTAACCACCCATAGTCCCTGGAGACAGACAGTCATGTCCAAAGGCTGTTTCATCCCCATCTAACAAAAAGTTCTAAGATAAGTCTAAGATGAATCTCCTGGTGAAGATTATTAAGTATTAATTATTAAGGGACCTACCTAACTAGATGAGACTGGACATATAGCTTTTAAACAGCTAATGTTAGGCGAGTTGTAACCCGTCCCATAAATGAATTTCATGACTTCTTATTTCATATTATTTCAATATTGCAATACAAAATACATTGTGTAAACTGAAATCACAGGACAAATGGATAGATAATAAAATGCTAAAAACCAATTATACCAGATCAAAAGATGGGATTTTCAATTATGTTTTTATTTCAATAATAAGTGTCCTTAATATTTAATTTAAAATTCTGACACCTCTGTTACTCAGAATAAGCTAGAACTGAGATATATACTTACTGCCATTTATACAAATCGTTTAAATTAAAATAATTTCAAGCAGTTCAGGGTTCTTACCAAAGTTATAAAGATGTGAAACCATTTAACCTGTGAAAAGCACTGAGCAAGTAGCAGGAAGCTGAATTCGTTAAAGAGCTAAATTAATGCCAATACCACCAAGGTCTGGCTCAGTGCAGAGTATTTTATGTTTATACCACTGATGTAGTCAACGTGTTGCACGTTCAAGGTAAAGAAATCAACTGGAAATCAAAGAAGTGGGAAAATTCTTTATTCCTGTCTGGAAGGATGAGATCTGCTACTGTAATGCTATGGTAAAATCTCGTGGAGTTCTGAAGCAATCTGTTCTATTTATTTGTACAGATTATAGTTTAACTTCATCCTAGATGCAAAACATGTAGTTAAAAGATCTCCAACCCTGCTTATGCATCTAGGACGTTTAAGATAATTTTATTTAACTAAGAAAAATGATTTTTAAAATACTTGGTTTCTGTACTTTAATTAAATTCCTGAATCCATGTGAAAGCTATTTGGAACATTACTATGCGGGGGGAGGGGAAGTTAATTGCATCTTTAGAAAATAAGAAATTTGTCATTCATGTTTTTTCAGCAAAACAGAAATGAAAAACTAAAGAACCTAAATGAGGTTACTCTGGGTTATTCTGTGTATTTTCTTATGTAAATGCATATAGATAGAGAATATCCAATATTTGCAAAAGTGTGTCCCAGATTCTACCGACCACCGAAGATGAACATAAGAACATATATATTGTAAATGTTTTTTTCTTCCTCTTCTTATTTTAGGAAAAAAAGGACTATCCAGGGTTTCATTTCTTTAATTCCTGAGGAGAGGGAGATTGGAAAAATACAAACTGCTCCACAGCTGATGATCATTGCACCCATACTTCTCCATTAGGAGGAACTTCAAGATAAGGACTGCTAGGAAACTCATAGCAGACTCGTAAAACCTTTCAGTGTTGGAGACTGGACCACTTCTGTGGGCATTCAGTGCTAGCGCTTATCTGTTCTCTATGTCAGAAGGTTTTGGTGCGATACCCAATAGCTTGCTTGCTGAAGTTTGTTATATGTTATCCTAGCTGCCCAGGACATGTAAAATACATTAATTCTTCCTTCTTTTATGTCTGCTTTCCATTTATTTGAAAAAGACCATCATAGAATCATGGAATCATAGAATTATCTAGGTTGGAAGGGACCTTTAAGATCATCGAGTCCAATCATCAACGTAAACCGCCACTAAAGCATGTCCGTAAGCACCACGTCTACCCGTCTTTAAATACCTCCTGTTCTGGGCCTTTGCATATGCACACTGCAGGCAATATTTTTCTTAAAGGGAGCAGTACTGTCTCAAGAGGAAAGTAAATTGGTAAAGCACAAAGAACTGAGAAGTTTGCAGAGGGAAGAAGGTTTAGGCTCAGGGATAAATCTCATAAATACTTGGGAAGGGGAAGGAGTGTGACAGCCTAATCTATCCTCAGAGTATCACATCATATTCAACAAGTTAGTCCTAATATGCAAAGCACTTCATGATCTTGGCATGACATTCCTAAAAGACAACCTAATTTGCTCCTTTTGGCAAGATGGAACCTTTCATAGCAAAGAGAGGGCAATCAGGTCAGCTTATAGCAGAGCCCTCTGCAATTAGTTTACCGAAATTCTGCTTCGTACTCCCTAACCATGCGACAGTATGTCACTGAAATCAGCTCAGCAAAGGTAGAAGAGGCACATAATGGGTTTCATAGCGACTGAGGTTTCAGCTAGGCAACTCGACTTCACAGGAGATAGAACCAGAAATATTTAAACAGAGATAAATTTGCTTTTGAAAAGTTTTGTTTATCTTTTATTGCAATTTAATTAAAACCCGTTGATATCGAATGATGAGTTTTCTGCTGCAGTGAGTTACTCAGGCGATCATTTTCATGCTGATGATGAGAGAATCTTGAAGTCAAACCCAATAATTAAATTCAGCAAAGAACATCAGAGGAAAGATATTGACTGAAGCATCAACTCATGGTTTGTTGAGGCACAATATCTCAGGCATTTTAGTGGAACCTGCTTGCCGTGAAGTCAGTTTGATGTATATTGTGTCTGTTTCCAGGGAAAACAGTGTGACAGAAGAGGGCACCGATTCCTGAAACTTCTTATCATACAGATGTGAATTTGCAATGGAGAGAGGAAGAGGGCACTATTGCAACAATAGAGATTTCTACAACTTGAGGAAAGTACAGAGGCAGTGGTGATTTATGTCCCCTTTGGGGTGGGAGAAGAGTGGCAGTCACATTACATAAAGATAAACACTCGACTTGTCTTGTCTCCTTATGGATTCTAATGTATACGCAATGGAAACAGTCCTTCAACAAATGAAACAGAGGTGACCTTTTTTGGCCAATAGGTAGAAATTAAAGCTCTGAGTAGACTGGCTATCCTGAAACAGCACTGAGATAGGATCCTTCAAACAGTGTCTGGTCCTTAAGTTGTGTCCTCAGAATTAAAACTTAAAGTCTGGACTGCACATTCCACTGTCTAAATCAAGTATATTTCTCGTCCATCACTTTATAACTTGCAACAGCACTGGGGCTAAACCATATCAGGCCTTAATGTGTAAGCAAAAGGATTATGTGACGTGACTTGCAGGCACATCCCATATGGTGTTTGGCTATTTTGGAAACTGCCTTATTTTGCTGAAATATGTCCAGATTTGTAAGCAGTAAAAAACCCCTTTTATTAAAAAATACCTGTTAATCCAGACATTCCATATCCTGTCTCAAGGGGATTATTATCTGAGTGTACAAATATGCATTTAGTTGAATCATGTGCATTTCTTCCACCCTTTTCTTATTCCATTCTCCAGTCCTTTCTGCCCTCACCCCATTTGATCCTATTTGCAAGCGTAATACTCATGCTCCCTGTCTGATCATCAGCGTAACTCAAAATATTTGGTAATAACTGACCAAAGAAAGAGTCTTGAGAAACCTGTCACAGTACATCCATTTGGAAAATGAACCAACCTTAATTACTTTCAGGCAGTCATTTTCTAGCCTCTTTTTCACCCAACTTACTTTAGTTTTGTCAGGACCATCTCTCTCCAGTTTGTTTGGGAGAAAATAATGCGAAACAATGTCAGTAGACATCCTAAAGTCAGTTATTTATCCTCTACTGCTTCTTACCTATCCTCAAATCTGCTGTAGAAGGAATTGACACTTTCTTTTTCTTAACAAAACCACAGTACTGTTAATTTCTCCCTGTGAGCTTTCAGACAGTTAACTTCGCTGTTTCCTATCTTATGGGACCTCGTCTGACTTCCAGAAGTTCACAGACACTTGACAAAACCACCAAGATATTTTTCCATAAATTAACTGAGAATCCAATCTAAATTCATCTAAGTGTTCTCTACAACCTCATCTATTTTTGGTCTACTTTTATTTTTATTCCTTTGTTTCTGGCATTCACTTTCTTAGCCACCTGATTTGATTACAGTTGACCCTCTTGCTGAAAATGGAAGCAAAAATGCTATCAAATATTTAAACTTTCTTAAGGCTTCTAACAAGTAAGGAAGAAAAGCAATTTTTTAAAATACCCATCTGCTGGAGGATCCAGTGTAAGAATATGTTAATGAGTATGACGTATAGCAGTGTCCATTCCCTCATGGGATGAACTAAACCCCCAGAGATTTCCCTTCTCCTGGCCAGAAACAGCACCAGACTCTTGCAACAGAGGATGTGGACTGAGAGGGAGGACTTTGTCCTCGTATACAACAGCTCCTAAAAACTTGAGGTCTTTGGTGAGAGTTAGGATCTGCTTAAGGCAGAAGAAGCTGGTCAAAGTAGACAGTGGTAGAGAACCACTAAATGCACATGCAGAAGGGAGAAGAAGGAGCGGGGGAGGCATTTCTGCAGCGGTGTGGGACGGGACTGAAGTCACCATTCAATTTTCCACGTGCAGTTCACATCAGGTCACAATTGCCTATCGGTCTTCTCCCTGTTCTTGCTCTCTGCGCTCATTCTCATATCTCAAAACTACCAGGCTTATGTGGGACTGAAGCGTTTTCCCTGCAGTTGCTACCTCTCTCCTTTCCTCTGTGTTCCTCATCTCCCATAGAAGTTGTCTGAAATGACATCCCTGCTTTTTGACACGGCTACTCAGCACAATCACGACAAACTAGAGAGGCTATAAATGAAAACACAGGAAAATTTGCAGGCTGAGGCAACTTTCATGCCCCAGGAGTTTCTAGAAACGCATTTTCCAAAAGAACAGAATCTGGAGGATGTTCCAAAAGGTGGGAAAACTGCTGATGCGTGTCAATAATAACAAATGAAGAACGAGATCGCCTGGGAAAGACAGTGCAACATCAATAACAGAGCTGATACAGGAAAAGAGGCAAAATTAATACAGAATTAATAACGAATAAATAAGTAATTGGGAATATAATTAATTAATACTCATCACTAAAATTGTACAGAAAACAGGTCTCATACAACAAATGCAATTTAAATATTTGATGATTTTCCAAGGCTGGCTAATTAAGTTAACAACAAAGATGTAATCTGTTTAGACTTCTGTACGGTGTTTGACTTTTTGCTGCATAACATTTTGATTAAAAAATTAGTTCCATATAATACCAATAAAGCACATGTTAAGGAGATTAAGAACAGGCTAATTCGCAAACCTGCAAAAGGGTTTGTCAGTGGGAAATGATGATGGAGAGAGGATGCTCTTAGTAGGGTTCTGTATAGACTGCTGCTAGGTCTGTTGCTGTCCCATATTTCTGGGAGGCAGTTTGCAATCACCTTTGGTAATATTTGCTGTCAGCACGCTAAATAATGCAGAGAATGGAGCAACAGTGCACAGCAATACACATCGCTCAGCAAGTTGATCCCAGAGAAGGTTATGTAGCCAATGACCAGGAGGAGCGGGGAGGAGGATTCTCAGGGCTGAGCATGTGAATGACGCAACACGAGCAGTGGTAAAGGGACCGCAGCCTCTGCCAAGAGCAAACAGGGCAGGGAAGTGAGTCTTTGCTAAAGGACACCCTTTTTTCCTTTCATTGCCACCCCAACCCTCCTTGCATGTGATTTTTCTAATATGTCTTTTCCTTAGGAGGGATCCAGTTTGCCTGGGTTGACTCTCTAAGCAACACCGGTATTTTTGGCTCCTATTGGAGCAGCCCTGCAGTAAGCACCCGAGTTCCCAGGCAAGTAGCGATGGCAGATGCCTTTAAGGCCTCTAAAGGAAGATCTACTTCATCTAATTCAGGTGATTAAATTTAGGCAAGAAAGATCTCTCCTTAGAGGCCTCCAGCGCTCCCCGCCTATCCCCACTGACCACATAGGTAATTTCAGCCCTTCTTTCGGGAGGAACATGACACTGAGTCAGATAAACTGGATCACATTCCCTGTGAAGCCACTTGACCTATATAAATCTATATTTTCTCTACTGATAGGGGAATCTGTCTTGTTCACTCACGGGTATTGGCTAAGCAGCCTGTCTTGCTATCAAGCCCATTAAATTAGTCTAGCGCAACAAAAACCTGATACCACATGTGAGAATCGCCTTTACTGCATATAGTGCATATACTGTGTCAAGAGTTGAGAGCAGCCAGAGTTTTCATTAAGGCCAAGATACATCCTGAATTAAATTCATGCTTTGCCAGGAATCTGGGGCATGAAAATTGAATTTCCAGCTGGTGTAAATGGCGACAAAATCACCGGGTTCCTGGGTTTATGGAGAAGTAATGCTCCTTCCTTTTTTTAATGGTGTGCTTTTCTTTTCTCTTTGCCTATCTCTCAGTTCCAGTCATTCATAATCCATTCTCCTATTTTTCTGTTTTATAGCCATCCCACAGGAGTAATGTGAAACATAATCAATCAGTATTTGTAAAGCACTTGGAGGCTATCAGGTGGAAGGAAGTGTATAAATGTAAATTGTCGCGATCGCTCTTACACTGCTGCCAAGGGACCTGCAAACAGAATCAGGCCCCCATATATTCCAATATACACAGACTTAGTCACATCTTGTGAAAGCAGCCAGAAGATAAAACCTGAGGAAACGCAGGAAGACAGAAGTTTAATAAAATACGGGAAAAGACGGTTCAGGGATTGTTTATGAGTTTAAGACTGAATCTTTGTTCTCCCACAGAGTTTTGCCCAATTTTGCTGCTAGCACCCTCTACAATGCCTACATCTGGAGAATAATTACTCTGGGCTGTCTATATCGGTGCACGTTTTTCATAATGTAGCGACCTACTCTTTCCAGGCTACTCTTATAGTCAGTGTTATCCAATCCAGCTTTTATGGTGCGATCCATGTGACCGTTATTAGACATCCACTTAATGATAAGTAGATCTTATATGATGAGAGAAATTACGCCCAAGTGTTTCTCTTCTTTGACTATACATTGTCTGGGGTAGATCCAGGCGGCAGTGTCAGATGTAGACATCTACATTTGATGAGGCAAATCCCATCCTATAATTACCTCTGTCAGTAGATTGAACGGTGCCAGGGAACATTCCCAAGCACTGGAATGCAATCGTCTATATTCTTAAATGTTTAGAATGGGGCTTGGAATAATTTTGGCTCAAAACAGCCAACACTTTCCCAACTTCTTCCTGAGTGTGGGTCAGGATCCAGCACCAGCCAGGGACCGTTCTGAGCTGTCGCTTTGGATGCAGCTACCCTGTTCCGGAGACCGAGATATTTTAATGCCATAGAGCCAGCCAGGCTGTGCCAGCTGGCCCCGGGGCTAGAAAAAGGGCCCTGGCTCTGCTTAGTTTGCAAGGATAGTCATATCCATGGCTCAACGCCGTTCCGTGGCTGGGAACGTTCAGTGGTTTGCCAAAATAGACCTGGTGATCCTAACTTGACAGGAGACTTGCAGCCCTGCTGGATCTAAGCCATTTGAGTGGCATCCCATAGGAACTCTGCGGCAGAGGCAGGAATAGGACCAGATCCCCCCCAGGAAGCATTCAAATGCTTCACGCTCCTATGGTCACTGTCCCACTGGGTTTGGTGGGATTTTTTGTTGTTTTGGTGGGTTTTTTTTAGTTTGTTTGGGGTTTTGTTTATTTGTTTGTTTGTTTATTTTAATTCTGCATTACTCTTTAAAAGAGAAAAAGAAAGAAAAGATTCATGGAGTCATGACCATGTAGGTTTGCTCTTCATGAAACTTGTTCTCTAGTTCCCTATTAAAAATATCTTAAGGCAATGCAACTTTTAAGAATACTGAAGTATTTTACCTTGAGACTATTTTCCTAGGTAACAAATTCATTAGTTTTCATGCTCCTTTTTACCTCTTGTTGAAACCACCATGCCCTTCACGTCATTAAACACCCAGCAACACCACTAGGTGATATTTATTGCATATCTCTTGATTGCATGTCAGTCTAAAGAAATAGAGCACTGATGTCGACTGCACTTTGCTCCTTCCCATCAGTTTCTGCAGCAGCTTCTCTTGCTGCATTCAGCCCTGTCCTCACAGGACTCACAGCAAAGGCCATCTCAGGCCACCTCCGAAAAGGCAGACTAAGGCTGACATAATTAGCAGAGGTAGCCTGCAATAAAGGAGAAGCAGGAAGCCTCTTAGGAGGACGTTTTATGAAGGTGGTCTCTTCTACAAGACCAGTAATATTGCCTTTTCCTTTTGAACCGACCTTTGTAAACAGAAAATAACACTGCCGTATGGCACCACCCTCTGATTTGGGCTAAATAACAACATTACCCTCCATTGTCCATGAGGAGGTAAAATAATGCAAGGCAGGTGTCCAAGATGTTGTCAGACCAAGAATTAATACAGTCTGTTTTCTTACTGGGAATCCTGTGCTTAGGAGTGTCTTTTCCAGCTTCCTTTGGATCTGTAGCGTTAAAAATACGTTGCAAGTAGCTTCACTGATCAGTTTGGAAACCCACAGGATAGATACGGTCTCTGCATAAAGCCCTTAAGGAGGACACGGGTAGCAGATATAATTTCCAGTTCCACAGATCTCCATCTAGAGATGGGTTGCAGCAGAAACCTTTGTTTTCAAAGTACTTTTCCAAATAGGCAGGGACATGAAAATAAAGACATATGGTGATGGAAGAAATGAATATTCATTTTTAGCCTTTTGTGATTGTAGGAAGCACAGTAACAAGAGCTGAAAAGATGGGGTTTAATTTTTGCAGAAGCGATAAGGAGAAACGCATGTGGGAGCGTATTTGTTTGATTTTTTTCCCTCATCTGAGATAGGTTCCTCAGTCATTTCCATTTTCTCCAGCTGAATCAATATTTTCTCTCTCACAAAAGAAAACAAAACCACAACTTAACCTCCCCACCCACACAAAACGTATTACTTAACTTCCCGCAGCTCCCAGCTATCTTGCAAGCTGTCTTCTCTCAATATTTTAATTTTTCAGTCCTCTCAAGAAATATAATACACTAACACTATGCATTTTATGGTGCTCTTACTTGTCACAGATCTCACAGCTCCTTGCTAACACCAGAGGCTTTTATCAGGTAACAGTGTGAATTAGCTTTAGTTGCTTAGAAAATGGCAAGTATATTTTTTGCAACCAAAAAAAACCAACCCAAACAGGAGCAAAACCTGCTCATTTCTTTCTAAGAAATTTCCAAGAAAGCTTCCATTTCTTGGTGAAAAACTGAAATTTAAAAACACTTGGAGAATTAATCAGAGGAAAAAAAAAAAGTATTCTAAATCTATTCCCAAAAGCTTGATCTCTGAATTGACATTTCTTCCTTTTCAAAACCAGAAGAACTTGCTTGGTGTAGGAAAAACAAAACAATCCCGTAAATGTAGAGTGAAACAGTGCTTTTACACCCGATATTTTTCAAAATGTTTTTTTCCATCTATGAAAGTACTGACCAATTTTATTTAACAAAAATTAACCCTTTGAAAACCCTGGCTTAGCAATCCTTACTTATGTGAGTGGCGTTTTAGCAACTTCACCAACTGCCTTGTAGCTCCTTAAGGAAATAACACCTAATTGGAGTTAAAACTTCTATAATAAAGCAGAACATTTGAAAAATATGTCAATACATAAAGGATCCGATACTTGCTTCCTCCCACACAAGACATTCAAAGGCTCTTTAGCATCTTCTCCTTTTGTCATGACCACTGCAGCCTCCTGTGTCTTTACGAACAGCCTGACCCTCCGTGCTTTTCGTCAGTCTCCAGTGTTTCTGTTTGAAATCTCTGAAGCCTATAGGTGAAGGTTTCTGGTCCTACAGGGCAGGAGGCACCTCAGTGTTTCATACCCTCCATTTCTGCAGCACGCAGCCTTCTCTCAACTGTTTTCAAAACCAGCGCATAGCACAAAAACAAAACAGCAAATTCAACCAGAGTAACCACTGTTGGGTTTTTTTGCCCCAACTGCTCTTTCATCTTTTCTCCAGTGCCCTCATCCCCCGGTACTATGCACAGACCCCCTCTGTCCTCCCCCTTTCCACCTCTGCCTTCCCTGCCTGCCTCCTGCGTGCTGCTGGCCCTGCAGTTCAAGGAAGATCAGAATTGAACGGAGAATTGCTAAGAAGGGATTTTTCTCTTAAAATCCACATTTCTAACCCAAAATTCGCTATCACACTGGAGATTTTCTTTCCCAGCTTGAGGTAGAAATTCATATAAGTGTATGAATGTGAACTGCTAGTTGGTCTGAAGTCTGTTTTATTTACTTTTATATACACAGCTGATGTGGCTATTCTAAATTATTCCTCAGGTTTTTCACTATTTAATGTCTTTTTGTACCATTAATTTTTACTATATCCACCCAACTATTTAACCATAACTACTTAAAATCGCTATGTCAATAGAGCCATTTGTAGCTTTACTTGCTTGTGAATCAACGTATGGCAATCTGGCTCTCGGGCACCCGACTCTACCTTCTTCAGTACCTAATCAGTGCACCTATGCCAACCCCTTGAGCCCGCTGATAATTCTTATTTAAACTATTGACAGGTTTACTGTGTCTTGGTAACCCTCCGAGCCGAACATCGTTCCCCAGGGCGGCCACGTCAGGGTTACACAGAGGGACTGTTCCCTCCCTGCTTTAGGATATCTCTGCAAGCAAATCTCTATTGCTTTCGCTTTCTGCTATATAACATTTTTTTCCCAAATCATGTCTGCCTTGCTCTATACTGTAATCCATTTTTATTTTTTCCACGCAATCATTTGTTCCCAAAGTTGTCTCCTTCCTGGGAGTAGGCAACTCCAATTATTTTCCCCAGATACAGCTGCAATTTTTCCAAGCTGAATCTTGTTTCAAATATTTCTGAGTGTTTCAAATCTCTCTTCGGTTTGTTATTTCTCTGGGCCCCAGAGGCTGTGAACCACCGTTCAGTTCCCCCAGCTGACATCCCTGACACGTCCGTTATTCCCCTTTAAAGAGGATTCATTGGATGACACCGGGGAGGATATAAATACCAGCATATCCCAAGACTGTTCTGAGAAAAGGTGCTGATTCCCTGCTTGTTTCTGAGATGTACTTCAAACTGACTTTTTAGATCCTTCGTGAATTTTGCAATTTGAGATGACCAACGTAACGCACCAGTCACTTTATCATCCACTTTACCTTTGGGGGCACCAACCCCAGATCGCACTTTGTTAATGGGTACTCCAAGGGACAGGCAAGACCAGCTGCCAGTGCCCGTTGCCGTTATTGCTTTCTTTTCCTGCTCAGGAAGGAACCAGCGTGTGCTCAGTCACGCCTTTCATTGCACGTATTTCTTTGCCCTCTCTTTGCGTGGTCGGTGCTTCAGCAGTGCCCTGTCTGAATGCTCCACTGCAGCATCCTGGCAGACAGAAGTTGTCAAAGACCCGGAGAAGCTGCAGACCAAAAAAAAAAAAAACAAAACACATCCTTTGCCATATCTTATTTAGGCACTAGAGGGACCTCCTCCTCCTAGGGTGGTCCTGTGGCCAACAGGAAGATCAGGCCAACCTCCTGAGCAACGATCAGCTCTGTGGAGGGCTTACTAGGCAGAGTCACGGCAACCAGGAGAGGTGATCGCAGCTTTCTCCCTACCAGACCAGGTGCCAACACCTTATAAGCCACAAGAGCAAACCACCAAGGACCCAAAGGCTATTATAAGCCTGTATGCGTAGAAATAAGGAACCAGGTTCTGACTTCCCACTCAAGGTCTCACTTATGTGTGTAAGTACAAAGGCTCAATAAAGCCTCTGCATTTAGACTTTATTCACTGGGAGCACTCAACCATCAGCATAAGTACATCATAAAATAGTCAAAGAGCTGCAATTTGTACCAGTGGAGCTTAGCATTTCCTGGGGTTGTTGAGGCAGATTTCCATCACGGGCAATGCTTTAGCATGAGCAAATAGGAAGCTGATAGGGTCTTTTCTACAGAATTTCCTACCTTCAACCTCTCCTTCTTGTTGCCTGTAAGAACTCCAGCCCACGTTTGCAAGCGCCTCCAGATCAGCAGTATCTAGGCCACTAAATAAAACCAGCTTGAATTTGACAGGCGTGATGTGCTTGCAGCACCCAGTCAATTAGCTAAAAATTAAGCCAGTTTCACCAAGGCAATGGTGAATCTTAGCCACTGACCAAAGTCAGATAGGTTCCCAATCCAGCGCTCCCAGCCTCTCCGTTGCATCGCATGGAAGAAGTTCATATTTCTGCACTTGTGCAGGACCTCAGGCTCCCAATCTGAAACACTGTCTCCGTGACCTAACACAAGTCCTCCAAAGCCCTCAAAGATGGGCTATTTCTTTGTATGTCCTGTTCATCCCCACAGAAGTGTATGTGTGTGTATGTGGCGGGGGCGGGGGGGGAGGGTATCAGCACGAAAAGGATCATTGAATAATAATAACTACTTCACGCTGAGCATATCCTGCTGGTTGTCTAGTCCTGGATCAGGCAGAGTCTGCTAACTGACAGTCTTGAGGCCCCAGTTTCCACTCTCCCTCCTTCTGTTTCAGTAAGGGTTTATTATGGGAGAACCTTGCTCTCTCGAAGCTTTGCACAACGTCCTTGGTCCCGTCCCAAAATAAACCTGCTTGACAAAACTAGCTAAAAGACAGCAGGAATTTGGTGGAGGGGGAGGCAGCGAGCAGAAATCTGCGTTTTTCAGGGTTTGTTTTTAATTACATTTCTGCGACTTGACTTATGAGTTAAATTTAAAGCTCCTGAGCTGAGCAAGCCTGCCTTTTCCTCCTGCCTTGCCTGCGAGGGGCTGTCAGGTCTGCTGGGGCTGGATCTGCTGTCCCGAGCAGTGCTGGCTGAAGCTCCTGGAGGAGCAGAGCTTGCTGCCTGGAGAGTTGGTGGGCAGCTCTCCTGCTGCAAGCGCACATTGCTCTCCTTTGGTCCGGGGAGCTGCAGAATTTTTCTCCTCTTATGTAATGGTCTGCCTGTGGCTTTGCTTGGAAAACCTTTTTTTTTTTTTTTCCTTTTTTTTAGACTGGAGGAGGTCATGAGCCTTGTCCTACCTCTCTTGGGTCACAGCTGCTGGCTGAGGGGGAAGAGGTGCCAGGCTGTTGGGCAGCAGAAGGGCTCACCACCACTACCCCTTTCCTCCCCTTGTCCCCGAGCCCTTTCCCGAGTCACTCTTCCCCCCTCGTAGGAGCACAGGGCACCTCCTCCTCGGGCTGCAAATGGGGGGAAAAAGGGGCGAGGCGGCAATTTGGGCTGGAGGTTTTGCCCGGAGTGGTGTGTCTGTGTGTGTCCCTCAAAAGCCACAGGGTGGCCGGGGTAGGGCTGGGTACGACGGGGCGCGGGGGGGGGGATGCAGCAACTGTGGGACCCGGGGACGGGAGAGCGGAGCGCGGCGGCGGCTGCTGCTGCTGCTGCTGTGGAAATAGCTTCGCAAAGTCTCCGGGCAAAGCTCTCCCTCCTCCGGCAACCGGCGGGGAGAGGGGCAGCCCGGGGGGGGCGGTGATGGAGGGACACGGTGGGGTCGGGGGACGTTAAAATGCAGCATCATCCTCCCGCCCCGGCAAATTCCCCGTGTGTGTGGAGGGGGTGGAGGGAGTAAAGTGAGCAGCTGTGCTTTGCAATGGAGTGGGGGGGGGCGTGGGGTGGGAGGTGGGGGGCGGCTGCCGGTGCTGGTTGCACCGCCCCGGAGAAGCGGTGCCCGCCGCGGGGCTGCGCGGAGCGGCGGCGGGCGCGGAGCGGGCACTGCGGAGCCGGCAGCGCTGCCGGTGCAACGGCTGAGCATCGCCGGCGAAAGGGGGGCACCCGGGGGGGAAGGGAGGAGAATTGGAGGGGGGGGGGGCGGGGGGGGCGATGCTAGTTGGCTGGGGTAGGGGGGAGGAGAGAGGGAGGGGAAAAAAAAAAAAAAAAAGAGAAATAGAGGAAAAAAAAAAAAGGCAAGGACCCCCCCCTCCCTCCTTTGCCCGGTCCCTTCCACCCCCGACACACACACACACACACACACACACACACACACGCACACACACACCCCCCATTGATCAATATTTGGCTGTCTTGCTGCAACTTGCTGCAGTCTTTTAAAGGAGTAGTAGAGGGAGAGGGAGAGAGAAAGGGAAACTGACAGGAAGGGGTAAGGAGCTACACATGTCACATGTGCTTTCTAAGACGGCCAGGAGCATCTGCAGGCTGGATCTGGTGGAGGATGCTGCGGCAGGTGATACACAGAGGGCTCCAGTCGTTTTTCTACAAGCTGGGCTTATTCGTGAGCAGGCATCCGGTGTTTTTCCTCACTGTGCCCGCAGTCCTGACCATCATCTTCGGCTTCAGCCTGCTCAACCGCTTCCAGCCTGACACTGACCTGGAGAGCCTGGTAGCCCCCAGCCACAGCCTGGCCAAGATCGAGAGGAGCTTAGCCAGCAGCCTGTTCTCCCTCGATCAATCCAAAAGCCAGCTGTATTCGGACTTGCACACCCCGGGGAGGTATGGCAGGGTGATTCTCCTCTCCAAACCCGGAGGCAATATTTTGCATCAGGCTGATGTGATCCTGCAGATCCACCGAGCCGTGCTGGAAATGAAGGTGAACTACAAAGGCTATAATTATACTTTTTCCCATCTGTGTGTGTTGAGAAATCAGGATAAGAAATGCGTGCTGGATGATATTATTTCAGTGCTAGAGGATCTGAGGCAGGCTGCCCTCTCCAATAAGACAACAGCCAGGGTGCAAGTGAGCTATCCCAACACTAAATTAAAGGTATGCTCTTACTGCATGCTTTTGCCAATTAAAGAGGCAGCACTTCATTTCTTGTCCTAAACAGCAAAGAGAAATATAATCGTATCTCTCTCTATATATCTCTAACTGTGTGTGATCTGGGCTTTCCTCGGGAAGCAGCTGGAAGCGGTGCCTTGCTATTGTTCTGTACGAGAGGGAGGGTGGGGGGACCGGACGCTAACGCACCAGGAGAAGCAGGGAGTGGAGAACAGCCTCGGGACCGGGAGACCTTGCAACGCCTTGAAGGGTTAATACCTGGGGGGAAAGGCACAGGAGGTCGGGGGGGAGGGGGAGGGGGGGGGCGGTGGTGGTGGTGAGATGGGGTTTCACCAGCACCTTTTCCAGCCCCGCTGCCGTGGTGGGATAATTTATCTTTAATATGGCCAGAAAAGGCTTTCCTCAAATGCACAGTGAGCTCCTGTATGGTCCCTGCCTCTGCGAGTGCCGTAGGAGCAGCAGGAGGTTTGGGCCAGGAGCGATTTCAGGTGTTCTGCCTTCTTTTTCTTTACCTGCATGCAAAGAAGGAGAAGGGAGGTGGGTTTTTTTTTGGTTTTTTTTTTTTTTTTTCTCTCGGTATGCACATAATTAACTCTGCCGCTGATGGATGGGCTGGAGTTTTGGGACGGATCCCATCAGCTAGAGGCTTCCAGCAAAGGCGAAACAAGGTAAAAGGTGAATGAAGTTTCAGTCCTTCCAATTAAAAGAATAAACAATTCGGCACAAATTATCTCAGGAATATTCCCCTGGCACACAAGTACCCATCTGCTTTCCCTCTTGTCGGGAGCAATCCAGTTCACCAGGACTAACCTGCTATGAGCAAATAAGGTGGAAAGTTTGCAGGTGGCTGCTGAAAGAAGTTTCTGCGAATTGCAGTATATCTGCATGCTCCCCCCGGCATTGCACCAGAGGAAGGATTTATCAAATAGGGTGTAACAAACTCCCTGGCATACTAGTTACTCATGGCTCAGGTCATAGGGAAGCGGATATGATCCTTCTTGTAAACCAGGGAGGCTTTTGGGGGTTACCTGTCACCCTTTCTCCAAAGAAATCCTCAGGGATGAGGGAGACAGTGCTCTTGCAAGTACTGGCCAGATCCTGAAGTTATCATTTTTTTTCTTACTGTTCATTTACCAGGAAAAAAAGTAAAGCCAGTCCCTGCCCCAAAAACCGAAGCAGAGACACAGATTGATTTTATTGGTCTTTTCGCTTCAGTAAAAGGGCCAGGTGGGACCGCTGGGATTTGGTCCCGTTGCACTAGATGTTACAGTAATTGCTTTGTGCAGAGTTGTGGCTGTTTGAGTGGAGTGTGTGGAAATGAAGAGGTGTCCTTGCTGCTGCTGGAAAGTCCTGAGTGCAAGGAGTGCTCAGAAACACGAGTCATTCTGGATTCAATATCCCTGAACAAATTTTATCTTTTAGTTCATTGTGAAGACGATCCTGCTGTTGCAGAATTAAAGTGCTTTCTTTCCATCTTGCTTATTTTTAAAGTCAAGATTAAGCTAGTTCAGTGGAGAACACTGATAATCGACTAAACAAGTAACATCATTATAAACCAGTTCTATAAAGAAATAGTCATTCTACTCTTTCAATCCAGATTAATTTTCTTGTGTAGAGAAGCCTTAACTGAGCTTGGCAAAACTAGGATGGGGTCACTTGCAATATGTTGTTTGTTTTTTTTTATTAGGAGAATGCCTACAGCTCCTCCTTTTTTAAAGCTAAAAGCAAAGGGAAAAATAACCTGGTCTGGATTAGAGATTTATTGGAATGAATGATGGATAGACAATTCACACAGAGAAAGGTTTTCCCAAAGCCCAGATGTCTGACTCCAAGCACTGCTGAATACCAGCCCGGCACCTCCAATCCCCAAATAGTTGTTGTGTTTCATCTTCCAGATGAAGGAATAAATGCCCTTAAGTACCCGGGTTTAAGTTGGACAGAGCAGGCAGCGCTATACCCACTTCTCAGTGCAGGGAGGTAAAGCCGCCAAAATCTGTGACTGCACTTCAGAGAAAATCTACAACCCATTTCTGCAGAAAGGGAGAGTCCCTGGTGTTACTGAGAAAGGGAAAAACACTTTGCCACAGTTTGTTGGTTTTTTTTTTCTGATATGGTAAGAACTCTGTCGTGGGGCCGCGGTCAACCCTGAACCTGGACTGGCATTCGCCAGCAACTGGTGTGTCCCCAGAGACTCACCTCCTCTGGTCTCTTTGGCTGCAGCTGCTGCGAAGAAAAATTATTACTTTGTGTGGATTAATTCACTAGGTGAGACCTTCTCTGCCGTCTCTGTGGTCCCATCTACCAAGCTACAGGGTTAGGAAGTTGTGGGCAAACATCTCTTTCTCTCTCCTTCAAGCCATGGCCAAAATATTGATTTAATCAAGGCTCCCAGGCTATTTACTGACCTCCCTCTCTCCGCACCTCTGAGCAAAGACTGTAGAAACCCAGGCCTGTGTTGCTTGTTTTTGGGTGTCCAGATGTGTTTAACTAGAAATACCTCGGATGTTGCACCCACTAGGGTAGATCAGCCTCTGGATGTTCAGAAAAGGGAACAAACCCTGTGACTGTAGCTATGAGGTTTTTTATTTCTTTTTACTTAAGTCATGACGTGAGGGAGCGGTTGTGGCTAGACCTGGTGGGAATGCGAACGAGAAGGTCAAATCTGGCTGTCCTCACGCAGGGTGGAGAAGTCTTCATCACACTCACCGGTCCATGCCTTTGGGACTTTTCTCAGCTAAACTTTCCTGCACCATAAAGACCCCTCAGGATCTTCTAGGTTGCTTCACTTTCTCAAAGGACAGGTTGCTTCATTAGTACTGGTAGATTTTGCTCTGTCTTGTTCTTTTAATAATGGTCTCAGGTTGAATAAAGTTCTAAGAACAATCTGGTGGGTTTACAAAACACAAAGGTGTCCCAGATGTGTTTAGTCTGCAGCTGACATGGGTTAAGTGTCAACCTGTACTGGTTTGGGAATGACAAAGACAATGTTAAGTTGTTCCAGCCGCTCTCCTGCTCCATCTGGGAGCTGCAAAAATATCTTGTTGTTTTTTTTTTTTCTTCCCCTCAAGTCTTGTGAACAGCCCTCACTTTGTCTCTCTTCTTCTCTCCTGCTGGAGCCCAAACTGGTTTGATTCAACCCAGGGAGGCTGGCTGAAGGCTGGCTGTGGATGACCTCCTGCCAGGTCTTTCACGGGAACTTTGTGGAGGCCGTATGAGCAGGTTTCAACAAACTGGTTTTGAAAAAGCTGTTATGGGGCTGTAAAACCTGATGAAACTGCACGGCTTTTCCTAAGAAAATCTGGCTGTGAAGGGTAATGGTGGTTTCATTATTACTTGTCGTAGTGTTGGAAGAGCTTATAGCCTTCAATACACCTATCTTCACTGCCCCTCTGTAAGGGAAGTCTCAGTTTCTCCTTTTGCCGGAGGAGGAGCAGAGAGGTGGCACTTACATCCCGGGCGCAGACTGCAGTGTGATGGGTTTAAAATCCACTTGGGCAACACGGGGGTCATTGTAGGCTAGTCTGCTCTTCTGAAAGGCTAGGTGAACCAGGCTGTATGAAACGCCTGCTCCCATTGCTTTGGGGACAGTCTCTATCCCATCCACAGCCATTGCTACTCTCAGCTGCAGTCTGCAGCCCAGCCAGAAGAGTGACGTGCCCAAGGTCATGCAGAGAGACCACGGTGGAACAGGAAAAACAAAGCTGGATGTATGAAGCCTTGATGAAGGCTTTTTGAGATACATCCTGGAGCAAAATTGCTCATGCTTTCCCCAGCCCAGGACAAAAACCCAATGTTCCCGTGCTTGTGGTCTGGCTCGTGCCCTAACCACATAGACTGGGCAAGTCTATACTGAGCGCTGACCCTCAGACATCAAACTGCTAAATTGCAAGTTTTAAATCCCGGCATCATTTTGGTGAATTAAGCCTTCCAGGAAGGTGCCTGTGCATGGCTTGGGAGTTAGCACAGGAAAGGCTCCGTTCCCGGTTGGTATATCTACTCCATTCTGGGGATAGCAGTGTGTATCTGCTTGGATATGTTGTGCCCCTGCCCCGAGGGCAGAGTATGGTCTGAGGCACATTTTTACTTATTGGTATAGACAGAATTAATGATTACATGGGGATTGCTTCTTATGTACGATCAAATATGAGGAAGGAGATTGGCTTGTGACCCTGATTTGCCAATAACCCCAGCAAAGTTGCTGTCCTTATCGGGGAAAAAAGAAAAAAAAAATCACTACAAAGAATGAAAATGATTACTCCTTACCTGGAGAAAAAAAAAGAGCGAGAGACAATTTTTTCAGGTATTTCACCTTTACTGTTTCTTTTCATGTTTATTTGCTAGTTTGTCTGAGAAAACATAATAACTTAGAACTTATCTCTCTGAGATCGGAACAAATATGACAACTGCTGGTTAAAAGGAGCCTTTGTAAGCAGATTGCTTTTTGTAATACCGCCTTCAATTAATTAAGTATCAGTCATTTATGAACACTAGGCTAAATAGCAGCCAATAAAGCAGACATCTCTATTACCACATTCGTGGTAAGCACATCAGCTGGATATTGGATCCTTTATTGCTTAAGTAGAAAAGTTGCTTGCATTCACTTAGCATCTTGAAACCTGTAATTGCAGACTTGCCACTGGCCAGATTCTCAATTTTCTCATGCTGGTAGCTGTACTTTTAAATAAGCCTTTCTCCGTTTGCATTCGTGGAGTCTTTCCCACTGCTCTAAGATTAATTCTCCCTTACGTGACCCTGAGGCACTGACCACCTCCATGGGACAGAGAGGATATAAAACCAGAGCCCACCTCCACCAAAGTAGGCATCTGCGCACCAATAATACCCACAAAGTGTTTATTCCATCAGTAAAGTTGGTTCAAGTATAAGATTACTCTGACTCCAAGGACCAGATGCTTCCTCGGAGGCAATGTGGCTCTGTACCCATTTACGATACCACTTGTCCCAGTCCCAGCCTGTGGCTCAGCATCCTGTGAAGTGCTCTGTGGCTGGCAAAATTTGCTAAGTTAAAGCAAAATAATAAATCATGAGCAGGGAGAGGGAGAAGAGGGAGGCTGGAGGCTGCAGATAGCTTTCATCTCAGCCTCTCAGATCAAGACAGGATTGGGCAGGCTGAGCTCGGAGTAGCTGCTCAGTAGCGTGACAGCAAGCCAGTAGTGTTTGAGGACAAGTAGCCTCTTCCGCCTCACAGGTTGTGAAGAGTTACTTGGAAAAAAAACAACCCAAAACTGAACTGTCTTGTTCTTCCAACTGTGTTTCCGTACTGTCCCACAGGAGTAGGAAGGGTTCCTCACCCACCTCTCCTGGAGGGACTGGCGGGGCTGGTGTCTGCAGCGGGTTAGCTGTGCCCTTGCTGGGAGATGTCCCTGCAGCTCTCAGCTCTTGAGGACATAATCAGAGAGCCTGCCGGCTCCACATGAGCAAAAAGTGAAGCATTTCCTTGCATTTTTAGGAAAATTCACCACTCCTTCCTCTGCTTAATACATTAGGAACGGTCTCTTTCTTAGCCCTGGTAGCCCAGGTGTTAAGACAACCCCTCTTGCCTAAAAGGAAGGGCAGACTATGAGCCCCGACTGCACCAGGGACATGAAACCAGGTTACCCTGTACCAGGACAAGCTGTCCCAACGTAAACAAACAGCAGAAAGGCAGCAAAAACCTATCAAAGCAAGGATGGGGTTTAGGGCGCTCTTTTTGCATTGCCATTCTTCAGTTATGAACTTAACTTTCTTTATCAGTCTCTGAGGTAAACTCCACCTTCACCCCACTGGGGCTGTAGACAGCGGGTTCGTTGGGTGGGGGCTCATTCCTTCCCATCAAGCAGCTGAGAGCAGTGGCCATGCCAAAGACTGCCAAGAAAACATTCACCGTTGACCTTTCAGATGACCTTGGTCAGCTCCTTCATGCCTTTCCCTCCCAGCTATTCCACTCTTCAGTTCTGTCAGCACTTGCTGGGAGACGTGGCCTTTTATGCAGTGCCAGGCCTTCTGGAGACCTTGCCGTGATGCGAATAATAACAAGATGCAATTGGAAGATTGCTTGGGTAGAGAAAAAGAAGGTGCAATTGCAAGCCCCTTCAATTAGCAACAACTGCTCGTGACTGTGGATCTGGGATGGATGTCAACCACTTGCCAGAGGTAGAAAGTCCAGTAGCACTTTGCCATCTTCCTACAATAGCTACTCCTCTGTGGACAGAAAAGAAAAATTATTTCCTTTATTAAATATTCAGTTAACTCTTGGCAGTGTTTCTGTGCTGACGTAACATCTTCTAATCTCAGCCATCCCTTTGCCTTTCCAAAATATCTTTCAAGCCCCTTACTGTACTGGCTGTGTGAGCTGTTGGAGGGCTCTGAACATCTCCCTCTGAACTTCCAGTGGATGGGTGTTCTTGCTATCTGTAACAAGAATTAAAACAAATTCAGATACCGCCACGCTAGCAAGGTGAGAAAATACAGCTGATGAGCCTTAGTAAAGAAGATGTGTCATCTTCCCAGCCAGAGAAAGATGCTTTAATGGAGGAGAGGAGAGGAGAGAAGAGGAGAGGAGAGGAGAGGAGAGGAGAGGAGAGGAGAGGAGAGGAGAGGAGAGGAGAGGAGAGGAGAGGAGAGGAGAGGAGAGGAGAGGAGAGGAGAGGAGAGGAGAGGAGAGGAGATCCTTAAACCAACATTAACGGATTAAATATATGTTCTGTGATAGAAATGGGAGGAACTTTGTAAGGAGAAAATTAGACTAATAAATATGTCAAAACCAGTTCTTAAATTCTTTAATGTCTTTTATGTATATATGGGTATTCATATTACATACATATCTTCCTTAGTTGGTAAGCAACGGTGTAGGTGAGGTTGTGCTAGACATTTTGAAAATAGTAATCTAAGAACAAAACCTGTATTAAACCTTTTCAGCCATTAAGAGATAAAAGAGCCCTATGCAGAGCTCTGCACAGTTGTTATTACAGAAGTCATGGTGAAAAAAACTGCTGACTGGTTTTCCGGGAGGAGTGAATTGAGTTATTAAAATCATGATCTTGCATTTCTCCAGAAAGCCCTTAATTTATGCGGACCCCACATCCATTGCACACTCCTAGTGCAAACAGCGAGACGTGCTGTGCGCGGCTGGGACTTGAGCTGAAAGGCAGCTTTAAATACAGATGAAACAAAGTCTTCAACAGCGTAGGAAAGCAGGTGTTGCGTGTGATGGAAAAGAGAGGGGAAGACGACGGGAGGCAGAAAGGGCAAGCTATGAAGTCTTTTATACCCCTATTGCTCACTATATTAGTCCTGTTCTGTTTTCCGACCTACCAAGGCACAAGATGCTCATGTGGAGAATAGATAGTAAAGTTCTTGACAGTGGGGCTGTGAAGGATCCCAGAAAGGGAGAGAGCAGTGACAGAGCTGCTGAGCATTGCAGGGGTGATCACCTGCAGTGGCACATGCCATTGCCCAAGCCCTGTATTCACTGGGTGTGAATTAGCTTCATTTTCACACTGGTTCGGCCATTTGGGAGCAGGAGCTTTGGGTGAAGTGCTTGGAGATCTTTGATGGCACTAGTAAGCGTGATCTGGTGGGTGGTAGTGTGCAGATTTCCAGCTAAAAAGAAATACTGTGGAAGTGGCTCAAAGGCAAACTGGGAGTAATTTGTTGGTGGGCAGCACTGGTATGGCAAAGAGATTTTTCTGCAGCTTTCTTTTTTTTTTTCTCCTTAGCCCTGCTCACACGTTGGTGGGTAATTTGGGCACGATGCCAGTTCTGCGCACCCAGCAGTGGCTCGGCGAGATGTCAGACAGCCCTCCCACAGCCATGAGTCCACCAGATCAGCTTTTCTCTCTGGTTCTGCATTCTGGCGTGCCCTCCCCCAGTCTACTCCTGTTAGAAAACTGGTACCGCAGCCAGGGGGCTGCTGGGGGGATCGCAGGTTGTGAGACCAGCACGTCACTGCCCGGCTAATATCGCAGAAAGTTGTTTGGTCTGATAATGATCTACAACTAAGATGGGAAAAGTCAGTTGGCACCACACGCATATAATGTTTCCTTGATATGCACAACAGTAAATGTTTCGGCGTCTCCCAGAATAATTCTTCTTTAAAAACACTAATGGCACAAGCCCTAAAGCCTGCTTGCCTGCCCTGAGGGCAGATGAGAAGGCAAAGGGCAGTCCTGCCCACCTCTCCCGTGCCTTTGAAGGCAATGACACACTGCAGAGACTTAAAGTGTAAGGCAGCCCACCTGCCTAGGGTACGCAATTTGGGATTAAAGATCAAGCTCCTAATGGGCCAGTCTGCCGCAATTAATTCCCTTGTGCAGTCGGTGGGAGACCTGCAAGGTGCCATTGAATGCCTCCACAGGGAAGCCCAAACACCTAACGTATATCCTCTCGCAATATACAGGGAACACAAACATCACCTATAGGACTGGTTCAGTGGCCACCTAAAACTAGTGCCCAAGTTAGAATCGTAGAATCATAGAATCATAGAATCGCTGAGGTTGGAAGGGACCCTTAAGATCATCAAGTCCAACCATTAACCTACCCTGCAAAAACCACTTCTAAACCATGTCCCCAAGTACCACATCTACACTTTTGTTAAACACCTCCAGGGATGGCAGATCCACCCCCTCCCTGGGCAGCCTATTCCAATGTTTAATAACCCTTTCAGTGAAAAAGTGTTTCCTAATATCCAATCTAAACTTCCCCTGACATAACTTGAACCCATTTTCTCTCGTCCTATCACTTGTCACCAGGGAGAAGAGGTCAGCCCCCACCTCTCTACACCCTCCTTTCAGGTACTTGTAGAGGGTGATAAGGTCTCCCCTCAGCCTCCTCTTCTCCAGGCTGAAGACCCCCAGTTCCCTCAGTCGTCCTTCATAAGATTTGTCCTCCAGACCCCTCATCAGCTTTGTAGCCCTTCTCTGGACACACTCCAACACCTCAATGTCCTTCTTGTAGTGAGGGGCCCAAAACTGAACGCAGTACTCTTAGGTACCTAAGGAGGACAGAAAAGTTGCCCTCAGTGTTTTCGGTAAGAAAAGGCAGGGTCTCGCTTTTCTTACACCTCGCATAATTGTTTCTGCCAGCGTAACACAAGTGTTGTCGGTCTGACGGGGAGGTGTTATTCTTACCACACACATGGTGTATTTTTGCACGTGTGTCAGCAGCTTTGTAAAGGGTGCTACGATTCAGGAGCGGCCATGGAGCGTTTTGCTGCTTCTGTGCTAAGTCACACATTGCCTGTGCTGCCTGTAGGGTGAGCCCACAACATTTCAGCTGAATCTTTTCCCGTCAGAAGTTACAGTATTCTTGAAACCAAAAGTGTCGGTGAAACGATGTCTACCTTGCCCTTAATTTTGTCTTGGAGGAAGCAAAAAGAAGGGCAGGTTTCCGTAGTTTCATTTTGACGTATCTCCAACAAAATGCTTCTATTTTTTTCATGTTGAAATGGTTCTTTCAAAGTATTCTTTCAAAACTCTTTCCAAAATATTTTGCTGCCACATTATACTGTAGATTAGAAAATCAAGGAGAAAAAAATAAAAAAGTTACTTGAAAAGGAAATGTTTTCCCATGTTCAAACTTTGGGGAAGGAGAGGTCACCCTGGTTTGAAAATCACAGGGAAATGCAGTCACCCCACCGGCTTTGCCTGGCAGGAGCTCTGCGTGGCTGAAGACACAGCCCGGTCCCCGTGGACATGAATGTATCCCCCAGCGGGCGTCCTTGGCTCTCTTAATGCTATTTTTCACAGGAGAACGAGGCATGGAATTAACGGACCAAGTGATCCTCACTTCCTGTTTCAGGAGGGGGTTTAGTTTGTAAACCAATTTGCAGTACGTTAAGAAGAAAGATGCTGTTAGTGGTACTTCATTATGCAACACAATCTCTTGTTTGACGGGGCCTGTGACTTAAATATAAATCACCCTTTTGCTAACCGTTTTCCAGGATGATTTCTTAGAGAAGATTTTGATTCATTAACTAAATACATTAACAAACTCAGTGCTGAGCAGACGCAACATGGAAATGTTCGTGTGCATTTTCTCCTTAAAATCTACACTTCAGTTTGCTCAAGTTCTTGACTGCTGTCCTACTGAGGGAGGTTTTAGTCACAGATAAGTATAAAACATCTTCCAATAGTGATTGCACCACACAGACTTTTGGATCCAGATGACAAACCCACTTCTCTTCAGGAGTGGCTGGAAGATCTGGTAATAAATGCTCTACCAGTGGTGTTTCTTTGTTAACTACCATTAATTTTCCTGTCCATAACTGATTTTCTAACTGCATGTAAGAAAAACTGGTCACCCAGTTGATGCATGACAGATTTATCGTTGTCAATTGCATAGAAACTTGGGACACCAGCAAAGAAACATGAACAATTCTGAATATTTACAAATGTCTCTCCAATCCTTTCTTTCCCCAGGCTTCAAGATTAGCCCAAGTATTAGGCTTTAGGTATATACCCAAAAATAAGTTTCACAAGCTTGACAAGCTTAAGAGGTCCCCTGCTCTCATAAAATATTTCATGATGTTTCATTTTTGAGAAGAATGTAATTTTAAATAAGGGTTTGGTTTTTTCTCCTAAAAGAATAAAGCTTGTATCCTTACAACTTTTACCACCTTCTTGCCTCTAGTATAAGATTTTGGAGGTGGCAGAAAGAGGAGAACATTGTCAAAGGGAAAAAATGTGTTATATAGATGCCAAATACTGTAATTGCGTATGTTCGGTGGTCTTTTCATCAGAATGTTCACCTCAAAAGGAAAGTTAAAGCCAGTCATTTGTCACTACTTAACAGATCTGAACAACACTCCTTTAGGAATGATTCTGATACTTTTTTTTTTTTTTTTTGTGGAAAACCCAATTACTCTTTGAAGTAGCAAAAATGACAAGGGAAAATAAAGGCAGAAAAGGACGTTTTTTCACTTCCTCTACAGTAGCTAAATAAAAGGTAACCAGGTAACTCAGAGAAACTCAAGTGCATCCTGGTATGATAGGACCAGTTTGAACTGGGTCTTTCCTATAGCCTCTTCAATGAGGATACAGCGCACAGAAAGGACATTTCAGGTGCTGCTTTGTGAAAGAGCAGTTTGGGGTGTTGGATGGTGATTTTGGTGCAGGACCACGTATTCAAGAATTCATATTCTGCTGCAACTCAGATCTTCCTCTGCCTTACATTGATTTTCCCATCATAAAGGAGTGCTGTGGTGCAGCTGGAGAAATTCAAAGAGCTGTTGAAGTTTTATGAGCAATCCCATGCCTCTTCCATGTAACATCAGGAGGTCAAAGATGTAAAAGGTTTATAAGGTCAGTCTAGCCCATCCCATGGATTATGAGGAAATCCTAACAGAAAAATTAATTCAGATTGGCTTCAGATGGGAAATCAGTCATGTGGGTTGGAAACTGCCTGAAAGATTGTAAACGGAGAATCATGATAAATGATAATGTAACAAGTTTATGGAAGGTATCTTGCAGGGTATCTGGAGAATTTGTGTTAGGTCTGGTCTCATCTAACATCTCTATTAATTATCGGGAAGTGGAATTGAATTGCGCAGGAATGAAATTCACAGATAATATTAAACAAGGAGGAGATGTCAGCAGCAGCTGTGTCAGAAAATTTACACAGGCAGAACCGGAGCAGTTAGAAACCTGAACAGAAAATAAAGCAATTTTCTGAAGAGTTTTGGTTGGATTCTGGCCCCCAAAAGGCAATCTAGAGTCCTCCCTTGAAAGACATTCATGTGAGAAGAGTTTTGCAAATGTCAAATTGAAGATGCAGTGCTTAAAGGATAGGACCAAGGTCAAAGACAAAGTTGATTTTAAGTTGGGATTTTGCACCCCCCATGGAAAAGGCATTTAGTTTTACTTCTGACTCTGATACTGCTTTGCAAGCATGGACAGTTCACTTCTTGGTGTTGTCCTTCATCCTTCACCTTCTTGCAGATCAAGTTCTGCAGGACAAAGGCAGCTCCCTATGTTGAGTTTGAATGGTGCTTTGGAGGCTGTAGGCGATGTGTTAAATAATCGGTGAAGCCTTGATAGATCGTTGTTTCCCCTTGGTCCTTCTGTTATCTTTCTAGAATGAAATCAGTTGTCTTCTGGAGTTTTGTGTTGACTGTGTGGATTTTGGATGGTCCAACCTTGACATTGTTTTGCCATGTTGTGCATCATCTGATTGTTCCCCAGCACTTCAAATTTGAATAGTCTTATACCCCTAATGCCACAAATTGGCTCCATGTTGTCCCTGTTGAATTTTGTCATTGATTAATTATATTCTGGTTGTGCCAGGGAAAAATTCTCATAGCAGATAGTCTTAAAACTCAGTTGAGCAGGACAGTTAAATATTCAGCTGGATCATTTCTACTATTTTTTGTCCAACTTGAGTGTGATCGCAGACCAAGTTTCCAGGAACAGGCTGGTCATGTTTGTGAAATGAATTGTGGTGTCAGGCCGTTTCTTCTCCTCTTCTTGACAAATGCCCACAACACGAGGTCATTTGCTGCAGGGGATGGTACCTGGTCTGGTCTGTAGTCAGGCTGTGACCCTGCTCTGCCACTGAGGGTCCATGATGTTGCAGTTTGTGGATGCTCATACAGAGTCACGGTGGGAAATCCCATTCCAAAGATGGGATATGTTTCTTCTAATTTGAGCCCTTTTATGTTTGGCATCTGATATAACCTGGGACCAGTGTGCAATCACAGGAGAGAAGGATGAACCTGCAGAAGCAATGCATTTCACTTTTCCTAGACAACTACTTTAGGCGGGGATGAATTCACCCTTCAGAGACATCAAGGACCAGAGAATGAGTGTTCAGATTATGCATTTACCTTTCATCTGGTTAAAATTAGGTGAGCTGAATCCCACCATACATTCATTTCAAATCAGAAAAAAAAAAAATAACCAAACAAAAAATCCATGAAATTTTAATAAGCATGGAAATATGCTAAATTTTAAGATCTTCATAGCAAAGACTTACGTTAGGTGAAATGTTTCTGAATGATCTAGGGTATAATCTGCATTTGCACTGCCTTGAGAAAAAACTTCAGAGAATAATTTAATGGGGAAAAACAAGGCTTCTTGTCAAGCCGATCCCAGCTTTGTCTCACAACAGACCTCTGACAGGGTTTTGAAAAAACCTTTTTGGAAATTATGATTAGACAGTTGCAAAAGAACTAAAATACATTAATCTGAATAAGGAATTAGCTTCCACTGAAGGAACAAGAATTAAACGCCATCCTCCTGCAAAACAGATTGCCAGATATTGGCAGTTCATTGCGGCAACGAGACTGAGATTTTGCAGAGTACCCAGAAGACAAAAGCTGAGGTTCTATCATCTGGAAGTGCTTTACCATCTACGACAAGGGGTAATGGATTCAAGCTGGAACACAAGAGGTTCCACTTAAATTTGAGAAGAAACTTCTTCTCAGTGAGGGTGACAGAGCACTGGAACAGGCTGCCCAGGGAGGTTGTGGAGTCTCCTTCTCTGGAGACGTTCAAAACTCGCCTGGACACCTTCCTGTGCAACCTCATCTAGGTGTTCCTGCTCCGACAGGGGGATTGGACTAGATGATCTTTTGAAGTCCCTTCCAATCCCTAGCATACTGTGATACTGTGATACTGTGATACCATCTGATTACTCTCTGGCTTACTTTATCAGGATTTTTCCCTAAATATTTATTTGTTTGAAATCCAAAGGTGGCTAGATACCACAAGGTCCCACCATCTGCAACATTTTTGTTTTGAAATTAAAAGTCCAATCCTTCCTGTTCTTCCAGAACCAAAACCTTTCCTGATAGGTTATACTAATATAAACTGAAAAATCACTTTGCACTGTAGGGGACTTTGAAAAGCCTTTTTTTTTTTTAAAACATGTGTTACATTAAAGTAACTGTGAAATGTCTATTTGGGGAAAAAAGTTTTGTTGTCTTCAGGGACACGTCTCAGATAAGTTGAAAAGGTGGTGATTGTTGTTGTTATTATTATTATAATTTACAATGAATACACTAAATTTCTTCAGAAGTGCTTATACACAGTAAATAAATATTCATCTATCTCGGTATCTTGAACTCACTCTTAACAACAGCACTACATTAACATATCATTGAGGAACACATATAACCTAACTTTAAGCCTTTAGTGAAGGTACTCAAATTAGGGTTTGCGACACTGTAGGCTTTAGGAGGACTAAGAACCCTAAGAACGAGATTCAGTCCATTTAAGATCAAAATTTCTGTCCGGAGGTGCCCCGTTTCTCTTGTCTCCTCGAGCAGGCAGCCCGGCAGCCCCGGCGTTTCTAACCCGGCAGCTTTGGTTAGGCAGCCTGGCTCGGGGGCTGAGTCTAAATTCTGACTTTTCATGTTTTGAGTCCCGTTCTGGCTGAAGAGGCACACCCAGATCAGAAACTCTGCTTGAAGTTAATAGCTACTGTGTAGTCGCACGAAAGGACAAATGCTCAGCCGTGAAATACAGCCACCTTGAGGATGAAGCTATTCAGGTGTTGCACAGCTGACACCGCCACCGGACTGTGCGGTTTGAGCACAGGAATTAAAGAAACCCTGAGCCAGCTGGCGGCAAGGAGGGAATTAAATCTTTTTTTTTTTTTTTCTTTTTCTTTTTTCCTTCCCATTGAGTATGCATAAACCTGGATTAGTTCTCCAAACCAGTTCGCCACATGCCACGTGAACTGCTGCTCTCGAGCTTGGCAGGGAGGAGGTGCAGGCTCAGGAAGGAGAGGGAAGAGACCTCTCCTTTGGCAGCATCAGCAGTTCATACCGTGAAATACAGCGACTAAGGAAACTCCGGCATCAGATAGGAAGATCTTTGGAGCATGGGCAGCTTCTCCAGCTGTGTGTTTGCACAGCAGGGTCCTGGGCCGTGCCAGAACCTCACTGGTGACCATTGATTATGGTCTGAGCTGAGACCTCAGCATCTGCTGTACCTCCTGTGGGTCCTCCCAGACTTCTGCAGCACAAAGGCTGCGTCAAGATGAATTGTTCCCAGCGTGTGGAGCTTGATCCGTTGCAGTCGTTAGCAGCTCCTGCAATCTCTAGATGAAGGTTTTGGGCTGATGTAAAATTTTCAGGTTCTTGCACGCTGTTGTTTAACACTTGTTTATCATTGCAAATGTGCTCTGTGCCACCCGAGACAGCACGAAACACCCTCTGCCACAGAGTATGGCTGAAAAAAATAAAGCAGAGCTGGCCCTCATAGTGTCAGCAGACTTCCAGTGGGAGAGCAATGGGAAGCCCAAAGTGGAGATGATGCCCTGAACTTGACTTTTTTGACTGGAATAAGAATTAAAAAAAATATGTTAGAGGATCGCACATGACAGCATCTTCATCTCTATGGGCTACTAAGAACATAAGATTTTATTATGAAAGACGTGTGTTACAAGGTGATCTTGAGACAGATTTCACAAATATAACTACCTGCTGGTGCTCATGTGTGGGGGTGAAAAACATCTTTGAACATACTGAATTCAAAAGTACCTCGGGTGGGAGTCAGCTATCTCATACGCAGATCCAGAACCCCAGCTTCAGTTATATTTTAATGCATAAAACCAGGTCTAATTAAATGCTTTTTTCCCACTCCCCCTTTCCAGATTCTGGTCCAACGTTATGAAAAAAAGAAAGGAAAAACATCTGAAACTCGACATTTTTTTGTCTCTGTCCGGCTAACAAATGGCCAAACTCATTAAAAACTGGTGTGTGCTGGAGGGAAGGGAGGACACTTCAGGGTAGAGAAATTGCTTCACAATGCCAAATTTGAGATTAAAAAAAAAAAAAAAAAAAAAAAGGGAAAACTGCTTAGTTATCTCTTAAAAAGGAGGCATTTTCAGCTGGAAGCGTGGAGCACCGTGAGAGCGGAAGATCCTGAATAGGACTTGGGTAAAAGCACAGCAGCGCCCTGCATTCGAAGGCTGGGTTTAGTGAAGCCTCCGAACTGCTTAGCTGGAAATTAACCTCAAAACCACGCTGGCCCCAAAATCTTGCCACATCACGCTTGACGCTCTCTGATTCTCAGTTATTTCTTTTCTTCCTGCCTTTGATAAAACATTATCGCAGCTTTTTCAGTACTTTGGCTGCTGGTCCCCAGAGAAACCAGGAAGAGCAGAGACAAGAGAAAATTAAAGAGATGTTTGCCAACATAAAACATAATTTAAAAAGAAAAAAGTACCCTTTTCTGTGTCATTATTGAAACTGCAGATTGTAAGAGCTTAAATAATTCCCGTGGATCTGCTTTACTCCTCACTTTTTATTCTCTCCTCTTTATTTTTTAACATTTCCTTTAGATGGAGTAATAAAACCAGGCAAATCCAATTCCTTTTACTTCCTGGCAGGTTTTCTTCCTATTTATTGTATATATTAGACTTCAAGCGGTGTAGGGAAAACAATTAGAAGATGTACACGGTGGGATTCACAGAAAGCAAGAGGGCCTACAAACCTGTCAGTGAAAATGTGTGATCCCTTTTTAGGATCCCCTTTTAGGTGTAATTATTGGATCTGATTATTCTCCCCCAAAAACCCTTCAGCTTGGGCGTATGAAGTGCACGGTAAAGTTTTGCAAACAGTTTTGTGCCTTTTTTATACGGAAAGCAGACAAAAAAAGTTTTTTTTTATTGATTTTTAATGTTTTCTGCTGTCTTTTTTTTTTTTTTTTTTACTTTAGGAATTAGGTTATTGTTTAGACTATAACTCCATGGACCTCAAGAAAGCTTTAAGATTAGACCTTCACAACAGACAGAAGGCATTCCAGTGAAATATTGTCCTGTTTAGTCCCATATGAAGAAAGCAACGCCCCTCTCGAGATAGCAAAACTCTCTTGGATTTCACTGGGGCACAAGGAAGCTTTAATTCATTAGTCTTGATTACTCTTTGTTGCCAATTTCATTCCTGCATTCGGGAGAAGGAATTTTGTTAGAAATTGGACACTTACATTCTTTCTCCCCCTTCCCAGCAGCTCATTTCACTTGCTTGTTTGTTAAAGAGCTGGAAAATCCACAGTAACTATGAGATTCCCAAAAGTGTCTTCCAGCTATGTTATGGAAGACACTATCTTGGTGTGTCATGCTTTAGAAATGTGCAGAGACTGAAAATTGGGCTAGATGGACCACTGGCCTGCACTGAAAAAGCATTTCTTGTCTTTTATGCTTTTTGTAATTTTATTCCTTTCCTTTGAAGATTTTTAACGTTGAGTTTGAGCTGTGGATGAAATCAGAATGAATATGGAGTATTCATTAATATGAAGTATTTATGCTATAGAGTCCTAGAGTTTGCCAAATATAAGAGATGGTAAATGTGTTCTTCATGCACATGCCTGCATATGTGAGTGTGTTTAAATGTAGATATCCAAATATTGGTGCTCTGTGCATGTCCTTTGAGGCACTGCTCTCTCCTCAGTGATCCATTCCTACGTTTCTTCTTGGCACAAGCAAAACCCTTTGGGATGAACACTTACTGTGCTGGGGAGACAAACTCAGCTTTTTTCTAATTGGACCTGGGTATTCTTCATGGCCTAACACCTGGTGCAGCCCTAGATGTTGTCTCAGTTTGCGCAGGTGGAGGGCCACAACTGCACCACGCAATGCAGGAACTGAGATTTCCACATGGTCATGTGGCACCTCCTTGTAAAAGTCTCTCATAAAGCAGGATTTGAATACATGATAAATATCAACACTGTCCTGATTGGTGATGTGAAGCGTGGTGGTCCTGGGGTAGAACAACAGTTCTTTTGAGGAAATTCCCACACCTCAGTGCAAAGCTCCTGGTTAGCTGAATCAACCTGCCATCATCTGGAGCTGGCCTGCAAACAGTGCGGGTGGGGGAACTGGGTCCTGTTCCAAAATCTCCAGTAATCAGGTCATGGTCCTGTGCATGAGGAAGCCACTGACCCATAAACCAAGTCCCTGCTTCTTTCCAGACCAGAGACAGAGCTGGAGTTATCCGTGCTACCCTCTCCCTCTTCCCCCACTGCCCGCCCCTCACATGTCGACCTGACACAGGCCACTGGGGAGACCCCCAGACCTGGGCATGGGGTTTGAGTCCTGCCACGCTGGACGGGTGCCTACACACAGGTCTAGGGCAGCGCAGTGCGGCCATGCTTCCAAACCAGGTGCCCAGGAGCAGATAGACGCCAGGAGGAAGAAAGAACATGTGCTACCCAGCCTGAAGGGGGACTTTTTGGGGTGTAAATGCTCGAAGGCAGCGAGAGGTGGAGCAGGGACAGCAGTGAAGGGCTGTGCTCGACCGCTGCCACCAGCGCAGCGGTACAGGGCACAGGAGAGACAATTCTGCTGAGTGCAGGAGGATGTCAAAGCACCTTTGCTCCCACCTGCTTCCTCCTGCCTTCTTTCTGAGTGGTCATGATGCAATGAGAACCGCTGCTTCACTGCCCCTCACCTTGTGTTTTCTCCTTCCTGCCTCCCTTTTATTCCCACCTCTGTCCTCTTTAGGGCACCCCACTCCATAGCTCCACTTTTATTTTACAGTCATGACAAACTCCACTTCTTTTGCATCATTGACCACTTTCTTCCTACATAAATCCCCTCACAGAGTAGACTTCTCACTTGTGTAGTTTGTCCACAGCCATCCCTTGGACAGGAACCCATTCATGGATGGGCAGGGGAAACTGTGCTGGTCTGCGGTGATTATTTTTACTGTCATCCTTCATCCTGGGGGATTTAGGGGCCAGATGCAGCCTGACTTTTTTCTCTGTGGTACCAGGGAAGCTCCACTGTCAGGGCCAGGCAGTGATAAGCAGAGGACTGAGCCCAAGGGGACTTGCCTCAAGGGCTTTTGATCCTGCACAGGGCAGAGGACTAACTCAAAGGACAATATAAAGTAGGGAGAGAGGTGTGGCTCTGTGCTTGCTGGAAACAAGAGGACAGTGGTATTTTAAGACCTGACCCTGTAGATGTACACACCCAGGCTTACCTATGACTTGAGAGGTCCTGTTGACACGAATTTGCTGTGGAAGGTGAACTGATGTCACCGTCAGCAAGTTTTGCTGAGCCACCTACTGCCGGGCTTCCTCTCCTGCCATCCCACCAGTCTCCATGCCACTGGACACCCAAAGCCATCTGTGCCTTTCATCCCTGGATCCATCTCATGGGGCTGGGGTGCAGCCACCAATTCACCTGCCTGAACTGTCAGTGCCAAAGCCACCTCACTGCTGTGCCTGTGATGCTGCTCCTGATGGAGGGGAGAGAAGAAAAAGGCAGATAGGCCAGCTCTGCCCCCAAATTACCTCCCATTGCTTGTGGTCCTCTTTGTGCTGGCTGTAAACCCCCACCTTCCAGCAGTACCCTTCCCCACACAGGGGAGGTGTGCAATCACAGCCAACATGGCTATTACTGAGCAGCTTCAAGGACACCACTGTGTCCTTGGGTGCATGGGTTTAGGACAACCAGGGCCAAAGCTGGACTGGGAGTGAACTGGGCAGTAAATCTATCCCTTGTTTACCAGAAGAACTGGGATGGGATCTGAGATGGACCAAACAGGACTCTGACCCTGGGAGTGAAGGAGTCAGCTGAATGCTGAAGAGCTTGAAGATAGGACAAAGAATACAGGGGGCTTGATAAGAATGTGAAAGCGAAATACAGTCTAGGAGGGAAGGTTTGGTGTGGAATGGAGCTGGCCTGGGACGGAAGGGGCTTGTCTTGTATTTTCATTCCTGAGGGATGTGCAGGGGAAGCAGTAAGTAGAGGGACAACCTCTTCTACTTCCGCTCTGCCCTTTCCCTCTCTTGACAGCTGAAAACCTGACAGGGTGATACTGAAGGAACAAAGTGAGGAGGACCACTCAGAAAGGACTCAGGAGGACCACGCCCAGCACAGAAGCTCCTCCACAGAGAAGAGTTCTCTAATTGATCTCATTAGGATGTTTATCACACTTTGCTACTGCACCTTTATGAATTCCTCCATAATTTGATTTCCTTGGAAGGAATAGTTCTGTGTTAGGTACACTTCTCTTATTCTCTGTTATTAATCCTAGAGTATATAAGTGTCTTGAAATACTTTTCTCCCGTTCTTGTCTCTTTTCAAATTACTTGATAAAAAACTAGAAACCCAAAACAGTAAGGGTGTGGGCACGAACTCAGACTCATCAGGAGGAAGTGCCAGGTGGTTCTGGTTGCTTTTTGGGTGTTCTGGGTACACATCTCCTGCACTTAAAAATCACACTAGCAATCCTTGATTTCCCTGGGAGGGGGCTGAAGGTCTGTATGTTCGTTAACCTGCAGAACATGCCTGCGAAGGGGCCAATGTGAGCCAGGAATGACAAGACAGGTCAGCTAGTTTTGTGTTTGTATCTTTCACTAAAGGTGGGTTAATAGAGAGCTGGGACTCTTTAGCCTGGAGAAGAGAAGGCTGAGGGGAGACCTTATTAATGCTTACAAGTATCTAAAGGGTGGGTTGAAGGAGGATGGAGCCAGGCTCTTTTCAGTGGTTCCCAGTGACAGGACGAGGGGTAATGGGCACAAGTTAGAACACAGGAAGTTCCGTTCAAATACACGGAAACACTTCTTTACGGTGAGGGTGACAGAGCACTGGCACAGGCTGCCCAGGGAGGTTGTGGAGTCCCCTTCTCTGGAGATTTTCAAGACCCGCCTGGATGCAGTCCTGAGTGATGTGCTCTGGGCAATCCTGCTTTGGCAGGGGAGTGGGACTAGATGATCTCTAGAGGTCCCTTCCAACTCTGAAACTCCGTGATTCCATAATAGCTGCTAACTTTTTAGCCTGATAAAAGCTAGGATCAAGCATTAAGTAATCTTGTGCCTCTGCTGTAAATGGAGAGAGACAGGCAACTGCAGAGGGCAAGTCCAGTTTTTAGCTGTAGCTTTAGGATGGGGCAGATCATCCTTTGGATGCACCTGACTCTTCCCAGTGACTACAAAACATATTTGTTTGACGGGCTGGTGTGGCTGGAAATCACTGAATTGCTCTTTATTGCAGCAGATACCTGGAGGATTATTCCCTCGAGAGCTTCTCATGGTCACTTTCATACTTTTTATTTTTGCTGAGGGAGCAGAGCACATGGCCATTGCTGCATCCCTGTTCCAGCCAGCCGAGGTACAGTGTTACCTCCAATGCATTGCCCTCGGGGCTCGCTTGCCCTGGACCCTCTCTCTGTCGCTGAGACGTACAGAATACCTGCACGGGGATAAGCACAGCAAGCAGTCTGGTGGGTGTGCAAGAGCACCTACACAGCTCTGAAGGCAGGAAAACTGCTGCGCTGACATAAATCAGCATTACGCACGACCGTTTGGAAGGGATGCTTCAGGAATTGTTGGTAATTGGTGGCTGTGTAATAGGGATTGACTGGGGTAATGTCTCCATGGATAACTATACTAGGGACAGGGACAGAGAAATCAGTTTGGTTGGGGAGAAAAATCTCCCTCTGAAGTCTTACAGTGAGCTAGAGAGAGGTAGGAGCAATCAAATAAGTCCAACCTTAAATAATGTCTCAAAGAAAGGGGATTTTTATTCTATTTTACCTTGAAAACTTTAGGTGAACTAAAGTAACTGACTTCATCCTAATCTCTGTGGATTTTAGTGTAATACTTCCTATGATGAACTACGTTTGGTAGAGTAGGAATGTCCTTATCATGGGGAGAAACAACTGCATTGATCTCATTAGGATGTTTATCTGACAGTATATTTCGACTGACATTCTTGGTTGCCCTCTGTTAAACATTTTTAAGCTTTTAAAATAAAACAGAGTTTAACCAGGATTGCATGCTTTACCCTAACATTTCTGCACTGTAGCTTGATAATTATCCATCACTCCAATTGATAAGAGGTAGCAGTTAAAGAAAAAGAAAGATAGAGATAAATGTGCTGATAAAGGTTCTGTGAATGCACTTGAATGAGAGTGATCCGGCAGTAGGGTGCAAGGGCTCCCCCTCTTCTTGCCAGGGATCTGAAATGACTTTTAAACCTCTCACCAGCCCTAAACTCTGCTGAGCAGGGTGCTGGGAAAGCAGGGGCCCTGCCCTCTCAAAAACACCTTAAACCCTCCGTTTTTCCCATGAGAGGGGAGTCAGTGGGGGCCGGTGCCATTCAAAGTGGGGAGGAGAAGGCCATCTGCCCAGGGCTGGCGTGGCAGCGGGCAGCAACCACACCGAACCCCGGGGATGGGAGTCGGGGCTGCAGCAGCCGCACTGAAACTATTAAGGAAACAAAAAAAAAAAAGTCCCAGATAGTTTAGTAGCGAGGGAGTATTGCTAGTGTCCCTCTGGGCTGCACGTGGAGAGGACCTATGCGTACATCAGCACCAGCAAAAGATGTAGCAGCAGCTGTTTGACCTGAGAGGTCCTGCACTCAGCTCTGCAGCAAGGCAAACATCCCCGTGCCATTTAAACATCTTTTTAATGATATTAAGGGTCCAAGAATCCTTTACAGACAAGTTTCTAGCCGGAAATACAGTAGGGGTTTATTCTGCATCCATCCATTCTCCATTAGTGATTTTCACTGCTAAATGGACAAGAAGTTTGGATTTTCAACCAGGTGCAAGGTCAGGTCTGCATAAACACGGGTGGCAAAATCCATCATCCCCAGGGAAAAGGAGGGTGATGCTGTTGATGTCTGTCATCTCTCACTCCTCTGAGAGTCCTTAGTTCTCGTCCTCCGACGCTCTGGGGCATCTAGAATAAGAGAAGTGAGTGCACAAAAAACAATTTAATAGTATCCATCAAAGCAAAGATTTTTGCTTGGCCCCTGTTTAAGATCAAATATCACATGCCCCAGCAAGTGAGCTATATTTCATGCCATTTTTAAAGATGCTCAGATCCAGAGAGAATTAGCTGCCATCAGAATAGACAATGGCACTTTTTGTCCTCTGGGAGAACAGACACTGTGAAATTTTCACTAGATGACAAAAAAACAAAACAAAACAAAACAAACAAACAAAAAAAAATGAGGGGAAGACATATAGACACAGCCTGGGAACCTGAAATTCAGGGTCCAGCCATGCTGGTGACCTTGCTAAAGACGCTTATTGTCTTGTATTGTAGAACTTCTGGAGATACATGGATGTAAAATGCTGCACAACCAATAAGCATTATTATTACTCAATTTTTTGAGTTTGATTTTCTGTGTGTAAAATCAGAGAGTAGCAACATATGTAGGTAAAATGTGTAAGGGATCTGTTGTCTGAAACATTGTTATGAAATCAAAAATAGCAACGCGTAGGCATATATCAGGAAGGACTTGCTAATTAACAGCAGAAAGTGCTTTTTTTTTATTGAGAAACTAGGCAGAATGAGGGATCTTGTTCAAAACCTGCCTGGTCTTCAGGCCTCATTTATACAAGTCACTGTGGCCTCATTTTGTTTCCCAAACATTAGGCTTAGCCCAGGAGCTTAAGCGTTCCTGTCTCCTTCTTTCACCAAGGTGGTCCTGCAGGACAACAGAGGGCTTGGGATGGTGAATAACTCCCCTGAAGTGCCCATGAGACACCGAGAGGTAGTTAGGTCCCTGGCTTGGAGGCCTCTAGGAAATGCTGAAAGTCCTGTTGGCAGCTGGGTCTTCATTTTCCCACACTTCAGTCTCCAGCTATAAAATGGGATGAAAGGCAATATTTTTTCCCATCTTTCTTCTGTCTTCCTTGCTAAGGAGTTGTAACCACTGATGTGACAGCCCTGCCTAGCACAACAGGACCTTTATCTCACTTGGAGCGTTTGGCAAAGCCAGCGTGTGAGCTCTATTAGAAAAGGGTCCCATTTCCCCAAATGCTGTGGTGGCAGGTTCATGTTTGCATGCTATAAAAGCAGCAAAGGCAAAACCTTTGCGTTAGTAGGAAACAATCTGCCTTTGGAAGGAAGGGGATGGACAAAACGACCTCAGAGCAATTCAGCATCTGTGATTTCCTCGATTCCATCTGAAAGCTCGCTCTCTATTTTGCTGACATATGAGCTGGGTGCCCCATTGTACATCAGTGTAACAAATAGCCGTTATCTTCTGTTTCATGGGAGATACGGCAGAACATGATTTATTTGTGCCTGCTCTGTTGCCTCTTTTGAAATGTTGCCGTCGCTCGGTGCACATTTCGCAGAGGAAGGCAGATGGTCATCGCAAAGTTTCCCATAACCTTGCCGTGCGTGCTGCATAGCGGATCAATGAAATCTGAATTACAGTCCATTGTCCGAGTTTGGAGCTGTGCTGCTAAAGTATCCTGCAGTGGCTGAAAGCGTTTGAATGTCAACACTGCATATATACTGAGGAAATATGACATTTCTCCCTAAAATTTCAAAGCAGTGCCAAAGGGGATTTTTAGCTGTGAAGTTGCATCTGATGTGAGCAGGGACTGCATTGCTCAAATCTTAATTGCCAGCTGGGAAATGTACCTTTTGTGAGTGTGTGAGTGTTAGGTGGGACCCCTCCTTTGAAAAAAACAAAACAAAACAAAACAAAACAAAGAGAAATAATGAATCAAAGCAGCTTTCTAACAAGAAATGCCAGAGATGAGGATTTTTTGGAGCCCAAACAGCAGCAGCTGCCCCTCTGTGCTAGCTGTCTCTGCTTATATGACATTTGCAATGAGGCTTCAGGTGATTTGAGAAGCTGGCGTTAGACTGCAAATCACCTTTCATGTCAGCTCGTGCCAGGATACCTCGCCAGCAGCCATTATTTCAACGGGAAATAACAACTGGGAATAGGGAAAAAATGAACTTCTGAAAAGCACTTTGTCACGTTCCCTGGGCTGTGGCAGGCAAATGCCGAAAACAGTGTGAGCTCCTGCCATGAACGCAGGCATAGGCAGAAATTTCTCAGTGGGAGGATTACCTCCTTTACATACCAGAGACAAGGCAAGGTGAGTATATAAAACATTTTCAGCACTGTCTCTCAATTTCCCATATTTATTTGCTCTGTGAGCAGGCATCCCGGAAGACATCTCTGTTTCATCAAGCCTGGTACCTCGCTTCATTGATTTTTCCTCAGGATGGGGATCATTATGGCGAGCGGGTCTGGCAATTTCAGATAATGACCTGCGTGCGGCACAGGTGTCTCTAGAAATGGTTAATGTTGGATGTAATAGATGTTAAAAGTGTCTCCCCCTAATGCTTCTGGCCTTTTGCAGATGACTGCTTCCATGTGCGTGTGTAGGACAGAGCATCTCCCAAATTCAGGCTGTCAGTCAGCTCATTCCCGTAGCGCGTCTAGGCAAAGAGTGTTATCTCATCTCTGTGTTGGTTTTTGGTGTGCAACAGACATTTAATCTTTGAGTTTAGAGGTTTTGATCAAAGAGATTACTTGCGCTAGGACATTTTTATCTAATATACTGAGTCGTCTTCCTCAGTTTGCAACTGGGTTTGGTCTTCTAAATCCATGCAAGCTTCTCCCGTCTTGAAAGGGACACTTATTCTAGAGAACTAGAATAACCAGTGGCTAAAAAGCGAGGATGTTTCTTACAAAACCTTTCTTAAAAAAAAAAGGAAAAAAATATAAATGGGACCAGATAACTCTATAAAAACATCGTCTCGTTTCATAAACAGATGGGGGTTGATTCTGAGTGCACCTGATGCGTCCTTTACTGATTGTCATGGAGTTTTTACGTCCTAGCATATACTGAATTAAGTGAGACCAGAGTAAGTTGTATATTCTTGATATATAAAAAAACCCAAATCCTGGATAAATCGAGGTGCAGGGTAGATTCTTATCTCTGTGCCACTGATAGAAATCCATGAAATTTCAAATAAACAATTTAAAAAGTCTAATTTTAATTATATTGTTCCAGAGCCAGAGTAGCTTCTAAACTGGATCCGTCTGTGTTTACATCTTTGTACTGAGGAACCAGACCTCATTTTCTGTACATTTCCAACTTTTTAAAAGCATTTCCAAAGCGTCAGCAAATCACAAATCTTCCAGAAATTTATCTTCATCTCAGACATTTCATACTTCAGTAACTGGAGATTTGTTATTGCCTGTCACAGTTAAAATATGGGAAAGCCATCCCCTCCCGCGGGGTGAGGAGTTTGCATGCTACATTTCAGTCCCCGAACATCTGGGACCGCAACGAGTATCTGGGCAGTCCCTGAACTGCAGCACAGAATTGCCAAAGAGTCTATAATGAGTAAGGACCAGAGCTGTGGCAGGGACCAGGGATGCGTCCCAAAGCCCACTGGAGTGAATGGCACGACTGCTGTTGACTGCAGTGGCCCGTGAGTCGAGCTCTTGGCATGTCTGTGAGAGGAAGGTGGAGTTGAGCGGTATCGCATCTTATGCAGGATAACCACATGCTCATCTTTTTTACTTTCCCTCCCAGGATGGAAGGAGCAGTTTTATTGGCCACCAGCTCGGAGGGGTCATGGAAGTACCAAACAGCAAGGACCAGAGAGTCAAATCAGCCAGAGCCATCCAAATCACTTACTACCTCCAAACGTATGGCTCTGTCACCCAGGACCTCATTGGGGAGAAGTGGGAGAGTGAATTCTGTAAACTGATGCACAAGATGCAGCTGGATCACCAAGATCTGCAGCTCTACTCACTGGCGTCCTTTAGCCTCTGGAAGGACTTCCACCAGACCAGCCTCTTGGCCAGGGGCAAGATTTTGGTGAGCCTGATGCTGATTCTCCTGACTGCTACCCTCTCGAGCTCCATGAAGGACTGCCTGCGTAGCAAACCTTTCCTGGGACTCTTGGGAGTACTCACTATCTGTATTTCCAGTGTCACTGCGGCAGGGATATTTTTCATTACTGATGGAAAATATAATTCTACTCTGTTGGGAATCCCTTTCTTCGCTATGGGTAATTATTTATCTTCATAATAATAGGATTAACAGAGCTTAATGACAGGATTGTAAATTACATCCTGGGTTATAAAGTGCAGATTTTACCTTGAGTGAAAGTCTAAGTCGTTTTCATCTTGTTAAATTGATCTGTGCCTTGCCCAAAAAAAAAAAAAAAAAAAAAAAAAAAAGGGAAAGGGAAACAAAACAAAGCAGTAGCAACAATAAAGAACAAATGACGTTGCTGGAATCTCGGCCAATATGAGAGAGGGGCAGTTTTATTGATCTCTGTTACAAAACGAAGGAGAAATTGTTATTGAAAACTAGTCAGCTCAGCACAGAAAATGAGTATGTGTTGACCTGACTTTGATGGGAGGCCAGCCCAAAGAGTAAGTTAAAATAGGAGGGTGCCAGGGAAGGAACGATTTTAGCATCCTTCCCGAGGAGGGCTGCTCTCCCGGCTTTGTCAGAGGGGCAGAGGGGAACGGGCTGGTGTAAGAATAAGATTGATGGACTTTATCTCGGAGAGGAGATCACTGTTGTGGTGTTTGCCAGGCTGTAAGCGAAGGGGCCTGTCAGTATCTGTAGTGCATAATCCCTCTGTTTGTGAAGTCCCAGATCAGCTGCAGAGATTTCCTTTGTGTCCTACCGGGGCAGGGGAAGGTGCAGATGAAGAAAAAAAACCAACACAAACCCCAGCTCTTTTAGCAGGAGAATTGTTTGCGTTCCTTCTGTTCTCATTTCTATTCGAAGCATTTTAGTGCCTCTGTGCAGTTAATGAGTTTGCTGGGAAGGTACGTTGGAAAGGGAGAGGGAAACCTGCCCAAAATGGCTTGCTGAGGCAGCGTTGTTCGATGTGATCACATCCAAGTTTGTCAGAGTTCCGCCATATCACGAGGCAGAACCCCAGCGATGACTCTATGCAAAATCTCAGCAGTGGCAGCCCAGACCCAAAAACCTTCATGCTGACTTTCTGATGGCTGGAAACCTTACCTGTGGACAGAACTCTGCATCTTTACAGTTAATTTCTTAAATTCCATTCCTGCTTCTAGTACTCAAGCCCAAGTCCTATGCTACACCGAGAGATAACTAAATATGCAAAGCACGAGCTAGAGTCAGGGTTTGGAGAAGGGTCTTATATTTTTCTTAAAAATCTCAACCCCCCAAAAAACCTACATTTTCTTGCTCTTCCTCTCAAGAAAAGTCTGGTAACTGTATGCATCCCCCAACCCCATGCCTCCTAGTTTGTCTGTCCCCTGCTAATGCATCTGTGTCACTGACCAAGGGGGCTGAGCCGCGGGCTCATCAGCCCTGCACCCAGCATGTCTGGAGCAGCTGGCCGAGGTGGGAAGGAGTGTGATGGAACGGATGGTCGAGATTCCAGAAGGGAAAGGGAGAGACCCCAAGGAATTGCCGGATTGGTTCAGCCTCATTAATACCGATAAAGCCGTGCCAAAACCTCTAATTCAATCATCTGCGCTGTTAAATCATGACAATAGCCCCTGGCACGGTCCGCCCTTGTGCCAGCTCTTCAGACGCTGTGCACTGTGGTGTAAGAGGACTTGATGGAAAGAAAGTGCTGAGAGGGGGAAGGGAAGAAGGCCAGCAGGATGAGCAGAGAACGTGCCGGGTGGTGACAGGGATGGATCCCCACCTGAGCCAGGGGTGTGGGCTTAGGAAAAAGAGATCTGTGTGGCAGAATGGAGAATAGGATGACAGCGGGGAAGGGGAGGCTCGTGCTTGTCTTGTTATGAGATTATCGCAACCTTTTCGTTGGGTGTCAGGAGGTGCGTATCAAAGAATGGGGCCAAATGGCACAGCCTTGCTTGTGCAGCAACTTCAAGTAAAGGCAAAAAAAACACCGAAGTGATGAAGGGCACCCTCCCTCAACTGTTTATTCCTCTGTTGGTGTCCCTTTTCGCATGGCTGTAAATATGGGTGGCCCATACCCTTTTCTTGGCAGATCCCAAACATGTCACTCCCAAGGAGCCCCAAACAGTGCCCATAGGTGACGTTCACCTTCGGGCTGACCTCAAAAGCATCAGCATCCCCACGGGCCAGGAGCATCGACTGAAATGGCAGTAGCATTGCACTCGATTTAAACACACCGCAGCCCCAGGGTGAGACAAGGGTGGGGGTTTCTGAAAGCAGAGTGGCTCAGGTTCCCATCTTGGATGGCGGTAATCAGGGAGTTTGTTTGCTGTCTGAGGGAAAGTAGTGTTTATAACTTTCTGTGGTGTTTTGCGCTGTCATTCTTGTCACTGCCAAGAGCAAAAGAAAAGGAAAAAAAAAAAAAAAACGACAAACCCAACCTCTCTTGAAGTGAGATCTTTGCAAGGATTGCTTCTATAATATTATATTGAACAAACTTCTGGTTGAAAAAGAAAACATTTACGTAACCCTTCTACAGACATTTCATTCAGGAATCTCAGGCTGAATTGGAAATACCATTAGAGAACAGCTTGCAATGCCTGGGAACTGCTGCTGGTAAATATTAGGCAACAGTTTTACCGTTTGGCAAACTAAAAGGCAGGAAGCACGTCTTACCAAAGCCATACCTGGTTACAGCCTGCAAAGTGCCATGTGCCTTTAGTCCTTTAAATGACTGTGCCAGTTAATGAGACCTTGCTTTGCCCGTGGTATACCCAGGGCCTCCCTGATCCAGGGTCCTCACTGGAGAGGGTTTTCTACTGAACCTGCTTTACCATGAACTATCTGACACCTCGGAGTAGATCTGCTGAAGACCCCAAGACTGTCAATTCTGTTGGTCAATACATAACTGCGGACCGTGTAGTACCAGTGTCCCTTGCCGCTAGCACAGCAGAAAGCAAACAACACATCGAATAATAATTGGGTGAATGTAGATGAAAAAGTGTGCAAAGTGGGGTTTCCTGGAATTACACATGCCAGATTTGCAAGTCAGCCTTTCAAAGTCGAATTACTTTGATTAAAAAAAAAAAAAAAAAAAAAACCAAAAGGTAAACCAGGCAATAACAGCCACAAAGTGCCTGCGAGTGCAATGCCACGCAGAATACACAGGCAACCTTAATTCCGGCAGCTCCTAACTTTGGAACACTTCAACCTGACATTTGCAAAATGTCCATTTAATGTATATTTGTTTGGTTAAAAATACACAGTCTCTTCTGACATTCACTTTTCAAAGGATGAATTTTAATGGAAATTCTGCGATGTTCTTCTGTACTTGTCCTTTTTCCTGCAGGGATGGCAGGATGCTGCAATCCGAGTGACAGAAATACCCCTGGACTTGTACAAATGTTTAGGTCTGTGATACCTATTGCAGTGCAGAGCTTCTGTGGGTTTCAGTAGGTGACAGAAGCCTATATAAGAGCGAAATGTTTGATATTTTTCTAAATTTGGACGGAATGACCGACACATTAATTATTTACTGTAGTCCTGCTGTGAGGGAACGGTTTGCTGGGATAAAGCGTGTCTCTGATATACTGGGGAAAGAGTGTTAGCTCAGATTGGCTTTTCTCTTCTTTATCCTTGAAGGTGAGAAACTTCAGTCCTAAGTTAGGCACGAGGACAGTGGTGGAAAATCCTGCTTGCTCCGACTCCCTCTTCCTGACACCAGGGTCTTCTCAGACAGCTGCCTCAGGAAAACCAGTTTCCCCATTACAGTGTCTACAACTGTGTTTTTGGAGCCAGGGAGGAGTGAGTTGTCACATAGGTCCTGTGCTCTGGCTGCCGGGACCTCCTGCAAACAGGAGCAAGAAGTGTTGATTTTTAGCTGTTCATACCCCGGACAAATGTGTAAAAGTGGTGGGTTAGAGAAAAGGAGCTGCTTTAGCTTCAGAGCTTCCTCCTTTAGGAACTGAACTGGACCTATTGTTTTGTCTCTCTTTTTTTCTTTTTAAGTTGGGTTTTAGTAACCTGCATGTGGAATAAGAACATGGGACATTTCTACCTTGCCTTTCTCTTGTTGGACAAATACAAACCAGTTTCTTCTGCGAGTTTGACACCAGCAGAGTTATCAGATAGGAGGTAGAGGGTCAAATCCTTGAGTTTCACATTTGTGCTAGACATCAGGAATGGACCTGGTTAGGTGTTCACATCTGCCTTTTGTGTTTGGATTCACGATACAATTTCAAAGAGATGTTATGTATGTGACATAATTATGGTTTCCCATGCCTAATCATCACTAATTAATATAACCAGAAGGTTAACTACATAATTGAGATATTATTGCTCCCATGATTTGCTTTTTAATGCACAGGAACCAGACTGATATCATCACACAGAGATAATGATTTAACTCAGCTGAGGACCTGAATGTATATTTTTAAATGCAGGTATATTAATTATGTCATTTTACACTGCAATTATTTTTGGCCAGTCCATGAAGTACCTTGTTGTATAGATTAGTGGAAATCTTGTGTTAAAAATGTAACTACAACATAATTAGAGTGTAATTATGCTTTTTGTATTTTAAAGTGATGCGTTTCTTAGGAGGATGGATTCACAGTGGATGTAAGAAATATTTCCTGCCCTTTGTAAGTCCAAACCGTGAGATCTATAAGACCTTCATAGGAATGGCTGTTTTTCATTGAGCCTTTAGAGAACACTAAGCTCAATGGATGCCCTACAGCACATTGCAATATTATTACTACTACTACCAATAACAATACTGTAGTAGCGGTGTAGTAGAGAGATACAATAACTTTAGGAAGCAATAGGCTACCTGTTTGCAGCAGTAACCCCATGCCTGATGTAAAAGTACAAAACGGACAGCAGAGATTGTGCTTACAGTGCAGAATTTTCCATTAAAATTCCCAAATATTCCTTCCCCTGAGTTATTCACATGGAAGGACAAAGCAGGGTAAAAGCAGACAAGACTCCAGGCAGTTATTAGCATTTCAGACAGAAGCCATCTAACCATCTAACCTCTTTCGGATGGCAGTCGTTAAAATAATGGCTTGTGATCACCTTTAAGTAAATTTCAGATGTCACAGTATTACCATTAGCGGTAGAGTTGTGGGAAATTGGAGAAAAAGTCCTAGTGCAGATGAGGAAATTATTTTTTTTAGACCTCAAAAGACAAATGTGAGAGCTAAACTGCATGTGATTACTAGTTTACCTGTACATGAGGTATCACGGCATTTCTAACCTTTGTTTCAAGGAATGGACTTTCTGATTACAGCTGCAAATGAGAAATATTTCAAGAGTGACTCTGACTTTAGTTTTGTCCTTTTAGTGCACCAGTAAAGCAAAACCCGTATGAATCTCATGTTATATGATCCTGTCCTATCTGTCTGAGGAGCAAGAGAATGACCCCTGCAGAGCCAAGAGCCCTAGTAACGTAACTCCCCACACACGCACTCCATGCCTTAGAAATACAGTGAATCTGTCATTTTAGATGTTATGGCAGTCCATGTTCCCACCCACTCAGCAGTTCATTAAGGACCAAGGCCAGGTTGGATGGGGCCAGGAGCAACCTGGTCTGGTGGAGGGTCTCCCTGCCCATGGCAGGGGGCATTGGAACTACATGGTCTTTAAGGTCCCTTCCAACCTAAACCATTCTACGATTCTATGATTTTGGAAATACCTTGTCTTTAATTAGATTGGGCAGATAACATAGTTAATCATATGAATGGGTTTACACATTCTCCGTTTTTGCAAGGTTGATTTCCTCATAACCTGGTATACTCCCTAGCAAGCCTATTCCCAGTTGCAGAGGTTTGGCTTTTTTCCTTTCTATACGAAAGGATAACCCCTGCCTCAAAACAGTCTTCGCTGTATTTTGAATAGAAGACCAAAGCCCGCCTGGGACACTTTGCTACGCTCACATAGCCCTGCAGCTATGTCCCAGAGAGGCATGGTTAGGGAGAGGCAACAGAACTGGGGCTGTCCTTCTGTCCTCAAACACAGGCGAGATGAAGATGTCTCCTCTGAGCCGTCTCACACCCAGCAGAAAGGGATGCAAGAAGCAGCACAGCCAGCCTCCGTCCTAACAACAGGGTTTGTAGCACCTAATTTCAGGTGTCCCAAATGTTCTTCCCTTAATCGAAGAGACACAATCCCAATTTCCTTTACAGCCAATAGCGAGAAATAGGCAACTTCAAAGTCATTTGGACCATTACTTAGTACGTATTTGGGATGAGCTGAGTTAATCTCTGGAAGGTCCTATCTGACTGCTTAGACTTTAACACCTAAGGTTATGTACATAAACTCTAAGATATGGATACATGTATGCATACACAGCATATATGTATAAACTGACTTGAATCCCTTACAGATGGAATTCTAGCTCTTCTTCTCCTGTAGAGACTTACCGGAAGGTCTCTTATCAACTCAGATGTCATCATGCCTTAGGGCAGTTGCTCCACCCCAAGAGGTGGGTCTGAAGGTCTGCTGGTCAGTGATTCAGAGGCTCTGGTTGAAGCATTCATCCTTGGACCGTTGCCCAAGCACAAACCACCACTACCAGATCCTCCATAATGACAGAGCAAATACAAAAGGTATTGGCTGGGTTTGTTGCTTGAGAACAGCCAGCTAAACTCTTCCGCCTTCTGACTCTGGTGGGAACTCAGTCAACCTGTTTGTCCAAAATGAAGTCTCCAAACACAGTTGTCTTTTTTTTTTTTTTAATTACTGTTATTATTACTATTACTATTACTATTACCATTACCATTACCATTACTTTATTACTATTACTATTACTATTACTAAAACAGCTTCCTCAGGTCTCCATCTACAGCTAACAGACTGGTATCTGTCATTTGAGCTGCTTCTAATTTGCTGCAAGCATTTCTGCAATCCTTTGAAAAAAGTGGTTTCATAGGAGAAGAGAGAATGTTTTGAGCTAAAAAGTCAAAGGCTAAAAGGAATGGTTTTCTTTTGCACTTAAAAATGTATGTTTAGTACTCTTAATCAATACACAAATTCTCTTCAGATAGTAAAGGATGTTTCTTTTTCAGATGCTTCATGCATTTGTCTGAACACCTCTTCCTTTCATTTTTCTACCCGTTCATGGCAATGCTCATTCCTATGACTGGGTTATTTAAGGTTCTTTATTGGATGCACCTTTTCTGCGTGTTGATCGAATTTAGCAGGAGTTTCGTTCCTTGTACTTAGTATGTATCGATGCACATCACATTTACATTTGGCTCATTTGGGCTGGAAAGGAGCTGCATCATGGCAGAAATGATTTAGCTCCACGTATATCATCCCTAATAGGGCAATGTCAAATCCAGCCTTGAATAGCACCATTGCTACCAATTCCATAACCTGCCTCGACAGCTTGTTCCAGTGCTTAAACAGCCACACATTTATAAAGGTATTTCTTAATATTTTCACTGCTGCAGCTTATACCCATAACTTCAGAGTCTGCCTGGCCTGACCGTGCAGTGTAATTTTTCACAGTATCTATGTATTTGCAAATACTTTCAGGATATTTTACATGTAGGGCTGTGCTTACTTGAGCTTGGATATAATTTCCTACCAGATCTTTTCTTCCCAGACATTTTACTGCAGCACACACTTTCCTGGGAGCTCCATCCATACGGGAAGATTGATGGTGGCTTCTGGTCTCTGCTGGAGCACTGTGGATCTGCAGGAAAGAGCAGATGTGGGATAGGCTGAGGATGTGTCCTGTGCTCTTTGGTGTGTGGTGGGAAAGCTCAATCTTTCCTTGGCTTTTTTTTTTTTTTTTTTTTTTTCTGCTGGGCAGGAAAGGTGGGCTCTGCTACCTGAGGAAGCACAGAGTGAATGATCCTCTGCTCTGTCAGGCACGCTGTCCGCTTTCCTGAGGTACCTTGTTCCTCTGTAAGAAACCCAATGTTGGGCCTCTGGTTTTTAAGCAAAATTGAAAGGAGCAAATGTATTTACTTTCTCCTGGAATACATTTCTTGTGCAAATAGCCCGTGGAAATTACTGTCGAGATATGGTTGTGGCTCAAAATTCAGCCTGATTCAGAAATGGTTGGATTTTTACACAGCTAGCTAAAACATCTTCATTATTTTGAATAACACTGCAACACTAAAACTTAACAGTAAGGAAGAAGGATAAAAATTAATGACCGTGTTCAAAAGCCCAGTTGAGAAGTGGACACAAAGAAATTTCACTTGTGAAGAAATTTCCCCATAGCTGCCCTCTTCCAGTCTGATAATTTTCCCCTGAAGAGTTAGGAACAGGGTAGAGAACTCAATAGACCATTTGCCAAATGTTCTAAATCAATATTTATCTGCTATATTAATCTGCCAAAAACTTTGCATAGAATTAAAAGCTTAAAGAGTCTATTGCAAATACAAAACTGACTAAAAAGACCTTACTCGATATTGTATCATTTATATGTCCTCTGTACAACCAGGAGCCAGTCAAAGCTTTAATAATTCAGTTTTAACTTTCCATTTCCAATCCTTTTTTTTCACTCCGTTTCTTTCCCATGAAATGACCTCTCTGGTGGGATAACTACCTGCAATAACACACAGCATGCTGAAGCCACAACGGCTCCAGGCTTGTTGCTCCACGAGTGGTAACAAATGATAGCAGCAGCCTACGTTATTCAACAAGCATCTTCTATGTAGTTGGCCTTCAGACAAAGGTATACTCAGGTATTACAACTGTGACTTTCCGTGCGTTAGTCCTGCTGGATGTGGTGAAGTAGGTCGTGTTTCATCCACACTTGTCTGACTGCAAGATGAGGATGCTGTTTGGGATGCTCAAGGTGGTAGTGAGAGCTGCGCCAGCAATAGATGAAGGCACAGGGCTGCCAGTGGTGCCACCAACGGAATGAGATGAAAAACCTCAGGCCTTCGCAGCTTTGGATCACTAAAGATGCTCTTTAATTTTTGTTCTGCAAGAGTGGGTATACTGTCCTCACTGTCTTGGCTGAATTTCAGTGTGGATAATTGCATTTCTATCTTCTTCAAATTCCCCCTGCCGTGCAGGTTAGATACGGTGCTGGCTCAAAGCACTGTGCTGGCGGTGCGCTGTTCGGCAGCTGCTGGTTTGTACCCAGACGTGGCTGTAAGTCACTGGTGAAGGCAGTGGCCACACAACGTGGCTCAGCAGTCTCTAAAATCATTCTGCGTTCCCTGAGAATACGTGACTGTGTCTCGGCACACTGTCATTGCATTTTCCTGCAGTAATCTGCGGTATTTCATCAGTAAGCAATTTTTTGCTTATATTCTACTTTTTAAGTCCAAGGAAGAAAAGCATTTCTTTACAGCCTGATATGACGCTTAGAGCTGCCCAACGTATACATCCCAACCCACATTCAAATGCAAATCTGCCACAGAAATTTTAAATGCTGTAGCTTTTCCTGAGCTCCACTGCTGTTGATATCCCACATATGAAGAAAACTATTTTTCTATCATAACCATGAAACCAGTTAGTAGTATATAATTTTGCAATCTTCAATAAATTCAGAAACCACAGGTATAATCTACTAGAGGGAGGACTTGCGTTGCTTTATAAAGAGGACCAAACAGCAGATTAGTGCACACCTGGTGAGACCCTAGCAGGTGAAATTTTCTGCGTTTCTTTAAGTTTCTAGTTGATATTTTTGCTATTACTGTGGATAAATTATTATCCTCCAGGGAGGACACAGAGGTGCAGAAGCTGAAGACAGAGAGGCGTTCTGCATACTGAGTGCAGAGCAATGGAACCTTTTGTCCTTCCTCAGTAACTTAAAACAGTTTAGCACGAAGGTTTCGGTTAAGGCATTTTAAACCTTCTGAAACTAGACTGGGAGCCCTGGGAACAAAAAGCCTGTTTCTGCTTAGAGCAGATACCACAGCAAAAAGAAACTGTGCAAAGAGCAAACCCAAAACCCTTCTAATGCACAGTCTTCTCATGGGAGCAGCTGAAAGAGTAGAAGACCCCACAAGAGAGATGCTGACTACACTACTGAAAGCATTACCAGCATGATGTTGGGCCTATACAAGAGCTGAATGACTTAAGCAAAAAAAAAAACCAACAGTGGAAATATTCCTCCCATCACAGCACCAGTCAACTTCAAGGCACCACTTTTAGGACTGGGAGCCGCTGGACAAACCTAGTCCTCGGCTCTCTGCAAAAGTACAGCTCAGTGCCTTTTGTAATCCCTTCTGAGGGCTTTCAACATCTCTCCCATTAGAGCCAAGAAACAGTAAGAACTTTATCATGCAGTTAGCCTGCTTTTAAATGAATAACCTTGGTAGGATATTGAGGGAGAGAAGGCTTTACTAATCATAGATACAGATGTTCTACCTCTTTCTTCGGTTATTTGAAGTCAGGCTCTGAACAATGCAACTAACGAAGCAAGTCTCAAAAGATCTCTGTTACATGGATTTTGACCTCTAATATACTTATTCTTTCCCTGAGGGGAAAGTAATAGAATCTCTGTACAGGTTATTTCCAAAAATAAGTGTAGAAATTTATTATGATTGAAATTTCTTTTGCTCTGCCACAATTTTTGAAATTGGTCAGGACACACAAAAATGCTTGGTGGTCAAGGACAGGCAAACAAACCCAAAAACATACACAACCATAGAACATTGGGCAAAACAGGGCAAAAATGTCAATCCATTTTCCGTACATAGAGTATAAAAGAAAAAGTAAAAACTGTATATGCAGTAAAGAGTCATGATTCAGCTTTCACAGTAATGAAAGCATTAAATCTCATCCACTCAGTAGTTTTGTTCACAAGTTGGAAAAGATATTTTGTCAGCTTTTAAATTGTAAGAATATTGTCAGTGCTCCAGGAGACTTTTGCTTGTCTTTTGTGACCTCTTATACCCGACCCTGTCACAGTTGCGTACCACTTCCCTAGGACCTCACGCTGTGTTGCAAAACTCACATCAAACAGTGCGTTCCTTATGCAACTTTTTGTTTTAGCTATTGGTAAATTTTCCTTGGAGTTTAGTCAACGTTTATTTCAAAAGATGGGGATATCTTTAGTTTCATTAGTCAGTGACACAAATGTTCCATTTAATATCTTTTACGGGAGATCATTGCAAGGTTTTTTACTCTTAGAGGGGATTGTTTGACCTGACATTAGTAAGGAAAAGTGAAAGCATCACAAAAACTATTGAAAAACAGAGATTTTTTTTTTATCTGCAGATCAGGTTCTTCCATGACTTTTCCCTTAACAGTGTGTGTAACTGGCTCACTGACCCACTGATGACTTGAATATGCAAATGGAGCACACAGGTCATATGGGAGGTCCCTTATCAACAAATTTAAGATGAAGTTGTCAGGAATGATTTTTGTTTTCTCATAGAGAGGATTGGTTTAACTTTACATGACAAAACAAAAATGACATGTCCCAGGGTGATAAATTTTAGCCTAATACCCCTCTATTGAATTTGGTATGTTGAGTAATGGGTGAAATTCAAAGGAAGCTTTAGGTCATTGAATCCGACTTCTCGTGACTGCAAGGTCTTCATCGTAGGATGTCTTAGATCTGAAGCACATTAAACAAGTATCATCTCAGCTAAGTTTAATCTTCTACAATTTGGGCATCTGTTCTAAACTTGAGGGTGATTTCTCATGTCATTAGGACAAAGAATCTAAGAATGACTCTGCCAGGTCAGGCCAAAGTTTCGTCTAATTGAATACCTTATCTCTGGCAATGCCTGGTAACAGTTGCCTTGGAAAGAACAGCAGGACAGGCAAGTGCATAGTTCCTAGACCATCCCTCTGGTGCAGAGAGCCACGGATAATCTCTCTCAATTTAGCCACTCTCAATAGATTTTTCTTCTAGGATTTTGTTGAATTATTTTTTTCTTTGCCATGAAAACTTGTAACATCCACAAGTTCAGCCGAACTCCATGTTGTGTGAAGAGTTACCTCTTTGAGATTGTCTTAACTATATCACCAGTTAGTTTCACTGGTGACCTTAGTTCTTGTGTGGGAAGAGGTGTACAGGTCTTCTCTAGACATCTTCCCCATATCATTCATGATTTTATAATTGTGTCCTCCATAAGGCTGACGAGGTCCTATCCGTCTAAATGTCTGTCATATGAAGACACTCTGTATGGGTTTGGCTGTGCTAGATTCCCATTTAATGACACCTGGATCCCAAATTCTCTGAAAACTCTTTGAAAAACCAAATCCAAATACTTATAGGAATATCAAGTGCATCAAGAAAAAGACTACTAGCCTGAAGAATTTACAGTTTAGGGAAAGATAAATCTGATCAAAGCCATAGCACCCAGCTCATACACAAGTTTTGGTATCCAATAACATACAGAGAAATATCAATTTCTCTCTTGGAGTTCCAAAAAAAAAAAGGAGGTTCGCAGAACAATAGACAAACTGCCATGTAATCTAGAAATGTAGCTGGAACCTAAATTATTATAGCCAACTTAAAACTTGCTTTCCAATCGAGAGGAAGTGAAAAGCATCATGGAGCATCATTGCAAGGAAATTGCTCAAAAGTCTTGAAGACCTTAGTTAGATTTTCTAGCCCTTGATTAACCTCTGCAGTCAGAAAATCCAAACTGACTCTTGTTGTCGGTATCTGGATTAGTACAAAGTTATTGAGCATTACATGAGTTTTATCCATTCTAGATTGCTGGGAGGAGCCGGGGGGAATGCAACTAAACAATTAAAAATATTCCTTTATCATTTTGTGACTATCCCATGAATTTGGGGTTTACATTTCAAGGAGTCCCCATAGAATTAGCATGGAATGGAATGGAATGGAATGGAATGGAATAGAATAGAATAGAATAGAATAGAATAGAATAGAATAGAATAGAATAGAATAGAATAGAATAGAATAGAATAGAATAGAAAATAATTTTCATCTGGAAGGGACCTACAACAGCCATCTAGCCCATCTTCCTGACCAAAGGTTAAAGCATGTTATTAAGGGCATTGCCCAAAGGCCTCTTAAAAACACTGCCAGGGTTGGGGCATCGACCACCTCTCCAGGAAGTCTGTTCCAGTGTTTGACCACCTCTTGGTAAAGAAATTGCTTCTAATGTCCAGTCTGAGCCTCCCCTGGCGCAGCTTTGAACCATTCCGATGTGTCCTGTCCCTGGATCCCAGGAAGAAGAGATCAGCACCACCCTCTCCATGTCTCCTCCTCAGGAAGCTGTGGAGAGCAATGAGGTCACCCCTCAGCCTCCTTTTCTCCAAACGAGTCAAACCCTGAGTCCTGAGCTGCTCCTTTTCACCAGCTTTGTTACCCTCCCCTGGATGCATTCAAGTACCTTCAAGTTTTCCATTCATTTCACCAAAAGTTAGCAAGTTAGACAGTCATTTTTCATAAATTCCTTTGAAAAGAAGTTTTCAAAAAATATTTCATAGGTCAAAGTGCAGGAAACAATTTTTTTCCCAGAAAAACAAAAAAAAAAAGTGATAACTGTTTCTAGCTTTCATAACTTTCGAGTTCTTTACTTTCCACTCTAAAACATCATTTCACCTTTATTTTTCCCCTGGGAAAAGGAGAAATAAAACAAAAGAGGAAGAAAAAATCAGGGTGTGGGGAAATAAAGAAAGGAAGACATCCAGGAGTTCCTTTTGCTTTTTAAATTGTAAACATGCAGGAAAGCGCGTTTTTAGTAAAGAAGTTCCAACAATTTTATCTTCTAAAATCTTAATGTTAAATATGATGGCAACAGATCTTTTAACACCTTAGATCAAATATTTATCTGGAAAAAAAATCAGTTAAATATTATCCCATAAAATGGCTTTTTAAAGGCGCAATAATTATTTCCATGATATCATGGAAAACAGGTCCTATTAGACAACGCTGATTTTTTTAAATAAATCACCAGGTTTACACAGGAGAAGAAACCATGCTGGTGTAGTATATTCAGATAATGGTGATTTGATTTACTCCCACACAACATTTTGATACATGCACGTATTTGTACTACATTAAATCACTGTAGCTTATATTAAATGTAACAATGAAACATTAATTTGTAAATGCACACTCTTCCTTCTGGGAAGACAGAAATAATCAGGCCAAAACCATTTTCTTCTGTGCTGTTCAACACCTTTCCCCATGTTTTGGAGTGAAAAAGAAATCAATAGTAGTAAAATTCTCAGATAATGCAAGGTTTGGCAGTTAAAAATAATGAAAATGCAGCCTGAGCACATCATCAGGCAGGCTCGTTTTGTCAACATGTGCTTCATCACAGTTAAGTGCTAGATTATGCATCTCGAAACAAAGAACGTATTCACATTTGCAAGATGAGGAATTGCATCCCTGAAAGCAAAAACAACGAGATCACAGTAGATAATGCATCGAATATGAATTCCTACTGTGCTGCTGTTGTTAACGTGGGAGGATGAAATTGCAAATGTGTGTTAGAGAAAGAATAGGAAGCCGATACCAGTTAGGTGAAGGGCTTTAGGAATTGGCATTTTGAGTGGGACTCACCTGATGATAGAATGTAGATGTCTATCATGTATGCGATTTCTCTATGGCACTGCTGAGCCCTTCCTAGAGTATGTTTCAAAAACAGACTGCAAAACTGGAGTCCTTCACCGGAAGGAATATGATGTCCATGCTGTTTTCAAGAGCAGGTGGAGGTGACATGGCAAGATTCAGTGTCTGGGAGCTGCAGTTAAACCACTTCATGCCAGAATAAAGTCAATTATTTTACACCAAAAGCAATTAACCACTGGGACAATTTTTCAGGGCTTGATGGACTCTGTATGATTAGAAACGTTCAGACCAAGACTGCATTTTTAGTGTACAGGTTATACCTCAAAAACTGGGATTTTGATGCAGTGATGATAGGTTACAATATTTTGGCACGTTATCATAACAGTTTTCCCCGCTCTTAAAACCTATGAAGTTTCTGTTCTGGAAGAACAGAAATTTTGTCTTCTATCTGTGTGACAAATCAGCTTTGCTTTTGTTCATCCTAAATTTTTGTCTTCTCCGCTTTAACCCATTATTCCTATTTTATGCCCACCTTTAGGGAACTTCAGTTAACCGTCTTTACTCACCAGAGTCCTACAAATATTCCTACAGAATAATCTTATGTTCATATCTCTATGCTACATACCTTATATTTTGCAAGACTTCAGTAATAAAAACCACTCCGTTATTTATTGGTATTAATCACTTCCAAAAACTCTAGTTAGTACATTTTGATAAGTGCCCAAGCTCTACTGACCCATCTGATATGCGCAGAGGTGTCTAAACTGGTTTGCTTCATTTGCTCTAGGACATTTCTAGGTTTTAGGCTCTTCAGAGCAGACGTGAGTTATCTGGCAAACTCTTCCAGGACTACACGTCTTCTTACTCATATAAATGTAATTCATGTGAAAATCACTGGAAAGATATAATCGTTTGTATGGCTCACTGACATTTGGTCACATCTTGTTTGAACTTGTATAACAATAGGACGGCGCAAGAAGTTGCATCACAAAGATTTTCTCTAACCAAGACATACTGCATCTCTTCTGTTAGTTTCTGTTTTCTTATTGCTTCCAGCTACGTATTACTCTTAACAATATCATTCTTCCATAAACCCATTCAGTGTTTCTACCTCGTGGCTAGTGTGGAGTCCCAACAGAAAGCCGGTGAAATGCTCATGTATCTATGAAACCATGTGTTGCCTCTCAGCGCAGAGATTAATTACACCTAGTTCCCTTATCTGGTACCTTGTTAATGGTATTCCTCTTTAATATGTACCTTTCCTTTTGCCTAGACATGAAAGAGAGTTTCAGTGGTTAGCAATTGCTATACTCTCTCTTAAGCTCAGCATCATTCACATCTTCAGTCCTTTGACATTCCTTTTATGTCCTTTTTATGCCTTTCCAATACAAACTGGCAGCAATTCAGTGAAGCTGGTTGCAACCATCATTCTCTTCGTGCTGGCCCGGTAGAAGAGAAGGCTGAGTATTTTGGCTTTATGAAATGCAGTGAAGGAAGAAGTCTCAGTAAGAGCTGAAATTCAAGCTCTTCTTGATCCGAGTTGTAGCATTTGTCTCTTGACGCCCTCACTGGCTCTGTGATAATCACAACAGCGTAGAGCCCATGTGCAGTGTCTCAGACAGTAACACAGGACAAAAATAGTCTACTCAAAGTTTTCTCTCATCACACCTATCCCTTTATGGCTTTCTTTTGGTAGCTTGAATTCCTCAGATCACTGCTGGATACTGAATTTTCAGTATAACAGATTAAGGCAATATCCAAATCATTTGGGAAGCGAGCACCTTCTGGAAATCAGAAACTGCTGCTTTATGCAGTCGGTGTTTAGAATTACTAGCAGAAGGGAGCAATTTTTAAGGGAAATGGAAATAAAGCAGTTATGATGCCTTTTCCTTTTTATCACTATCACAGCTGCTGACCATCTCCTGAAGATATTGCCATATCACTCCCCTGCTTCCACAGATTCATCTAGTCGTACCTTTTTCTTCCACTCTATTTTTGCCTTCTATACTTCAGGCTTCCTGTGGTTCTTCCTTCCCACAACCTTATACGCCCTTGGCTCTTCAGCATCGAACCGTGGTCTTTCTTCTTTATCTGTCTCCAGTTAGCATTTGATTCCTATTTGCATCCAGCATATGACACGTGGCCATGAGCCTCCTCTAACAGCTTTGCAAATCTCTCCTTCCATTCCTAAAAAATTCAGGATAACAATGTTTCCTCACTACGTCTTTTTCTTAGAGGCAGCGTCCTCATTAATCCCTCTGTGCCAGCTGGATGCTGCATGCGCCGATAATCCCCAGACGAGGTGATGTTGTCGAACCATAATCCAATAGTCTCCTCGTTGCCTCTTCGTATTTGCTAAGTCTGTTCTTTTAATAGTCAAACACAATAATCTTCCAAGTGACAACTAAGGCCTCAGCTTATCTGCATGGAGAGGCAGAGGATCCAAGCAGAAAGTAGAGAGAAGGGGAATTTTCTTCCAGCCCCAGTATACCTGCTCACCCAGGTGATGGTTTGCAGTGGCTCCCACACCAGCTCCCAGCATCTGGGAAAACACAGCTTCTTGCGGGGGCTGGGAGTCGGACCACATTGAGGAGCACTGAAGGACCTGACTAACTAGAAGGCAGTTGGCTCTCAGCATCTGGGCACCTTTTCCTACATCTTTTGAAATTATCTCATTGTCCTTCAGAAAGTGCACTGGTAAAATGAGCTAGGCTACACTGTTTGCCTGCAATTTACTTTTTGGATTTTGATGGGTGAAAATCTGCCATGGGCTGCAGTAGCTGTGTTGCTAATTGCCTAAACGCAGTCTGTTCATGGTCCTTCAGGGAGAGTCCAGCTCTTAGGATTCACTTGTCTCTCAGATCACCATCTTATCTGATCACAGGCAGTCAAGTGTCTACAGTAAGGACCTCCATTGACTGGAAGAAGCTCTAAGTAGCCCCACGACACCTGTGTCAGGAAGGACTTGCTGGTTTGGTCCTGGTATGAACAAAGAAATGGGAGCATCATGAAACAGGAGAGCTCCTTGTACCAAATACTTCCGAATGCTTGAGTAAGACATGTTTGTATTTTTCTGTTAGGAAAAAAATATATTTTTGGCTTTGTAGTGAGACAAATTATGTATGTGGTGTGTCAGAGAAGGGGCTTCTCTATTTCACCCTCCATCAATCTTACCCATTCCCAAAACTCTTCTCAATAAATCAGTGTGGAAATGGCAGAAATCATGCCCTTTTCTCCCCGACTTCTCATTGTCATGGCTGAATTCACAGGAAGAGTCTATCAAAGTCAATGGAATTGCCTCAGAAATCAATTTGTCTGGGATAGCTTGCAACAGATGTGCTGTTGGCTTCTGCTGTTATTATTTCCGTGCTCATAGCATGGCCCTGTTGTGTGAGATCCATTTCGGGCCCTGAGGACCCTGCAACACAAGCTCGCTCTGGAGACAGAGAGGAGGGAAAAACAAAGATTTGACCGACGTCACATAGGAGACCTGGCTTTAGAAATTTAACATATCTTCCTTTCGTAGTCTGATTTTGGACCATGCCACCTAACTGTTATAAAACACTGGTGGGAGTAATCATGGAGGAGACCAGATGTTTGCTTGGGAAGGTGGCCAGGGCTTGCCATCGCCTCATGAAAAGACAGAAGAACAAGCCACTCAAACTACATTCTAATTTGGTACTTGTGACTGGAGTATTTTATCTCACTACAAAGCATTTATTTGTGATAGATGCAACTGAACTCTGTTGGAATCAGGCCACGAGTTACTTGGCGAAGGAGGGTATTGCTGCAGAGGTGGAGGTGCATTGCACCACTGGGAGATAGCTGTTTGCTTCATGTTTTGGCCATGAGCCACCACCAAAACTCTGTCAAGAGGACTGAGACAGTTGCTCTAATGCTATGTATGCCTATGCTATGCACTCTGGGACCATCGCTCAAGTGCAGATTAGCATTTAAGGTGAAAGAAGATAAAGAAGGGAAACAGCTTGCTCATCTGCTGGTCTGCACCCAGACATGCCCACCCAAAGAGCTACAAGCAAGTAAGAATAACCGTAACCTCTTAGGAGAGCCATAATGATATTGGGAAGGTCAGAATCTTGCTGGAAATACTTCAGATATACTAGACATTGGCTGATAAAGGAGAAAAGAGGAAAACTCTTTTACTCAACGAAAAGATAAATGAGCAAGAGCATCAACCACGGTGCCAGCAGAATTGCTACAGGCACCGGCTTCACCGAAGAAGTAGCAACAGCAATGGCAAATAATTTTAATCATCCCTAGCTGATATCATCATCCTTCTGTTCAAGTATCTAGCTGAAGTCACAGCGTAATTAACCTTGGCTGGGTTATAAGATCAGCAATGTCCTGAAGAGACAAGCACTGCAAGAATATATAATGTCACATATGTGAGTAGGAAAATCCTGTAAAAATCTTACCAGAAATTCGACATATGGCATTTCGCAGCTAAATATGAGCGTTTGTAGGAATGAAACATGTTAAAAGTGAGATATAAAGCCTGAGCAACAGTTTGCGAGAGAACTGTTTTAAATCTCAGAAGTAAGTGTGCTCCAGAGTCACAGGCAGGATGAGGCTCAGGTACATACCTTCATGGTGACCAAAGTACTACTGTGCTATGTAACTAACTATGGTTATCAAAGTGCTATTGATTTTATGTATTCTTCCTTAATACACAGTTCAGCTGTTACGTGCTTTCACACCAGAGATGAAGACACTACATCCCCAGAAAACACCAGCAGGCAGTTTTACACAGCTGTTCCCATTCTGTGTAGTTATTTTATGAAGAAACCCACATTTTTTGTCTTAGTAACTGCCACCCTATCTGGGATGGGCAAAAAGCAGCCGTCATCGCAAGACTGTTGATAAGGATTTATCCTGCTTTCTCCTCCAGCATTACAATGTATTTAAGTAAGCGAGAGCCCCAAACTTACCACTTAAATATGGATTAATTAAAGCCAGATTTCTCCTTTAAACATGTCTTATTGAGTAGGTAAGAAGGATAAAACTTGGAAAATTACTGACCACGTTTTTGATCTAAGAACCGAGCCTGGAATAGAACAAGCAAAAGGGCAAAAGGGTGTCCTTGGACTAGGGAAGAGATTCAAGATGAGTCTCAGGAGAGGGAAAAAAAAAAAAAAAAAGAAGAAAAAGAAAGAAAAAAATACACCAAAAGAAAAAACCACACATCTTGATTCTTTTATCTATTCTGATGAAGTTTTAATGACTTGAGTTTCTTCTTTGTGTTAGTTAAAATATTTTTTATATCTTTCTATAAAAATAAATTTTTACTCTGACAGAAGAAAAGGCAGAAGTGATATATTCTCAAGAACAGCTACTATAATTACACCATAGTTATAATGAGATGGTAACATAGCTACATTGCAGTTAACTCTGAGATACTTTTCATGCCCATTTTTCACATAACTGACAGATCATCTATGTGATAGTTATTGATTTTTTCATTCTTTCACGTTTAATAAGTACAGTTTGTAGCATAGAAGTAGTAACAAAAGCTTTTTAGCCTAAAATATAATTATACAGAAACAACTTCAAAATTACAGCATAATTGAAATGCTATTACCCTCTACAAGCAGTTTTTATATAATGAAGTGTACAACCATGAATGTATAACTGGTAACTTTTGAAGTGATCAGATACTATAGTGGCAGATCTGGGAGGAAACTGAAGACAGATATGTTAAAAAATATTAGTGGATCTTCCTTCAGTTTGCATATCAGTTCCATGGAAAGGTCTATGCTTAAAAGCTGTGGTCCACTCATCCTTGTTTGTTTTAAATAGAATATTCAAAAATACAGATTAGTATGCGGTATATGGCCTCTTTGCTCATCTCAGTGTTTTAATACGATTTCATCTTTAGCTTTCTGTCCTTCCAACACACCTTTAACTCCAGAGTAACTAGGGACAAGCTGAAAGTAGGAATCTTTGACTTACGAATTCAAAAGTGAGTGTGATAATTAGTGAATTACAATAGCAGCATTGCTGTCTATTTTGAGCCAAATGAAATAAAGAGGCTAGAGGGATTCTTTAATAATAATAAATATGGAACTCTAATTCCTTTTTATGCTCTGTGATCACATACAAAAGATCTAATAAAAATAATTGCATTAGATGTCCTATTTTTGGAGAAATGCATAGCTAGTATTTAGGAAGACTCTTATTGCTCTGATTTATCTATTAATGAAGCAAAACCTAGTTAATTACCTAATTTGCATTATATTTTGCATCCACATAGATGCTGGGATGAGCACTGGGGAGAGGTTTTGCATCAATCCATTTTTAATAAGGTACTGAAGTTGGCTGGGCTGACTCTGCAGATGAAACCATTGGGTGTTTTTCTCCTGTTGGACTGAGAACTTGTAAATCAAGGCACAGACCAAACAAGCTTCGGACCTGGGGAAGGCAAGACCTTTCCTCCTCCCCTGCCAAGGTCCTTCTCCTGTACTGGAGCTGCAAATCGGTGACCTGCTTGAGGTCCCAAAGGATTGTCCTGTGGCCTTGAGTGGAGGCAGTGAGAAGGATATAGTAGCTTGTAGCTTCCTATCTCTTGCCTGCTCCACTGCACCATTGCTCTGAAGCAGGATATAACCCTGAAACCTGCAGCCAGAGCTGGGTCAGTAATACCAAGGCAGAAAGCGGTAGGTCTGCTGCTGCTTTTCCCTCCTTTTTTACGTCACACCTTCTGTGCTCCATGGTGTTTCTTCCCACTCTTTGTCTGTCACTCCTTTATCCCCTTCTGTCAGGAAGCCTTTTTTCAACCTACCTATCCTCCTGTCGGTGCGCGCTTGTTGTTTCTGCGCCCCGTGTATCTGTCAGGAGATACTGCCTCAAGAAGAAGAAAAAAAAAAAAAAACAAACAACAATTTACACAATTTGCCCTGAGGTCTTTCCAAGCCCTGAGCAGCAGAGGGTCGGATTTGCCATGTAAACATGTTTTGTACAAGAACACGTCTTCCCTAACATTAGCTATTTAAAACCTAGGTTTCCAGTCTAAGCCAGTGAGTTGTCCAGGTTGAGCCTACAGTGGCCGGACAGAGCGGGGAGTGCTCCTTCCCATCCCAAGGTGGGATTTGGAAATAGATTTGAATCCCCGTTGATGTTTTCCTCTCTTTGGGTTGACAACAAAGAGAGCCAAGGACAACATATTTAGATTATACACAAAACTCTACATGGCTAAAGTTAGGAGAGATTAATTCCATCCTTAGGGTCTTCTAAAAAACTCCCGTATGCTATAAGCAAGCACAGAAAAAGTGCCATTAAATACAAAAACTTGTGAAACAAACTAGGTCTTAAAATACAAACATCTGCCATTGCAGAAATGAGGGGACTTGGCAGGAAAGAGCTTTCAAAAGAACAGACCATAGTCTTCCAATCTCTGCTGCTTCAAGTAACAGCTACAACACATGAGCCATTTAATACTGAAAAGAGGGCAGACTCTCATCACTGGAGATAAATTACTAGTTCTGGAGGCTCAGCTACAGCATAAAAGTAACAACCAGCTAAAAAAAAATATTGTCCTAATTACGCTGGGTCATATACTGAAATACGGTAATTTGAGTGCTGAGTCACCAAGAGCGCTGAGGAAAAAGTTTCTGTTATAAAACAAAATTGGTGAAGTCTGTGTTTTCAGTTTTTAAAGCCATCGTTGGGAATAAGATAAATAAAACCACATGGGCTTTTGATCTAATCAATGCAATTGTGCTTGATTTTAATCCACCATTTTTTAATACATTTGGAGTTTTATTTAGATGATTTACCTTTGTGTCTAAGATGAATTTTAACAACTAAGATGATAGTGAAGCTCAAAGAGCAATTTGAGCTCCTTCTTAACCAGGGAAGAAAGACTGTGTCTGTCTCTGGACCCAGTGGAGAGAGGCAGATACCTACTTGAAAGTTCATCTCGTGGATCTCAGCTATTCAAAGCTTAGACTTATAGTCTAATTACTTCTCTTGGCCCTTTATAATTGCTGGTGGCAAGCAGGTACCCTAGAAAGTGATCAAGCCTACATATTTTACCTACTTAGTGGTATGGTGAGGTGCCCGTCTCTCTCCACTGACTATAGATGAACTCTGACAACAGGTTTAGATGCATAACTTCCAGATCTCTAAAATTAGTGAGGTGAATCCCACCTGTTTAGTGGATGATCTTCCATGTGCTCCTAAATTTAAAACTGCGTTGCATTTAGAGCAGGCAAAGGATATATTTTTACCCCTGTATTCTACAGCACTCCATTCAAAGCTGAGGGGAGAAGTGGAGGGGGGTGATTTCTTTGATCTATTGATGAGGGGGAGTTACGAAATCACAAGTTGCCAAGACATTGAAATTTCTAGCTTGTTGGACATAAACATAAATGCCATTAAAAGATAATACCTGACTGAAAGAGCTTGCAAAAAGTATACTTTAATACCGATGGCAGCCAGTAGAAATCCTATTAACTTCAATTAGTGTTTGCATCAAGATAGCCATAACTCAAGGAAACATCTCTGTTTATGAAAGTATTTAATCCTGATGTGAAATATGACTAAATTAAAACACTCCTGAAGGAGAATTTGTTCAGCACATACTTAATGGCTGTGCTGAATTAAGGCATTTTGGACAACACCAGAGGACAACAGAACTATCAAATGATCATTCTCATGAAAAGCTGTTACAGCGTACCAAGGACACGCCTGAACCCCCACACATCCAGATTTGCTTTCCCCCCCACCCCCCCAGTCGGTGGGGAGAAGGAGGCAGCTGCAAAGAGCAGTCATCCCTCATATGGTCTAAAGAGGATACAGGGCATCTGCTGCTCCTTTTCTGCAAAGGAGACGACTGTCGTCGGCTTAGACATCTCACCCAGGGGTATCTGTGAGGGCAGCAGAATGCCACCTCCAGCGCCAAGTGCTCGTGATAACATCCATGTCATAAACATCTGACCATGCTTTCCTGTTTGGATGGAGGGAACCTCCATCCCAGGCATCTTTTCTGAGTTTTAACTCTGGCGGAGTAGGGGCTAAATAACCTGGTGCGTACCGGGCCATTGTTCACTGCTACTTCTCTGAGAATAATGCGAGATCTCTGTAGCTCTCATGCTCATGAGATAATGCTCTCATGGCATGCTGTGTAAACTCGGTTGCACATAATTCATAAGAGATAAAGAGACTTCCAAATACAGACTTTAAAAAGTACTTGGCTTCATTGAAACACGTCCTGGCAGCCTCGGCTTCCCTTGCATTGTGCAAGGGAGGACAAACGCCATCTGATAACACAAAAAGAAAACAAGATGATAAAATCTTAACTCAATTCTAAGGGTAATCACCAGCTTTCTCTGTTTTCTAAATGCCTCCCTGAGCTTAGTCCAATAATTGCCTGTGGACACTTTTGAGATTTTGATCTGAATTGCCTAGTTGCCAGAAAGACAATGAAGTAAAGCTAGATCATGACAAAAAAGGAAAATGTAACCCAACAGATTTCAGTATCAATCTAACTATTAATATCATAACTTAGAAAACATAATACAACATTGTGACCCCAAATTCTGCAGCAATGTTTCCGTACTCTCCTTCCTATTTTAAATTCTGATGCTCTTGACGAACAATATAAAAGCTTCCAGTTTGATTAAGCTAAACTTTCCAGCTCAAAGTAGCACACAAATGTGTGGTAGAGCTCATATAAATCAGTCTCAGTCCAGTGAAGCTTACAATGAATTGAGGTCTGCTGTTTTACCCAAGAATTTTTCCCTGAGCATTATTTTCAGACCTGGGTGGTGCAGTGATGGAGCCCATTGCTTCACACAGCACAGGCTCACAGACTCAAGCATGTGTCAGCACTGTGTCCATACCTGAATCAGGGTGAGATCACTACGAAGTGTTGGTGGGCTTGGTTTTCTAGCCACAAGGCTGGAAAATTACACAGAAAAAAAAAAAAAAAAAACAAGTAGAAAAACTGTCAGTTCCAGAATTTAATAAGGAAACAGCTGATGAAACTTACTTTCAGGAAACAGATATATGAGAACAAAAAAGAACAGAAATTCATCCCTTTAATCCTCTCCTCTCCTCTCCTCTCCTCTCCTCTCCTCTCCTCTCCTCTCCTCTCCTCTCCTCTCCTCTCCTCTCCTCTCCTCTCCTCTCCTCTCCTCTCCTCTCCTCTCCTCTCCTCTCCTCTCCTCTCCTCTCCTCTCCTCTCCTCTCCTCTCCTCTCCTCTCCTCTCCTCTCCTCTCCTCTCCTCCTTTTCTTTTTTCAGAAGAACATCTTCCTCTGGCATCTTAAAATCACTGTAAAAGTCACCTCTGGGAATAATAGTCCAGGCATCCCTCAGCTTAAGCTCTGCTTGAGAGCAAAATAATGCAATTCCTCTCTAATTGCCATAAACTTAGCGCACTTAGTGCAGCTACATGTCAAAATTTTAAATTCCCTAATTATGCTGGCATTTAGTTACTCTATCCAATGAGATGGGAAAAAGATCTTAAAATAGAAGTAAGTATATAAATACATGTTTGTATTTCTGAGGATAGAATTAAAGTGACTTGTTTCATTTGTGAGAGGCTTGCAATTTTTTCTGCAGCTGAATCTGAAGTCTGACAAAGTAGGAACATGCTCTCTGGGCTGATTAAACCAAGCGAATTTCACAGCCTCGGCAGATGAGGGTTGAAGGTCTCCAGATATAGTAATAGTGCACGCTCCACTCCCAAGAGGTGGGAGAGGATTTTTTCAGGTTTGCTGAGGGCTGGGGGTTTTATGAAGGGTTTATTGCCACATGGCATTGGTCTGTGCTAAGGCATCCTTCCTCCAAGGGGAAAAGCAGCTGACACTGGCAGTTTTCAAGTAAAATCCTTTGTAGGACAGAATAACAACAGAGACTATTGTGATTTTCTGATGTGACCTCCCTTCCAGGAGAAAATTATTATTCCATTTCTGGAACCAACTGCATAAAGCAAGAAAAGAATGAGACAAGACGTTCTCATCCTACTTGCTTTGTTACTTACCTGAACTACACTGAATTTGGTGTGAGCCCTAAATTCATGGCCTTTGTGAAAAGCACAGGTGGAGATTTTTTCAAGAGGTTACCCCAAAGAGAGTGAAAACTTCTGAAACTGTAGGCTGCAACCTTGTTATTCCCCAAGTCCACTGCATTGGTCAGACAGAAGGAAAACAGGCAAGAGGCACAGAGAAGCTGGGAAGGAGTTTGACCATGGGGAATAGAAACACTCATGAGGAGGGCATAGGAGAGGCAGGCAGAAGCCCTTGGCAGCAGGTACAGTTTCCGTGAGAATGACAGCCCAAAGGAAAGCTGGATCTTGCAAAGGGAGGAAAAAAACAAACCAAAACAAAATAGAGTCATAGAATCATAGAATTGTCTAGGTTGGAAAAGACCATTAAGATCATCAAGTCCAACCATCAGCCTAACACTACCAAAACCATCACTAAACCATGTCCCTCAGCACCATGCCTACACGTCTCAAATACCTTCAGGGATGGTGTCTCCACCACTTCCCTGGGCAGCCTGTGCCAATGTTTGACAGCCCTTTCTTTGAAGAACTTTTTCCTAATATCCAATCTAAACCTATCCTGATGTAACTTGAGACAATTTCCTCTTGTCCTATCGCTTGTTACTAGCGAGAAGAGGTCAATCCCCATGTCTCTACAGCCTCCTTTCAGGTATCTGTAGACAGCAATAAGGTCTCCCCTCAGCCTCCTTTTCTCCAGGCTAAACACCCCCAGTTCCCTCAGCCGCTCCTCATAAGACTTGTGCTCCAGACCCCTCACCAGCTTTGTTGCCTTTCTCTGGGCAAGGAACTTGCGTAAAGAGGAAAAGGATTACAGCAAGGGGAAAGATGTTTTTTAAGGACTGGTCATGATGCTCAAACACATAGAGATGGAAACATTTTCTATTGAGAAGGAGCTGATGACAACTGGGAGTACACTTTCCAGGCTCCCCAACCACCTCAGCCTGTAACACTGACAATCAACAGCCACATGTTGAAAAAAACCCACCATCGTCATCACTGTTTGGATGTGTCCCCACTTCCCGCACCTGTTGGTACAGGCATCTCCCCTGCAGTCCTTGGGCCGTAGAGAGCACGGAAGAGGCTGGAGAGCACTCCAAGGAGGGGCTGACAGCAGCTGTGTGAGTGAGTAGCACTGTCGTGACACTGTAGCTGATGCTGGGAAGTGCATTTTGGTATTTCTGTTGTTAGTTAATTTCTCTTTCATTCCTACTTGCAGAACATTACACCTCACTCCCGTAATGGTTACACAGTCCTTACTCAAACAGAAAAGCACCTCTTCGAACAAATACTCCATCATAGCACAGAGAAAAGAACTGTGAGGTTAATTCACCAGGGTGAAGTTGGTATGACCAGATATTCCTCTCTCCCTGGTGTACATACTCTTCTGATATTTACTATTGCAGTACTTTTGCCTTATTTTTTTTATTTTCCTCAGAGCATGATATAGAAACTTCTTCCTTGACTACTTTTTGAAGGCAGAAAGTTGCCAGGAGCTGACTTTAGACCCCTTTCTTCAACTCACTGTTAGTTTCCTGGAAATATCATCTATTCAACACCTTTCGCTGATGCACCCCGAGGCTCCTCCTGCTCTCTCCTAACTTCAGGCACTCAGCTGAGATGTCTGCTTGCCCAAGGCGCTCTCTATAGCCCAAGGGAAAGAGGGATCTCCAGCAGGTGCTTCTGAACTCAGTAACCTACCTCTTCCCAGTGGTTATAAGGAAACCTGGTGCAACTACTCGTGTAGGTACCTCTTATTTGCCTAAAATTAGGTGGGATGAAGCCAGGCAGCAACATCTAAAACTGAATGCCATATTTCATGCAGAAGCTGTAGAGACATTGTACCCTCAACATCCCTTAGGCTGTTACTGACCTAAAGTGGGCGAGCCTTTCTTTGAAACCATCAATACGAAAAATACCTGCTTGATCTGGACTTTTTCAGCAGTAACCATTACTCCGTCGCTACTTACACAAGTATCTGGATCTTGTCTTCCTTTTTGTTATTAGATTGTTATTTTCATAACAATTTTCATTGTGATTTCTTCTGTCCATGAAAACAATTCTGTGGAGTTTTGCTGATGGAATTTTTGAGAGACAGTCATGTCAGGTTAAGATAAAACAGGTTGAAAAGAGGTGATCTCCTTTACAAAGAGACAGAGCTCCAACCATCCTGGTAAACTGAAGGCGATCTCCTATTCTTTGGTGTCTCCAAAACCTTATTTGCTCTATTTTTGAATTCCTGAATCATGTGTACAACTGCGAGCAATGAAGCTGGAGCCTGGGAAGCTATAATGTGAGAGCGAAATCTCATCTAAGCTTTGCAGTAGACTTCTGCATCATTCACCACCACCAGGGAATATTCCATGATTTATCACTTTAATCTATTTCTTTGTTGCTGGTTTTTGCCAAAAGGAAAAAAAAATCTGTGGATTAGCTATTTGACTGACATGAACAGGAATACTTCCAGTTAAGTCTGTAGGCTTATGTTCTCTAATACCCTGTGGTGGATCTGGTGTTATTTCTCTCTCATGGAAGAATGTATAAATGCCATAGAACAAAATGTACCTTGACGCATCTGTGGTCCTGCAAGAGCCATGCTTCTGCAAAATGTCTTTCATAACGCAAAATAGCACAAGCCTTTGGCTATCATATAATCAAACAACCATATTAGTAAAGGTACAATCTTTTATGCAGGTGAGAATATCTATGTCTGCACTTTTCTTTCTATTTTTCTTTTTTCCTTTCTTTTTTTTGTTTTAATATTTATGCCATACTGGGTACTTTGAGGGGTCAAGAGGGACCACTTTTTCTGGACTGGGAAGTGGGATGGGATTAATCATATAAACTCAGCTGGACCACAAGGGAAATTATTTTCTCTCTATTTAGTGCTAGTGAGAACTTGTTTTATTTGTATATTTTGATAATTGAAGACAGAAAATTTAAGAAAGCCGCTTTGTAAAAACATGCTATTTTCTTTAAACTTCAAGGTGTTGATGTTTCTCCTAAGAATAAATCAGGCACATAAATTTATGTTGTTGCAATTTTATAACGGATTTCTCTAGCAGATGGCACATTTTAACGAGGTTGAAAAATCCCTGTGGGCTCAAAAGAAGAACAGGAAACATAACAAACATTTCATAAGCAAGCTAAATCCAATATATTTAAAAAACAAAAGAAGACTTTTTTCCAATAGCTGACCTATATACTGAATGTTTTTATTATCGGGGTCTTTAAAACAAAACAAACCCCAACCATTTTAAATGTGCTTGAAAATCATTTTGGTCTCTTCTAGGATGTTTCTTATGACTGTTTTTACCTCCGTTTTCCACCATAGGCATGCTCGAAGAATTCTGTAGAGGATTGCTAAAAGTGACAGCGTATTTATATTTCCTAAGGGCTGTGACCAAAAAAAATAAATCACCCCTTCCCTAATTTCTGTCAGGACAGCCTCATCCATGGTGTAACTTCTTAAATGACTAGAGATCTACTTTGAATAAAATGAAGCTGAACCAATAGAGCCCATCTATACAGGAGTGAATCCAAAGTAATTTAAGAAATTCTAGCAGATGTAGTTGGGTTTAAGATAGCATAATTGAGATGGCAATTCAGAAAAGTATTTAAGCACAGACATAACTCCATCTCTGTTCATGCTTAGCTTTAAGCATGCATTTAAATCCAATCACTTAAGTACATGCTTAAGTATTTTCCTGAATGGGATGCTTTCCTGAATCACAGCCTAGAGTCTAGAGTGATGTTCACAGTTTATGATGTGCAGTATATTTAGGTAATGTCACACTTCACAGGCGCTCAGAATGGGAAACTTAAAGCAGTAGTGGTGTTTTAGAATAACTCACTGTTTATTATGCAGACTTGGCTTGTGGCTCTGTGTTTAAGGTCGTTTTAACTTCCTGTTCTACTCAAAACTAGAATTCAGATTCCTTCCTTTTATCCCAGAGAGCTTTAGTTACTTCACCATTATGTTCTGAACTCTTAGTTAGCGGGTTTGGACAGCCCCATGAAAGATGGTGGGGAAAATCAGGTGATATATGCTACATGGTGAACAATGTACATGGAATTTCAAAGCTCTGTTGGAACACCTTGAGATAAGCGCTTTTGTTTCACATCCGAGCATTTACAAAGCTCTGTCTTGAAACACACACTATGTATATTTATTTTTTCTCAGACTCTGTACTGTGAGCTTTGTGATACTTAAAAATTTCAGTATCGCCCACACATCAGTCTTCATAAAGAGTTTTTTGAGAGATTAATTTCTTTAAGAAGATCAGTTATTACAGCGAAGAGGATGGGGAACTTGAGAGAAAAATCTCTTTATATCCTGTGTAATGACTAACACGATTAAGTCTTTGAAATTTATTTTATAATAAATAAGCCTTAATTATTATAATCAAATCACTTCCTAATATTTCCTAGTAGGAAGAGTTACCTATCTTAGGTACCTGGAGGGCCTCCTTTCTCTCCCCAGTGACCAAAGAGTGAGCAGAGTTGATCGTTTTGGAGTAGACTCCTTTCCCCTTGGCTGAAGATAGGGAAGATAACTCCCAACCACCCTTGGTGTCCATAACGTCATCTTCAGTAGGGACTTAATCCGTTACTGCAGCAGAGACATCTCCATTTCAGACACTTCTAGGTTCTCTGATACCGCAAGGCAGTAGCTGAGGAAGTGTGACATAAAGTCATGCGTCATTATCTTCATGCAAGCCAGTTTGGGGGATTTGCATTCATGTTTCCTCACTTTTTCTTTCTAAAGCATAGCCGATCAGAAAATAATTTGTTAAAAGCATTCTCAGCTAACGGATTTCTACATGAAAGCCCATGCTTTGCCCCCAGGGTAATACTTGTTTGACAAAAACAAAAGAAAACCATTGACTCTGCTTTTCAGCAAACACTTGTTTTTAGGCAAAAAGCAACACATTTTGAATGCTAGACATCTGGTGGTTTCTCATTATCTAGAACTGATTAAAAGTTCCAGCTACCTGAAACTGGAAACAGTAAAAAATATATGACATCCCTTGAAAAACTTGACCAAAAGATGGACTTTCTGATAGAAAATAACTAGTTTTTTTCCCACTGATTCTGATATTCTGAACTGTCCTTTATAAGCACTGCGTCTTGAAATACTGTGCAGTCTTATTCTGAATGAGATTTGCTGTGGGTGTGCAGCTATTTTTGTGGAAGCATATCTACTGTGTTCACCTACATCTGTTTAGATATCTTGTGTAAGAAAAGAAAGTGGGCTGATATTTCTTCACGCTTCAGGCTCTTCGTGTTCTCTACGCCCTCACATTTCTGAACTGATAGCATTACTGGTGCCACTACCACAACACTGCAGCTGAATACTCTTCGCTATTTTGCAATTAGATTTTTGTTTAGATGAATGTCATAGAAGATAACTTCTTCCTTCCCCCGTGTTTGAATCTCTTCAAATAACATATTATAGTCTTTGAGCTATAAAGGACCTACGCTAATGCATTTCTAATCCTGACAGATGTCTCTGGACAACATCTTAGTAAAATACATTTACTGCCAAATGGCTTTTCAAAGTTAATGATCCATTGTTAAAAATGGTATCTCATGGTAATTTGAGTTCTTTCTGAATTTAGGACACTTCCCTGTGCAAGAATGTAACCTCATCAGGAAGAAAAATGGATTGATATGAGTGCTATCCTACTCTAGTTTCCAATTTACACCTTCTTGCCCAGTACAACTAGATCTGTTTTTCTGGAAAAACACACCGTGAAATAAAAAGTTGTTTAAATCTAAAAAGTGAGTTTTCCAAACCCATTTTTATTAAAGTTTGCAATATGTTTTTCTGGCATCTGAAAGAAAATGCTTTGGGGCTTCCTTATCCCCTCTTTAAAAAAAAAAAAAAAAAAAGGTGTTGCCAATCTGATCCAGCAGAGTGGGAAAAGGGAAAAGCACAAGAGAGACTGCAAAGCTTTGCCTGCCTCACGTGACACAATGGCTACAGAGGGTCGTACCATGGTATTGGTAGGACATCCTCTGTAACCTCTCCTTCTCTCAAACTCCAACCCCTCTAGTAAATTTGTGAGCTTTTGTGATTTGAACTCATATTAAAGCACACAACCACTGTAAAATGCTCTAAATTTGTCTCAAAGCTGAACTACACGTTTAGATCAAAGTAAATGTTTGTAGATGGGAAAAATTATTGTTCCTTCATATCTCAACCTCATCTTTGGGAAGACAGAAGGAGAAAAATAACATTCTTTGATCTCTTCTTTTCCACAGTTACAAATCAAGAAAAACCTGGGTTTTCTAAATCCAACTTTTCCATTTATATTTACTCTTTTTGTTCTTCTTGATGTGTGCAAGACTCTGCCAAAGTTTGCTGACCTCACAGAAAATGCTTGCTGAACATTGATTGAAAAACTTGACTTCCAGACATGTTAGTTGAGATGGATGCTGTTCTTATTATAAGACATAGAATACTTTAAAAAAAAAAAAAAATACTGTCATGTTGCACTAAGAACTCATTCTTGCACTGACAGCTTATCCTTATTCTATTTTTTTCTAAGAACGTATTGCAGTAAGAAAATTAATTCTTCAAGTTGAACAGCAAGATCCGGGGAAAAAATGTGGAGGAAGAAGTTCTTTCTTAGCTTTTGAGGAAAAAGATAGGCCTAAGGTATGAATTTTCCCTGGGGTGCAATTGTAGAGAAAAGCAGATGGCAGTGGGGAACATTACCTATGAGTGGATTGGTTAAAGAAACATCACTTATGAAACTTGGTACCTGCTAGTGCTGTTGAGAGCGACTTCCAAACATGTTCAGATAGTCCCCATAAACTAGTGAGCCTTTGGATCATTCCAGTCTTCTGGAAACAAAAGAACCACAGTTGTTTCATATGGCATAAACCAGAGCATGACAAGATAAAAAAACCTGACCAACTACACTTACCTGTATTTCCTACTTGACAGCTACCGCTGTCAATATTAACTTCTTATCTACTTTATCTACTTCTGCTCTTGGCGCTTTCTCTAGACATTGTCATATACTCACATTACTTGTTTTCCTCTTCCTAAGTATTACATTTACACATGAAGATTATATAAGTCCCTCTCCTATGTCATCTCTTTTTGTAGCCCTGATAAGGAAGATACTACTCCAAGTGGGATCTTCCAGGAAGAAGGATTTTATTTCTGTGAATGCTTCCTGATGGCCAAACAATCCCAACAATTCACCAACTGTTGAAACAATTCACTCTCGTTCCAGGTCCGGGGCTGAAAACATTGCAGGACTCTCGATACCTATCTAATAAATGGTAGAATACGCGATGTGTAAGTTGGAAAGTTTCACCTGACAGAAAGAAATTTATATGGGGCTTCTGCTGTAGAGGAGTATCTGATGTTGGAGAACTGGAAGGGGGATGTGAGGTTGTCTGGCATCCCCTGCAGGAGTTACACAGAATTTCATTGCCAGACCATGATAGCTGCATGGGAGCAATCACAGAGGTCATTTCTTGACATTGGAGGAGATCATGGCCAACAAGGGAGGATAAAAAGGTGAGAAAATGGGAAAATGAACCAGAGGAAGCAAAGTCATGTACTGGATGAGATTTTCATCTCCACCCTCTATTTTAAAGGATAACTGACAACTTTATCCATTGCAGAATACTGCAGCCTCTATGCAGAAGAGTTCACTTGTTTTTTAAATGCTGCCAAGGGGCCATGTTTAAGTCTGCAAAGCTGTTTATTGTTTGCCCATCCGGCAGCATGCAAGCAAAATACATGAATAAAAGAAACATCTTCTCTAGCCCTTCAAGTCAGAGAGAAAATGTCACTCAATCCAGGCAAGATAATTGAATATAACAAAAACCCAGAACCTCAAAAGTGTTTGGATATCTTATCCCATGGACAAGGTGAGGGTTAAGTTCTTGCGCACCTTAGAAAATTTAGGAAAGATCAGAGGCTTTTTTATTCATCGGGCACCTCTACAAATCAGTTACAGGAAGAAAAAGTTAGTACAGAATTGCTGAACTGTGTTAATTATTTATTCTGACGGTCTGAACAAGCAATTGAATTGAGAGAGTTTGGGAGTCTGTTGACTAATAGGGGAGAAATATTCAAGAGCTTAAAGGCAAGGAGTGAATTGAGAGTGAGTATTTATTAATACATGATTGAATTTACTACTCCAAGGAGAAGTTTATTAGTATGTTATAGCTCCTTGGTCTTCATCTACAGAAAAGGATAATTTGGAAAGGCTTTAGAGTTCTTAGGCAGACTCTGAAACATTAAATAATTGAGACAGTAAATAGAGGGAAAATCCTGAAGGAGAACAGATAAGATACACATTGATCATCATTCCTATGCAAAGTGTAAAACTAGAGAAACAGGAAAGAAATAACATAACTAGATGAAGGATGATTTTTTTTTTTCATTTTGTTTTGGGTTTTGTTTTGTTTTGTTTTGTTTTTTAATGAAGACTAAAAAGAAATTACACATAATAAAACATTTATTATCACAGAAAACCAGAAAGACAACAGACTGATCTTGAGCTTATTCTATTTGGTTTAACTCTTGCTGAGCTGTAAAAGCTTTGTAAAAACTAAACTAGAGGGCAAAAATGGAATCCTGAAACTCAAAGAAGCCAGAAGAAATAAAGAGTGGGCTTCATCTGTCATGACTTTAGCCATGTGCAGTACAGCTGTCTGAGCTCGTTCCCTGAACAAGACATCATAGGTTCCCTTTGCAATCAATGGGACGAAATATGCACTGCTAGGTCCTAATTCGTCTACCCTGATTTAGAAGCCCTCCTAGACTGAAATGAATTGTCCCCTAAAAACATTGCTCTTTCATGGACTAAGAAGAGTGTCTAAACAGCTAGCTCAGAGCTACATGTGTTCAGATGAACCCCACTCCAGATGTAAATGCATGAAATTCCAAGGAAGAAAACAGAGTCTATTTGATTCTAAGCATAATCTATATGTAGCGAGGAAGAAAAAAAAAAAAAAAGATAATAATTTGTAGCTTGTATTCCCATTCTCTTAAGTACTTATGCATCTCATAACCACTGGAAGCACTGGCTGTATCCATACCAGTTACCAAGACTGTGCCACTGGTTCTTCTTTATCCTGGAGGCCAGCTGGCATTGTGACAACATCCTTATGTTTCAATTCTCCTAGCCTTCAAAAGAGAGTGGCCATGTCCAAATTTGCTATTGGGAATGGTTCTTGGCCTATAACACATCCTAAACTGTGCCTGGGAACTGTTTGTGAGATTGCTACTTGGCCCAGACCAAACCCATGCCAGAGACCTCTCTGGCAATCAGAAATATGGCAAAAAGATTTGAAGTGCCCATTCCCATTCCAGGGCATTGTTCAATGTACTGATATAGAGGTACCCACTGAAAATCACTTTATAGCCCAGCTTTTAGAATTTGGGTTTCAATAACCTGTAGCACACCTCAATAGAGACAGTGGCAAAAAAATACCTCAGTGCATGTTGGATCCAGCTCCAAGTTATCCTGTCTCCATTTTCAATAAAATATAAAAAGAGATTTGGAAGCTACGAATGAAGGTCATAATATAGTGAGAATGAATGACAGCTGGTGCTGATAACGGGGAATATTTGCTGGGTAACTTAAGTATATGTGAATATAGTAGGCACTATCAATGAGAAACAGGCATTAAAGTGATCACTGTCAAATAACTGAAGTCAAAGCAGACCAAAAGAGCAGAAAATGACTACAGAGTTTATTTCTAATCACTTTATATAGCAACATGAAGCAGTCACAACAACACAGAGCTAAGCTTACAGCTTATCTTTTAAGTCAAGAGGAGGATAAATCTGGAGTTCCACAATACTACACGTTGGTAGCGATTGGTCCAGTCTAACAATGGGTATGTCCTGACAACTCACACTTGATCTCAGTGGGAACAGGTGGAATAAGAATGTCACCAACTATAACACTAACAAAATATCTAGATCAATCTGAAAATATAGACTTTCAAAGAGGGTGCCAAGGTGATTAAAAGCCAGCTTGGGCTCTTGGGGAACAACAGACAAGACCTGGATAATTACCACCAGGCTTTCCCTAGCATGACCATAATTTTAGGTAAGTGGAACAGTAGGATTATTGCAAAAGATAAACTTTCTCTAGAAAGGAATAGTATTACAGTAAAAATTATGTTTGAAAATGAAAAAAAAGGACAAAAGAATTTTGCTTAGGAGTAGTAGATGTACATATCTTGTGCAACAGAAGTTGATTCAGTGATTTAATGATGTCTGCTGCTGCTTGAATCACTCTAAGGGACATCACTTTAGAGACTTATGGGAAACTCAAACTTTTCTTGAATCACAGGTAGAAACCCACCAGGCTGTCTAACCTAGGACATCTTTAATAGCATAAGATGCTTATCCAGGGGCACCTGAATCAAGATAAGTCTTTCTTGGTTCCAATTGTATCAACAGAGGTCAAAGGTGGGATTCAACTGCTTAAATGCAGGTATCCTGTGCTGTTTAAGAAGCCCTGGGCATGTTCTGCCTGGTCTCCAGCTGCCAAATCAAAAGGACGTGAAGAGGCCCTGTGTAATTCTGCCCTACCTTTCTCAGGTGCTCAAAAGTATCTGAAATGTCAGTGGATGTCTGTATATGCACAACTGGGTTTCATCACCGGTAAGCAAACGTAGTCAAGAGAGCTTTTCAGTTGCAAATATATTTGTCCACTTCAGAATGTGCTGAATATTTTTACAGATTTCACTGACTATTAAAAGGGCTTCCACTGCCTGTGATGATACTCACCTCCCAGGTGCATACTTACACTGCAGATACTGAAATTTATGCAGCTGAGTCTGGATCTGAATCCCTTCCCTTTCTGCGGGCGTATAAATCAACAAATAAATTCCATTTTCAGGACTCAGTTCAATTTTCTGAAAGTATGAATCCTGTCAGTCATCTTTGGATATCCTGAATACGCAAGTCCTGGACACATATGTTTAGGCATCTGAATCAATTTCCTAGTGATTTTGGGTAGCCTATAGCGTCAGGTAAGATAAATGTCTCCAAGCCAGCAGAGCCTGATGAAATTTATTTTCCAAAGGTTCAAGAAACTATCTGAAATAATCTTGTAAACTTTAACAATTATTCTCTTAGAACTTGCAGAGGCCAGGGCAGGCCCCAGAGGATGGGATTAGGGCAAAGATAATACCTTTCAATAGCAACAAAAAAAAAAAAAAAGAATTCAGAAACTTATAGACTGGGCAACTTAACTGTGAAAGTCACAAAGATATAGAAGACTGTTGAACAATCACTTTGCAAACACTGGCAGGATAATAAGGTGATAAGAAACAGCTAATGTATTTGTCAGGAACAGGTCAGATACAGCCAATCTAATATCCTTCCCCGATAGAGTAGAAGCATAAAGTTTAATGTAAAAACATACAAAGTGATTTATTTAGTGATTCTTGTATTTATTTTCATTTTCCCATAAATAATAGATGCCAAATAATTAGTTGCTCTTCATGTGCTTTTTATGTCTTGCATGAAGCAAATGCCTCTGTTTAATGTGTGGTACATTTTCTAGGAAAATGTCATATTGTTAATTGACACTCCGCAGTAATTGCCATACCTTGGCAAGAATGATATGAGGCATATGTACCAGAATTGGTGATGGAAGTATTGCCACCATGAGAAATTACTCGCTCACGTCCTTGAGGGACTCCCCTTCTTGAATCGCAGTTCTACCTCTGTCTGTCATGGTCAGTATTTCTCAGTTAATCGCATTCTGCATCGATGCTATCAGCCTGATTTCCCCAACACTTACACTGGTACTCAGAACGCAGTGATCATTAAACGAGACAGATGTAAAAGCGATATGGATCAGGCTCTTGAGTTATAGAAACAACACTAAATGCAAAAGCCCTTTTAAAGCAAATAGAACCTTTCAGTAAAATGACTTGTGAAGTTCCAAAGTTTTGGAATTTAATATGAAAATTATTGACTAATACTTTTGAAAGCCTAAGGTTTCACTCTTAATGCATTTCTGCTAAAGATGCCCTAAGTTAAATGTCTAAATTGTAAATGTTGTGTGTTCAACTCTTTTTTTTTATTTTCCCAGTACTATTATGGTGGACTTTTCAGTATGGATCCTTAATCATAATATGTCATTACATGAAACCTGCTCTGAATTATAAATTGGCTTCCAGTAAAGATTTGAGCAGCTAGAAAGATGTGTAAACACTAAATAATCTTGGTGCACTCATCTTTCTTGGTATATAGGCTGTCAGTATTTTCTCAGCTTTTTCAGTTTAAAATAGTTCTTAGGAAAATTGGCAGGATGACATTTGTGAGGCTGAGCATTAATCAAATTTCAAAAGTGTCTAAGGGAAAATTGACATATGTTAATTATGTCAATGCCATGCACACATGGTGGGATTTTTAAAAATGCCTTTGAAGTAGATGGAGAAATGACTTAGATGTCTACCAGTCAGTTTAGATGTCTACATACATTTTTAATTGCCTTTTTAATGTTAGGAGTGCCGAAAATCTCTGTTATCTCACCTATAGTTACCAGTCTGAAAATTAGGTTTCTAGACTCCGTCAATTGTCAGTCATGTGAGGCGGGTGTCCCCAGAGGACAATCCATCCCATCTATTTTGAGATCCAATTAATCTTTTTCTTTTTTTTTCCCCCTCTAAAGAGGAAGCCCAGGTGTCTATCTTTATCTGGGTGTCTTTGAAGAGTAAACAAGAACTATCAGGGCATACCACGTACAACCCTGCAAAGAAAACAGCTGGGGGTAGGAGCTGAAGGAACATCAGGGTGGTTGTTTCCCATTTTATTTAATTATGGACTGAAAAACGAACATGAACAAGTTGAGCATGTAAGATGTTAGAGTAGGACTGCATGTATTAAAGCATCTAAAATTCATGTGAAAGTGTTTACTGAGGCTGTTCTCTGACAGAGAAATGTCTAGGTTCTTCTTACAGTCCTCTAAATATTTCATTGAAGTTCTTTTCAAAGTTTCTTTAAGTCTATCAAATTACATTTAATCACCTAAGGACTTTCTATAGGACAAGCTCTTCATGCATTTGTAAAACTCAGGTTCAAGGTGGGGAGTCTCAGTCTGAAAAACTTGCATCTAACTCTCCATCCTTTTCTTGCCAAAATGCTGAAAAAAATTTACTTTGACACAAAATGTTCAATTTGGCCTGAATCAAAGTACATTTTTAGACACTTGGGAAAAAAAAAAAAAACAAAGCAAAGGAAAGGAAAACTGTATTAACAAATGATAAGAAGTATCCCCTTCCTGTCAGCAGATCAATGGAAAGAGTGCCTACACTTGCTTAGAACCAGATTCCCAGTTAATTCCCCGCTCTGCCTGAGAGCATCAGTGCCCACTTGGTTCACAGTCCAACACAGTCTCCGCATCACCATGCAATAGGAGCACTGGGGGTGAGACTGCCTATCTAGGCACCATTACTCTGCCCGGACAATATTTGTTGAATCAATGATTGAATTGAGATGTCACTGGATTCAGTCCCAGATGAGTGACATAATCCCCAACCAAGGCAGGCATTCTCTGTTCTCTCACTTTGTCTCATCTCACTTGGTTTATTCATTTAAAAGGCACTTTTAAAGCCAACTCCTAAGAACAGGAGAGGAAAGTACTATGTGTTTCTAAAGAAAACATTAGTTCGTTACATTTGTACTCTATAAAATTATAGCAAACTAAAACCAACCTTTATGGTGCAAGACCACAAAAGGAATTTAATGTAAACAATTCAGTCTGAATTGAACCTAAAAGAATAAGGATAGCAAAATTTTCCCACCACGCCTCATCATTGTTCTAAATCTACTCTCAAACCAGCCTAAAACACTCCTGTGGATGCTGAATATTTACCAACAAGGCTAAAGTAATTCATCTTCATTAGTAGAAAATAAGAGGTGGATGAGAAAGATTATTGGGACATGATGGTACTTCAGGAGCAGTGATAAAAATTGCTAAGTACAACCACAATAAAAAGGTTTGCAGCTAGTTCATTTTGATTAGCTGCATCTTCAAGTAGACATTCAAGTCAAACTGTGTCTGTGGTGGTTAGAATATGTGTCCAAGGTCTTTCTTCAAGGGATAGCATTTATGGGGCAATTTTCTGGGTGAACAAGTTCCCTAGCTAAAGCTAACAAAACCTAAAAAAAATGGCTGAATGGCTGAGGCCAAAGAGAGGTGGTGAACGGAGTTAAATTCAGTTGGCAGCCAGTCACAAGTGGTCTTCCCCCATACTTGGTACTGGGGCCAGTTTTCTTTAATATCTTTACCAATTACCTGGATGAGCAGATCAAGTGCACCCTCAGTAAGTTTGCAGATGACACCAAGTTGGGCAGGACTGTTGATCAGCTTGAGGGTAGGATGGGTCTGCAGAGGGATCTGGACAGGCTGGATCGATGGGCTGAGGCCAATGGTATGAGGTTCACTGAGGCCAAGTGCCGGGTCCTGCACTTGGGTGACAGCAACCCCATGCAGCGCTACAGGCTTGGGGAGGAGTGGCTGGAAAGCTGCCTGGTGGAGAAGGACCTGGGGGTGTTGGTTGACAGCTGGCTGAATGTGAGCCAGCAGCATGCCCAGGTGGCCAAAAAGGCCAACAGCATCCTGGCCTGTGTCAGGAATAGTGTGGCCAGCAGGACTAGGGTAGTCGGCACTGGTGAGGCCCCACCTTGAGTACTGTGTTCAATTTTGGGCCCTTCACTACAAGAAAGACATTGAGGTGCTGGAGCGTGTCCAGAGAAAGGCAATGAAGCTGATGAAGGGTCTGGAGCACACGTCTTATGAGAAGCAGCTGAGGTTAACTGGGGGTGTTTATCCTGGAGAAAAGGAGGCGGAGGGGAGACCTTACTGCTCTCTACATCTACTTGAAAGGAAGTTGTAGAGAGGTGGGGATTAGTCTCCCAAGTAACAAGTGATAGGACAAGAGGAAATGGCCTCAAATTGTGCCAGGGGAGGTTTAGGATTGATATTAGGAAAAACTTAGTCACCGAAAGAGTTATCAAGCATTGGAACAGGCTGCCCAGGGAAGTGGTGGAGTTGCCATCCCCGGAAGTATTTAAAAGATGTGTAGACATGGTGCTGAGGGACATGGTTTAGTGATGGTTTTGGCAGTGTTAGGCTGATGGTTGGATTTGGTGATCTTAATGGTCTTTTCCAACCTAGACTATTCTATGATTGTATGATAAGTGAAACAATAGCCAAAACAGGTCTCTTGTCTTCCGAAACTTCTATACCCATATTTTACAGTTTTTGTGCTGCGCTTCACCCTTGTAGCCCAAGAACTTAAAATTGTTACTCCTTTTGAACAAGAACTCGTGATTTCAATCAGAAGTTTGTCTTCTGTTTAAGGCAAGCTCAGGGCTAACTGACCAGTGTTAAGCTTTTTCCATTTGCAGACAAAAATGGGGGTCGTAGAAGAAGCGCAAACATGCACGGCAAGGCTGGGATTGGGTTTCCTGCCACACGGCAAGAATCACTGCAGTGGGAGTCATCAAGTGTCAGGGGATGTGACCATGTGTCAGTGAGCACCCTGCCACTGGTGAGTAAACACTGGAGAAGAAAGTTACGCCTGAACATGAAAATCTGTGAAAAGCAATTGAGAATGGTCACTCAATTGCCTATGCCAAAAGAAAGAGAGAAAAGAAAAGGAGATACAAGGGCCAATAGTGAGAATAAGCATTTTGTTTTCCGTTCTACTCAGTTCATACCTGAAAGCCCAGGAAGCAGACAGAGAGGAGATATATGAGCACACCCTGCCTTCATCTGGGCTGCTGGCAAGTCTGCTTGGACACGGCACCTCCCATTCTGCTGTTCCAGAAGTAATAAAATCTGCCATCATCGTTCTGCCTGTGCCAAAGGCAATGAAGAGCTTTCTGCAGAATGGTTTGCAAGGAAATTAATTGACAACAAGCTTCTTGGCAGTTTGCAACCATAACATTTGTATGATCTGCTGATGCCATGGTTTTATTCCCCGCTAATCAGATTTTGCTCTCTTTACTATGCAAGGGCATCTTTTCTAGCTATTGTTGGCATGGAGGAGGCAGACCTCCTAACAGGAATAACTCAGGTCCATAACAACTTTCCATTCATATTGGCATATATTTTTATAAGGTCTCAGAATACTCCCCAGAAACAACCCCACCACATAACAGCCAAAATATGACGATATGCCTGACCACTTCATGGTTCGGAAATCCATCTTTGCCAGCCACCTCCTTTGTTTTAGAACAAATCCCTACCTCACCAAATGAGTCAGTTGCTAAGAAATAATCTTGGTCTTTATTTACACAGGCCTGGACTCATCCTACCTGGTGTAATTGAGTTGTCTCCACCTGAAGCTGTCTTCTCAAGCTCCCTCTAAATCAATGGAAGGAGACAGACACCTGTAGATCTCCAGAGAGACAAGCTAGGTTGTCTTTCAAGTTACAGAGGGAGCTTAAGTTGATTAGACACCTCAGATAAATACCTAAAGTTACACAGCAAGGAGAGATAGATCCACCGAGAGAAAGAGATCTGCTCAGGGTGTCTACATAGAAGGAAAGAGGGAGGTCATTCTGTCCCTCTACTCTGGTCTGGAGAGACTGTACCTGGAGTATTGCCTCCAGCTCTGGAGACCCCAACATAAGGATATGGACCTGTTGGGGTGAGTCCAGAGGGGGGCCACAAAGATGATCAGAGGGCCGGAGCACTTCTCCTATGACAACAGGCTGAGAGAGTTGAGGTTGTTCAGCCTGAAGAAGAGAAGGCTCCGGGGAGACATTATAGTGGCCTTCCAGTACCTAAAGGGGGCCTACGGGAGAGCTGGGGAAGGACTTTTTAGAAGGGCATGTAGTGATAGGATGAGGGGGAATGATTTTAAACTGGAAGAGGGTAGATTTAGATTAGATATTAGGAATAAATTCTTTACTGTGAGGGTGGTGAGACACTGGCCCAGATTGCCCAGAGAAGCTGTGGCTGCCTCATCCCTGGAAGTGTTCAAGGCCAGGTTGGATGGTGCTCTGAGCAACCTGGTCTAGTGGGAGGTGTCCCTGCCCATGGCAGGGGGGTTGGAACTAGACTAGATGATCTCCAGAGGTCCCTTCCAACCCTGACCATTCTGTGATTCTGTGATCTTCAAGGACCCTTCCAACCCAAACCATTCTGTGATTCTGTGAATATCTTTGGGATGACCTCCAGGCTGCATCTATACTAGTAAGATCACAGTGCCAAAGGGTGGGCAGAGCATGACCGTGGGTCCACATTCTCTGAATGGTTACAGAGTCCCTGGCATGGTTTTTGTCAGGGACAACTCACATTTTCCTAACTGACTATTAGACATAGTTTGGGAGTCAGGAATGATTTAGAGATAGCCATTCAGTCTGAGAAGAGAGGGTTAGTGTTAAGGCTATGACCAGATCCCACAGCTGGCCATCAGACCGGGAAATGATCCCTGATTTCATTTCTGTAACAGCACAGGTGTAATCATATTGAGTTTTCCATTCACTGTGGATTGCACAGTCTATGGAGATGGCTTGGAGGACTGAAGCAAGCTGGAGTGCAAATAATCAGAAATCTAAAGAGAGGAAATTTATGTCAGATACACTCCAGTTTGAAAAGATGTGTTGGGCTCTGGAGCAGTTTGAGGACTATTGCATTGGTACATCCCAACATGAAGCACAGCAGAACAGCTTCACATCACTACGCACAGAGACAGCTGTGACTGTGGGCCCCTGCATTGCTGGGTCAGCTCCACACCTTCTCACAATGCTCCTAAGCCTCCTCATGCCCCACACTCCCCAAGTACTTTCTATTCTCTACCTTTTCCCACAGTGTTCCAAAGTCTTCCCAGGTCCATTAAGTCCTGATGACACCTCCAGCTCTTTCCCGTAGACCTTATATTTGTCTCCATACCATCACCTTCAGCCACGTTCTTGTTTCTCGTAAATACGTTTTTCCAGAAATGTCACGATTTAATTCACTCTCTGTGTCTTCTGCAAGGGCAGGTGAGTCTTCTCTCATCCCCAAAGAAAAGAGGAAAGCAGAAATGAGGAGCCTGGGAGAGGAGAACAGGTCAGCCCTGACATCCCATGGTCAGGGGGATGATCTACACCACTGCAGCCTGTGATAGTGGCACAGGCTGGAGCTGATCGCAGCTCTTCCAGGGCAGGGTCATCTCCAGCAATAGCTGTTTTCCTGTGACACTGGCAACAGCAGGAGTGGTCGCAGCAGCAAAATTAGCAATGTGTTGACTCCAACAGCTTGAATATGGCCTTTTTTTCAATTGCTCATCCACAGAATGTCTCCCAAACATCTTCTCCAAATCCCATCTTTAGTCCACAGGCCTCGTCCTCTCCTCCTGTGGTGTGGTGAGTCACCTAGGGCAGATGGGGTTGATTTGGAGAAGCGCACGTGTGACTGTCAGGCTGGTATGGGCATGCCGGCCAGTTGGCAGGCGTTATGGGACAGAGTAAGTAAGAGAAAAACTCCTTTTCTGCCTCGCCCTGGAAGGAGGCACTGAGGAAACGTATAGTGTCTACTCAGTAAGGTAAATCCCCATCATTGAGAATAGTACCCTATAAAACTAATAAACTTTTTATATGGGTTCTGTGAGGCATTACCAACTGAAATCATAGCAGCTGAGGTTTGGTTTACTGCTTAATCAACATTCAGGGAAGAAAAAAAGATATATTAAAAGAAGGAGACCTCTAACATTTCATTGGAAACTTTTAAGACAGTAAAGAGTTGGTAATTAGAAAGGAGATAATTCCGGTTTACTGGAATTTATCCAGAAGCATAAGAAGTGCTTACAAATCAGTTGAGCTGCCCAGAAAAAGATTCAACAGTGTGAAAGCTTTGTAGCAGAATTCACCGTGAAATTGGCTTTACATTTCTGAGACTGGCACACAGGAAGAGAAGAAAGAAAAATAAAGAAATATATATGGCTGTTTTTTGCTCTCCTGGTAGTCTGGTGTCAGAATCTGAGGGCTTTCTTTGCAATCTAAGAGTGTAGAAAGCTTTGGTTTGCTCAGCTGAGGGTGAGGATTCCCGCATGGTCCCAGGACACCAGAATCCGGAGCTGTTAGAGGAATCCCAGGTGCTGCTGCAAATCCTGAGAAAATGGCACGGGGTTGCAGTAATCTGGTGCTAGAGCAGCAGAACTCCGTGTGTAGCGAGAGCATGGCTACGTGAAGCTTTCACCTTCCCATTTAAAAAGAAAAAAACATTTAATACTACCTTTACATATGTAAGAATAAGATTGTATCTAAAAAGAGGTTCCAAAATGAAGATTATATTGTGATTTTTTTATGGGTAAACTTTTGTTTTGGTAACTTAGTGCTTCTCTTGAAAAACACACTTTGGAAGACACAGGGTACATCTTACAGCCCCCAGATAATGTTGTAAGAAAATGAATTTTATTACTCCTTGCTGTTACATTTTTAACTTTTGCCCTAGTGCTCTGGTCTTTATTTAGCAATCTTTTAAGTTTGTACAGTGCAGTTGGAGCCTTATGAATGAAACCACCATTATAACAATCATTTATCAGCTTGAGAGATGTAGACTGAAACTATACAAATTTCTGTCTCTCTCTTATAATGAGAGCTCATGACAATATCTGAAATCACTTTTAGTTCTTTAAAACGGAAAGGAAACAGCAATTTGCGATGTCATAGGTTGGATGAATGGGCAACATTCTCAGAAGCAATCATCTAAAACAAACTGATATATAGGTTCCAGTAGGAGGCAAACAATCTTAAAATCTCTTTTCAAAACAAAAGATAACTTTGCATTATGTCCCACATTTAAATTTCAGTGATTTATGTATATAGTTTGTTCATTCTATATTTATTGTTATTTGCCTTTCTGAGTAAATTCAATGTACTGAGAGCACGTTGCAAAGTGTTACTCACAAAGCTTTGCTGACATAAAAGTAATAAAAAAAAGCATGCAGTGACATCAGTGATTCATTGAGAACAGTCAGCACCTCGCGTCTGGTGTAGTTTATAATTTTCTTTCTTCTGAGCTTAGCAAGCAAAACCCTCTTTTGGTAACAGACTTATGTTTCACGGTGAGGGTGGTGGGGCACTGGCCCAGGTTGCCCAGGGAAGCTGTGGTTGCCCCATCCCTGGAGGTGTTCAAGGCCAGGCTGGATGGGGCTTGGAGCAACCTGGGCTGGTGGGAGTTGTCCCTGCCCATGGCAGGGGGGGGTCAGAACTTGGTGATCTTCAAGGTCCCTTCCAACCTAAAGCATTCTATGATTTTTTACATCTCCCAGTTACAGCTACCAAGCAATTAAATATGGCCTTCAGTCCAGGTTTAGATTATCTCTGCCTTACGCCCGTCTCAATGACTGACAATGCAACATTTTAAAGTGTATCAAAAACACTGAAACCAGACAATTTGGTTGAGTTGGATCTAGCAGTTTCCTCATTCCTCCTTTTTCTTTCACAGCACTGGGTTTCTTATAAGGGGTAATCTCCTGTTTGTCAAACTTTTGAGAAGAAGGATAGCTGAATCAGCACAGCAGATGAAAAGAGATCATCTCCCCAATTCCTATTACCATGAAAAACTCTGCCATTTCTTAATTTCTTAATTTCCTATACAGTAAGGCAGCCCCCTCCCTCCCACCAGTACAGCTGTGAGTACTTTCAACCAGTGTAGCTGTCTCTACAGAAGAATGATAAACTGAATTAACATATTGCACTTTCTGCCATGTCCACAAAGGGATTAAGACACACACCATCCCCATTTTTATAGATATAAATATGGAAGTTAGGTACCTCAACAGAGCTGGGAATTTCAGCATCAATGCGAGTCTTGTGCATGTGCAGTGACAGAACAACATCACCCTTTGGATAAAGTCTTTACTAGAAAAAAGAACAGGGCCAGGGCTGTGACTGTGTACACGGTATCAAATTATTTGCATGCCGCCTGGCATGATATTGCCCTGTCCGTGGCGCTTTCCCAAATAATTCCCAGGTGGAAATTAGGGTTTGGATGTGGCCATTCAGTTTTGGAAGCTAAAGAAGTAAAATAGCATAGCGATGCTTAGATTGCACCAGCTGCACCTCCGTGACAGAAAATTAACGCCAGAAATATTTAATTCATTAGAATGGATGCAGATTAGGAATCTCCAATGACCTCTGTAGGGACCTATGCACAACAAAGGCTTCATCAGAGAAAGCGCTCCCTCTCCAGTCCTCCTCCAACTCTCTTCCTCCTTGGGGTATTAGGAAAGCACATATTCAGACTACATTCATGTGCAAAATTATTCACATCTAAAATTATGGATATTAAAAATAATACTGGGAAAAGGGTGGGCAGCCAGCTGGCTCACTGCTCCTGCTATCCCCAGCAAAATGGACACCCCTCCCAAACAGAAATGTTTCTCATATATCGTTTTAAACCTACAGTGAGTTTAGTCAGCATAATAATTAAGGGAAAGCTTAATTATACCCCCCTGGGACAGACTGCTAAAGGTCAGGTTTCAGATACATTAATGAGCTGCTAAATGCTGCTAACTGGGAAAGGCTTTTTTTAAGTCCCGCGCGAGCCAGCCCACTCATATTTTTAATGCCAACACTGGGCATATCAGATGTCTGTGGGAGTTTTGCCATGAAAAGAAAGCTCATCTTGTGCTCTATTTACAACCGTTTCACCAGGTTTTATGAGAAGCAGCTTGAAGATGAGGCCATGCACCACAAAACTGGGAAAGGGCTTGTTGGTCTAATCGCGGCTCTTCACGGGGTCCTCTGGCCAGTGATTTGAGGGGGAATCAGAGCCATGCAGGGAAGGAGGCCTTCGCTGGTGGCGGCCCTGCCTCTTGAAAACGCTGAAAAGCAACAAGGGAAGGAGTCCAGGCCTTATGGAAAAAGCAGAAGTCATGCGCTATCTTCAAAATTGGGGAAGCAACGTATTTTAACAGATGCCTATTAGTTTGCAGGGTTTACTTCTTCTGTGTCTTGTTATAACGCCCAAGGTATGAATCCCCGAAGTATGACATATGTGTATATTGGTTGGTATCAGGCTTTAGGCGTATACATTGCAATAAACGTCCTGTGTTAGGTGAGAACAGCAAGGCCTGGTCAATGTCAAGTGCTCACAGATGGATCCTGGTAACATTTTAAAATCGGGGTTCTTTTTGCCTCAATTTCCCTGCCATAAAATTGGTGTGCTGCCCATTACGATCTCACAGAGGTCATGATGTTCTTTAATGTTTGTAGTGCACGTGGGAATTGGTGCATGCGCTGCCATATCAACCCATGGCAAAATAATCAATTTGTAATCAGTGCTGCGTACAAATGGTGAGGGTAAATAGGACCTGAGACCATGCAGTGAATGAGGTATTTGTATCAATTCAAAGACAAGTTTCTAAATGGTATTACTATAAGACTAAAATTAATAAAGTCAAAAACTTCAATACCAGAATTAAGGGCCGGAAGAGTTGCACAGCTTTAATTCATTTTTCATGTGCATATGGATTTTAATGCGGTCGGCCCCATGAATACATAGGGGGCATGCGATTCAGGCCAAAGGGTTTATCTAGCTCAGCATCCTCTCTTTGCTAGTAGCCAATGGCAAACGTTTTAAAGATGAGGATTTCAACAGGTCAAGCATAAAGTCATACTTTCCCCAAACACTCCCCCAGGCTCCAGCTGCTTCTTGGCTCACTGGTTTCCACGTCCAAATGTGTTGTCTCTGACTTTAACGATCCTTTCCATGCAGTTTTCCTCCATGAATGTAGACAAGTCCTCTTAACCTCCTGAATGGTCTATTTTAGTGTTACGGGGGTCTGTACCATTTTTCTATGAGTCTAGCTGAGAGTCATGGAGCAGTGGGCATAGCATCAATATGTTGCAGTTGTAATTTTTCAATAGAGCTGCATAATGAAACGTAAGGAGTAGGGTTTTATTCCAGTCATTTGGATGAGTCATTTCTTCTCTCTTTGGTTCATTTTGCTTTTCACTCTTTGTCTAATGAGAGGAAACTCTTAGGTACGGGATGGACTGTTGCCCATGCAGAGGCATGCTGAGCACCATTATAGCCATTTGGCAGCTCAGCTGAATGAATTCCTGCATCCACAGCATTCCTTGGCACGGCTGGTTAATAAATGGTATATATGCAACCTACACTTCCTGGATCTGCAATCTGAGATCCCCAGGGTAAATTAATAGGGACAAGGATGAAACTGGTGAGGGGTCTGGAGCGTATGGCTTATGAGGAGCGGCTGAGGGAACTGGGGTTGTTTAGCCTGGAGAAAAGGAGGCTGAGGGGAGACCTTATCGCTCTCTACAACTACCTGAAAGGAGGTTGCGGAGAGGTGGGAATCGACATGTTCTGTCAAGTAACAAGTGATAAAACAAAAGGACATGGCTTCAAGTTGCACCAAGGGAAGTTTAGATTGGATATTAGGAAGAATTTCTTTACTGAAAGGGTCATCAGGCATTGGAACGCGTTACCCAGGGCAGTGGTGGAGTCCCCATCCCTGGAGGTATTTAAGGGTGGTGTAGATATAGAGCTCAGGGACATGGTTTAGTGGTGGGCTCGGCAGTGTTAGGTTAATGATTGGACTAGATGATCTTACAGGTCTTTTCCAATCTAGGAAATTCTGTGATTCTGCGATTCTGTGACTGTTGCTCCCCCACAGCGTTACTGTGTGAGCAGCGCAGCTTGTGTAGGGCGGCAGCCACATCGCTGCACCAGCCGCTTGGCGGCTGCCTGCATCTCGCAGCCGAACGGGAGGATGCTTCCCAGCCTGAGCGGTCCCACCGTCGGGACAACCTGAGCCAGAGCTGCGGTGCTGCAGTGCACCGAACACCTCCTTCCCCAGCGCCCTCTCGGGCTTGGCAAGAGCAGCCTTCCCCCACGCTCTTGTGCAATGCAGAGCCTGGCCTTTTGGGGAAGGGAAAGGCAGATTTAATACCTATTTTTCAAATTGCTGAGTCAGTTCCCCGTATTTCCTTCGCTCCCAGCAAACAGCAGCGAAAGGCTAATGTTGCCTCCCGCTCTGCCTTCCCATCCCTTTTCTGAAGTAAACAAATGTCAGCAAATCCTGCACTAACAGCGCTGTTAAAAATATCACCCTGTCAGCAGATGGGTTCATTCCCTTCGGTCTGGAGCTCTCTCTTCATCGCACAAAAGGTGTGTTTTTACATCAAGATAAGTAGTTTAGATGGAAACCTCAGTGGCCGAGTGAAGAGCAGGCGTACTATGCTCTGCACTGCAGTGTCACCGGCTGGAGTGATTTCCAGATAGAAACTAGTAGAGAAAGAATGGACTTGACCTGCATTAACTATTGAGATAGAAGTCATCCCTGCTTTTCTCAGCTAGAACCTGGCCCTGGCGTAGCAATCAAAAATGAGCTTCTTCAGCCAAGATGCAGTAATCATGTTCTTTAGCAACCACAGGACCAGATCTTCAGCCAGTGTGAAAAGATGGTGCTCCATTAGGCTTTGGGGAGGCATGAGAAATATCTGCCATCAGACAGACTATATGCCTTTCAAAGGGCAATAAAACCCCACGAAGCTTTGTCCAGGAGAGCTTCCAGCTGTTCAAGCAAGGGGACGGACATCAGTCGGTCGGATGACGAATTTCACTGGGGAAAGTGAAGGGTGAACTTTTTTCTGCTCATTGCTTGTTACATTCTGGCATCCTGCAGTTCAGAAACTTCAGACTGTGCAGACAAACGCATCTCGCCACTGGAAGGTATGAGTTTTCCCCTTTCATAACTGGGTCCCACCACTGAAAGCGTTATACGCTTCCCTCATGGGTAACTCCAGGAACTTGTGCCACTCTCTTCAAACACCTGTGTGCTCTCTTCATTTGCTCAAACTTACAAAAGCACTGGTCATTTTTCAGACAGGTATTCTTTCACACCTTTAATTTGCTTCTCCAACTGTTTAACCGTTTTGTTGCTTTTCTTCGAAGAATCTATAATTGTGCTTTCTCTGTCAGAAAGTAGCAAATGACCAAACTCATTGTTTCTATAATAATTCAAGTATAGAATATTTTTTATGTATGCCGGAATCCACACCTGATCAAAGCATTTTCCCTTCTCGAGGCTCACTAGTGCCTTATTCGTCTGATTTTCTTGCAGATGTCACTGGATTATCAAATCCAGGTGATAAACAAAGTGTTCTGATCTGTGTCACAAATCCATCCTATGCTTTTAGCATAAATGAATATATAATAAACTCATTAATAGCTTGATCTAAATCCATTCCCTTGTCTTTCATATGTCACTTAAACTCCTGTCAATGAATAGCAATTTCCATATGTGCAGTCCTTGTTTACAATGTTCATTAAAAGGCTTAGATGCGAAACAGCGAAAAGCATTTTAATTCATTGCTAAGCACAGCAGAAAACTAAGCAGGATTCCAACTTTATATACAATTTGCAAGCAGTATACGTTAGCTCAAACGTAAATCTCACATAATGAGGTGTGCAGCCTGATGACTAATCACATCCATTGAAATGTTCTCCATGTTCAGCTCTGTTTCAATGCATGGGGTAGGTGGGGGTTGCTGTTTAATATTCAGTTCCTTCTAACAAGAAGAGGAGCTTCCAGGCGTGCAAAATTGTAAAATTTGCCCTTAAAATGAACTGTAGCAAGCAAACCTTGAATACAAAGTGGTGTCACTACGGTTCAGTTAGAAACATGTTTGTGTTCGGACTAGCAGGTCTTTGGCTCATCTCCAGCGCTCAACGCTGGGCTTCCACCCAGGGATGCTTATGGTGAAGCTCTAGAAAGGCCTTGTCAATACGAAAGATGAAAATTGGATAAGATTCAAAATCAGAGATGCCAAATTCATGTTAGCATTAATTATTCTTAATTCAAATCAAGATCAAGGTCCCCTTACGCTGGTCTCTGTGCAAACAAGGATAACAGTTTTTGCCTTGGAGAGTCTGCAAAATGAGAAACAGAAAATGATGAAAGATTGAGGAAGTGCCGAAGGAATGTGACATGTAAGTAAATGATCACTATGCGATTTAGCCCAGTTCCCATAGTTGCTTGCTCATGTCTGGGCTTCTTTATGTTGTCTGGGACAACATTTATTTTGAGGTGGGTGGGAAAGGGTACAGCGAGGGGGTTATCGAGGACTGTGGAGCTGATTAGCTGAAGAGCTATGAAAAAGAAAGGAGACCAAAAGAGCAAGTAAACCGTCACTTTTCATCTGTGCTTCCAACAGACTGGCGTTAATGTAATTTACAGACTGATGTCCCTTAGGATCTTGGGAGGCAAATTAACAGAGGGACTCCTCTATGACTGCTACACCTTTACATCATTTTCTTCTTCTACAGGTGTATGTTTCTATATACACTTCCTTCTGCAATGGAAAGATTTAAGAAAACAGGATGGAGACAGAAGTTATGATGATTCTTATGTAATTTTAGCAGTCTAAAAGACAGGTTCCTAGGCTAAAAGTCTCAGCTCCCTTTCTAACAGGTGAAAAAAGAGAGGCATTTCCTTGGGAGAGTTGTGCACATTGGTGCATAGTCACCTCCTGCTGTAGTCACTGTGGGGAGGTCAGCTACCACAGGTATGGCTGTGGTTGAGAAGTTGGCTATGTTTTAAGGGAGCGGTGTTAGGCTGATACTGAGATCCTCTGTAATGCCATTATACAGCAAACACCAGACAGAGTCAATTGTTTGCCTCTCTTCTCATCGCTTTTCAGCCATAAACACTCACGGGCTTGCTATCTGCCAGACTCCACTGAGACGCCCATGAGGAGACTAACTCTTATGTTTTGGTCTCATCAGCAATTCCCAGAATTATTTAAAAGGTTTTCAGAAGTGTTCATGTGTACAGAAATAAACGCGGTCACTTGGAGCACACATGAAGGCTTCAGAGTCTGTGTATTTAACAGAAGCACCCCATGATGCACTGTTACTTTTTTAATGGGGTTCACGTTGTAATCGGGATACACCAAAACTTGGGAGCTGGAAGCCACTAATACGTTCAGGCCTGCAAAGTAGCCATAGGTTGGCAGAAATATTTTAAAAGAAATATAAATATCTATTAGGCATAACTGACCTCATTCATGATATTTGTGGTAGCTTCAAGCGCGTTTGCTGTGTTTGTCAAAAGTGCTAAAATCTAGCAGTACCAAAATCCCTTGTGTAGCACTGGAGATTTCCCTGATGTCCTTGTCGCTGAAGACGCATGGTTCAACTGGCTGAGGTTTCACTGCACCTGGTTAACCGCTCCTGCTCTAAAACCCAGCTCTGTAAACTAGGCAATTTATTATGATAGGGATCTGCTACTTAAAAGAACAATTCTATCCTGCATACTTTTCAAGATGGAAAGACACAGCAGTGTGTAAACCCCTCTGTCAGCATGTCTGCATGAATCCGGTTAGAGAAAAAAATGTGTATGCCATGGCACCGCAAGGAGAACGTACCTAGAAATTATTTAATTTTTCTGTTTAGGTGCTTTTTTGATATCACAAAATGACACGTCTCAAATGAGAGAAAGAATCATATATTTAGTCAAAATGAAATTTCTTCAGGACCTTCATCAGCACATCTTGGCTGGACTTTATATATTTGTTGTTGTAAGCTCAGTGACATTCAGAAGGTATAAATATTATAATATCACTAATAATCCCTATGATAATCCCTATGACTCAAGGAAACTTCTCCCTGTGGACAATGTTTGTCAGTGGTGCACTGCTTCCACAGTTAGACCCTCTGACCCACAGTCTGAACCATCCCAGACACCTTACTGGTAGGATTAGGTCCTATTTCACATCTTGTACTGAGGTTCAGGAGAAAGAGTAAACCACTAACCACTGTGAGAGTAATTTAGTCCCTCACCTGTCTCATCAGCCCCCGTTAGTTACCCTGGCTACCACTAAAACAGCGTAATAGCAATGGGAAAACTAAACAAAGGAGAAACAGTCAACAATCCAACTGTGTGAAGAATTGTTACAATCATTTTAGATGTACATAGAGAGATATAAAATGAAAACCACTATTTTCATACCTATATGTTATTAGGTTTATATATTATATATTTTATATATAACTTTATATTAGTTTTTTAAAAAAAAATAATACTCTATCTTCTCCTTACACTTAATCAAGCTGGGAATTTGTTTACTCAGCCTTGTGGTTGAGGTTCGTTTCTTGCCTGAGCGCACTCTCCTGAGCTTTACCTTTATGGACGAGTATCCAGATGAAGGTACACGTTACCTTGTGTATCCTAATGCTACCTAAGGCATCACCAAGCTTCAGATTTTCTTTGCCTTCTGCATCAAGGACCACAAGGATTTACTGACTCTTCAAAAAGAAATAGTTTAATCATTTTTCTATTACTTCTTTGCTTCTGAAATGTGGATGATCTTTGGTGACTGCGATCAATTTGCTTAATGTCTCTGTTTCAGTTTTCTAAATCTAGGTGGGGATACTAATATTAGTGATTAAGCAGAAGAACAAATGCATCCTACATTTTACTGTGTTGAGATGGAAAGTTTGTTCTCTGTAAAAAAGTAAGTGTGAGAGCCTAAACTATGTAAAATGGGGTGCATTTTCAAATCGATACAGCTACATAAGATCATAGTTTCATAAATTTTAAGACCAGAAGAGAATATTGGATCGTAACCTCACCTCCTGAATACCACAGACTGTTACACTTCACCCAAATAAACTATATTGTCTTAAAACATTTAATTTGGCAAAGAATCGGTCATGTCAATATGCTACTAATGGCCATGGCCCCTGCTATGATGGGGCATCAATTAAATAAAACAAGCCCAGTTTTTCCAGGAGACGAATTGGTCTCTCTAGTGCCAAGGAAGAAAGAAAACCTCCATGTGCCCTGTTCATCTATTCCCAGAGAAAAAGAACTGTGATTCCCCACACAAGGTGTTATAGGTTATTTTTCTAGATAAACTAATGGAAAGGTCATTTCCTGTAGACTCACAGCAGAGAATTTTAAGACAAGAATATATTTAATGTCCATTACTGCGGTGTCAAAGAAAGCTGTCATTGCATCCTGTATATACGTGGCAAGATTAGAGGTGTGGTTGTTAAAGAAAACGGAATATACTTGGGTTTCTTAGTGCAGTAATGTTGAGTAAAGCTGTGCTGTGGCACTTCTAAGACTTTTATTTTTTTCCTATTATTAAAAGCCCTGTGATTTCTTTTCCTGTGATTAAAAGCCTCATTACAGTATCCATTGCAGTTGTGGTTTGAAATATAGCATAGACAACAAGGATACCACCACATTGACTGCTATCACCTACAACAGCAAACCATTTTGTTTATGTCTTGACCCCAAAAAGTAGGGTGTCATGCTGGTCGTCCTTCCTAGAAAGTTTACCAAAGCTGGCAGTACCCAGCCCCTCCTTCCCGTGGTGCCTAGTGATTTCCGACTGAGGTCTCAGTGGGTGTTATGTTGAGTGCTAAATGCAGATCAAATTCCTGTCCCAAGAAGTTGACAGGTTGTGAGAGAAGCAACAGATAAATGCTGAACAGGCATGCTTTGGCTAAGACAACACAGAAGGCAGACTGGTTTTTGTGCTTAAGTAATGCTAAACATCTTAAGTCAAATTTAGGTATGACGGTACAAAAGTAAGAGACCTCATAAATCTGTATAGGATCCACCTTACTGCACCAAGACAGGATGTACCTTGCACCTCCATTAACATTTATTAATCTAACCTTTAGACTTCCAATGAAGAAGACTTTATGACCTCCTTAGATACTGTGTTCCATTGTTTAATGAACCTTAGAGGAAGAAAGCTTTGCTTTTTCTGATATCTAACCTAAATGGTTTTTTTCTGCAGCTGAAACCAATGATTCCTTGTCCTTCTGCCAGTAGAAATGGGAAAGAATTGACCGCTGTCCTCTCTATAAAATATCTTTTTTCATGTTGAATGTTATTGAGTCCCCATTGGCATTCCAGTCTACAGGGGGAAAAAAGCAAATTCATTCAGCTTTTCTTTGTGCTTTTCATATTCCACAAACAGGCTATTGTTTGCTGGTTTTATTCCCAGAGGAGTTTTCCAGTTCTTCTTTTTTAAATGTCCCTGCCCACAGCAGGGGGACTGGAATTAGATGATCTTTAAAGGCCCCTTCCAACCCAAACCATTCTATGATTCTACAAAAATATCATACCCATTTCAAACAGTGTTCCAGGTTACGCCTCCATCATACTAGAGTAAGCAAAATTATTGCCTCCAAATTTTCATATTACCGTTAATTCAACTTTTTATGTGTTTTACCAAAATATTTTTTACTTATTCCCTTTGAAGTTCCCCATATCCTCTAAACAATCTCCTGTCTCACTTCTTCACCTGTTATTCCTTATTATGCATTTATTTCATTTGATATCCTAACACAAAGTGCCTTTCATTTATCTTCATTAAATTTCATCTTATTGATTTCTGACCACTTCTCCAAGTTTAAAGTCTTGAGGGTTTGAACTCCTCTGTAGTTTAGCTTACACACAAATTCCATACGTGTCAATATCATTAACGGAAAATATACGAAAGAACCAGGCCCAAGATGGACCTTTCATGCAGTCTCGCTTACGATGTCCCCCGTGAAAATTAATAGATCATTGGAAACAACTCTATATGTGTACACTTTCAATCCACTGAATGCATATTTCCCCTGCTTTCCTCTAGATTGTATTCCCTTAAATTGCTTGTCAGAATACTAAGTACAATAGTATTAAAAACCTTGCTAAGTCCAGGAGAAAGATATTAAAAGCATTACTGACATAGTCTGTCTCCTTCTCCTTCTTTCCATTAGCCTAGTTACTTTTTAAAGCAAGAAATTATGCTGACTTGAGATTATTGGGTTTTGATAAATCTATATCAGCTTTTTCTGATCACCTTCCTATCCACTTAGTGATGGTAAATTGGTTTGTAATGGCTTATTTTATTAGCTTTTGAGATAGGAACTAAGATGATAGACATTAAGTTCCGCAGGTTGTCTTCTGTTTCTGAAGACAGATACTATGTTTGTTCTCTCCATTCTTCTTGGACCATCCCATCTGCATTCATTCTCTAAGGTGACTGCTAATAGTTTAGAAATTGCTTTGGCTTAGCTTTTAATTTATTCATTTCTCCAGGCTCTTCCAGCTTGTATAAATTTAACTGAATCAAGTGGTCTTTAATCAGCTATTTCATCCTTCTTATTTCTATGCCTTTCCTCTTCAAACTCATTTTAAATATCTGCTCATAATTAACCTTTTGTTTTGAAATTTGAGGCAGAAAAAAACATTATATATTTCAACCTTCTCTTCAGCCTCTCTTATTTGCTTTCCTAACGTCACAAGTAATGGACTTAAAATTTTTGTTGTTTCCTTTAAATAGTCGTAGGCCATTGCTTGTCTGGCAAATAAAAAATTGCTGTACTTCGTTCATGTCATGTTAGTACTAGAGAAACTTGGCAGTTTTGACCCAGAGCCAAAGACCCTGTGAACCTTCCTAGAACTGCTCAGTGAACTTACCTCCACTGTCAGTGTTGTCGGTGACATTAGCAATGAAGCTGAAGGAATAGAATTTTACAGAGTGACTGTGGTGTCTGAATCATCAGAAATGTCAGGAAAATATTGGTTTCTGTCAAATTCAGAAAAAAAAAGGATTTGTATCCTTGGTGGGAAGGGGGAATAGACCTGCTCATCTGGGGAGAACAACAGAGGCTGACTGGAAAACTTTGTATCAGAGTAATGATGTGGGAAAACCAGTCGGGCAAAGATTTCTTCTCATGGCAGCAAGGGAGTTACTGCACTGTATTCCCCGATTCCTGTATTTATGTGATAGAGCTGAAGTTATTTGTGAAAGGGGGATAAGTGGAAATTTTACATTTGTGTAATAATAATCAAAAGACAATTAGTCCCAATTCTCATCCTCAAAGTTGTTCCAAATATCAATATTTTATTTCCTTAAGATACTACTTGCTCTATTAGAAAAAATGTCTAGAGTTTAGTTACAGTATTTTAATTTTCAATATTAGCACAGGTTAGTGCATACACATTAATGTATACTCTTGTGTAGTCTTCGCATATGTTATAGGTTTCACAATAAAAACCTTTTCTATTACGTACCTACTCTAAGATTAAATGCACCCAGGTACTCATCACTGAGAATGTGATACACTAAATTTATAAATTAATAACAATAAAAACATGGTAAAGATGCAGCCGTGAACATAACCTTGCAGGTGGGCAGATAAGTGAGGTTTTGGAATAAGCAGAGAAAAGTCAATATTACTGTAAATTGTCAGTAGAACTGGTAGAACATTGTTTCACCTAAGGCTTTTTTGGAAAGGGCCAATCCATCATAACTTAAACTGGTTTTGGCAAAAGGGCTTCTTTTGACAAATTTCCGATTTAAAAACATTACCATGATCTGCACTAACTGTTTAAACATTTTCAAAATCTTTTATTTTTTGATTTTGTCAGCCACTTTTAGCTCTGAATCCTAGCAAGAGCCTCCCACAGTTATTCTCTCTGTATATATGCACATATAACAGCAGCCTGAAAATAACGGGCCCATTTCAATCACATCTAGATGAGGGATAGAGATCTCAGAGACTACTGCAATCCTAGAAGCTTTGTGAAAACTGACGCCTAGAAAGAGGCAAAAAATCCCAGACGGGAACCTCCTTTCAAGGAGTGGAAGGCAGAACTCATCTATTTTATATTTTATTGCTAACATCCAGATAGGAAATGAGCGCGTGCATCTTGGTGGGCCATCAAGGGAGCACACGTCTAGCTGTGGATGTGTGGTCAAGGAGAGGTGTCAGAAGGGTGAGGGATGCTGGGACTATTCAGATGGGAGATCCCAGGAGCAAAGGACACATGCATAGAACAGATTTTATTAAAGACGCTGCTCGCGGCCCAACAGGTTTACATTTCGCTTTGTTCAGCCATTTGTACTGTCTGAGAGTCTGAAACAAACAAAAGCAAAATCACCCTTCATTCAGCAAGTACTGAAGTTATAAAGCTCCTGGTGGCAGGAGGCTGTGGTGGCCGAAAGTGTGAGTGCAGATGAGTAAAGGTCCCTCAATGCCTCCAAACACGATGTTCCAAATGCGGCCTCTGGTTTTGGTAGGCCTTGTGACTGAGTGCAAAAATCTGAGAGGCTGAAATGGAAAAGAATCACTCCCATTTCCAACATACTTTTCTTGAAAATCTATCCCTGCACTTCGGCAGGTCAACTAGGTAGAGGTAGAACAATCCTTGGTTCGACCCAGTGTGGCTACTGCCATGTTGTTAAAGATGGAAGAGAGATGTTAGAAAGGAAAGATGTTCTCAAAGTCTCAGCTAGACCCTAGATGAGTGTTCCCAAAGTGAGGTCTGTAGACCAAGGATTCCCTTTGCTCAGATCACAGTGGGGTACCTGGGACAGTTGAGGGGAAGAGAAGAAACTGAGGTAGAAAACAGCATCTTCGCTCAGAGTGATCACTCTGCCCTCAGTGGAAGAGTCTTGATGGGATGGGAGACGGCAGGAACGACACAAGCAATACGAGCAGAAATCCTGCGCTACCACTCATCCCCTCAGCCTTCCTCAGAAAAGAAAAAAAAAAAAACAAAAAAAGAGAGAGAGAAAGAGGAGGGGTACCTAAACCTGGAAGAGAAGGCAAGAATGAGGTCAAGAGCTGGTTTGGAAAGAGCTGTGTTATGGCTTTATGGGATATGAACAACTTTTAAGTGGTAAAATCATATATTAAAGGGACCTTTTTCAGAAACATCTGGAAAAGAACCATCCAGAATCAACGGGTAGATGAGGAGGGGGTGAGCACAGAAATCTGAGGAAGATTGTTGTGCTGTACCATCCCCAAAAGAGAATGAAACGCAGCTCCTATACCATTCAATTAAACCAGGACATGGGCACTGGAAATGGTGACCAGCCAGCCAAGTCCACACCCTGCAGGGTACTTCCACGCTTGCTTTAAGCATAATATAAAATGGCAGCCAAGTCATTGGATTCTGCAGCTTTACTCAGCCCAGGGAACCAATTCTTTCTGCTTGATGGGCCAAAAGTGACAGTGTGCAAGACAGCTGCGTCTTGAGAGTTTGAACAGACTCACCTTAAACCGACCCGGGAATTCAAGGTCCTTCCTGAACCAAAATGGTAATTCATAAAAGAGCAGCGTTTGCACACAGGCTTTTTGCTAACTGCAAGACTTCTGTAATACTGTATGTTTATCTTTCACTGGGGACACTGATTTGCAGTAAAACAGGTAACATTCACAGAACTTGACAGTTTATGCTGTAATTTTCCCTGCCTAGAATGGCTGTCAGGAGTCTGCTTTGGGCACCGTAAGCAGCTGTATGAATCCAAACAATTTAAATCAAAAGACAAACTCAACAGAGTTTTTGTTCACTATTACACACTTCATTATTTGAAAATCTCCTGTTGTCGTGCTTCTGGTTGTGTTACAAGAAAATTACCCTTGTGCATGCTTTGCTGCATGCAATTCCTCTGCTGCAGGGAGCGAAGGCACATAAACAGAGGCGGGAGCATCCCCAATCTGCTTCTACTTCTTTCTCTGCTCAGTAGCGTCTTTCCTCCCAGTGTCCAGAATTTTCCCAGGGCTCGATCCAAAGTGCAGAGAACTTTCCACTTTCTCACCCAAACCCAAATAAGTGTTTTTAATTTTTGACCAAAATTTTTATTTGGAAGCCAAACATTTTTGGCTGTGGCTTTTTAACGTTAGTTTTTACATACATTTTCCCCCAAATTGAAATTGTCTAATGGGAAATAAATGAATATGTGTGTGTGTATACCTATATATTCAACATATAAATTGTATGAATATGTATGCATAAAGAATAATTTTTATTAGTTAAACCTTTTCCAGCAAGCTTAGCTTCAACTTTACCATTCTGTCCCAAAGTTTAATAGCTGTAGACTTCCTGGACTGTGTCTCTGGTGAGTAAGATGAAAGTAAGTCCATATTAAGCTCTAATTTATTAAAAAAACCATACCCCTAAAATATTTCTCAGGGTGGAATACAAAGTAAGAATCTGCCATGGAGCACTGATTGCATCTGGCTCTTTTCTGAGTGTCCTCTCGTGTGACCTAAGGGAATTCCTTCTCCCCAGGAGGAGCTCTGGATAGCTGAGAGAAAGATAGACAGAGGGAGACATAATCGTGAAAAGAATGCATACATTTTCTGGACAATAAATGTAGACCAATGGTTTAGCCAGTACTGTACTTTCCGTCATTACCACCAGCATGTCAACTTTCGTATAGTGTAGAAACTTGTGTACTATCACTGAGAAGTTCCAACTTAACTCAGTTGGTAGAGAGCCATCATACAAATTATTCTGGTCATTTGTACTTAATGGCAGTATATTTTTTCCTGTTTCCATCATGAAGAACCAAGGTGTCCCTTTCTTGGTCGCACCTCCTCGTTCCTCAAACAATGCCTTTAATTTATACCTTCTGAAAGAAAATGGTGTTATTTGCATTTGTAAGTGTTTGAAACTGAATCCCTTAAACCTTGAAAGACATAGTAGGGTGCGAGAATGAATTTCAAGAATGAACCCCAGACCTGAACTGAACTTAACATTCTCCTTTATCCTATACAGGCAGCCTATTTGGGAAGTAATTCAATGTCCCTTAAAATCAGTAATTGCCTTTTAAAGGATATTTCATAATTTCATTCCTGAGCATGAAAAGTCTCAGAATACCAGGTTGTTAATTTAAGCACCTGCATATGAATTCTGGTATCTAGTTTTCGACAGACACTTCACGAGTTTCCACTCGTTTAACTGGTGACAAAATCATAATGTAGCTTAGCTGATATAATTTTTTGCCTGCTGGAGGATGGAAAACCTGGAGGATGATGGGACCCCCTTTATATGTGGACATGTATATACTTTGTTTTCTCATTTCAGGTCATGGAACGAAAGGAGTGTTTGAACTTCTTTCAGGATGGCGTCGAACCAGAGAGAATCTGCCATTCAAGGACAGAGTAGCAGATGCCTACTCAGATGTCATGGTCTCCTATACAATGACAAGCTCCTTATATTTCATAGCCTTTGGCATGGGTGCAAGCCCTTTCACCAACATTGAAGCTGTAAAAGTCTTTTGCCAGAACATGTGTGTCTCCATCCTGTTGAACTACTTCTATATCTTCTCTTTCTTTGGCTCCTGCCTGGTCTTTGCTGGCCAATTGGAGCAGAACCGTTATCACAGCATCTTCTGCTGTAAAATTCCTTCAGCAGAATACCTGGACCGGAAACCTGTGTGGTTCCAGACCATGATGAACGATGGCCATCAGCATACTTCTCATCATGAGACCAACCCGTACCAGCATCACTTTATCCAGCATTTCCTCCGAGAGCATTACAATGAGTGGATTACTAACATCTATGTCAAGCCATTTGTGGTGATACTGTATCTCATCTATGCTTCTTTCTCCTTTATGGGGTGCTTACAGATTAACGATGGAGCCAACATTATCAACCTTCTTGCCAGTGAGTCTCCAAGCGTCTCCTATGCCCTCATACAGCAAAAGTATTTCAGCAACTACAGCCCAGTGATAGGTTTCTACATTTACGAACCCCTGGAGTACTGGAATGGCACTGTGCAAGAAGACCTAAAAACACTAAGCCAGGGGTTCAATACAGTGTCCTGGATTGAACAGTATTACCAGTACCTTCGAGTGGGTAACATCAGTGCAACCAACAAAAGTGACTTTATCAGCGTCCTCCAGAGCTCCTTTTTAAAAAAGCCAGAATTCCAGCACTTCAAAAATGACATCATTTTCTCCAAAGCTGGAGATGAGAACAACATAATTGCTTCTCGTTTGTACCTGGTGGCCAGGACTAGTGAAAACACACAGAGGGAGGCGGTAGAATTGTTGGAGAAGCTGAGGCCACTCTCTCTTATACAGAGCATCAAGTTCATTGTGTTCAACCCTACCTTTGTTTTCATGGACCACTATGGTTTGTCAGTAACTATGCCTGTCCTGATTTCTGGTTTTGGCATCCTTCTGGTGTTAATACTGACCTTTTTCCTGGTTATCCATCCTCTGGGAAATTTCTGGTTAATTCTCAGTGTCACCTCGATAGAGCTGGGTGTCCTTGGCTTGATGACCTTATGGAATGTAGACATGGATTGCATTTCTATACTGTGCCTTATCTACACTTTGAATTTTGCCATAGATCACTGTGCACCCCTGCTTTATACATTTGTACTAGCTACGGAGCACACCCGAACTCAGTGTATAAAGAACTCCCTCCAAGAGCATGGGACAGCCATTTTGCAGAACGTTTCTTCTTTTCTTATTGGGTTGGTCCCCCTTCTCTTTGTGCCTTCAAACTTGACCTTCACACTGTTCAAATGCTTGCTGCTTGCTGGCAGTTGCACACTTCTGCACTGTTTTGTTATTTTGCCCGTCTTTCTAACCTTTTTCCCACCTTCCAAAAAGCACCACAAGAAAAAGAAACGGGCCAAAAGGAAGGAACGAGAAGAGATCGAATGCATAGAGATTCAGGAGAATCCTGATCATGTTACAGCAGTCTGAAAGGCTTAGAAAAAATAATAGCATTTTCTCTTTTTAAAAAAGCGTTGCACAGAGATGCAGGGAAAATAGAGCAAAGATCTCAGCTGCTTGTGCTGGCCAGGTCTGACAAGGCAAAGGAAGATCAAGAAGGGGTATTCATGACACATCAAGGTGCAAACTTTTTTAAACAAAAATAATGAAAGTAAAAATAATCTCAGATGTTTCCTTTGAATTCTCATTCTCCACCAGAGAAGAGTCTGTTGGCCGTTAAGTGTTCCTGAATCTCAGACTGTAGCTCTAATGCCAATTGCTTGATCTGTCATATGTAGGACTGAAGCAAAGGTGAAAAAAAGAGTTACCATTAAGTAGACAGTAGGGGAAAAGGCAGATTTGTTTGGTAATATTGCCCAAGGAAAAGAAAAAAAAACAACCAAACAACAGCATTTCAAATGAGAAAAGGGAACAAGACCAAGAGAGATAAAAAAATGCCATGTTATTTTTTTCTTATTTTCATGAGCAAGTTGGGTATGATGAAACCTATGCACTTGGGAAGTAGACATTTAAAACAATCTAAGCCAAAGTACTTCCCGTATACCATGTATATCTGTAACACCACAATTCGAGTGTTATTGTGAATATGGATGGCAAAGCGAAACCACTAAAGCGTAGAGGTACTGGTTATATAGGAGAAGAAATAATCACAGCCATTCGGAAATTTAACTTTTAGTTCCATTAAATGTGACACATGACCTTTATCCCAAGAGGTCACAGCTGGTAGTTACTACCATACATACATTTCGGTATTTCTGAATTGTGAAATTCCCCTTGAACCAACAGATCTCATGAAGCTAACCCAGGCCATTACCACTGCAGCAGTATTTGCAGTTCCTGCAGTGCAACACTTTCGAATTCTAATTTCTCAGTGTTGACATTAAATGCTGAATATTAATCGAGCAGGCGCTTTAAATGTAATGATGGATTGCATATCACAGGCATAATGTGATCGTGTAACAGCTGAGTCAGCTCTGGAGCACCCTCACAGTATTATCATTATGTATTTGGTCCAACGGACGAAGGGATGTGTTTGCTGGTCCCTGCAATATGCTGCGGGAAGTGGGATTTTCCCCTTCTTTAAGCAAAATGTCAGTCAAATACTTGCCACCCACACAAAAAAGACCTTGTTAAGGTTTGCACGGGGCTGAATCACCACCTAGTTGTAAAAAAGACAGATCGGTCCCCCGTGGGAAGGGGAGGGGAGGGCAAAGTGTCTTTATTATTCTTACTCCTAAATAGTTGAGTGTTGACCGTCTGCAGCACAAAGCTTTGTTATGGCAGTTGAAATTTCACAGAAGAGTGCAGTAAATCCGCAGTTACAACGTGACACTAGAAATTGTACTGTAAAGAACTATGAATGACTTTCTCTGCTTTGTAAACTATACAGTTTAGTAGCCCAAGTGAAGGGACGAAATCAGATCTAGCCATTTCAGTTTGCTCTTGGCCCAGTTCTGCACTGGACCTTGCCACGTCCATCTCCCCTTTCAGTATTTTAAAAGGGCTTGCTTTCTACTCTCTGGAATCCAGTATAGCATCACCTACATGAGCAATGTCTTCCTGAGTATATAGTATCCATGAGGACACTATGTAAAGTTATCGCTATATGGAGTGTTTATGTCTACTTTGTATTACTTGTGGGTAACTTTAAAAGATGTCTGGAAGCTGTTTGCCTTCCAAAATGTGTATACGTGTCTATTTGTGGCTGGTTAACTCAGTCTCAAACCTGCAGAGTTTGCTGATGAGGGCGTGTACATATGTTTTACTACAAAGCTCTCTGCAAGAAGTTGATTCTTTGTTATGTGACATGTCTCACCTCTTCCTAAGGTTTCATGGTTAGGGAGAGCCAGAGAAAATTCACCTGCAGCACAAAAAGCCATTTGAATGCCAGTTCTAATGTTCATTAGCTGCTTCTGTTCCCAAGGAATGCAGTTTTGCCTCTTCTCTATACTTTCTGTACTTTGCCATTACCATTTGCCAAAAATGACCTCTGTGTTTTAGGAGTGGTCAAAGCTCTTGATTGTTCAAGGGTCACTTTGCGTGTAACAGGTTTTAGAGAAAGATAAGCTTTCTAGACAGGTAAAGCTTCCAAAGCTTGAATCCAGATGAAAACTTCAGGTGTAGCTAGATCAAGGATACTGCTTTGATCCAAAATATTCAAGGGCCAGCTGCAAAACTGAGATGAAAACTGTTTAGTAAAGATTTAGGAGCAGGGGATGTTTGAATGTTGGGTCTCTAGTTGGGACCTTGATTTGCATCGTGAAGACATTGTGCAATATCCATCCTTTTTAGAACAGCTGGTTATAAATGTCAAGCTTTCCATACCTCTTCTTACATTTCCTCCGCTGTCTATACAAAACCGGGATTGTTGCAGCACCGCTGTGACCCTGGGGTATAACTTCTGGAGGTGTCCATTTTCACACCCGCTCTGCATGTCACAGGGGAAGTTGCTGGTCTTCTCTTGTACTGCCCAGATGTATCCCAGGGATCTTTGTCATGCATTGTATTGAAGAAAGTAGCATTTTCTAAAGCCATCAAAACCAGGATTCATCTCATCTAACTTCAGATGTTGACAATGTAGATATTTATATCTGAGCTCCCTTTATGGCCACAGGGGAGGGACAGTCATTCCTGACCCGTTTTACAGCTATGCATTAGGAGTAAATTAATCACACCTTAAAAAATGCACATTTCTGTCCATTGGTGATAAAGGAAGCTCAGCGTGCTTAGCTCAGACACAGGCATCGGCAGTGCAGACTCATCCAGGTTTGGTGATATTAACAACATTTAAAATGAGCAAGTATCAAGTGAAAGAGAAAAGAAGAAAACCTGAGAAACTTGCCTCCCAAGCATCTATTTTAGGGATAAATCCCAGGAGTAACTCAGCTCAAATTTTATTTTTGGCTTAAGAAGCTTTTATGCAGAATAGATCGTTTAAAAATTGCCACTGGAATTGCCCTAGCAGAGAACAGTGAGCTAAGAAATCAGAGTATGTCAATATTGAAGGTAGGCTCACACAAACGAGCTAGAGTTTGATGAGATGTCAAACCAGCTTCTCTCTCAATACCATGCATGCACAGTAGCACCTGTATATACCAGACGCAAGATATATAGACTACACTCTGGGACTAGAAGTTTTTTATTTCTACGGCAATGCAGGAGTGGAACAGAAAACAAACGATGCCTTCCATCGATGTCATTTGATTACTTTATTTATCAACTATTTTCCAGATCCACCAGGAAAGACCATTGTGGCTATTAATTCCCACAGACACATCAGGCTCTGTGGACCAAGGAAAACTTTCATCTCAAGCTAAAAAAACATATTATTTTCTTCTTCACACCGGAATCGCTTGGGGATGGGGAGTCCATAATTTTTAATTCCTTCTGCTTTTTTCGCTCTTTTTGCTTTCAGTCCTTTTCAATGTATTCTACTCTTTCTGCAGTATTCTGTTCAGCTCAACTGGAGCTACATAAGTACCTGTGAAGAAAAGACACAGCCCATGTAAAGCAATTTGACACTCTGACACATGCTGCATATTGGATCTTCATTATACACTTTTTTCCCAGTTACCATAAGTCCCCTGGGATATTGCGCATATTCCCTTAACGTCTGGTTTTATATATGGTCTACATAAGCTGCAAAGAACGCTGTGTGCATTTTCCTACTTGGTTTGGTTTCATTCCCTCAAAGTATATTGGTTTGAATTCATTGTTGAGATAACTCTGTTGAAGTCAACAGATTTAGTGCCGTGATATGTCTGGCTTTGCATGCTTTCTATCTGGTAAGAAGTGAAATCGTGACAAAGGAACCTCTTACACTGTTGATATGCTTGTTGAACAATATATCTCTCTATACTCTATAGCCATTGTTGCATGCTGCATTCAAGAAGCTACAGTGAAGGTGTATTTTCTTTCTGTAGTTTTTTCTTTAAGCTTTCCCATGTGGACTATTTTAACCTTAAATTATCTATTCCTCTATCTTTTTTATTAGAATTAAGTCTTCATCTCTGTAGTCCAGTACTTGATGTTTCATAAATTTATTGCCTAACAAAGCAACGTACTCTTCATGGCCAAGATAGGTATGGATGCATGGCACCTTGCATGTATAATTTAAAGATATTATCTTCAGAGTTACCATTCTCAACTTTCTATTTCAAACAATTCCTGTTTAGGATGTAACTTGCCACATGCTGATATCTATTCGAGTTCACTTGAACAACTGTAGTTTTGAAATTTTCTGAAGGAAAAGAACCAGAGGGGAAGGAAGAAATATGAAGTAAAGTAGTTGTGTAATCAGTGTTCTTTTTTTCCCCAAAGGGTCTCACTGGTCTATTCTTAATTAAGTCACGCTGAGTAGTGACTCTAGCATAATTAAGATTTATTTCAATTGAGTTATTCCATATTTCACTATGACAAGAGCTTGGCTTATTGTCTTTATGCAAGTACCGCGCTAAGTCTCTTTGATTAATTTTTCTGTAATTATAAACTTTAATAAGTTCTTTTTCATTGCAACACTAGGTTTTTGAGTACCTCAAGCTCTCATTTAATGTCCTAGGAAACACTGAAAGGAAGCAAAGTTAGGCAGTTAGTGAAAAAGAGACAGGGTGTAGTGTTGGGGAAAAGGGAAACTCCACAAAGAGGTAGCGTATCCTCCAACAAGGCTCTAAATAAAAAACGACGTTAAGACTATCTCAGAACACGAAGACTATCTCAGATGAAGGTGAAGCGGAAACCAAGTGAAACACGTTGTGTGGAGGGTAGTGTAGTCAAATTATAGACAGTCAAAACGTTGATTCTTCTTCCACGCCATCTTACATGAGCAAGAAGGCATTTGAACAGGGCAGGAAACAATACGGAAAGAAGCTCATCCATCACCTAAACTACTTCTTTTCACCGTAGTCTTGCATAAAGCACTGTCACAGACTAAGTGAGTGCAGATTCCCCCACCTCAGCATGGGCCTCTCCATGACCTGTTTTCCAAGTACAGCAAGGAAGGTGTCCCATTCTGGGTTTCACACACCCCTGGGGAGGAGATTCAGAGCTGCTTCCTTACCTGATGAAGCTGTAATGAGAGATGGAAGGTGCACACCATGCTGCAAGCACAGGAGTTGCATACCCCTGTTGCGTACCCTCTGCCTTCTATACGAGCAGCAGCACCACTATCTCCTGGAGCTACGCAGAGGTACCTACCTGGTGCTGAGTGCCGGCATTTAACATTTACCAAGGAGTAATCTGGAATTTGTGATCGCAGCAGCTCACAGGCGTACACCTCTGACCAAGAAGACTTTAGAGGGTTTTTTAGAGGCGTTCTTTGAGAGATGCCCATTTCTCACTGCAGAGCCCCACACATCTACTCACCTGCCTGAAACTGGAGAATGGCAACTGCTTCTTCTATCACATCAGTTAGGCAGAAGAAAGTTTTCTGGAAGTATTTCCTTTTAACCATCAAGATTTTCTTTTTCCCAAGTTTTCTGCCTCCTTCATGGCTTAAAAGTCGAGGACCTAATGTAAAACTTAGGCGCCCATCCTACTCCCAGTGGTGTGAAAAGTCATTACTTAACCACAAGGTTGACGTGGGCTGTGGCTTTTCAGGCCAAACACAGGGATCTGGCCTTCTTGCCCAGACAGGCAATCAAAATCCTGCTGAAAACAAGTAAGCATGAAGCAGTTCTGAACTTCATCTTTCCTTGCTTGCTTTGTTTCCTCTCTGACGTACCACTGTGCCCACAACACTATTCTCATTTTCTTCCCGTTTTCTCATTAAAGAAAATAAAGTTTCTCTTTCCCGCTCCCTGAGGCTATCTTTCCTTTGCAGCTCAACTTATTTTGTACTTTAATCTTCTGTGTGTGCTCTCAACCTTTTCAAAATTTTCCTATTTATTTTTGAAAACTCTGAGAGCATAACCCTGTTGAAATAAATGGAAGATGCTCAGATGCATCAAAGTGCAGACTCTGGTACAGAACTAGCTAATTTATAGCAGCACCCAAACAGCTAAAAACTTTCTTCAGACAGAAAAGTGTCCTTAAGAAAACTCAGAAAATAATTAAGCCTAAATTTCCATGTTTCTGCACTTTTTATCTCATAAACTTCTACTCTCTACTTCTTTTTACTGTAGGCATTTCTTTTTTTTTTTTTTTTCAGCACGCTTTTATCACAGAAATGCCTAGCTTTTCACGGCTTTTCTGTCTCAGAAACAAAAATTAATGGGTATTTCTTCATGCCCTCAGAAAGAAAATATTGCCCCTGCTTGGAACATTTTGTGCCAAGTTTCTGTTCGGAGCACATTGTCCAGGCTGAGTTATACAAGCCTCTGGAAACAAGTATTCTACTGGAAATGCTGATACAGCCTTAACTAGAGAAAAATTAATGGTACCTCAAGAGTGTCCTGCTTAACTTCAACTGCTCTGCATCAGCCTGCTGGATACTCCAGGCACTATTTCTAACACAGAGTGATAATGGTCTCCCCATTACTTGCAACACCACTCTTTTGGCATTCACAGCTGTATATTCCTCCTGAGCGCACATCAGAGTCTACCCTACTTATATGCTGAAGTCATGAAGAGATCAGCACAGCTTTTTCTGGAGAAGGGATATATCCCAGTGTAAGGCAGTGTGGCAGCTCTCTACTGTAAGACTGCTTCTCCATTTCCCAGGTGTACGTTGGATGTTGCACTGAGCTTCTCTGTAAAGGACAAAAAGCATCACTTTTAATAAGCCACTTGACAATAAGACATTAAATATTTTAGGTTTAGTCACGGATAGATTTTTTTACATAGGGATTTGAATAGGAATGTCAATTGAATAGAGAGTAAAAGTCTCTATGAATAGACAAATCTTGGTCAAAAACATTTTTTTTTCTCTTTCTCTTGCAATTCTGGCATGATACTTCTTTGATCTTATTACCTTTCATCAATAAGGACTGAATATTTTTCATGCTTACCACACCGAGGATAATTCCTGACCTATGAAAACATCCTGTCTGCCAGAAGCAGACTTTCTCTTGAAGAAAACCCTGTTGGTTTCAACTCCACACGAAGGGAGATTTTGCAGCATCTAGCACAGCAGAAGTGTTAGTACGTACCTATTTAAACATAGGCCCTCATTCCCGACGTCTAGACCCAAATACTAAATATGTAGGATTTGTCAGACGGGCGATTTTTGCCTCTATGGAAAAAGAAGAGGTGGTTGCAAAATTCAGTATTGTGGCCAGATCAACTTTCCACCCTGTGGTGGAAAAGCAAAGAGTGACCAAGGTGGCGACCTAGCTGCTATTATTGTACCTGTGTGAGAACTTCAGAGAGGGCTCATCTGGCTGTGAAAGCCTAAACAGCGACAGCACCTAGCCCTGAACAAGAACTTGACTACCTCAGAGTATAAAAACAAACTGCTACTGAACAGCACCGTGAAACCTGATCTAAGCCCTGGCCATGATAAAACCAGTTGAAGCACAGAACTTCGGGTGCAGCCTCTTAAGGCTGAGGCAGTTACATTCAGAGGTGATTCCACGTTATGGCATGACACAGGTGCTGATATCTAGTTTTCAAAACTATCAAATATCTAAGGAAGTCCCTGGTACAGCTTCGATCCAGGAAACCAGCTCTCTCTCAAGCAGTTCCTAGGCACAGTCTGGTTGCTGGCATGGCCCAGGGACCATTCCCACCAGACAGCTTGTTTACAGTTACCCTGGTTTTAGACTACATGAGTTTAATAGTATGGACAGGAACAGAGCATGCCAGCCTCCTTCGGGGCCGGCCAGCCACCCTTGATGTTGTTTGGTTTACTAGCCAAGTTACAACTTTTGACACCAATTCAGCCTATATTCATACCGGTATTTCGCTTCTGGAGATCTTAGTCTGGCAAAGCACTCAAGTAAATGATTTAGTTTAATCAAATTCTTAAGTCTCATGGACTGGTACATCTTTAAAATTTAAGCATGTGTTTAAGTACTGAACTAAATAAGGATGCACTTATCTCTGTGCTTCAAGTTAAATATGAGCTTTGCAGAAAAAGAAGCCCTAAAAGAAAAGGCCCTTTTCCCATAACATACTGAATCCTGCAATTATAGTAGCAATTTCACAATATGTAGGAAGACCGTGCCAAGCACATATATTTTTCAGGGTTTCGATTTCTGTGATGCGAGACATCTCAGGGACATTTTAGTGATTTGTTACAGTCATACAACACTCAGGCAAGAACAAAGCCTTGATGAGCACTTTTCCTGGAAAAATAACAAGAAGCTATTTGAATCAGAATGAGAATACAGTATTTTATGATGTTAAACCTCCGTTTTAAAAGAAAAAATGCCACTTTTCATTTAATGGAATTCATTATTTCTTTCAAGTGATGCTTTGGAGAAGTGCTGTGTATGCCTCTACTATGGATAAGAGAGGAATTACTTGATGAAGTTAAATCCAGCTTTGCCAATTAAAAAAAAGTAAAAATAAAAAGTCTGGCTTTGTGCCTAGTGTAAAACTTGCCATGGCATCATCTGTTGCTTTTTAATTAAATTAAATAAGAATGGTGACATGAATGAGACGGAAGTGGAGAATAAATAAACTATATATTCTATAACGTTAAACTATAAACGTTAACTATAAACGTTCTTGGGCTGCATCTGGTGAGGAACACCTATGTGCACCAGGAAAAAAAATCAAGTCGCCACTCCTGCGAAAACAGATGCAACTGCCAAGCCGTAAACATTGTGAATAATCCCATTGGCTTCAGTGGAGCCACTAGGATGTATAAAAAATATGCCCATAAATCTTTGCCAGTCTGAGGACTGGGATAAGCAGATATTCTAATCTGAAAAGCAGAGAGAGGGTCTTAAATCGGACATTTCCTCAACATCCTGATAAAGGTTCAGTGTAACTAATGTCTGTTTCTTATGAGAACAATAATTTCACAAAAACTTTGCCCTAACATATGAGCTCGATAGAAACACAGGCGCTATAAGCATTTAACAGTCTGATGACAAACAGTGTCTTTTCACGAAATAAGTCTTCCCCTGCGATGTCTGCAGCCAATACTTTATGGAAGCACACGACCAGATGGAAAGGGACGTGCAAAAACCAGATATCGAAGACCTCCCCTCATAGGCTGTAGTCAAAGGAGAGAAAGAGGTACTGCAATTCATCTAACTCAGACAGCTACTTTAAGATGAGAGCCCTTGCACACGCCTGACGGCAGCTACCAGAGCTGGTGCACAGCCTAGGACAACCAGTTCACATACCTGAGAGCGCACGCCTAAACTGGGGTCAGACTAATCTCTTTGAGGCACCTCTGTTCATTGCAACTGCAGCGGAAATCTTGAGAAATGATTCTCGGGTGACGGGCAATAATCAGTTTGACTGTTCGGTTTGTTTAGTGGGGGGTTAAGATGGGTCGTCAGGGCTGCAGGGTGGCAGCTGGGTGACGGGGGCATCCCAAACAAGGCAGCTGGGAGCAGCCAAGAGCCACGGCAAAAAGGTCTGAATTAAGCAAGTACTGCAGGGAAGAAGGTGGTCATTTTTTTCCAACTGTTGTTTATGTCCATTTGCACCCTAATTTAATGTAATGCTTGTTGGGTGGTTTGGGGTTTTTTGGCCCATAATGGTCAGCTCTTCTATCTCCCTTTACTTTGCAGAATTTGCTTAACCTTTCTTTTTACGAATTTAGCATTAGGTGTTTAATTACTGGAATTTCTCAGGTGTAGGCAACTTTACTATGCTACGAATAAACACCATAAGTTAATATTGGTTTTCTTCCCTGGTAAAGCTCCCTTGTTGCTGAAAACTGTTAATATTTTTCAAGATTATACCATGACCATATTTGTATAACAGCCTTTTACTGAGCTTGAAATTCTATACCAAATACTTATGTCTTTGAAAGACTGAAAACTTCAATAAAATATATTACTCTTAAATATTAGAAATTTCCCTTTCTTTAATAGAAAGATATTCAGTATCAGTGCATATTACAGGACCATTTTGTCAGGTTCCCTTACATTCAGTTTTAGAGGAAGTGAAAAGGATTTCTTTTAAGAGCAAATGTGGAGCCAAGACCTTGGGCAGCACCAGGACCTGGCACCTCCTTCCTCACAGGAAGGGTTGCAGGGCATCTCAGGGCTTGGAAAAAGCAGGGCAGAGCAAATGGCAGCCCTGAGCTGGCATGTAGTCCCCCCCAGACTATTGTCAGATAGAAAATTTACAGCCACCCTGAGGCTATGCTAAATGCAACCAAATGTTTGAATTTGCCAGAGGGCTCTGACTAGATAATGGCCTCTGTAGGACATAACCCAGTTCCTTTCTTCACCAACCGCTCATGCCAAGAGCTCCTTTCTCACCGAGTTCTCTCTCTCTTTCACATTCAGGTTTCTCCTTTCTCCTCCACAACCTTGGTAGCTCTCAGCTCTTCTTCCTACCATGGTGGTGGAATTGGGAGTTCAAGCCCTTCCAGTGCAAAGCCGTGGGCTATGGTTTTCTCAGGTTTTCTCTGACCGTCTCTGGGAAGCCCGAGGGAACCTGCCCACATAGTGCTCAGCGCTGCCCCACGGCTACGAGATCTGCCCTGCCTCTGTGCTATCACTTCTCTTCCTCTTGATAATGGAGGTACCTGAGTGAGCATCTCTTAGGCCCTTCAGTAAATAGTAATCTTAGAAGGACACGTTAAAATGTGTATTTCACATTCATTCATGTTTCCCCCACCAAGTGCAAATGGTAACGTTTGGGTTTTGCTTTGAAGTCTCTGGCTGTATCCCGAAATCCTTGTCCTCAGTACCCCGTCTAGAGGGAACCTACTGGACTAAGACTCTGTCCTTACCCATGGACCTGGTCTCCTTTCAAATGAAAGAGAGGAGATGGCGCAGGATCAGAAGACACAACCTTGTCGGTTGTATTGGAGAGGGCACCTGCCCTAGGATGTAGGCCTGTCCATCTTTGTCAGGATATTTTCCACAGATACACTTATTTTCCATTTCTAAATCAATCACCATTTCCCCAGGTGAGTTTTCCAGCTAGTGGCCCCGAAAGGCACTGAAAAAAAAAAAAAAGCACTTCTAGAAAACTGCCTCTGGTAGTTGTTGCTGAGGAAACTCTCCTTGGTGAAAGGAAAGTGGCTAGTTGTCATCTCACGCGGTGAAGTGGTAACTCAATTGTGTCTTTGAGCTGCGAAACATCTCCGCTGCTGAATGTGGCTAAGATTGAGTGCAGAAAACATATGCCAGTAGAATAATACTGAGGATGTTCAGCAGAGTTGCAAGAAGTCATGAAATCACTTCAGTTGAAATATTGTCATCAAAATTGTACAGCTTATGTTGCAAATCACTAGTCATACTACAGCAACTTACCAAGATTCTGCCTAGAAATTCAGGACTACTGAATACTACAACCTACGCAATAGACACTCAGCTGTAGCAACATATCTGTGCTGGTCCCATGTCAAATGCCCTCTTTTCAGTCCGTTGCACAGGTTCTTCTGGAAATCAAGACAATTCACTTATCAGAATGATTCCTGCACGTACAGCCAAGAATCTCAGCTGATATAAGTCAGACAGAATCATATAGCTGCAAATGAAGCACACTTCCTTACTTGTGGAGGACTTTGTCTTCAAGTTTCTGTGCCTTACTTAAGGCGGTCATATGAGACACGTTTCACCAAGCAATTTGCTAACATTGCCATTTTTTTTTTCATTTTCTACCATTTTCTGGTTTTATTGGATTTAACTGATTTGGTGTAAAGTACACAATTTTCTCCATTCTTCTTCTTCTGTCAGATTTATTTGAAGGGTAAACATAAAATAATTTTTCCTTGATTATATCATAGCTACTTAGAATCACAGAATCATAGAATAGTTTGGGTTGGAATAGACCTTTAAATGTCATCTAGTCCAACACCCCCGTGATGGGCAGGGACATCTTCGACTAGATCAGGTTGCCCAGAGTCCCGTCCAGACCTGATGTCTCCAGGGATGGGACATCTACCACCTCTCTGGGCAACCTGTCCCAGTGTTTCATCATCTTTATTGTAAAAAATTTCTTCCTTATATCTAGCCTGAATCTTTCCTCTTTTAGTTTAAAACCACTGCCCCTTGTCCTATTGCTATAGGCCCTACTGAAAAGTTTGTCCCTGTCTTTCCTATAGGCACCCTTTAAGTACTGAAAGGCTGTTGTAAGGTCTCCCCAGAGCCTTCTACTTGTACAGTCTTACTTGTGACTAGATGTTCACGCCAGCCAAAATGAAGGAAGCCTCAGAGGCTCTCGCTTTGCATGAAACCAGAAGTCAACACTGTTTCTCTTGCCATGAACTTAGTGCTGCCATTTCTACTGGTGTTGATTCTGTGCTACTTTCACTTTCATGAGGGAGGGTGCAGTTTTGACCCAAAGTAACAGCGGTACCCCAGAGAATTAAAGGGCTTTTTTTCACTGTTTTCTAAGGAACGCCTAGTCCAGAAACTTCATAGATTGCCATGATTAAGAAAAGGTAGCCCAGAACTGTGGCATGAAATTCTTCTCTTCATTGCCAAGGACACAGAAAAGCTTGATAAATTTTTTGTACACGTTGCAAACAAAACAATTAGAGTCTCGTTTCAACACCATCGTGTGTGCCTGGCTATGAGAGATACCCCAAAGGCTTGGGACTGCGTTCCTGAAACTATATTTGCTATTAAAATTAAAGAAAAGCTCAATATGAATTTTGAAAATAAATTTCACTTCCAGAAGATCTCTGGCCATGGAAAATTTCTCTCCTTCCCAACCTGGGTCTGGTCTGGGAAATTTTAATGATAAAGAATAATTGATGACAGGAAAACTGTCTTTCTGTCTTTCAGTGGCAGGTCTGACCTGCTGTCTGCAGGATCTCTTGTTTGTAGCTGGTGGTTCCAAAGAAGCAGCAGTTACCGTTCAGGTAGATAAAGTCACTTAGTTGAGGATTACAGAGTTTCGCTATTTCAGTCTATATTGGTACTTATACTGCCCTCCAGTGATAAAGACGGTTGTTCCAACCTGTATTCTAGTCTTGTAGCAGCTTGTTTCTAGTCATTGCTGAAAACTGCAGTTCTCATTCCAGAATTTTAGTCAGTTCTTGTCCAAAAATAATAATATAGTTCCAGTTATTTTTATTTGTCATTTTTTTGAAAAAATAAAAGTAAATACAGATCAATTAATTGTGAGAAATAACAGGTAACATGGACTTGAATATGAAAAAAAAAACATAACTAATTAATGAGATTTTCTTTGTTCCTTTTTTAATGCAGATTGACTTTTTAGTTTTAGTTCTTCAAAAAATTGTCCATTTTCATTGTTGTTATTCCTGCAAATAACTCCCTTATACTCTCAACATTGGATCCATGTGGATTTTGGTGGTATGCGGATTGATGGACCTTAGATCTGTTCTGAGTTGTTGGTTCTCTCCCACGCAGGTCAGAAATGAGGGTATAGTGTGAAAGACAGGTGGTATCTTCATGGCAGCATATGAAGAAAAGATGCAGTGGTTGTTAGCAGTTGAAGTTTCTATGAGCTCATGGTATCATGCAACGAAAATATGTATATGGTTCTGCAAATCAAAGTTTTGGCATAGTTTCTCACAGCAAATGAAATATTTCAGAAACATTATTGGTGAGGCTGCTGTAAGAACTCATCATCAGCAATGAACTGACCTGTCTGATTGTGGGTGCACCTAGAAGCATTAAAGATTGGAAAAAAAAAAATAGCAAATTTTATTCTGTCCATCTCATTCACGATCACTTTTGGATTTCTAACTGTAATTTACATTAGGAATGCTACAGTTTTGCTGATGGCTGTTTCTCCATCTCTCCTTTAAAGGAATACAACTATTATTTAGTCATCTTTCCTCAGAGGCAGAGATATGACGGCAGCTCACACAGATGTATCAGAGTTTCAGAGTGTGGGATGCAAACAAAACATTTCTGAGAAGCTGAGTAAGAGCCTGAGTGATTGGCTGGAGCAGAAATCCCCTTCGCCCTGATCATCAGTAGTAACTACTCCATTGCTGTATAAACTAGATTAAACCGTGGCTCCCACACTCATTGCAGCACTTTGGTTTTGTACAGTGATTGTCGGGACAGGACAGGTCAGTACTCCTGTGGCCTGAATCTGAAGGAGGTGACGTGACCTTCCCTTGCTGAAGTCAATGGGAAGCAGCCACTGAATTCGTTAGGTATAAGATCAGTCCAGGCTAAGCAGCTTTTCAACTACAACTACCACCTCACACCCAGTGTGAGGTACTGCGTCCACAAGATGCTGCTATATGGAATGAAAAGGTTTCTTGCTTTTTTCTCACTCTGGAGTGGTAATTTTAGCGGTCTTTTTGGACTAAACTTCCTTGCAATAGTATCAAAAAAGAGCTTGGACAGGACCGCGCGATATCTAGGCAGAAAAATTGCTGTGCAGATTGTACTCACTGAAAGAGTTAATATCTGAAAAGGTTTGCAGAGTATCGTCAGGGCTTGCTGGATTTCAGTCTGTTTGTCGGCAGCCAGTTCAGGAAACGATTTTATGTTAACAGATGATGTGCCTGAAGGTAGCACTGAGGAACTGGCCCAGGGATGGAAAAACACAAGACCTAATAGCAGACTGGCAGTTTTTATATCCTTTACACAATTGGAGCTGGCCTCCTAATCACCTCAATCTGGGCCAGGTTAATTGGAGCCTTCCCAGCCATGAGTCAGTCTCACACATTTTCTGCATCTTTGCTAATTAAGAGAATTTTCACCTTTTATAGTTGCTTTAGTATTCAGAGCAGTTTGCCATTGGCTAATTTTAATCATTGAGCGATGGCTTCAGCATTTCATGTTTGTGATGACATTTTATCACATTAAATTGGAATCCCATAGTGCTTCTTGAGCTATGATAGACAAGGAGGTCATCTCTATTCTGAATGTTATTCACGTGTGCTGATATTAAGCATCTACTACATTTTCATTCATCGCAATCTCTTCTACTCTTCAGCTGAAGAGATTGGAAACCCACCTGATTCCTGATAGAAGAACACAAAAATACTGAGTTCGAGACCCAGGGCACAAGCCCTTTGCTTTCATCCTATAGATGCTCTTGCTTTGTGTGATTTGGGAGAACTGGATACCAGAGTACTGAGGGGCTGGAAGGAATGAGCCAAGGCAACGTATTCTTTGCATCGTTGTTCCTCCATTTCCAAATCCATGGCACAGCGTGGAAAGTCTTCCATCGCCTTGAGCCAAAGGAGTGAGTAGAGGAGCTCGCTCTCACAACACAGTCGTTGCTTCTTGCAATCAGCGCTGGATCACAGCTTACAGCAGCTTTTCCCCTGTGCTCTGTGAAAGCTCCTGCAGTTGCTCTCAGGGATTTCCCAGCACTGATGCTTTCCCTGGAGTAACTCTTAATATTTCTCAACGCTTGGCACCAAGGTCCTCAAACATCCTTTTTGGTGCATGGTTGATAGGTATGCTGCTTATCACTTTAGCTGCGACTACTTGGACTTCGATCCAAGGTTAGCACAGCTGGAAATAGCCAAATTAGGGCATAAAGTAGAAGAAACATCACTAACTCCTATAAGCATCATTTACTTAGACTCATCCTACAGTGTGCAAAGGACTATTTAGTGAATTCAAAATCTGTGCAAACCTATAGCCTTGCAGAGAGTCTTTCTACATGGAACAGCTCTGCAACGATGAGAAGACGAGGCAGGTTTGCAAGCATAGATGCAAAGCTGTGTCAGCATGGCACTCTGCTGGAGCTCCTCACTCCTGCTCAGAAGTCAGGCTATCATCATGTGAGTAACATCACACAAACACAACTATGCCATTTTCAAGACCGAACTAGTACCTTTACACAGATCTTCTACAACTAACACTGGTGTCTCTCACCCAGCATAGCTTTACAAGCATAAATATCCACACTTCTGCTCATATCTTTCAAGCACAGGCTCACATCTCGCTGGCTTCTGTGGGAGAGAAGCATGTGCTTATGAGCTTTGTTCATTTTGTTCACGCAGGATTTGAGGAGTTTATTGAACTGTAAGTAGCTGGATATTTAATTCCTTCTAAGGCAGCAATAAAGACCAGTTGCAAATAGGATTTGCTTTGTTCTTGGTTGAGGAAAAAACCTATAAAGCTAAAACCGAAATTTAGCAATGCAAAGAAGCAGTCATATCATAACCATGCTGCCGTTTCTTCTTGGCTTCTTGTTAGAATAATAAATATTTCTGGGTATAGATGATAAAATTAAGGAAATAACTCAGAGAAAGTGCCTTCTTTTCAGTTCACATGAGGCTGGAGCCTTTTTTCCTGATTTTCAGGCAGTCTTGAAAATTTGTATCTAAGAGGTTTTCTTGCCCAGGAAATAATGTCAAACATAATGATCAAGTAACCACAGCTGTAAATTTGAAGTGTGTGACTTATGCCTGATCGTATACATCAGGCTCATGTTTCTTCTGTCTGCAGATTAGGTAATGCGGCTCATATCTCTCTGCTGCTGTTCTGTTGTACTGTACAAATCTGTACTGTACAAATCACAGTCTGTTCTAAGTAGTTGACAAAATAGGATCCCTGAGCGTGCGTGTGGACCAGCTCAAATTTTACACGGCTTGTTTAGTTCCTTCTATACCAAAGGGCCATGAAATTTTGGGAAGCCAAAGTCATGATAGTGTCAGCTCAAAGTCACGATGCTTAAGGAATAAATTTATGTTTGAAGGTAATGGTGTCAGCAAAGGTCGGCAGAAACAGTTTTGAACAAATCCCTGAAAAATACTGCTAAGCATCAGCTTTCTTGGGACTACTCAGTGAAACGTGCACCTGTGGCAATACAGAACTGCAATTCTAGAAAGCCTCTCCAGGCTCTAGCATTTTCGGAATAGAGAGTTTCAGAGTTATGCAGCATTTTCTTTCAAAGACGCTTGTCAATATCTTTCACCAAATGCCTGGAAGTTCAGTCTTAATCATTTTCTCAGAGTACATCTTAAAAGCGAATGACTCTGAAGGAGTCCACAGCTCTCAGAATATTAGTAAATCTGCAACTGCATAAGGCAGGGGAAAACTCATTCCTTTCCTACATATATAATGTCTAACACCAGCCAACAAAAAGATTAATAGAAATGGAGAGGAGTAGATCTATTTTTAGAGCTTTTTTTTTTTTTTTTTTTTTCCCTTTCCCTTTCTGGCAATTATCCAGATTTTGGAGGTTGCAGCCATTTCTGTTGGCAGGAGAAATCGATAAAGAATTCAGCTATTTCTTCAGCGTCCTCCTCTTTCACCTACAAGGCATGCGAAAGACGCTGCCTCCAGGCAGGAGGAAGCAGCTTCTCTGGCTCACAGAACATCCCCTCTTTGCCACCGGTTCAAACCAAGAAGTTTCCCACAGGCATTTTTCAGAACCACGCTCCCGGTCTGGCTGTCTTTGTTATTTTTATATCTCTGCTTCCCTGGTGTCTTCTACAGCCTTCCTATCTGTCTTTCCCTCCTACATGGAGGTTCAAACACCCCAAACCAGCCAAGTCGCCCCTTCCCACATAGAGCCCATACCCTCTGGATAACATCGCAGGCTTGTGATGGACAGAGATGCATAGGTTGTTTCAGCTCCCTGGCTCAGCAGGTGAGCTGCATACTTCATTTTACTGTCTCAGTCTTCTTTTTGCCTTTCCCCTGAGGCTTATCCTATGTGATCTGTTATGAAATACAGTTGGGGGTGGAAAAGGCAACACCAACAGCATCTCTTACGGTACGTGACATGATTAGTAATGGTTAGGATCAGCTACAACGTCGTCCTTGGTTTTTAGGTCAAGGGAGAGCCGGTCTTGACCTCTGAGAGCTCTGAACGGAGCTAAAATCAAGGTTTGATATTTACAGGCTGTTCAGATCAGAGTTGCGTCTGGGAGGTACTGTGCTACATCCACCAGGCAAAATAATTAGTCTTTCATTGAAATCCTTTTCCCTGCTATCAGCAATGATTTGGCTATTGCTGTAAATTAGGATTATAACTGTGATCATAAAAATGCAGTTACAGCGGCACTTATTTCTTATCCATACACAGCCACAGAGATGACAGACAACTTTCTAAATGAAAAGGTATCCATTTCTGTCTATAATGCACTGTAACATTAAAACTCTTCTGCAAATCAATTTGTACGTGGATGGAGTACAAACAAGGGTGACTTCATCGTAATTTTTTCTGACACCCTTATAATGGAAAAGCCTCAGTTTAAAGAGAATATAATTGGTAACAACTGGCAGCTTGGTAGCATATGGTTTTTGTGTACTTCTGTACGTTATTATTCTCTGACTTTTCAAGCATTTAATTCACAATCTGACATTCAAACATAGGTGACCCTTCACCCTTTAAGATTTCTTTGGGACATTTTATAGCGATGGTCTCTAAATAGTCATCTTGGCCATCCTGTTATAAATAGCTCATCTCCTTAGCATAAATTTGCACTTACGTTCTCAATTAGCCAAGTTTCTATTTTTAATTCTTCTGGGGATTTCCCAGAGGAGTAGCTCTCTTAAGACTGCAGAAGTGTAAGGGATCTCCTGCTCATAAAGTCTAACAAGCAGTCCCTTGACAGCTGGTTCATGGAAATGTGATTCATGTGTTGACTTGCTAAGAATAGATGTTGCTGAACCAAAATAGAAGTTCCAATGTAACAGAAACTCCCTTGAAACACTGCCAAAAGTATAAGAAACATCCATAAAGCACTAATGACCCAAGGTGGCCAACGTCTATAAAAGTCAGGAAATGAGGCAGATTTTTTAAGAGATACCTAAAGACAGTGCTTAGCTCCCATTGAGGCCCTCTGCTTAGGAGCTTTTAAAAATCTGGAAGAAACATACTTTTATCATTCTAAAGTCTTTGAAAAGCCTGTCTGTACAGCACCTTTGAGATTGCCTCGTTAGCGGAGCTCCCCAGACTGAGAGCTTCAAGAGGCCAGTTTTTCAGACCTTGTACTTTCACCACTTTTGTACCCCGTAAGGGATATCTCATTGAGGACTTAAAAAGCCTTAGATGTGCTTGAATATCCTGGCCACCCTAGTGTTAATGGGAGAACCCAAAAAATGTGAAATTGCCTAGAAAAAAAACGGAAACAGACCAAATAAGTTTCACGGCTTTTGAAGAGCGAGTTGCAGCAGGAATTGGGAAGTAAAGCCAGTTACAAATGCATTAATCTTTTAAAAATTCATTTATTATTAATACTGTAAGGTATACTTTCCCCTATTGATGCAGGTAAAGTCAACTTAAAGAGGCTTCATTTTTAAAATCTTGCTAGAATTCCTTTGATGTCTCAACCCTCTGCCTTCACTTAATAGGCAAGAAGGGCTCAATCCTAGATCCAGAGACTCACTGAAATCAGTCACATTAGTAGAGCCCTACCCAAGCTGACCCACTTGCACGATCAGCTACTCAAAAACAGTAAATCTGTACTCTGGAAGAGAAAGCCAAGCAAAATTTTAATCCTGTTTACATCACAGTTTAAGTGCTCAAAATGAAAATGCTTTGGGAAATGGACAGGACACGTCTGTGGAAATCGCGTGTAAGTGGAGTGGAGGCAAGGAGCATGCATAGTTGAGAAGGAATTAAATTCTCTGTAAAGAGAATTTAAAGCCTCTCCTGTGTGAACTAAAGCAGAGAACCCGTACAAACAAGGGCTTTTTAATGTTCAGGTAGCACATTGCCCTCCTCCCCTCTGTTCTGCAGGTGCCCTGCACTGTCCTGACAGGTCAGGAATTGTTTCAGAGATCTCACTGATGACTTAAGAGCACTCAGCACACAGCCATGATCTTTGGATTACACTTTAAAATTACGGAGTTGCTTATCTGAGAGATAAACCACATCCACAGTGTTGTTTAGGTCATTCCCAAGTGGAGAGAATCTGGACCCAGGGGTTTGGTTTCACTCACCGCAGAGTTTCAGGTTAGGTGTGATGCTGTGCCATCATACGATTTGTGCTTCTGACTTCTGTTTTGCAGTTTGGGAACAACTGGATATGAACCCTTGATATCAGAAGCTGAAACCCACATAAATAAGAGCAAAACGAAGGGTGTTAACTCATTGAATACCTTTTAGCTGAATAAGCCAAGAAGCAGAATAAATTTTTCACTGTGCCCTGAAACTCAATAAAGTTTAAGCACAGCAAAGCAAAACAGGAGCCTACTTTTTAATTAGATAAAGCAGACAGAAGAGAAAAACTAGTTCTACCCCAACAGCCACTATCAAGAATATATTTTTACAGGCATCTCTGGTATAGTCAGCATCATAAACTAAAACCTTTGAAAAATGGGGGTCTGTGCAGACCACAGGGACCTGAGAAACTTTGACGACACAATAAATACATCCACAGGGTCGTCAAGAAGGGCAGAGAGAAAACTTAGCACATGATGCACCGCTCTTACATTATTATGTCCAGATACCATTAATTTCTCTAAGATCAATAGGAACAAAAGAATTCAAAATTTCTAGATTGTGTGAAGGTCCAGATGTGAGGCTTTGGATAAGAGCGTATCATGAATTTCTTTCTTTTTGTGTAATCTTAGTAGCTGTGAAAAATGATGGACTGACAGTCCTAGAAACGTAATGCCTCCATGTAGCCAGAGCAGAGATAAAGCATGAAGTGTGAGATAACGCAGTGAGGAGTGTATTGAGGAGGTGAAGGAAGATACAGTAGATAGCGACAGAGTAGGAGTGCAGATAGCAACAGAGTAAGAGGACATTGTCAGACTCTTAATCTGCATGAGCAGCTTCTTGAAGGAGCTGTAAGGAGCTGTGCTGAGTAAGCACACCGAATTATTTTGCCCTGTGAGAGATTATGCCTCTTGGAAAGACGCTCATGTGCTCCTCAGTGTGGACATCTTTCTGCTTTTACACGTTGCCCATAGTGTTACATTTGCATGAACGCTTTTGCACGGCTGTGAATGAAGTATGAATACTCCGCCTAACTCTGAAACAGGGTTCCCCTGGACAACGCAGGTTTGCTTTGGTAACTGTTGAAAATTTTCTTCTGCATAGAAGGATACAATTATTAATCTGCTGGCAGTGCAAACGTCTCTTGCCCTAACGGGAGTGTGAAAACGTCTTGTGTGTGTATTTGCAGGCAGGCAAGGCCAGTTCTTTGTGTAAAGAGGTGCTGAGTGTTAAGTTTTTCATTTGTTATAGGTATGTCTTACATCACATCGCACTCAGCAACATAACCTATGAGGTTTTCTCTGTGTCAAGTTTGAACAAAGATCAAACACTAAATACAGTCGCCACAGGTGGGAGGACTCCTCGGTTGAGCTGTTGTCAAGTTCTCAAGGCAGCAGTGGAGTTTCTGCTCCCATCGAGGCTTTTAACCACGAGCAGAGCTGGTAAGATTTCCCAAATCGCACGCATTAACCTCTCTCCTCAACGTCAGCTCAGCCCATTTGTTGATCATTTTCAGTACCTTGTAAGAGTTCTTGTACAAAGGTCTATTTCTCCACCATCTATTGGTCAGGCTCTACAGCCAAATGGCACATCTCAGGGAGTGCCAAGGTGGTGTATCTATAAGTCCCCCTTAAGAAAGAGGTCACAGGAGCATTGGAGCCCAGGGGACTTGCATTGGGGTTGTGGGACAGGTAGCCCAGCTCCAAGCCAGTCAGGATGCTGAAGCTATAACGCCTAAGAAGAGGCAGTGTGGCATGACAGGGAATTAAAGTTTAATGTCCCAGGGACAAGAACTGAAAGAATCTAAGTTCAACAAACTGAAACCAAATATTGTCAGGCTGAAATATTAAAATGCTCCATGCCATTTCAAACACACCAAAATTAAATATTTATAAATCCATCTCTTTCAAGATTTAAGAATAAAATGAATAATAATAGTTACCAATGAGTAAATAACAATAGCAATAGTAAAATCCAACATTTCATCCCACTTTATAAGAAAAGCAAGTGTTGATAAAACAGCATTTTCCAAGGATTAGAAAATGGGTTGTACTGAACCATTGGTTGTGCAGCGGAGCTCATAGGGCTCTGTTGTCTAGGCTGTCTTGAAAGAAACAAAAAAAAAAGCCAAAGATTGCTGCAAGGCAGCTACAACCCTGGGGAGGGCAGATGGATAAAGACACATAACGTGAGGCAGAAGAAATAATGAGATAGTGCTGGTAACAGTTGCCCGTGAAATCTCCCACACTGTACTACCTATGTGATATCACTGCAGTATTGCTAAAATTTAAATTAACTGACTTACAATGGATTTATTGTGGCTAAAAAAATGAGCAGAGATTCAGCCCTCACATCTCCCTCTAACTTTCAAAATTGTCTTAGGTTTTCTCTTGCACCAAGTGGAATTAGACTGCGCTCAACAAAAGAAAAAAAAAATCTGAAAAAAATTGATAACAAAAATAAAGGAGCAAGATACAATTTCTTCTCTGCTTGAAAGCCTGGGCAAGCGGTACCATGTGTTTTCCCATCTGTGCAGAAGTTTTGTTGATTGCTCTGGATCAAAATTTAAGGGAGGAGGGACACTAGGGATTTTATTTCAGAACATAGTGTTGTAAAGCACAAGCAAGAAAAGCTTCAGTGAAATTCTGCATCCCTATTCTTGTTTTCCACCGCAGGGATAAATAATGGATGAGCAACCTCATGTTTTATTGCCAAGTGTAAATAAATGATTCATTTATTTTATATGTGTGTATATATATATTTAAACAGCTGTTTGTAATCAAATGATAGATTCTACTAGCTTATGACCCAGAGTTTAGTTCATGTTCCACGAGGAGGAAAATTTACAGTATGAATCAGCAAACGGTGGTTCTGCTTTCTCAGCACATGCATTGCAAAGCGTGGCGTCTCATGCATCATTCAGACAGAACGCAATGCACACCATAAAGGAGGAACTCCTCATTTCCTGTTGCGGTGCTCCAGCGTTTCCCGATGTTAGTTACCACTGAGCATTAAAATGTCCAGTGTTTCTGCAGTTTAGATTATACTCGTGTAAGGGCAGCATGTCTAGTGCTTGCTGAACAGCCATTTGTGAGGCTCTGTGCGTGTTTTCGTGCCATGACCAACGCGAGAGCATGCGAACGTCAAATGGTTTGAGTCCTGCAAAAGCTTAAGGAAGGATTAGTTACTTGACAGCTTTCAAGACCTGAGTCCTACTTCTGCTCATCCTGTCACAATTTGCGTTTCACTGCTCCACAGACTCCCGAAACTGCTGGAAATGCTCTGTATGACTGCAGCAGGTTTTTGCATGAGCTACAGGAGTGGCCTCTTTCCAAAACTGTTGGTTTACTTGACCGAAATATAAGTGACCACAACCTGTTATACAGAGGTAGATAGATTGAACAGAAGGACAAATGCTAGCGTAGTCCCCAGGGTAATGTCACTTCCATCAATTTTATATTTTGAGTACAAATCTTTTCCAATATCCATTCTGTTACTAATGGTATGTTCAGGACAAAGAGGAGATAATGCCACACTTTCTGATCTATTTTATTTTGACCTTTCCTTGATCATTTTGAATATCAGGATATAAATTAGGAAAGGAGACTGTGTTGGATTTATGACATGAAATTACCTTCTGAACTCAAAACTCTTTAATTTCATGTTTGAAATTGAACACCAGCGCAATGAAGCCCAAACTTCAGTCTCATTAACATCAAAGGTTCCAATACGTAAGACCTGACTGTCTTTTTTTTTAAGCGTGCAGTACTTCTAGTTATGAAACATTCGGCATTTTGAAACATATGGAAAAGTTTGAAATGTATCCGTATGTTTAGCCAAACCGCCTGCACACCACAGTGCTGATTCTTTTGATGGTGATGAGTCAGCAAAAATATAGATCCTGATTTCATTTTATCTTCTTGATGGAATCTCTGTCCTATCCAGCTATATTTTCTTTGCTAAAACAAATTCATCCTCCAGCAAGCCATGTGGTTTGGAACCTATGTGCAATTTCGAGGTGGCAATTTCGTAAAAAGAAAGGTTAAAATCAGACTGCTCAGTATCTTTGAGCTTAACAGCCTCACTGGCTTCTGCAGTTAAACTTTGTCTGACCTTGATCAGAGTTGACAAATAAATGATGACTGCTTTTAAAATTTCCAACCCAAGAATATAAATATGAACAAAGACTTCAACATGAGAGCCTGGGATTCTTCTGACCGAAATTTGTAGTGTCCATGTTTGGCCAAGAGACAGAAGTAGGCCTTTCCTGGGCACAATTCATTGTTTTATAACAAAGGTGAAAAAAAAACAGGACAAATGAATTATGCTCTAAAATACCCTACTTCTGTCTCTGTTGATGAGGAAGGAAGCTTGGGAGGTCTAGTTCAGGCATAGATGTTGACATTGCAGAGGTGAAGCGAGGTGAATAAGTCCTTTGTGACTCTGAAGGGATTTCTTTGGAGTCCGTCTCCTCTGAGGATGGCAGTCAACAGACAGGACAGTGGGTACGGCCAAATATCTAGCAAAATTTATTCCCAGGGAGCACCAGCAAAACGACAAAGATCAGGATGAAACACATATGAGACCTGCCTGAAGCTTAGCAACAAGAAGAACATTTTCATGAGCATCAGTGGGCTTTGGAACAAGCCTGCTGAGAGAGGAATCTGAGAATGTGTTGACAAACGCACCTCAGAAGAGGTATGGATACATACAGAGGAATCAGCAATGAAGTGTCGAACAAGAAGAGCTGCATTATTGCTATATTCATTGCTGATCCTGACCTTGGGGTGACAACAATTAATTATTTTCAGTCGGGCTTCCATTAAAATCCAGAATTAAAACTGTATATTTATTTGTAGCTTTAGGGGGGGCAAAATCACAGAAAATTATCTAGACAGTGTCTAAAAGTCGGTAATTTAACAGTGACTATTTTAGACAGTGCAATATACTTACTCAGTGCAGTAATAAATTATGTGCAGTTTGCCAAGTAATTTACCCAGTCCTCTTTTCATCATTTCAGCTTCAAAATGCTTTAAATAAACTGTGACATTATGCAAATGACTGTGTATTTATTTAACTGTTTCTTTTAGACACTAATCATGCAAGCAAGAAAATACCGGGTATTAAATGGACTATGCAAAATAGATACAAAATCCCAGACTTTAGACTCTGTTCTATTAATTAGATATGAATGCTAAACTGTTCATAATTTTAATGAGGAGCATAAGTTAATGTAGATGCTGTACATTCATTTTTCACGTAAGATCTCATTTCATCGCGTGGACACTTCTTTCCAGGGGAGCAGCCGCTTTGTAAACACAAGAGTAAACACACATTGGGCATTTTTCAAGTACCCTCGCATGTCGGTGCATGGTTGAGTTAAGTAGTGATCACGTCATTTAATGTGGTTCTATGAAAATGTCCAGGTTAGAGTCTTGCGCCTTCAGTCAAAGTCCCCTCATGCCAGCCTGATGTGACTGGGAGCCCTGCGGTGTTCAGCTGGAGGGTCCCGGCTCGTGGGCATGTCCTCACCTCATAGACAGCACAACACACCAGCACAACATTAGCAGCACTCCGGTGCAAAAACTGTGTGTAAAATTGCAACCTTTACTGTGTAATTGATTTTAATGTTTTAGTGCTAATTAATACTTGGATTTATTTTTTTTTTAAAGATGGTGTTATAATCATTAAATTCCACTCTGTGCTCTGCTATGCGCAGATAGTTGTTTTGCTGAGTTCACAATGTTAAAATTCCACGTATGGGTTTAGATCCACTCCTGCCAGTCCGAGTCACAGAAAATGATTAATAATTCATCAAATATTAATATCATCCCTTCGAGTCATAAAAGGCTGCAATATGCATCTATGATTTTTAGATAAAAGTTGATGACTGCAGGCTTTTTTGTAACAGGTAACATAGTAGGGGGGAGAGATAATCTGATGAATGCTGTTATTTATTTTAACTTTTATATTAGGTTCATAGAAAAAAATAATCTCTCTGTAACCTACCAAGATTTATCAGCCCGTGATATTTTATAATAAAGACGAGACTGATTTTCTAATTAAAGATTTGTCAAATAAAGAAAGTAAGCGTGCATGTATTTTCTCTCTTTGGGGGACAGTCATGTGAAATAAAATGGTGGAGCTGCATTTGCAAAGTCCCGTGTCAATGCATTTCCTTGCTCTGCGTAGATCCATTCAAAGGGCCGGGGACTGAAAGCGGTGGTGGATGCACGTCTATAAAACAGACAACAGGGTCATCTCTCTGGATGCTTAACCTGGCAGTAATTTCCACTTTAGCCTACCCACTTTCAGATGCACGTGCCCAAGGTTCCTTATCAAGTTCTACGTAAAACGCATACATGCTACATAAGCTTGAATCATATGGGAGGGACTTGTTTAACTCCAGCAAGATGCAGTGAATACTCACCACTTGCTAGATCATAGAATCGTAGAATGGTGTGTGTTGGAAGGGACCTTAAATATCATCGAGTTCCAACCTCCCTGCCATGGGCAGGGACACCTCCCACCAGACCAGGTCGCTCAAAGCCCCATCCAGCCTGGCCTTGAACACTTCCAACAACAGGGCATCCACGGCTTCTCTGGGCAACCTGTTCCAGATGGGAATACGGTGTCTGGTATAATCAGATCCTCTTGGATTGAAGCATTCAAGATCCTCTTGGATGTTGTGGTGAAGGGATTTGGTAAACAAGTCGTAGCCTTAGGACTTTGGAGTCTTGAGGCTGTCAGTCCTCATGAGCAGAAGTTCTTTTTCAGACCTGAAGGAAAAGGGAAAAGATATGGTGCAATGCTGGATCTCAACAAAATGCAAAAAAGGAAATATGAAGACTGATTTTTTCCTTCTGTTAACATCCAAAGTAAAAGGTCCTCTGGACCTTGATTTCAGCAGACATGATCAGTTAGAAATACAAAATAAGTATCTGGTGGTTTTCTTTCCACATCTTCTCAGACACTTCAGAGAGGAATATTAGCTGCATGTGACATGGTAAAAGGAAATAAATAACAGATTGTTCACTTACTGAGACAAAAAACATGCACAGAAGGATAACGATATTTTTAACCTTCAATCTCTCCTTTTCCCCCCAACTCTCAAAACATCTGGGCTCAGATTTTCTATCCATTTGAATATGAAAAAAACTTTTTTTAATTGTCCTGCAATTCCTGCTCGATTTCTGTATTATCATCACATTACTGATAAGCTTATCCAATATTATGTCCATTTTAAAATGTGAAGCCCCACTAAGTAAGAACATATAAAGTGCCTTAGCTATGTTTGATACAATGGACAATAATAGTTTTGAATTCACCACTGCAATTTATGATGTCAATAATCTATAACATAGTACTGCAGCATCTGCTATTATGTTATAGTGAGCGCCATAGGCTGACCGTTACTCCTGGATATAAAACTCAAGATCAGATCTCAAGGGCAATAATTCTTTTAGAAACAGGAAGTATTTTAGAGATTTGGAAACTGTATGAAGAGCACAAAAAGGATGAGAAAATAGATCTGTGGGTCTGAACACCCTCTGCAATTCACCCACAGGCAAAGGAACACTTTGGAGCACTTTCACACCAGATCTGGGCTGAATGCATTAAGGCAGACTCCAGAGCTGTCCGTCCGTGGCACGAGGCTGCTCCCTCTGGGTCAGTGCGTCCTGCTGAGAAGCAAGTGGCAAAAAAAAAAAAAACCAAACCCCAAAAAAACCACACCAAAAATAATGAGCACCAGAACCAGCATAGGCAGAATTGGAATAAAATATCTCCATGATAAAAACTCTTCTGATCTCTTATTATTTAAAGACAAATGCAATGTCTGGAAGAAAAGATTCAAAATCCCTAACAAAAGCCTTTTTTGTTCTTATTTACTAGAATTTCTCTTACTATCCTGGTTATCCTTGCAATCACTCAGTCCCTCTTTGAAGGTCACTATGGTCCATATAGTACTGCTGAGAGCACAAATTCCACTGACCATAAATCATCTAAAAAAAAAAAAAAATCCAATTCCACACTGTAAAATTTGCCACTACTTGGTTTCATTGACAATCTTGTTAGACTTGTGCTGGATATTTCTCTTTTGCTACCCCTAAATCATTCGTTGCTATGCATGCTCTTATCATGTCTTATAAGCAGATCTAATACTCCGGCATTAACACCAAGGCACCCTCTTTTGGTGGGATCATGTTAGTTAAAAAAAAAAAAAAAAAGAAAATCCTATTCCTTTCTTCCCTTTCATAGGCATAGAAGATTCTTATGCCACTCCTGTGACTCCTGACATTGAAATGTAATTTTCAGAAAGCACCTATATATTTTAAATGTCTTTAATACACTCACATTTTTGTCCTTTCAGAGAAAGGTTTATCGCATTGTCTGTTTGTTCTTCCACTTTCCCTTCCTCTCTGCTCTGCTGTTTGCTTCGAAACCCTCATGCGAAAGGCAGCTCTATGCAGACACAAATAGTCCATTAACCCCACTTTGGAAAGCCGGCTATCTCTCACCTCTGTAAAAGCATAACTGAGCAATGCTCATAACATATTTTGAAATATTGAAAATCAGTTTTCTGACACCCTCTCCAAACTGATACCTACAAGATAATTACAGCAGCCCTAAAATGTGAGGTAATGTTAGAAAATCAGCATTATTTAAACCATTTTTATATTACTTAAGCTTCGATACTTCCTATTTTGCCTGTTTCATGTTCTTGCCCTTGTTTTCATCTCAAAAAGGTCAGTGTTATGCAAAAAAGCCATCAATTTTCTTCGATTATTTTTTTGTCTGGAGATTGAGAATAAATTGAGAATTGTTACTGGGATCCCTACAGCAACTGTAACCAGAAGACTTCTATCTGTGGGGAACAGGAGAAGTTTTCAAAAGGTGGGATCAAGTCTCTTCTTTGGCAGCTGTGCCGTGACTGATGTGCCTACTCCGGGGTGAAGGTAATCTCTGATGTAGCTCCGTACACGTAGACACCCAGGCAGGAGTCTGAATACGGAGACGAGTCCCCCCTGCAAAGTTAAGTGCAAAGAATCCCCTAAATTGGTCCCTAAATCACGTGAACCGGTTCCCATCTAGTCTATTTAACTGGGGACGGGGGGGAGAGTACCCAAACAGGGTAAGTTTGTAATCATTTGCAGTATTTTAAGCCAGTCACTTTGCGTCATGGTAAGTGAGAAAGGATTTTGCTGTAGTTACAATCCCACTTCATCCTTATTTCTCCGGAATGGCCATAAGGCCAAGGGGCTGATTACAGGAATGCAGCCACTGCTCAGACTGCCCTGCCAGCTCAGGCACTTATTGAAATGCACATTCTCCTCATACAGCATTCTGCCTTCTGCATTTATTAGTGTCATTATTAGTAAATGCAGAGAAAAATTGATACAAAGCATTTGGGTTTAGTATACCGGATCGCCCTGTCTTCGGTAATAAGGGTTGCAAACGAAAAACTGCTTCAATGAGATTGCTCAGCACAGCTTTCCCGTGATGAGTAAACTCTCTGGGATCTCCAAATGATCCTAAAATCCATGTTTTCCTTCTATGCATTATGTATAAATATGAATTCCTAATCAAGATGTGCACTCTCCTTTTGGTAAATATAGTAGAATAGTCCTGAGTTAGTAAGAAATAGCTTTCTACTCTCTTAAAAATTCAGATTCTTCTCTAGTGGGTCTTTAAATCTTTGTTCCAGGAATTGATCATCCCATTTTGACGTCAATGGCCAATACTGAGGTTATGGAGTGCGGCAATTTTACAGCCAGCTCCTCTGTTTTCCTTCATGTTTTACAATTAGCCAAAGTTTTAGCAGAAGCATCAGCTGGGAAGAAAGCCTCTTGTCATTTTAGATTCAGCAGCTACAGAAGATACCAAGAAAGGTCAAAAACAAAAGCAAACATATGTCTTCATATTTACATTTAAAACAGGCAGCCCAAACAGCAGAGAGCTCTTTGCATTTGTTAAGCACAAACAAAGCATCCTCTGTAGTGGAGTTTGAAGGTGACTGATACATCAGCCAACGATATTTTATGGTAAGTGTTTACAAAAAGAAGTATTTAGGACAGAAAACACCACTTGTCCCCTGGGACTATGCTAACCCGTGGTTCCACCTTGGAAATGGCTCCACATCAAGAAATCTAACTTAGCATCTTAATTTCTTTTTTTTTTCTATTGTTTACTTATGTGCCAAAATTTTCCTTTTATTCCATCTTTTTTTCATCTGAAGACAAATCTTCTCTCTAGATTGTTGGGTTTTTTATTCGCTAACACTTTTTCCTTGCGGCCCAATAGGCAGAGCTGCACAGATGATAAACCAGAGCAATATGGTTATTATTTTACCTATTGGTTTTCATATAAACCATCCCTGAGTTAAATTTAACAAGTTTTCTGTTCACCTGAAAAATCTGCACGCCTTTTATAACCTGGGATCAAGCTTGCTGACATTCTGCAGTGATCCAGACTCTGACTGAAAATTATTTTCATTTTTTTCTCTCTGTAGTAGCAGAGCCCATTGCCAGAACCATTTGCATCGTGTGAGTATTCTTCTCTGAACTGTCCGTTCTTAAAATAGCTCAAAACCTTGACATTTCATTGAAAAAGTTTAAGTTTACGTACAACGTACTTTTCATGGAGCAGAGGTGGGGAAGTTTGATCAGTTCTGGCTCTGAGCTCCTTTGCTTTCCGTACTGAACACACTCTGAAAAACTGTGGCTAAAGCTGTAAATGTTATAACACAAAAGCTGTGCTATCCTCACTCTCTGACAAATGGCCACGCTGTCCAATACGAAACACTTCTCATCATTGAGGGAGTCTTTATTCTAATTACAGTCCTGCTACACACATTGCATTTTTGGTTTCATCTGTCCTATATCGTCATACTAATGCCAGGGCCCGGCCTAGCCACCAGAACCTGGTTATCTACGCTAATAACCTGTTAGAGCAGTCTTTGGCGTGGCTTTGGCCCAAATTTGGCAGCGTAGTGTCCTGTTATATCCCTCCCCCTGCCCAGTACGACAAAGACATAGTCAAACTGGGGAGATTTCACCCAGATGACATCACGAAGATGGTCAGGGGGCTGGAGTGGTATATGACACAGGTAGGCTGTCAAAGTGGAGATTATTCACACTACTAAAAAGTGACATGGCTGATCTCGTACCGCACTTCCACGGTCTAATTGGGGTTAAGGAATAAAGATAAAGCCAGAGTTTTCTCAAAAGTGCACAATTGAAAGGGCAAGTGACAATGGGCGCAAAATTTTATGAGGGAAATTTTGGTGCAATACAAGGAAAATAAGTTTCACCACAAGAGTAGTCAAATGTTTAAACAGGTTACTCAGAAAGGTCATGGAATTACCATCTTTGGACGTACTTAAACTCAGATGGGCATTGAACTGCTCTATGAAACCCAAGTGATCTTGAAGGTAGCCCTATTTGAAAAGGGCTTTGGATTACGTGACCTCCAGAGGTCATCTTGCTCTTCCAAGCTAATTTAGTTTACAATCATATGATTTTATACTTTAATACCTTATTTTAACATAGATCTGTCCAGATTGTGCCTGTTGACCTCTGCACCAGAGGTTGGACCCTGACACTATTTAATTCTAGTACAGATGGAGCTTTTCTGCTCCAAAAATTGGGCATTGTGTGCCAGAAGTCCGTCATTTTCCTTCCTTGTCCTCTGTGATTATTCACAATGCCATATATATGGCATATATAAAGTATATATCTGCATCAACAAGCCTTTGTGGAGAGCAAGAAGAGATTTTTACATTACTAAGCAAGGTTATTTCTACTTTTACTTCACACTGAAACATTTTAATAGCTATTAAAAAGGGAAAAAAAACAAAACAAAACAAAACCAAAGGCACTCATAAGTGTTGGTTTATATTTTAGGAAAGATGAAAAAGAAGGCAAAGCACAGAATCCCACACTATAGTTTTCTTGAATATGTAATGTATGTGACAAACTCTTCATCTAGAAAAAGTCATCAAAACTCTACCAAGTTTCTGAGGTTCCAGATTTAATTGCATCAAGGTCAGCTAATTTGTAACAACAAACTATGACATATCCATAAAGTAGTATCTAAATGACAATAAATACACAATTTAATTCCAAGTTATAACACACTGTGGCAGATTGACCTTGGCGGGACACTGGGTGCCCACCAAGCCACTCTATCGCTCTCCTCCTCAGCAGGACATGGAGGGAGAAAATAAGATGGAAAAAAAATTGTGGATCAAGATAACAGCAGTTTAACCGAGCAAAAGCAAAGGCCACATGTGGAAGCAAAGGAAAAATAACGATTTATTCTCTAATTCCCACCAGCAGTCCAACTACTTTCCAGGAAGTAGGGCTTCAGTACACGTAATGGTTGCTCCGGAAGACAAATGTCATCATAACAAATGTCCCCCCTGCTCCTCCTTTCTCTTAGCTTTTGTTGCTGAGCAGACGTCATATGGTATGGAATATCCCTTTGGTCAGTTTGGATCAGCTGTACTGGTTATGTCCCCTCCCAAAATCTTGCCCACCCCCAGCCTACTGGGTGAGACAGGGGGAACGTTGACAAGACAGCCTTCGTGCTGTACCAGCACTGCTCAGCAGTAGCCAAAACACTGATGTGTTATCAACACCTTTCTAGCTACCAATACAAAGCACGGCACTATGAGGGCTGCTATGAGGAAAATTAACTCCATCTCAGCCACACCCAATACACAAATCTTTTCTACACTCCCTTCTGATACTGTATGCTAAGTGTTTTTCACGACTACAGTGTTCTGAGACCTCTTGTAGATGATCTGTTGGCATACGGGCCATGTGGTAAGGAAAACAGAGCTCCAAAGACCATACCAGAGAAGTCATCTCCTTCATGGCACAATCAACTGAGGAGAAATCTAATAAAGCATCAGTGTAGGCTAATACACAAGCCGTATGCAGCTATTTCTTTCTTTTCAACTGAATCAGCTTTGGAGATAGCCATGGTAGGGTTCTCCTATGTTCCTCTCTGCTTTTACTGAGATTGATGATAAATTCTCATTGGCTTTATGAGGAAAATAGGAAGAGAGCTGGATCTACCATGTCTTTAGCATCTTCGATGCTTGAAGGATCAGTAAGCTCTTTCATGTAGATATGAAAAGATACACATCCAAGTGACCATTTAAGTCTTTTTCATCATAATTAAGACCCGAATCACTGAAGTAGTTAATATATACAATAACCTTTGTACTGTGCCTTTACCCCAGAGGAACAATGACTGTGATTCATAAGGTTCATTATGTGCTACATTTGGCACATTGTCAACAGTACTACCTTTTAAAGAGTCAGGATTAAGGGTAATGGAATGGAAAATTTCCTTTTATCCCATCACTGGGTCAGTCTGGGTGTATCCCATGTATTAGCTTGCAGAGTGTGTGCCTTCAAATAACACGTCCTTTGGGAATTTCTAAAGGGAATACTACCAACACAAAGGAAAAGGAAACAAAGTAAAGTGTGTTCAGTGACTTGAAAGAATTAGTTCTTTACTTTTATTTTCTTTCCTTTTTCTTTTTAGTTGGCCTTTCCAGGTTCTTACTAAAAGCATAATTTAGTCAAAGGTTGTCTTCCTTTTTAATGCTAAATATGTAGGTTGAAAAGTACACATTGTCTGGAATTCAGGGTTACAGATAAAAACCATTTACCTTCCTCTGACAATGCAATCAGTGTCTGGCATTAGAAATTGGGCCGATTTCAGAAGGTTTTACAAATTGCCTATGCAATCCCCACCAAAACCAAAAGGTTTTTTTATTCAATCCTAAATTATCTGAGGGAACTGGGGTTGTTTAGCCTGGAGAAGAGGAGGCTGAGGGGAGACCTTATCACTCTGTGCAACTATCTGAAAGAAGGTTGTAGAGAAGTGGGGGCTGACCTCTTCTCCCTGGGTTCAAGTTATGTCAGACAAGGTTTATATTGGATATTAGGAATTTTTTTTTCACTGCAAGGGTTATTAAACATTGGAATAGGCTGCCCAGGGAGGGGGTGGATCTGCCATCCCTGGAGGTGTTGAAAAAAAGGGTAGATGTGGTACTTAGGGACATGGTTTAGAAGTGGTTTTGTCAGGGTAGGTTAATGGTTGAAATTGATGATCTTAAAGGTCCCTTCCAACCTCAGCAGTTCTATGATTCTGTGCTTCTATAATTCCATCCAAGCCAGAGTTGCCATATCCCGGGTATTAATCTACTTTTATCTCAGATCTGATAAACCTCTTTCCCTCAAATTCCCTGTCTACCCTATCATGCTAGAGAATCAAACAACATCACATAGTTATACTGGTAAAATAAATGTCTCACTTAGTATAATTCTTAGTTGTTATTAGGTAAAATTTTCATATTCAAACTGCCTGCTAGAAGTCATTTTGATTATGAGAAAAAAGGAGGGGGAAAGGGAGGGAAGGGGAAGGGGAAGGGGAAGGGGAAGGGGAAGGGGAAGGGGAAGGGGAAGGGGAAGGGGAAGGGGAAGGGGAAGGGGAAGGGGAAGGGGAAGGGGAAGGGGAAGGGGAAGGGGAAGGGGAAGGGAAGGGGAAGGGAAGGGAAGGGAAGGGAAGGGAAGGGAAGGGAAGGGAAGGGAAGGGAAGGGAAGGGAAGGGAAGGGAAGGGAAGGGAAGGGAAGGGAAGGGAAGGGAAGGGAAGGGAAGGGAAGGGATCATTTTGGTTGGAAGGGACCTACAATGATCATCTAGTCCAACTGCCTATATTACTGGATATAGAATCAAGAAAGAAACAAATAATTCCTGTTCTTCATGTCTTAAACACCCAGGTTTCCTCCAAGGTAATTGGAAGAAGGTCCTAGGTTAGGCAGGCTTGGACACTGTGATCAATTGTTGCTTTCCAGGATCCGGTAGCTTCAGACAGAAAGCTTAGATCCTTTGTGAGAATGGGAATTACTGAAAATAAATATTTACAGCAACTTGACGTTTTAGACAAACTGCACATTTGCAATTGCTGCTTCAGTAAAACTGGAACGGAAGGCTATATGAACACGCTAGCTCTTGGATAGTCACACCAACAAGTTAATTTCAAGAACTTGTCATTTGCACAAAACTGGTGATGAACAATGATGATTTATTAAACTCAGTGGCAGAAAACTACTGAAAAAAAAAAATTGAACTGTCTCCATCCATCAACACTTCTGTTTGAGGAATCAGGTATTCCACATCATAAAAAATGGGATCCAAGTGTTTGGTTTTGGTTATTTTCCTTTTTGTTTGTTATATTGCTACAGGCAGAAGCAAGGTTACCCTATGGAAATCATCATGCCTGCTCTTTGAAAAGTGCTATTCCCTTGTCTTCTCTTAAGCTTTGTGGTAAATTCTCTGCCACCCCGTCTCTCTAAAATAATGTGCGTGGCCTCAGGAATGTCTTTATCTAATTCCTGCTGCATGCTAGGTTGTATTCCATTCAGCTGGGCTGATCTGTATGCATTTGGATTTTCCAGCTAATTACTTTGCTCTATTTGTATCATTAGTTTTATTGTTGCTGTTCTTAAGAGGCTTTTCCTGCCTAACTAATTTCCAGATTTTTTGTTTTCCTGAAATCCCGAGTTACAGGAGCCAGCAGCAAACCACTTGTGTTCCTAATCATAATCCCCAGTTTCTGAAACCTTTAGGCTTTCTCATTACTCCTCCTAGAAAAAAGCATTTAAAAGACGTATTTCCCTTCTCGATGTCCTCTAGCCAAAACAGGTTTTCCACATATAAAAATTCCTACACACAGGACATGTGCAAGTTACCCCTGGAATTTTAAATGGTGAATATAAAGCACAGAGGACTTGATGCCGTGAGGAATCTTGTTCCCCCAGGTGCAATACCCTGTCGACACGTTTTCAGAGAGGAGCAGTGTGTCTGTACCCAGGCAGTGCCCTGTCACCTTCTCAGATCACATCAGCCGCTGCACAGCAGAGCCATATTTCCACTTGCTCATACTGCTTGCAGAAAAACACAGCATTTTTCTTGTCCAAGCGCAAGGAAAAGACTTCTCTCCCTTTATGTAAACTGCAGCCAGTTGCCCTGCAAGAGACACTCATCTATCTCCATCTGTCCCTCAACATCACACCTGGAGGAGCTCATGAGGTTAAGTTGAGGACCACAGTCGGGCCATCTGCCTTTGGCCTCTTGCATATCACCACCACTGTGCGTCACCCAGTTACTCCTATGTGACAGGCAGTAATTTGCATATATGGCTAAACTGTATTTTCACAGAATCATAGTATCATAGAATATGTCAAGTTGGAAGGGACCCATAAGTGCCATCGAGTCCAACTGCTGCTTCTCACAAGGAGGAGACTGAAAACTAAACCATTTTCCTTAAAGGCCCTCAGGTTTGAACTAAAGACATCAAGGAATGGGGAACCCACTCCTTCCCTCCATAATCTGTTTCAACACTTAATCAAGATCAGTGCTTAAAACATATTATCCTGGTTTATTTTATTTCTTTATTTGTTTAGTATTTGTGTTCTGTATTTTCACACTACAAACTGAATCTCCACTGAACCGTCTGCCTGACTCGGTCCCTGGACACAGTAGCTACGGTGACTTTGCTCTGGGATGGAGGAAGTGGGCTCACACTCAGCTGCTGCTGAAAATCCTGCTCGTTGCCACCTTATATTGAAGTTAGCAGCCAGCTGCCATCGCTTAACCTGCTGGTGTGTCTCGACGTCTCCCCACACCTCAGTGAGGAGGCGGCTCAGACTTGCCGATGAAGGCTGGCTGTCCCCAGGACACATGGCAGCAGTCTCTTCTACCAACAGTGGACCCAGCTCTGGCAGCAGCTGCTGCACAGCCCAAAAAGGTGTTAGAGACTTATTCCGGCTTTGTGGCCATTGCAACACTTGCTCCGAGAGCAGAAATGGCATGTTTAGGGACAGCTTGCAGACGTCTACTGGGAACTGACTGACTTCGTTTGGATTTTACCCCAGATTTCTAGCAACAGTAGGGCAGATATCCTAAAGGGGATAATGTTAACATTTACATGCACATTAAATGTGGGTATTTCAATTCACCTTTTTAATGCTATCTAGATGGCAGTACCTTGAACATCAATATTTTTGAACGAACACTGTCTTCACCATGGTACGCCTCTAAGTTCACTGATGTTTCCTTTGCTTCTGGTGTACACATAGTCCCTATTAACAGCAGAGGAGGAAATAAATTCTTAAGCACTTTCATAAGCTTGAGAGTCTATAGTTTTCTCTTCCAGCAACAGTGCTTTGCCAAGTATGCCCCTTTTATTAATACAAATCTATTGGAGGTGTCGCACTCTCCTACCTTCTGCTGAACCTGACCTTGGAGAAGCGCTGGGCTCATTTGGTATATGGAAATGGAAAAATACCCTGTCCCCCCCTACCTTCCCCATTGCTTCCTTCTCAGCCAGTTGTCATCCTTTAACAAGCGAAGGAGCTGTACATGGAGGTAAGCAAATATAATAAATCGATCTCTCTGAAGATGAATTTTTTTTTTTTTTTTTACTTTATAGAAGCCTTCAGGACTGAAATTTTAATAAACAGCTCTTCATAAGATATCTGCTGTCACTTTTTATTTGTCTAAAGCATTTATTTCCCATTGGTGTATCTTTCAGCATTTATCCAAACCAAAAAAAAAATGCTACTTACTGGTATAAACAGGCTTGCAATATTTAAGCAAAACATATAAGCTATTTGAGAAAAGACGGGTTGACAGCAACATTTCCAAAATAAGACTATAATCTAATAAAAACATTATCCTGGCTTGTATCTGCACAGAGAATAAGAAAATTAATGAAACGTTGTGACAAATAAGGACTGGGAGAATTTTCCAGAGAAGGGAAAAATGGAAGTGGAGTTAGAGAAGAACAAAGCAAAATCTTCTGAAAAGGCCATGTTTGACGACAAGAATTTATGGCTTCTCTTCTTCTCTCAGTGGCCCCTCTGCGAAGGCGTTCCTCATGCCAAACACGGATGATTTGTCAGCTGTCCACTAAACTCTTTTTCTTCAAAAAGCTTCACCCCGGTTGTATGCCCGTTGTATTTCCACAGAATGGTGTATACCTGTTTCAAATAGCAGAGCTTAATGCATCCCCGAAAGCATCCCTGTCACTGGTGTTAGCAGTAATAAACACGGCAGGCTGAGGTTATATTCCCAGCAAGACTTTGACAGTACTTAATATAACCCCCTATATGCCCAGCTATATGGAAACAATTCTGTTACTTGATGACGTCTCTTTCTATTCAGCCATTCAGGTGAAAACCTTTCTCTTGCTCTCGTTCCTCCGTGAGATACAGCTTTTCTGTAAATAGCACTGCAGGCTGATTTCTTGCTTCTGTTCCTTCAGATCTTGAAGCGAAAGCTCTGGGAGCAACAGGCTCTGGCTGTAGCACCACCTGTGGGGGAGGTTTATGATACTCAACGTGATGTTTATGATGCTATACCTTGCCTTGGCGCCATACAGACCTCCCTGGTATTAATCTCAGCAGTGTCCCTGGAGGGTTGTTTGTCTTAACTCAATTCCTTTGTACAGATGGAAGAGGAATGGGTGACAAGAAACTGCAGAGTTACCCAATGGCATAGCCAAAGGACTATTGCCCAATCTAGCAATACAAATGAGTCAAACTGACACCGAAACTGAGAGAAGCCTTTGGAATAAAGGTGGTCCCTTCATAAGATGGAGTCCCTGGAAGCCAGCAGAAAAAGAGGAGTGTTGGAGTGCAACCAGAATATTAGTGTGCTGCAGGTGGTTTTGCTTGCCTGTCTTCGAGACTCATTGTGACCTTGGAAGAGTTAGCATGGCCATGAAGCTGTCCCACCCTTCAAGCTGTGCACAAGGAAAGCACAAAACAGACGTAAAGTCAGCTTAGCATACTTCTGTTTCTGCTCAACAGAGTTCTGTCAAAATATATTGACTATTATGCTTGTCACCCTATGATCTGCACTCTGAAGTTTCTTTGTTCATGTAGTGCCACAGGAACTGCATATCGGCAGAAAGGAGGCGGGTGGTGAGCACGCGGATCCTGCACACACACCGGTAGCAGACCATGAAGAGGGAGAGCTTTGAGTGACCAGTGGATAAGCAACTGCGATTCACTCTAAAGCCTCAAGTCCAGTCCAGTACACCACAGAAGCTGACATCATCCTTTTCTCACTCTGTTTCCAAAATGCTACGTGGCTCTTTGCTCAAAGATGCCTGTGATGCATTAGAGCATTAATGCTAACCAATTCCTATGCAAAACTCCATATGACTATTATCCAGTGCATATTTCGCACCTTCTGGAAGACTATGCATAGGATGAGAATGGACCAGGAATAGAAAACTTCAAAGCTCCAACTTCAAACCCTATCTTATTTAAAGCTGGCAGTTTTATCTCTGCATCATTCATGATGCCTTCGCCCTTTATTCTATTTCCTTTGCATAAAAAGAAAACTTTTATTTTTTCCATTATCTCCAGATTCACCTTACTGCAAGTGGGGTACAAAGCAGCAAACTGCTTTCAACTAGAGTATCATTTTCTTATTATTTTCCTCTCTGTTCTCCTTTTCTTTTTCTTCTGATTTTGTTCTTCATAAAGGAGTAATTCACATTGGTTCCTGAGATAGGCGCAGAATGACATCCTATGGCTATTGATTCATACAAAACCCTAAACACCTTTCCAGGCACTCCACTAAGGGATTTCAAAACCCACAGAATTATTCCAGGATAAATTCTAAGTATTGCAAGATTCATCTCTATTTAAATGATGGAATCCTTTGCTAAAAGACTTTTCTTTCACCATGGTATCGAAAACATAGTCCTAGGAAATAACTTCAGCAAAGGCTGATTTCATAATTTAAGACACTGGTCACTGACAGTGAATTCAGTGAAGAAAACATTCAGAGACAGACATTGAGATGCACATCCATATCAAAAAATTTTGTGCGTGGTATTGTGGTAGCTCTTTCAAGGTTACAGTCTGATTCCTTGGACAAGGATCCTTGTTGCATGAAGGTCATCTTTAGATTGATAAAGAAAAAGTAAGAATATTTCTTGGAAGGGTGTGGATATGAGTCTCAATTTCTACTTCTCAGTGTCTTCAGAAGGGCAACTCACTTTGGCCAAAAATTGGGCCAGAGAAAAACAGAGAAACTAACTGTACAGCTATGTGGTCAAGAGTCTTTGCAATACAGCAGACCCTGATTAAAATCTCTTTTCCCAGCGGGAGGGAAGAGACACTTGAACCTTCATTGTCCACTTGTTTAGTGTACACCCCACACTACTTGTTATTCTAAATCTCAGCTAAAGCTTTCAAAGGTCTTAATAAAAAATGGGAGAAACATCATGATTACACTTGGTAAATAGGTGAGGAATTTAGGGAAAGAGCAGAATTTTACGACAGCCTGATATTTGACCCCCACTGGATATATATAGCCTTCAAGTCCACCAGAGCTTTCCTTCTGATGGGCAAATATCTGTCATTTGCTTGACCTGGCTTTAAAATATACTTTTAAAATCAAGCATGCACCATTCCAAGTGGAAAAATTATGCACTCAGTTTTCCACAAAATACCAAGATAAGTGGAAACACAGCAGCGTACTTCCCAATATTTTAAACAGAAAGAAACTCTGAAAAGTTCTTTATAGCCAGCATAGCTGGAATCAAAAGTTGTCCCTATCTATCAGCACAAAATCAAAGTTAAGAAAGAGTCAAATTATAAAAAAGAACTTTCCAGAGGAATGAGAGCAGTGAGCAATCCACTTCAAACTTTGCCCAATTGAGTCGTGTCCCTTTCTGATTTTGTTGTTGTTCCGTTTAACATTTAAAAGTAAAGAGAATGGATTGGGGGAAAAACATCTAAACGAAAACTTAAATTGTGGTGGCCACCCTGAAATATCCTAAAAGGGCACTGCCTTCCACAAGGTGAATATCCATCTTTTTTGAACACTGGGCCCCTAAAAGTGCCTTCACCATTCCACCATCCTTTCTACCTACTGAACCCTTGGGGAAATTACAGTAAAACTAAAGATAGGTTCACACATCCTTGTTGTCCTGTTACACAACAATTTTGGGAGCCCATTTCTGGCCTGACCAGATTCCCCCATACCGCAGCCCTGCACCCTCAGGGACTGCAGCTACTGCTGAGCAGGGAGACCTCTCATGTGCAGAAGGTTTTAAAAACTCAGTGTTGGCCCAAAACACCGACTCCGTGTGATCTAGGGTTGCTCCAGGGCCACGTCATAGACGTACTCGCGGTTCACAGTATTTTACTCCTGAAAGTCAAGCTCAGGTAAAGAGCGAGATTTAATTTAATACAACAGCGAAACCAACATTTTATATTGATATTCAAACCCCTGTTTGATTGCTCGCTGCAAACCCTGGTTGTTTTAACATTCACACATAAGTTTTACATGCACCAAAACCTCTTCTCTTTTTTTTAAATCCCGATTAAATTCTTCTTTTATTTTCGGCTTCCACTACAGAAAAAGCTTACCATAAGCAGAAAGCTCCTCACTAATCTCCAAATCTCCATGGAGAGTGTATCTGTTATGGTGCTCTCTCTGATCTTATAGTTTCCCTACTGATCTAAAAATAATTTTTTTGCTCATAATTTTTTTTTACAAAACCTGTTGTTTCTTTTTCAGTATATCAGAGTAAAGGCTATGAAATAAAACAAACAAAAAAAAATCTGTTCTTTTACTCTGGCTTTGAAGAAAGCTAATAGAAATAAACCCCTGATTCACTCAGAGAACTATTTTTATGCCATTTATAGGCATGACCTTCAAAGAAAGACAAAACACCTTCTTCAATGCCTTGAAATACTTGCCGTTGGATCTAAAGCTGCATGAATGAAATCAAAGCACCGCGTGCTCAGTTTCGGTGGACCCATGCGATGCAGGGAGGAGCACCCCTCTCCAGGGCCATTAAAGGAACTCTGTTCAAGCATCTTTGAACGCTTTGTCAGGTAACATGCTTTGTGTCACCTCTGTGGGACCAGACCCTGCCAGGAAGAGCTCCTGTGGCTCCTACAGAAAAGTCACTTTGTACCTTTGCCTTTGTATGATCACGGAGTGCCTCTGCGCAATCGGCCAGCAGCCCAAATTCTGCTGCAGGATGAGCGCCCCCCTGCCACTTAACAATGTGCTGCCAGGACAATGCACGTCCTTTTCTTTGCCTCAAGCCTGCTGTTTTACACCAGAACATTTCATTTGGTGCCTTCCAACTTCAGCATTGTGAAAAAATTGCAAATCAGTTCCTTTCACCCTCTCCATGCTATCTGTGATCCGTACCGTATGCCATCAGACTTCTCCCTCTTCCGAGGTGAGTCCATTTAACCTGTTGTTGTGCAGAAGCTGTTCCGTGTCTCGTAACAAGGTTTTGCTGCACTTCACCAGATCTTTCCCTCTTCCACTATTTCCTCTGAGACAGGACATTGGAGCTGTGGATGTACGGTGCAGATGCGGCATGCCAGGAGTGCAGGCAGCAGCTTGGCACTATGTTCCAGCTCAATCCTGTCCCTTACAGTTCCTCCCATCACGTTTTTGACTGTATCTGAGCTCACTGCGGGGACCGAGCAAAATAAGATTGAAACACTGCCATGTCCGGTGAATGCCACCCAGCATTCAGCTTTGCGCTGGTGTTAATCCCCGTCAGTTTCTGAGCCTTGGCTGGCCAGATTCACAAAGAGATTACTGCTGAAGTGGGGAGCATGAGTCTGGGAGGAAAAGCTCCTGAGGGCTTTATCTGCTGCCAGGACTGCCTGGCAAGTTTTTCCACCGTGCATCTTTCGTCAGATGAAAAGAAAAAGGAAGATGAAGAGTGCTGACTACCTTCCCTTGCTCTCCACAGCCTGACTGTCCACATGTGCAGGCCACCAACCCCTCCAAGCCATGACAATCCAACCTCAGCACTGCTGTTGCTCCAGAGAGGCTCCAGCTCATTTCCCACCAAGCATGACCACAAATCAGAACACTGTATGAACCAACAACATAACACCCTTTGGTCCACCTCCTGTAGCACGGACCCTTCTCTATCCCTCCTCATACTGTCCTTTCATGTGGAGGCTGAGCCACCCTCCTGAAAACCCTGCAGGGTGTTTGGGACATTGTCCTTGAGCCAGGGCAGCCCAGCTGAAGAGCCCAGAGCAGGAGGACCAACTGCAGGCAGAGTTTCTGGGCTCTCCCTTGCACCCATCACACCCTACGCAGCACCCAGGGGCAACGTGCTGCGTGGGTGGAGGTGGCAGCAGGAGCACTGCTGAGTGCAGGCAAGCCGGGCAGCCCTGCCTGCCCACTGCTCCCTGGCCACACACTTGCTGCTCGTCCCATCTAGGCAATCCCCTCACTTTTGCCTTTTCCATGTGATGCAACTATTCAGCTGCATAAACAAATCCATCCTGAACAGCAGCTACCAGCCCATCTAAGCTGACACCCAACCCAAATGTCGATGCCTGTTAAGAGCAGAAACTGTCCACCTCTCCCCAGTTTTCAACTCCCCTCAGTTGTTTCAAAGAAAAACGGGCCAAAGCTACTTATAAGAAGGAGAGCATCTCAGTTTAATGTCCCCTTAGGGAAGAACATATTAAGAACCTGTTCAAGTAGCACTCCACTGGGCCAGGATGCCCAACCCATGGTACCTCCTGAAGCTTTGCAGAATCTCTTGGCCAGAGCTGCCGGCTGCCTTTTGGGTTCACGGGGGCAGAGAGGAAAAGAAGTGGAGAAAGTATTTTGTTCTTTATTTAGGGAATCCTTTTAACCAGGGTGGTAGAGACAAGGACAAAAAACTTCTAACCTTAGGCTTTGGGTGCTTCTCAATACACCACAATGGGCCTCACCTTCTTTCTGCAGCCATTCAAGTCATGGCAAAGCACTTGACTACAGACACGTGCAGGTTGTGGCTTGCACTGAAATGGCACTAAAAGTAGCTGTGTTGTGAAAACATATAACTTTGTAATCAAACCCCAGAAACAAAGCAACAGGTAATAGCATTGGTCCATTCTCTTGCTTTATTTGAAAGCACATTCAGATAACAAAGTGCTGAAAATAAAGTCTGCCCATGATGCCATCAGTCTGGTTGTGTGTTTAGAGGAATAAAAAAGGGCAGAGAAAAATGAAAATAACCAGTCTGTTGTTCCAATACAATGACAGCAAAGTGTCCCCTGGTGTTAAGTGCAGCCAGTATGTTGGGTTCTTTACCGCTTCATAACACAGTGTAATACATTAACAACATATTAACTCAGCAACGCCACTTGAGAACTTACACAGGTATTTACAGGTTCACTCCATAAATTTTCTCTTACATTGTTGATTGCAGTTCCAGGACGTTGCACTGACACACAGCGCATTGGAAACATTTATGGACACTAACAATTGAATTTCATACTGAGGTACAAGACTGTAGTAGTTTATGAACCCTCCCACTGCTCTGACCTCTGACATTCATCAATAACCATACTGAGAACTTCCATGACACTTTGAGCTCAAAAAAAAAAATGCAGTATTCTAGAAAGTTCTGTATTAATGTCTTACAGCTGTATACAGCTTTGAACGTTGCTTGCAACACCAATACACTATTACCGACACTCCAGCTGTGTAGTCTAGTAGGCCATTGGGAAGGTTAAGTGCATTTTAAAAAGAAGGTAAAGAAGCAGAACATGGAGGAAGCTGAAATCACTCAACGACAGGAACAACATGGCCTTCAGCCTTCCTCACCTTTGTGCTAGTGGCCCACTTAAATCCTTACTGCAGTCAGTACCTCCTCCCAGCCAGTGGGACCCTCTCAGCTCAAGGTCTAGCTGTCTAAGTCAGAGCTGGAGAACTGGCCCCTAGAAAGCGGTGAATACATCTGGCATTTCTTGGGTCTGACATGCTCCCATAAAGCTGAAAAGGCACTTTCTCCTTTTATTTCTGTCATCGTTTCAGAACATGGCCATTCCCATGATTTCAGTGGGGTTGCTCCTGATTTATCTCATCTCTAGCTGAGAGAGAAGCCCGGCCCATGCCTACTTTGCCTCGCCCCTATGGACCTGGACCCTCTACTGTAGGTGTTGTAAACCAGGTGCAACCCCAGCGAGGCTGGTAAGGATGCTATGGTGGAAAATGTGCAGGACAAATAGGAAACACAAGACCCTTTTTTTACATTAGAAACTGGAAATATATATAGACCATGGACTTCTAAGGAGGTGTGCATGCATTTTCAGCAGGAAAGAATCTGACCCCCTGAACAAAGAAGGAGAAAGCAGGCTAATACATCCCTGTTATTTCTTGCTCTACAATACTAAGCAGCATCTAATCAGCATCAGGACATTAAATGTGAATACAATTCTACTGCCAAAAGACTGAAACAATAAATATAGCATTACACTAAAAATTACACTTGAAATAATTTCTTGATAGGACAGACCTTCAGTAGTAAAAATGTCTTTCTATACAATGAATACACCTAGACTTTGAGATGACAATCATATTTCAGTTATTTTGGGTCACTATCACTAAAAATCTATTGATATCTTTGTAAATTTAACTCTATTAGAAATATAACTCCTAAGACTGAAAATGTAGATCACAAACCACTAACAAATGTTTTCCTAAAGGTAATTTTCTCACGTAATTTCCCTGTGGTTATTTGGAATATTTTATTTGAGTCACTTTGAGATTCCAGATTTATTAGCATATTCTCAAAAGCTCAATAGCATAACTGAAAATATTTTATTCCAAGAAATTGTCTATGGCAGAAATTACAGCACTTTATTTCAGCTTGAACTGCAAGTGTTGCAAAACAATACTTCTCTGAAAAGCTCATCTAATAACTGAGAAAGCAAAGCTACTTCTTTCATAACAAAGTTTAACTTGGCATCTACACATGCCACTGCATTGCACCAACTTTGGATTTTGAAACAACTTCATTGGAAGTGCAGTTTCACTGTATGACATGTCTTTTGAAGCAGGTTTTATTGTATAAAATCTATCTGTCCATACATGTAGGTCATCACTCGTTTTCCCAGCAATAAAAATAGGTCCTAAGGTGAGATACTACCAACATTTAAATTTGGCAATTTTTCAGAAAATCAGATATCGGTATTAAAATGACCATTTAGAAGTATTTCCAGTTGTAAATAATTTCTGCCAATGGATTAGTAAAACTGTTCTTGAATATCTGACAAATCATGCCCTAATTTCTCCCCTTCAGATGCCTTCAAAACTTGGTTGTTGTTCAAGTTCAGAAAGTCTCAGCTTTTCCTGCTTTAGCTTACAGCTTTGATTTCATATTCTATCACCTTACGAGACTGTGAATAATTCCCTTCCTTCATTTACATTATTATTGCCTTAAAACTATTTATAGACTGATATGATTTACTCTCAGACCTTTCAGCTTCTAGACTACTTAACTTAACCCTGTCGTCTTCTCCTCTTAACTTCCATTTCTTATACATGATCACTTTTTTATTCCCTGTTGCAGTTTCCCTGTGTTTCTCTAAAGATTTCCTTAGCTTTGAGGACCAGAACTGCAGGTAGACAGGCAGGTTCTCCACACACTGATCAATCTAAAATAATGGCTAGTAATTCAGGATAAAGGATGTACAGATGCTTCAGAGGAACACTTTTAGTGTTATTGCCTCCATGAATGCAAAAACCTAAGGTAAGGTGTATTTCTTGATATATTTTGCAAGATTGGCGCAGAAAGAGCAAAACTTTCACACCAGCCTCTGATTTGAGGATGCTCAGCCTCTGTGTAGCCCCTTTTAAAAACTGAAAAGATGTTCACATCTCTATTTTCAGATCTATTTTCTACATGTATCTATTTTCTAAACATTTTTTTTTTTCACTAATGTATGATTACGCTTGATGCAATGTAAACATTATTCATCATTTAAAATATGTACTATACCACACCTTTTATCCACCGCCTATGACCGAAATATGTTCTGTGCAACAGTCAGTTTTTGGTCAGTGCACTGTTTACTTAATATTTCACAAATTTCGTCGTCATTTTATACAGAGTAAGAGATCTATTCCCCAAATTCCCTTTAGATGCTAGGTCCAAAATACAGACCAACAGTCTATCTTACTGACTCAGGGAACCTGCTAAACCTTTGCTATTTATTAGTATCTTTCATCCAGATGTTGCAGTTACCTGGTTTGATACTGAATGTCTTTCTTAGAATAGATCTCTAACAAAATAGGTGGTAATTTTCTCAGGTTTTCTTCTCTACCCACTTGAGACACAAAACTACAGTCAGTGACTGATAAGGGCTCATTATACTTAATCAGTGAAGAATCCTTTAAGTTCAGAAGTAATGACAGCACGAAATCCTCTAACTAAACTTTGCATTTCAAAAGATTTTGTTCTGACCTATAGGTCCAAGACCCGCCTCGCCAGCTACAGAGTGAAACAGAGGCATAACTGAGGAAGTGAGGATGATGCTGGGCAATTACAAAACTAACCCTATCACTGCACGCACCGTGTGCTAAGTAAAAGGGAATACAAGCATGTAAATAAGAGAAAGGTCAGTATGGGATGCACAATGGCTCAAGGACACGTGTAACATGGTGGTGATAATAAAGGCCTCTTGCCTTCATTGCAACGCTCTAAGCTCAGTGACAGCTTTCCAGAAAATCGAGTTTCAGGTGGCTAAATGTTCTTCCTTGGGGATGGAGAACAAGAGAGACTTGTGAAACTTGGAAAGATGCAGAAGTGGAGGAAACCAGCCAATCATCCATCTGTCTTGGGAGAGGGGAGGGAGAGAAATGGGTGTTGCAGTGAACATTATTAAGAGCTTCTTACCCGGGGCAAGACTCATCTGGGAACATCCTGAGCTTGGAAATGTAACTAAAAAGATATCAAAGGAGCTTTCCTGAGGGATGCAGACTGATGTGTCTGAAAGTTCCCTAGTGGGAAGAAGAGGTAGAAACACAATCATAAAGTGAATAATGTAGAATTACAGAAGAACTGAGTGCCTAGTCAGTTAAAAGCAGTTCAGATTTATTTTCATGACCAAGACCGCCCTGGACACTGGAGGTGGGTCATCCTCCAAAAGCCATTGTCCATACACAGTCATCCAAGAGAAAAGTTCCACTAAAGAATCCAAATCACTGGCATTGTGCCTGTCAATTCATTAATCACACTCTTTTCATATGAAGGCGCATCAATTTTCTCTCCCTCTGGATGCCACAAAGCTAAAAATCTTCTGGCTGTGATCTTGCACTGTAGGTCATAAATATTTTTAACAAACCACTTGTTGGGTTGAGTTTTTTTCATTATTGTTACAGGTGTAGAAATAAATTTTGCTGCAACTGCATTCACCTGCATGGACAAGCAGTCTCTATGATCCTCCAAAAGCTCGCAACCATAACTTTCATTTTTATTGCTTAACCTTTTTCAACTTTTTCTGCCATGAAAGTTTGTTTAATTCCCCTATTTCAAGTGTCTATTCAAGCATTGTAAATCTTGATAGTTCTAAATTGTCAACAAATTTCCAAGTCTGTAGGAGAAGGCTTATAGGCATTCTTCATCTACAACTGAAAATGACCAAATTAAAAGTCTCCATATCCACATGCTTTGCATAATTTCACTGTCTGTAATCTTGAAATAGAGAGTGGTGGCTTAATCTCACTGGGAAAATCTCACTGTCCAGGTCAGCTCATTATCTAAATTGAGTCTTAACCTGTGTCAATTATTTCCTTCAAGCCACTGACAGTGAATTCAGATAATATTTTGCTTCTTGGCAGCTCAGTTTGAATGTGCACATAAGATACATAACAAAAGATTCTCATTCATAGCTATTATCCTTGATGGCATTATTTTCATTGAAAAACATTTGGTTTCATGTTAATACATAAAACAAGGAACTTTCTTAATGTAACAAGGTGGTTGAAATGTTGAAAACTCAATAAAGAAATCTTCCTCCAGAGTTGTATTCCTTACTCATTCATCACACTGAGTAGATTTTACTTTGTCGGTGCTTTGACTAAGCTCATGTCACAAAACAACTAAGTTTAAATCTTGCAAAACATTTAGAACATTTCTTGAACAAAAAGTGAGAGATTCACTGCCTTTTGATGACCTTAGGCCAAGGTTACACATCTCAGTTTTATATAACCATTAATTACTAGACTCAACACATGGAGAAGACAAAACTTTGTCCTGAGCATCAATGGCAAATGATTACCTTTTGAACAATCAAGCTACAGCCTTCAATTCAATTCAGAGCTGACCTTGAAAATTTTAATCCATAATAAGGCCCCTTATTCCTCTACCACTGTGATCCCAAACAGAGCACAAACTCATTGTATGATCTGTTTTGTACAGGTGGACAAAGAAGGTGCTCCAGTTCTCTTGTATCATCAAATCAGATGGGATCCATGAGTTTTTAGGTTCAGATTCTGCATTTAAATTACAGTACTGCATGCTTGAATGTCTATGTCTTGCTTCATTCAGAAAAACATCTTTCACTTGAACACATGCTCAGTATAAACATGTCTCTAATTCCTGCTCATATTGGAGCCCTAGTGTTTCTCACAGAGCAAAATACTATTCAGTAGCGGTAAAACAGTGTCTTCAAACAAATATAATTATGGCACGGAATAAAAAAAAATATATATTTAAATAAATCATATGAAACGTCTTTATCATGATTCTGGAAGTTCATATTTAAAGTTTACTAAACCTGTATCTAGTATATTCCCTATAGTGGAATCCAAAAATATTTTATGCTCTTGAAGAATATAAAATTTAGCCCAGCCACAAGTATGTATCCATTTCTCGGGTGACCCCGCAGCAATTTCAAAGAAAGTAGGTGGTTTTAGAAGGTAAGGAGAAAAGCTGAAACTTCAGAAAGGGTTCATGCACAAACTGTGAATTGAACTACTCTGAAATCCGGCCAGACTAGTGGGTAACTCCTTCAGTCTTACCAGCAGCTCTGCTCCAACTAATCGGCATTTGTAGGGCCACAGCATGTCTGCTTCACATCAGACCTTAATTACAATAAACATCTATAGATATCAACAAAAGTTTGCCTGGATGAAGAAAGGAATAAAAAGCTGCAAGAAAATGGAGGGAAGATTGGTAATGGTTTCGTAACCACATCTGGAAACATTGTGAAGGAGGCCTTCTGCTCTGGATCTATTCTTGGATGTAACTTGCAACCATAGTCAAGAAATAAACTTGCTCTATACTAAAAGGTCTACAGAGGTGAAAGAACTCAACCTCCTGGAAAAAATTATCATAAAATGTTGTGTAGGTGACATGGCAGCCCCTTGTACCTCTGTGAGCTGTCTTAGTGTTTATTCAAACTTCTTTTGCTCAAATATTGCAGGGGAGGAAACAACACTTTCATCTGCTCAGCTTAGGAAATTCAACAAAATTCAAATTCTGAATATCGTTAGAGAAAATAGCAACTGTTGGCGCTGCAGAATGGGAGTGCTGGGACATGCCAATAAACGCCAGACTACTTTAAACCTTTATGATATTATTGTATAAAACAGGATTAACATCACTACAGATCAGCTACAAAAGAAGTTCAGTTCAGTATGGCAGGAAATACACGTTAAACACAATTGTGAAATAACAGTAGGGTATAAAGCACCATTAAATGTTAAACAGGAAAACAACTGCAACTCTTTCATAAATGCGTTTTATTCCTTAAAGGAAAAAATTAGAAGAAAATTTTAACCCTTGTAATCTCCTTTTTTATATATATATAAAAAACACAAATCAATGTGGAAGAATCTTTGAATTACAGTTAACTTGTTTTTATGCTACATATTCTTCCCAAAGAAATGACATACAAACATCAAAATCATTATTTTAAGCATTAATAATCTGCTTATACTGGACTGCTAATTTTTGGTCTGTAGTGATGTCTCTACCTTAAGGTAAATCCAAAAAAAAAAAAAAAAAAAAAGAAAAAGAAGAGAACAGGAATAATTATGGTTCAGATCCAGTGCAACTATTTTGGCTTCCTTACTCTGCAGGTCTTTTCAAGGCACGTTGTTTTCTATTCAGTGCGTTAGGAACTTACAAGCTTTGTTTTAGTAGGACTGTTGTTCTCCTAAATTGTTCCTAATCCTCATCCTTCCAGGATTTAGTGTTTAAAAATTAGAAACAACTGCACCTGAAAAAGACTTCTCTGTTACCTGTGCTGTAACCTTTCTCACTAATTCACTAGTTTTGACGCTGGTTTCATGCTTAGGATCGAGGAAGGATTAGTCATTTTATATTTAATGATGATCTCATAAAGAACAGTGAAAAGTACAATACAGATTGAAAAAAGTCAGTTACTGTTCAAGTCAAACCTGTCTGCTTATTGCCATCACATTTCAGTGTATTTTTGGCCAGAGAGCGGTAAAAAGATGTGCAAACTCTGGGTTTGCTCCGTTTGCCTTGCATGGGGCTGACTTTATTTAAGGTCTTATTTATTAAAAGTCATTCATGATTCCAAATTGTTTAAATGAAACTAACATTTGAGCAAGAGATCTTTCCCCTCTCATACACAAATACTGACCATCTGTGCTGTACGTGTGCCTTGATTAAAAGCAAAATATTTCCTTCAATAGGACTGAAGTCAAAGTAGTTTTAAGATAGCTTGTAGCCACATGAGTTGGAGAGATATTCACAAGGGATAATCAGTGGGCTAATGTTTCTCCAATGGGTGGTTCGGAGCCCTGATAAGTGAAGCTCTGACTCTGATTTGTCCTCTAAGGAATCCTTTCTCCCATGCTCCAGTTCTCCAGTGACTGCAGTAGGGATCCAGGGAGATTAGCTTTAGCACGCTAAAACCAGCCTTTGTGAATATTTCCCTTTCCATGAAGGAAAATATCATCCAAACTATCACTTCTGTTAGTGCTAAAAAAAAAAAAAAAAAGTAAAGGCTCTGAAGTGAATGAAAATTTTTTATACATATGAGTCTTTTCTGTTCCTTCTTCCTCTGAGTACTTAAAGTATTTGCCCAGCTCTAATCGCACTATTTTGGTCAGGACGGAAAGAACTACACTGTACATAGGACTAGGGAGTAAAATAAAACTGTCATCATGTTTTCATTTATTTACAGAAAGAGGAACTTGAGACAGTATGATTGTTTGTCATCAGGTTTTCATCTGCTGTATGCGAAATGAGCCTTCATACTTCCAGTTGGGTTTCGTTCATCGCCGTCGAGTCTCTGTGTGCAGATATGGTATACATCCTGCGGGAAGGAGAAAGCACAACAATCATTTTGTTCATACCAAGCCGACCATTAAATTCCTAAGTCTGGGAAGTGATTTTTCCAGGTCATTTTCTTCACAGGCCTAGGAAAGCCAACTTGCATGCAGCGTGAGGGACTACGTGAAACCTCCTTCCTCCTTCGGAGTGATAACCCGGAGGTTAAACACAAATCCAGCCTCCGGAGATTCACTGAAGGCTACTTCGGATTTGTCTGCCATTTGCCTAAAACTGCAGATGGGTTTTTGATAAACTATAAGTTCAGCACTTCAAAATCTTACAACATATATAAACACTGTATGTTCTGCAGATGAGATGAATCGGAGAGTACGATTACAGAATAATCTGCTATGGGAAGCTGTGGAAGTTGAAGATATTGACTCAGTCTCTGAACAATACATCAAAAAATGCTGGAATTGGTAAGGGAATAGTATGAATGATGAAATGGGCCCTCATGCCTGTAATAAGTTCATACTAGGCTTTTGAAGCAAATCACTCTACTGGAATTGTATGGATTCATAGGCACTTATATGTGGTAGGGCATTTATTGCCTTTGTATCAGCCTACACTGTCAGATTAACATCCATCATTATCTCATTGTTGCTCAATCATCGAACTAAGAGACTTGTCTGTCATAACAGAACTAGAAGCATTTTTCCTTCAAGCGCACAATTAGTGTTTCCAGAAACTCCACTGGTGGTCAGCACAGATTTTGCCAGAAAGTTGTAAATAGAAAAAAGGCCTTTTTATGAGACAATATTATGCTTTGACTTGTTTGGGGTTGGGGTTTTTTTTTGGTGTGAGTGGTACCTACAGGGTGATTAAGGAACTATTGTCTCTCCCTGCTAATTCTGTGGCTGAAAGGGATAGTATTAACAGGTCAAATATGTAAGGAATTAACACAATTCTCTCCCCTTTACTTCACTGGCAATGGAGGTCATCAACACATTCTGGAGGTGACCCATATGGTGACATAAAAGAAAAGGAGCAGGAGGACAGGACTGATCCAAAACCCACTAAAACCAATGGGATTTTTTCCGACTATATCAATGTAGTTGCAGCTGGATATAAAAGAAAGAACATCTCTTCGCTTCTCTTTTTACACTTAAAATCACTTTACAAATTTCCACGGCAAGAAAGACCCTGAATAGGTCATGGTCAAAAACAAGAAATAAGATTCGAAGAGCTGTGACTCTTGGTAGATCTTATTTTAGTACATTTTCGGAACATCACGTACTTAAAGATATCTGACTTCTGAAAGAAGAAATTACCTTGATTTCTTCAAAGAGCCCTTCTTCTGCAGTGTCTTCAAACCACCTGACCGGCAACAGGCAAACTTGCAATCAATGACCTGGTAAATAATTGGGTTGTACATGGCTGCTGACTTTGCAAGCAATGTTGGTACCACTGAAAACTGAATGGGAACGGAATCTGGCTGTCCAAAGGCTGACCACACAGAGACCACAGCGTAAGGGATCCAGGCAATGAGGAACCCTGCACAGATCAACATTGCCACCTTGTGAGAGGAACAGAAAAAAAAGAGGGGAAGAGGTTAATCTAGCAGAGTTAGAGACTCACAGCGCAGCACAGGGCTCGGCAGACTGCAAGGGAACATGCCGCAGAATGGAAAAGAAAAATAATAACTCGCTTCAGATAAATTTACAATATTAACATAAGCTGTCACGCATTTCTCTTCTCTTTATCTACCGCCTGCTTTTCTTTCACCTGACATAGAGCAGTTAATGAGTCCTTTACCACAGACCTTTAAAAATGCTGTAAGGTCTGGCTAAACATGAAGAAACTAAATGAGATCTCAGAAAATAATAATTCTTTGATTTTTTTTTAAGGAGGAGAGTCCTTTCAAAGCATACAGACTCTCTTTTTTAGGATAATATATAACAGAGCTGTGAAAATGTTTGAAAATCTTAGTAAAACCTTTGAGATGAACACAGGTTAAACTAGAAACATTTCCTACAGGTTGTCTTGGGTTTTTTTTCTTCTTTTTCTTGCTTATTTGAGGAGCCTCTCACTTCTATAGTCTCTTCCAACCAAACATTCCTCAGATTGTCAAAAATAAACCCAGTCTCTTTTCCATTCCAGAGTGAAACAAGCATGCACTGGGGAAAAAAAAAAAAAAAAAAAAAATTATTAAGCCCAAGTCTTCCAGATTCTGGGTCCTTTGAAATCAGATTCCAAAGTTCATAAAATCAAAGTCTTTGAAGAAGTTTCCAGGACTGAATTAGGTCCTGATGGATTGTGTAAGTGGGGGACCCTGAGTGCCTCTGTAGGTGAGATTGTTTAGGAGGGCGTATTCCTGTCTATATCTACTACGGCTCCTTTTTCTGAATCACTCAGAATCAGTCACCGAGGCAAAAGCAACGGAAATCAGGGAAAGAAGAAAAGATAAAAGATCTAATGCAGGACTTCTTCCTCTCTTGTAGGCTGTGCTGTTGTCCCACAGAGAAGGTGTCAAAACACAGTGGGACCAATAACCTGCCACGAGGACGGCCACGGGGAAGGAGAAGAGTTTTGATGAACGAGAACTATCTTCTGCCTGCACCCAGGAGGGGGTCTATGGCCTATCTTCCACTGGAAAGATGCCAACCAACTGAATCCCTTTCAAGACAAATAAGGAAAAAGTGAACTTAAATTCATTCAATAAGGCATGAGCTGTCAAGTCTCTGGGTACACCCACTCCAGCAGATAAAAAAATTACTGTATTTACCTGGGTATGCCGGAAATGATATTATTGGGAATTTAATTGAGAGTGAGAACGTTAGTACAATGTCTGGTTTTCTTTCTCTTAAGCCATAGCATGGATTCGTGCTCCATTAGAATCTGTAGATGCTTTAAAAAGCAAATTTCTAGCAAACATTCAGGTTGCATTCCTGGTAAATGAGAAAAGGATTTCCTTATAACATGAGGAAATGTAGCCACAGGAATGTTTAGTATAAATATTAAAGAAAAAACTGTTTGGGGCCAAAATTTGTGGTTTCTATACTTTACCTGAACCAGTCTGACTGCACTCAGTCACAACCTGATATAGCTTCATGTGACATCATGCAATAGCACATACTGAGGAACGTTTGCCGTTATACTGCTGCCATTGACAGATCATTATTCTGCATCCAAATTGATAGTAGTACATATGCACTTATTTGGAACAAGGCAGGATTACAACAAAAAAAATCATCAGAAAACACAAGGGTTTTGGATATCACATAACCTTTTGTGCAGGCTTAGGTTCCTCATCTTGATAAAATATTATTTTCAGGAAAATTTCTTTCTTTTATGCTTTTTTTTGTTGTCAATCACTGAAGAAAGAATGCATGTGAGCCAAGGATCTCAAACACAGCCTGTTTGTTATAAATTGTGCCATGAAATTAAGTGGGTTATGATGGAGGCTCATTTTCTGTATTTATATCTATCCCAACATTATGTTCTCCACTGTAGATCTAAGGCAGAAGGGACAACTGCTAGTGTCTTGACTCAAATCACGTTCAATTTTTACATGATCCCTCCAGGATGGGAAAAATAAATATGCAACCTCAAATCAAGGGTTTTCATTGTTCTTCAAAGGAAAGGTCCTGAATACATGCAAAACAGCACTGCATTGAAGCAACACTTTTTAAAGGCAATTACAGTTTTACCAGCTGTATTGGCAGCGCTGACCATACAGGTAGCTACCTGAGATTGTGTTTAGACATAGTGTCACTTACCGCTTTGTGTTACGTAACTTTCAGTTCAACTCCCCAAAAAGGTAATAAAATTAGATCAGCCAAGCAAAGGATTCTGCTTGTCTCCCTCTTGGCATGGCTTACAGAGGCTGACGAATCTTTGACAGCTAAGGAATCTGGTTTTGTTCACTACAAGTTCTTATTTTGAGAGATTTCCTGGCACAATAGCCAGTATCAGTGAGGATCATGGCTGTCACCATTGCCAAGTAGAAAATAGATTCAATCAGAATGGGAAGATAGAGTATGGTCTGAGATGGAAAATTAATTTTATCACTTGAACGCGTTTTTATCAGCAGCTCATGGCTGAACCTAAATGATAAATTATTTGCATAAAAACAATTGCAATGTCACAGGAGTGACTTTGGTTTATATCTTCATTAACAGAGGAACGTAAGCTGTCTGAAAGTTTTATTTCCCCACTACAATAATCTGTTTTTTATCTGTTTTTCTGTTACGATTCCTGGGCAGCTCGAATGCCTTAATATAATTATTCACAACTGCTTCTGAAAGCAAAGGGAGTTTTATGATGAGGAGATGGGGAGATGATGTGACTTGTGTAAGGTCACAGTGAATCACACTCTCAAGGACTCGAGTGCCCTAATCACAAAATTATGTTTCAACTCCTGTCTTTTCCCATCTTGATGGTAACAGAGGAGAGAGCTAAGAGAACCACCTTCAGAGCATTGTGCTATCACTCAGCACAGGAGAGCACACGGCTGAAGTTCTCCAAGCCTGCTTTCACAGCCCAACAAAGCAAACTGAGTTAAATCCTCCTACCTACCTTGGTCAGCTTCATTTCAAGTATGTGGCTGTTCTGAATCCTGGTGTCATAGTGAGCAACCTCTTTGGTGGATGATTTGACTTTTAAAATTATTTTGACATAGGAAAACACAATCACTGCAGTTGGGAACAGGAGGCAAAAGAACAGAATACTCAGAATAAAAGCCTGTCCAGCCACTGAAGCCTGCGCCAGCCACCAGTCCAGAGTGCAGGAGGTCCCAAAGGGCTCAGGGGCGTAGCTCCCCACACCAGCAAAAGGCACCGTAGCCCAGAACGTAGCGTAGGCCCAGATTATTGCCAGACAGATAAATGCATGATGTCTCTTAAGCCAGGTACCTAGAAGACAATTCAAGAGTTACATTCTTGGGTCCATAAGTATTTGGCACTTCAATTTGGCAATTGGACATGTAATTCTACACACACAGTAAGAGTCTGCTTGGCTGTTTGACAACAAGTCTGTAGGGTTGACCATCCAGAGGTCTGGAGCACCTCTCCTATGAGGAGAAGCTGAGAGAGTTGGGGTTGTTCAGCCTGGAGAAGACAAGGCTCCGGGGAGACCTTATAGACCCTTCCAGTACCTAACGGGGGCCTACCGGAGAGCTGGGAAGGGACTCTTTATCAGGGAGTGTAGTGATAGGATGAGGGGTAACAGTTTCAAAGTGAAAGAGGGTAGATTTAGAATAGATATTAGGACAAAATTTTTCACTGTGAGGATGGTGAGGCACTGGCACAGGTTGCCTAGAGAGGTTGTGGCTGCCCCATCCCTGGAGGTGTTCAAGGCCAGTCTGGATGGGGCCTTTAGCAACCTGGTCTAGTGGGAGGTGTCCCTGCCTATGGCAGGGGGGTTGGAACTCGATGATCTTTAAGGTCCCTTCCAACTCAAACTATTCTATGATTCTGTGACTGTTTAATTCAGCCTTTCAGTATGAAGGGTCACAACCTGCAACTGTATAATGGAACTTATGTTATTTCCTATTCCTCCTGTCATATATTAACTGGCTCAAGCTTGATCTCAGGGCACTTCTCAACATAGATTATTATTCCAAGTGACTGAAAGACAAGGCTTTGCAGAGGAAATAACATATGCAAGATTTATTTTTACCTTGTCATTCTTTTCCAGTACAGTAAATCACCATGCACGTAGTGTCACAAGTAATTGTACTAGGTGTTTTCATGTATCCTTGCCCATTTTTCTTGTTAAATGCTAATGGCATGCCTGGAGTTGTGGAGTGGAATATTGTCTCTATGCTCATCTTGCATACAACTCTAATTAATCTAGAAAATGCTAGTTTATAGGCTTTACTTCATCACCTATGTTCAACATGTTGAATTCACACAGGACTAACAAGTTAAAACCTATGATTTATGCAGACACTCAGACTATGGTATTATAACAGCTCCTTCCACCTTGGAAGCTCTAATCTGTTTTCACTCCCCACCCACTGATATTGAGGAGCTTTCTTCAGGGTTTGAGAATGACTTAAAACAAAACCAAAACAAAGAAATAACTAATTTGGATATGGCCAGTGCCTTTTCTCCCACTGGTTTTACATTTCCAGATCACTGGAAGGAAAATGAATGCTGACTGACAAATGATGTATTCGAGCACAGTGGCTGAGAGACATAAAGGTTGTTTGTCGTGTTCAGGTGTGGAAAAACAAAGCAACAATAACATGAATACTAAAAGAGCAACATTATTTTCACTGCTATTGTCAAACCATAGCAACCTATTACCAAAAAAATAACCAAACCCAAAATAAACCCAAAACCAAAACATCAGTTGCTGATTTTGGAGGAAAATGAAGGTGTAGGTTTACAGTCAGGTGCTCCAGGTTCCTGATGACTTCATCAACCAATGAAGTATTCTATAAGCAGCTGGCAGAGGTCTCACGATCATCTGCTCTTGTTCTTGTGGGGGACTTCAACTTCCCAGACATCTGCTGGAAATACTACGCAGCAGAGAGGGAACAGTCATGGAGGTTCCTGGAGTGTGTGGAAGACAACTTCCTAACACAGCTGGTGAAGGAACCAACTAGGGGAAGTGCCCTACTGGACCTACTGTTTGTTAACAGAGAAGGTCTCGTGGGGGATGTAAAAGTTGGAGGTCACCTTGGGCAGAGTGATCATGAAATGATAGAATTTTCAATTCTTGATGAAGTAAGGTGGGGAGCCAGCAGAACTGCCACCTTGGATTTCCGAAGGGCAGATTTTAGGCTGTTTAGGAGCATGGTCAAAAGTGTCCCTTGGGAGGCAGTTTTGAAGAGCAAAGGTGCCCAGGAAGGCTGGGCATACTTCAAGCTCTTAGAAGCATAGGAGAAGGCCATCCCCATGTCTCGAAAAACGAGCAGACGGGGAAGACGACCAGCCTGGCTAAATAGAGAGCTTTGGCTGCACCTCAGGAAAAAAAGGAAAGTTTACATTCTCTGGAAAAGGGGGTTGGCAACTTATGAGGACTATCAAGATATAACAAAGCTATGTAGGGGGAAAATGAGAAGGGCCAAAGCTCAATCAGAACTCAGCTTGGCCACTGCAGTTAAAGACAATAAGAAGAGATTCTTTGAGTATATCAATAGAAAAAGGAAGACTAGGGAAAATTTAGGCCCACTGGTGAATGAGACAGGTGCCCTAGTGGTGGAAGACACAGAGAAGGCAGAGTTACTGAATGCCTTCTTTTCTTTGGTCTTCACTGCTAAAGCTGTCCCTCATGAATCCCATACTCTGGAGGCAAGGGGGAAGGTCTGGAGAGAGGAAGATTTTTCTTCAGTTGAGGAGGACCGTGTCAGAGACCACTTGGCCAAGCTGGACATTCATAAGTCCATTGGCCCTGACGGGATGCACCCGCAAGTGCTGAGAGAGCTGGCGGATGTTATTGCTAGACCACTCTCCATCGTCTTTGAAAGGTCATGGAGAACAGGAGAGGTGCCTGAGGACTGGAGGAAGGCTGACATCACTCCGATCTTCAAAAAAGGCAAGAAGGAGGACCCAGGGAACTACAGACTGGTTAGTTTCACCTCTGTACCTCGGAAGGTAATGGAGCGGCTCATTCTGGATGTCATCTCCAAACACGTTGAGGAACAGGAAGTTATTGGAAGTGGTCAACATGGATTTACCAAGGGTAAATCATGCTTGACCAATCTGATAGCTTTCTATGATGTTATAACCGGTTGGCTGGATGAGGGGAGAGTCGTGATGTTATCTACCTTGACTTTAGCAAGACTTTTGACACTGTCTCCCATAACATTCTCATTAGGAAGCTGAGGAAGTATGGGCTAGATGAGGTGACAGTGAGGTGGATTGAGAGTTGGCTGCGGGACAGAACTCAGAGGGTTGTGATCAGCGGCACAGAGTCTAGTTGGAGGCCTGTAACCAGTAGTGTCCCCCAGGGTTCAATACTCGGTCCAATCTTGTTTAATATATTCATTTATGACCTGGATGAGGGGACAGAGTGTATCCTCAGCAAGTTTGCTGATGATACCAAACTGGGAGGGGTGGCTGACACCCCAGAGGGCCGTGCTGCCATCCAGCGTGACCTGGACAGGCTGGAGAGCTGGGCAGAGAAGAACCTAATGAGGTTCAACAAAAGCAAGTGCAAGGTCCTGCACCTGGGGAGGAAGAATGCAAAGCACCAGTATAGGTTAGGGGCGGACCTGCTGGGAAGTAGCTCTGAGGAGAAGGATCTGGGGGTCCTAGTAGACAGTAAATTATCCATGACCCAGCAATGTGCCCTTGTTGCCAAAAAGGCCAATGGAATCCTGGGCTGCATAGGGAAGAGTGTGGCCAGTAGGTCGAGGGGGGTCATTCTCCCCCTCTACTCGGCACTGGTGAGGCCACAACTGGAATACTGTGTCCAGTTTTGGGCTCCTCAGTTCAAGAGGGACAGGGAACTGCTGGAGAGAGTCCAGCGTAGGGCAACTAAGATGATTAAGGGCTTGGAGCATCTCCCTTATGAGGAAAGGCTGAGAGAGCTGGGACTCTTTAGCCTGGAGAAGAGAAGGCTGAGGGGAGACCTTATTATGGCGTACAAGTATCTGAAGGGTGGGCTGAAGGAGGATAGAGCCAGGCTCTTTTCAGTGGTTCCCAGGGACAGGACGAGGGGCAATGGGCACAAGTTAGAACACAGGAAGTTCCGTTCAAATACACGGAAAAACTTCTTTACGGTTCAGGTGACAGAGCACTGGCACAGGCTGCCCAGGGAGGTGGTGGAGTCCCCTTCTCTGGAGATTTTCAAGACCCGCCTGGATGCAGTCCTGACTGATGTGCTCTGGGCAATCCTGCTTTGGCAGGGGAGTGGGACTAGATGATCTCTAGAGGTCCCTTCCAACTCTGAAACTCCATGATTCCGTGATTTAGGCCTTATACAGAAAAGGGCTAAGTTAACCACCTAGACTGAACATGCTAAATATGTTTATTGTTCTCCATCATTTTGCATGGACAACCATGATAAGACAGCCCATGAGAAAAAAAAATATTGAAGTATTCTGTCTCTCTGGAACGAAGATGTCACACTAAATACCAGAGATCACAGCATGAACACTGCCATCCGTGAAATATTTACTTCAGCTCCCCAAGTCTGGGAAAAATTGTCTATGATTTGGGTTACCACCGTATTATTTTGATAAGACTTTTATAGAAAGAACTGAAATCCTGCTTAATGTGAATGGTGTATTTAAAACTCAGCTAAGGAGACCTTCCCTGCATTCACTTTTAAGGAAAAAGTATAGACATGCCAGGATCTATGATAGCAGACCTTAGCACAGTACCACAGCTTTTAGTTGACAGCACACTCTGCTACTGGACAGACCGGCATACTTACACTTCCTAGCTGCAAACTTTTCTTATAACTTAACATTACATGATTGATATTATATGTCATTATGAAGAAATGTGTTGTACGTCCCTCAAGCTTCATGGGCAAGGTGTTTCTTATATATAAAGTCAGCTTGAATATTCCCTGTATTTTGTTGGGGAGTTAGTCCCTTTCAATGCAAGAAAGACAGCTTTTCTAAACTGTGACAACATCTTTTAACTGGAAAGAATGAAGCATATAATATATCATATTCAAGAGATATAAGATATTGATGGGTATGGTGATTACAGCTTTCATTCCCAAATTCATTTCATCCTCTCAGGTTCCATCTCCATATTAGAGAGACGATACCACATTATGACCTATTGCATATCCAAATCTTTTAGCAATAGCAATAGCTTGACACATATCTTAAAGGAATTTAGGCACCTAATAAGGAATACTTTTGTGTGTTGGTCCATAAGAGAATTAAAGAATCATAGAATCATAGAGTCATCTAGGTTGGAAGGGACCTTTAAGATCATCAAGTCCAACCATCAACCTAACACTGCCAAGTCCATCGCTAAATCATGTCCCTCAGCAGCACGTCTGCTGTCTTTTAAATACCTCCAGGGATGGCAACCCCACCACTTCCCCAGGCAGCCTGTTACAATGCTTGATAACCCTTTTTGTGAAGTTTTTCCTAATATCCAATCTAAGCTTCCCCTGGTGCAACTTGTGGCCATTTTCTCCTTATTTGTTACAAGGGTGAAGAAACTGACACAAACCCGCCTCGCTACAGCCTCCTTTCAGGTAGTTGTAGAGAGCCATAAGGTCTCCTCTCAGCCTCCTTTTCTCCAGGCTAAACAACCCCAGTTCCCTCAGCCGCTCCTTATAAGACTTGTTCCTCAGACCTTTCACCAGCTCCGTTGCCCTTCTCTGGACATGCTCCAGCACCCCACCAAAACTGAACAAAGCATTCGAGGTGGGGCCTCACCAGTGCCGAGTACACGGGAATGATCACTTCCCTAGTCCTGCTGGCCACACTATTCCTGACACAGGCCAGGATGCCGCTGGCCTTCTTGTCCGCCTGGGCACACTGTTAGTTCATATTCAGCCAGCTGTAGACCAGCACCCGCAGGTCATTTTCCACCAAGCAGCTTTCCAGTCACTCCTCCCCAAGCCTGCAGCACTGCATGAGGTTGTTGTGACCCAAGTGCAGGACCCGGCACTTGGCCTTGTTGAGCCTCATACCGTTGGCCTCAGCCCATTGATGCAACTTCTCCAGATCCCTCTGCAGAGCCATCCTACCCTCAAGCAGATCAACATTCCCGCCCAGCTTGGTGTTGTCTGTAAACTTACTGAGGGTGCACTTGATCTGCTCTTCCAGGTCATTGATAAGGATACTAAAGAGAACTGGCCCCAGTACTGAGCCCAGGGGAACACCACTTGTGACCAGACACCAAATGGATTTAACTCCATTCACCACCAAGAGCTTGCAATATGTCCAATACTCGCATCTGTTAATGTTCTTAGACTCAAGGCAATTTATCTATGAGCAATTACTAAAACTCATGGCTCCAAGCAGGCAGCAGAGAGACTACAGCGAAGGTCATATGTCCAGCACTACAAATTTAGCTGGGATTACTTGGATCATGCAAATAAGTTTCTCTCATCTATGTATTCCCGTCAACAAAAGCATTCTGAAGAGCTTAGGTATGATCTCAGTCTAGAAAACTGTATCACTTAATAGTGTTTTTCTGTAGTCACTTAATATAGTTTTCTTTCTTACCGTAAGACAAGTGGCAGATTTTCAGGTATCTATCCAGGCTCACAGCTGTCATGGTAATAAGGCTCCCACAGCCAAAGAAGAAACCAGCCCATCCATACCAGCGGCAGCCCATCCATCCAAACAGCCAGCGGTGAGAAAAGAAGGAAATGATACTAAAGGGTTTTCCTACAACTGCAAAAGGAGAAAAGAATGTCAGGTGACTGTTAAAATCCATCACTGATAAAACCACCCTTTTTCAGAAAAGCAAAACCTCCCCGTTGTCTAAAGTTAATACCAGTAAAAATGCTCTGCAAGGTGCAGAGAGGGCTTCAGACACAGCATGTGATGACTTGTACGCTTTCCATCCACAGGACTAAGCCTGAGACAACTGTAGCTAGACCCCATAATATCTATGCCATGGAAGGATGAGCCAAGCCTGCAGAATGGCTGGAAACAGGTGCTTTACTGCAGACCACAAGAACCAGAAGTAAATCTGGTACTGAGCATGCGAAAGCTCTTCCCATTATGAAAACTTCAGATTATGTGTTAAGTCCACATGTAAACACATGTAAACAGCACGGCTGATGGATGAGTCTGGGTCTGAAACAGGCACGGATCTAGTTAGGCTACATCCCCATAATCAATTGAGTGTCTTCACACGCAGGATAAAGAAATTTGCCTTCAAAGAGGACTTCTGCAAACCTACCAAGGCCCAACAGTAAGATGCAGACTGGGGTAAAGTGTTAGATTAGAAAGGAAGACAGTGCTATGGTTGCAACAGGGACTTGGGCTGCAGAAGTGGTTCCAGCTCCTGTCCATACCTCACTCTTCCATGGTGACTCTCAGAAAGTCACTTGACCACAGATATTAAAAGGTTTTAAGCATCTCCAACCAGAAGGGAAATACCTAACTATTTTGGAGACTCTGTCCTAGCAGCATCTTAGCTCACTTCTCCATTTGTAAAAGTTGGGGGTGCATTATGGAAGATGTGAATTAGGTCGTATGTTGTTCCATTCTCACCTCAAAATAGATTGACATTATTCATATTCTTTGTAAGTATTATGAAAATAAGAAAGTTTGGAAATTGTAATTTTCTAGTTGGAAATCTCCACTTCCTGATTATTTTTTTTTTTTTGTCTCAAACTGGACAAACAAAAAAAAATCAACTTTAGCAGAAAAATCAGAAATTTACAGTGTAGGATATCACCATGTTTTCCGAATCCTTCATTTCTACTTGCCAAACTGACCTGAAATGCTCCTGGCCTGAGCAGTTCAACTGCAACATTCAGACAACATTAAATGTTTAACTCCACCTTCCTGTGACTGTATTCCTGCACGAGAGTTGCCAGAACACCTCAAAGAGCTGAAAGCATCTCAGCTGCCCTGGGCTAGTTTCCCTCACCGAACTGCACTGGTTCCATGGCAGCTCAGTGAATTGGTTAATAAAGATGGCAAAAATGGTCTTGAGAACTGTAATTCCCACAAGGTATTACAAAATCTTGCAAAAAATGGCCTTTGCTCCATTTTCTATGCCAAAAGCATCATGATTGAAAACCCTTCAAAATAAGACTTATTTTTAAACAAGGTATTTTAGGATTCTTTTCCTTTAGCCTAAGCCTATAAGGAAAATTCTGTCTGAGCCTGAAGGTTGTGCTCAGGTCAATATATTATGTGCTTTTCTCCGAGCAGAATAAATGTACTTAAATTTTTCAAGCAAAAGCTGACCCTAGTGATTAGGGTTTCAAGAAAACCGTGAAATATGGCCAAGGTCTAGGATATATGATGAAAGTCAGCAACTTTACTCATGTAAATCATCGCCAGCTCCAAAGGCCAACACATTTATTTGCACGCAACCGAATTTCTCTTCAGCGGCACAGGGCTCAGAGCGTATCAGTGCAAAAATGAGCCTGATGCAGTTTTGAACAAGTGGCTGGTGCCACCCTGTGGAAATCTGCAGGAAGCCACCGCAGAACCCGTTTCTTGAACAAGGTGCCAAGGGAAGTACATGAAATATGAAGATTTTGGCAAAATCCCATCTTCGTTCCAATCGGTCAGCGGACAGAACACATCACATTTCTCAAGTCAATATATTAAATTAATGAAAAAAAAAAAAGAGAGAGAGAGAAGGGAGAAAAAGCACTCATGGCTGTGTCAATCACTATTATTTTTAATTACAAAACTTAAACACACAGATAGATTAAGATCCCCATAGAAGACAAGGTGACCAAGAGGTACGTCGGTGACAGACCTTAATAGAGAAACTAGCAGCCCTCATGCTAAGAGGGCTCCCAAACAAGCTGAAGCTTGTATGGTTGGGATGTACAGCTTATATGGTTAGGAGTTATCTGTTTACATTCCAAATGTATATAGCTACGTATGTATAGCACATATATGTGTTCTGTATATAGCTACGGAAATTCTCCTGAAACACTCTGTCTCATTGAAGTGACTCTCATTGGAGTCAGATATGAGCCTTATAAAATAGGACAGGCTCTTAGGACACAAAGGAGATGGGAGCACCACAGAAGAGGAAAAAAATGGTCATATCGACTTCAGAAAAACATGTTTACTGATCACCAAGATGCACCAAAATTACTGGAAATTGAGGGAGTGACCAGCTCCTTGGCCGTGTGCAGTGAGAGCGCAACGAGCTTCAGTTTTGGGAGGCTGGGAGCTGTCGTTTTATGTTGTTCAGTACTATTTTAGGCACTCGGATGAAGGCAAAAGCATTTGGCAGAGACATAGGGTGCACTGGAGCTGCGGGCAGAGGTCCCGGTGTATGCAACACATAGGGGACAAACGACTTTGGGAGCGTGGGAACGTACTGTCATTTCTATTGCACTGGGGAGATTCCATGGTCAGCTGGGTCCCATCAGGACTTTATACCTGTCGGATTGTCTGCCATCCAAATTATTCTTTTCTAAAGGACGCCCAGTCCTCCCCCTGCATTTGCATGTAGCCGTAAGCAGCTGAATGAGACTCATGTCAAGAGCCAAATGAATGATCTCCAAAGGCTTCGGACTCTGCAACTTTGTGCAAACCTTTCCAAAGCTCCCTCCTCTCTTGCCAGGGCATCCAGGCTGTGAGGCTGAAATAAAAATCCCTCCAGTTGGCTGATGTTGCTTTTACTCCATAGATTGACAGAAATGCGTATTTTCCTGACACAGAGATAGAAGAGGATGGTCACTAGACAGAAAATTATTAACTTTGATAGGCTGATGGCCACTGGGATTTTCCAATTTTCTCTCACCTCATGCCCCTCCGCAGTCATATTTGGCTAAATATGTGTTTTTGAGCTACCTGGATCTCTCTTGTTGCACTTTACAGCAAGAAAATATAATTTTCTTGAACCGTAATCCTCAGCTATTTTGTGGTTATTGTGCCAGGACACACATGGGAGCCATCCCTGCAGGCCTGCCCAGTGCTGGGGTGAACAGGAGTTTTGCCCGATTCATAAGTCCAACCTCAAACCAGGACACCTCTGTACTTTACATTTCTTTCCATCAAGTTGTTCAGAAATGTTGTTTTCTATCCTTCTCTCTTATTTATACGCAAATAATAGACCAAAAGGCATTTTGGGCTCCCCGTGACTTCCAGAGCACTGTCTCTTGCTGCTGCCAGAAAGAATGGTGCAATAGTAAAAATGAGTGAAAATAAGACATGAAATTACCTGAAATGCCCAGATCACACACTGCTAAATTCACAGTCATTATCTCAGCAGGTCTCAACTTCTTTTTTCGCTTTGAGGACATAAAAATAACATACCCATTTCCCAGAGTTGAAAGAATCCCTATAATAATGAGAAAAAAAAAAAAAAAAAGAAAAACAATCAAATTAGAATTCTCCTCAAAACCAGCAATATCTCAATCCCAGCGTTCCTTGTGAAATTCTCTGATATTTTCAGCCTGAACCTGTGGCCCCAAGGCTAGACATTTTATTCTGAAACATGACCATCTCATCCTCATTATGCTGCTCAGAGACAACCACTGCGGACATCTCCCTCCCACAACAAATGTTAATTTCCCCTCTGCAGCAGGGCATTGTCTTCACCACCTGAGTCTGCACAACTATTGACTGAATGAAAGTAATAAAAATCCCATAATTCCTCTGTTCTCACCGACACCATTTGTCTCTCAAACATTTATGCAGTCATGAGAATGAAAACCCCAATCTCTGACCAACCTTAATTTTATTAAATACCATAACCGGAGGTTGAGGGATAAATTTCTATAATAATGTAAATTAAGATATTAACATCACATCTTAAATTTTACAATAAAAATTTATTTCTATCATGAGGAAGAAAAATTATAAAATATATCTGATTTTAACTTCCTAATGGAATTCAGTGCGTGAGGAAGGATCCTGTTCATGTTGGTTGACATCTTTTTTGCCATATCACCACCCAAGAACCCACAGGGACCAACCCTGCAAGTGGTTAATCAGCCATGGAGCTAATCACACTGGTACCAAAAATTGCAGGGTTTGCAGAAAGAGCTTGAGCCTGGAGAGAGCGTTTTGCAGTGGAAACAGGACAGCACACGACATCCCCCTCAGGAAGCAAGAGTCACACCTGAAGGTGAACACCCCAAAGGGACCATGGCCCACAGAGGCCTCACACCAGAGCAGAGGAGACAAGTAAGAAGGAGGGAGATGCAGAAGAAAAGAGTGAAGAGCAAAGAGTGCCAGAGACCCCAACCTCCTCTGCCACCATTGACTCACCAAAGGGACCTACAGTGGCGATGAGGGAGAAGGATAGATGCTGGAGTGAAGTTCAGCCTGGGAGAGGGGGAGGAAAGGTGTTTTCCTTCAGGATTTTATGTTTGTCATCTTTGTTTATCACTACCCAGATAGCGTTTTCAGTTAAGTTACATTCCCCACAATGAGTCTGTTTTGCCCACAACAGTAACTGATGAATGATCTCCCCGTCTTTATCTCCATCCTGTCTTTATCTCCACTGTTTTTGCTCTTCTTATTTCCTCCCTGTCCCACTGCAGGGGCTGTAGGCAAGTGACTGCCCTGGGTGCCTGGCTGCTGGCTGAGGCCAACCCTCCACACTACTATAAAAAAAGTCATAAATAACCCAACTTTCCTCTATTGATGAGGCAGAAAAGTCACTCTTCGTGGTGCCACAGGCAGGGACACCTCCCACTAGACCACATTGCCCAAGGCCGCGTCCAGCCTGGCCTTGAACACCTCCAGGCATGGGACCTCAACAACTTCTCTGGGCAACCTGTGCCAGTGCCTCACCACCCTCACAGGGAAAAACTTCTTCCTAATGTTCAATCAGAACCTGCCCTCTTCCAGTTTAAAGCCATTCCCCCTCATCCTATCACTACATGCCCCAGTAAAAAGTCCTTCCCCAGTGCTCCTGGAGGCCCCCTTTAGGGACTGGAAGGCCGCAATAAGATCTCCCCAGAGCCTTCTCTTCTCCAACCTGAACAGCCCCAACTCTCTCAGCCTCTTCTCATAGGAGAGGTGCTCCAGCCCCCAGATCATCCTCGTGGCTCTCCTCTGGACATGCTCCAGCAGGTCCATGTCCTTCTTCTGTTGGGGACTCCAGAGCTGGATGCAGTACTCCAGGTGGGGTCACATGAGAGTGGAGTAGAGGGGCAGAATCACCTCCTTTCACCTGCTGGACATACTTCTTCTGATGCAGCCCAGGATACGGTTGGCCTTCTGGGCTGTGATCGCACGTTGCTGGCTCATGTTGAGCTTCTCATCAATCAGCACCCCCAGGTCCTTCTCCTCAGGGCTGCTCTCCAGCCATTCCCCGCCCAGCCTGCATTTGTGCTTGGGATTGCCCCGACCCAGATGTAGGACCTTGCACTTTGCCTTGTTGAACTGCATGAGGTTGGCTTGGGCCCACCTCTGCAGCCTGTCCAGGTCCCTCTGGATGGCATCCCTCCCCTCCAGTGTGTCTACCTCACCAAACAGCTTGTTATCAAAAAAAGGTTTCGCAGAAACAAAAATGTTTTGCAGAGAAAAAAATGTTTCACAGAGGCTAAAACTGGACTACTTCTCAAGAAATATAAACAATTGTGGAAACAATGTTTACCAAACTTAGGAGAAAAATACTTTGATTTTGAATTTTTCAGTAATAAATGCAACACTCGTCTAATTGGAAACACTTCTTATTTTTATACTGACAGTATTGCTTTCTATTTTTTTTTTAAATAAACTGACCAGAAGCCGGCTTATCATTGAATCTTAGGTTTTTTCAGAAAATTTGATTTATCCTTGGTGAATTGAATTTAAAGAACGTCCTATTCTTATGGGTCTGAAAATTTAATCTGAATTATAAATAGGTACAGGAATTCATATGAATTATTTTCTTCCTTGCACCTAAGGGAATGGATCTCAGTGTTGCTGAGCATTTTTCATATATCTTAATCCTTTTCTCTCTTAATGCCATTTTCTCTCAAATGATGTTTAGGATATCTAGTGTGCCAGCATTTACTTTGAAATACCTTTTGAAAGCACCCGACATTTTCCCCAAATCTTTTTCAACTGACTGATAGTCCAGAGAGGTGTCTTCATCAGACAAGTCTCTGAAGCAGCTGCTCATTATTAATGGCAACGTTTCAGAGAGCTTCAGCCCACTGACCTCCTAATCCTACAGCTGGAAGGCATCCAGTGGTAATTTAAGTTGCCTTTTGTCTATACCTGCATCTGACAGTTGCTTGTCTGAAGCCTTTTTTCAACTCCTTGGTGATAGAAACTTCATAATCTCCTTAGATGAGCCACCTAATGCTTCATTTTTACTACTATTAAAAAGATTTTCCGAACAACTGGCTGAAGTCCTTGCTGGTGCAGACTGCCAGGTCTGGTAGGTGCTGGCACTGGTGCCATGCGTTCACAAGGGTTTTATCTCTGGTTGTGAACGTGAGTTATCTAATGCAGTTTTATAAATATGCCTTTGCATTTTCCTAGTGAAAGCACAGATTTGGTGTTTTGGAAGTTCAGTTGGTGTGCTTGCAGGGCTGAACACAATAGACCCTGCAAGGAAACGTTAATCCCTCCTCTTCTAAAATGCAGAGATTTAAAGGAAGGTGGTACAATATGTCGCCCCACACTGTTATTAGCTCTAATTATGAAATCAGATTCTTCTTCACAGGCCCGTTGCCCCAGAAGGTCAAAGTCTATGGAAAGTACTCAAAGTGTGGAAAGTACTTGGAAACAGGAGAAAAAAGAATTCTTCAGATATAAAATAAAGGCTATTTTCTAAAACCGAACATTTCAGGGCACGACTGTCCATGGCACCATAGCACTGTTACATGTATACACACAAAGAGCCACAGATGAGATAAGCAAAAAAGTGACACCTACAGAGGAAGAGCCAACCTGCAGCGAAAGGTGAAAGTGTATAAAAGTAGCAATCTGAACAAATAAGACCTGAGAGCAGTGCTAAAGCATCGGGGGGGGGGGGGGAAGTATAGTTCAGGATTTTGTTTTCAATTAAGCTGTTTCATAACACGCTGAGGAAGCGTGCAACAACAGTTTGCAAATCAATAGTTACTTGCCACGGGCTATCAAAGGAGCTGGCAGCCAGCGGGTCTCTGCTCAGTAGTTAGTCACCCTACCCGGCCGTACGGTAAATCAATCAAGTCAGTGATGAAAAAGCTAGCGGGGGAAGTTGCAAAGTAAAAAGAACTGGATTCTTATAACCACGTGTAACATTGATTTTTTTTTCCCCCCGTACAATTAAGAAACATGTGGAAATGAACTGGTTTGGATGAAAGATCACACATTCGTGGAGGATTTATCACAGACTGGTCAAACCTGTGATTTCCTTTAAAGACAAAAAAAATATATTTTTGTATTTTCAAACTGCGACGCTACAATTGTACAACCAGCCTGACCCTAACAGCTCTGCCGAGTTTCCTGGTACCTAGATTAAAATCCAGCCCTGTTCGCTCACCGTGTAGCTTCTTCCCCTTTTTGTAATAAATTTTCAACTCACTTGCACCTTACAAGCCTCAAGCACAAAAAGATGCCCAATAGCAATCCCCACCTCCTGGCAGCTAGTGCCTCTCTCTGCTAGCAGGATGTCCACGCAGGACATCCTCAGGAGGGGCCACCATGTCTTGGAAGGGATCTGCAAAGGAATAGGGGACAGATTTCAGTGGCAGAATGTGAAAATGGACAGGTTCAGCCTGAAACACAAGTTACAATAAAAAAAACACAGACATCCCCTTGCTGCGGATGGGAGCTGAATTTGGATCTGTTTTCTGCAGATTACACGGTTTATAAAGTAAATCTGCAATACTGCAAGACATGACTATGCCCAAGAGCTATTTAAGGACATAGTTTTTGCTTGTTATTTTGGATACTTGGGAGCTGTGATTAACTATGAAGCTGTCAATTAAAGCAAATTTACAGCCTCAGCGAGCCTCTGGTGTGGAATTCGATGTCAGTGAACAGTTTCACAGAGCTGGACTTCATTCTCCACTACCTCAAGATCCACGATCCACCATCAAAAATCTCTGCATGGCAGTGCTTCATGTCCCAACAGAAATGTCGATGCTTTGAACTGTCAGAAATCAGCTTAGTGGAAAAGGAAATTTAGGATTATTTTTGGGTGCAGAAAGTAAGAAAAAGCCACGCAGAGATTTACCTGGGAACAACAAAGATTAATTTCCTTTTAAGTTCTCATATTTTTGCAGGCCCAAGCTATTATTAAAATGTGGCCGTCCACCTAGATGGGAATGGGTAATAAAACATGGGTCTGGACATCAACAGGAGTTAATGGTGGCATCCCCAAGGCGTTAGGCTAAACCGATCTTGTAAGCATTAGCTCAAGCAAAGCCTTTTCTTTTTCGTGGTAGGAAAAACGTGTTTAGAGACTACTTTACCCCATCTATTCGCAAGCACAGAAGAAGACCTGACATTGCTCCTTCCAGCAATCTTGTTTTATTCCCTCTCTTAGTGGCGGAGCTCTGAGGTGTAATTCAGCTTTACTGGTAAAAAGCATAACACTCTCCTTCTTCACACAAACCCCTATAAAAGGGAGGTTTCTGTACTTCTCTTGGCCTCTGGCAAATTAATATCCATTACTGTATTGCACACAGTGCCGAAAACGCTGCTGTGCTGGTCTAGAAAACATGAAAGCGGTTGCTGTTTCATGCCTGAGGGCATGACTGACCAGCAGCTAAGCGATGACTGCTTAAAATCATTGCAATGATTGTGAAAAGGAATTAAAAATATCTGTGCGGGTTACCAGTGGCACCTTATGCTATAGATACAAGTCCAAGCAAGACGGGAATGCAGCATTGCCATGTGTCTGTGAAGAGCATATTTGGCTGTAAGGGCAGCTGCTGCTGGAGTGTGCAACGACCGTACGGGCAAAGTAACTAACCAAGTAAAATGCAATGCAAAACAAACACATGAAAAAATAAGTTAAACCCATAACAAAACGGAGGATATGATGTCCGAAGCAGAGTTACACAGGTATGCCCGGAGCATCCTGGGGTTCAGGCAGACCAGTTCGCTTTGTTCCTGTGCCCTCAGCTAGCTTCAGTGTCTTTACCTGCGCTGTACCGAATAAATAAGTCTATAGATATTTATGACCCTTGTATTAATTCAGTTTATTTTATTTCTCATACTTTGCTAATGACCTTGTGCCTGATATATTTATTGGCCTTAATTCAATTCAGTAAGAAAAATCAGAGAGTTTTTGTATACTTTAACTTTCTTCTGCTGCGTATCCTGCTGCCTACTGACCTGTTCTCTCTTCCCTACCCCTTTCCAACCTTGCTTACTGTCTGCTTATTTATTACCTTTAAAAATTATGTAATTATTTCTGTAAAGTATGCACACTTCTAACTGAAACTCTTTGGCTTGAGAGCAATTTGTACAGAAGCAGACTTGGTACTGAATCTTCCTGCGCAAGTGCTGCATCTCTCTTCTTTTGCCTGGCTCCTGTAACCTGCGGGATTTCGGTAAGTGGGCTGGAGCGTAAGAGAAGGGATTGCGCAGGTACAGGCACGTGCTGCACAGTGCATGCACCAGCACCCCTGCCTCCTAGCAAGAGGAGGACAAGGGGAAACGGCCTCAAATTGCACCAGGGGAGGTTTGGATTGGATATTAGGAAAAATTTCTTCACAGAAAGAGTTATCCGACATAGGCACGGGCTGCCCGGGGAAGTGGTGGAGTCACCATCCCTGGAGGTATTTAAAAGATGGGTAGACGTGGTGCTGAGGGATGTGGTTTAGTGGTGGACTTGGCCGTGCTAGGTTAATGGTTGGACTTAATGATCTTAACTTCATTAATTAACTTCATTAATTTGATTACACCTATGTTTTGCAAGACGTTTCAAAATTGGCAGAGGGATTTCTTTGGAACTGAATAAATCTACACTAAATACAGTCAACATAACAAGGCAACACGGTGTACATTGGAAGGATTCATTTCAACTACTCAGACATATTTCCTGGGATTAAAACTAAGTTTGCTTAACCGAGTGAAAAAAAAAGAACCGAGGGGGGTTGTTTTGGACGGTTCAGTGAAGACATCTGTCTGCACAGCAGCAGAAAGAAATATATACACATGAAAAGGCGGGATACGTACAAAAAGGTGCATGAATACCGTGAACAGCACAGAGATACAGCTTCACCTGCCACCTCTGCTGCTCTGGGTTCCTTTTTCGATAAAGGCATAAACAGAAGACAAATGAGAAATAAGCATTATTCAAGCCTCCACCACAGAAAAGATAAGATTAGATCACTTCGAGCAGTCAGAGGAAAGGCAATAAGAGAGAGTAGGAAGGAGGGATGTAAAACAGTGAATGAGAAACGAGCAGGTAGGGCGGAAAGAGCTTTGTATTTTGTGCAGAACTGACAGAACAAGAGAATGAATCAAAACCAAAGTAAAGGGCAAGGAATACACTGTGTATACCCTGTGTTCAGCCTGGTGTTCAGCCGTCTGACACCCCGAGCCCCGTTCCGCGTAGCACAGTTACATGACCTTGGCTCAGCTTTACTGAGGAAACAGCTGCTGAGCTGTGAGAAACTGCATAAAATAAAGTCACAAAACATAAGGAAACCTAAAGCGTGGAAAGAAGTGTAAGTGTTGAGGCAACAGTTAGAAGCTCAAGTACTTGAGAACAAAAATATCGACACAAAAAAAGATATAACCTTGGCCCCATCTGCAAAGCAGAGATGGTAAATCATCAAAGCCAAGGACAAGTTTATTCCTAGAAGCAACAGAGACCAGTATTTCCCAGGTGAACGACAGCTCCTCAGGGTGTGAAACCTTAGCGTAGAAATCAGTCCCAGCTACCATCTGTGTGCACTAACCAATAAATAATTGCACTTATTCTGCTTACAAAGTCATTCTGCATACTGTAAAAGACTCCAAAACTAAAAGGAGGGGAGGGCGTTAGGCAGAAAATATTATTCAATATAGTGTGTAACAGGACAGCCGATGCCAGGAGCTGAGCAAGACTCAAATGAGCGCGTCTGTTCTCTTTGCTGTGCAGGCACATGAGAAAGGCTTTGAAAACTGGCCATAAAACCCACATGGCATAAGGGCAAAAGTTAGCTCTGGTCGGGAATGATTAAACTGCAAGCTTGTAACCGAATACTAGAAAAAAAATTAGTATTTCTTCACTTTTTACTGGAAGGTCCCCGCTAGTCACTTTTGGCTACCTGGAGCAGCATTGTCTGTTGACACTAACCGTTGACACCATATTTCTAACACATTTCTCCTCTCCCTCCTCGATTTCTCTTTCTAGTATGAAGAAATAAGTAATTACACATCTAATGCACAGTAGCTTCTGCCTTCTTTGTGAGTGCCTGCAAGGATGCAGTGACATAGTCATATTTCAAAGACAAATTAAAAGTTCATTACCGATTACTGTCAAATAAAACCCAGCTATGATGTCAGCTTCTCTAGAAAGCTTTGATGCAAAGGGGTCTTCCTCCTGGAGATAGTGAGGGAGGTATTCTTCCTGGGAGGAAGTGTTGTGATCTGATGCCATCCCATTCATGTCCAGTTCAGCGTCTGAAAAACAAGAACAGAGTTTGCAATAGATCACATCTGCCACCAGAAAACAGAAAGACATTTTTGTTCTTACGCAAGATGCATCCTCCTGTCTTCATTTCTGCTCCTCCTCTTCCCAGGGCATTTCGGGATCCAATTCAAAATTGCATAAAGCATCCTGCCATGATTTATTTCATGACTTACTTTATCAGAGAACATCATTATTCATACAGCACTCATCACAGTAATGCATCTGAGCAGTATCTAGGTACCAGTGTGTTGCAGCATTCGACAGGGCTTCTGAAGCACCTTCCCCGAATACCTTAAGGAGCTTCATGTTTCCAGCGGGGTATAAGATTGACCCAAGACCAACAATACGGAAAAAACAAACAAGGCAATTGTTTGTGTTTGAACAGCTTCATTGCTCGATGTGTTTAATGCATACTGAACTTGTTGTCTTTATCTATACGCACTGTTCTCGTAATCCCAAGAAACTGGGAATTATCAGTAAGACAGCCCCAGCAATTTCTTCATATCCTGAGGGGCACTATGTCTACAGATGGTAGCTCTGCAAATTTTACAGTTAAGTGAAAAGTTACTCCCATACATTCTCCTTAGAGCTATTTAGGTGGTGGGTTCTAATGTAAATAACTTTACATGGTTACGGTTATAAACAGTAATTAGCTATTACATTTATGAAGAAGCAGCAGGAATATTAAATAATAGACCCATCTGGGCAAGCTTGTTGATTTTTCTTTCCATTTACTTTTGTGTGGAAATGGGCTATTGAGGTCAAATGTGCTAAGATCAATAAAGAGAACCCTGATATGGGAAAATTAGAATCTGGCAGACATCTGTGAAGGCTACCCCTCCAGGACAACTGAAGAAGTAAAGTAAGGAACTCTAGCATAAGACAAAAACATTTCCGCGATGTTTGAAACGACCCAGCCAAGAGCTGTTTAGGATGTTCAGTCTTCCCAGTTCTTCTTGCCAGTGCTTCATAGGGCAGGAGCCGCATGCAAGAACATAGCACTTGACTCCCAGGGCTTCCATACTTTTTGCTGGGACAAGTTGTGAAGCTCTAAATTTCACCCCTCAAAAGTCCGAACTTGCAGGGAGACTAAGCAAGGAGAGAAAATATTTTCTTATTTTACCCATTTGCTATCTCTTCTGCATCTTGAAGGCAGACGGTCTTTCAATAGCAGCCCTGTATGACTAGAAACATAGCAGATGACACCTATCTACACCTAAAGCACCCACGACCCCCTCCCTGTTCTCCCTCTAGCTTTGAAAAAAAAAGACCTCATTTAAGGGAATCAGGTCATGGGGGCACATTGCCACTCTAGACATGGGAGAAGTCAAAAGGTGTCCCAGGCATATGGCTCCAAGTATTGATGATTAGAAGGCTGGAGCACCTCTCCTATGAGGAGAGGCTGAGAAAGTTGGGGTTGTTCAGCCTGGAGAAGAGAAGGCTCCAAGGAGATCTTATTGTGGCCTTCCAGTCCCTAAAGGGGGCCTACAGGAGAGCTGGGGAAGGACTTTTTACTGGGGCATGTAGCGATTGGATGAGAGGGAATGGCTTTAAACTGGAAGAGGGCAGGTTTAGATTAAACATTAGGAAGAAGTTTTTCATTTTGAGGGTGGTGAGGCACTGGCACAGGTTGCCCAGAGAAACTGTGGCTGCCCCATCCCTGGAGGTGTTCAAGACCAGGCTGGATGGGGCTTGGAGCAACCTGGTCTGGTGGGAGGTGTCCGTGCCCATGGCAGGGGGGTTGGAACTCGATGATCTTCAAGGTTCTTTCCAACCGAAACCATTCTATGATTCTACAATTCTAAGTAGCACTAAATCTTCATTACTTTTCTTTTTTTTTCCAATAAGGAAAAAAATAAATCAAGGCTGATTAATTAAAACGAAATACCTTAGGTGACTTCATGATCACTTCTTTCACAGCCATGGAGAATACACACTCCAAATTAATCACAGCTCCAGATGGCAGAGCAACCATTTAGCTTTGGATTAGGTACCATGCTACAGCAGCCTGGATACAGTCTAAAGAGACCGTCTTGTACCAAAGGGTGGACTAAGGCATGAATCGGGGAAACAAAATAATCGGACAGATCATCCTCTCCATCCAATCATAGCTACAGGTCCTGATCCAAATTCCACCTGGCCTTTTAAAGGATCCTGACGGTTTTCTGTCCCTCAGCTTGCATGGTTCCACAATTCTCGTATCACTGCAGCATTTGAACCATGTGGGTGGCTGAAGTGATGCAAATGGAAAAGCACATCTGGGACCTGTCAGCACAATTTGGATTTGATATAAATAAGTATCAAAGTGGTTAAAGGCATGTTGCTTTCCTGAGACACACTAAAATCTCCCACTCGAGTCAGTATTAGGTGGCTCACAAGGACAATATTGTCGAACTTACAAGCAGGCGAAAAAACACGTAGTGTTAAAGAGGAAATTTCAACTTCTATATATATTAAGCCCAGACAGAAGCCCTTTTATTGGGATTTTTAACATGCCTTAGAAGGCAAGGTGCAGGTTTCCCAAACAAATCACAGCCATGGGGCAGGAGGAAGCTTTCTTTGATCAAACTGGACTGCTACAGCATGGCAGATTTTGCTTCTTTGTTCAGTATCAGTTGTTTATCTGCTTGCAAATGTTAATGTTATGACAGACTAGTCCTATCTGGCTGCTGAAAAAGAAGAAAAACCTTTATCTTGGCTTTAAACAGAGAGCGCGCATTTTTTCTTGAAAACTTTCACCACAAAGAAGGGAGATTAATGTCTAACTTCCAAAAAGACACACAAACTTTCCTCATAATTTTAAATCACGTCCAGCAAATTAAGAGTAAAATAAATTTCAGATATAATAAGATAAAAAAAACAACTTTGCTTGATTTACACAAAATGTGTTCCAGTGAGATATAATACAGGATTTTAATAACAGATGATGACTTTAAAGGATTTTCATCATGCTAATTAGGCAGGAATTAATTGTGTTTCCCAAATGAACTTCTGTTCAAGAATCAAATCGCAATTTTAGAGTTTAAAAAACAGAAAGGGATGTAATTAACAAGGCAGAATAATTATCCCTCTCATAATTCCGAGACAAGAAAAGCCATAATCCTGATCAGCATCCAGTGCCTAAATGTTGGGTAAAAAGATAGGGAGAGGGATAACCTTTAAACTATTAGGTAAAGCCTAGCAAATGTAGGGAATGTGCATTTTCCCCGATGAATTATTTTAGGAACCAAGACTTGAAGTGCTAACTCTGTTGGGTTTGTTTATATGTGAGCTTTTTCAGATACCAGTGTTGAATGCCTGATAAAGGTCATAGAAGATCCGAACCACAGCCCCTAAAAGTAAATAAGACAGGGGCAGGGACTATACAATGTTATTTTAATATAAACTTCAGTGGTATAACTGATCCATACTTGTACCAATCTTCCTTCCTTTCAAGTTCCTGTGAACTCCTAAAACATATTGGGAAGCTGCAGAGGTGAGCTGTACTAACCCAGATTCAAATCGTGCCTTCTTCCACGTGGCTCAGCTAAGTATCGGCAGGTATTGGCAAAATTGAAGTCCCTAGTATAAATTAGTAAGAAAAGAATCATTATATTTATGTTAGCCTGCCAAAAAGGGATGCATTCAGTTTATGGAGAATGGCCAAACTGATAGGAAGTGGGGAAGGTATTTTTGTAACTTTGCGGGCAAATGAAGGAAATATTAATACCACACATTTAAAAAAAAAAAAAAAAAAAAGAAAACTGAAAAAAAACTAAAAGTGTGTTGTAGCTCAGAGACAAAAGTTACGTAGTATGAGAAAGAGCAGTGTGTAGTATGTGCCATAGGAATCGCAGAAACTGAGCTACACTCGGATGCTGCAAAGACATTCCTTCGTGAAAGCATCAATGCTTTGATGTGCTTGACAAGAGAGCACAAGGAATGAAATATTATATTCAAAGTCATGGACCACATATAAATGTTGCAATCATTTGTAGAAGCAGATGAATTTACCAAGGGATAAATGGTAGCGTGAAATAGAAGACGTCTGTGGACCCAGCCCCACCTCATAGAAAGAATTAGTAAAGCTCATTTTAGAAGAATTAACACAGCTAAAGTGATAACATTATCAATTGTGTTAATTAAGAAAATAACTTTCTGCCCTCTCATGGTATGTTAAAAACAATAAAACTATGAATAATTTTATCTGAGTCAGTCAAAGACAAAAGCTAAAAGGATACGTTAGTGCCAGAGGGTATTGTTAAGAGGAATAAAGGGAATGAACTTTTTCTTTAATTTGCCCAATGACAACTATTTCTCAGAGTCTCCACAGCAAAGTTCGTCAGCTCACAGTGTCTGCTGGATCCCAATTCCCACTGTCAAGTGTCATTCTTACTCTAAATTTCCCCTGTGTATTTTGCGCAGCCCGTCTCGCAAGCATGGGCTGTGGAAGGCACAGGCAAAGGCACCGCCTTGTCCTCCTGCACCCCTTCTGGCTGCTCTGCTGATAACACAGACCGCGAGTCCAACACACCTCGTGACAAACACTGTTTCACCCTTTAAAAACCTGCTTCTCGGTACTCTCTTTTCTCCAGTTTGATGACGACTGTCAAAACTCATTTCTGTGACACACATCCTTAGCCAAGTATTTCCCAACAGTCCAACCAGCTGCTCTATTTAGGAATGTAAATAACAGTGACCAGACAACTTATCTCAAAACAACCACAGCGCCCCATCCTTTTCTTTCTTTTTTTTTTTGACCTCCTAATGCAGCAGAAGAGATTTCCTTAAGAAAGAAGGAAAGGTTGGTTTAATCTCAGTTTAGGGTAAAAGTCTGAAGACTTATGGACTGGAAACTATGGACTGGGAACCTGTTGTTTCTCCTTAGTAGACTTGTGTAACCACCAGGCTGCTGGGTATTCCAGGGTAGATTCTTTCACACCTGTTGAAGATGAATCATCACTTTCAATCCATTAAGTTAAAATTTTAGATTAACGTTTCCTACACTTCAGGTGCGCACTGTGCTTCGTAACATCAGACCGCTGCTTTTGTGCTACTCACAACAGAAATCAGTAAAATTGCAATGTCTCATATTTCTCCTTTAAGAGAGAATGAGAGAGCTTTTGGAACATCAACTTTTTGGATGTTGATACTGGGAAAATACTTTACGCCTACCTATCGCAAAAGATCTGCCCAACCAACCTAATGCAGCATCACATCGCAAAACTGGAAGGGCATGGTTAGCAGAAAAGCTACACTCAGATTTATGTGACCCCCATCTCAGGCTAAACACCCTGCTGAGAGGTAAAACCTACATTTTTTATTAAAGCCCTGGTTAGGTGCTTCTATTTCCTTTCAGTCTTGAAAGTATGCAGCAAGACTTATTACTGAGTTTTGAAACAATGCAGTAATTATAAAAAATGGGACAATAATAAATTCACAAGTGGTTATGTGGGTGCCTGCAGCTACTTTTACATTAGTAAGCGGTGCAGACCAACAGTAGTGGATCTGTAGAGCAAAACAGGTGCTGCTGAAGCCCTTCTGAGGACATTCATTTTTCACTAGTGCTCAAAAATATAGAATGATAGATATTATGAAAAGTTTCCTCACCAAAGGCGTTATCAAGCATTGGCACAATCTGCCCAGGGAAGTGGTGGTGTTGCCATCCCTGGAGGTATTTAAAAGACATGTAGATGTGGTGATGAGGGACACGATTTAGCAGTGGTTTTGGCAGTGTCAGCTTGACGGTTGGACTTGATGACCTTAAAGGTCCCTTCCAACCTAGACAGTTCTAGGATTCTAGGATTCTATGACAAGACAAGCCTTTTTTTAATTGAGTCCTTGATGCTGATTAATAAGCACAGATTAAAACCCAAACTCTCAAAAGATGTTTTGCAACACTAGTGCTTCACCTAGCGTGGTAGGCACACGTGGACAGGCAGTGGAAAATAAAGCAGTTATCAAGGACTGGTTTCTTCTCGCTGTCTTGCAGGACCAAAGGATTCCACTTTGCAGTAGGTCTCCAATCACCAAAGCATGGGAACAGAGAGCACTACACCACAGCCTCCCATCTAGCTCATCTACAGACCATCTTTCCGGCACATCCCATGCTGAGAGGCCCCCAGTGCCTGTGAAAACAGATTTAAAACCATAACAAAAGAAACCAATATCTGCTGCTTCCTATTAGAAATGGACTCATGCTTATTCCTGTGCTGCAGACATTCATATTTAATTAATACAAACAATTTCATGTTTAAATAATATATTCTTTAAAATGGAACTGTTCCACTATAGCCAACCTCAGGAGATCCAAAATCCTGACTCAGACACTATAAAAAGGCAATATCAAGCCTCAAAACTTCTAAGACTGGAAAAAAAAAAAAAAAGTGATTGGAGGCTTTATGTTTGGTTTAATCAATGCCATTTTACCAGCCCTACATCACTTTCTCTCCATGCTCATGCTCTCTCCTTATCTCCCTCTGGAGTGTTTCATCATGTCCTTTGCAGCTTGGCCAGGCTCTTCTTACCCTGAGGAAGGTAAAGACATGCCATCCCCACCTCTGGCAGGAAAGAAGGAGACCACAGACTCGCAGCAACCTTCCTGGTCCCTTCCTCCTACAGGGAGGGCACCAAAGGAGGGGGGAGAAAAAAATATGTTGTTCCTGCAGAGCACTGACCTCCTGATCCTTTTCCTAAGGTTTGGACAAATCCAGGGAATTTTCACCTTCGGGATGTTTCACAGGAGGTGACTGAGAGCAACCTGAATGGACCTGACCGCTACCTGTCATTTATCGGGCACTGACATTTGGTTTCAGGGTTTGTAGACCCCTCAGTGGCTGGCACACTGCAAACAGAGCATGGGACCGTCCATGCCCCAAGCAAACTCCAGCCTGTGAGCTTAAAGTCACTCCTGCATCTACAACATCACCTGGAGAAGACAGGGGCTTCATGGCAACTGCGACCTCAGCATCTGCGAACCACTGACGCAATCTGTGTTTTTTTCCTGTTATATTTCATAACACACCATGACTTTGCCACTCTCCGTCTTTTCCATCCTAGTCCACCTGTCTTCCCATCTTCTGAAGGAGATTCTTACTGTTCCCTATCCTCCCAAGGGAGCAGAAAGGTGCGGAGGACCAAGCACAGCGCAACCCTCTGGGTCCTGCAGGGTCTCGTCCCTTCTTCTACTTGATGGGTAATTTTCAGCAAATCACAAAACCTCTACCCCCAGAAGGAGAACAGAGTAAATTTGTATCTACGGCAGAGGTGGGCCAATGTGTGCGGGCGTAATGGCTCTCAAGTCAGTGATATGAGCGAGAATAATGTGTTCTTCTGTTTTGGAAAATTATTATAAACCACAAGCTGTCCTAAGAGATGTAAAGGCACGCAATGCTTTTATGAAGTAAGAATGAACTTATTAGGTCCAGTAACAACAGACTATGATTTTGCAGGTGATGTCATACTCGGAGACCTGAAGCTGTTTTTTTTCCCCAAGATAGCAGCTTTGGAAGACAACTGATTTATTTACAATAAGGAGATCAAAACTGAAATTTCAGATTCACCTCAGCAGCCTGTTACGTTTTCAATTTTGGATGTGAAAAATCACAAGCATTATGTTTTCAAAGTGCTGGATTTATATAGCTAGTCCTCAGTATCCAAAGGGCACATAACAACATCCACAAGGCTGAAGTCATCTGAATTTTATAATTTATTTGTGCGTTTGTTTTCCTATAGTTCAACAAAACAACAAATAATGCTCTCTGTGGTGTAATGCCTGCTAATATCCCTGACAGCAGCCAGATACATGTCTGTGTCCAGGAGCAGAATCTGAAGGTGCTGGGGCATGCAGATCACGGAAAATTTCCTTCTTCTGAAAATAGCAGTGTATTTGAGCAAGATGGGTAGAGCAGCAGCCTTCACAACAGTCACCTGTGGTTAGGAAGATAAATCTCTTAACTATTCACTCTGGCCACTAATAAAACCCCCTGCGTGTGGCTTCCGAGAGGCCAGAACCACGGCGCTCAGCGATAATTCTGGAAGATCGGGTGGTATCTCCAAGAGTCCCAGCTGAGTGGTGACTGGGGCTTTACACCCTGCAGAAGGCAGACACTGAGAAACGCAATTGTGGCATACGATCATCTTTACAGCCCTTAGGGCTGAAAAACGGGCTGGAGAGGACATCAAGCAAACACTCCTTACCCAATTTCAAGGCCGTATAAATTCTGGTTATGTTGTTGCAGGCAATTGTCCAGCCTAATCCTAACAATGGAAAAGTCACAGCCTCCCTAGGCAATTTTTGTCCTGAGGTTAATTGAAATTCTCAAAGACAGAAACTTGAGACCACTTCTTAAACAGCTCACATCGTTAGATCAGAGAGACTCATTTTCCCCCAAAATCCTTAATATCTGATGGGGAGGAATAATATTAGGGATGAATTTCACTATTTTAGGAATGTAATTAGTTTAGATTGAATAATCTGCTGAATTCAGCCTTGATAAAAGACGCAAAACGGATTATGAGCAGGGTTGTACACAAGGAAGGAGAATTCAAGTCCCCTGAAGAGGTAACACACATACGGAGACATGCACTTGTGCAGTGACAAGTGTCATTGCTTTGGCAAGAACTGGGCATCAACAGTGCTTTTTAGGGGCTCTAAAAAAAAATGGAGCTCACCATGACATTATATGACAAAATATAAATGAACTGAAAGAGATGAAGATGCAGGAAGGAGAGAAGACAATATTAAGGAATTCGGAAGAACCTGAATTCAAACTTTATTTTATCTGGAGAATAGAAGGTGATTAAGTTTCTGTCAATGATTCTTAATCATTGAGAGAAACTTGATTTGGGAATTTAATTTGGGAATTAAAATTAAAATGAAGAGCCACGTGAAAGTTTCATAAACAACAATACCGATTTCTTTCTAGTTAGGATTTAGTTCATAAAACCGACCTAACTGCAAAGCACCGTGCACACCAACACCGCAACAACATGCCACCCGGCACCTTGCGCCTCAGCCAGTGCCCACAGCAGAGGACATTCCCAGTGCCCTCGCCGAGGGGCATGGGAAATCTGCACCCAAAACTCATTCACAACTTACCCAAGAAGAACATGTTACATCAGGGGCTCTGCTTGGATGAAAAAAACTCATCTCCAGCTCTGAGCTGGATGAAAAAACTCATCTCCAGCTTTGAGCCCTCAATGCAAAGTTCTGCAACTTCGAGAGACGGCGTATTAGGAGGAAAAGATCTGCCTTCCCCCTGTACTCCCAGGGAGCCCGCTGGCACACCAGAATTTCCTCGCATCCATGTTTGAGTTCACCCTGCTTACTAATTTCAGGTCACACAGCCCTGTTCTTGTCTGGGGCAGGCAGGGTTATATTTTCTTGCCATAGATTTCCTGGCAGTCCTGGTGGCGAGCAGATCTTCGGCGGTGTGAACCTGCTGCAGCAGAGTAACGCTGACATACACGTGCCAAATATCTGGCTCTAACCCCCTCCTAATCTTGCGGAGGGAATTAGCGTGTGTATACAGACCTGAGCCAAAACAAAGCACAAGAAAACTGAGCCGACTTCACAGGATCTGAAGAGGCTGCAAAGGTTTTGTTGAATAAGAATATTTGTGTGGTACCTACAGCGCAGCAGCGGTAAAGCAGGTTTCACACTCCTGCTTTCCTGAGGTTGAAAAAAGCCTTTGCCACTCAAATGCAGGAGCTACACAATCAGCAGAGACTGTCTCGAAGAAAAGGACAAGTATTCATAGTCAAGGCATGGTTCAGAGAGGACAAAAACAGGGCTACATAACACAGCAAGTGCAATTTTAACCAAGAAAACAATAGCTTAATAGTAGCCCACAGGAGAGCAAGCTGTGAAAACAAGACATGCTGAAGAAGAATAGAGAGGCAATGCCAACTCAAACAACATACAGCACCTGCAGGTCCTGGAACACTTTTAGGTGGAGTTTTCCTATTGCAGAGGCAATCCCATTCCTCAGCTTTGACATCGCTGTCCATTTGTCCATTAAACAAGCGTCCTGGAGACACACAAAAGCCTGATCCTGTCCCAAGGAGAAACAAGTGGTTTTCTGGCGGACCACCTTATGAAATCTCATCTGTTCCTTTCTCACGTAAAACAATAAGACCTGGAGTAAATACATGCGTAGCTATTTTCCAGCTCATAAACCCAATTAGAGTGGCTCAGTGATTTACGTGCAGTCATATAGCGAGTCAGAGCCTGGGAACGTAACTTGGAGAAGCTGGGTCCCTTTCCCTCACTCTCTCTGCTGGATCTCGCTCCTATTACAGGCTGAGACCGATACTGAAATTGTCCTTTTGCTGCCGAAGCAGCAGTTCAGCCCCGCAAACTGCGGTGCGGGCGGGCAGAGAGGGCGCCTGCATCCCGCCCAGCGAAGAAACACTCTCCAACTGCATGCCGACACCAGGGTTTGCTGATGCCTGACTCTCAGATGAATACTTCAGCGCTAATTTGCAATTAAATGCAGTTGAGAGATCTGCTAAACACAAAGAGCTGTTTTTTCTCTTTGGTGTGAAGTGCCATGAGGACACTGCGCTGATTTACAGTTTTACACCTCCGGGCAATTGCCTTTGCTCTATGAACAAGCAAAGCTGTGAGGAAGGGACGTGAACAGAGTTTCTGCAAATACCTTCTTTCTTGTTGTAAGAGAGTATTTGGGGACATTCTTTTTAATTTCTTACTCTGAAATCAACCAATAACCAGTATCAAATCAATATCAATCAGATAATCAGTATCCGATCAAACCAATCAATACTTTATGCTCCTGATATCACCCAAAGACACGAATGATCAGTTCCCTTCCAAATTCACTCTGTAATAAAGATAATGCCAGATCTGTATAGAACTCCAAAAAGACTAAAGGAAAACTATTGTCCAAAAAGGACAATATTTATCTAAATGCCGTTACGCTACCCAGGCATGTTACATCATGAAATTATTCTTGGTTATATCACACATGTCTGGAGACCCTAATGCCATCAGAAGGAGTGGAGGAGAGAAAGAAATAAAGGACACTGTGCAAGCACTATACATCAAAACTTTCAGAAAATTTTCCAGACTTTTCCAGATACCTTTCAGAAGGCTGCACCCTAAAATCTTTATTCCTACGATGAAACATTTTATTTATGAAACAGGAAAGACAAGAAAAACAGAATGGCAATCAAGACGATTGTCTGTGAAACTAAGCATTAGTGAAGCTAATACAAAGATGGACCTAAATTAAGAACACAGTGAAAATACACGGAGTAAGCACCTAAATGTGCACGTCTGCATGCCATTTTACACCTGCAATTTTCACATGTACACACCTATACTTTCGGGATATTACAAGAACAGGAGAAGAAACAGGACATACCTTATTCATGAACTCCGTATAGAGCATCCCCCCTGGAGCTCCACAGCTGCTTTTATTTCAATGTCCGGACCGGAGTGATCTGTAAAAGCATAAATCCACAGCGCTTTTGGCGTTTGGAGTTTTAGAATTCAAGAGGGAGAGGGGAAAATCACGCCGTTCCTCAGTAAAAGGCAGCCTCTCTCCTTCCCCCCCCTTCCCGACTGGGGCTCCCAGCCTCTGGATGCTGTCCTGTTCCTCCCTCTCTCGCTCTTCCCAGCGGGGCTGCTGTCGATCATCCACTTCACCCCATGAAAATCACTCTCCGGAGCATCCTGCCCCTGCCTCCCTGCCGATCAGCTTTCCAAAGAAGCAGTGACACCTCGGAGAGAGACCCCGGGAGGGTACCACTGGCAGAGGAAGGGGCGTGAGCCAGACCTGCCGGTGCCGGCCAAATTCTGTGCAACCACATGTCACATGCTGCTGGATCCCTGCTGCCAGCACAGCTGTAATCCTGTTTATCGCCCGCGCCACAAAGCGGAGAACGCTCTTGAACTTGAAGGCTTACATGCTTTTTCTCATCATCAAGTGATTCTTACTGTCTGCTAAGAGAGGGGGTAAAAAAAAAAACTGCAGTCCTAAAAGGTGCTTTGACAGAGTTAATAAAAGCATCTTTTAGCATTGTATTTCGCTCCTGTTCACCAGCACCACCAGTCACTTGCAAAACCGGGCTGGATAGTAAGAAGACATGCGTGTAAATCATCATCACTACCCTGAACTCAGTAAATTTTTACATTAGCTGAAGACCTGACTTTCAATCCCCACGGCAGTAAAATAAAATTTAAAGCCTGCAAAAGAAGTTTATAAATATGAAATACAAGAATCAATCCCAGATTTCTGAGTCTCTACAGCTCTGCCACACAGAATCACTTCTCTTTCATCAGCTGCCTGGTCAAGAAGTACTTTTCTGGGTAACACAGTAAAATGAATCCAGTCCTGGATATGGAAAGAATATTGCAGGGAGCGTTTTAGTTGCTCTGTAAGCAGAGACTAACGCTGTCACCTTTCTGCCAGGGGCTAGGAATTAAAAGGCTGCAAAAGCACTGAAAGATTTTGGTAAATAACAACTTCACATGACATTTTAATACAAAAGGTCAATACGAATCATGACACTGTTTTTGTTTCATTTTAAAAAAGATTTTCACCAATTTCATCAGCCTTTCTATGCTTGCTGAGAGGTGTAAGGATGGTACTCAACAAGTAAAAAGAGAAAAAAAGATTGTATCCTATGATGGTAAAAGAAGATAAGAGGAAGCAAATGATTTCCAGAAATATGGAAATTCTTCTGAGCCAGGGCAGAGTCTTACAGTAAGGCTGGATATCACTCTCTGATGTGATAAAAAAGAAAAGCAACATGCATGCTTTCTCCTCTCCTAATGGAGGGACTGGGAGTAGCCCAGTTTTTGGTTACAGACTGGCCCCAGTTACTTCACCTAGCCTGCAGCCTTCCTCGGCGCACGCAGAGATCCGTCAGCCCGTAAGCACAGCGTATAGAGGGAGGAATCATGAAACTCCAGAGAGTAACTTTCTAACTGACCCAAAATCCAGGCTACACCATCAAAAACCTTGCGCAGCAAGTGACTTCAGGACAGTTCACTACAGAATTGACAGGAACGCAGTGCTTTATGCTCAATTGACTTGAAGCTGCTTTGCAGAAAAGGCTCATCGTTAATGCGATGTTTTATTTACAGGGTGAAGAATCAGCACAGAGAAAGATGAAAAGCACAGTTTTCCAAATAGAAAATTCACTCTAGGTAAGATTTTCAGCCTTCCAAACTGTCAGTGTGTGCCAAAACAGTTGTAGCCATCAGGAAAGCTCTTGAGATGCAAAGCTCCAGAAGGTCCAGCCCCTCCAAAACCACTCTTGCTCTGCTCTGCAAGCCTCAAGAGAAGACAACCAAGGCAAGTGGCTGCTCTGTAGGTGATAAGTCCCAAAAACAGATGCTACATGGTGTCCATCCTCTCCTCACCTCCACTTTTTTCACATCAAAATGGAGAACAGTGGTAAACAGCAGCATTTATTGAGGGTTAAAGAGAGTGGTATAACACAAGAGGGTCAGAACTCAGAAAGGGCAAAGAATAGGTGAAAAGGAGGAAGAGGGAAAGATGAGTGTAAATTATAGCACCACTGAGAGCCTTTGGCACTAGGAAACAACAGGAGCATGGTTCTTCTCCAGAGCAGTCACCAAAGAACTGGACTTTCAGGGCTACCACTGATACTTCTGACCTATAACATCATTTGATGTTTGATATGGAGTCAAACACCAGTAGATAGAAAGTGTATATTTAAGTCCTTCTGGGGCATGCCACTTATTTTCAGAAAAGAGTTTGCTCCCTTGTTGCGGAAATAGTGTCAAACAACTCATGAAAGGCAGCAGCGGAAGAAAATTGAGTTTATTCCTCAGTTTATTGCAGGTGGTGTTGGTGATATGATGTTGTTATTATTAGTAACAGACCACTGACCTCAAGTCCTCCTCTCATCCCTCGTCTTAACTGGTCTTGACTTGCTCTGCTTGCTCTAACTGCAAAGTAGTCAGGTGGCTAAACACTTAACAGCAAAAGACAATGGTCAGACAGTTATTTTTTTAGCCGCAGTCCTTGTTCAGTAGCTTTAAAACTTGGACTTGTTCATATTTAGTAAGGTTTAGTCATATCATATATGGCAAAAGTCCAGCAAAGAACCACGTGTGAGGGAAAATCCTAGCATACTGTAGGACCATAGATCACTGGGAAAGAAGTTCACTCACAAACAACAGTATAAAAATATCCCCAAGCAAACCGCAAAACTGAAGAGTATCAGAAGAAGAAACTATCGCCATCAACAGTGACGCTGGCAACTTGGGGCACCAACATTGTGCCATGGCAGCCCTCGGCCAGCACCCACAGGAAACCACAGGCAACCTCGAGAGTGGGAAAACAGCTTGGAGAAGAGGGACAACAAGAGGACAGTGCAGCCAAGATATTGCTATTAATTACATATTAGCAATTTCACACCTTTTATTGTAATGAAACAATTTGAATTATTGATGCATGGGTGTCATTTTAATTGGACCAGTAGCAGCTTTTGCCGTATTTTGATTAGGCTAGCAACAAATCCTTGTGTGTGTGTGTGCAAGGTCCATAAAAAGATTTTGACTGCACCGGGCCAGGCGTAGGACATGGTACCACTGCAAATGCTGTGAACTGTTTGATGAACTAGTTCAGGCTCAGTGAAGATGTGAGACTTCAAAGATTCAAGTTGTGAAACATTTTTTTCAGGAACATTCGGGGAAAAAAAGCCATAGTTTGGAAAATGAGGAATCAGGTTGTTCCAGTGGCTGAAGAGAACCAAGAAGCTGCTGGTCTTCTCTACGCTTGGAAGAATTCAGGTGGTATGTACCTTTCATGTCAAGACCGTCATAAATAAAGAAATGAAAGCCAATAGTGAACGTGCTTGCAAGAATACAAATGAATATTTAATTGGTTTATTTTTTCAGGAAAAGAAAAAGAACAGGGGGAAAAACCCTTCAGCGTACCAGTTCATTGATAGATTTTTTTCTATTTCTAAAGAAGCCTTATAAGTAGTTATGTATTTAATACAAAAGCCAAATGAAAAAAAAAAAAGATCAAAATAGTTGTACTTCAGTTACTGGTACACCACAGCACTGTAATACCTTTTCAACAAACAACATGAAGCACAATGAAGCTCCATGTTACCTGCATCGTTTGCACCACTATGCAGTATTCTTGGTGCAGCAGGTTGAACATCGGTCCAAAGTAAATGTGGTCATGGCATAACTCTAGGTTGCCTTAAATGTTCAACACGTTCATTCACCATTCACATGGCTATAAAAAAAAATTCATGGCTTGATGCTTAATGTCACGCTGATCAACTGAGATAAAACTTAAGTAACTCTCTGCTCTGCTTATGCGGTTTCAGCTTGGCTACACACAATGGCTTGAAAGAGGGAAATTCGAGTGCAAGTGCCTCTTGCATCAGGATACGTCCACCCAAATTACTCCTATGGCACTTTCACTCTCTCAATAAGAAATAGATGCCAGGACTCATTAGAGGGCAAGGCTGTGCAAAACTCCAAGACATACATCATGACATGTGACAGAGCGAATTAACACAATGACAGCGCAAAGCTTAAGGCACAGAAGAGCTTAGTGGTAGTGGGTGCCATTCCTTCTTGGGGCCTCATGTTCTAGCTGCCAAAACATGTTAACAGAGTCATTGACTATGCTAAATCTAGTAGCACCATTTGGGTGATATTTTAAATATTAATACTGGGACAAGATTTGCCACATGGAGCCATTGTGCACATGGCCCAGGCCTTCCCTGTTGGCATGTTATCAATTGGTCACCTGTAAGTTCTTGAGAAGTTACAAGGCAGTTAGAAGCATGAAAATTCCGGTGTGTTTTCTTGATCAAAACACAGCTCTCTCCCTCTACACATCGCAGGTAGCTGCTTGCAGTACCATTCCTTTTGGACAGATAATTTGAGTCAGGTAGGAAGGTAAAATATTTCCCTTTTCTTCTACCCTCTCAAGAAAAAACCTCATTTTTCTTAGCATGGAATCCTCAAGAGAAATAGAATATTTTCTATGTGAAAAGAAATCCTTGTATGGGTATATGAGTTTCTCATACTTTGTGCAAAGTGGCTATCTCTACTGCTCCACCAGCAATTGGACCTTCAGGGCCACACGTTCCACCATATCTAGCTATGGAGAATTCCTCAAGGCCCTGCTCTTCTCTTGTTTTCTGCCTATCTTTGTCCTCATCCTGTTACAGAGAACCCTTTTCAACCTTTTGTCTTGCTCTAAGCCCTTCCTGGTTTCTTGACTCCCAATTCCTTCCTTCCTTGCACCTAGAACAACATTTCTTAGATGTGTTGTCCAAAAATCCCTCAGCCACTTTGAGATACCATGGGATGGGATCCATCTGCATTAAGCTTATATCAGTCACTGCAGAGAAACAGTTTGTGTCATTGTCACCAGAGGCTGCTTCACCTCATTATAAAAAGCATTGCTGAAAGTAGTAAAATGAGTTGCTTTCTAAAAATGCCAGGTTTTCTAGGACTAGAGAACTAGGTCTAAAATTAGTCCTAATTCTAACTTGTCCTGTACACAGCCCTCCAAAACAACTTGTACCAACCTCCACTGCAAATATAAGCATGTCTCCTTTAACATGCACACACGTAGGAATATTTTTTCTCTTACTAAGGCATAAAAAAATCTGCGTGATCAATCAAGCCACTAATTCTGTCCTCTGGCTCTGCAGAACTTGCCCGAGACAACCTTAAATTAGGCCACATGCTGACAGTTCACTCAGGCCATCTGGGTACGTCTCACTTCAAAAAAGTCCTGTCTCAGGCAATGACGCCACCTTGGCATCTGTGGTCCACCGTGTCCCAAGAGGAGGAGCATGAAAGGTACAAAGCGAAGAGACAGCCAAATGAAGTGCAACTGCCCTTTGCGTACAGGTGAGCAGACTTCTAGACTTAATTCCATAAACTATGAAGATAATTACACATGCAGGCTAAGATTCATCTCACCTAACGTTAGCTGATGTTATCAAAATTTAATTATCTATGTGTCTTTTGTCTTTAAGCATGAGAAATGAACAGAAACCACCACCTGCATCATGGAATCGTTCAAAGGAGGTTAAATAAAGAAAAATGGAAAAATGCAGTTTTCCTAAAAATTTGAAATTAAAATTTCTGAAGTTGAATACTTCTTAAATACTCATTTTAAATTTCTTTAGCCCTGAAAATATACATTAATTCTGAAAATTGAATGAAAATTAAACAGTTGACTTGCTTCTCGGTTTCTTAAGGAAATGAGGACTACATAATTACACTGCCCAATTTTTCCTCAATAACTTTCGAACTTATTAATTCCTTTCAAAACAAAAATGAGTAGAAATCTCTAATTATATCACTTTCAATGTTTTGAAAAATCATTAAGAACATAGATAAAAGAGATGCAGAACCATAACCCTCAGGAAAGAAAGGAGGCAGAACCATGACCTGTGCCATTGCTGGTGGATAATGAGGGCATCAACCTTTAGTGACTCACCAGACAACTGAAACACCAATATTTCTGACGATAAAACTTAATAGCATTTAGTGACTCACCAGACAACTGAAACACCAATATTTCTGTGCACAATACTTCTCTTTTGACATCTCTTAAGGTTAAGAGACATGGAAAGAATGTTGCATGATTGTGTTATAGGGAAAAGGGAAGATACGCATCGATGGATGAAGAATAATAGAAAAATCAAGCTTCATCAATTCCACTGTTCATGAATTGTTTGTATTTATTTGCAATTGTAAAAAGCTCACCAATTTGAGAAGCAGTACATATCACCTATTTGGGTTGGTAGGCTGGTAAGTATCAGTAGACCCCATATTTAAAATGAGAAATGCATTCACTTGAGAGTCTAGAAAAAAAAGGCAATAGACCAAGCAGAACTGCAGGAAAAAAAAAATAAAAAAAAACCCAACCAGTTGTTTAATCTGAATGGAAACTATTCAAGAGAGACCTCTGAACAGTGTAAAAAAGTTTAGGAGAGGGAATAGATTTGCTTCCTACCCATGTTAGAAAGGACAAGAAGGGAACAGGATGAACATTTCAACAAGAGGTTCACACTAGACATTAGAAAAAAACCAACAAGCTTGGACTGACATCTAGTAGAAATTGTTACAGAAGAGTTAGGGGAAGAGAGACGGACTAGATAACTTCTCAGATTCCCTACTTCTCTTGTTTTAAGTCTATATAATGCAACTATATGCATTTATGAAAGTAGCCTATATGCCAAGTAAATACTGATTTAACCAGCACAGGAGAAGACTTTACCCATCAAAACGAGGTAACAGACACTGCAATGCATTAAATAACAAAGTTCAAAAGAATATGAAACAGCATTTGATTGATTTGTGTCTGCTTGCATCATACATTCCTCTACTTCATACCACCAGTTCAAGAAAGAAATCAAACACATCTGTTGACAGAGATAAACCTCACGGGGCTGTACATTACTGACGTTAAACCCAGAGGCAACTCTTGCTGGGTTTGAAACAAGGAACTGCCCGTTTGAATCTTGACTGTTAACACTTCATTTGGACTCTCTACTTTGCAAAAAAGTATATAAAATAGCCCCTTTAAACATTTCCTTTGATGGAAGAATTTCTTCTGAATTTGAAACCAAAGACCCTCCAGGAGTTTCAGCAATGATTTTGTCTTTTCATTGCTAGAAAGTGTGGCAGCTTCTTGCTTTATTTGATTTCTGTAGATATAAAAAATGGAGTCCAAACACTTAATTCTGCCTCCATCTAATTATTAAATACATTGGTGGCAGTCTGATGAAGGGGAAAATCACAAGTCACCCTGGATCCATCATTTCTCCCATAGACTCTCGCTATCTTCATTGCAAATGAAAAAAAAGGACAAAGGACACTTGTGGTTTTTTTTAAAATTTCCTAGTATCTTAGACAAGCTTCAGCTTCTCAATTTCTCTCAATTTCTCTCCATTTAAAGGAGACGATAAAACTTAATAGCGTTTAAAACACCCCATATTTATTGTATTATTGAAACAGCTCAGGCAATACTGAGGTAAGACTACTTAGTTAAGACAATTAACCCTAAGCTAAGGTACTGATTTTTAGAATAGTATTAGAAGAACTAATATTTGGTTGAGCTGGTCAGAGTCTTTCTAAAGGCAATAATATAGCTTAATAGCTAATGGAAATGAGGATGCTTTGACTTATGCAGGTTTATGGATCAGTTTGGCATTTGCAGAAAAGAAACAGAATCTCTCCCGTGGAGAGCTCAAACTAGGACTAAAGAATGAAACAGACTTCTGTCCCCGTAAAGAATTTTAATATTTTAATATTTTGATATTTTAATATTTTTAATATTTTATTGTGGATGTATTGTCTCAGTAGGCTTTTTTGGATCCTTTTTAGAATAGCTTAGCTAATGCAACCCTGATCAGTTCACAATCACATTAAGCACAAAGGGATTCTTCCACCGGTCATGTTTGCTTGTGCGAGTGTGCATGCACACACACATGCACGTGCTTCCCTGCTCTGAGGTCCTTCAAGAATGCGTGACTTAGCGTGACTCATAATGGGGCACGGAGCTGCTAATTACTGTGCTTTGAAAGTTACACAGCTCAATTAATCCACTGCAAAGTGACCAACAGCAACTCCTTGACCTCCTTTCCCAAGAGCAGTGCTCCATAGCAAAGAGAAGTTGATAGTCAGGTGTATCTTGAACAAAGTTTTGAACATAAGGAATATGAATCTTACTTCCTACACACACAGAATCATAGAATCATCTAAGTTGGAACTGACCTTTAAGATCATCAAGTCCAACCATTCATCTAACACTGCCAAAACCATCACTAAACCATGTCCCTCAGCACCTTGTCTATACAATAATACAGGATAAAAAAGATAAGGTCCATATTCTCCATTCCCAAGCCTTTTACCAGCTTCTATCCAAAAATCCTCTCCCCGCCTTCTCTCCAAAACACTCAGTGTCTCCCCAACAAGGGGAATCTCTAAATAGCCAGTTTGGAGCGGCCCCTTTCTGTGATAGCAAATTGCTTTCCTGTGCATCTTTAGCTGGAGATGTGTACTTGCGTTTGTACCTGCTATTACTTCAGCTACAAACTTCCCTGTTACTTGTGTAAGTTTTGTTAAAGTAATTAACTTACGCCGGTGGTTTTACTGAGTGGTTTTGATAACGTCATGCAACACATCAGAGAAATAAGTCTCTGCTTGCACAGTTAGCACTGCTCCGACACCTTCCTTTACAGATAATACTGCTTTAACTTTGCGGTTCTCATTTGGCTCCTGTTTGTTTAGTTTTTGAACCCACTGGCGGCCTGCTGGTTGGTGTATGTTTGCCTACATATATGACTCCCTCCTGTTGAGTCTAGTCAAAGAAGGATAGATGAGAAGTTGAAGTTATTGATGAAGCCCCACATCTTTGAAACAGTTGTGTCTTCAGTCATGGGTCCAGGCTTTCCTCAAATCCATGCTCTTGGGAGAAAGAGGGGAAAGACACCGAGGGAATATTTTTTGTTCACCTTAGTTGATTTATCCCCTATCCCACAGCCCTGTGAGCAGTTGTGTGACACAGATGAGAGAACAGAGCAAGAATAAATATTCGTCAGACTTAACATTGCTGCAAAAAAAAAGGTACCCGCAGCTGTACCCTGACATAAGGGCTCATGTAAAAGAAAAATTTTGCACAACCACAGAGAAAAAAGACTACATATTATGCGCTTCGTTCCTGGGATCTCACACGAGTCTTCACTGGAGTCACTGGTTTATTCACCACAGTGAAAGGATTTTGATTGTGCAACCTGCATGACCTACAACAAGGTGCAGTGATCAAGGAACTGTAACCATCAGTTCAGATAGTTTAATGCAAGCATGACCCTGCTGAGGCCACCAGCTGAGTTATGCAACGGCAACTATATGTGTAAATATTTTCAAGTCTTTCTTTGGGTGCTCCTTGGGTACAAAAAACAAGAAAAAACACAAACTCTGGCCTGTTAAGTAGAATCTCTTGGAGAGAGAAAGAGTGAATGCAAAAGAGATGAAAAGGAAAAGAAAAGAATCATAGAATGGTTTAGGTTGGAAGGGACCTTGAAGATCATCGAGTTCCAACCCTCCTGCCACGGGCAGGGACACCTTCCGCTAGACCACATTGCTCAAAGCCCCATCCAGCCTGGCCTTGAACACCTCCAGGGATGGGGCAGCCACAACTTCTCTGGGAAACCTGTGCCAGTGCCTCACCACCCTCAGAGTGAAAAGTTTCTTCCTTATATCTAATTTAAACCTCCCCTCTTCCAGTTTGAAGCCATTACCCCTCATCCTGTCACTACATGCCATTGTAAAAAGTCCCTCTCCAGTTTTCTTGTAGGCCCCCTTCAGATACAGGAAGGCTGCTATAAGAAGAATGGGCAGAAACAGCAGTAGCAGGTGGGCAAAAAAAGAAGGGTATTCAAAACACTAAAAAGCAATAGAGAAATGTCTTGAAGGACAATGGGTCAGAAGATTAAAGAGGGTCAAGGGAAAAAAAAAAGAAAGTGAAGGAGTTTCTGAAAATAAGTTGTCATTCATTTAAACTACATCATCTATGGTTCAACAAACCCCAACATCCCCTTTAATATTTCAGGGTAGGGATATCCTCCCTTTTCATCTCCCCATGCAATTCCTGCCTCCCTCTCAGCCTTGTTTATCACTTGGCTTTTTTTCCTCTCTTCCCATTCCCTTCCCAGGCACTGCTGCTTCCCTGTGCATGTCACACATTTTAGCCCTTGGACCACAGGCTCCTCATCATCCCAGTCCCACAAGTGTCAGGCTGAAGTCTATTTACTATGCTCTATTTACTTCCAGAGAAAGAAAAAGTTGTGCCTGGGATGGATTGTGTTCATCATGCCTTGCCAACGCGGGTTGTACCAGCTGTGTAAGAGCAAGCATGGTAGCAGGAAAGTCTCTACACACAGCAGCGTATGTAATTAAATTAACACTTTTATACTACCAAATTAAATCAAATTAACACTTCTATACTACCAAAAACCCACCCCTAAATAGCGTTACCTTCAATGCAACAGGAGGTGGCAGCAAAGAAAAATGATAAATCTCCCAAGTAACCCAGAAGGTGGTAAAACAACAAAATTAGTGCTTGGAGATGTAAAATATTAGCTTGGCAAGCTTTTGTCATTGATTCATTTCTGGTGGATTAATTAAAAATGAAAGACATATAAAAACGCTTACTGTCTCAAGTGATGCAGAACAGGTGAGTACTGGTATATTGATAAAAAAACAACAACAGATTTTGGCTACCCATTTAAAATATAGTGTGATTTTTCCATCCATATTTGAAGTTTGTGAAAAGACCATGGAAGATGTGATATTAAACCTGCATCTGTCACAAACATATTCAAATGGACAAAACAGAGAATTTCCTTTGTACTATTTTTCCACAAAAAAATACTGAATTTACTCATGAAACAGTCTTCTGCTGTGATTATCTTTTTTTTGTTTTTTTTTTTTTTATACCCAGCTCCTTGAGGTGGAAGACTGGGACGGGGAACAGAATGAGACCTCCATAATCCAAGAGAAAATGGTTAGTGACCTGATGCACCACCTAGACATACACAAGTCTATGGGGCCAGATGGGTTACACCCAAGAGTGCTGAAGGAGTTGATGGGTGTGCTTGCCAGACCACTCTTCATAATTTACCAGCAGTCCTGGCTAATCGGGGAGGTCCCAACGGACTGGAGATCAGCAGATGTGACGCCTGTCTACAAGAAGGACTCGGAGGAGGATCTGGAGAACTAGACCTGTCAGTCTGACCTCTGTGCCTGGAAAGGTTATGGAGCAGATCATCTTGAGTGGAATTACATACTATTTGCAGGACAACCAGAGGATCAGGCCCAGTCAACACAGGTTCATGAAGGGCAGGTACTGCTTAACGAACCCAGACTCCTTCTATGACAAGGTGACCCGCTTGGTGGATGAGGGAAAGGCTGTGGATGTTATTTACCTGGACTTCAGTAAAGCCTTCGATACTGTTCCCCACAGCATTCTCATGAGAAGGCTGGCTACCCAAGGCTTGGACAAGTGTACACTCTGCTGGATCAAACACTGGCTGGATGGCTGTGCCCTTGTGCCCAGAGAGTGGTGGTGAATGGAGTTAAATATTCCATTCATCCAGTTGGTGGCTGGTCACAAGTGGTGTTCCCCAGGGCTCAGTGTTGGGGCCACTCCTGTTTAATATCTTTGTTAATGATCTCAACGAAGGGATTGAGAGCACCCTCAGTAAGTTTGAAGATGACATCAAGTCAGATGGGAGTGTTGATCTGCTTGAGGATATGAGTGCTCTTCAGAGGGACCTGGACAGGCTGGATTGATGGGCCGAGGCCAATGGTATGGTCTTCAACAAGGCCAAGTGACGAGTCCCGCACTTGGGCCACAACAACCCCATGCAGTGCTACAGGCTTGGGGAGGAGTGGCTGGAAAGCTGCCTGGCAGAAAAGGACCTGGAGGTGTTGATTGACAGCAGGCTGAACATGAGCCAGCAGCGTGCCCAGGTGGCCAAGAAGGCCAGTGGCTTCCTGGCCTGTATCAGGAATAGTGTAGCCAGCAGCACTACAGAAGTGATTGTCCCACTGTACTCAGCACTGGTGAGGTCACACCTTGAGTATTGTGTTCATTTTTGGGCATCACAGTATAAGAAGGACATTGAGGTTCTGGAACGAGTCCAAAGAAGGGCAACGAAGCTCATGAAGGGTCTTGAGAATAAGTCTTATGAGGAGTGGCTGAGGGAACTGGGGTTGCTTAGTCTGGAGAAAAGGAGGCTGAGGGGAGACCTTATTGCTGTCTACAACTACCTGAAAGGAGGTTGTAGAGAGGTGGGTGTTGGTCTCTTCTCGCAAGTTACAGCCCATAGGACACAGGGAAATGGCCTCAAGTTGCACCAGGGGAGGTTTAGATTAGACATTAGGAAAAACTATACTGAAAGTGTTATCAAAGACTGGAACAGGCTGCCCAGGGAAGTGGTTGAATCACTGTTCTTGGATGTATTTAAAAGCCTTCTAGGTATGGTGCTCAGGGACATGGTTTAGAAGTAGGCCTGGCAGAGTTAGGTAACAGTTGGACTTGATGATCTTAAAGGCCTTTTCCAGCCATAACGATTCTATGATATAAACAAAACAACACAGAACTGGAACCTTCCCAGCAGGGAGAAGATGCCTTGGAAATATCTTGAGGATCAGGCATTAATACAGAAAATTGGACTAAACAACGACTAAAGTGAAGACCACAGGGGAAGAGAAAAGGGCGACAAACCAATAACATGTGCAAACAGGTGAGTGCAAAAGGCAACAAAAACTTGAGTTTCACATGACCAATCTTTCAGTCCCTCCAATTTCTGAGACCCAAAGGCAGCTGCCTCTGCACCTATGTCACACACTTTTGGAAGATGAGCACAAACCTTCATTTAATGGGGCTACAGCATCTACTCTTGTTTTCTTGTATGCTGACAAATTTTGTGACTTTCTTGGGGGTCATTAAATGTAAATCCAAAGCACCACATGTTTATACATAGGAATGGATGTTAGAGGTCTCTCGATGTATGTGGTCTAGCACAGTCAGCAGGCTGGAAACACCTACCTCAAAAATAAAACAAATTTTTCTCTTACCGTTTTACACCTTTGCAAAATGTGTGACATGCAATGGCCATAGTGGCTCACTGAGGTGATGCTACTTTGATGACATCTCTGTCATGGTCACTGTCTCCAGGGTGCCAGGACTGCCTGACAGGTTCTGCAGCTACAAAAGTGGTGCCAAAAACTGTACAAAATGGGAGTCAGCCCTATAAACAAGTGTGGTGCTCCAAACTCCTGACATCTGCCATGTCTAGGCATGCCACTGAAGGAGAGAAAAAGGTGAAGACAACAATGTCGGCTTTGCTAGATGACTATCCGAGAGACGCCATCACCAGCAGCAAGCACAAAACAGAGGTCCATCCTGGTAACGGCATTTCTGCACCAGTGTGTCAACCGCTGCAAAACCACCTAGCAGAAAGTACCAGCAAAGACTTTTCAGATCATTTTTCTGCTATTCTACCCATATTTTGTTCACCAGAAAAACAATGCTACTGTCCTAAACCAGCTCAAGATTGTAAATTTGTCATTTTCCCCTGCTAATGTAGGTTATAATTCCCTTAATCATTAATGCTTGTTCTTTCTTTAAGTTGTGCAACAGCATCCTGGTGTGTATCAGAAATAGTGCGGCGAGCAGGACAGGGGCAGTGATCATCCCCCTGTACTCGGCACTGGTGAGGCCCCACCTCAAGTACTGCGTTCAGTTTTGGGCCCCCTCACTACAAGAAAGACATTGAGGCACTGGAGCCTGTCCAGAGAAGGGCAACGGAGCTGGTGAGGGGTCTGGAGAACAAGTCTTATGAGGAATGGCTGAAGGAACTGGGGTTGTTCAGTCTGGAGAAGAGGAGGCTGAGGGGAGACCTCGCTCTCTACAGCTCCTTGAAAGGAGGTTGTAGTGAGGTGGGTGTCAGTCTCTTCTCCTAAATAACAAATGATAGAAAGAGAGGAAATGTCCTCAAGTTGCACCAGGGGAAAGTTTAGGATTGATATTAGGAAAAACTTATTCACTGAAAGGGTTACCAAGCATTGGAACAGGCTGTCCAGGGAAGTGGTAGAATCGCCATCCCCGGAGGTATTTAAAAGACAGGTAGACACGATGCTGAGGGACATGGTTTAGTGGTATTTTGGCCATGCTAGGTTACTGGTTGGAGTCGATGATCTTAAAGGTCTTTTCCAACCTAAACAATTCTATGATTCTATGATTCATATTGTGTAGATGGATTACTAGAAGTGTTTAAAAAGTTACTACTGGATAAACTATATTCACTGTGTACAAAGCACTCTGTGACAAACTGCTTTCTGGCTGGTAGAAGGTAGGGCAAGAAAAGGACGAATGAGCTGTCCATGGAAGAGTTTGGCTGACCTGCACCTATTCACCTAGAATTCAAGTGTCTGGCCATCGAGCCTTGTCTATGGACACACTGGCACTTCGCTCCATCGTGTGCTTGCCAGTCCCTGCTGGAACACCATATCTTCTTTCTAAATATAAGTATACATAATGTACATGTAAACATTTACATAAGATATATAAATACATCTATAGAGATCATATTCAGAAATTATTTTCAATGCATTTAATATGTGGTTTACAGAGCTACATAAATATCCAGATGAAGTGGGAACAGAGCATTAGGAAGAATGTTTGGAGCTACGAATTCTCATCACCCAGCAGTGCAGGCAACCCATGCGTAAGCTGATCATACTTATTTTCTTTTCTTTTTTACAGCTTGGCTATTTGTTCCTTTTGATTTTACCATAGGCCTATTCCTGAATTTCATTCAGTGATGAAGAGAAACCTCTCTTTAATGTCCAGCCTGAACATACACCTAGTTATTATGACGTTGAAACTCTTCTGTAGCTCTGATAAATCTTTCCCTGTTCCAGCATTTGTTTCCCCAGCGTATTACATATCATTTCAACCTTCATTTTGCCATCCAAAGTACCTTCAGTTTATCATGGAATCATTTAATGGTTTAGGTTGGAAGCGATCTTGAGGATCATCAAGTTCCAACCCCCCTGCCATAGGCAGGGACACCTCCCACTAGACCAGGTTGCTCAAAGCTCCACCCAGCCTGGCCTTGAACACCTCCAGGGATGGGGCCTCAACAACTTCTCTGGGCAACCTGTGCCAGTGCCTCACCACCCATGAAGAGAGATTCCCCATTTCTCAGATCACGGTTAGTCACCCTCAAGATCTGCATTAGTTTATCCGTCTGTATTCAATGTGAGATGCTACATCCTGGATGAGGTTTGATACCTATCACATACCTGGGGGATTCATTCTCCCTATGTTTTTTGTAAGACTTCTCTGATACAATTTAGGAGACCATTCAGCTTTTTGACAGCAGGGGAATGAGGGTCTGTGTTGAGCTTACAATGGGACAGTCCTTTACGTCAAGATAAGCTGAGCTCACAAAACAGCATAATAGCAACTCCCGCTGCTATCTCCTAAGGGCAAACCTTGTGCTTGGTACCTATCTACCTACCTACCTCACTCCATTTCCACTTATTCCAGACTTCAGGGTGACTGTTTTCATCAGCCATATTCCTACTAGGAGGTTATTCCCTGTCACTGAATCTCAGTCACCTACACTTACTGAACGGATTGTGTAGTGCCTGGCACATTTTTGGCCAAGACAAACAAGCACCTTACCAACAACTCCAAAGCATGGGCCAGGAACCATTCCCAAAAGGTAGCTTGGATGTGGCCACACCGTTTTGGAGACCAAAGGCGCTTCATAGCACTGAAATACTGGCTGGCATCAGGGCCATAGAGCCTGCTGTGATCCTACCAAAGTTCCCTAGTGCCAATGCACCCAACGCATGCTGTTTTAATCTCCTCCTGATTAAGTAAGGTTATGGAGGATGCGTGCAGACCTGGTTTATTGCTGATGGTTTAAATCAGTCAGAAGCAGTACATTTACCTCTGGACTAAAGATGGCTTTTGCCGCGGTAAGAGTCAGGTGTGGGTGTAAAGAACTACGATCATAAAAGTCCGTCAGTTCCTGAGAAAATAACGACATTTTCATTTCCCAGTCTAAGCGATTCATGAGATACAACTTAATACTGGATGAACGAATACAAACTATTGTAGCATGGCACTGTAGAAGCCAAGTAGTGATTTTTATTTACACTGAGAAGCTACTGAAAAAAAATGACTACCCGTAACATCTATCTACAAACAATTCCTCTGCTGTAGTTATAAGGCTATCACAGAATTCCAGAAACAGTATGTACATGCTCTTTGAAAAAATAAAGCTTGCAGAATGGAGACCATATAGAATTACTAAAAAAATAGAACTTTTTCCCTTCAAATACTAAAGCCTATAAGATATTCCACTTTTTTTTTTTCCTTTTTTTTTTTTTGTATTTTTTTAAGACAGTGATTAAAATAATGTCCTCAAATAATCCTGAGTGGCATTTTTGTGTCACCCCAAAGAAATGTTACACAAGATGCTAAAGGTAGTAGAAGGAATCAATTCCTGCAAATAAATTCTTATTCTTTGACTAGTCATCATGCTATCGATGCATTTCTAATAAAAGAGTTACTCCTCCAATTCTTACTAAGGGAAGCAGCACTAAGAAATTTTGCAGTCTAAAAAAAACCAGTCTAAGTGTTTTGAATAAGCACAAAGTGGATTTTAAGGACTTTTTGATCATTTACTTAGTAGGAAATAAAGGTATAGCCACTCCTATAGAAATATGTCCTGATAACAAAAAAAAATGTAGCTTACTTCTTGAAATAGCCATTGTATTAATTGTATCTTTTCTCCACAAACAAAAGGATTACCTTTTAATGACTAATTCTTGTTCATACTATACCAAGTATTGCAAAGATAATGCTGTTGTTGTCCTCAAACTCTGAGCTATCATTAAATCCAAAAAGCTTTTATATAAATCAGACTATGGTTCATGATGGGGATTTAATTACTTCAACATGCGTAGAAGCAGAGAATCTATTTTCTGATGCTGTAATAGATCAAAGATAGTAAACATATATTTAGCATAAGCAAGTTCAACATATTTTTAAATTCTTTTACTATAATACATAGATTTTTAACAAGACAATTGAAGTTCTGACTCCAAAGTAGATTAATTGGGAGATGGTAAAATGAACAGAGTAAAAATTAGAGGGTGAATAAAATCAAATGAGGCATCGCAACTATTTAAGATACTCATAATAGATTATATTGACTAAGAGACAAAGACCAAAGAAGAGGTGGAGCACTGAGCGACCGCAGCATGGAGAGGTGAAGATGTGACCAGAGCTCAGGGCCACGGTGTGCAGCTAAGCCCACTTCAGTCTTGTCAAAGTCCATGAGAACAGAACCAATTTTCTTTTTTCTAAGCCCTTCTTTTCTGAGGTTCTCACTGCAGTATAAATTGTACTACCAGAGGGATGGAGAAAACTTCTGCCTAAGTAAGAGAGCCCTCTACACTCAGTGGATTAATTTTACAGTTTTCACACTATGAGTGCCTAATGTCCCACATACAACTGAGTAAAGTTCCAGTAAAAATGTGTAACCTGAAGTGTTATCCTCTAAAAATATTTTCTTCCTAGAGGAATAAAAGATTTGAAAACAGGCAAAGCCATGATGATGGATAAGCCTTCACCTTAACTATTCCAAGTGTTCAGATGAGGATTCTTTATTTATTTTAAATCCCTTGCTGTTCACAGTCTCTCTCTAAATGGTGACACATGAATGTTACGATCTCTACTGGGGTACTGGGAGCTCCCAGTCAGAGGGCTGGACCTTATAACACAAACTGGTACTGGAAAATAAAGTCTGCGCATGAAGCAGAAATTGCTTTAACAAATAACTTCTTTGTAATTGTAAACACATAATTTCAACATAATGTTCTCTCGAAGGCACAGAAGGAAAAAGGATAATTACTGGAACTCTAGCTGGAGCCTTCACAACTTTGAGAACAATCCCTTAAGGACTGGTAAATGGCTAACATCTTCCTATTGAAGTAAAGAGATTAAAAAAAATACCCAGGCATATCATGCCAGGGAATCATGCCCTAACCAGCCACTGCTGAACTTGCTTAGACTATTTCAAGGGCATCAACATAAATTATATATACCTTGCACATCTGCACACAAATATGCTGGTAGGAGCTGGCGCAGTGCGTATTTCCAAGGTCACTGAGCTCTTCTCTATTAAAGTGTTTTGCCATTCCTGTTTGGAGTGGAAAAGAAAGAAACCAAGGGTAAATTCCCTCTATCAAACCCACAAAAAAAATGGGAAATGCAGACCAAACTGGCTGGAATGGCACGTTGGCAATTTCTCTTAGTAACAAGAACAGAAATGTTTTCCACTTCTATCCATCAAGATTTGTTTTTCTGGGTGCTTATAGCAAAAGTGAAGTATAGAGCCGCTATGGAAAGTGCCTCTGGAAAGAGAGGTACAAACACAGGTGTGAGTGAAGCATTCAGGAGGCAGAGTATTTCCTTCACTCCTGAAAAGCAGAGATGGAGAATACGAGAAGGGATGCGAAGCAATGTGGCCAAGGAGAAAGCTAAGCAGCATGCGTGTCCCACACAAAATGTGATAGCAGGATCACGTGCATGCCATAGTGCTGCAAGAGAGAGGAAAGAGATATTCAGATGTCCTCTGGGAGAGCCGGGGTCTTCCATATCTTGAATTCAGTGGAAGCGTTAATGCTTGTTAGCTCTTGGGGAACTCAGCTGCCATACTTTGGAAAACAGAAGAAATGGCCATTGTGTTGTAACGAAGATTATAATTTCCTCTGCACATCCCTTTGGTCCTCAGCCTGAGCTACCAGCTTGGGAATAGCCAACAAAATTCCCTGGGAATTGTGGTGCCCAGGCTCATGCGAAAGCACTCAAACACAATCCATGGGGAGGGACCTCTGTCACTCTCTCTGTGCACTAGCATGCGCCATAGTACACAAAAACATGTGAAGGGCGATGAAGTGGGATCCATCTCCCTTAAACCTAGTGTTCCAGAAATTAGGCATGCAGTCCAGGGTAAGTCCATAAGCTCCATAGACAAAGGTGACATGCGGATACCTCCAAACTGAGGTTCAATCGCAGCTCACAGAATCACCGAAATTTCAGAGTTGGAAGGGACCTCTAGAGATCATCTAGTCCCACTCCCCTGCCAAAGCAGGATTGCCCAGAGCACATCACTCAGGACTGCATCCAGGTGGGTCTTGAAAATCTCCAGAGAAGGGGACTCCACCACCTCCCTGGGCAGCCTGTGCCAGTGCTCTGTCACCCTCACCGTAAAGAAGTGTTTCCGTGTATTTGAACGGAACTTCCTGTGTTCCAACTTGTGCCCATTGCCCCTCGTCCTGTCCCTGGGAACCACTGAAAAGAGCCTGGCTCCATCCTCCTTCAACCCACCCTTTAGATACTTGTACGCCATAATAAGGTCTCCCCTCAGCCTTCTCTTCTCCAAACTAAAGAGTCCCAGCTCTCTCAGCCTTTCCTCATAAGGCAGATGCTCCAATCCCTTAATCATCTTAGTTGCCCTAAGATGGAAGTACGCATGGAAGTACACAGAGATATCCTATGGAGAGGGCCCCTCCCAAGAACATCAAAGTTCATAAATAAAGTACTATTACAGAGGAGATTTGGGGGGAAAACTTCCAAAAAATTCAAACCATTCAAAATATGGGAATATGTTGCTCTTGTCACACAAATGCAATTCCTGCTTCACAAACTCATTATCCAGGAGGCAGGCATTCACGCAACAATGGATATTTACAGGTACTTCACTGAACTGTTCTTATCTGTGCTTTGATGAGGTCACTTATCCTTCTTATGCCATGAAAAGAAAATGGATTTACTTTTGCACTGTCACAAGCAAATTCAGTTCAGCCATTAAACCACCCCTACCAGGGCAGACCATTTCACTCACCGTCTGGCAGTTACACGGGGACACCGAAAGCTGTAGCCTCTAATGCATCACTGGAAACACGTCCATCTGTCTTTGCACGCACAATAGAGAAGATGTCTTATAATAATTTTATTTTGATCCATTACCACATTACGGTCCTCTAAAGTACCAGTAAAATGAGGGTGTGTTTAAGCTTGGAAAGCTCTTCTGGCTAAAATATAGATAGGACACCAAATACATGTGCTTGAGATGTGCAATCTCATTTGCTTTTGAATCACTTATTGGGACACTGTAAGGCTTGTTTCTTACCTCAGATTGTAAACCTAAAGAGACTACTCTTAGACTCTCTAGAGCAGAAAGATGTAGGTAATTTTTTCCTTCTTGTTCTCACACAACTGTACTATTTGATTAACGGCTCACAGACATTGCACAGAAATGTTCTCTTCCTACACCCCAAATTAATTTTAAAATTATTTAAGTAATAGTTTTCTATATCTACGGTACCATCCATTTAATTACAGGGTGCCTCCTTCCCATTCGATCCCCCTGAGATTTTTGGAGTCCTGAGATACAGCTATAATATTCCCAAATTTCCAAGATTACCGTTCCCAAGTCATGGCAGAGAATACTAAAGAAAGAGATACTCGCCTATACCTTTGTGATTGGCTTTTCATTGTTTTGCTAGACATAATTAAGGTTTGTTTAATTAACAATTTGCCAGCAAGATCAGGGCATTCCAAATTTATGCTAAAGTTCAAGATGATTAGTACATATGGGTGATTTTTCTGAGAAAAGTTCACAGTCAGAAACGTTGCCTCAAGAATGTTAATTTAATCAAGTCACGCTGACATTTTCCCCTAAGGAGAAATCAGATAATAATAGGAAAAAGTCACATCACCTCCTATTTCTAATGAAAACAAATAAACCATTTTAATATATCTCCATACAAGTGACACGGCTGTGCAATGCCAACAGCATAAAATGTTTCACTGCTGCAGCCATTTTACACGTGCAAAAGTGAAATCATGCATTAACTTGCTAAGACAAAAACATGTTTCCATTATTCTCCCTGGGGAATTTCTTTAAACATTTTTTTCCCTAATACGTGATTACGTCTTATACCACAACTGACAACCCGAATGAAGGAGGATTTCATAAAATCCCAAATAGCACAGAAAATCCAGGAAAATAATTAAGAGAAGGTGATTTTCTGAGTGTATATTTAGTGCCAGAGGCAAATCAGGAAAATCATATCTTGACATTAAGAAAAAGAGAACGCGTCAAGCGTGGAGGCGAGGAAGGTGGTGGATTAATTCGAAAGTGTGTGTTGGGCATTTTTTTTTTTTTTTTTTTACATTAGACACACTTTGTCTAAATTTGAGTTAAACCTTCAGTCAGACAGGTACCGAATTGGTACCAATTACTCCACGAGGGAAGGGCTGGGAACAAATACAGGTGCCAAGGAAAAAAAACGGAGCAAGAGAGGAGTAACCGGCTGACTAAAACATCTGCTCATAATCAACATCATGAAATTAATGCGGGAAGCAGAACTGGAGACGACATCGTTTATTTATGTTACATTTACAACCTGTGGTAAAACTGCACTGCTAAATTTACCAAATTGTCTCCAGTCATTTATCAGGAGCACCTCAACTGACATCAGTGAGGAGCTCAGCAGAACATAGGCATGAAAGTTGAGTTTTGGTATCAAGTAGATCTGAAAAAAAAAATGCTTTCATAGGGAGACTGCAGACTTACAGTTTTCATAAAGTGTTTATAACAATGTTCACAAATTAAAAAGACCCCCAACTTTTTCCACAAAAGATCAGTGACGTGAAATTCAGAACACAGTTCCAGTTCTATTCAAACTCTTGGTTCTGTCATTCTTTTAAAACTTGAATCATCAGTCAGGATACAGAATGAAGACTCATGACTCATACTGGACAACATCCACACCAAAAATTAACGAATCCATACGTACTGGCCATATAGCTTCTTGTACAGGTGATCCAGGACTTCCTTCCTCTTCCCTCTCCCTGTCCATCACCTGGCCCACACCCATGGTACCAGCAGATGTACATAGTGCACACGACTGCCCGTGGGAGAAAACCGCAATTATGCCCTGGAGCATCATCAGGCTCGTCCCTGCAGTAGGACAAGACAGACATGTATTTTTTTCCACGGCAATTGCATTTTGCTCATATAATGCTGCGCAATCAGTCATAGAGCTGAGGAAGGGCCAGACGGGCCCCTGCCAAAAGCAGAAGAAAGCACCCAGCTTCACATTTGCTAATTCCCTCCTGGGAAAAGGCAATCAGCTATACATGCGAGTCCCAGGGAAGGGCATGGCAAGGTGCAGGTTGGAGGCCAGCTGAATGTTTTTCCTGAGCTAGATATGGCTTGGGGTCTTCACCTCATCATCCTTGCTCTAAAGAGTTAGGTCAGTATTTACAGAAAATAAAAAGCCAATTGTAGACATCAGAGGTTTCTGAGAATTCCCAGTAAAACACAGCTAAGTTTACAACGCAATTTCATATATAGCGTGACACTGCTGGTATGAAATAAGAATGATCATCTGTGCTGATATTTATGTAAGGTCCATCATTCAGTTTGAAGATGTCAAGTCTGTAAACCCTGCGAACTCCCCACCTCAGCTGGGCTTTGTTGCCTTTTTATACAACGCAAGTTCTTTGATAAACATTGCGAAATAAAAGCAACGTTTCAAGGTAAGTGGCTTAACGTTGACAGGTTGCACCTTCTGGCTCACCAAGGGAAGTTTTTTCTGCCCAATGGTAAAGGCATGAAGAGCTGTAGATGCCACTAAATCGTCTCTACAAATCCTGAGCAAGGGGATGGTGCTTGTTAGTGTTACTCCTGGTGTATTCAGGTAGTGTGGGAGATGCTCATCAGTGAGCATGGATTATTACCCCGCATACAGACAGACAAGAAGATAATAAGAAATTATTGAAAATGGGCTACGTTTAATAATCCCACGCATACTTTCCACTATACTTTCCCTGTGAAGAGTTTGGCTCGATGAGATTGAGAATTGTTATATTTACATTCCCTGCGTTTTTCTTACAGGCTTATGTGGTTATACGACTGATGTGAATAACCCGGATAAGAGCTGAGATTACGTTGATCTCTAATACCTCCCCAGAACTGTTAATATCTGGAGAGAAGAGTTATGGGTACACCTTGGCCCCAGGGATGAAATCCCGGCGTTTTGGTTTAGGATGCAGTCAATAAAGAGGGCAAGTTTGGGTGTTCGTGGATATTATCCCTTAAAAATGTATTTTTGTGGTTTGGAAAAATTACCTTTTGGATTTCCTTTCTGCAGATGACTCTGGCTGATAAATGAGGTGCTTCACAGGATGGAGAGCTCAGAGCTCACACTGCAAATTCCCCGCGGGTCTGTGCTAACACCGATGAAAGAGGGGAAAAATCTATGACATTAAAATGGCAGATTCCATTACATTTGCACCTTCGGTGGCTGTCTGGTCAGGAAAAAGAAAGTGTGAATGTGCTGAGCAAGATGACTTTGACTTTTAAAAACTGCTTTTATCGAGGTCACGCAAGCAGCCCAAACTTTTAATTGGGTGACGTTCCCTCACCACGGGGAGGCTCGCCTTGCCCTTGGCTCGTCTCTGGCTTTACACGGCGTTAGCAAGGTGCTCTCAATGCCATGGAGAATCAGACCGGCCATTTCCAATGGTGCTCGGCTCACAAGGCAGCAGGAAAAAAGATGCTTCAGAGATGGTTGTTAGTGCTGTATCGAGCACACGTGCCTAAACAAGCTGAAAACTGAGAAAAACTAAAACCACAGCCCATCGGAAAGGATATCAGAAAGTTCCTGCAGTGGCAAAAGCAGCAGGCAGAAGGGTAAGAGAAGCTATTATTAGGTTCACACTGCAGACGCCGGAAATATTGAATGAGGATTCAAAGTCAGATTTTCATCTCAAATTCAACACTGCCAAAGGATAGACAAGAATTGTTTTCACTTCCTCTCATAATGAAGTTGCTTTCAACTCTTTTCTTGAACCACTTCAGAGAGGGTGGAGGAGCGTTCTGCTCCCCCAGAAAACAGGGGGGGGGGACACACTGTTGTTAATAAAACAAAAAACCTCTAAACCATTCAGGTTTTTCACCAAAAGTTGGGAATTTTGTAAACCAAATGTTTTGATTTTTTGTTTCCATATTTTCATTCTTCCACGTGGTCTCCATTTTTAAAATCCTTCAGTCAACCTGCAGGGGAAAATTCTTGCCTTCACCTCAGTCCCTTCAACAAGCTACTGTCTGTATCTTTGATGATAAACAATTAGAACAAGGAAATTAATTAATGTTTTTCTCATCTTTCTCTTAGACGAGTGCAGGCAACGAGCAATTGCATTACTGCGTAGCCCCAGCCATGCGTGCTCTAGCAGATATCACAACTTTGCTGCTGGCCACAAATCGGTAAATTTTAATCCTATCAGAGATATTTCACGTCATTCATTTGGTGGTTTGTTTTTAATAGCTCTACATATCCAAAGCCCTATAAAGATGTTAACAAACAAAAGAATTTATTCCATGCACAACCCCTATTGATATCGCACAGACAGGTTTATTTTTTCCTGCACACAGAAAGACTATGTAATGTATTTTGATACACACACGTACACACACACACCTTTACGTCTGGTGATAAAGCCAAAGAAATACCTTTCATCCATAAATATATCTACCACTTCCTATCTTTACAGCGTATTAGTAAAAAATTTAAAGCTAATGCACCGAGAAGTGTGTTGCTTGAGAAACTAAAACCGTAAGCTCCATCTGAAAGATGCTACAGAGGTACGCAACCTGAAACAGCATTAAGAGTTTTGTATTAAGGGTTACTCTTTCGGGGGGAAAACCTTAAAGTAGCAACAGTGAGTCTGTTGGCAGCAAAGTCTCTCTTCAAGCTACCCTAAGACATTGGCTCGGAAGCGAACATGTCATGCAGACAGACTGCCCCTGCCCAGGATACTTCATGGGCAAAAGCTTCCCCAGAAGCAGCAGAATTGGTGTCTTTCAGTTACCTTTCAACAGAGAAGCAGCGCAACCAGAACAATCAAAATTATTACACTAACAATAATTCTGCAAGAAAGGCTTTAGGTTCACCCAGGAAAAGACCAGAAGAAAGCCGAAATTCAGACGGAATTTGCCTCAAACGCTATTTTCCAAATTAGTATTTTGTTGCACTGATGCCTTCTTCATTCCTAACTTGTACAGAACCTGCGTTGAAAGAATACCAAGACGATCTCGATATAAAAGCAAGACAACTGAAGTTTCAGACTTCTTTACATCAGGGAAAAAAAAAAAAAATAAAAAAATTCAACAACTTCCCCAGTTGCTCCTTCAAACTTTCAGATTTTATTTACTTATAAGGACAATCGCACTGTTGTACAAGAGAACACAATGAAGCCCGTTACATTCGTTTTGTATTTTTCTTGTTTGCATGGTTTATCTTTAGCGCACCAATAATATAACTTTGGTCTGAAAACAGCAACAAAGCATTGTGGAAATCATGGGTTTACCCTGAAAAAATAATCCAGGATTTTTTTTAGTACTATTTGCTTTTATTTATGTTGTCATGCGATCTGTCTCTGAGCCACATGACTTGTTTTTATTTCCTGGAAACAATGATTTAGTTATGTCAAATCATATCAAGCTAACTGGAGTTCAAGCCCAGAGTTCACCAGTTGAAAAGAAGATAATTTTTAACAGAGTTTCTTTCATAAAAACACATGACTCCAGACACAATGTCTGTAGGATACCCTTTTCCCCTCGTATCAGTAAAATTAACAATTGAGGATTTTGGTAAGTGATTAACAATCACCTGCTTTTCTGCCCGCGGTGGAAGATTATCTTATGCTTCTAAATCACATCCCTTCTACTTAGAACTGCAGAGTGCAACGACTTTTGTTTAGCAGGGACATATTTGCAAATATTTCTCTTACCTGTCACCAACACCTTTCGGAGTGCAATTTCAGAAACATATGCACAATGAAAAATATTCAAGAGGAAGCCTATGGAGTCACTAGCATCATCATCATCATCATCATCATCATCATCATCATCATGGTGGTTGTTGTTGTTGTTATTATTATTATTGTTATTAACTGATACTGTGTCATTCATGTAGGATCTTGAGCCATGGTCCAGGACTCCAGCACGCTGAGCTCTGTGCAACCATTGCACAAACCACCAGGTCGTGTCCTCAATATTCATATTTGGTACCTAGGTCAGGTTTCTGTTACCTCATTTTACCACGGGAGAAGTTAACCACGGTCAGAGAATGCAGCTGCCGCTGTGGAGACCTTCACGACATAAACTGCAAGGTTATAGTCCTAACGTTGTAAGTAACCATCCACCTAAATGATTGGACTGATCGACTTTTAGGAAAATCAAGTTATCGACAGCTTTCACTAATAGAAATAGGATGTACGGATTTGTTTAACAGAGTTAAAAAATACGGTCATACGTAAGTCGCTGTAAAAAACATTGAGGTCGATCCACATTTGGAAGAACTAATGCCTCACTACAGAACGACTAGGTTAATTAAAGCATTAAGATTCTGAATGCATTTAGCATGAGTTGTGGATTGTCCCAGTCCTGATTACACTCAGCCTGATGTGTCTGACCACGCAACCAGTAAAACATTTTTCTTTTTCTGAACATCTGTATCCTGACAGGAAGCTACACAGCAGGACTGGGCCTCCATTATCGGACCTTCTCCATGGCAAACTTTGGGGTTTTTTTGTCTCCAAAGAGCAGACATGAAGTTTTCAGCAGCTCTACCTGTGACCACTTCTGCATCAGCGTTGGTGCCCGTGTCCAGTACGTCCAGTGCTAAATTACGCGCTCAGACTCCCCCCCCCCCCCGTCTCCGCAGAGGATGCCAGCCTTAGAGCTATTCTTGGATACAATTATCCATACTGATATTAGATAAATGAGGATTTGGGCTTACGTTCCCCTCACTTCTTGAGGTTCTCCAAGAGAATTTCCACACTGGGAGAAATTACAGAATCACAGAATAGTCAGGGTTGGAAGGGACCTCTGGAGATCATCTAGTCCAACCCCCAAATTAGGACTGACTGACAGCTGTTTAGGTAATCTCCAGAGAGAGATAGAATTGTTCCGATGACGGAATAGTTATCTTAGGCATATTTCAGCTGAAAGTCATGCTCATTTGACTTGCGCAGCTTTCCTTCACATTTCTTCACCTCTCTGCAAACTAGTATTCATAGAAAAGCTGGAAGCATCTCCAGTGTTTCTCCCATGTCCTTTCTCCCCTCTGGCTCTAAGTTCCATTTCCATAAAACACATTTATTTTTAAGAATCTCGTGATTCTCAGGAATCTCAAGTGATCAGGAACACGCCAGCTATTACACAGCTCTGCGATCCAAGCAATTTAGGATTGAGACCAGCAAAAAGAGAAGCATTCTTTTAGAAAGAAGGAGTCATGCATTCATCAGGAGCATCCCATTTTGCAAGCTTATTCCTTGCAAACTCTCCATAGTAAAGAGTCCTACACAGAGGCTGTCTTCTACTGCTGCTAAACAACTGCAGAGCTCCAGATCAGCTGGAAAGCCACCTTGGGACACCTCATCACCCTCTGCATCGCCCTTTGCTTTCAGTTTCAGGCATCTGCTATCTCCCATCACCACACACTGACCCTCCAGATGTCCCAAATGCCTTGGGACAAAGGTCCCCAATGCAAAGGTCTCCATGATAGTACCTGCTAATGGACATCCCACCTCTGCCCCACATTATGGTCCCACTTCTTTGCACCATCACAGCCTCTGTAAGCCTCACCATGAAATGGGTCTGGTGCAAGTTATAGCTGACCAACCCAAGAGAGCACATGACACAACGTGGGGCTGCACAACCCAACATGGAGATGCACAACAGTGCATACTCTCTTGAAGCAGCCTGATGGCCAAAAGCCTACATCCAGCTACAGTCCGGCTGTCACAGCAGGTCCCAGATGGGGTTTCAAGGGCTGGTTGCTGAACCACAAAGCCTCCCATGAGCAAGTCAAAAAAACTAAAGGTTTGCAGTTGTTTTTTTTTTTCCTTTGTGACTGAGTTTTCTTGTACCTGTTTCAGATGACAACTGCTAATTTTTATGAATTTTGTTCCTATCTGGATCTGGGGGTCCTAGTAGACAGTAAATTATCCATGACCCAGCAATGTGCCCTTGTTGCCAAAAAGGCCAATGGAATCCTGGGCTGCATAGGGAAGAGTGTGGCCAGTAGGTCGAAGGAGGTCATTCTCCCCCTCTACTCTGCACTGGGGAGGCCACAACTGGAATACTGTGTCCAGTTTGGGGCTCCCCAGTTCAAGAGGGACAGGGAACTGCTGGAGAGAGTCCAGCAAAGGGCAACTAAGATGATTAAGGGATTGGAGCATCTCCCTTATGAGGAAAGGCTGAGAGAGCTGGGACTCTTTAGCCTGGAGAAGAGAAGGCTGAGGGGAGACCTTATTATGGCGTACAAGTATCTAAAGGGTGGGCTGAAGGAGGATGGAGCCAGGCTCTTTTCAGTGGTTCCCAGTGACAGGACGAGGGGCAATGGGCACAAGTTAGAACACAGGAAGTTCCGTTCAAATACACGGAAAAACTTCTTTACGGTGAGGGTGACAGAGCACTGGCACAGGCTGCCCAGGGAGGTGGTGGAGTCCCCTTCTCTGGAGATTTTCAAGACCCGCCTGGATGCAGTCCTGAGTGATGTGCTCTGGGCAATCCTGCTTTGGCAGGGGAGTGGGACTAGATGATCTCTAGAGGTCCCTTCCAACTCTGAAACTCCGTGATTCCGTGATATCTGCAGCTTAAGTCTCAGTAACCAAAAATTTTCTCTCGACTCTCCTTTTTTCTTGCAAGTTTTCACACACATTCATTACAGGAAGAAGACCCAAATTCCTATTAGTTTAACACAGCTTGTAACCTCAAGGATGCATTTGTGTACTAAATTAATTCTTCTGTCAGCTAGCAAAAATGGAAATCAATACAAATTCAATACTACAACTCCCCTTCTGAAATGAAAAAGACAGGTCAATCTATCTAGCTTGCCCAAAATAAGGTTGAAAGGCGGCTTGATCACATCTGACAGGAGAAGGCTCTAGTTAATCTCAACAGTTTCTTTTGGCCTAAAAGAGAAAAGCTTAAAAAATTAATATCAGTGGACCTTTTCCCAAAAGCAGACATTTTCAAGACACTTATTTCTTGGCAGTGCATTTTAGAGCCAGTGGGAATTTTACTGCTAATCGGCACACTTCAAAGTCAGCCTTCAAGTCTTGTCTTCAATAGCTCTTTTCGCGGATCCTGACACTCACTATACTCCAGCAGCTTTACAGCTTATCGATAAAAAGATCAAAATCGTCTGTTCTACTGCCCGATTCTCGCTATGCCCAGCAGCACCTATACTTGCAGTACAGGAGATAGGGAGAGGATTTCTGCCGTACCTCTCCAGCTGGCCAGATGAATACCTTGGGCTCTCTGCAGCGAGCAGAGATTAAGATAACATTTTGCAATAATGCAGAAGGCAAGCAAGAAACCCGGACTGTCCCAGAGCTCCCAAGCCAACCATCCCAGCAATGTGGGAGATTTTCAGCTACACCACGACAGAAAAAAAAGTTTGCATGAGTAAGCGTCGTTACCCACAAACGACGAGTCTTTTACTGTGGAAATAGAAATCTCTCGGAGAGATGCATGGCAGTGTGATGGATCTGACATGATTTAAACAGGCGAGTGGTACCCCAAGTTCGGTTCTGCTCTCCTGTACCACAAGGAGTCAGGATTAACTACTGACGTCAATGGAGCATTTCTGGAAGAAAAACACTCCAAGAGGAGGGATGGGGGCCAAAGATACTACTTATGAATAGGAGGGTTTATTAAAAAGGTTGGCACCAATGCAAGTACACTGATGCAATTACCCCACCTTCCTTTTCCTTACAATTGCCATCAAGGAGCCAGCCACAGCCGAGAGCTCTGCCTGGGGCGGGGGGGGGGCCCTATAATACTAGAGATTCACGTTTGGCTACTGATGACAGTACTGCAATGAGAAGAAAGGGCTGGGATGGTTATTGAGTGTTAAGGCCAGAAGGGACTGTTTCACAGCCTGGAGAGCTGCCTGCACACCACTGTACAGATCCTAGTAATTAGTGTTTACCGAAAGCCTGATTTAGCAAGAGCAGAGAAAGGAAAACCCGCTGCTTCTCAAAATACTTTGTTCCACTACTAACTTGTCCTTCTTAAGGGAGGGTATTTGAAGCTGGACGAACTCAAGCTAAATATAGCTCCATCTTCCAATAGCCCAGGAATTGTTATAGTCTGCCTGCTCCCTGGCCAGAGACGCTGCAGCACGAATAAGAAGTAGTAAATTATAAAACTCAACTTGCAGTCCCCAAGGGTCAGAATGATCTTTCTAATCAATCCATTGTTCAACAATCTTCAAACAGCCAAACCAGATGATTTATTACTGGTCCCAACCTGAAATGAAAGTACCCAAAGGGTACACGTACATTTTTCCTGTGGGCTGAAGAGCTATAATTAAATACTGATGTTTAAGCAAGCAAGAGAGCCCTGGGCTTTTCAAGTTTAGCACCGCTGAGCAAATGAAAGTGCAATTTCATTTACTAGCTGCAGTTAAGTAAATAAATTGACCTAAGGTGACTTTTTCCAGTAGTAAAAAGAACAACCTTAGCACATGGCTGCAGAAATTAGTGACAGACGAACTATTTCTGTAAAATCAGGAGAGGCATGTACCTTTTTCCCAAAGTTTGAACTAGCCTCAAGGTATCACTAAAGTCAGGCTGGGTTTCAGATACAATGGGAACGTGAGGAGCCTGAAGGAACACGGTGTCCAACCAAATTTGACCTGAAACGTAGATTGCACGTAAACAAACTTTACACCATTAGAAAGGTTCCTCTTTGTTACATCTAGATGGAAGTCACTCAAGAAAAACACCTTCAACTACAGGGTCCAGTGCAAAACCATAGAAAGATTTGATTACATCAAAAGATAACAGAAAATTTAAATTCTATGTAACTCCAATGGCATTAGATATTGATTATATTGCCCTTGCGAGAATGAAAACAAAAAACAAAATCTGGTTTAGAGTGAAGACAAAATATGTTAGAAATTGTAAGCGAAGTCATCAACATCACTCTGCCTACAGGACACAAATGGGACATCTGACCTGGGGATCAGGGCGGGGGAATACTGTTGGTTCTATAATTTTGACCCCATCACATTCACAGACATGTTGAAAATACATTCACGTAGTACTATTAGCCTAAACAAAAACAAACAAAAGAAAAAAGCACAGAAGATGTCTTAAGGAAAGCTGAGCAGTACACCGGGCAGCTACCGGCTGCCCTATGGCATAAGCCAGAAAGGGCACAAGAGGTCCATGTCTTCGCCTTCAAAAAACAGGAGGTGGGCACCAGAAGCAAAAGAGGGAGAGACCTTGGGAAAGGAGAAAAGCCAAGAGACAGAAAGAGAATTTTGCAGCAGGAGAAAAGTTGTGAGAGGGAACTCCAATCCCTGGGAAAGTAGGTAAGAGTAAAATGCTCAAAATAGCAAAGGAATCCCCTTTTAGCCAGACAAGGAAAGTACAAGGCTTGGTGTCAATTCTGGGAATCAAAAGCTTTGACTGTTGAGAAAAGGGGAAAAAAAAAAAAAACCACGGCGAAACAGAAGCCAGAGGAGGCGGCAGTGCCCCAAGGGGTCTCTGTCCCGAGAGCACGCCCACCACAGGTTTTAGGTGCATCTTCACCATGGGGGCAGAGGTGAAAAGGTGATGCACGTCCAAACCTGTGCCTTCCCCCCATACCCTGAAACGAGATTTAACTTCAGGAAGGACATGACCCTACAAGCCCTGCTTGTCTAGCAGCACGTACCGTTAGCTCCTAAAGCCAAGCAGACTGACCACAGGGCATCAACACACTTTTCAGCGAGGCAAACCAGCGAGCCAGACCCAGAGCCACGCAATGCCTTCATGAAGGACCACAAGTCAAGCACCTGCTGGTTCTTGGAGCTGTGGGCAGCAGGCTGGAAGCACGCCTGGAAGCACGCCTGGAGCTGGCAGTGCCAAGCCTCGCAGTGCAGGTGAGAGTCTACCACAAGCAAATTTTACAGGGCAGCCCAGCAGTCTTGTTAACAGCCTGCCAAGGCTCTGCTGGTTTGGCATCTTTTCTTTTGATTCGCCAACCATGAAGGAGGTGCCTGTGCTGTATAGAAGAAGAGGGGGCAAATCGCCTGGCTGTCTCGGGAAAGGCAATGTAAAACTTGTGGTATTTGAGGAAAATTAATGTTCTACCCAAGATCTTGTTTTGATGTCAACCTTGACACAAGAAAATTCAATTTTACCTGCCTGGCCAAGGAGCTCTGACATCTCTTTGTGCTTGGCCATGCAACCAATGCTGTAAGTCTAGAGAAAAAAAAAAAGGGTTGTCCCATGGTGAGGCCGCACCTCGAATACTGTGTTCAGTTTTGGAGCCCTCACTACAAGAAAGACGTTGAAGCACTGGAGCATGTCCAGAGAAGGGCAACAAAGCTGGTGAGGGGTCTGGAGCACAAGTCTTATGAGGAGCAGCTGAGGGAACTGGGGATGTTCAGCCTGGAGAAAGGGAGGCTGAGGGGAGACCTTCTTGCTCTCTACAACTACCTGAAAGGAGGCTGTAGGGAGGGGGAGTTCGATCTCTTCTCCCAAGTAACAAGTGATAGGAAGAGAGGAAATGTCCTCAAGTTGCGCCAGGGGAGGTTTAGGATTGATATTAGGAAAACCTTCTTCACCAAAAGGGTTATCAAGCATTGGCACAGGCTGCCCAGGGAAGTGGTGTAGTCGCCATCCCTGGAAGTATTTAAGAGACATGTAGATGTGGTGCTGAGGGACATGGTTTAGCGGTGGACGTGGCAGTGCTTGGTTAATGGTTGGACCAAATGATCTTAAAGGTCTTTTCCAACCTAAATGATCCTATGATTAATTGTGACACCTTGTGAAGAGCAGCACTTGGGGTTTTCAAGTCTGACCACTTTGGCAGGCAGGGTGGAACACCTCCAATACAAGTTCCTGCACATCAAGGGGTCTATCTCACCCATTCAACACTGACATTATTAAGCTGTTGCAACACCGATAATTTGGGAAACTGGCAGAATTCCAACTCTAGTTATTTCCATATTCCTCATCCTCAAGCTGCAATTAGAACTGGGCCATCAGCCCATGGCATTTAAAGAAATACCAGTTCACAACCTGTAGGGGACAGCTACAGCTTTCACCTCTCAAAACCATTCACTCCTGAAATGCTCCTGGTCAGTTTAATTTTGGGATATTAAAAACAAAACCTCAGTGCTCATCCTCACCCCGGTTCTCTGTAAGCCCCCAGTTATTTTTCAAATACTAAACGGTCATAAAACACAGGGTAAACCTCTGCTGTGTTCCAGCTCCTGAAAATAAGCACTGTACTTCAAACACCCTTTGATCAACAGTTTAGTTTTCTCAGCAAAACGCAGATGCAACAGATTCCTTTTGCAGGGCCGCTGCCTGGGCAAGACTCCTGCTGAATTTCCTGGGGATTTGGAAGGGGTGTGTATAATCCAGGGAGCCTCATCCGACACCGTCTATAAATCCACAGTTGTAATGGACTGTGGTTTCACGTGCACATGTGCGCACATGTGAGGGAAGGGTAAGGCGGTAGGTTGAAGTCAGTTCTTTTAAATTTTCAGGTGCTGTAAGAAAATCACAAGGTTTCATTAATAAAATGTTACTGTTAACAGTAAACCAAACGAACAAAAAATACCAGCGGAGTTAAACGCCATCCAAAGCAGAAGAGTGGTGGGAAATTGAGGTCTTTTTAAACACATTGCAGCAAATTCAGGTGCAGAGCGGTTGTTTTCTCCACACTGCGACTGCACAAAGTGGTCCCCTTCCTTCAGAGGTGACAGAGGTACCTGTACAAAGGTTCATGGCAGCCAAGGACACACGCTGAACACTGGCCAATACTCTTTAAAATACAGCAGCCAATTCATAAATCAGGTGTACAGCACCAGCACAATGAAACGAACCCCTCAAGCAGGAGGGGCACGTAGCTCTGATACTCCATTGAAAAAGGCCACGCAGGGACTTGGAGGAGATGCTACTGATGCTGAGAAAGGTTTAACATAGACAACTCCAAGATACACATAACTTATTAAGGGGAGGAAAGAGAAGGAAAGAAAAAACCCTCTAAGCGCTTTCTCAGGAGAGACAGAAGCTAAAGCACAGAAGATGCCGCTTGAAGCAGACTTTGGGGTAATGGTCTTTTTAAATGTTACAGCAGCACATAACACCAATTTTACATCTATTTAATAAAAGCTCCCCAATGTGCAAATGCCTGGTATGACAGTGGCAGGGATAGTCTCTTCTAACAAGACTACAGTCTACGAGGACAGAAGATAAGAGAGAAAAACCCAAGGATGCGACAAAGTCGTGGGGACAAGAACTGTCTCGTGGCCAAGGGCAGAGCTCTGCCCTCCACAGCCCCAGCTTCTGCCCCGAGACGTCTGGCTGTGGGTTTTTCCATAGTACGTATCAGACACTCCACATCCCTCTGTTCATTTCCCAGGGTGTGTTCCTCCCTCTTCAGTAAAGGGTCACTGATGACATTAAACAGCATAATTTCGATTGAATCTTCTATATTTCAAATGTATGTGAAGCCACAGGGGGATGATTATTTTCTGACTGGAGTAATACCAGCTAATATTAACGGGCATTTATGTACTTTTTTTGGTAAAGGAGGATAAGGACTACTTATTAGAAACAATGACAACATTTCAACTTTATTTCCATTTGAAAGTATCGATTCGTCCTGACGAGACAATAACATTTTTATCAAAGCTTTCATTAGAAAGGGTTTCTCAGACCAAGGACTGATTTTCTAATAAAAACAGATACACCATCTCACACGGACAAACCATTTTCTTCATTAGTACGTTGCATGTGACACGGGAGATCTCCATCCACTTGATTCAACTCAAGCACATGCAAAGCTTGCTTCCCCACATCTACAGAGGGAAACTCATTATTTGCAAAATGCTCTTTTTTGTTTGTCTCTGTCATCGTCTTGCAGGACTGGAAAAAGAATGACAATTCTGCCCTGATAGACCAAAAAAGGGCTTTGTACAATTCCTGATACACAAATACTGAGATGGAGAGAACAGCTGTAATGCAGAAATAGTTACGTTGTCCAACACCTGGGAGGACAAATGGAAATGATGAATACAGGGCCACCTAATAGAATCACTTTTGATCAAAGACAGCCAAAACCAGCTAGATAATGCTCAACATTTGTACATTACATTAAAAATTAAATAATTTTAGAACAGTTCCACATGCGGTACAGCTCCTTATTGCACTGACATGAAAGAAAAAAAAAAAAAAAAGGCAAGAAATTGAAGCACTGAAATGGCAAACGAGGACAAACTCTCCTCACAGCAGTTCTCAAAGGTAAGAAACAACCTTTACATGTCGGTGTGTTTCCTCCAAGGTTGCAGCAATGCTGATGGTTTCCTGCTCCTGACAGCAGGTTCAGGGCCTTTTCTCTTCTGGTTTTCACGATGCTTCCTGTGGTCGTGCTCCAAGACAGTTCTGTCCACGCTCCGAGCTGCTCAGCCACTTCGGCTCATCTCAAACCAGGATTTCTGTGCTTCCTCTCACTGATCAGATCCACTGAAGACAACTGTCCGCTGCTAGGACTAGGAGAAAAGAAATCCGCAGGTCAGATAACATGTATCATCCAGCTAGGTGGAGGATCCATTTTAAACAGAAGGTGCCTCAGAGTCCCGCGAGAAATGCCACAAGATGGTCACCTTAAAATCAGACCCAGAAGAAAGGCTCTTATGAGTCTGTAGAAACTAGGAGACCTGAAGCAAGAGTCTGCATAACCCTTCTAGATGTTTCACGTATTCACCATTAACCCCTCCGATAAACAGTCCCATTCTGAAGTTCTCTAAACAAGATTTTTTAATTTTTTTTATCAATCAATTCGGGTGTGACAAATTTCTCCAGCTCTCATGAGTCAAACTCCATATTTACACCCAAATTTACAAAAGTGGATGACTAACATTTTCCTCCTCTGTTACGCATGGTGAACACCTCCATGTGGTCTCTTCCACCATCATGAGTGACAACACAGACCTAAGTCCATAGGCACACACAGCCATGGTCTCCACATCCAGTTTTGCCCAGTGAGATCACTTAATACTTTTAGCAAATGTTGCTGAGTCACGGGATTAGCGAAATTCCCACCTGTTATTATCATAGAATCATAGAACAGTTTAGGTTGGAAAGGACCTTGAAGATCATTGAGTTAACTCCCCTGCCATAGGCAGGGACACCTCCCACCAGACCAGGTTGCCCAAGGCCACGTCCAGCCCGGCCTTAAACACCTCCAGGGATGGGGCCTCAACAGCCTCTCTGGGCAGCCTGGGCCAGTGCCTCACCACCCTCACAGTGAAAAACTTCTTCCTAATGTTCAATCTGAACCTGCCCTCTTCCAGTTTAAAGCCATTCCCCCTCGTCCTATCGCTACATGCCCCAGTAAAAAGTCCTTCCCCAGCTCTCCTGTAGGCCCCCTTTAGGGACTGGATACCTACAATTCTATGTACTGGATACTACAATTGTATTTGTGGTGACTTCAGAGAATTTCAACTTTCAAACTTTCCATCCTGACCTAAAGCCTGATAAGATGTGGAACATCTTCACTGTTATTTGGATCCTGGATCTGTAAAAGCAGGAATTGTGATCTCACTGTATTAAATGTGGAGCTGTCTCAAGCACTTCTGTTCTCTTTTACCTCTGTTAGGTAGGAAACAGTTCATTTTAGCAGAAGTTTGGGGGTTGATCTTTTTGTTTGTCATTGGGTTTTGGGGTTTGGTTTGGTTTGTTACTTGTGTGTTTTTTGTTGGTCGGTTGTTTGGAGTTTGTTTTGTTTTGGTTTTTTTTTTAAAGAGAGGACCTTCTGCACTGCATTTAAACTTGGCACATAACAACAGTGCTGGATGCAACTGAAGACTGAATTGGGGAGGAAGAAAAGAGGAGGCAGAAGTTGCACAAACACACAGCCACTCTTGCAGCAAAGCACACCAGGCAATGCTGATAGCAGAAGGGGGGTATAGTTTCCTCAACCCCTCTATTTTTCCCCCCCCTCACAAACCAAGTACATTTGGACACACTGTCACTGAAAAACACCCTGCAGCTTTCAATGCTAGAATCAGGATTGATTACTAGACTGGAGAAAACCAAGGAAATAACTTTATTTTTCCAAACTTTGGGCTGAACTGACAGTTCTCTCCTTGAGAGAAAGGTAAAGGGAATTCCCTTTTATAAATATAGCTTGAAACCATTAAAGCCTTGGTACCAAAAGAAATCTAACAAACAGCAGGTAAAAGTTTTCCAGCAGAGGTAGGAAACACTAACTCAACGATGTCAGAACATCAATTCTGCCAACTTTTTCCTAGGAAGCTGCTAAAACACAGTCGTTTCCTTAACATTTAAACTTTTCCTTTTAATGAATTGCCCTGATATTTAAAAAAAAATCCCTCAAGCTCTTATGAGTACACATCAACTAGCACCAAACATACTGACTGGGCTCTGAGTGGTTTCCATCCTAAGCTGATGTTCAGCTGGTAACAGAGCAATCCTCTGACATCTCATACAGATCCATATTTCTGTGAATCAGAGAATAGTTTATGTTGGAAGGGACCTTAAAGATGATCGAGTTCCAACCCCCCTGCCATGGGCAGGGACGTCTCCCACCAGACCAGGTTGCTCCAAGCCCCGTCCAACCTGGCCTTGAACACCTCCAGGGATGGGGCAGCCACAGCTTCCCTGGGCAACCTGGGCCAGTGCCTCACCACCCTCAAAGTGAAAAATTTCTTCCTAATATCTAATCGAAATCTAGCCTCTTCCAGTTTGAAGCTATTCCCCCTTCTCCTATCACTACATGCCCTTGCAAAAAGTCCCTCTCCAGCTTTCTTGTAGGCGCCCTTCAGATACTGGAAGGCTGCTCTAGGGTCTCCCTGGAGTCTTCTCTTCTCTAGGCTGAACAAGCCCAACTCTCTCAGCCTCTCCTCATAGGAGAGGTTCTCCAGCCCTCAGATCATCTTTGTGACCCTCTGGACCCGCAAAGGCAGCAAACAGGTCATTACATTGGCATTTTGGACTCCTAATTCTGTTCCTTCCTTATTTAGTCAGTAACCTTAAAGTAGATCTATTTTACAGATGGGAAAAAAGTCATTGGCATTCTCTATCTAAAGGGATTTATATCTATAGGTGAAGACATTCGATTAAAATACCAATTTTAATTTTGTAACAACAGCAGTAGTTTATGTAGCCATCATAAAAATCCATGGATTGCCACTTTTAGTATTTAGAAGCTTAATGTCCTCAACATACTTTTGAGATACCTGTATTTCCTTCAGCAAGCACTTGCCTTAGAAAAATGTTAAACTAGGTAAGATTTAGTGGATGGTTCCATTCTTTCCACGTACAAATAAGGTGTGTAAGTTGGTAAATTAAGTCATTAAGGGGGGGGGGGGCAGAATCTTTACCTTTGCTAGACTACACTTCCGCTTTGATGAAAGGCAGCTCATCCTTAAGGCTTCTCTCGTCTGTAGATTTAAAAAAAGATTTAAAAAAGAACATTAAAGGGAACAGTTTCTCAGAGTGTAAAAAATGTTCATATAATCCAGAATAAGTGCTGAAGTAACCCAAGTACCTTTCTGTCCAGAAGTGTCCCAAATAACAGGATGAAGAATCCCTAAAAAATTTGCAAAACCAGTTAAAAAAAAAGCAGCATAACTACACGATGTTTCTTAAATGCTTCTAGATGTCATTTCCTTAAGGATAGATCTCATCAGCTATGACTCAGATAACAGCAACGCGCAAAACGGGTTTATCCACCCAGGTCACACGGGCTCCCCGGGAACGTCAAGAATGGATATATAACCCATGCTAATTCTCCTAACCAGGCTGATGGGTTACGTACCAGGACTTTCTCAACCCACTCAGCAGCAGTATTAGCCAAGAAGAGCCAAGGCAGACCGGGTACACAACGGTATGTCAAGTAACATCGGATGTTTACACCGATGAGTTAAACAAAACCACCTTCAATGGCAAGAGAGAATTTTCTGCGTGTTTGTCAAGCGATAAGGATCAGACATCTTTGCAGTTACTGGACATTAACCAGTGTATTTTATGTTAAATGTAAATTAGGCATCTTAATTCTTCACCATGCTCTATACCAACTGGTTTGATCCATCACCCATCTGCATTTACTGTGTAGGTGGGGGATGCTTTGTGCACGTACCATGGAAAGCAGCTGAGCTAGAAGGAAAGCTTACACCCTGTTTTTCATGCACAACGCATGCCGCCAGCCCCTCTTTGACCTTCTACCTTTTCCCAGGCTCAAAGTCTCAGCGCACACTATTCCCCGTCTCACAGAGTTTACCTGGAAGGCATTCAGTAGCGCAAACGTAACATGGAATGCCAGGGAGCGACTCTCGACAATCGTTGCTAATCCAAACCCCCAGGTGAGACCCAGAAGAGGTGTCAGAAGTGCCACGTTTTTGCTAATCCGGATCATGTTGCTCAAATCTTGTGACTTGCAGCCTTCTCCGACAGAGGATCTCCCGGTCTTCACCACAACCACCACCACCACCACCACATTCACAACAATGATGCTCAGAGCGGGTACAACAAAGGCCAAAAGGGCTTTCGTCTCGTACCAATTGAGCCAGCAGGCTCCACTCCTTAAATACCCATTTTTTGGTTCAGTAATAGCAACAGTGAGGAGAGATATGACCAAGGGACATCCGTATCCGATAGAGAATGCTGTAGCTATGAATACAGATCTCGTTATCTTAAAAAAAACTAATAATAATCCGTAGAGAATCAAGAGGCCCAGGGTAAACATCCAAAAAAACAAAGCAAGATAGAAAAAGTGAAGGAAAAAAGTGGCTGCTACACACAGCTGGTAGTTTAGGGCTGTATGATGCACAATAGCCGCTAAGATGAACAGAACATCAGCAACGAGAAGCGACGTAGCAATGTTGACCAAACAAAAATGGCGCATGTAGGTTATTTCAGTTTTTGTAACATGACGCCAGACAACAGCCTCGATGATCAGGCAGAGGACCAAGCTGAAAATGGAGAGGCCTAACCCTACACGTGTGATGTAATCCAGCACTGCATTTCGCAGCGTGGTGGGGGACATCAAAATGGAGAAAGATTTGAACGTCCGGTGGTGGTGCTTGCAGATACAAACAACGCTGCTGATGTTGTCCAACTTCATCGCACATGCCCTGTTATCCCACCTCCTTTCGGTAGAGTGCCACCCAACACACTGAGCCTTGACGTTCTCCAGTTTATTCACCTTTTCGAAGGTGAGCAAAATATGCCGGAGCTCTTCTGGCAGAGACACCGATAACACCATTCCATTCACAAAACCAGGATCCAACTGGCTGGTTTCTATAATGGCTCCAAGTGTTGGAAATGCAATGCTGACGGCTTTGGAAGTCTTTGGTAACTTCAGAAGCTCTTCTTCTGGAATGACCACGTGCCCAGTGATATTGCCTGTGTTATTGAACTCCATAGAAAAATCAAAGCTCTTCCCTGAAGTATTTTTATGTATGCTGTAGCCTTTTGTAGCGATGAAGCGTTCCTGTATACTTTCTGACCCGTTCCTTAGAAGAAGTTTCCCAGCAAATAAATTCACCGAGTCCAGTAATATCGAACCGGCATTTCTGTCCCTTACAAAAGCCCAGTTGGAAATGGTGGAGCTGTTCAGAATATGGTTTGCTATCCTGCTGTAACTCTGAAACAAACAGGAAAAAAAAAAAAAAACAGTTATTTTTCATGATTTTTCATGTTAAGAGAAACCAAATATTATTCCAGTGGCAGAGCCTCCAAGAAAGGCTTATTTAATTCAAAAGTGATTTCCATAAAGGGAATATTCTTTGACAATGAACAGGAGGTTCCCATCATCCATCCCAGTCAAACCCAAACATCTCATTGGCACAGTCACTACCAGTATTGTCCTACCCTCTTCATATGATAGGTCAAAAAAGATGCTTGGAAAAGCAAATACAAAGCAAAAACCAGGAAACCTAAGTTCTATTCCAGACACTGACCCACAATGCAGGTCTGCTTACATCACCCTCCCTACATTTCTTTCCCCACCTCTCTGATTTCTGAGTTCATCAGGGAAAGATTTCAGTTTCCATTGTGCAACACATGACAACACAGCTGCGGGTCAGCATCTCCCAGGCTGTCATCCCTACCCTGTCTTACTTTAAAAATTTATTTTTCCTTCTACTGCATTCCCATGTCTAGAACAGCAGTTACTGAAAACTTTTGCTTTTATTATTTTATTTTAAATCTTTTTTTTTTTTTTTTTTTTTTTTTTTTACTCCACAGAGTATTTCCACCATACATGAACAGGTCAAATGGTTTCTCTGACAACAAAACATGACACTCCCTGGAAGCTTTTTCCAGGTGATCTCCATGTGATTTGCAGCCGCCACTTCAGTGGGTAATGGCTATAAGGACAAAACACTATGTGGATGCTCTGGCAAGCTCAGAAGCACCTCTTGAAGCCCATGAAAGTAAATACCTGCATTTTTCCTCTATTGACATTCTGTGATAACAGCAGGGAAATCTTCTTTAGCAATTCCACTATATCAGCAATGTTTCCGGGAATGGCTGGCGAAGACAGGATTTCTGGGATGATGCACGAAAAATCAGTTTGGCAGTTACTATTCCCGTGGTCACCTGCCCCAAAATATTTTGCTCCATCTCCAGGTTTGCCATGCACTGGCTTTCCTTCCCCTACAAAAGGAAGGTGTCCTCCAGCAACACCAATGTGTCCTCCAGAGCTGGGAAAGAGTCCATGTTCAGAAATCCTCTGAAAAAAAGGAAAATAAATTTGAGAAAACTAATGAACAGAATGAAAATGAAGCTACAACTACAACTAGGCAAGAGGTACGGTGCTGGGGTGTGCAATGAATGTGCCAGATGGCCTGAAACCAGGGACCAAAGCTCACCTGAGAAGAATGTCTTGCTTGTACAAAGGTAAGGGCAAGAACCAAATGCAGCGCCTTATTATTGCAGTGACTTGAAAAAAGTTCTTTATTTTGTAGTTGGGGAGAATTTACCATGAATCCCCTGTTTTATTACAGATAATTGTGTTGTACTTTTCTCATGTTCATTGTTTTGGTTTAGATCCCCATGAAGGACATAGGCCAAGTGAACAAGGCAACTTCATTTCTGAATTCTGTTTCCACACAGGATGATCCCAAGTTCATTTCCCATCACTTGATTTAAGGTGAAGTCAAAGCCTGTTACCAAAGCAATCTGTGTTTTAGGATCAGATGCTCTTCCCTTTGGTCAAAATGTAAAGGGTATGAAGGAAGGGGGTGTCTTCGCAAGAAATTTCAAGCTTATGCCAAAGTAGATGCGTAAGAGTTCCCTCACCTGAAAAAGGGACTGAACATCCAGGCTTGCACAGGCATCTGCGAACATTTGCCACTTTCTGCCCTTGCAGACAAAGCTCGTCTCCCCGTGGAAGGAAGGAGAACAAGGCTGAACACAAATGGCTCCGTTATCTTTGCACGGAATGAGATTTACGCACCCATCTGGAAAATAAGTCAAGGAGATTGTTATAAGGTGTAAGACAGCATACCCTGGTCCATGAGGTGAGTATCGGGGGCAAAGTCTTGATAACTGATAACATCTCACAAAGAATTCAAAAGACAGAGCTATTCACTGTACCTTGCTGATTACCAGTCTTTGATTCCTTATTGAGAACCTGAAAAATAAGGAAAAGTGGAATGCAGATTGAATGTTAAAATAAGTAAGTAAAAGGCCTCTCCAGTTTGTGCCAAGGAGTTATGATTTCAAGGGCGAAACAGTCCTTTTGAGGTCCAGAAGTCTTTTCAAGGTCCAGAATGCAGAGCTCATGGTCCCTTGATCCTACAGACCAATTGAGAACTCTCTACTAACAGTTTGTCTCTATATATCAAGCCTTCAGTCACACCCTTCTGCTGAGGTGACATACTGAGTGAGTAGACAGCATCGCACACGCCTCCAGCTGTCATTACCCAGTCAAAAAGTCTGTATTAGACCTAAGCTCTCCAGTATCTTCACATTGATGAGAATATGTGACTTGTTGATGAGAATATGCGACCTACATGACTTCTGCCATAAGATAAAGCTACAGTTGCACAACCACCAAGAGCTGCTTTGTCCCTCTCCTCATCGGGAAGCGACGCCGAAGCAGGCATGGTGGGCTTCTGCCACTTGCTGGGACTGCATGTCATACAGCCAGGCACAATCCAGAACAGCTTCCATCGCTGCTTGGTCAACTGGTCTGTCATCTACGGCCGGCCAAACCCTCTCAGTCTGGAAGCAAAGTTTGGCTATGCAATGCCTTGGAAATCGCACTGCTGGGTAGAGCAGGCCCAACAGCAGATTTCTAACACCCCAAGAGTTGTGCCAGCGGCATATTGAACATATTGAATACTTCAAAATATTTTTTCCTGCAGTGAGGGGACAAGGGGCAACGGTTTTAAACTCACAGAGGATAGGTTTAGATTGGACATAACAGCGAAATGTTTCACAACGAGGGTGGCGAGGCACTGGCACAGGTTGCCCGGAGAAGCTGTGGAGGCCCCATCCCTGGAGGTGTTCAAGGCCAGGCTGGATGGGGCTTGGAGCAACCTGGTCGAGTGAAACTTACCCTGAGCGCAGTGCGAGGTGCAGCCGGGAAGAAATGCACAGCCCAAAGGAGCAGGCAGTGGGCCACCCTCATGTCCATCGCCTCCCGTTTGCTGCTTTCCTCCTGGAAAAAAGAGGTGTTAAAGAAGTTTAGACATTTCAGTTTTCACTTTTGAACACAGTCTGGTTGCAGTGAGAGAGCAGCTAAACCCATCCCAAAGACTGTCTTTACCAGGCTTGCAAAGTGATTTTCAGACATTTATCATGTATTACCTTTTTTACTGAGAACGATTTGTGAAAGTTCTTTTAAAAAAAATTTTTAAAAAAATCTGTTCAACACTGGAAGTTACTGCATCAATAATTTACTGTGAGCTGTGAGATGGAGAGCTCATTAAAGCAGTTCAGCCTGTGGTTGCCTTTTGAAGTGCTTTAAGACAGCCTGGCCTCCACGGGGTTTAACGCCGGTACTCTCTCTCCCGGAGCAGTTCCTGATGAGCCCTGCCACACGAGGCAGGAAACTCGGGCCCTTGGGGCTCCGATATCCAAATCTGAGAAAGAGGGACCAGCCTGGAGTAGTGCGTGATTTGCTTCGCAGAAGGATTCAGGCCTCTGCCCCTCCATGAAGTTTCCCGTGGTCCCTGGTAAAAGCTTAATATCCTGGGACGCAGCCTGTGACAGGCATATTTGTTGGCGGAAAATAATCTGGTAAAGGGAACGAAGGAAAAATAACGTGTTTCATCAGATCTGATTATTAGATGCCATAGACGTCCAAGGCAAAAGCAACAGCTGCTGTGGATTCAAGAGAATTGAGATATGTACTAAAAAAAAAGTAAAACCCATAAAATCAGCGAGCTAAACCACTGAAGCAGGAAACAAACGCAAGGTGACAAAGCAGGACGATGGTTGGATTTCAGAAGATGCACACAGGAGAAAGCTCGCCAAGTCGCCGTGCTTTGATAGAAGACACAAGTTTGCCCCTGGTACAGACTGTTCAGGACAGAGGATGCTGAAACAGAAGGGTCCTGCACTGACGGAGCAGAGGTGTCATCTTCTATCCAAGAAACTCCAAGCTCACGTTATCTGCTGGCATCAAAGGGCCGGGCACAGAGCTGGCTGCCCCGTTCAGCTGGGACATTTGTTCACCTTACCGTTTTTTTAGATCCGCAGGTTTATTACTGAATTATGAAGAGATCGCAAAAGGAAGAGCTAGATTTATGTGCTGGATTTCTAAGCTAGCTCTAAAGGAGAACCTCGTGCCAGCCTCTCGAACTCCACTGGTATTGGTAGAAGCATTTTTTGGATTTAAAGCTAGTAACCATTAGCTCTTCTAAGGAAACAAAATGGATAAGGAGAAGTGAACCAAAAGACTCAGATGAATATTGCTGAAGAACAAGAGGTGGCCGGGAAATACCTCCAGGTTGGAGGCCAAGGACTGTATCGAATTCTTCTCCCATTTCTGCAGTCGTTACATGTTTATTGTATGCTTGCAGCCCTAATTCCATTTCACAGCTGGGAATCCTTGAGCTCATGATGTTTCATCATTAAATACAAAATGAATATGAATTAATTAATCACGGGTGTAACTCCACCTAGGGCTGTTACCTTTCGGTGAGGCAGAAATCTGGGACAGCTCCAGTATCTAAGGCTCCCTGAGATACTGGCCCACGTCCCCAGCGAAACACTGATCTTGCTCAGTCCCATTGCTTGACTCATCACGGAAACCTCCCCATCTCACCACCCCAAGAACATGCCAAGGTAACTACTGTACAGCAACAGAAACTTTGAGCAAAACAAGCAATGCAGCAGCGAGTCACTATCGCTTTAAGAAAAAAACATGGCTATACTGACATAAACACATGTGAAAACATATACAGCTGTTCCTCTCCCCCCAAAACATCCAGTCTTAGTACCTTTGATAAAGGACAGGCTGAGAGAGTTGGGGTTGTTCAGCCTGGAGAAGAGAAGACTCTGGGAATACCTTATAGCTCCTTCCAGTATCTGAAGGGCACCTACAAGAAAGCTGGAGAGGGACTTTTTACAAGTGCATGTAGCGATAGGACGAGGGGGAATGGCTTCAAACTGGAAGAGGGGAGATTTAGATTAGATATTAGGAAGAAATTCTTTACTCTGAGGGTGGTGAGGCACTGGCCCAGGTTGCCCAGAGAAGCTGTGGCTGCCCCATCCCTGGAGGTGTTCAAGGCCAGGCTGCATGGGGCTTGGAGCGACCTGGGCTGGTGGGAGGTGTCCCTGCCCATGGCAGGGGGGTTGGAACTAGATGATCTTTAAGGTCCCTTCCAACCCAAACCTTTCTATGATATCTAATCGCAAACTATCTGCTGCCATGAAGAGGAACACAGAGTGTGAATGCAGGGTTTCAGGCAGCGATGTCCTGGTCCAAACTCAGCCAATGCACTTTCGGTGGTTTTTTTGGAGAAAGGTCCATAATGAGCAACCCAGCTGTTAATCCAAGACACCACAACTAGAAACTCGACACTTTTTGAAAATCGACCCCTGGATAAAGAACACCTTGTCCCTCCATGCACCCACCCTTGCTGGATACATTCCCATTTGAAGGGCAATGGCAGGAGCAATAGACTATTAACTTTGCTTCCCTTTTTAAGAAGCTGTAAACATGTTCCTCCTCTCTTCCAGAGGTTCCTGCTCCATCAGGGCACAGACACATGAGCAGCTGAGTTGTCAAAACCCTTTCACGTGGAAGAGACTTTCTAGTAAGAAGACAATTCCATACCCTCAGGTATCTCCCACCCAACTCAGATGATCTTCACCAGCTGCTGATCCTCCTTCTCCAGCTCAATTCATTTCGTCACAGTACCCCAGGGACACAAAGCCCTCTACAGCAGGGAAAGGGTGAGGAGCGAGTGGCTAGACAGTGGTTACAGGAGATGAAAGAGCTTCCTAAAACAGTAAAAATAAGGTAAACTGATCATGTATTTAAAAAGTAATCCATACATTGGCTAACGCATCATAGCCTTAAACTCAAAGCTGTTACTCTACAATGTCTGTTGGTTTAAAATCAAAGTGTTTTGTAAAACCCTGCAAAACTATCCCTCCTTTCCTCTACCCCGAGCACTTTCGCGCTTTTAATTTCTGGCAGGATGCTTTTCATTTCTAGCACGCAAGTCACAGCTACCAGAGGGCTCAGCGCAAGCAGCGACCACTGTGGGAGCTACACCCCCAGGCTGGTGGACCAAAGGTCTCTGGCCAAAGGGTTCTCCATCATCCAGAGTCACAACTTTCCACTGCTCCAGAAGATGAACTATAATGAAGTCTATGGGTAAAAGTATCCTGCACAAAAATTACAAGAACGTATTACACAAAATACAAATTTACGCCGGGCTTGCCATAATTAGCTAGACAAATATATTTTCCCAAATGTTGCAATCTTCCACTGTGTGTATTTAACTTTTTTAAAAAGAAATACATATTAAATCCATTATTTCAGAACCTAATCTATCATTTTTAGGGCTTGAGTGGCTATATGGCTAGCTTAAAACTCGATAAACCACCACAATGGGATCACTCGCCATTGCCCACCTAGCAAGTTAAAAAGGCTGCAGCGGGAGACTCTCGAGTCCTCAACATGGTCATCCGAGATTAAAAATTAAAGCTCTTCGTTATACGGAATGGTATCAGTTTATTTTTAAAGGGATCACACTTGGAAAATGTGAATTCAAGTAAAGCGAGTTCTGAGAGGAGGTTGAGCTTTACAGGAACTTCAGCCAGAAGAAAATGTCAGATTTTCTTAAAAGTGACAACACTGCAATTAGAACCCAATTACAAAACTACGAGCAAAAAAGATCAGAGGATAATTAAGATATCTAATTATTCCCACAGATGCAAAGGTAATATAAAACTGAGGCAGTAAGTGCAAAGTAAAGACAGCCTAAGCACTTAGGCGCATTTTAGATTGCAAATGAGCCCATTTCACAGATCACTGATAATGTCCAAGCAGTTCTGAAAAAAAAAAAAAAAAAAAAAAGTTGTTTTATGATAGTACTCACTGTTTTCAGAAGTCTGGGTACCCCTGTGAGCAAAATTACAGGCAAAACGACACAGGCAGAGATCCTCAAGATATCACAGGCGAGCGCCTAACCATTCCTCTGCTGCCATGGTGCCCCAGTCTCGCTCTTACGGTCTGACCCAGTGTTGCTCGGCTGCTCTGCTTCAGTTAAGAGTTTTTCCATGAAGAAATAACCCTGGGCACCAGCCTCCTCCTTTTCCTGTCTGACTGGATTAACAGTGAGGAACCTGGAGATGGCAATAAAGGTATTGCACCGCAAAATGACAAAACAAGTTACAGACACACCCACAAAACTGCCAGGTTGCCACCTTCGCCAGGAGTCCACGTGGATGAATCACGCCTGCCTGGGTTGTGCCCTTCCTCCTGGCGGAGGACGCATCTTCTGCTCTGCCATACTTCACAGATCTTCTAGACTTTAAAGACAAAAAAAAAAAAAAAAGAAAATCATCATCAAAACCTGGTGAAGTTAATGCATTACCCTTCATAAATCAAAGATGCCACTACTGACAGCATCTCACACAGCTAAAAAGCTCAATGAGGAAGAAATAAGCTTTTCTTTACGGGCTGCACCCATCACAAGGGGTGAGTTGTCTGCTGAGCCTTGTGCCATGTTCACTCTTGGCTCTCTTAATATTGGCTCACCTCCAATAGCCGGAGCTCCAACAGGCAGCAATTTGCAGCAAGTAATTTAACAGAAGAGCAATTCCCAACACTTTCTACTCACAGGACTGCTTTAAAAAAAACCTTTGATCGCTAATTATTTTTTTTTTCCACAGTCCTGCAACATGTTTGGCATGAGCCTATAGGGTTTCCTGAAATAACGTTGATTTTTCTGCTACCACTACTTCAGTCGGTCCTCAGCCACGAGGTAGGTCTCCAGTTTTAGCCTACAGGTAGGTATTATTTACTGTTCTGTTCGACGGAGCCAGCTTTGCATCCCACGTTGGTATCAAGTAGGAATTAAGCCAAGCGCAATTAGACACAGCCAACATGACCTACCTGGGAAGGTGAAAGGACTTGCTCGATACAGTACCCGGTAGAGATGAGTTAAAAGGTGGCACCTTTGCAACCTTTCAAATCAGAAGGGCCAAAGACCAGATCATGTCAAGGCATGGACACCTCTTTTAAAAGGCTTCTTCCCCGTGTCACCTGGAGTTGTGCTTCTACACACTCCCTGAACCTGTGCTACGATGGCGAGACTGAACACCTCTTGATTCTCAAACACCTCCTCAACCTAACCGATAATCCTCTGAAGGACACAAAGGCTGGCGCGCTTCACTCAGATCCAGGGCACATCCACCTCCCAGAAGGAAGAGGTGTCAGCCTGTGCTCCCGGGGGCTTAGAAAGATACTCAAACCACGACTTCCAGCAAGCAAGGAGGGTGCTCCAGACCCCCAACCCAGCAGCAGTCTCACGCTTTACAAGCTGGTCAAGGCTGTTCGCATTCTTCAAGCTGGGAGGTACGTGCCCAGGCACCCACGAGGGAGGGGTTTGTCTCTTGCAAAATCCAATTACTCAAGATAGATGAGCAGCTGCTTCGACACTACGCCGAGAAAGCAAACAGTCAGCCATCGGGAACATCTCTGACAACTTTAACAGCAGCCAAAAGTAAGGCCGCTCTGAAAACCCGTTTTCAGCATTTCTTTTGGAAAGAGTTAACAACAGACTTCTGCTAATTTATGGCTTTAATGAATACAAGGTATTTACTTAAAAGTTCAACAGATGCTTTACTACACAACTCCAAGTCCAACCTTGCAATACATTACAGGTTGGCATCAGAAACTTATTCCCCTGAAGCAACATTAATGAAAAATGTTATTTTCACGGTGATTGTTTAAATAAATTTAAAAAATAAATACAATAAGTAGACCTGTCATTTATTTCTATTTTGAAACCTGTACCTCATACGCAAGCAAAAGCTTTTTAGAGAATGTTGTGAAGACTGAATAAAAGCCTTGCAGTTTGAAAATGCCCTTCTGCTGTTCTGTTCTTAATTTACTTTTTTGCTCATCCATAACCCTTTTAAACATGCCATACTCTCAGTCTTAAGTTCTTCACTATTTAAGAAGTCACTCAAACACGCATTTATCCGTGTTCCTGAGTGGCAATAGCGACCTTAAAAAAGGCTCTGAAGATGCACAGTAAGGTCAGTTCAATATGTACCAACAGGAAAAAAATAAAAGAGGGAATAAAGAGATACCGAGAAGTTAAGATTCCCAGTTACACTTGCAAAAAAAAAAAAAAAAAAAAAAACAACAACAAACGGTAAGCTTTCCAACTGTTTGGATCCTAAGCCATCCTGACAGTCAGGAACCACAGCATCCCAGTGAGTAAATTAAAACCTGAAAGCCTCAAAGGGGGACTATATAAATAATAATATGCTTTGCTCCCACCCCCTGAACTCCTCCCACGAAGAATTTAATGGCACACGAAACATTCCTGAACAGAACTGAGCAGAGACATTTCAACAGGTTTTTAAACTTATTTTATTTGCTGAGTTTGGATAGCATGCATCATTTTACAGCACCGGTAAAGAAGTCAGTGAAGCATACTGCTTTTGGGAACTTGTACTGCCGAATGTCTTCAAAACCATTACCCTCTCCCCTTCCACGCTTGTACGTAACACTAGCTGAAGACAGGACACATACATCAGGGCAACTTCCTCATGGCTAAAAATACTCATAGCAGCGACTTTTAAAGAAGGGTTTTATTAAATCAAGTCATTGCACTTGGGTCATTTATTGCTATAGCGAACAAAGGCCATTAAATAACAAACACCTTTCATCTGTGGTTTTAACTGATTGTCGTCTTCTGTTTGTCTGCTAGAAGCTTACAGGCAGACACAATTCACAGGATTTCTGTAGAGCAATCCGTTCCAAGATTTGTTTCGTGCTCTAATCACAGTGGAGAGCTTGTATAACAAAACCGGCTATTCCATTAGGCTCAATTCTTGCTTTTCATCACTTGAGTTAGAGGCCATGAATTCCACGTAGGAGTTTAGTGTCTGATGAGCAGCGTTACTGCTGCACATTATTCCTCAATACAAAGATCTGGCTCAAGTCTTCATTTGTGATGCATCCAAGCAATTAAAAGTTAAAAGCATTAATATTGAATCAGTTTATTAGCAATGGGACTAGCAAATATTACTTAATACTTGCATGGTATATTAAACAAATTTTATGAAAAAATTAAGTCAGCAACTGACAAACATTATCCAATTGACTTTTTGATGTACTTTACGATGCATCAGCTGTGAAAAAGTATACTCTCAAGAAGCAATACTTCCATGTCCCTTGCTCAAGGGACATACTACATAATTACTATATTTATGACTATTCCCATGAATAGAAACTTAATTACTTCTCTTATTGGTGAAGTTGCCAAACTATGTGGCATGTTTTTGCCATTTAAATTCTAGTAGACCAAAAGGAGATAAGGTGATTACTAACAGAAGTAGTGCATTTGACTGGCTGTATAAAGCTGTATGGTTTTTAATTCTTTAATTAAATGAACACAGCAATAAATATCATTGTCTCTCATCACTCTGCATATCAGTTGTATATCATTCTCGTGCACTGTGTTGAGCTCAAGGGTTAAAGATAATGGCAATCCACAAGATTTCAACTGGTTTCCATAAAGTGTGAAAGACGCCGTCTCGGAAGCCAGCACAATGCTGTCAAAGCAACTGTTCCAATCACTTATTGAAATACAAAGTTATTAAATTTAGAGGTACACAATATACTGATAAAGTTTATGGCATAAATATATAAATATTGAGACCTTGTGAGAGTATCAAAATTCCAAAGGGATTTATTTGGAGACATATTATAAACAAAACCTGGCTATTGTAAAAACAGATCAAGATGCATATTTAACTGCTAGAAAGACTGATGACTTCAGTTTAGATACAGAGATGCACAGGCATTGTGACTTGAGGATTACTTTTTCATGCTCTAATATTTTAGGCACAACAGGTTGAGTTAAGACTGGATTCTGGTCTTCTTTCCATATTTCTTGCATTTTGTAGTTTTAAAAGTTAATTTTGTCATAACGTCATGATTCGGTCCTAAATCCCTTTTTAATCCAATAGTGCAAGTGACAAAGTGTTCTGCTCAATTACCCAGATGAGATCATTCGTTCTTACTACAACGCGTAGGAGTTTCACCTGCTTCATTGCATTAACAAATTCCTATCTCATTACATAACTTACAAACAGCATATTATTAATATTCTCGCTGCAGACAGGCACAACAGCATAACGCTGGGTAAGACTGCCAAAATGATACAAATATCATATATTCCCTTTTGCATGTAGGGGAAAAGTAGTGACTACAATTACGATACAGTTATTCCACCCCTCCCAATAGACTATTTTACAGATTAGTTGTAAAGATAGATCACCCTTTTATAGTATAGATCTCTTTAAAAATTAAGCTACAAGTATTCAATAAAAATCTATTAAGAATTCCCTCTCCTTTCTATACAGATTCAGTAGTATTTTCAAGCAAACCAAAAAATAAGGTCTGCAATTCCAGCACAGTAAGAAATAAGGCCTCTTTTATATTGGCAAAAAAATTACACCATTATTCTTTTCTGTTTTCTTATCTCTCTGAATAAAAGACTATATTCCTTTTTTTTTTATTATATTTTTTTCTTTAAGACTGTAGAACACCAGCATCCATTATTATGAAATAAGAGTCAGTTCTCTTTGTGTTCAGCTTTGAATTCCTGATGAGTTAAAAACATTGAGTCCATAGCTGTCTCATGTAGACATCACTGCTTTCTTCAATTTTTCTATTTCAAGCTGGAAAGACAGACATTTTGAAAAGATAAAGAATCAGTATCAAAGTAGCAATAGTCTAAACTCTTCAGAGCTTTCACCAAAATTCAAAGACACACGTAAATAAAATCGTAACACAGAAGCATTTGACAACTCAATATTTACATCTGACTTCATACTACTACATTGCTAAGCAAACAAGAATTTAAAATCATTAAAAATTTGCCTATAGTTCTGGTACATCTTATTGGATAAACTGACTCAGAATAAAGCAGTCAAAGCTGAGTTGTGGAATCACTTGACATGTCCCCAAGAAACGTTGCGTCATCACCTCAGACTAACTTCCTACTGCAGCCTTCATGCAAAATACCCTGCTGTGATTAATTTGTATTTCTTCAAGTAGACTTAGAAGATACATGGAAGTTACCTCCTCTTCGTGCCCAGTGCATATTTAAGGCAGCTTCACTGATTGCTTTAGAGACACATTAAAAAGCGGACTCACCAGAAGGTCTTCTCAAGTTTCAAAAGTAGCTTTGCAGTCAATAAGAAGTACTATTTCACAAATAAAATGCCCTTTTGTACCAGACTGAAATAATTTTCTACAATGATCTCATCCTATTAACTACTTAATGGCATCATACTGTAATGCAGGTGGCCTTCATCAATGAACTGAGAGGAGTGGCATTCATTCATACGGAAATTTTTCAGACGCATTCTGTTCTTTTGGCACATTATCCACTTAATATTTAAACAGTTCATCAAAAATTTAGGAAAGTTTACTTTTGCCTTGTTTTGCTTTTGATTATGTAAATTTCTCCTTCAATCTTACAAAAGCAAAAGTATTAATATTCTCTCTTGGAACACGTCCAGTTGGACATATTTCTAGCAAAGAGCAGAATGTAGCAACACTAAACTAAACTCACATCCCAACACCCGTACGTACTATTAAAAATAATTTTCCAGATAAAGAAAGCTGAACTAAGATGAACTGTCAGTCTTCTATATATATCCAACTGCCTCATGAGCCACTCATTCAACCACACACTAATACAGCAATACAAAAAAGGTTGAGCAGGTTCGTGAAGACTTTCCCGTGACGTGCAATTGCAGAACACTGCTTACATACTTCTAAACACCCCCCCTCCGAAAATTGCCAACGTTACCTCCAGATTACTTCGCAACAGCTTCTCTTCTTCCAAATCCTTCTTTAGTTTTTCCAGTTCTCTCCTAATAGTAGTTAAGATACAAGTCAGAGGGGGAGAAAAAACGTTCACATTACCAAGAACAGGAAGCACAGGCCTTGTTTAAATTTTACTAGAGAAATTCACGTAACTGTCTGATGCTATGGCTTATAAATAAAACTTACATACAAGTACATGCTCACTAGTGAACTGGTACTCATATCTGTTGGACCACAAGCTTTTACCAATGCTCAACACTTCTTACCTATTGCTATGCACTTACCCCTAATTTATAATCAAAATTTTAGGTAGGCTACTTAAAATTTTCTATTGTTATTTTACTTGGGGAGTCAAATTTAAGCTACAATAACCAGGCAACTTCTACACAGAGAACAGAAAAATGTTTAGAAAGTTCCTAAAACATGTTTTATTTCATAACTAAATTGAGGAAAGAAAGTGCTGAGAATTATCATCTAGCCATAGAAGAACTAGTTCATTAATTTCCAGAAATCATAATTTACTAGTCTGCTTTGGAGACAAACTGATCCTGATGCTTTATAACCTCTCAAGAGGTTACTCTAAAAGCCAGTTTGGTTAGCACTAGGGATCATTTAAATAGTACCAAAATGAACTAAACTAAAAATGGAAATAAGGTAAATCTCATGCAGATTGTTCTTTACTATGTTCACTCAAACACCAGTAACATTCTCCTCCTGTATCATTCTCCAAACACACCCCTACCCACATGCACAGGTGATGGAGCCACCACCATCACTAATTTGAAAAGTTCAGTAATATCTTTCCTATACCAGTCACATCAATACTGCAACTGCTTCTGTGCAGTGTTAGCCGTTGCCAGCACATGCGTGAAATACCACAAAAGTTATATACTTTTCCTTACAGTGAAAGTACTGACTGTTTAACAAATACTTTCAAAGAGCTGCAACGAATGCAGGAGCGCAAAGTAGGAACAAAAAAATGTGTACAAATTCCCAAAATACTCTGACATGACATTTGTACATATTTGGGACATCAAGTGGGATCAACTTCTAAAGAACAAAGTTCTGAATCAATATTAATATACGAATATAGTATAGCTTTTTATTTTTAAGAATCTTAGCATTAAAGACATTTGGAAGATGTCTATATATCCCTTTGCGGGTTGAGAAGGAAAAATATTTACCCATGTTCTTTCTTCAGTGCATCTACTAAGCCCATCAAATCATTAATCTGAGTCCTGAGCTCTTCCACAGAAATTTTTTCATCATCCGACTCTCCTTTAAGTTGGATGTCTCCAGAAAACAAGTTGAGTAGGACAGAACTTGGTTTCTGAGATGAAGATGGAATTGATGGACTGAATGCAGATGGCTGAAAAAAAAATACAATCAGTAGAAAGTTAAGAAATGAAATATTTATGAACAGACCACTTACAAGACACAGCTTGTACTGGTATGGGAGCTACACATGCACAAGTCTCCTTAATTTTCGACCCAAAAAAAAGGTAAAAAACAATGTCCAGTTCAAATGAACTACTGTAGTAGATGAGATAGTTATTTTATACAGAATTTTATTAAGCATTTCCCTGAGGTTCCTGTAGTCACTAAAAGAAGTACTCACACTGCAGTTCTTTACACTTTAAATCACAGAGTTTTTCAATGGACCCCATTGGTTCATTATAAACATTCTTTTGTGCACCCTTCTGATCTGCTCAGTTGTTCTGTCTGTCAGGAGACCGAAGGCTGAGCAGACATGAAGCTTATTTGGGAAATACCACCATAGTTTCATGCTACCTGATACTATAGTTCTCATCAGAACTGATGGACTTCATATTAAAGTACAAACGAACTTTATACTAAAATTTCTACCATGAACACTATACAGAATGACATGGGTCACTTGCTTTTAAATACAATCATTAGCATTTAAATGGTTGAATCAATCTAAACTGGAAACATGAGCAAGATGAACAGAATACCTAGCTGTCTGGTACTTCTCTAGCTCCTTGGTATCATACCTTTTTTGTTTCAACTGGCTTTGGTTTGGCACTTTCTTCTTCTTTCTGCACCTTCACATTTTTTTCTGGACTCAGACTTTGACTTGCCTGGTAAACCATTCATAAAAATGAAAAGGTTTTCAGAATTAAAAAAAAAAAAAAAGTAAATAAAAAAAGAATTGTCACATGTTTCTAAAGATGAAAAAGAAAAAAAAAAACAACCCCAGACTTAGATTGCTAGACTACCATAGTTTTGTTTCCCTGCCAGTCAGAACTTTCTTTCGCTGCAATACTCATTCAGCTGAATTTAAATCAAACATAGGAACCTCGGGCAGGATTTTCAAGCAGTGCTGCATTACTTAAGTCCTCAATTCTTTTGAGAGCCTGTAGATGCTTCCGTAAAACACAAACATTAACAGTCAGTAACTGTAGATGGTAACTGGCATGACTGAACTATACAACGTCCCACGATATAAATCAATTTCAACGACTCCGCACCACCTGGTGCTCACGGTCTGACCCCCTCACATCTTAGCACATAAGATCACAAGTCTCGCATTACAGCAACATTAAATTACAAATTTGTTGTGGCCAAAGACTATATATTGTTAGGCTTGTAAGGCACTAAAGATGCTTTCAGAGTTGTGCGTAGCCACACCACCTATTTCATCATCGGTGATGCTGGAAGAGCTGAGTACTTACTGCAGTAACACCCCACAGAACAGAAATACTCCTTCAGCTGCAACGCAGTTGCGTTGTTTCTCCTAACGTACACTCCCCTCCTGGGAATGGATGTTCCTGTAGACTAAGTCTATAGGAACTGAACCTCTGTGTCATTTTGCATTTCGCTCCCAGGTAAACGGTCCGTAAGACTATTTCTAAGTGCAATCCTGTTTCCTGGGAAGTTAGTTCTTAGTTCACTAGGAGGAAAACACACCCAATATACTCACAGGATTACTGCTATTGAAACGTGAAGGCGGCCTCCTACCAGGCATCTTGGGTCGGTTTGCAGTAGGGTGCGATAGATTATCTGAGGTAGCTATTACATCATCAAAGCTTAACAGATCTAGAAAAAGATGAAAATAGACCACCATCAAGACCAGAAGGTTTTTCCGTGTTCTTTTTTATCACTTTTTTCCTTAAGACGAAAAAGAAATAATTATCGGAATTCTTATTGTTTCAAAGATTTTCAGCATATACAACACGTGAGCCATATGAAACAACTACATGATTCTGATATCTCTGGGAAATCACATTTTCCCCCTTGAAAAAAATTAGGGGTTAATTCAGCTAGCATTTAAATTCGAGTTCTCAACAGAAGTGCTGCAGTAACATGGCAGCATAAAACTAATAAGTATCTGCAGAAAAATCTATTTATGACTGTTTTTTTGAGAGGTGCCATATTCAACTATTTAAGAAGGGATATTATCTTGTCACTAAACTTGCATGAAAAGAACGAAAATCCAAGATTAGTGAAATACAAAAATAAAGGCAATATGGTAAAGTACATGTCCACACTTTGGTGAAATTAAGTTAACAAGACATTAATGGCAAATATTTCTGGTTTTTTCATATGCAGGACTTTGTCTAAAGAAAATACACGACTTCATGAAGTCTGTAATAAAACATTTCAAAACTTCATTCTCATACTTCATTAAATCATATAGATATCTCTGCTCATGAGTCTCTTTATGCCATAGGTCTAAAGAAACTCCCTCTTAAATCAGCAGAAATTCTTTATGTCCTCTAGGAATAGGCAGCCTTCGGAAAAAAACCTATTAACAGGAAGAACAGAATATAGCTAATCTAAACATAAGTACTTCCACCTAGTTAACAACTGGACTTAACCGTTTCTCCATTAAAAATCGTAATACTTACCTGTCAACAACAGATGTGTAACGAGATAGGTTTTTTGTTTAAACATCGACGTAAGATTATGGCTATTATATAACATTTTACAAGACAAATTCGTTAAGACTTATTCTAGAGACTAAATGTTTAACTAAAATGCCACACAGCATCTACTATGGGCACCAAAAGTTACATTCAAGGTTTTGGGTTTTGTTTTGGGGTTTTTTTTGGCGACCTCTGATTTTTACATGACATTATGATTTATCAAATAGAAGCTATGATATTTCTTCCCATATTTTCTCTTTCATTTTGAAGCTATAGCAAGAGGTCAGATAAGAAAAAAAAAAGCCCTAAGAACACTGAGCCAGACCATTCATACCACTTCAGTGCTTGGATGACTTAAATTCATCTAATTAATCCAAGTTTTACTCACGCAGTGTCAAAACTAATTTATACCTGGAAGAACTAAGCTTTCTACTGGATATTTTAACTGATTTTCATGTCTTCTACTCTGTGTTAATATCCTTGAAGTCCTTAAAATAGTCACATCTTTTGGTCATCCCTGAATGTACCTACTTCATCATCTGTTGCCTTGTTGAAATGCAAGTATTTATAACACTAACTGTTACCAATCAGTTTTGCTGCTTTTTAATTTTATTAAAGAGAATGTAAGGACAATATTTTGTAAACATGTGATCATATTTGCAATTAAAAAAAGCAGGGAAGAAAACCAAAGAAGAAAGAAACAGAAGAGTGATGAATGGCAGGTGGCTGATGGAAAAGAATATGAGGGAGAAATAACTAACTACTGAGGTACTCCTGTGGTAGTTTGTGCCAATGAAGTATTTAACTTATTAGAAGTCAAGCAACAGTGACCAACGGGTATATCTTCATGTTCTTTGCTCAATCGTCAACAATCCCAGAGCACTACCCCATGCCAAAACGTAAATAATTATTTATGTTAGTTAGGTATTATTAAAAAGCCAAGAAGACAGGAAAAGAATATATATGCCTTTTCCCCCATCTCAGTCATTTTTGCCTTTAAGTGTTTCTCCTTTTGTCATTCAGCAGAAATGACAAATCATTTGGCAGTAAATTTAAGTCAGAATTGTAAATTGAGTTGCTATTGCGGTTGTAATGCCAGCCCTGTCTCCATGAACAAAGTAAACTTCAGGCATATTAAGAACACTTTAAGAATAATGTGTACTTCTGAAAAAAAAAAAAACAAAAACAAAAAACCACACAGTATTTGACAATGCTTGAAGATGAAGACTGCTACAGTCTTGAATTGTATACGATTTAAATATAGATGGTGGGATGACAGTAAAGCCAGCTTGGGATTTTTTCCGTATTTGTAAGAGCTTCTAAAGGAAATTGCTACACTTGAGACAATTGCTCAGCATTAAAACATTACCAGCACATTACAGTCAGAGGGAATTCTGACTGTACTCAAATCTTCCTTTTTACCTTCCCATTCTGTCACTTTGGTATAGGGAAGAAATTAAAACACAGGCTGGCCGAGATTAAGGTTTGTGGTTTTGGTGGTGGTGGTTTTGTTTGTTTGTTTTATTGTGGGCTAAGGGGTTTTGCTTATTTGTTTTTCTTCTTAAACAGCATTCTTAGTTATTTTAGGAGAAAGCTTGGCCCCACCGAAACCAACAGAGATACTGATGAAACCCACTGAAAGTTTCAATCCACCCATTTCAATCAATAAAGTGATTTGTCAATTAATTTTCTTACAGACAGCCTGTGAGTAATTGCTAAAGGAAATCCCATCATAGTGCCAAAAGAGCAATTCAGTACATCTGGGGATTATTTGAGTCAAAAAATGATTTTAAGGCTGAGCGAGACCGCCTTTCTTTCTAGAAAGATGAGCTAAGCTTAAACAGTTACTTAGGACAGACTTTTAGAAATGTCTCTTCTGCAAGCTTAATGCGGATCCGTAAGGGAACTGTTAGGAGCTTTAACAGATAGAATTAGGTGAGAGGTTTTGTTAAGATTTGTGAATGCTTCAAGTGTATTCACAGCCGTTTGTCTTAAAAAGCCTTCACAAAAAGAAGCAAAGCTGAAGGCGTGCCTAAAGAAATTCCAACATCTCACATGCCTGAGGTTTAAAAACCCATAAAAGAAGCGTAAACGTATACAATATTTCAGAAGACGAGACCTCTCATTAATCTGCAGAGTAAGAGAAAGTGGCAGCCCTTTTTCCTGTTGCTCACCTTGTTGAGATCGCACCCCAAAAATTTAGGGGACAGATATAAGCTTTAGAATGTTTAAATTTGCAGTTGTGCAATAGTAAGGTATTTGCTACAATTAAGCATGTGCCCAATACGTGACTCTCAAATACTATTTTACCAGACTCACAATAGTAAATACGCAACCATAAAGTCTTTGGCTAATTTGTGCTACAGAAAAATAAAGCCATTCAACCTAAATACACCAGATGTCCTATAGTTATTGAACACATTTCACTAGAAACACTATGATTGGCTTATCAATAGCTGGACTGCAGTTTTTCTTGTCGAGGTTAAAAAAAAAAAAAAAAGAAACAAAAAAACCAAACACTACCCAAAACGCAAGTTCCTAACTGAAAAGTATATTTAAAGTAACTTCTTGTTTAACAGCTAAGGAAAACAGGCATTCAAAGAAACAAAAAAGCATTTTAAATTGAAACCCAAAAATTTTAGTATCAAGAACTGCAACTGAAAATTACGCTTATGACGTTAAGAGGCGGCTATGCGTATGGCATAAAGCATTTGGATTTCCTTATAGATTGTTATCTTACCAAAATGGAGAAGGGTAGGGTAATTTCCTGACACGTAAGAAGGGAAACATGGCAAACAGGATAGGAAACAAAATCTGGAAAGAAAAGTCAAGGAGAGGAATGTCTAGAAAAAGATTCCGAACAAAAAATTATTTTACAAAGCAGGAAAAAGAAACATTTGTAGAAGAAACAGAATCGCTTTACATGTTCAGCATGCTAGTATTACAGCTTTAGTCTTTTGCAGTACTTCAATTCTAACCAAACAGAGAAACATTTATGCAATTTTTCAAATAAAGGTTTAAGAGGAGGTATTTCAACATGATCAATGCTTCTGAACGCTTTGAGTATCTGCCCCCATCTGATGGCCTAACTTTTGTCTGGCGTGGGCTGTTTTTTTCCTATAGATACAGAATATTTAAAGCTTTTCCTTAGGCTAAACTGAAAATAGCTGAATCTACGACACACTTCATGGTCAAATGTAGTTGCAAAAAGATAAACCCGTACTTAAAGAAATTGGTTTTCTAAAAATTCGTTCACTTCAGGATCTCAATCTGAAAGGAAAAAAAAAAAAGACACCCTGGTAACGGAGTTGCCAACCCTAGCCACGCATTTTTGTCCGTGTTTTAGCGTCTAATCTAGTTCTTGTAAGACTAAACAATCTTAAACTTTATATAAGGACTTAACATCTTTGGAGCTTTATATAGCATTACCCGCTGCACAGAGTATTATGTCTTTAGCAGCAGAATGCACACAGGGACATAAAGCATGAGATTCATTACATTTTCCTGGAAGAAGTTTGGACTAGTCCCCTTTCACAAAAGCAGTAAAACTACCAGTGACTTACACAGACAGTTTTAAACAAGGGCAATTTCGCACAACGGAGAACTTTTGAAATTTTCCTCAAATAGCAGCTCCTCGACCCTGTCCATGCTGCATCCCCGCACGGACAGCCCGAGCCCCTCCGCTTGCTCTGCGCCAAACGAGGACCACCGAACAGACCTCACCCTCTTGCTCGTTCCCCACTCCCGCCCCCTGCCCCACGTAGGTATTAAAAACTCAAATTTCTCTACGAGTCTGTAAAATCTTAGGTCAGAAAATAGGAATTCATAGATATTTCTTTTAAAAAAAATCTGTATTAAATTAGGTCTTATATATACATGAGCATATCTAATATCACAGCTACTATGTTGGCACTCCGGTTATTAAAGATATCAAGATAACTGCATTTAAAGAAGAAGTTCTATTTGTTTTCAAGGAGATTTTTTTCCTGGGGATAAATGGTAACAGTATACAGTAACACATCTAGCACAATCTTAGGGAAAAACACCTAAACAGTAGCACAAAGCTTACATTTTTAAGGCTAGGTTTTGCATCACACTTTCATCTCTCAGCTTGCTTTGACCCAAAAGTGTTTCTTCTGTACCCTCACTCAAAATCCATTTTTAAATAGAGGTAATAACTAAACTGCCAATTCAAAAATCTTTAGAACAAGGCATACCGCAGCATATGCGTAGGCTTTGCCAGGGAATAAAAAAAGAACTTATAAATACTTCAGGGTATTTACAAGTAACACTGATAGTATTTGTACTGTTTCCAGGCTATTTTAATACCTAGGGAAATCCAGCTTTTTGTAGTTCAGAAAAATATGACTTCTGTATTAAAAACATCGATGCTTCCACAAAGTATTTAAGCTTAAAAGCAGATTTTAAAATGTTTAATGGAAAAAAAAATCAAGAGTACTCCTTCTATTCATAAACTGCTTCATCTTTTTAATGCGTTATTTTTATCTTGCAGATGAATTTATTACACTTTAGGACCAACTATTCTACATCCTGAATATCATAATTGGCCTCAAAGAAAAAAAAAAATATCAAGTTATACTACAATTTCAAAATGTATTATTACTCAAACCTTTTCTGAGATGAAAGGTTGCATTTGAGATAATGCAAGCCAAACTGCAAGTACAACTCGCTAAAGCTGTTTCTGCAGTGGTTAGTCGTACAATAAAAAAAATTTAGAGTATTTAAAAAAATATGCCGACAGCAGATGATGCCTGCCTAAGAGGCATGTAGAGGACTAAAGTCAGTTGCGCTGCCAAGTAAAGGACAAAATTTAACTATATAGTAGCTCAGAGAGAGCCTGATCATCCGTGTGGGTGCTTTAACTAGCACCAAGGTTTTTACTGGACAAATTCAGATTTAAAGAGCTGCCAGGTTTGTCTCAAGGTGCATTAAGCAAAGCCAGAAGCACGAAATTGAGATGTACAATGCTCTACGCTGCCCCAAATTTAAGGTATGATAAAGTCATAATCTAGAATAGCTATCAACTTAATCACAGAACGCTGAAGGTAATGGCATTACTAAAAATACGCAAGTTAACTAGAAAAGCAAAAATTATTTGAAATGCAAGAGCAGAACAAACAGAACCAGTCAGTAAGCAAAACAATTTCATAAAAACGCAAGATAAAAGTGGCAGCAAAAAAACATGCTTTCAAATTAGAAGAACAAACCTTCACCTATGTTTCTCCCTTCCTCTCATCTATTACAACACCGAGTCATCAACTACCTCCAAACAGCCTCCTGACATCTGTTCATCACTTGCTGACTCTTACCTTCAGCAGTTCTAAAAAAATAAGACTTTCTGCTTAACAGGCATAATTGCACTTTGTGGCATTTTGAGTAAATTACTTAAAAAGCTTATTCTAACCTTGTAAAATACTGCAATCCAAACAGAAAGACCCAAAAGTGTTTTATTCTTTTCTTACCTGAATCTTTAGAGCTCTTTACCACAAGTGAATCTACCTCTACTGATTTTGGTCGAAGTGGTAACGGTTCAGAGTCTAACTTTGGTTTTGCTACTGGCTCAACTTCAGATTTTGGTCGAAGAGAAACAACTTCTCCATTAGATCTGTAGTAAGAAAAAAAAATGACAAGACACACCTAGTCAAGAGAGTAAGTAGCTTACCACTGAAACACACCAAGATTAGAAGCAAATGGGAAAATTACGGTAGATTTTATCATTTCTCTAAAGCCTTGTTTAAAATCAAGTCTTTCAGAGACCAATTCTAGTTCCATAAAAGCCAATTCTTCCGTTCCAGCTCTTTCAGAATTGTCAAACTTGTACAATCACCTTGTAAAAATAATCCAGATTTTTTTACTACAGGGCACATTTTGGCACTTAAATTTAAAATATTACATTCCGGTGCAACAGAAGGCAAGAGAGCTGAATAGCACCTTCAGTAATATCTCTTGAAATATTCACAAACATACTCAGACTCCTTGACATCAAAATGTTCCTGTAAAGAAAAAAGTTGCCAAGAACAAGTTATTTCTTTCTGTGTAGAGAATAACAGTACCTTGTATATATGGCTTCTATTTTACCATGCATTCTCTGCATGTCTGGTCACATCATTCAGGGATTAAAAAAAAAAAAAAAAAAACAAAAAACCACAACAAAAAAGCCACACCACAACCAACAACCCCACCACCAAAACAACCAACCAACCAAAAAAAAAACCCAGGAAAAAAAAAAATGAGCAGAGGACATTTTCCTTTGCAATTCTCGCCAACATTTATGCCACAGCATAAAAATAAAGTTTATAAATGGACTAGTTGTCAGCTTCAGTGTGTCCTACTACTCATCTCCCAAACACTTTATTTGGAAGTTTTATTGCAGTAGAAAAAGAGAAAGCAGCCCTATCTTGCTCGAGCAATGTTAAACTTTCAGACACTTAAACATATTTTAAAACCCCTAAGATTTAAATTTTTCAATTATTAAAGGATTACAGTTTACTATAGACCTTTATTTAACTGCACACGTGTATCCCATTCTATTCATAATTACTTCCTAAAATGGGGAAGGGGAATATAACTTGTGGTTTGAAAAAATAATAATAATTAAAACAAATCTTTACTTGGGAAACTCTCCAAAATACCATGTGATATAACTCAATTATACACCAAAAACCTAAACAGAAGTACCGTAGCAATGGTCTAACTCTTCAGTCAGGCATCCAGTGTTCCCAGGGCTGAGCAGGGTGGCATCAGAGGCAGCTCTGCCGAGATTGTCCTCTGTTGGAGTCAAGCCTCCAAAGTGTGTGCCTTACCCACACTCCCTCTGCCCACTGCCCTCCTCCTCACTGTTTTCTCCCTTTAGATATTCTTCCTTTGGGTTCAGCTATAGAGGACCTGCTGTAAAAAAAAGATAAACCTCAACAAATGCCTGCTGCCACCCTGTGTCTTTGCAGGTATTTAAGGTGCAAGCTCTTTGATGTAGCAGCTGTCTGCTCCTTTATTTGTGCAAGGTCAAGTTCATCAGGACCTTACCTTCTCATGGTTCTTTCAAGTCAACTAAACATCCCAAAGGACCAGTTACCCAGCAGCAGTTTATTTACAGTTTTGGGTAAGGATCTAGCAAATACTTTGACAGAGACAGAAAGGGAAACTGTGTGTGGAATTCTATCGACGCAAAAGAGACTTTATTATTGCGTATAACTATCTTAAGAGTGGGTTGAAGGAGGATGGAGCCAGGCTCTTTTCAGTGGTTCCCAGTGACAGGACGAGGGACAACGGGCACAAGTTGGAACATAGGAAGTTCCATTCAAATACACGGAAACACTTCTTTACGGTGAGGGTGACAGAGCACTGGCACAGGCTGCCCAGGGAGGTGGTGGAGTCCCCTTCTCTGGAGATTTTCAAGACCCGCCTGGATGCAGTCCTGAGTAATGTGCTCTGGGCAATCCTGCTTTGGCAGGGGAGTGGGACTAGATGATCTCTAGAGGTCCCTTCCAACTCTGAAACTCTGTGATTCTGTGAAAACTAATCTTAGTGAAACACCATATATAATTGTCTCAAACTCATCAGAAAAAAAATTAGAAGTGGATCTAAATGAAAGAATGAGTGATTACTTGCTATTAGCCTCTCTATTTGTCCAGTAATTCCACTGGGAACACTCAAGACAGAGCATAGAGACTGGATGCCATTCTGTAATAAGTGCTTTCTTCCCCACAGGAGCACATGTACCAACTGTGCTCAACTCTTCCCTCTCCGTCTCTTACTCTCTATAAAGTGCTGAAACATTGAATGCTGACACAGCTCAAATTTTCTGTTTTTTTTCCAACCCAGTATTAATTCTCAAGTGCCACGTCCACAGATTCTTTTACGCTGTATTGCTACTGTAGCTACAATTTCTTCGTTATGAGTTAAAGCAAAGCAGCCCACAGATTTGTAACTTCATCTGCCCCCTGGTTAGTTATGCTGTAATATTTACTTTGAGATGGAGTCAATCTCTTAAAGAATTAGAAAGTTCTAAGTTCACATTGATAAAAACTTGGAGAACCAAGACACTGGTAGGTGTAGGGCAAAACTTATCCTTGCATCCTTTTCACCCTTAAAACACACACTTCTTCCCGCCTCACCCATGAAGGGAGATAGAACAACAAACCAAATAAAATACATTTGGTGTCAATGATTTAAGTTATACTGACTTGGATACAGATGACGGCAAAACAGGTTTATCTGGACGTTTTGGGTGCAGAAGCCCTGCTCTCAGGAAGCTGTTAGTCTTGCTTGGAGGAATAGGCTTCTTGGGTGGTACTTGAGGAGCCTGTGGCTTCAAAGGCTTCTGATCCAAAGCTCCTTTTTCATCTGACAAAATAAGTCACCATAACATTTTAAAAACCTGTGTTGTCTAGAATTGTTACAATGCTAATCAATTAGAAAACAACTGCTGTCAGGAATACTGTCTGAAGATCAAAGTGAGAAAAAGATATGCCAGTGTCTTAAGTGATACCTTACCAAAACACACAAACTGCTTACCTGAATTTAAAAAAAAATATGTTAAAGTAAGCAAAAAATCTTTCTACTGACATGAAACAGTAGTAACAAATTATCAATCCACATTACTGCACTGTAAATGACAGCTAAGAAGCAAGAATCTCTCTGTACTGCTGCTTTCCCTTTTCTATGAATTTACCTTATCTCCTCTTAAAAAGGCAGTGTTTGTTTTTTTATTTTGTTGTTAACTAGACTTCTTCCATGTACACAAACAGCATAATTTATCTATGGAAAAGGAGGGGGGGAGGAGGGAGGAGAAATGAATGTCTGAATAACTGAATTTATTTTAGATAAAGTCTATCTTCCTACAAATACAAGATACAAATTAAGCATGGATAATCAAACAAACAAAAAAAAAAAGTTAAAATAGTTGTTCAGTGACTGTAAGACCTAACCGAATACTGTCCAGAGAAGTTGACATTTAATATATGGGACACTGAAAAATTCAAGCTGCTTCACAAATGTTAGTTGAATAGTCTTCAACCCATGTTCCCTAATCACACCCTGTGGAATATCCAGAGTGTACCTTCTACTTTTCCTTGTAAAACTAGGCTACAGCTCAGTCAGGCACACGATTTGTAAGATTATTGTTAGGTTACAGTAAGGAGTTACAGTCCTTTACAGTTACTGCCCTTACAGGACAGCAAATCAGTAAACTGGGATGGAGAGACTCACCTTCAGCTTTGATTCTCCCCATCCCCCCTCCTCTGACTTCGCTTTTAACCAAGTATTGGTCTAATGTAAAATGTTTACATACACTATGGATTTGGGGGTAGGGTTGGAAATTTACTTCAGCTCCATCCCAGCTGAGTGCCTGAACTGCCAGGTCTATGCTTGACTTCCTCTGGACAAGTCCTGCAGCCGCCAAGTGTCAGCCCTCCAACCATAAAACGGGAAAATACCAATTTTTTTTCACAGGAATACTTGGAAGTAAACAGATCATAGAGATACTTCTGAAAAAAAAAAAAGGATTATCCAGGGCAGAATTGCCTTCCTGCTTTGGGACATGTGAACATTAGGAAAACATATGAACAAAAAACAAACTGGTTGGCATCGCCTTCCAGTCTCTCTTAGTATAGAGTTAAAAAAAAAAAAAATAAATAAAATACTGAAGTAGTGGAAGGATTTTGCCACACGGTGGTGCTGCGTGTCCTGCGGAAAACAGGCTGTTAACAGTGCTGGCCACGGCTGCCTACCGATCCTCAAGGCAAGGCTGAAATGTCAAATGCCCAACAGCAGTTCGCAGAACTGACGACCAATTACCTTTATTTTAGCTATGCTGAACACAAGTTGAGAACTAAGCCTTTTGTTTTTAAGAAAAAGCAAGTTCATAAACAGGGCAGAAAAAATGCTGTCATCAAATGGTCCTCCTGAATTACCATCTGTCAGTTTTCCCTTCAATTACTCCCACTCAAAATCTGAATATAAAAACCGTCCACAGCTAAGTGGAGAAAGTTAATACCAAAGGTCAAGATTCATCATGAACACAGAAATTGGACAATTCTGCTGGACAAAACAGCATGCCTCTTTTTTGGCTTTTACTCCACAATGAAAAAAGATAAGGGTTGGCTAAAAATGAGCAGTATAGTAATGGAAATAAAAATACTAATCTGAAGACATTTACACTGGACACAAATATATATGGACAGCACTAAGTGTCTTTCGCTATAAATACAGAAATATTTATAGGAGTATTGCTTTTATATTTGATCAATTTTGTGTTTGCAAGTAAAGGTAGATTTATGAGTCTCCCAGTAGGCATTAAAAAATTACATGGTTTGATAGCTTATAATTCGAGTGGATCAATTCTAGCAGAACACTACTGCTATCTAAATAAGTAACTTAAGACCTGACCTTCAACTGAATACAAGACAAACTTTTCCTCCACCATTTCCTGTACCACGGTAACGGACAATTCTCTACCACACTTATTTTCTTCAGAAGCTCACTTGTTCCTAAGCATTTTGGATGGTGTCGCTTCCTATATTCCACCACAAACAGTTGAACTCAACTATGCAAAGGTTAGCACCATAGTACAAACAACAGTCTAAAATTAAACTTAAACTTATAAAAAGCCAAGGGATCAAAATTTCCAGAATCACACAGCTGATCTCAAGTCACACCTGAAGATACTGTTCCAACAGATAAAAATAATTTCCTCACATGCAGAGGAAACAGAGCTCATTTTAACAAGTATTCTTCATGTGAAACACCTGAGAAGGTCCTTTAAAATGTGGGTTATAAACACTACCCAAGGAAGCCAAGAAACCCATCGAGCGTTACTTGTTGAAATGCTGCTTAGCCGTGGTCAGCTGCAGTTCGCTATTCCCAGAGCGGAGTATATTTTTGTAATATGGGTAAGCTGCAGTAACCTCAGCAGTTCTTCTTTAAGACCCAACCAGCACGCTTGTTCAAGCTTCTGACTTTTAACACAATCAAAACAGCTTAACAGCTTGACTTGGCAAGTGTTTCAAATATGAAATACTATTCTATGATTACAGTAGCTTTTCCTCTGAAAAAGCTGCCCTTTAAATTGTAAGAATAAATTGGTAAACATCTCCAAATTCTGTGGAACTGGAAACATGGAATATAGTAAGAATTAATGGGACAAGAAATCTCAGTTTCTGAGCACTGTGACTGTAATATCTGTCTAAGGAGTGTTGTAACAGTTACGTGTATTTCTTTTCTTTTTCCATCGGAGACTCATTTTGGCTAAAACATTCAGAAGCAGCACGAAACGCTTTCATTTCCAATAAGTTACTATTCAAAACTTCAGTTACTATCACAGAACTATACTAAAATGAATTAAGCACTAACTATATTATTACGCAGTGCAATAAGCATTTTTCAGACTGTAATGCAATAACAAGAAATACACATTTCATGAAAGTGTAGCAGTTCTTCTAATCACTCTAAACATATTTCCGCAACATCGCAGACAAGAGAGCTTCAGTAGATGGTATCAAGAGAATCTCTATGTCGTCTTCCAAACAGGAACCCATTTCACATAGCAGCCAAGCTAAAAACGATAACTCGTTTACAAGAACATAGTCTGAAATTTACTATGAAGAAAACTGGTCTCACCTTTTTCTTCAGGCCTCAAAGAAGGGAATTTCTTCTCTCCAGATGGCAATTCAGGCTTCGGTGCTGAATGGAAAAACAAACCATTTTTGACATTTCTCAAAGAGCTTTAATTATCTTCGTCACTAACTAAAAATATGACATACACCAATTTGTGTTTATATTTTCTCCTTTGCAAGGAACGTAACACCATTTATAAACACTCCAGCAAAGTGCAGGTCTGCATTAAACTGTTTCCAAAGTAGGCTCCATCATAATTTTGAAAAATATATAGCAGCAGCGTAATACATAAAGCATAAAAAGTAACCTCAAACTATGACCACAGATAGCCGCATTACGAGGAAATAAAAAGGTACTTCTGAGTTTTCTCTTGAAGTCATGCACTGTGTCTGAAATTTAGTATTTCCCCAGACACATACCACCATACATACACGACGTACCTGGAGTTTTAACTGGAGGTGGAGGTTTCTTTGGCTTCTGAAAAATGCAATTTAGAAAAAAAAAAAAGGTCAAATAAATAAATAAACAAACAGATATTCTCTATCAAAGACAGACTTATTTGTATTTTGTTTTGCATACTGTAATGTCTAGCTTGTTTACTAACTGATTTCAAAGTATTTCACAAAGGAAGCAATCAATTCACAGACAGGAAACAGAGAACTGTAGTAATTCCTCTAATATCTCCCAGGCAATCTGTTTCAAAAACAGGAACAAAATGCAGGATTCTTCTAATCTCAGATCAGTGCTTCAGCAACGTGCATAAGCTGCAGAGGTATGAAGGACTAAAAATTAATAATCGCATCCTTTCTAGTCCAAAGTATTGCCCTGATCACACTCAATTTCAATATGTCAACCTCAATTTGGGTTAGTATAAAGCAAGTTTAAAGAAGTAGTCAGGTAAAATTTTGAGCCAGAAACGGTTGCTTTCACTGATTAAAAAAAACCCCAAAGGTTCTAAACGAAATCTCCTAAGAACTATTTCAATTAACTGACTTCTAAATTGCAACATAAACACTGCAGTTACATGAAAAACACTATTTTTGAGCTTCCTTATCACTGTATATTTAAGTGGGGAAAGGTGCACGAGCTACTCTAGCCATTGAAAATTTATGAAGTAGTACAGTGCCACAGTTTGTACATTGAAAATAACTCTATTTTAAAATGCAGTTACTCATCACTTTCCTTAAACTGGTAAATTTGAATTTGAATCTCTCTCCTGCGGAAGGAGTACTGGCAACTCTCAGGACAGACATCTCAAGCCGCCTCACCCTCAGAACAGCATTCATGAAAATGCTCTAGAAAGAGGTGTCTTTGTGGTTGTGCTAAGGACAAGACTCACTGACAAAACAATCACAAAAGCCTACAAAAAACACTTGTTCTTTATACGCTGCTGAAACCATATGGGCTCAGTCCAATACAGCCCCTCCAAAAATGCCTTGTAGGGGGTATTTTTGAAACAGTTGCTATGGATGGATTTCACTTCTGTGCCCCTAACACTATTGAATAAGCTCTTAATGCAGAAAGATTTTATTCTGACAAGTGAAATGTAATTAAGCAAGCGTGAAACCCCATATTAAATTTCTTTCTTGAGTTTCAGAGAACACAAAAGCTGGTGAACTGAAGTAACAAGACCGTATATTCTTTCTTTCCCCAAAAAAGCAAATACAGTACCCAGCTGTGCAGCACTGCTGCCTGTATCAAAAACAATTACACAGAGTTCAGCATCAACTTGCTATTCTCTGATCTGTGTTTTCACTAAGTTGATAGCAAATAGTTGATTCAGCCATCCAATGCCTTGAAATTCAAAGCTGCACAGCGCAAGGTGAATCCCTGTACTGAGACACGTTGCACTAAGTGGAATAAAGGATCGAAGCAAGGTCTGTCTACAGCAAACATTATTTATGGGAAAAAAAAAATTCCCCTCTCTCAAGGGAGCAATTCAGTATCACGAAACAGCAATACCGCCCACTCACCCCTCAAATCAAGTCAGCTGTACATTACAGCATTTATGCCATCCTTGCAAAGCTGAGAATAAATTTGAAAAGAAAACGCCGACTTGGAGTAATTAGACTTTCTGTGTATGGCAGGTAACAAGTTAAATGCTAAGTGAATAACTATCAGTCAGGTTGTATTTAGCAATCCTCTGTAAATGTCTCCAATTCCAGACCAAACGGCACTAAAATGCTACCAAACTCAAACTTCTGCTGAGATACAGGCTTCAACGTTTAGATGTCCTGATCTGGAGCTGAATCCATCCCATCTAGGGATATCGTACATTTGTGAATTAACACAACCAGCTTTTCTACACAAACTTGTCCAGAACCAAAACATCACACTAGTCTCAACAAAAAAAATTATGAAGAACCAAAATTACAAGACGAAGGAGTACCACATGAAAACATGAAGTTCTACAAGTTAGCACACAAGACGATGAAAAAAAATGTATTTCTAGATCCCACCCAAAGGTTATCCTTCACACACTGCAACCTCCTGGCAAGTCTTAATATGGAAAAATCCCAGTCGGTCCCACAGGGATCATTCAGCATGTTGCAAGTATAGTTACTTACAGAACTACAGACAGAAGAGACCGACTACTTATCTCCTTTCAAAACAGTACGACTTGAATTCAATAATCAGTTACACATAACACCCCGTTATAAGAACTATATCCTTTTCTATATGACCTAATCATCTTCATTAATTACAGCTAAACTCAAAAAGCATGCCTCAGTTTAATATTTAAGAAGTTTAAACACAAACATTAAATCTTTCTTCTTTGATATAGTTAATTCAAGATAAAGTTAAAAACTGCCACAACTGTAATAATATTTTAAGCATAATGTGCTGTGAAGTCTTTTATTCCTTGCATTTCCATCACTACTTTTTTGTGATAAACTGTACATGTGAGAACTTACAGGGAAGTCTTTATCAGACTCTTGTATTTGAACTGCAAAATTATCTGGGAAGACTCCTTCTTTACCATTGAGTTCTCCTTTCCACCAGCCGGGCTCTCCAGTGTCCTAAAATAAACAACAGGACATTTCAATCAATATTTACTTCTGCCCCAGAACAGATACAGTTCAAGAACAATGGTTTTGCTTTTACCCACAATATAAAATAATTGTTTGTCTGCAATACCGCATTTATAAGAGGAATACTTTGGCCACCTTAGCAAGGTGAAACAGCTACAGATCAGATCAGGTTTTGTCAGTTTTTGTTTGTTTTCTAAAAAGCAGGATGAAATTATATTACATCACATACAAGATAAGGGGATAAGATCTGCAAAGGGAAGGAAAGTACATAAACCCAGTTATGACCCAATGCACAATATTCAATATTCTCAACTTCCTTGACTAGCAACTTATTCAGTAAATACTTCAAGTCTCATTGGAGTAACACATTAATAAATAAAAGTGATTCTGATGTGATTGATCAGGTCCACTGGTCTGAAAATGGTGAAGAATGGTGGAAAAAATAACAACACTATGACATAAGGAAAAAAAAAAAAAAGGATAATTAATTCAGTGGCACAGAAATCCATTACATGATCCTACTGGATCTCGGCCTTAATTTGTCCATAACAGAGAGTATGACTTTATTTGAACATTTTAGCAGCATAAATAACAGCCTTCCCCTGTGCTTCAGATCCAAAACACTGCAGATGTCACTCTTGCATACAAGTCTAAGTGCATTACTGCTGATACGTGCCACTGTTAGCAGCAACAAGTAGCTCATCCCAAAGTTCAGTACACAACAAGAACAATTAGTTCAGCACTTGGTTCAGCTGAGATGCGGAACAGATAAAGGAGAGGGGAAAAAATAAAAGGTAAAATAAAATAATTAAAAAAAAATACCACGCCACATTAACCTGAAGAAGGAATCAGCAAGAAAAAGACCTGAATAGGTGATTAGTGCCGAAAGTAAAAGTTTGCTGAAGTCTTCTTTCATTTCTCCCTCTGTCACCCTTTCAATTAAGTACTACAGAGTCCAGTTTCATTAACTTCTGTATGGTTATTCTGAAATAGCAAATATTTCTAACACCTGGACTTCATTCTCCTACTTAAAACGTGCTTGGTTTTCTTCATAACACCTCGATCAAAATCAGTACATACAGATTTTGATTTCTCACCTCTTGACACAATAATACTTTCCATCCACCACCTCTAGGTCAGCCTGATATACCACCAGAGAAAAAGTACAAGTTCTGAAGGTAAAAAGGCTATTTGCAAAGCTTTTCCAGTTTCCTCACTGAAAAGGCAATTGGTAGTGGGTGTATAGTGATCCAACTGGCCTTTGAGGAATCCAAGATAACTTCCCACTCTGGAACCGTCCTTAAGGACATCTGTATCTCCACCGAGTGCAGAGCAAAGAGCCATCCCTCACACGAGACAAATCTGTCTACAGGAGTATTTAATCCAACGCACTCTCCTGCTTTCACATTTTACACATTCCCCACCTGTACAAAATCCACGAAAGCTATATAAACAGTTAAAGCAGACCGAACATCTTACCTTACTGATTATTTGAATAATCTCGCCTTCTTTAAAGCTGAGTTTGTCATTTGAGCCTTCATAGGAAAATATTGTCCTGCAATATTCCTTGGCTGAAACAAAGCAGCACAATTAACTACATTTGCATACCATGGGCAGTAACATACATCACACCAGCTCACTTATGCTGTCTGAAAGGAGAGCTCAGAAATTAACGCTCTAATCATCCTTCCCTTCTAGACCAGCCATCTGAGACCGCTTTACAAATGTTCGCTATGTCATTCATATCACAAGAAGAGTAAGATTATGTATGTACAGAGCAATGGAGACAAATCTTTGTGAAGTCAGTAGTTTAAGCTATAAAACATTTTTTCCACAAGAGCAGCCTAATTCAAGTGCGACTTCTCTTCTCCCTCGGAAGAGCCTACTCAGTTAATCTTGTAACAGCCTTTCTAACCCTCCCTAGAGCATTACACATTCAATTTTGAGCTACTTTAGAAAAAATGGTTTCAAGCTTTTTATTGAGTTTATATGATATTTTCTCAAAATCAATCTATTTTTCAAATCTGCAATCCTAATTAAATACGTGCGAGTGTTGCAAGGTGACATCCTTTATTAATACGTACAATTACAGAAACTTCAAATACCTAAGCAGCACGTTTGCTGAAACTCTGCAGTGAAATCGAGTAACTGAAGCAAAGGAATTCCTTGGCTAAGCACCTGAAACCAGAGCTCATCTGAGTGATCAACTCAGACAGTCACAGACTCTTCTACAGAAGTGGAAAGAATAATTCCTTTCTTTCCATTTGGTACAGTTCAATAGCTAATCCATTTAAAATTGTGATAAGAATTTCAGGTGAAAAAGCGGGAGGATTTGTTTTCCTTTCCCACGCTAGAACAAAAAGCAACATGAAAAAGGCCAAAATATGTTAATATAGAAGTCTTGATTGCAAAGCATTTTTTTTTTTTTTTGCACCTTTTTTAAACCCAGCAAGTTTAAAATAATTTAGCAGATATAAAGGCTGGATTTCTGTACCTGACAGATTAAGGAAGAGGAAGCAAACAAAAAGGACTCTGATGTGCTGCCATAACCTATCAGGCCTTTGGCACTGACAGCACACACAGGTGGGCAACTGCATCAACCCCCAGTCAGAGAGCAGCACAACATGAAGTCCTCAGGAGGATCGTCTGCAAGTGTTAATGACTGCCTTTTGCTGGATGGCAAGAAAATAAACGAGTTAGTTGCAGTTGAATCTTTTTGTTGTTGTTGGATTTGGTTTAATCAAGACACAAATCTTTAGTAAAAAAAAAAAAAAAATGCACAAGTGGTGTTCTTAAATAAAAATCTACCTTGGTCAGTGCCAACCACTATGTTAAAATGCAAAAGTATGCCAAGCTTAAGAGATATATATATGTATAGATATCTATACAGATGTGTAACTACATGAATAATCCAAGGTATGATAACTTACATTGTTTTACTGCATTATCAAGTAATCAAAATTGCTTAACTATAGATTATCTACATTGTGGTTTTCAAAGAACTACAGAAACATAAGCAGAACCACGTCAGAGATGAGTGTTCAAATACAGGTCCAAAAAAAAAAAAAAAAAAAAAAAAATCACATTGACTCTGAAAAAAAAAAAAAATCAACAGCTACACTACAAATATCTATCAAGCTCGGGGATTTTGTTCATTAGTAATGAGTAAGTGTAAAAGAAATGTAATACATTTCTATACGTCCTGATTCTGTAAAAATACATGCAATTCCTTACTGCCTGGGGATTTGGCCAGTACAGCTGAACTTCTCAATCCTTCTTCTCTCTCCTCCTCCTCCTCCTCCTCCAAGCACTTCTCCCCTGCTCACATACACCGAGTCCCACAACAGACAGAAAAGCATGCCAGCAAAGGGAACCTTTCACTCTGCTCCAGCTGCCAGGAAGGCTGGAGAAATGGGAGCGTTGCACCCCGCGGGCTGCCGCGGTCCCCCTAGGTGCCAGGCTGCGAACCCCAGCAGTCAGCACCACCCGAGAAACCCAGCCTGGTACATCAAGAGTACAATTTGTCACTTCAGCATCTTCTTTTGTGAGCCCGATATTCTGCCAGTAGTTAAGAAGAAGAAAGAATCCAGTTTAACTTTCCAGCATTTAAATCTAAGGTGGTATTTACAAAACAGTAAATTTGAACTTCAGCAAATAATTTTAATAAAAGGTAGTTTAAAACTGGATCTTTTCCAAAGACTGTGGACTAACAACACACTAGCAGGAATCACATATGTTGTATTCTAACATAATGGGGGGAAAGAGGGGTCAAATTGTGATTATTTTATTTTCTTTTTAAACAAAATATTTTTACATACTTGCACCAGAGGCCAAAACAAGCTTCCCAGAAATAGCAGAGCCACACCAAAATAAGCCACACTAGCCTAAACATTTTAGAGATCTCTGTTTATTTGCTAACAAACTGAACACAGTTTATTTTAAACTTGCTCTCTCAAAACCGAGGATGGTATACATAAATCATAATATGGTCTATATTAAAATAAAAACACTAAAAAAGAAAACCAAGCTTTCTTCCAAAGGTCCGAAGAAGTTCTTAAATGGTGTCTGTAGGTACTACCTACTGATATTCTCCTACAGCATTTATTACCACTATATTTAAATTCCTCTCTGATGTATTTGTTTCTCTGGGGAGCAGAGACTCAGCATGGCTGCTGGATTAGTCAAATTTCTATGCTTTTAGCATGAGATGCACCTGAAATTATGAAAAGAGCTAAATACTGAATGTTCTGAGTGTTCAGTACTGAATGTTCAGATATTTTTAGGCAGACTTGGGTTAATTTTTATGCAACGTTTTGGACAAGTGAAGTTTCACAATGCTGAGGGCTGCACACTGTTGCTGGCTCTTACAGCAATAGCACGGGAATGGTCCCAGGACTATCCTAATTTTGAAGTTTAGTAAAGATTTCAAAGTCGCAAGTAAGCATCAAATTCCATCAAATGCATCATACACAAACTTTTGATAGATCCTTTGCAATAGCAAAGTTTAAGTATTAACTACTCTCAGGCCATTACATCAAACACAACTTGACAGCATCAGCTGCTTGTAAACGTGGTAATGCTACTTATAGCTATCCAATTCAACCAAGCCAAAATATGGCTAAAATGGCACAGACGCCCTATATATTTCCATAGGTACAAATAAACTAGGGCTCTGACTAACAAACCTGCCTTTTCGAGTGCCCTGCTGTGCTAGACTGCTGGACATAGGCAAAAAGTCAATTGTTTGTTGCAGTTTTCTTATTTCTGCAAATTATGCATTCCATATAGAACAGCCCACTTACACCAAAATAAGGTATTTCCGCAAGAAACAAAAATATACTTGAAATTACAATACAGAAGTCAAAAAAAAAAAAAAAAAAAAAAAAAAAAAGGTCTGCTCTGGAACCAGGCGAAACAAGCTGTCTACACGTCACATAATTGAAGATAATTCTTTATATGGGGTTGGCACTCCCACAAGACGTTTTGGGTTGGCTTAAAAATATCTATTTAGATAAAGCTAAGCAATTTGGTAGTTAAATGAAGTCATAATTTCTTAGAGACAATAAAAAAGAAAAATAAAAGAGAAGTTGTTATAAACAGAACCACAGTGGAAATGGATTATCTAGGGCACAGACTTCAACAAATGTAAGCACCAACTTTCTGATGCAAGAAACTTAGCATACATTTACGACAGCACATGAGCAACCCCACAGTAAATCCTGAGCCTAGAAAGTAACTTCTACAATCTAGGGACAGAAATTGAGTTAGGGGACTGTTCCATAGCAATAGATTTTCAGCATCCCAGCTGAACACTAAAAGCTAGGCAGAAAGGAAGTCAGTTTGAGCATGTTAGCGTAGCAAATTAACGCAAGGGGGCTGCTGCAATAAAACTTCATAACCTGGCCTTATTTTGTTCTAGGAGACAACCCTACAAATGTCTTTGATTCATTTGCCACAGAAACACAAGTAAAAACTCCTTCAGACTCTTTTGCATTTGTGTAACTCCTCAAAAGTACAGAACATTACACAAAAACCCAGTATGCACAAAAGTTTAAGATTTTAACACAAAAAAAAAACCCAACCTGACAGCCAAATACTTCTCTAGAAAGGAGTAAGAGATGTACCAAGTAAGAGACGTGAATTTCCGTCAGCCTTACCTTTTGGTTTACTTTCAGCTTCTGATTTTACTACTTCTGAGGAGTTCTCAGGTTTTGTTGCGCTGGGAAAATGAATTAGCTTTGTTCCAGCGGGATGGTTAGGTGATGACTATATGAACAAAAGAGAACTTTGTTAACAAAAATTCATTATGAGTTTTATTTTTTATTAGGCCACAGGACATACTCAAATTTTCAGTAGTTAAGATGATGTGAATGACCATCTCCAAGAAATTCAATGAGCTTTCCTATTAAGTACTTAACTTACTACAGTTAATTCATTACAGCCACAGCAATAAGAATTTTGTCTACCGATTAACGACACAGCACAGCTTTCAAACTGGAAGCAAATCTCAGGACATTGCCAGATATACTTTCGCAATCATATTTCAGTAGTCCCAATGATACTGTTCCATTACCCTGAAAACTGCCTCCTCCAGCGCAGAACAGAAGCGGTTATTTAACAGCTCTGCTGAAAGTAACTCACTGACCACATTTATTTTGCACTGGAATAAAGCAGGAATATTCAGTAGCCATACAGCACCTCAGCTGAAGAAACAATTTAACTACTCAGGCAAATGTAAGAGCATGTGAAAGCCCGTCCCAGCTTCCCTTCACTCTTTGTCATTCGTACAGAACAGAACCAGATCACAGAAATGTCACTAGAGATTTCTCCTGAACCATAGAGGTATTGCAACCAGTAACAAGTTTCAGAGTTAACATCTAACCAAAGTAATTGTTCCAATATATATATATATTTTTTTTTTTTTCCCCTGGAGACTTACTGAGCTGCCAGGAAGATTCAGACAGCTTCAGCTGCACCCACTTCTTCACAGCCCTATAAGCTACAAACACAGAATACAATCTTACAGTCAGTGCTTACCTGAGCAGCCCTAACAGCGTTACTGATGTGAAAAATCCCATTGCCTTTAGTTACTCTGTTCATTTTCATTTACAGTTAAAAATTCACAGACTTTCTGCTGTCCAACAAACTATATTTACTCTCCTTAAAACCAGATGATGCCTGTGGGCTGCTGTTTGGTACCTCTGACACACCATCGAGGAAGCCACAGTCATTTGGGACATTCTCAGAGTACATATGCAATTTAACTCACTCCAGAATGCTATATGAAGGAAGCACGAAAATAACCCACCTATCAGATTAAACAAATCCAACATGGAAACAGTCCCCTACATTTTCCCCTTCTAAATGGAGATGCAATTAGAAATACAAGAGGAAGTTCAGGCAGGCGGGGTATAAATAGCCTGAGCCCAGGCAGGATGCTGGGACCAGCTGGAACCTATCTCACTGTCTCTTGCAGAAGCATATATACTCCTGAGTCCTTCAGATACATCAGTGCTCAGCCACCCTGTGCTGAATACTCTCCAAATTCCCCAAGGAAAAAGCGCCCTCATTACAGTTTCCTGATGACAGCTTTTTTCATTAGTGGCTGAAAGACTGAGAATGCTCTTCCAGCATCCTTCCGTCTAACTCCAAACTGAGTTGAGTACAAATCCGCAGAAGCCATCCATTTTCACAAGATCTTCATAAGAATTATCTCCTTAGGTCGCTCTAGGTTGTTCTGTAAGTCTGTCTGCCTTTGGGATGACTTCGGCAACAAGCGTAAGTGGAATATTAAGTGCTAAAATCAACTGTTTACTTCATGGCCTTTAAGCTATGCAAAACTGTTTTCTCACTTCATTTCCCCTCTTGCGGAGAAACAGCCTACAACTTTCCAGACGAGCCAACTAACAAAACAGAGCAACAACATATTTTAGTGTTTATACAAACTCAAATAACAATTCAAACCGTCTGAGCAGGCTTCACACTAATTGAACATACTTTAGACAGGCTCTTCATACTCCCAAGTTACAAGGTAGAAAGTAGGGAAACATGCTTTTGAATGATCAATCTCATGACAAGAAAGCAAACTGGAAATTAGGTCCTGAAATCCAAGTCAACAGAATTCACATGAAGATGTAGTGATCCCACAGGCTCCTACTGCAAGGGACAAAGCCTTCAGAGAACCAAGGAAAAATCAACATGCCTTCATAGAATCATGTAATGGTTTGGGTTGGAAGGGATCTTCAGTGATCATGTAGTCCAACTCTCCTGCCATAGGCAGGGACATCTTTCACTAGACCAGGTTGCCCAAAGCCCCATCCAGCCTGGCCTTGAACACCTCCAGGGATGGGGCATCCACAGCTTCCCTGGGCAACCTGTGCAAGTGCCTCATCACCCTCAGAGTAAGGAATTTTAAATTTACCCTCTTTCAGTTTAAAACCATCATCCCTTGTCTTGTCACTACAGACCTCAGTAGGAAGTCTCTCTACATCTTCCTTATAAGCCCCCTTCATATATGCTGCAAGGCCACAATAAGGTCTCCCCGGAGCCTTCTCTTCTCCAAGCTGAACATCTTCCTTAGGAGAGAACATTCCACGAGCCTTAAACAGAAGGTGACACTCTTGTAACTTTCATTTTCTGGAGCATCCTATGTTTTGACTGGACCAGAAACTAAGAGGACACACACTGTGTCTCTTGGTGGATGAGCACTGCTCTTAGCACTGCTACAGAGGGAAAACGTGTCCAAGGAAGTCTCTGCCCCATCCTTTTGCCCTACACCATTACGGTTAGTTCCGTAGCAGCAGAGGAGAGCAAATCAGTCAGCAGAGCAGCATTAATGACCATAACAGACAAAAAATTGAAATTGGACAATGCTTTTAAAGCTTTCTTGAATTGATCAACTGAGTAAAAACTGAAACACTGGATTATCTCAGCTGCCTTTAATTTATCAAAAGCTGCAAATCCATACGGAAGCTCTTAGTATAAATGATGTGTAAATTCAAGATGAAGGACTGAGCATCGCTGTTGTGCTTCCAAAGGATAAGAGCGCTCTCGGTTTCCGATCAAAATAAAATTCAAACTAAACCAATTTCACTATCATCACGTTATCTGCTGTCTCCTAAGCTTGAAGTTCAGTGTAGAGAATAAAAGTGCTCCTTTTCCCACTCACTCATAAAAAAGGAGGAAAAGAAAATGAAAGAGGATGTAAAGTTGTAGAACAGAAACTGCTGATTGTGATAGCAATAATGTACTTCATTAACCTAAGACATCACCAAAGCCAAAAGCCTGAGAGCATTCACTGAAGGACATTTTACATTGATAATAACAGCTGACACCTGGAACAGCAATCTCCATATCTACCAAAATTTAAAAAAAAAAAAAACACCCAAACCAAAAACTGAAGAAACCCCAAAATATTCCTTGTTTTAAAGGCCAAGATTAACTTGTATGGAAGACTTAACAGTCTTGTCCCAGTCTGTATACAAGCTGTATTACAAAGAAAACTATAAGGGACCTTGTACTGTAGGTTTGTTTGAGAAGTTCTTATGTCTTGCACCACATGCCTTTGAAATGACAATTTTTATATCAGCTTGGTTTTCTCTCTCTAATATTTTAAATACCAAGACATCTGAATAGACCTTTTGGAATCAATTTTAAATATAACTTACTATGAAAGAAGTTTGAGGGTGTTTGTTTTCTTACATAGGCAAGAGCTCTATGAGATGACTATGGTCTGATCATGGAACAATATTGACAAATTTTAAAATGGGCAGTGTATTCAGCATCTGTAAGGTATTATGTTTTCAGATTCATGTTTTATAGATTATTTTTACAGGAAACCAAATAACAACAATATGAACTGCTACAAACCTTATCTTGCTTTTTATCTTCTGATTCAGTACTGGATAATCTCGTCTTAAGTTTCACTGATCCTTCTTTAAAGATATCTCCAAACCCAATACCTCGGATTTTCTTTGGCTGTGCTGGTCCAGACCCAGGTTCATTCCCATTTCCTGGAGAGACCACAGGTGAGGTAGGGCCACTGAAAACAGACTCTGAAAGTACAAAAAGAAATAAAAATTGTTTTAATATGTGAAATTATTTATTTGCTCTTCTGGGAGAAAAAGTGGAAGTAACACAGCTGCATGCACTGCTCTTGCTAAACAGCTGTTCTAGGAATGTTGTTGTAGCTGTAATACCTCACATTTGTTCCAGCTGTGTATTTAACATAAGACCATTTGAAGTGACACCAGTATTGCATGGAATACGCTGGCAACTAAGTCATTAGATCACTAATATTTCTTGCTATTTCAATTATCACTCAGGCTCTGCAGTCTGGTAACATCAACGTTATGTTTTCCATTAGTTTTATGAAACATTGCTTACGCATTCTCTAAAGACGTGGGTTTAGTCCAACATTTAAACGCTTGCCATTTGCACAGCTATAGCTGCTGAAAGCCATAATCAATAAAGGTCTGTTACGAGTCCTACCACGTTTCAACAGCCACAGGAAAAAACAGTGTGTTTCAGTAGTAGAGTGATGCCTCTCAAGGCACCAAAGTCAAATTTTTCTAATGCTCAAAATGCATTACCAAAAATACCCAAAATGAGTTTCTTGCAAATGTATTCAAATAGCTTTTTAACCTAATAACACTTAAAACCTATGAGTTAAACGTTCCAATCACACGTGGTTGTTTGAGATTAATCACTGGTAGATAACAAGTATTTAAGTTTCTTTTAATCTTTCAGTTTTAGGGAACAACATTTATCCACTCCCCAAAAAACATAGTTCAGAGTGGAACTTAATTTAGGTATTAGGAGCTTTTGAGACTTTTTAATTTATTTTTTTTTTATGTTACAATCAACTCTTGTTAAAACCTACAAACCAGTATTCACGGGCAAACTATTTCCATGTGCAGAATTCCATGAGACAGTCATGTGAAAATAGACAGCTCTTATAAACCAAATTCAAAATACTTCCACACCTTTTAGCCTTTCAGTTAAGTTCCTCCCAGCCCATGCATGCCTGGGAATTGCACTAAAGATTAAAGCCTCTTCCCTCAACCATAAATTTGAGGAGTTTTGATAATACTACGATTACACAGACTCTTGGCTTCAGTTTTTCACCTCTCCTCATCTGAGTTATTCTTCACTTAGTTATATCCCTCTTAGATATCTAAAAGGATAACTAGAAATTTCATTCACGAGAAAAGTCCAGGTTGCATATTTGAAAGACCACAGCTCAGTGAATGGGGCATTTACTGTTTCCTGGGAGCGAGGAAAGAAATAGCAGATACTCAAGACTGACTGTGAAAGCACCGAGCATTAAATATAACCCCTGGGGGTGTAAGGGGCTGAAAATCCTAACTTGTATTTTCTGTCAGTAACTAACAATTACTTCAAACTACCGTTCAGTCCCACCGATTTCAGAATTCAGGAATTAAGACCAACACATACCCATTTGTAAATTCATCTCACCAGACCCCATTAAACTCAAGGAACTTGACCTCCAAGGAGACAGCCCAAATCAAACAACTCTTGCTTTAGACTACTTCAATTATTTCCACAATTTACAAAAAAAAAAAAAAATCCCAGCCAGACTTTTCTTCCCTTTGTCTGAGCAAAGCCTTGTTAGAAACAATACTGAACATCTTGTAAATGAAGGTGCACATTACTACAAGGAAAAAAAAAAAAAAAAAAAAAAAGAAATCCCTTTTTCCCCGTGAACATTACACAGCTGTCTTTAAGCATCAATTAACTCCCATTAAGATGTTGGTCCCAAAGACCACTCCCATTGCAGCAGTATCATACCACAAGTCCCCAGCCTGCAAACAGGTCTTCACAGACAGAATGCCTCTAAAGTGCAGTTTCAAGGGCACAAAGTAATGGCCTATAAAGCACACAGCGGCCTGGCACCCCTCAGCACCCAGCTACTGCTCAGCCAGAGACCACCAGCTTCTGCCTGAGCTACACAGTCATAGCCACAAAGGAACAGCTCAATGTAAACACTTAATAGGAACAGTTTAATGTTAGATTAAAACATAAACACAGAACCAAAGCCTCTTATAATCACAGAGTCATTTAGGTCAGAAAAGACCTTTAAGATCATCAAGTCCAACTATTAACCTAACAGCGCCAATTCCACCACTAAACCATGTCCCTCAGCACCACATCTACGTCTCTTTCAAATACCTCCAGGGATGGCGACTCCACCACTTCCCTGGGCAGCCTGTGCTAATGCTTGATAACCCTTTCGGTAAATAAGTTTTTCCTAATAACCAATCTAAACCTTCCCTGCGCAACTCAAAGCCATTTCCTCTTGTCTTATCACTTGTTACTTGGGAGAAGAGACCAACCTTACCCTCACTACACCCTCCTTTCAGGTAGTTGTAGAGAGCGAGAAGGTCTCCCCTCAGCCTCCTCTTCTCCAGGCTAAACAACCCCAGTTCCCTCAGCCGTTCCTCATAAGACTTGTGCTCCAGACCCCTCAACAGCTTTGTAGCCCTTCTCTGGACATGCTCCAGTGCCTTAATGTCCTTCTTGTAGCAAGAGGCCCAAAACTGAACACAGTACTCGAGGTGGGGCCTCACCAGTGCCAAGTACAGGGTGACAATCACTGCCCTAGTCCTGCTGGCCACACTATTCCTGATACAGGCCAGGATGCTGTTGGCCTTTCTCGGCCACCTGGGCACACTGCTTGTTCACATTCAGCTGACTGCTGACCAACACCCCCAGGTCCTTCTCCACCAGGCAGCTTTCCAGCCACTCTGCCCCAAGCCTGTAGTGCTGCATGGGGTTGTTGTGACCCAAGTGCAGGACCCGGCACTTGGCCTTGTTGCACATCATACCACTGGCATGGGCCCATGGATCCAACCTATCCAGGTCCCTCTGTAAAGCCATCCTACTCTCAAGCAAATCAACAATCCCACCCAACCTGGTGTCATCTGCAAACTTACTGAGGGTGCCCTTGATCCCCTTGTCCAGATCATTGATAAAGATATTAAACACAACTGAGCCAATACTGAGCCCTGAGGAACACCACTTATGACTGGCTGCCAACTGGATTTAACTTCATTCACCACCACTCTTTGGGCTCTGCCTTCCAGACTGTTTTTTACCCAGCAAAGAATACATCCACCCAAGCCATAAGCAGCCAGTTTCTTCAGAAAAATTATGTGGGAAAATGGTGTCAAAAGCTATACTGAAGTCCAGATAAACAACATCCACAGCCTCTCCCTCATTCACTAAGCAGGCCACCTTGTCATAGAAGGATATCAGGTCAGTCAAGGAGGACCTGCCTTTCATGAAACCATGCTGATTGGGCCCAATCACCTGGTTATCCTGTACGTACCGCATGATGGCCCTCAAGATGATTTGCTACATAACCTTTCCAGGCACTGGGGTCAGATTGACAGGCCTGTAGTTCTCTGGATGTCCTTCCAGCCTTTCTTGTAGATAAGCATCACATTTGCTAACCTCCAGTCAACTGGGACCTCCCTGGTTAGCCAGGACTGCTGATAAACGATGGAAAGTGGGCTTGGTGAGCACTTCCGCCAGCATCCTTATCACCCACACGTGGATCCCATCCGGCCCCATAGACCTGTGTGTGTCTAAGTTGTGCAATAGATCACTCACTATTTCCCCTTGGATTATGGGGGCTTCATTCTGCTCCCTGTCCCTGTCTTCCAGTTCAGACATCTGGGTACCCAGAAAACAACTGGTCTTACTATTAAAGACTGAGGCAGAGAAGGCATTTAGTACTTCAGCCTTTTCCTCATCCTTTGTCACCGTTTCCCCCCACGTCCAATGAAGGACAGAGGTTCTCCTAAGCCCTCCTTTTGTTGCTAACAGATTTATAGAAATATTTTTAATTGTCTTTTATGGCAGTAGCCAGCTTAAGTTCTAGTTGGGCTTTGGACCTTTTAATTTTCCCCCTGCATAACCTCACAACATCCTTGTGGTCCTCCTGAGTGGCCTGCCCCTTCTTCCAACAGTCATTAACTCTCCTTTTTTCCCCTGAGTTCCAGCCAAACCTCTCTGTTCAGCCATGTCAGTCATCTTCCCCATAAGCTCGTCTTTCAGCACATGCGGACAGCCTGTTCATGCACCTTTAAGATTTCCTCCTTGAAGAACGTCCAGCCTTCCTGGACTCCTTTGCCCTTCAGGACTCCCTCCCAAGGCACTCTGACAACCGGGCTCCTAAACAGGCCAAAGTCTGCCCTCTGGAAGTCCAAGGTAGAAATTCTGCTGACCCCCATCCTTACTCCTCCAAAAACTGAAGACTACCACTGTGGTCGCTATGCCCAAGACAGCCTCCAACCATCACATGACCCACAAGTCCTTCTCTATTCGCAAACAGCAGGTCCAACGGGGCACCTTCTCTAGTTGGCTCACTCACCAGCTGTGTCAGGAAGTTATCTTCCACACACTCCAGGAACCTCCTAGACTGTTTCCTCTCTGCTGTATTGTATTTCCAGCAGACATCTGGTAAGTTGAAGTCCCCCACAAGACCAAGGGCTAGCGAGTGTGAGACTTCTCCCAGCTGCTTACAGAGTACTTCGTCTTTTCATCCTGGTTGGGTGGTCTATAACAGACTCCCAGCACAGTATCTGCCTTGCTGGCCTTTCCCCTGATTCTTACCCATGAACACTCAACCCCATTGTCACCATCATTAAGTTCTAGACAATCAAACCACTCCCTAACATACAGGGCTACCCCACCGCCTCTTCTTCCTTGCCTATCACTTTGGAAGGGTTTATAGCCATCCAATGCAGCCTTCGGTTTTGCAAGTCATCCCACCATGTTTCCACAATGCCAACTATATCATAGTTTTCCTGCTGCACAACGCCTTCCAGCTCCTCCTGTTGGTTGCCATGCTGCATGCATTGATATAGATACACTTCAGTTGAGCTATAGATCCCACCTCCTTTTTGGGGGAGAAGCCCTAATTCCTACATGACCATTCTCAGGTGCTTCCATGGTTTCTAACACATCAAAAACCCTTGTGTCTTTGCTGCCACGTGGATTTCCATCCCCTACCTTCACCGAGACAGCAGACCTCAAACATTGGCGTGCTGCCCCCAGTCTTACCTCTAGCGAGTCTGGTTTTATGCCTTTCCCCCTTCAAATCTAGTTTAAAGCTCTTTCAATGACCCCTGCCAACTCCTGTGCAAAGATTTAGCCACAAAGGAATGGCTAAATATAAATACTGCCTTAAAACCATTTTACTGTTAGATTAAAACATAATAAAGAACCAGGCCACCCTTCTGAGGATTCATTTTAAGTGTAGGCTCTCTATACCGTTTTGATTCAATCAAAGTTTTAGCTCTCAACAGATGTGACTACATGCTTAAGTCTTCCATGTTAGAGAACTCATGTCTGTGAGAATAAGACTGAAAACAAATATTAAATGGAAGAATAATTTTATATCCAGTACTAAAAAAAGCTCAACTCTGAGTATTGTAAAATTTCTAGTGATAAAACGCAGAACGTACACTTGAAAGATCAAGGCCTTGACTGCAATTTTATCAGAAGTGTATTGGGAGCAAGACAGGTATCTTCATACTCAGCATCAATATTTTCTAGAATGAAATTAAGTACTTAGGAAGCTTGAATTCTTTACAACTTTTACTGTACTATAACCGTAATACTCCAAGTTATACCCGAGACCCAAAATGACTTTGCTAAGCATTTACAACAAACAGAATACCACCTGTGTCATCCAGAGTGTCCTGTGTTTCTCCATCATCTGTCAATTCCAATTCTTTCACAAAGTTTGAAGGAAACAACCCGGCTTTGCCATTTAGCGTTCCACTCCACCAGCCTTCTTCTACCTGTATAGAAACATTTCACACATCACCAATAATGCAAAAGGAAATTCCTATCAATTCCATCTACTTCACTTATAAAACTCTACAAACAACTTTGGGAAAATTCAAACGACCATGATTTCTCTTTAAAGAAACCCACCAAAGATCTAGAAACAGCAAGCAAAAAGAAGAGCAAGAAAATAATTTACTGTCACTTCTACCACTACAGCAATGATCCTGAAATACGAAACTAGCCCCTAGGCCAATTAATCCAGAAGAACAGCAAAATGTTCATCAACTTTCTCACAGTAAAACAGAATAACAGGCATTACACATCTAACAGAAGAAGAAAATATTAAACTGTTCATGAAATAAAGATGCAACTTTTAGTCTGGCTTTCTAAAGAAACTTTCACGTATTCTTGCTGTCCATATGTGTTTTCCTCTGTCTTGTCCAGTTTCCACCAGTCCTATTCCAAACAAAAGCTGGGAATGCACTGGTGACAGTGTAAAACAATGCCAGAAGACCGAGTAAGAATTGTGCTCTTTAAATTTATTAGCAGTTTTCAAAAAGGCCTTAAATAAAAACTGAACGTATTTGCCTAATAAGCACTATTTAAAATTATAATTAAGATAAATTTTCAAAATATTTCATTTCAATTGCTCTGTTTTGGGACTGGAAAGCTGGTTTTAGATAAGAAATAAAAGCAACGGGGAAAAAAACCCCAAACAAACAGCAGTTGTTTACATTATCTTTTTTTAGCCTTGTTTTGTAGGTCACTATGTCTGACACGGGGCGTAGTTTTTAAACGCTCGCCTACCTCCAGGCAAGCAGAAGGCATGCAAAACCTGTCAGCTACAGAGACAGACAGGCAATGAAAAGGGCTTTGTTATTTTTAAAGACATCCTGGTGCTGAAATATAGCTTTGCTGTGGACAGTTCAAAGTCACAGTTTGGTCCTCTGAAACAAATTTTAAGCACAGATTACTGACAAGCACTGACCAGGCTCCGGCACCTCATGCTTGACATAATACATTATTGAAAACTAAAATTCAAATGCCTCAACTAACCCATACTACACCCAAGAGCCATAAGAAAGGGACTTCTAATGCTTACAATACTGAAAGCAACTCGAGCTTTCTGCCAAAAAGTAAGGTCAGCAAAGCACTTAACAGACTTGGAAGGCAAAGTTATGCCAGGTCAGAGACAGTCGGAAATAAAACAAAAATTTCTTGACCGTACTTGCTTTAGCCTCCTCATCACACCGTCTTTAAAACAAACCTGACTGTATACGAACTATGTTACCAGAAAAGGTCTCTTTAATTGACATTAAAAAACAGGTAAAAGTTCTGCTTGCCATGGTAGAGAGCATCTGTGCATCTCTGGGTGCTAGCAACACAAATGACAATTTCACAGCTCTTCATCTTCCATTTCAAATTCTTACCACATGATACAGTTTCCACAAGAGGGAGTTACAACTCTGGTATACACATCAGTACGTTTTTTTTTTTGAGTGTGAATTCCATCAACTTATTTCTATAAGATGATGAAAATTCAGACTCTTCTAAACAAAGCCTCCTGGGGGGCAGGACAGATGGGCTGAGGCCAATGGTATGAGGTTCAACAAGGCCAAGTGTCGGGTCCTGCACTTGGGTCACAACAACCCCATGCAGCGCTACAGACTGGGGGTGGAGTGGCTCGAAAGCTGCCTGGCAGAAAAGGACCTGGGGGTGTTGGTGGACAGCCGGCTGAGCATGAGCCAGCAGTGTGCCCAGGCAGCCAAGAAGGCCAACACCATCCTGGCCTGCATCAGGAATAGTGTGGTGAGCCGGACTAGGGAAGTAATCATCCCCCTGTACTCGGCACTGGTGAGGCCTCACCTCGAGTACTCTGTTCAGTTTTGGGCCCCTCACTACAAGAGGGACATTGAGGTGTTGGAGCATGTCCAGAGAAGGGCTACAAAGCTGGTGAAGGGTCTGGAGGACAAACCTTATGAGGAACGACTGAGGGATCTGGGGTTCTTTAGCCTGGAGAAGAGGAGGCTGAGGGGAGACCTTATCACCCTCTACAACTACCTGAAAGGAGGTTTTAGAGAGCTGGGAGCTGACCTCTTCTCCCTGGTGACAAGTGATAGGACAAGAGGAAATTGGTTCAAGTTATGTCAGGGCAGGTTTAGACTGGATTATAGGAAGCATTTTTTCACTGAAAGGGTTATTAAACATTGGAATAGGCTGCCCAGAGAGGTGGTGGATTCACCATCCCTGGAGGTGTTTAAGAAAAGGGTAGATGAGGTGCTTAGGGACATGGTTTAGAAGTGGTGGTGTTTTTATCAGGGTAGGTTAATGGTTGGACTTGATGATCTTAAAGGTCCCTTCCAACCTCACTAATTCTATGATTCTATGAAACAAGCGGTTTTGCCAATCTGATTTTTTTTTTTTTTTAAATAAAACCTCCACTAATGGAGTCAAATGACTTTAGATTATGCTTGATAACACAGCATGCAAATACTACAATATAAAGCTACAAAAATAAATCTGCTATTTAGTGCTGAATCTGACAGAAGTGGGGGGAAGATACAAAAAAAAAAAAAGTTTTACAGCAACGATACAGTTATCATGGGCACTTTGTGCATTTTTTTTTGCATGCAAAACCCACATATTCTGTAAACCAAAAACCCTACGGATCCAGCCAGCACGCTGCACAAGAGCCTTCCTCCCTAAAAGGTACCTCTGATCCTTGTAGTCTGCTCTCTTCAGTATTAGCCATTTAAGTTCTGAACCCATCTGCCTCCACCTTTGACTTCACAGTCAGCACTGTCAGTTGTAACTACTCAATTTACAAAAACAATTGCAAGGGATAAATACTGAATTATTCTCAGGTAACAGGTAGAACTGATGTCCTGGTACTACAGGTACAGGTTTCTGTGCTGAATACTGTTATTATTAGTTCAAAGCATCAATGAGTTTGCAAAAAAAAAAAAAAAAAAAAAAAAAAAAAAAAGGCATGAAACTGGAAAATCAGGTCAAATAACATTTTTCACCCTAAATCAAGACAGAGTATGTCAACTTAAAGGCAACTGGTCAAACAGTTTTAGCATAAGCATCCTAAAACCAACGATCACAGACAGGACCAAAGAACTGTGAAAAGTGTTTAGAAAAAGGAATCATGGAACAGATCACAATTTATCGCTGTGATGATCAAATAATCCCCCTAAATGACTAGCATGCATTGATTTAGGATTAGATCCTGAGAGAAAGAACTCCTAAACTATCAGCTTGAGTTTCAAAACCACTACTTCCTATGCTATTTCTCCAATATCCTTGTAATTCAAGTAATAAGCCAAAAAAAAAACCAATTTGAGTCCTGGCCACAGAAAGAGACAATCAGCTCCATAAAACAGCTTACCTCTTCATTGATGTCAATCACATCCCCCGGCTTGAGTTCCAGCTCATCCTCGTTCTGTGGGATGTATTCGAAGAGCACTTTGCACTGCCGCTTCTTGGACCCTGATTCAAGGGAAACGGCAAAAGTAAGAAAGCTTGCAAAGGAAAACTAGTTTTTCCCTACACTCAGCTCCTGAGGATCAAATCTGACCAAAAGACCAATAAACTATCCCAAAAAGCTATGTAGCTTTTGCTGCTGGTTTTCCAGTTTGCTTGTGTCACTTTAGGCTAGCAAGCTGTATTGCGGAGCTTGAAAACCATGAGTTTCACAGACTGCCAATTACAAACAAACAAACACCACACTGCCAATTACCAACATGCTATAAAAAAACATGTTGACAGAAGCAAGTCAGATAAATCCCCACTACAATGAATTTTCAAGCTATTTCCTGACCAAAATCTGCAAGAATGACAACCACTGCCAGTTGCGGTGTTAGCACTTGCTTGGAAGAAAACGTGCAAGTTTGAGCCTCCAGTCTTTTAAGCAATCCTGAAAGAAATAACAAATGTTTTGTTCTGCACCACACTGAAGTGCCAATACCCTTTCTGCCCTCTAACAAAGACCTTGCTAACAGGTCTGAAGTAATGCTAACATTTGCTCAGCTCATATTTCAAAATCCAAACTCATTTTTATCTGTGAATACAAAAAAATCTCCCTTTTCAGTGCCAGTATGGATTCGAGAAATTCAACCTAAGCTTCAATTAACAGTTTTTGACAAGGGCAAAATTAAATAGAGCGCAGTCTTTAGATGTTTGCCACGAACAATCAAAGCTTTGCAGGCATTAAAAAGACAAAATGACATCCCAAGAGGGGAAAGCATTGAAGTGGCTTCCAACAACCCCTCCAGCCAGAGCGGTGGGAACCTACGATTGCCCAATTACTCTGCACATACCCTGGAGCGATGCTACTGCTGAACCAGGAGAGTTCACGAATTTCTCCTTCAAACCTTTTCCACAACAGAGCAGCCACCACCACGCTTTTGAAGGCAATTGTCATCCTGAGCTATGACCCACACCTGCTCCCTACCCTCCTCAAAAACAATCTGCCACAGTTTAAATGAAAATATGAATCAAAAGCTGGTAAAGCTTAAACTTGCAAGAGCTGTATAATTTCCATACCCTCTCTTATACTTTGCACTTCTCCACGCTCAAGCTTCAGCAATTAAGATTAGCTGGGTAAAACCATTTCAAAACACAGATAACTGCCTCCAAGACTGATCCTTGTCTTATTATAGCAGCGTTGAAAGTCCAAAGTCAGACGTTTAGAGACCGCCACACCCAGCGTCCTCAGTACAAAACACGCCAGGCAGCTGAGTAACTATTCAGCATCTAAAATTTCTGAGAGAGGGCTCACCAAATTCAGGATTTTCTCCATGCTGGTATATGGCCTGTGCTTTAAAGAGCTTAAAAAGGGGCAGGAAACAAATAAACCAGAAGTATAAAGCTCTATGGGTTATTTCTAATAACACATAATTGCCCACATAATGCACCCTTCTTTTAACTCCACTGAAACTCATACATCAGCCAAGAGGGATTGTTAGGCTAACAGTAATTGCAACAAACAGTTCACTGGCCTTTACTACCTCCTGCAGCGCTTTCAGGGCTCCTCCTTTGTACTCCTTTGTACGAGATTAACTGATACCAAAAAAAGGCAAATTAAAAAGTCATAGCGATTTAATATAAAACTGATTTCAGCATTCCTTTTCATGTCATAATTCTACCTAAATGGAGGGAGGGCAAACAAACCCACAGATGCATTTCACATCCCAAACTCTATCTCACCTGCAACCTGTTTTCAGCAATACCCAGTTTGGGAAGTTACTGCTTTCCAGTTTTGAAAAAACCCCTAGATTAACCTAGGAAGCTAACCAATTCACTCGGAAAACACCACTGCAGCTTCACATGGTGCAGTGGCAGTGCTGCTGGGCTGGCAGCCCCCAGGCAATTCTGTCCCTTTCCAAAACAACTTGTCTGGCTTCAGGTTTTATTTGTTTTGTACAGCATAAACCAAATTTAGTTCTTTGTTGCCATAACTTAGCGCACCTCCTGTATTTTCCTTTCCCTGAATAAAGGCAGCCATCCATCTGATAGGAATACTGCCTGCAGCTTACTACCCACCTGATAAAAAAATCCCTGAATTCAGCTAGAGCTGCACAGGAGAACCGCAGAGGCACTTCCCAGGCAGAGACAACCCACCTCACCGCACATGGGAAACTTGCTGTTAAAGAGGCTTAACTTTGTTTTTAACGTTGTAAACCTCATTTTACCAGGTTAGGAACCAGAAACGGAAAGACGACTAAGCACTGGAAACCTTTTGAAGGGAGTGAGCGATTGCCCAGGCACACAGCAAACAGGATCTGCAGGAGCTGTTTAAACAGTCTTCCAGGAAAGAGGGAACAGCAAGTAAAATGGAAACGCAGAGATTATCGTTGTGCCAAGTAAACAGTTGTGTGCTTAAAGGAAGGTGCTTGAACACCACCTCCTAGGAGAATGAGACTAGCCAGAGCACTGCAGAGTTTTAAATCAGGATGTACGTAGTATCTGGCCATAGCCACACAGCCACCAGCATGAGGATGAGACATGCTGAATATGGGATCAATTCCAGGATTAGGGAGACCAGAATGAGTAGCCAACACCTGAAATGGTGTCAGATAATGTTCACAGAAATAAAAAAAAAAATCGTAGAATATCTGGAGTTGGAAGGACCCGTAAGGATCACGCTGATTCCCTTTCAGAGCCCGGTTGCATTCACCTAGGAACGGTGTTAATTTTCAGGCTAGATTTTCAAAAGCCTGCTGATGCAAACATCTAACAGGCACAAATGTGCTGTTGCCAGTACGCATATGCAGATCAGATTCACTAAAACGTAATTCTGAAGGTAACATCCTTAGTTGCCTAGAGGAAGTAAATCTAGTGGTCCCATTTCAGGGCTTTAAAAGATGACTAGGGACTCTTCTCCTTTGATGGGCAAAAACTCTAAGCATAAACACAGCAGAAACAGTAAGCTCTGAATTCTTTCTTTTTTAAAAAAAGCAAGATTAAGTCATAAATGTCTTCCTCTCTTTTATAAGAGATTGCAGCCACAGTAATTTAGCACAGTGTCTCTTATAAAGACTGAGGTGTCCAAATACAAAAGGCAATTTTCTGGATGCAGGGAACACTAAGTTTTCTGCTCTAGTTTTAGTCACATTGATTTAAATACTGGCATTAAAACATAGAAACCACAGATACAGAGGCACCGAGTCTGCACTCCTGACCATCCTGGGGGCTGCAGTTACAAAGGAAGACAACTGCTTTTGTTTAGACGCCACCAATTCCACCTTATTTCACGCTAGAGGTAAGCCTATCAAACAAGAGGAACCTAAATTACACTCTTCCCTTGTCGCAAAGCCCTGAATTTGTAGCAAAACTCTTACATTTAGAAGAAATGACCACAGGAAGGTTTTTTGGTTATTAACAGGCTTAAAGTTCTCATTCAGGCACCTGACAATACAAGCAAAGCTCACATGAAGTTACACAGCAATGCTCTGGAATCTGGAAGGGGTCTAAATCCTGTTCCCAGGAAAATTCATCCCTATTGCTGCTAAGAACTACACATAAGCTTTCTGCCCATGCATCCAGGAGCAGAATTTGGCTTAGAATCAAAGTCTTTCCTCCTACGTCTCTAGTTTTCCATACAACCTTAAAACTAAGTCAGACATTAAATAATTCATGTTTATTAAAAAAATGCATGTCAGCAGCTTACGCAATTGAAGGAAATGGAAAGACTACATACTCTTCTTGAAGGTTTTGGATGGGGGATGAGGCTGAAATCCTCCTGCTGGAAGCCCATAGCTGCTCATACGCTGCACAAGGCTGGCCACATTGCCAGATTTCTCCCTTCTGACTGGCACAGCATCATCCTTGGGCTCTACATCCTTCTTAACTTCCTGAAAAAAGAGATTCAAAAGACTGAGAGGCCACTTAAATTACCCAAGAGGTCGCTCCACAGACTAACAGATTTCAGGTACTTACCATTTGGTGTGCAATGATGTATTATACTCAAAAATCACGTCATCCTGCACCTAAACTAAGGGCCTTAATAAACTTGTCCCTTCCATACAATCACATTAGTAAACAGGTAAGCTGATGTGCTGAGGTAATTCAGAAACAGAGGGTTGGCTAAAATACTGCCCTACTCCAAACCTAAGAAAATTAGCTTTGAGCCCAGAAGTCCCATATCACAACTCTTAAGTCACAGCTTATATTTGATAACATTTTTTAAAAAATACAGATATTACTTCAATGACAGACCCATAGGGTAAGGCACTAAAAATATTTTACTATATAAAACTGTATTAGGTCATGGTCTCTGCCTCAGAAAGCTCAAAGGTTATTTACAGATAAGATGCAATCATACTGCTGGAAGACTCAAGTGGAAAAGAAAGTGAGATACAAGAAATAAAGTAGGAGGAAGTGCAGGGAAAGGTGTAGGAGCGAAAGTAACAGATAATTTTTCTGATAATTGTCTCCCACCTTCCTATCTTTCTAAATTGAAGTGTTAGCACTGGAATTGAGCGTGCCAATCAAGACTAAGAAGCCTATAAACAAGAAAGCATCAGTTCTTTACAGAAAAGGCTGTGTACTCAGCAGTTACTCAACTGCATCAGCTCATTAAGTGAGACTCCACCTGAGAACAAATGCTCTGAAAGAAGGAAATCATCACTTTGCACAAGAAGGAACCCATTAAGTCAGATCAATGGCCCATCTAGCACAGATGCAGAACACGGCTCCCAGCAGTGGAAATCCCAGATGCTCTTCAGAGAGCTAACCTGCAACTCAGATCCTCCCACATTCCCAGAGCACCCAGAAGGGTTTCATTTGAGAGATATATCCCCTCCCCTCCCCCTTTCATGTCTGCAGATGAAGCTGTCTAATCCCTTTCTGCACCCATGGTCCTGCCTGCCTCCACAGCTTCTGTGGGGACAGACATTGGAAATTCGCTTTGCGCTACTTAAAGAAGCTCCTCTTTCTCATCTGCTTTAAGATGACACCTTACTAGTCCCCGTGCATGCTCCCCACCACTGCATTTATTTTATCACTACCTCCATGGTTATGTAAACCTTGATCATATTCCCTCTTGGTTTTATCCTCTCAACTGAAGAGTCACAGCCTTGTCAGCCCCCATCTCACCAGGCAGCTGCTCCACCCCTTTAACCACCTATCTGCCTGTCCCTATCCTGGTCTCAATAGATTTGATGACACTCATCCTGCTGGTGTTTTAGGCTGTCACTCCACCTGAAACTGATGATTTCGGAGAGGTTAAAGCAGCACCAACAGATACTCATGAGCTGATGCTCAACTCTCAACTGGAAGTTCAATGTAGTCATGGTATGGATTACCTATTCTTATATGCATTACTTGGCATTTACTGCCACCCTTTTTGCCTGCTCAGCTTCTTACTATCAGCACAACATTGAACTGCACAGGAGTTTAAGAGCATTCACAAAACAGGAGTGTCCACTGTTAAATCCCCTCTCCAGATAACCAGAGATGCTGAACAAAGCTGGTAGCACAACCAGCTCCTGGGGGATCCCATCACCATCTCTGACAAGTCACCTTTATTCTGACAAGTCACTGACAAGTCCTTCGCTTCTTTAAGCAACTTCCAACCCATAAAAGAATTTTTCCTTCAGTCTCAGAGCAACTTCATTCCTTCAATAACTTTCTGAAAACCCAAGTGCGTTACATCCACTGAATCTCATGCACCTGTGTGCTTAGCAAGATTCTCAAAGCCCATCAGCTTTCCCACCACTACAGCATTATGTCTTGAGGAAAGCAAACAACCATAACTACTTTACAGTTTTTCATGATCCACTTCAGAACAATTCTTGCATCTATCACCAGTAGCCACTGGTTAACTACTCCATTAGTTGTTTCAGCTACAGCTGCAATGAAATATTTAACAATATTTGAAAACAATATTGCCAATGTATAGACACACACTCTCTTATTAATGTTGTGTGAACTCCTAAACATAAGCTTTAAGACAACAAAACCCATGCATTGATGAAACACCAAAAATAGAGAAGCGCATTCAACGGGACGTCTCTGGTGCTTCCTGGAACAGTAAAACCCAGGCTGCCTACTGCAGCTGTCCAACTGGAAAACTCAGCAGGTCTGGAAAGCTACTGATGCTTTCAAACAAACTATGAACCTCAAGTCAAACAGTCCAAAGCACCTTCCTATTTCCCGAAAGAGCAGAGGCAAGTTGAATAAGCAAGACTACAGGCAGCACAATTTTTCCTCCCACTCATCTACATTACATAAAGAGCCTTTTCAGAAAACAGGCAAGTAGTTCCTGCTGTTACTTTCCTTCATCCACAGGGACTTCTGCCCTGGAGATCTTAGCTCTGCCAAGATCCCATTCCAAGTAAAAGAAAAAAAAAAAAACAAACAAAACAAAACAAAAAAAAACCCAACCACACACTCCAGGACAGCACAGCATTGTGTCTATCTCCCATTTCACTAGAAATTTCACATTTCAAAGACTTTGTCATTCTCAGTCTTATAGTTGGTTTTTTGGCCAGTTACTTGCAAGTCTGATAAACCATAAGGAACTAAATTTGGCTCCAGCTGAAAAGTCTGCCACATGCAAAACACCTTTTCTAGCTGCCTTACTGACAAGGCCATTCTGCTCAACCAAAAAACATATTGGCACATGAAAACTTTCATAGAGTGGATCTGTCACTGGGTTTTTAAAATTATAATTTTTTGCTATGCAATTTATACAGCCTCCAAAAGCTGCCAGCTGCTCTGGGAACTAAAGCTTCCTCGGTTAAATGGTTTCTCAATCGTAACACTTTCCAGCGAGGAGTCAGCTCCAGGCTCCTTTCCCAGGTTTGCACTTTGCACAAGACCGGCTGCTGCAATAATTTTGTGAAAAGCAGAGAGTTAAGAAAGAAACGAGGAAGACGTACACAGGCAGCCTGGTCAAAAACATGACCTACTTATAATAAATTTTAAAAAAGGAAAAAGAGAAAAAAAACAAACACACACCACTTCTAAATGCTAGACCAGGCTATAAAGTATCACCTTTATCAGTAATTCATGTTAAATCAACAATGTACTTTTAAGTCCAGCAGTAGTATCAAAGACAGCAAAGTAATTGATAGGTTACAAACAACAGGAAATTATTTGAAACAAATGCAGTGACCACAATGAAAGACCAAAGACCCAAAAATGAAAGGAGGAATGCTTGAGCGACTTTCTTGCCTGGCTTGAGTCAGTAACTGAAATGGTGACAGGTACACTCAAGTATATTCAAAGTCTATAATAATCAAAGTCTAACAGAAGGCTAGCAATGATAAATATAACAGAAAATATAGTGGAATTAGATCAAAAGATAAGAGATCTAAAATAATTCCATAAGCATCAGTTACATGAAGAAAATCTTGCAGATAGATTCAAAGGCTGAAGATTTATTGATGAAGAATTTCATCAGCAGAAACCAGAAAGAATGATTGGACACTGGGAAAGACTTACCTTGGCTGTATTTGTAATGTCTGGTGGTATGAAAGTTGAACACTTCAATACACAGGTAAAAGAAGCCTTCCTAATCTAAGACATATAAAAGGAAGGAGGATGCAAGGAAAAGATCAAGATGACCACGAGATAGAAACAGGAGCAGAGAGCTGCAAATCAATCAGAAAAAGATCTGCAATGAACAGACATGAGTAAGGACTGACAACAGCCACACCTGAATCAGAGTCTCAACAGTGACATTTTACTTTGTGTATCAGAAACCATCACATGAAGGTGCTTTGCAACAAGGAGGGGAAAAATAACTAAGAGTCTACTGCTATAGCAGCTAGTCACAAATGTAGTTTTGACACTAAAGAAGGTTAGTAAGCAGGTAAGCCAACAACTGCTTTTTTCATGTTCGACCTACTACTACCCTTTAGAACATCCTTGTAAAGCAAGCACTATTTTTTTTTTATTCTTCTTGTTAAAGAAGAACTGCAGCATTAATTATCCTTCCTCAGGGCATTCAAAACCACAATAAAACCAAATCAAGTTAAAGCTAATTCAGGAATCTCTGGTCTCCACACCGGCATGCGGTCCACTACACCACAAACCTGTATTTCACATCAGTCCTTACAGTAGGAAACTGCTGTAAGATTCCCATTCAAAAGCACAGGTCAGGATCCTCCGACACACATACCCATCACCACTGCCAGCAATTTCACCCTGAGCATCATCGTTGTGACTCTCTAACTTAGCTTTTGGACATACTAAGGTTTTACAAAGGCAGTTGCTTCTAAACAAGATACTTAACAGTTTGGATCTCTGAAAACTGACACTAAATGATTCAAGTGTTCATAAACGCCCCGTTAATACATCCACAATTTTTACATCTCTGCCCGAACAGCTGGCCTGATTTTCAGTGGTTGGAAAACAACACTGCCCACAGGTCTCATCTCCGTGTCTAAACCAAAGAGAAAATGACCCATGTATCACGATATCCAACCTGAACATGCCCAAGACTCCTATTCTTTGGCTTCACAGCAAGTAAGACATTTTTCTTTGTTTTTGATGTTTTATAAGTCAGCCTCCTATATCCAAACTAATAGGGTCTGTGCTGTGACAACAACAAAAAAAAAAAAAAAAAAAAAAAAAAAACCCAAACCAAACTCCATGACACTTCAGCTTGTTTTGAGATGAGGCCACCACCAGCTGCCAGCCAGCAAAAGCGAAATGAAAATCTGACGTTAACTGCAGCTGGAAATTTTAATATTTTTATTATACCAGTCCACTGCAGTTCAAGGCTTGTCAGTGTTTCCATTAGCAACACAGATTTTATGCATTTATGACTTGGCAGTAAAAGGTCAATACAGACTGTCTCTTGGCATAAAACACACTCAACTGAGAAGTAACCACCCACTCTTTCTGTTGCAAACTACAGCACTACTCAGAAAGGTTTGAAGTTTTCATACATCCACTAAACGTGTACTTCACCACACTTATAAAATTTGCCGAAATCACTACAGGCTGATACACAAAAATGCATATAAATTTAATTCACTAGCAAAAGAAGACTGGGGAGATCTTAAGGGGTTTTTGGTTTAATTGCACCTGTCACAGTTTAACAATTCTTCAGGGAAATGTATATATTTATATATAAAATCTCAGTATCATTTAGGTACAGCAACATGTGAAACAAGAATTATTTTTCTTTATACATAAAAAAATCTAACACATTTAGATTCACCTACAGCCTCATGGTGTCCATTAAAATAAACAAATAAACAGGCATCCTGACCTACTTTTTAAGCGAGCAAGCAAGCAGCCTGCCCACCATCAGCTGCCTGCCCAAAGAATCCTTCGCTGGATTCTTCAAGCATAAATACTAAGACTTCAGCTGCCCACTTCCTATATATGTCATTATACCAAGAACAATCATCTTTAGACTTTTTACATTATTTTCACCATAAACTACAAACCATCAGCTTCTACAAAAGCAATGTGCATTTCTGTTATTGGCTTAGTACACTTTAAAGCAAGATCTCAAGCAGCAGAAAACAGTCTCAATCTCTAAAGAGGGTGAGATGAAGAACAGACAAATGTAAGTGTCTGAGCCTCCACATATGATTTTCTCATCTCTTTTCTCCCCCTTTTCTCACATCTTTTCTTCCCCATCAGAACAGCAGTAAAGAACCTATGGACTGGCAAATTAAGTTTATGATTCTTATCTTACTGGGCAGAAAATAAATAAGTCAGAATCGAAGCCTGTCACTTATTTTAGGGGAGACAGAGGAATTGGAAGCTTGTGATAAATCTACAGGCAATAGTTTTGTTTATACAAGTTTATCTATCTCTTCCCCTCACAGCCTGCAAAACCCCACCACTGAAAAGTAACACATATGTACGTGTGTGACTGTACATAAATACATACAGAAATCTGCATAGCTGCATGCAGATGAGATAGCCATAATCTGTTCAAACACAATGAAACACCATGGTTCCTGGGACACAAAAATCTTCACATAGCTAATTATTTAGGCACCCATTACCTTTTCTTGCATTTACTGTCCCTTTTACAGCAGCAGAAAGGCAGGCACGGGGAAGCTTTAACAGCTCCAGTTTCTTAAACCTAAGATATTCCACATACTTGCATTTTGCCAGTGTGTCCTCCTTGAATAGAAAACACGTTTTCTCATCCTCAATGCAGGCGACTACAGAGGCAAAATATTTAATAAAGGCAAAGAAAAAAAGATGAATAATTTGCAGCTCTTCCTATCTGCGCCATTCCTTTGCCACACTTGCCATGAACTACAGGGACAGATCAAGACAATTTATGAACCAAAATAGCTGAGAAGCTCCTGAGCTCTTTCCCTGGAGCATTCAGAGGTCAGAGCAGGTTGCACTTCTGGACTGAATTGTTTGGCTGGGAGAGGTCTCCAACTCCCCAGAGGATTAAATGTTATCATTGAAAACAGAAACAAATCACTTTAAAGATGAAAGTAGTTACCATCTGAAGAACGGACAAACCTGATAACCTTTGTTTTGCAAGACAAATTACCTCCTGGACAATTTAGCATGTGTCACAGGTTGATTTTTTTTTTTGGCCTAATTTATGGCTGAAGTAGGGACTGTCTAACAGTAAACACTGGGTTTCTTTTTTAAGTGCTGAGCCAGGATCAGGCTGAACTAACAGTAAAGGCAGCATCACTCCTTGTCTTTACCTCTTCCAAAACTGAAACTGCTTCATATTCTGATTTCTGTAAACCCCAGTCAAAGGCATTTCTGCTCAAGACTAAGGCTAGAAAAAAAGTTTCCAGCTGACACAAATCCCCAGCAGTTTTCACAGGAGCTACAGACATGTACTGCTACAGGAAAAACTGCTGCTGTAGTTCCTCAACACAGCACACCACACTCAAAGGCCATTATGGGCTGAGCACAGCTTTGGAAATTCCCCTATATGTTTCTTATAAGAGAGTTTTACACAGAGCTATCAATTTATATCTAAAGTTTTCATATGCTTTAAACACGAGAGTACAGAAAGCAAAGATGCCAAGTCCCGGTAAACTTACCCACCATCAAGCAACGCCAGAAGACATCTGTGGACTCTGTGCACAGCAGAGTTTCATAAATGGTTGGAGAAATATTTTCAGAAAGTTGAATTATTAGTATTTGTGCCTGCTGCAGATTCAAATCACAATTTTTAACTTTTCCCCCCAAGAATAAAATATAATTAGCCGCAGCAGAAGTGACTCGAGCCAGGCTCACACGTCTCCCGTTTGCAGACAGAACCCTAACGTTGCCTTCTATTAAATCACAGCCACATCACATCACTCAGCATGAAGTTTAACAAGTTACTAATATTTTTATATCTGTTACAACCTATGCTAAATATAGATTATATAATCATACCGCCTCCCTGTTAGGAAGAAAGGCATCATCAATCAGGCAAGGTATCACCTTATTCTCACAATACAAAACACGTGGAATAAGCAGGATCTCTGAGAAGCAAAAAAAAAAAAAAAACAACAAAAAAACTACCGAGTCACTTCAGACCTACAGACTAAAACTTGAGCCACTGAATAAATGTAGTATATGAAGGGGAGAAACAGGTAAACAACTGGACTTTCCTAAATAAGGAAAACTTACCTCTACAGAGGGAATGTAGAAGCAGGCTTGGAATTTCAGATCTTGATAAAGATTATATATATGGAGAAAAATATTATTATCTATATATAAATATATGCATGTATAAATTTAATTTTTATTGTGAACAACTGGATGCCTGTAAGGCTTGTGTCAAACAAGCTTCCAAACAGATTCTGATCTGAGGTCTTGTTAATGTTTGCAAAATACAAGAGAGGTAAAAATGTGTAATGTCTAAGAAGCTTTCACAATGTTAAAAAGATTCTTTCCATCTGGTTTCAACAAGGACCAAAGCCCAGATGCAGAAAAGCACAGCAGTCAGATCACCAGGCCTACCAACAGTGGGGCAAAGAATCCTAAATTAACAAGAGTAACTAAAGGAAGCACAGATGTTTATATCAATGTTTCCCAACCACTTAAGAAAAAAAAGTTAGCCTTAAAATATTTCTAAATATAATACCTAAATAATATTTTATGGTGCTGCCACATTCACAGTCAGATAAAGACATCTTAAAATGTTAACTGCATTTCTTTTCTATTCTACTTGCTTACACGCATGAAAATTTAGTTATATTTCTTGTAATTGTTTTATAGACTAACAGTTAATGTCCTGTCAACCATCAGCCACAAAATAGCGCTTTAGATGAATGAAACCACATATCACATGTGGCAGAAGGCAAGACACAGATCCAGCTCCCGCAGCATGTGGTGTTGTATCAAGCTTCCCACGCAGGGGAAGGCAGGAAGACACATTTCTTTCCCTTCTCCCAACTAACTGCCTCTATTGCTGGTCCAGATAAATGTGTGATCCGTTAACCAGTACGGGTCCACTTTGACGTTTAACTTGGAACATCCCTTGTTCCTTCTTGCCATCATCCTGGCTTCCTGCATCCGCTGTTCTTCCTCCCTGCATCGCTCTCCCAGAGCATCCATGTCTCTCCATTCCCTGTAAAACCCCCAGCACTTCACTTGTGGCCACCTCTGCACAAAGTTTAAAGCAAGTTAAAACATTGCCACATCTACGTCCCATCACAATTCTTGCCTAAGATACAAAATTAAATGCTCGTGAGGTTTGCTGAATCAGTGCTACAAATATAAACCTTAAAATCTCAGTGAAGACTAAAAGAGGTTTGAAGATTACATTTTATCAAAGATTCACACATTAACTAACATTTTTAACTAAAAACACATCTTGCTTTTTGCTGCCGTTTTATAAGCAGAGAGAGGTGACAGGGCACCTGCCCATCATCACCAGTTTCTAACAGTTTGAAAGCTCATTACATCAAGTATAAAACTAATGAACTCACATACATACACTGAAATAGTATTTTTAGGAAGTGGAAAGTACAGAAAAAACTTGTTAAGCTTAGCAAACATTTACCACATCTAACTTTGAGATCAGTTCTTTGCAATAGATAGAACTCAGTGTTCAACAAAGGAAAACGTACATTCAAAAATAAATTTAATACTGAAAACACTACTGTAGAGGAGAGCTACTTTCCTCCCTCCAAAACAATGACCCCTCCAGAAAAAAAAAAAAACCCAACCAAACAAACAAAAACTTACAAGTGGTGCAAACGTTATGAGATGACAGGCCAGATGACAGCTAGCCTCGGGCAAGTTTAAGTTTCAAGTTCACAACTAGATTAATTCATTTAACCTCATTAAAAAAAAGCATAAGAACAGATTTAATATTATGTGTGTTGGGTGTACACACATGTTGACTTATACTTCTAATATGGCGAAGTACTAAAAATACAGCACTGGAATGCACGCCCAGAGCCTCCCAGGACGTAACAAACATTACACGTTACCTGCAGAACCGACCTTTTGGGGACTATTACATATGCTAATTCCAGAGTACAGATTTGTGGCTGTGTTTTAGACTTCTGTATACAGCAAAGGTCTAAACTTAAAAGTAAGTTTTCTGCACATGTCCGGTGGATTATTGCTGACCAAGACGCTGCCAGTGCTTTGTGGAGTTCACTCAATAAATGCTGCAAACGCCACCTGACACAGCACACCCTGTTTGCAAAGTTCCAGCCAGAGAATGGTTACCTTTCTCCCGTGCTCGGAGAGGAAGTTATAAAATTACACACGAATCAAGTGTAGAAACTAAATACGGAAGGGCAAAAGAGCAGACTGTTTCATGTGGTTAAAGGAGTAACTACTTGTGCATACCTGCTGCCCCTTCCAGGCTAGCTTGTGCAACAAACCATTGCACCCAAACTATGAGCATCCAGGAGTGCGCAGTTACAACAGAGTTAACACCGCAAGCCGAGACACCATTTAGAAAAGCAAGAAGTGTACGTACAATCAAGAAACTCTAATAACTCAAATCAGAGAGAATAATTAGCATATTAAGCAGGATTCACACAAGTCATTAATCGTGTCTTATACTGCCGTCCTTTGGAACAGTACCTCAAGTTCCCTTCCTTACTAGTACTGCCACTGAAGAAACGTTTAGGAGCTCTTGCCATTTCTCCCATGCTTTTGGCTAAACAGTATTTTAAAATAAGGAACATATATTTTTAAATTCTAAATATCGAAAGAAGCACTGGCGTTTTCTTCCTTCTCTGTTCATATTCAGCCACAGAAGACTTCATGGTGCTACAGATTTTTACTCTTGCAGTGAAACAATTTTCAAATGCAAACTGAAAACTTCTTGACAGGTGATTTTTTTAAACCTTTGAAAGCACAGATGCTTGTCTAGACCAGGGAAAGGGCCACACATTGCCTGGAGAAGAGAAGGCTCCGGGGAGATCTTATTGCAGCCTTCCAGCACCTATAGGGGGCCTACAGGAGAGCTGGGGAAGGACTTTTTACTGGGGCATGTAGCGATAGGATGAGGGGGAATGGCTTCAAATTGGAAGAGGGCAGGTTCAGATTAAACATTAGGAAGAAGTTTTTCACTTTGAGGGCAGTGAGGCACTGGCACAGGTTGCCCAGAGAGGTTGTTGAGGCCCCATCCCTGGAGGTGTTCAAGGCCAGGCTGGACGTGGCCTTGGACAACATGGTCTAGTGGGAGATGTCCCTGCCTATGGCAGGGGGTTTGGAACTCGATGACATTCAAGGTCCCTTCCGACCTAAACCATTCTATGATTCTATGATTTCACCAAATTTTCTGTACTTAACTATTTGAGGAAAGCATCTGTGACATTTTGGATCTAATATTCCATCAAGATAAATAATTCCTACAGCCACATAACTTTCTCATGCCGTATCTTTACAATCAACATACCTGTACTGCCTTGGAATATGATATAGTTCACACATCCCCAGCCAACACCGATACAGCAATAAAATCCCAGTGTAGACACGGTGACGACAGGAAAAGACAAGGTGGCAGGCAGGTGCCCACAAGCTGCTGTGGTGGCACTGCTGTGTCAGCAACAGCAGCTCTATGGTGCAAAGTCTCATACCAGCTGCAAACTCAAATCAACATCAAGACTTTGCTTTTCCCCCTCTTCATGCCAGATACAGTCAGCTTACAGAGGGGACTCACAGGGTCAGGGCCCAACTGGTATAAACCCAGCAGTCAACCCAGTGATTCCACTGCAAAAAATCACAGGAGTAAGAATAATCCAAGAAGAGCTCTCATTCCCTGCAAAAGCTCTTGCACGTGACTATATGCCTATATATCAATATGCCTATTGGCTGTATCTGCCAATGTTTGCATCTCTTGTTTTTTTTTTTTATCTTACCTTTAGAAACAATGGTTCCCCCATCATAAGCAAGGGTCACTCAAGCCATTCACATTCCGGTTGGAGGAAAATTGTTTCCTTGTTCATTCTGGCTAGTAGAGACCCATCTCTCACCCCACGAGCACAGGAATCATTATCACCATTCTCGCAAATCCCAGACACATGCCAATGGACAGGATTAGCGGGAGCAACTCAGGCAAATCCACATGACACACCCCCTGATAAAACACTCTCCAGTGGCACTGTTTTCTCCAAAAGCCAGAAAAACAAACAAACAAACACACACACACAAGGAATCAATGGATAGTGCCAGTACCAGCCCAACTCTCAGCTTTACTCCTTGCCAGGAGACAACAAGCCAGCTTACACCCATCGTTTCTCTCATATACTTAGCACTGAAACCAAAATTACTTAATATAGCTTTCAATCTTGCATGCTATCTTTGTTTCTGAAAAACAAGAACTGCCAGCTTCAAAGTAAGCGTCGCCTTCATACTGGCAGGGCTGCCTACCTCTCCCTGGGAAAGGTAATGACACTTCCGAGCTCCTCAGTCTCACCTCCCTACACAACCCACTGCAAGGACGGTTTCCTCAAAACAATAATAAAGCAAAGGAAAAAACTGTATAAACGGAAATATCATTTGACCAACAGGATTGATAAATTACCGCATATTTAATTTTCTCTATCATTTGACCAACAGGATTGATAAATTACCGCATATTTAATTTTCTCTAAGACTTACTTCGATGTAAAGAATTCAGACAGAATATCTAGCAGAGGAGCAAATCCCCAAATTCTGGAAATACAGACATGTTTTATTACATTCTATAAAGGCATCCTAATTACTTCAAACTGGAAGCACACAGCTTATCCTATATGCACTGTTTAAAAGCTTACAGTTACTAATCTGTTGTTTGGGGTTTTTTTGGTTTTTTTTTTTGTTTGTTTTTTTAATTAGTGTTACTACAATATTTAATTGTGCCTAGGTTAGAACAACCCAAAAGAGATTCCATAATTCGTGTTTAAAGTTCTAGGCAAGGTCAGTTTTCTGTTTTTGAAAAGGAATTACAGAAGATGCCATGCTTGAAGGAGTTTTCAGCCAAAACTTCTCTCACTGGTTCACAGCACCCCACCAGTGAGAACAGAGAAAGGAGGCAGCAGAGACACAGCCTTAAGAAGGTAGGTCAGCTCTGCTAATACTCCAAATTTGTGGTCTAGGGGGGCTTTTAAGGGAAGGAAAAGGGCTTGGGTTTTGTTTTGTTTACATGGACAAACACATAGACCAGGAAGTTGAACAATAAAGTAATCCCTAAAAACAAATCTCCCTTTTTAAAAGGGATTCATCATGCAAGCACCCTAGTTGTCTGCAGTTCCTAAGTATCTCTATATGCTACAGAAGGGTAGATAAGCTAAAACAAACCCCAGTAATTTTATTACACAAACTCTAAGGCCACAAATTTACACTATATATATTAAATAAAATCTAAAAATTATATTGCAATCACAACTTTTGAATTTGTGCTGCTTGCTGTTCACGCTCATTACCCTGAAACGCAAAGTCTGTTTACAGTATTTGATGTTAAGAACATATGGAAAATAAAGCAAGCTTACCGCTTCCAAGGACATATTTGCTCGAACACACCCAGTGTTGCAGGGTTGGTTGTTTTTTTTTTTAGGGGGAGAAATAAAAAAAAAAAGTCGCAGCGAGCAAAGTTCACGTGTTAACCTGAAAAGGATCCAGGCTGGGCGCTAAGCTCAGCGGCAGCAGCTGCGCACACCTGTGCAGGCAAAAAGTTTTCTCTGAACCAGCCCTACCGCAGACGTGTCCTCTGCTGGGCAGGCGGCTGAAGCGGTGCATATCCCCAACACACTTGTAGAAGTGTCCCGCTTGCTCACCAGAATGCCTCTGAAGCCTACTAGCAAACTTTTCTTCCTTAAACTGATGAAAGCTACTAATTAATCTATCCGCTGCTCCTCCCTCATACAAGTTACTGCCTTGAGCTTATGATCGAACTGGTTTTACTACTGTGAAAAGGTATATTACTCACAACGTAGCTAGTTACAAAACTAAGATAGCAATAAATGAAATAGAACAAGGAACTTAAGTTCTTAAAAACCTTCTCAACTACGTATGGACAAAAACCTTCAAAAATGAGCAGAAGGGTGAAAACCAAGTCATGGCTTCCAGCTTCTCAACACAATACTTGGCTGGGGAGTGAATAGAGCTACTCTAAATAAATAAGGAAACAAACAACGAAATACAAACAAAAAAACACCCAAAACCAAACCAAAAAGCCTTCCACATCCCACAAACCTTAACAGCTTCAAAAACCTCACATGTTCAATCTAACAGTGTTACTGCAGTGCTCTAACCCATACTGGAGTTGAACGTCTGTGTGCACATTTCACACTGTGATGAGTTTCAGAAAGGAAAAGCCACTCTCAAAGCAAACAATAAAAGTCTGTTAGGCTTCCACTGCTAATTCCTTTCAGGAATTTATGAAGTTGTTTATTTTAAATTGCCCATACAGGAAGAGGGAGAAAAATGGCAATAACAATGTCAGGAACAAGAACTCTAATGCAAATATTTCAGCCCCACTAAAAGCGTATATACACACAGTTCAAACAGGAATTTCAAATCGGGTTTAGTTAGTAAAATTAGAAATCTATGCACTCCAAAATCCAACACTGCAATACAGGCAGAAAAATCTTTAAAAAAGGCCTATTACTGAAAAGTGAATTCAAGGAAATTAGCTTCACAAGTGGGTGGTGTAATTGGCTGTAGATTTTTTTATCTACTTGTTTTCAACTATACACTCACTGCAGGCTCCTCCACCACCCCTGAGCTCTGGTTTCAGGACTGCTTTGCACATCCCACCCTCCAACTTCCCTCCCAACCTTTACGATACCTCCCACCCTCCATCCAACACAGTGACACTGTCACACTAATATCTGAGGATGTTTTGAAGGCTTTATGGGGTTCCCCTTACCTGTGTCTAGCTGTTTTTCATCTTTTAATGCAAAACAATACAGGTGGAAGTCAGCACCAAGAACTGCACCTTTTGAGACAGACCTTCTCAGACTGCTGGTTAAGCCCTCAAGCAATGAGCTCGCAGAAAATGCCCAGCTCTCAGCTGGCACTAGGAACCAGGCACCACCAAGCTCCGATCCTTCTTCAGGATCTCACCATCAATGGGCAAAAAATTTGGGTAGAAGCCAAAAAACCCCAACCAAAGAGTTACCAGCAGATGTTACAAGGTACCAAGCATCAGCATGACATCAGCATCCACAGGAAGCTTCCATACATTCCTTTCTGCATACGAGTATTCCAAAGTCTTAGCTCACCTACTTGTCTGCACAACAAGTTAACCCATTTGAAAACACAAGGTCAGCTTCCTTTGCTGTCAGAAGCAGCAAAGCCCCAGTTGCTACTACTACATGAAACAAACCCGCTACCACTTCATAAAACTATTTTGCAATATTTAGAAGACTTGAGAAAAAAGGAAAACATAATCAAAAAGCTTTTCCTGCATGACTTTAATAACTCAAAATGAAGGTGACAACACTTGGTCATACGTCAAACAGAAAAGATGCATTGGTCAAAGCATGAAGAGTTGTGTAAAACGTCAGTAAATCCTATGTATTAGTGGAGCCGAGAAGGAGGGAATAGAAGGGGACTGATCTGCTTTAGCAGTGATGATACAGTCTGAATCTGGGGCAACCAACACATCCAGGCAGCACGCAGCTGTAATCCTCCTGTCGACACTTTGGTTGTCTTTCAAACAGGCAAGAAGCAACCGCATGCTGCCCGGGCAGCCAAGGACAGTTTGTAGCTGCCACCAAGGCAACAAGCCCTTTTCCTGCCCTCGCACAATGAAGAAGAGGCAAACTAATAAAATGAGCAAAAAGCAAACTCACTGGAATTAGCGCCTGCCCCTCAATTCTCCTGCAGTTGTCTGATGAAAATCAAAAGCTTCTTTTAGAGAACTCATCTTCTCTAAAAACATCTAAAATTTGAAAAAGAAAACACGCCCATCTTCACCTGGTTTAATCTGTCATATAATTACTGTGGTTTTAAATATTTTCTATACGAAGAGGCTAGGCAAATCCAGTGGATAACACATGTACTTTCAATTTCAAATGCTAATCTGTTTCAGATCAGCACAGATTATAATTTGTCATCCAAATTCTGCACGGAGAGTTTATAACCTGGCCTCGGTTCATTCTTAACAAACCAGCATATATACCACCAAAAAACCCAAATTTATCCATATAATGAGTTCAGGCCAGACACTCATCTAATGCATGAAATTACCCCCATAACAGGAAAATAAGAAGATCCTTTCAGGAAGGAATAAATATTCAAGAACAGTCCCAGAATTTTGCATCCAAACATGTAAAACCTGGTGCACCTTTGGTCCTGTCCACACCAATTTGTTCTCTCAGGTCACATTTCTACTGACCTCACCTGGGAGGTCCACTCCATGCTTCCCAGGCCTGCCCAGTCTAGGTGTCCTCACTGCATCGTTCAGACCTCCAACCTCCTTTCCCCTTGGTGTGGGTCATCAGAACTTAGCAATATTTGTCTCTCTTCAGCATCCTTCTTGTCATTACCCCTCCCAATCAACTTGCTACCCTACACCCCCTTGCAGGAGCTGTCGAGAGCCTTCTGCTGAAAGCAGTAAGACACCCCTTCCCACACAAAGCTCAGAGGAGACAGAGGCCACCAGCACCTGGTGGTGGTGAGCTACTGGGCGAGGCAGCAGATCAGTAAATCCATTTCTCAAGGGACCTTCCTTGTTCACAAGGCCAAAGTACAACCCTGCTTCAGCTTGTTTCCACCTCCCCGCTGCAGTTTACCCACACCTTGCGGGTGTTAACATTGTACCAGGCCAAGCTGGAGCGTTTGAGTTTTGCTGTTGTGGCTTGGTATTTGCAGCGGTCTGGTCATAGTAGTGTTTCACAACAACCTACGGCCGCAGCAAGTGAGAACTTTTCTGCTACAGCTTTCCCAGAACCAGTCTCTCAAAGTATCACTACCTGTAAATTAACTTTTAAGAAGAAACTATAATCAAATTGGCCACGAACAAAATCATGACTTTCAGTTCCCCTAACAATTAACGCTTTTGCATCATCTCATCACCACACAATAGTCTTCCAGCCTATGCATACTGTCTTAAAAGTTCCCAAGATCGGCCTCATAACTGCACTCAACTCCAAGAAGGCAAGTTATCGCCTGGGCCATGAAACCAAAGAGATAATTTTCTTCTACACAACTTCATTTCCACTTCTCCAAATCCCTACGCCTTCAAGAAAACTGACTGTCCCCTATAATTCAGGATATCTGATCATGCCACACACATACTGTACAGCTGTATAGCTAACAATACCTGGAGCTGAGATGCATAAAGAGTTTTCAGGATGGAGGTAATTTAGAACAAAGTTTATAAAAGCCACAGCTACAGAAGGGCAAGAAAACACCCAACAAGTTTAGTTTTTAACACAGAAACAAGCCACATCCAACCCCTCTTTGCTGTTCAGCAGAATGATGGTCTTGATGACACAAGAACCAGAGAAGAGCCATGTCTGATGCTTTCTTCCCATACTGCACTTGAGCGCTACTTAAGTACACCAACACAGTAATCATCAAAACACCACTTAAGGTAAAATTAAGTTACTATTTATGCAGGACTAAAAATGGATTTTGAACTAAAGTACAAACAACTTAAAAATATTAGACAAGTGAAAGGCATTCCTTCAGACTTTTCCTTGGTAAAAGATCCTCTCTTAGAACAACTGGATGATTTCCATCAGTTTTAAAAGGTAGATACTTGAACCCCTCTGCAGTAAATCAAAAATGAGCAATTTTGCTTGTTCAGTAAGTAGAACAGAACAATTGTCAAATTTTATGTAAGCAAGTGTAAAGACGTGTTTATAGCCCTGGACAAATTTCCCCTTCAGTTTAACAATATGAAAATATTACAGTAAGATACTGTCATGGTTTGGGCTGGGCTGGCCACTAAATAAATGACAGATGCTCTCTAATTAGATAATTCTGTTTTGCAAAGAATTAATTTCACTTCAGAAGACACAGGAATATCTACATTCTCTTTGATTATACTTTACAGTAGTTACACTAAGGAATCCTTGGAAGTTACTAATAAGGTTAGAAAGCATAAAGAAGCAAAGCAAAACATCTCTGTAACAGGTGTAGTTCGGATGAGAAAATATCTGTAGCTCAGCAGACTCTGAATTTCAGAAGCTATACATGAAACCACACCTAGCTACTTTGCAGACTTCTTTGTAACTAACTAATGAAGAAGTGCATACTCAATATTACATTCAGAAATTTTGCAGAGAAGACAGGAAAATGTGGAAGAAAAATGGAAAATTAGGACACAAACACAGAATAAATATAAAAGGTTAAACAAAAAGTTTGAGAAGCAGTATCTCACAGCACAAGTCAACTACCGCAAGTCAGTCGCACAGCACTGAGCGAGATAGAGCACCCAGGGAAGAGGATCCTGGTCAGAGAGATGATGACTAATCCAAACACACAAAACTGCAGCCAAGTGGAGCACTTACACCCTTCCCGTTTCACATATTTGCTGCTGACAAATGGGGAGCCCAGTCAGGAAACCAAACAAGCTGAGAGCCAACGTGATTTCACAGATGTCACCTTTCGGCTGGACACATTCCCTGCCCTGTCCCTTTGCACAGTCACGAAAAAGGCAGTGCCGGCAGCAGAGAGCCCAGGGTAGGGCTGAATTGCTGCTTCAAACAAAGCAGCTTAATTCCAGGCTGAAGCACCCACACAACCACAGCCCGAGGATGTAGTTTTCATTATAGCCAAGCTGACTGAGCTGTAACCCCACTTTCCCAACTCTCTCATGACTTGATGTCTTCTGTAGGGGTAGGTTTCGGGGTTTTTTGTGTTTTGGGTTTTTTTTTTTTTTTGATCAGTTCATCTCACTTAAGCAGGTCACCACGGCTACAGACAACTGTCAGTGCACTGCAGCAGTAGGAAGGAGACAGAACAGAGTGCAAGGGTACAGACCAAGAGGAATGCTAAAGGCAATAAGAACAGACAGCAGAACTTAAAAAATGTCTTCAAAAGCATACTAAAAAAATATAAATGCAATCAGCTAAAAGGTCTTCCAGTTAAGAGACATCATCCTATTACAAATACAAGTGATGTGTAACTAACCATGTCAATAATAACTAGCCTGCTGTATGATCACAATAAAACCAAGTCAATGCAGAAGACTCACCTTCACAAAATTGTCAGGGAACATTCCCCTTTTGCCATTTAGCTCCCCTTCTAACCATCCTTCTTCTTCCAGTTTTTTCACATTCCTGATGATTTCCCCAACTCTGATCGTTAACTCATCATCATGCACTGCATCATAGTCATATTCCACGATATAGTCCACTAAAAAAAAAAAAAAAAAATAAAAAACACCACAGTGAATGCAACGCAGGCATGGAAATACAACTTGAAAGCCATGCAGGTACAGAAAGGCAGATGTAACGACAAATGCTAAGAACAAGTGTTTCCCTTACAGGAACACTCATTTGTGAATTGTAGTGTTCCCAAACATTTCGGAGAGAGGAAAAAAACTGGATAGTCACCTATTAGAATAAAGTAAATTTAGGAATATGACACCGGCTCATATTTTGGTGGCAGTGGGTGGGTTTTGTGCACGTGTGGTGGAAGGAATTGCTGGCAGTGTTTTTTCCTCCCCGCACTGCCAAGTCCCAGCCCAAGATTTACCAATTATGAACCACTGCCCACAGGGAAAGCATTTGTTACTCAATACATATTTGGGGCCAAGGAGGGAGAAAGGTCCAAATTGTCCATGTATGGTATGTACATGCAATGCTTTCTTAATTCTCATACTTGCATCGGCTATTATATCTGCAACAAACTGCTGCACACACAGTATTTTCGCAGGCTTGATCCAAGAAATGTAATACAGCCAGAAGGTGTATGTTTGACAATATCATACAACTTAATTTGCACAGATATGTAAAAGGCATCCTCCTTCAGATTCATGTGGTTTTGTATAAAGAATAATATGCAAGTGAGCATTAATTTTGATATAACTACATTTACTCAGAGGAGCATAGCAATGTATTTACATACTTGTCCATATGTTGCACAAGATCCATGAGAGCTGCTTACTGACAGCTTAAGGCTTGTTTGGAAATAAAAATTAATTTGTTCATCAAGAAATTCTGTTTATGCCAGAAATTTCCACAAGCCTGCAGCAATCAAATAATCTTCCCTTTCACTCAAATCCAGTCAGGACAACCAGTCACTACCAAATGTAACACTGTTTCGACCGAAACCTCCCTCACCTCTGCAGATCACAACAAACACAAACAAAGACAAGAGTACAACAGGGTTAAAAGACAGAAATCCTGGATGGCTGTAGAATATTTCCCAGCCACCTCTCCTATGGGGAGAGGCTGAGAGAGTTGGGGTCATTGAGGCTGGAGAAGAGAAGGCTCTGGGGAGATCTTATTGAGGCTTTCCAGTCCCTAAAGGGAGCCTACAAGAAAGCTGGAGAGCGACTTTTTACAAAGGCATGTAGTGATGGGACGAGGGGGAATGGCTTCAAACTAAAAGGGGCAAATTTAGATTAGATATTAGAAAGAAATTTTTCACACTGAGATTGGTGAGGCACTGGAACAGGTTGCCCAGGGAAGCTCTGGCTGCCCCATCCCTGGAGGTGTTCAAGGCCAGGCTGGATGGGGCTTGGAGCAACCTGGGCTGGTGGGAGGTGTCCCTGCCCATGGCAGTGGGGTTGGAACTAGATGATCTTCAAGGTCCCTTCCAACCTAAACCATTCTATGATTCTAATTCTATCAGTGCATGATAATATCCAAAAATAAATTCACAATTAAGGAATCAAATGAGAGAGAGTATTTTTTCCTGGTATTCAACTTACAGCTCCATTAAATCAATGTCTAATTCTGATCTGTTGATGGTTTTGATCAAAAGCGCTGCTGCATACATGTTACAACACAGCCCTTATCCCTCTGCTGCGTATAGATGAAGTCAGACAACCCTTGGTAAAAAAAAAAAAAAAAAAAAAAAAAAAAAGAAGAAAATGAACTACATGATGGTGCCATGAATACAAGAGAAGCTAGAATGATCCGTCTGGCATCCTATTTTCTGAATACAGCCATTAATAAAGGAGCCAGCTGAATATAAACTGAAGACTTAGTTTTGCTTTTTTTTTTCTTTAAGAAAGAAAATTTGTTTCCTTCATTATGAACAGAAGTCACCACCAGAGTTACCTGTTTATCATACATGCTCTGGAACTCCTAACACACACTTTTTGTACTGTATACATTTATTTTTCCCAAACATATTCTCTAAGCTTGCTTCAACGCATCGTATTTCCCCATTACTGCCTGCAGCAAGCATAGTAGTTTTGTCTTGCTTCTGCACTAAATTGTTTTCTGAGTAGTTGACATGAAATATTGCCCAACAGATAGGAAATTCTGGCAGCCACAGATCATAAAGACAACTGCCATTCATCACCTGCAGTCTGGAAATAAAAATGTCATCTCCCAACCAACTCAATCCAACCATTGTGGAAACCTACAAATGCATAAAAATGTAAGAAATAACCATGTTACATATTTTTCTCATGATGATGCACATTAGCAGGTATTATATTTCAATATACACACTATAAATTTAAACATGGAAAACGGATCAGAACACAGTGTCAGTCACGATAAATGCTTACAGCATTGCAGACTACAACTCAAACTGCCAAACACCCGGTCCTTTTTCCACAGAAGCAGTAGGTAATCATAGCCACACTATGTCAACATGAACTAATTATTTTGAAAGCTTCTTTATTTCCTTGGGGTAACATTTCTATGTTTGTGCTTGAAATGCACAAGATGTCAATTATGGTCACCTTTCCAGAGTGTAAAGCATGGACTCAGTCATGCCAACAACTGAAGGAGGATCTTGAGAACTTCCCAGTCATCAGCCATGAGTCTGTGTTCCAAAGATAAATAGCAGCAAATGAGTATCAGTTTTTATTTTTGAGATTTAGGTGCTGAATATCCTCTTGTATTTGTCAGTGATACTCAACACCACCCTCATTCTTATGGATACATATACAAAACATTTAAACTCTGTTCTCTCACTTGAAAAGTGAGAGAGGTCACAGGGAATGTCAAGATAGTTTCATCCTGTATGTTTGCTCATGTGATGACACAGAAACAGGAAGCTGCTACACATCTCTCTACAACTTGGTCCTCAAGAGGAACACTTTCCGGTTTTGCTTTTCAACATTAGCAAGTAGCTGTAGAAGAACCGTCCAGGTGATTAGGACCACAGTGTGATGGGCAAGAAACCATTCTACTGCCAAAACAGTCCAGATTAAATAAGCCTCTGAAAGGTCTTCAAATATAACATTTATCCAAGCAAAAACAGTGTTCTGTGCTGACAGAAAATGTTTTTAAGGAATCACAACTCCTCATAATAATAATAATCAGGAGACATGCCAGTTCACAGATTATACTTCTGAATGCTTGAAGTAGTTCCAAATGCTTCTCAATTATACTTCTGAATGCATCAAGTTCTCACTTAAAATCTTTACTCAAGAACAGATGTCAGTTAGCAATAAGTAGGACTGCAGTAATATAAGCTGGTCAAAACTTTCAAAACCCAACTGGCTAGAAGGTCCAGCAGAACACCCCAGCAACACAGGCTACCCAAAATACTTATCTTACCTCCCCCCCACTTTTTACACAGCTTTCTCAATTTCAAACCCAACTCACATCACTTATCTGTAGCTTAAAAGTCCATAATGACTAAGTCTTGGATGAAAAACAGTCTTCTCAAGCTTGAGCATGAGCACTGTGTGGTTAACCATGCTTTTCTTGCACATCCAGCACGACCAAAGCTCACCTGAGAGGGAGACAACATTCTCCTAGTGTTCAGAGGCAGCATGGGCCATCACAAACCACCTCCTATACAGTGTGCAAAGATGATATTTTTATCCTAGATCTCTAACAAATAAGTGGCAACCTTATTTTGGCAAGAATTCAAAAGATAAACAGAAGACGTCACCTGGCACATCCTTCCAACCAAGGAAAGGAGGAAGGAAAAAAAATAATCTTAGAAACATAGAATGGTTTAGGTTGGAAGGGACCTTGAAGATCATCTGGTTCCAACCCCACTGCCATGGGCAGGGACACCTCCCACCAGCCCAGGTTGCTCAAAGCCCCATCCAACCTGGCCTTGAACACCTCCAGGGATGGAGTTACCACGACTTCCTTGGGCAACCTGTTCCAGTGCCTCACCACCCTCAAAGTGAAAAATTTCTTCCTAATATCTAATTTAAATTTACCCTCTTTTAGTTCGAAGCCATTCCCCCTTGTCCTATCACTACATGCCCTTCTAAAAATCCTTCCCCAGCTCTCCTGTAGGCCCCCTTTAGGGACTGCAAGGAGCTCTAAGGTCTCCCCAGAGTCTTCTCTTCTCCAGGCTGAACAATCCCAACTCTCTCAGCCTGTCCTCACAGGAGAGGTTCTCCAGCCCTCTGATCATCTTTGTGGCCCCCCTCTTGGACACACTCCAACAGGTCCATGTCTTTCCTATGTCGGGGGCTCCAGAGCTGGATGCAGTACTCCAGATACGGTCTCACCAGAGCAGAGGGGAAGAATCACCTCCCTAATTAAATCAACAGTGCTAAGTAAAAACATATTGACTGGACATCTTTGGGGGAAAGGTGGTTATAGCCTCCTTTATGGGAGTGGTCTATTCAGCTCTTGGTTTCAAGTAAGATGACTACTTGACTAATGAAACAATAAAACAGAGCAAACATGCCAAAGGCAGTCAGCACCCTCAACAACTACAGACTACATTTTTCCCCGTGGCAAAGAGGAAAAGCGTCCTGTCTAACAATACTGCCTCTTTGACAAAATAGCTCACTGTTAGCCAACATAGCAATGCTGCCTGCACAAGGCATTCAGTCACTGCTGGCACAAGTGGACTCTCCACTTCTCCAAAACTTACACAACCAGGTCTTCTGCTGGCCACATCCCGGTGCCAAAGCAGAAGGCAAGCCTCCTGACAAGTATGGCTGCCTAACACCCATCTGCACTGACTTTAAGCAAAGGAAGTCTTCAGCTACTCAGACTCTTTCTGAAGTTGGCAATTATAGGTAACTAAGGCCCTCTGGGAACCCTACAAAAAATAAAATAAAAAAAAAAAAAATCAAGGAAGAGAGTGGAAAATATACTGAAATTCTAGCATGTCTGTGTCTTCAATAGAAATAACCAAGTGTCAGACACTCGTCCAGCAAAGAGCACAATTTCACATTGTTGGTAATTTGTTTAGGATATTACAATACTGTCAGAATCCAGTGACCTTTCTGTAGTAGCCAGAAAAAGACACAAACCAGACATAAAATAAATCCCATGAAAAACACATTTAATAGCTTATAAAATGAAAAAAAAAAAAATCATTCATGGGATAACTGAAATCCTTGCATTAACTCTCAAGTTATTCAGGAAGCCTTGCTGAAACTTGCAGCAGACATGGAGGGACAGAGTCCAACATCAAGCAGCAAGAGGAGCTTGAGTTGTGTGCCATGCTCCATATAAAGGTGTCTTCAGGCAGGTTTTAGGTCAGTTCAGATTAAAAGTAATTTATTGGAATGTGAACCCTGGAAAGTTGCGTGGCCTCTAGAAGCATCTTGCCAGCAGAACTGCAGTTATGTTCAAAACTGAGATTTTGCTTTTCCAATTTATCATAACAGACAGTTGCTAGATGCCTGAAACAAACTTTGTTGGTACTGTTATTTCCACTTGTACATCTATCAAAAAAAGCACAAAGTTGTCTCTTATAAAACTAAGCTAACATTATGTATGAATACATACACACAGAGTTAAAGGTATTTAGTTTCATAGCAGACAGAAGCTTACACTAGAGACAAAAGACAAACACAAGACAATCTTATCCTTGTAGCTATCGTTTTTCTTCACAACTATCTCAAAATCAGGTGTTGGACTGAAGGAGAAAGCTCCTTCCAATTGGTTTCCCCCAGAAACTTTCCTACAATTTGTGAGATATAGAAGTTCCATCTGTTTTAATAGTAATACCATAGTATACATTTGGCCACTGAAGACAGATCTTAACACTGAAAAAGTACTTCAGGTGTTTAACTGCAGAACAATGAAAACACCTCCATAAGAGTTAAACATAAGTAGTGGTTATAAGAATGGTTTTTTTCCCACTTCAACACCACATAATTCCCTGTTACCCTGAGTCACTGATGACAACCCATACGCTCAATTAAGGAGACCTGGTAGACTCCCCATTGCCCTTAAAATTCTAGTCCCTGCTTCCAAAACTTCATGACTTTTGTCCTACAAAGCTCTCCTGGCAAGACACATACGAGGTGAGCACAAGGGTTTGGCAACCGAAGACAAATCCCTCCTGGCCAAGAGCCTCCACTGCTCTGCAGCTAGGCTCCTTCTGCGCTCTGCATCTGCTCCCGTGATTCACTCTCCTGTTTACACAATGACCCGTGATGCCCATAATAACCAGTTCCCAAGGATCAAAGTATTCTTTTGGGGTACAGATGTGGGTTTGGTCTTCCTCACATCGAGTAGGGAAGCGCCTCCCACTTCCCAATATCAGGGAAACCACTCTGACCGCTGCTCTTGTGCAACAAGGTACTTCCCTTCCTTTCAGGCCCCAGTAGCCATTAGGATGAGAAGCAGACTAGGGAATGAACCTTGAACATATGGAAACATACAGTATTTCCTTCTTTCCTTCTCATGGTGCCCAAGACAGCTACATCACCAATGGAAAGTGAGAAACCTGCAAAGTTGCACTTCCGAGATAGGAGAAGGACCTGGGGGTGCTGATTGACGAGAAGCTCAACATGAGCTAGCAATGTGCGATTGCAGGCCAGAAGGCCAACCGTATCCTGGGCTGCATCAGAAGTGTGGCCAGCAGGGTGAGGGAGGTGATTCTGCCCCTCTAGTCCACTCTCATGAGACCCTACCCAGAGTACTGCATCCAGCTCTGGAGTCCACAACATAAGAAGGACATGGACCTGCTGGAGAGTGTCCAGAGGAGAGCCACGAGGATGATCCGAGGGCTGGAGCACCTCTCCTATGAGGAGAGGCTGAGAGAGTTGGGGCTGTTCAGCCTGGAGAAGAGAAGGCTCCGGGGAGATCTTATTGTGGCCTTCCAGTCCCTAAAGGGGGCCTACAGGAGAGCTGGGGAAGGACTTTTTACAAGGGCATGTAGCGATAGGATGAGAGGGAATGGCTTTAAACTGGAAGAGGGCAGGTTCAGATTGAACATTAGGAAGAAGTCTTTCACTTTGAGGGTGGTGAGGCACTGGCACAGGTTGCCCAGAGAGGTTGTTGAGGCCCCATTCCTGGAGGTGTTTAAGGCCAGGCTGGACGTGGCCTTGGGCAACCTGGTCTATTGGGAGGTGTCCCTGCCTATGGCAGGGGGGTTGGAACTCGATGATCTTCAAGGCCCTCTCCAACCTAAACCATTCTATGATTCTATAAAAATGTCCCAAACATGCAATATGAATGTCAGGTCCCTAACACCAGCAGTATCCCCTCTACAGATCCACTCATAGTGCTCTTCACCACTTGCTGCTTTGCACATAGCTGAAATCTGCCATAAAACCACTTCCTAACAGAACGCATTAATAATGCACGGCCACTGGATTCCTGTCAACTCTGATGGAAGGGATGCAATTCCAAGCTATTAAGAGACTGAACAAGGAAAGAGTAAGTTTAACTAACAGAGATCATGCAGTCTGCACATATTTTACAGGACAGTTCACCACAGCTTTCAATAAGTCAATAGTTTTAAGTCACACGATACAGAACAGCAGACACTTAGCTGTGCCATGAGGAGCCATCACATTCACACTCCACGTGGAGGACTTGCAAAACAGTTGCATCACGAGGACTACTGAAAAAGTGTTAAGTATTACAAGTAAGATGTTCTGTCTTCAGTAGCTCAAAAGGAGGCCAGGCACCTGCTGTATGGCCTCGGAAACAGCAGTGACACATAGCAGAGACATTTCTACCTGTGCCTACTCCCACGTGAGCCATACCAGTCGTGCCAGCTCCAGTCCTGATAAACAGCTCTGTACCAAAGCAGTCACATTGCTCCTGAAGCTTTGATTCTGTATATGCCAGCCAAGCAAAATTCTGCTGCCACAAGGAAGGGATGGGGCAGAGGAGATACTCTGCAGTTTAAGATAATGCCTATCTTGTATTTTCATGTATTGACTTAAGGTCTTGTTTTAAGCAAAGTGCCCTGAGCCATCAGGATTCTTTCAGTAGTTTCTAATAAAACAACATAATGCCAATGGAATTGAAAGATGTTCATGTCATTCTATGTACGTTTTCTTTTAAGCACATACAATTACCCCCCGTTTTGCTGTAAGCTGATTATTCCAGCAGTAGAATCATAAAATGCTTTTGGTTGGAAGGGACATTAAAGATCATGTAATTCCAACCCCCCTGCCATGGGCAGGGACACCTTCCACTAAACCAGGTTGCTCAAAGCCCCATCCAACCTGGCCTTGAAGTAGATTATTTCAAAGACAGAGAACCTAAATCTGTAAAATTGATTAGCTGAGCAAAAAACCATTGCTTTCAAGCAGTAAAGACACCTTCAATAGAAAGAAATACACACTGTTGGACCCAAGATGATTCTACATAAAACCAGCTCAGTTGCGTCTACCCAAACTCTTGGAGCACCACGACCACTCTGTTGCCACCCAGCAGGGACTTAATTTGGAACCCAACACAATTTGCTCGATTTGAAGCAATAGCCTTCACTCGCTCCAACACACTCCCTATCTCAGAAGGCTCATTAGGTTTGATGCAGCATTAGATGAGCCATGGCACGCAGCCACCATGCTGCAGGGTCAGGCCAAATTCCCCAACGAGCTCTCTTTCCACTTCTCTGGGATAAGAGTTCATCAGACAGAGCATGATGCCCACATGGGCTCGCATTCCTGCAGTGCTGTGCCAGGGCAGTTCAGGCTTCCAGCCCCAGACCCTCTTCCTCTCCCAGATTAAAAAAAAAAAATTTTTATTTTAGAAGGGAATTAAAAAAAAAAATAAAAGTCTTTCCAATCAAAGACCATAGCACTGGTTATCAAGAAAATATTCTTCTGAAACACAGTGGATCTTTTCTATCACAAGTCACCACCAAAAAAGTGCTGGATATATGTCATGGTTTACAAGATCAATTAGAAACTTAGTGAGTCCTCTCCAGTGCTTACAGTAAGGGTATTTTAAACTGGTATAAAGATAGCTTTTAGAAGGGGGAAAAAAAAAAAAAAAGTCAGAATAAACATACACTGGGGGGAGAAAAAAAAAAAAACAACAAAAAAACCCAAACAACTTTCAAACATATTGTTTAAGTCTCACAATACCCAATATCTCATTTGGGCCTTTGCTTGTACAAACTTCAGCATCAGCAGCCCAGCTACTGTCAGCTTCCTGTTTTGATTAAATACTGTGAACTTCAAGGGAAAAAATTACCATTGGACATGGGGAAGGAACAAGCTGGAATAAAAGGTAGCACCGTTATTCCCCTGAAGTATGGGATCCTACCACATTTTATACTTTTTAATGATAATGGAGACCTTATTGCATCCTTTCAGTATATAAAGTGGGATCATGAGAGAGATGGACAGAGAATTTTTACCAAGGTCTGCAGTGACAGGAAAAGCGGCAACAGTTTTAAACTGAAAGAGCGTTAATTTAGATTGGACGTTAAGGAAGAATTCTTTGTGATGCAGGTGGTGAGACACTGGAACAGGTTGCCCAGAGAAGCTGTGGCTGCCCCATCCCTGGAAGTGCTCAAGGCCAGGCTGGATGGGGCTTTGAGCAACCTGGTCTAGTGCAAGGTGTCCCTGCCCATGGCAGGAGAGTTGGCCTGGATGACCTTTAAAGGTCCCTTCCAACCCAAACCATTCAGTGACTCAGACACAAAAATCTTTTAATGAGACTCTAACTAGGTGTTATACATACCATACAAATAAAAGAATATATGAGTAACTGGCTTCAGCATGTTCCGTTTCAGAGACATCCTGTAACTTTCACAGACTTCTTGCAATCCAGAAGATCTGTCAGATCCCTCATTGAAGTTTCTCACACTTTTGATTTTACATCTACAGCTGACAGGCAACTCTGCAGAAGTTGGCCAAGATGAAATTAATTTCAGCCACTGAACACTTCTCCCAAAAATACCTTCTGGCAGCTATGCCACTGATGCCACATGAACTCTCAGCCAGTAGAAAACCCCAGCCAGCTCCAGTTGCTGTGAAAGTCAGTGGTTAAAGTCAGTGATAGGCAATTTGAGTAAAGTTTTGCCTTTTTCGTCTTTTTTTTTTTCTTTCCATCCTGCAGTATCTGCTATTTTTCCTTATTCCTTTTGCAACTTGCTCTATGCTGCATCACGCCCTTCTAGCACAAACATTTTCTGCTTAGAGCAACAATCCCTCTACATCAATAGCTTGCCTAAAAAAGGGAAAATAAAAACTAAAATAGCCGTCTACCCATGAGACAGTTGAAAGCCAGGAGCCTTGGTTCTGTCAGCACAGAACTGGTCCATCTGGAAGCCGCCCTGGATCCGCCTGGCATTTTTAGATTGGGCAAGTCAATGGTGCATTCTCCAATAAATGACTCACCACACATTTTTAATAAAAGATTATGTCTGATTTTACAGCCCAGTAAGAATGGCTGAAATAATTATGAAAATGAACAATTGAAAACTGTAAAAAAAAAAAATAAAATGTATGCTTTTCCTCCCGAACTATTTCAAGTAATGAGAAACTCATTGCACTCTTAACAGTAACCATCTCAAACACCAGCTTCTCCAGCTGATTCTGCTACAATTAGTGAGATACTTTGTGAAGAAAATTAAACAGTATAGCAGAAATCCTGCCCGGCAGCCTGCCCTGAAGCATTAAAGATGCAAACCACGCATGCCTCATTTTCCTGCTCCAGGCTCCCATAATTTTCTAGAGTGCATTCTAGTGCTTACCACTGTGTATGACAGAGCACTCTGAAAGAATTTAAAGTTTGTCAATTTTCACTTCCCTAAAGCAAACCACTCCCACACATACCCTCATAATTCTACAACTGTATCCTGTAGATGGTAAGTCATCATTACCAGCCAACTGCAAAAAGCATTTTAGTCATACACTCCTCACTGCACGTACAGTAAACCAACTCTAGAAGAAGCATCTGATCATGTCTTTTCCATTATTATCAAAAATACTTGTCTTAAACTCAGTCACAAACTTAATAAATGTTAAAATTGTGGATTTGCTTTTATCCCCACAATTCTATGAGCAGGGATTGCCAGACTCCTCCCTTCATAGCAAGAGAAGACATGAAGCAGGAAGTATTAGAGTAAAATCTCTACCACCTACAGCAATTTGATACTACCTTGTAAGGACAGAAGAGGTCAAAAATGTTTCACCAGGGAAGTTACGTTAAGCAGAAAGCGATGTTTTGTGCTATATGCTCACTGCAAGAAACCAGCCTGGAAACGAGAAGTGACACTTGCAGGAAAGGTAGCAAATGTCTTCACAAGCAAAAGTGAAAAACTGCTATTAATTTAATACGCAGAAAAAACCTGGGATCTCAGAGGGCACAGGGGAATGTACTTTAAAAAAAAAGCACACCACATTTTCTTAAGTCATGACTCAGACACTGTTCCATATATAGATTTACGCCTCTTCCTCTGTTCCTTCCCTTAAGTTAATTTTATAACATCTATTTGGCAAAACATTCAAGGTGAGTTGCAAAACACCAAATTACAAAAGCTGCTATACCAAAGCCACGCCAAAAAGCTCTGAAGAACAAAATGATCATACCTCATTTAGATTTAGTTCAAACCCAAAGCACCAAATAAACAGTAAAAGCACTACAGGGTCAAAAACGTATTTATCTAGTGGAAGTTTTAAGGGAAAAAAACTATAATTAGCTCACAAAAATACATTTGAAGCTGAAGATTCTGTTGCTTATCTTACTTAGAATTTTATTAATAAAGTCATCCCCCCCCCCCAAAAAAAAAAAAAAAAAAAACAACTGTATTTGGATTTTATAAAAAAGTTTTCTTCCTTCAATATCAGGATCCCATGTTACTTCAATAGCTTCAGCTTCTCCTGCAGATTTTTTTCAGGACTCTTCTAGCCAAAAAAAGACAACACGATCATAACTCCAGGTTACAAATTCATGAGACAAGAAAGTCTCTGAAAGCCTTTTGGGTTTAAACCAAAAGAAAACTCCTTTCACACTCTAAAAAAAAATGCTTTGATTAGACAGCCTACAATTTGGCACATATCTAATTCAGAATGACAATTAGTATTTCTGCAAACATGGCAAGAATCTGGCTTTGAAATAAATTTATGGAAACTTAAAAGCATCATTCATGCACAAAGTGTTCCCTTCATCTTTAAAAACAGGCATGATGCAATAGTCTGAATGGTCACAGATTGGGATCTTACAAAAACCACAAAATATGCTTAGCATTAAACCAGGGACAAGTGTTCCTATCTGACTTCATGCTGTCAGGATGGTCCATACTAATTATGGCATTAATAAAGTTAATTCACTTTTTAGCGTGGACATTTTAGTCAATACAAAAAATGAACTGTTGATTGAAAAGCGCAGAGAGAAATCCTTATGCAATGGATTTTTACAAAAGCAAGTCAAAACCGCAAATGCTCAAGGGCACCCTACAGTCTCAGAGAGTTTTAAAGGAGATAAAATTGCTTCATTAGCTCGATTATGTTCTAAAAGTTAGGAGGTCGAGTCCTTTTAAATCCTTCTAAATTCAAGTTACAAATGGATGTTTAGTGTATCTTTTTAAGACCATGATTTAAACCTGCATAGTTTGCAATACTTCCAATCACAGAAAAACAAGGTTTGACAGGACCTCTGGAGGTGGCTTACTCCAAACCAGTTGGAGCAAGGCTAACCTCAAAGTCAAATCAGGTCACTTAAGGCATTATCCAGCTAACTTTTGAAAGTCTTCAAAGGATGGAGAAAAAACAGCCACCCTGGGCACCTTTTCTGGTGCTCAGTTCTCATAGTAGTTTTTCCCCACTACATTCAATAGGAATTACTGTTGTCCTAACTTGCAGCCATTGATTTTCATTTTTTCACGCTTCCGAGAAGAGCATAGCTTTCTCTTCCCCAGGCTAGACCAACTTCTTGCACACTGTATGCACTAGCCTCCTAACCACACTCAACTCTCCAGTTTGTTGGCATCCCCCTCGCATTTGAGGGGAAAGAAAAGCAAAACCAGACACGGTATTTTAGAGACAGCCTCATTAGTGCCAGGTAGTGGGGAACAAACAATGCCCATGACGTGCTAGCTACTGCCCTGCTTATGCCACCTGCCAGACAGCAAGGTTGTTCCCTCCTAGATACCGGATTATGCATTTGTCTTTTTGGAACTGCAGAAGGTTCCTGCTGGCCCATTCCCCCAGTACTGCATCAGCCATCACCACCTCATTCACTGCATGTTTTTTTAGGTACCTGAACACAATCTTGAGCGCTCGAAAGAAACCAGGCTTGCATGAGCATTTCTATGAAGCCTATTCTCCTGCTTCACTCCCAATAATCCTTCCCCTGTACACCCATTTGCTTGAAACATGCCAGAAGAGTAGCATCTCAAAAATATGAGCTGTACTTTTTTTTTTTTGTTTTGTTTTGTTTTTTGGCAGAGTCAGCACTGGAGCACCCAAATCACAGTCCTCCCTGAGGAAAAGACTTCAGGACTGCCCCAACACTCCTCTTTTAACCTGATGGTTGGCTACTCACCAAATATGCAGCTTGGAAGCAGCTACAGCATGTGCTGTGTCTTGCACAGCTAATTGATAGTAACACAGAACGATCGGTATTTGAAGAATCTGGGGAGGGAGCAGAGGCATTACAGGAGGTTATGAAAAGCTGTCTGGGGCAAGGGATACCAGTCACTGTGGTCAGGAGACAGTGCACCCGAACACAAGTTCACAGAAAGCCAACCCTCACCTCCGCCATTCTCAACACATTTGCTTGAAGTAGTAGTTTGGATTTCAGAAACACAAAGGAAATCCTTTTGACTGTCCCTACATATGTCACAATTACCAGGCACAACCCCGGTGACCCAATTACACAGACAAAAAGAAAAAAAAAAAAAAAAAAAGAGAAAACTCAGGAGGAGGGAAAAATCAGCAATATAACCTCAGCTTTTTAAAAAACAAAGGTCAGGGTTTACCACTTCAATCGCTGCTTAGAACTGCAAAAGCATGATATAGCAGCATACAGCAAGATCCAGCAACTCTGCCTTGATAGGAAATCAGCATGGTCTTCTTGCTGCAGGGAGATGGCAGGTTGTGTCTTATTCTACTGACAGCACATCTCATGTTTCATAAACAGCTTTATTTCACCTGCTATTCATCAAGCCAGAGGCTTCCTGTTACTAGTTATCTACCAGGGCAGGTTTTCTTGTACTACCTACACATTAGAAGCCATTTACATTACAATCCATATATATATAGTGATTCTCTCCCTGTAAGTACACAGCATTAAGATTGAAAGAGCAAACCCTCTTCCCACAAAATAAGCATCTAGTAAGATGATGAACACATGAAAATTAGAGGAAAGAATTTTATGCGCTCTGAATTGTGCTTTTACTTGAGAACAACCACACCGTTAATTCACATATGGGTGAATTCACCCTATAGCACATACAGGTACAAGAAATGCCTTCAAGCTCTCCTCAAGCTGCAAAGGGTTTCATCTGAGACAGTTTCCAATTTCCCCACTTCCCTGCATCACATCCTTACAAAGATACTGGTACGCAGTAAAAGCAGATCCTGTTATACTTAGGCTTCTCATAATGTGAAAACGTTAATGTAATGTTTTTAACTGTGGTCTTCCACTTCACAGACAAACTCTCCTTCCCTGTGCTGAAGGACGAGGTATATTTTCAGTACCACATGTAGTCTGAGTCAGGCAAAGGAAGCACCGTATTAGATTTACAAAAGCAAACCAGCAGAGTTTATAATAGTTTATGCTTCGTAAAAGGACTACATTCTGCTGTTTGCACTTTTCTGAAAGATCTGCTATCTCCTTATCTGCCATATCCGTGATGGGATTAACATATTCACTTTTGTCCTCATGTCTGAGACTTACTGCCCTTCGCATTTCCACTGCTCCAATTTCATAACAGCATCTCACTTTACCTGGCTTCAGAACAGCACTAACTCAGATGAACAGAAAAAGAAGTGTTGTTTGGGACACTGAGGTTTCAAACAAACAGCCCATGGCCAACTCCTCAGACAGTCATCTGGAACTGCCGACACTCCCAGGCAGCTTGCAAATCTAGCTAGATTTGCAAAGTCTAGTACTAAAAACACCAAACAAAATAATATTCTTCACTTAACCACTTAGGAAACCAAACAGATGGGCTTTGCTTTTCAGGAACAGTTGCTTTAGTCATTTCCAGAGAATACAGTTTCATACACCTAATCCAACAACCTAATCTGAGGAGGAAGGAGTGACCCCACATGCTCTCTCCCTACTCATTCCCATACCACTGCCTCTTCCCTTGTGCTGGTCTCACAGTTGTGCTGCTCCAGGGTGTGCCGGTTTAGTTTGCTGCCAAATCAGCCAGCTGGTTCTCTTCCAGTTGGATTCAACTCTGGCCAGTGTCTTGAACTAGATCATCCCATGGACACATGATCACTAAATCTGCCAAAAGGAGAGATTAAAGAACACACTGCTATGGGCATCATCCAGGGGACTGACCATATCAAGAAATGATGGATCTAGCACTTCCCTTGGCAATTTGTTCTAGTAGTTAATAACTTCCCCAATAGAAACATTCAGATGTTAAAATAAGTGCAAACAGCAGTGTAATTTACCTTAAGTTTTAGGCAGGCTTATTCTAGTTACTTCTGCATTTATTGATTTATGACAGTACTAAATAAGCCAAGCTCCATAAAAGCATTTAAGTGATGGAAACAATAAAGTCCAGCCCAGCTGCAGAAAATCAGAATATAGAAGGACAAAGGCGTATTTTTTACATACTGTGCTCGGGTTGCTTCTCAAAACATACACATTACTGAGGACAACAAAAACCAAAATCCACAAAAATACAAAAAGCACCTCAATAACAAGTTCTAGATGTTTAGGAACTATCTTCTCTTTAAAAGTATTAATCCAATTTAAAAAGAAATGTGAGTTAAGAGGCACAGTTTTAAAAGGACGCTTGGCTGGCTTAAAATGGATGGGGGAGGATGACAAGGAGTTTTAAAAGGCATTTTAAAGATCAGGAACAAGAAAGCTGTGAAATGTTTGCTCAATCATGAACACTTAGGAAGAGCAATTAATGTAGACACTCAAACGAAAATGCTGAAATTTCAGCTTGGATTTAGTGCAAACTAACTGCAGGCTAAACCAGAAAAGAAGAAACACTCTCCCTTCCCTGGCTCCTGAAATAGTCCCATCCACTCTCCTGCAGAGGAGCTAATGACTGTTCAGTCAGAGTAAGGCCATTCAGGTTGCTGACATGATGGCAAACCTGGCACAAGAGTTTCTTCCATGCCAGCCAGCTTATCAGCTTACACTGCAGACTCACAACCGCTACAGCCATGGCAAGCCAGGAAGAGGTATCACAAAGCTCTGGCCCTTTTTGGCAGCTGCCTGAAGTTATCTCTGCTGAAGCACAGTGGGAAACTGCACCCACAGGATGACTTCAGTATGAGAGAGATTACATGCAAACCAACCTTAAAATAAATCCTTTCATAACTAAAGATACGAGTTCAGAGTTAAGTGATGTGATTCTCCTTTACTAGATAGTGAAAGCTTCGTGAAACTAGTGGTTTCATTTCTTCAAGCAGCAAAGATGAAGATTTTTCTCCACCCAGTCCCAAAGATGCATTGAGTGGAAATGACCTGAACCATTCTGAGAAGTTTCTTTAGTGTTCTGCTTTTGTATTTTTCCTGAAATATGAAGAAACAATGCAGCTTGAAAAAAAAAAAAAAAAAAAAAAAAGAAAACAAAACCAACTACACGGAACTAAGGTGAACTGGTATGTTGCAAATAAATCCACAATTGAACTAAAGAGCTAAAATGGGAAGACTATAATTTCTATCTGGTATGACTTCGATGACTGCTGTAAATGTGCTGCAGCTGACAGCACTGTGAGCTGTATCCTCACCCTCTTCTGCTCCCATTCACTCTTTTGCAACCACTCATGGTTGGGTTTCTCAGAAATTTTCATTTCTCAGTTTCTGGAGGGCCACCCTGGCTGAAAGCTAATCCAGGAAGACAAGGAAATTGTGGAAAAATCATCTTGTACAAGAAAGGGAAGAGGACAATACTCAGTAGCCAGAGGTATGCATAGGTGGAGACTTTATTTCAGTGCCAGATTAAAAAAGATCAAGCGACATATACAGTCAAAAACATTTGACTAAGACTGACCACTTAGTAATTTTATCCAAGAGTTAGAAACTGATGACTTAAGAGTCTTCTTAAATGGTAAGTTAGGCAAGTTTCCAGGAACTTTGGCAAAACTGCCTTCTTAATTTAAAACTAAAATAAAAATCATTAATAACTTAAATCCACAAAAATCTATTCATCGCAGCTAAGACTCAGCTGCTGCAGAAGCAAAAAAAAAAAAAAAAAAAAAAAAAAAAAAGAGACTACCTAGTACTGCTTAGTTCCAAAACCATTTACGTATTCCTCTACTGTCAAAAAGTGTCATGTCCACGGTGATTTAGGTACCATTAAGAAAACAGCATAAGCTTAAGCTGCTTAAATAATTTAAAATAATACTTTGTCTGGTTGAAGCAATAAATGTTATAAAATTCATTTTGAGTTTCTTAAACAATAATGCCAAATTTAAACTCAAAGTTTACAATCACAGAGCTCTTTGGCATGAAGGCACACAGGCAGACAGATCCCCTCTTCCTTCTCCAGAGTTCAGCGGAGCGCTCCAACTACAACCCTCTCCAGCAACATCACAAGTCAGCACTGTCCAAATTGCTGAAATTATTAGATTCTAATTTATTCCACTGAAAGCAACCTTGCCTAATACCTTCAGCATGTTATAGGCAATATATATTTCTTTAAGAAAAGTTAACTTCATATTCTAAATTAGCTCACATTATTCTCTCTCCACTGTACATCATCCCAAAAGTGGAAAGATTTAACTCATTTGGCAGACAGAAACATACTGCGACTTCTCCTTCAGTCTGATTTAGGACTTTAGCAGTGGCAGGTCTTAAATCATTCAGGAAATGCAGATATACTGTTCAAAAATATCTACAATGCTTCATTTTCTTCATTTAAGATTTCTGAAAAAGCAACATTTCATATTGATTTTTATATAAAGTCAATTCTTCATCTAGCTAGAGCAATAAAACATCATTTCACCCACAAATACTCATTGGCATTAGTCAGAGAAAGTAAATACCTATGCTGGCATCACAATGTTATTCAAATGAATTAAGTTTACACTAAGAACTATAGAACAATTTAGGGTGAGAGGAACCTACAGAGGCCATCTAGGTGAACATCCTGCTCAAAGCAAGGCTAGCATCAAAATTAAATCTTTGGTATGCTTTTATTTAACCTAGCAAGGGATGACTCTAGAAGAGAGGTGACTGAACAGGCAGGTTTAGTACTTCAGCCCTGCGAACAACCAGCGTGACAGGACAGCTGGGTGCAATGCACAAGCAGGGTTACGTTTGAACCACCACAGTGACAAAGTTACGTAAAACTGTTTCTCATCACCACACAACAAAGAAGATAAGGGACAGCAGAGGCACCACAGGGAGCGGGGCACATTTGAGATCATTAGCGTGTTCACAATTCAGAGTAGAAGAGAAAAACAACGTTCAGGGAAAGTGTCAGGGAAGAAAAAGTTAAACATAGTTTAACTACATTACAAAATATAGGAAGCCAGTTCGAAAAAAAAGAAAAAAAGAAAAAACTTTAAAAGGGACAGAAGAAAAGGGCTAAACCCCTGAAGTAGACCAGAGACATGTTTTAAGTGCCCAGGTTGTAATGACAGTTTGAACTATCTGCTAGAAATCGCTACACCCCAGACCCACCAGCAACAAATTTCACCTGATCGACTTACCCACTTCTGTCAAGATGACCTGTCACTTCAAGCACTTTCATCGCTGCTCTTTCCTAACAAACCTTTTTTATGAAACCGGGTTAGGGAAATACCAGGCCAGCAGTCATACATGACAGCATCTCCAAGGAAGCAAAATGGATGGGAAGAGCAGAGTGATGACAGCCAGAGTGGGACAGACCAGGCAGCCGCCTCGCTAAGCCCCAGACAGCACAGCGTGCCCAACCACGCGTTTCCTGTGTTTATGCAACAAAAACCCACTAAGGGACAAAAAAACCTAACACAGGCAGACAACAGAGTGGAGAAGGCCAGTGAAGGTGAAGAGGCTTCAAAGGGAAGATCCTGCCTCGGTGAAAGAAATGCTCTAATAACTGTTAAGAAAACAAAAGAAACCAAGACAGCAAATATAACTACACCCCTGCATGGAGTTAAGTCTTGAATAACACATACACAGTCCTGAACAACTCTCCACAACAAGATAAAAGTGGTATCAAAATTAAAATAACCAGCCAGTAAAGACAGCCAGCACCTGGAATGGCTGGCACACAAGGAAGTAGATGGACAGAGACTTCTCAGGCTGAGGCCACCAAGTAATCCTCCACCATTTCTCAAAAACAGAAAGGAGTCAGGTGGAGCAAGCAGCAGCTTTAGAGAGAAAAAAAAAAAAAACCTCCCACTGAAAGGACTTATTTCCCCCTCATACTCCTATTCATGCTAAACATGGACCCTCACTGCCACCAGTAGGTGTGGAAGGCAAGAACCACATTCCTCTTTGACCCCCTTTATACAAGTCCCTGATGGTCCATCACTATCTATAAAAAAGGCCCAGTAAAACTGCAAACACCTTTGAGCAAGTCCTTAAATTACTGTTACCAGACCGTGTTTTTTTATAAAAAAAACATAAAGAACTTTCTGTGACAGACCTGCTTTCCATATCGTTTTCCTCCCTGCCTGCTCCACAGACAGGACTCTCAGCGCAGCAGACCTTACATTCTCAGGAAAAAAAAAAAAAAAAAAAAAAAAAAAAAAAGGGGGGGGCAAGAGCTGAGCTGGGAGAAACTCTAGCACCTTTTGACAGGACTTCTCCTCTACCTTGACCCAAAGCCAGTATCCATCAACTCTTCTCAGTTACTGTAATTTGGGTTCCCAGTAACTTAGGCACCTCTCTTCCAGAGGTCAACATTCCATCACCTTCCCTCATAGTTTTGTCTAGAATAAAGAAAATGATAATAAGAAAGCACTTTGCTCAATATTGCCTGTACAAGTGCAGTTGGTCTGTCATGATTATGCTCGTCAAGTACCCTAGGACAGAAGGATTGTAATAACTTGTATTTGTGATTAAGTCACTTTATTCTTCAGTAATTTACTGTGAATAAAGTTCAAACTGTACATAGTATTTTTAGCAAGAAATACGTAAGATGCAAACAGAAGGACTCTTCATCTATCCTACTAATTTGTTTGGGGGTGTTTGGAGTGGATGGGGAGGCAGCTTGTTAGGTTGCTTGGATTTTTTTTAAATTAGAGAACAAACCTTGAAGTAATGTTTCAATTGGTTCTTGTAATACTACTAATGAATACTGAAACAATCTGTCACTGTCCCTGTGACACTACATTGAAAGTATTCAGTCTGCCTATAAAAATCCTCTAGATTTTTTCTGTTGCTAACATGAAAGTGAAGAAAGCAAAAGGCTTGACAAGGGTTTAATGTTCGATGAACTTACATTTACATATATTTATACTCATTCTGTTAGCAATGAAGAAGCATGTCTGGCTTCTTAAAGTATTTCAAAGTTATAAAATTTTCTAAAGATGAAACACAGCAAATTCAAATGTACTAACTCATGGGAACCACAAATCAAAGCTTGCACAAGTTTTTGGAAATAAAAAAGGGAGAAGGGGAATGCATATAGCTAAGAAGACACTTACAGAAGTCCAGTAGATTCCAGTGTGGCAATTTATCAACTGTTGCTAAAATATTTTATTCTTAGTTGTGAAGCCATACAAAAATCTGTTAGGCACTGCAAATTCAGTTCAACTTTCCTGTTAACACACAAGTTGTATAATCAAACTATTTCTCAAGTAAATTAGGAAAATTATTTGTTATTGAGCCATAGAAGTAAACCAGACAGATGTCACAATACACGAACACATGGAATTCTACCTCCAATTGGTTATCAACCCAAGACAGCAAAAAGATAATTCAAACTATTTTCCCCAGAACATCTGAATACATTTTTTTCCTTTAATTAATCTATTTATTTATTTGTAGAGCCATCTATTGAATCCACATGATTAATCTAGTGCGGAAGGCAAAGAATTATAATGACAGAGCTTAGGCATGTAACTGGGCATTACTTTATATGGTCTAGTGTTTGTCACCTCTGATAACATCCTCTTCCCCATCTTTCATGCGCCCAAATGACACATGCTCTTGCAACATTAATTTCCAGCCACTACAAGAACATAAAAGAACCTGTTCCAAGGTATTATGTATTTCTGCCCTTCTCCTTTAGATTTCTCCAGAGTCATACTGCCCCATTCTTACTTCTCCATAAATCTCAGAAGCCCTTGAGTTTGTCTCATAGCTCAACAGTCCCCTCTACGCCACTTCTTACATGTAAAATCTCTTCCATAAGCTGACATAGAAGACAAACAATCTCTTATCAAGAGCCAGCTCTACCATGATGTCAGTAATAAAATAATCAAATAATGACTTCCCAAGGTAAACGTGAGGCCACCATGAAATATAGTGAGTGCAGCACTTTTTCCACTCTTATTTTTAGAGATGTTTTACTGTACGTTCCTCCCCACTTTTGGTCACAAGAAAGCAATAATTGAAAATCTGAATAAAGGATGACACCTTGATAGAAAATCTATTTAGAAAGCTCTGGGATCATTCTGCCATCACTTATAGAGGTTTGCCAGTGTTCTGGCAGAAAGAGTCCTATAATGGCCTATGCACATAAATTGTTATGGTTATAACAACCCACGCAATAACAGTTCTTGACACAGAATGTATGCACCCACTCAATTCAGTCGCCTCTGGAGCAGTAATAACATGCTCATTACTGTAATCAGAAGAGGCAGAGAAAGAAGCCACACTTAAAAGGAAAGGTAAGGAAAAAATACATAAAACCCAATGTTGTATAGTAATCATTAGTCATAAACTGGACTCAGTCCTTTAATAACAGTCTTATACAGTATTCCAAACCGTGTACTAATAACTCTAATAACCCAGACCTACCATATGTAAATCCTCAGGTATTTCACATTTCAGCATTACACAGTCTGAGTTCAAAATGTTTAATTAGCACACTAAACCTTTACACTTGAGGAACTACCATCACAGGCCACTGCAATGACCCGGGTAGACACCTCTCATTTGCAAGTAAGACGATACACCCCAAAAAGAAAAAAAACAGTAATTCTTATCTATTCTAAATAATCACAAGAAGCATCAAAAAGGGAGATCTTTAGAGTTTGGTTACACGAATTTCACTTTATATTTCCAGACTTCGTTTTAAGTGTGCTTTGACCACGCAAGACAACTTTCACCAACATGAAAACACTGAAAGCACATCTTTAGAATCAGGAGGAAGACAAATCAGGAGGACCATGTATAGTTTCACTAACTGCACGCTTGACCTGCACACCATGCACTTCTTCCTTTCATCTTACGCACAAGGGGAAAGGAAGCAAGCAAGCAAAGCTATACAAAACCCAGGTATGCTGCCACTTCTAAATCCCGCTCACCATAGGCGACAGGTTCACACACAGCAGCGTGAGCGCACACACACCTCTCCACGCAGCACCCGAGAGCCACCGACCACCACACGCCCCCCAGAAGCGCACTGAGCACCCCATGTCACACAGGACAGCGAAACAAGGGGATGCAATACGAGTGGAGATAACCGGGGCAGACCGAACGGGCAATGGACCACTTAGGACCCCAGTGGGGGAACTCTGAATACGGGAAGAGGGCTCTGAAGAGTGGGGGTTAAGTCTCTCTTTCACACTTCCCTCTGCAGAAGCTCTTACATTAAGAATTAGACCCAGTACAACTGATTGTTTCGAGTGTAAACCTGAACCGGCACGTTATGGAAACAGGAATACTTTGAGTCGTTGCACGCTGGTTTTATTTAAGCCAACACCTTGGTGGAGAAATGGGCGAAGGCACAGCTTAAATTGAAACGGGGAGAAAGAAAGAAGAAGAAAAAAAAAAAAAAAAAAGCCGAAAGGGCTGGATTTAATCAGGACAACTTTACTCTTCACCGAGCCGCTCCAGCCACGCTCCCTCCGGCCAGCACCGGGTCAGGGTTCGCCGTGGGGCTGCTAAACCTCGCTTCTCCCCACCCAAACCCCCGGAATCCCCGGCGCTGCCCCCCGCCTCCTCCCGCCCCGGGCCCCCGGCGCTGCCCCCCGCTACAGGCCGGGCAGGAGGCACCGGCACCGGCCTCTCCCGGCCCCGCCGCAGCTCCTCGTCCCGCCGAGGAGGCGGCACCTGAGGGCACCTGCCGCCGCCAGCCCCCACGGCAGCTCCTCCGGCCCCTCCTGCGAACGCACCGCCAACGCTCCTTCCCGGGGAGGATTTGGGGGGTTGCCCCGAAGCGGCGGCGTTTCCCGGGCACCCCAGGCCCGCGCCCTCCCCCTCAGACAAAGACCGGCGGAGGCGGCCCCGGGAGAGCGGGAAGAGGGGGGCCGGTCTCGTCGCCGCCGCCGCCCCCCCACCCGCGCTGTGGCAGCCCTTCCCCGCCGCGCTCACCCATGCTGCGCCCGCCCGCCGGAGCTCGGCGGAACGGCTCCGGGTCCCGCCGACACGCTCAAACCGGGTAGGGTGGCTCCATCCGTACACCTACGGGCGTGAAAGGGGCTGCTCCGAGCCGCCGGCGGCCCGGGGCGGAGGCGACCACAAACCTGTCCCCGTCGCTCGCTCGCTCGCTCGCTCGCTCACCCACCGCCTCGCCTCGCCTCGCCTCGCCTCAGGCGAGCTCCGGCACCGGCGGCACCGCCCCCGCCCCGCCCCGCCCCGCCCCGCCCGCGGCGGAGGTCGCCAAATCCCGCGAGAGCTGAGCGCCACCGCCTCCACGACGCGGCGCCGTTGCCAGGCGGAGTGACGTCATCGCCCGGCTTCACCACCGCCCGGCTTCACCGCCTCCCGCCTCACCGCCTCCATCACAGCCCGCTCCCGGCGCGGGGCCCTGCTTTTACTCCTCCTCCTCCTCCTCTTCCTCCTCCTCCACCGCCGGCGGGAGGAGGGAGCTGCCGCCCCGCTTCCCCTTGCCCCAGGCCGGTGTTCTGCCGTGCCTCCCGCCCCTCCTCCCCCCCCCCCCCCCCCCAGCCGCTTCTCCTCTTCCCCTGAGGAGACGCCCCCGTCCCGCCTCAGAAGGGGGATGGCCCCTTTCCCTTCCCGCACGGGCCGGGGTCCCTGCCGGCAGCCCGAGCACCCACAGCTTCCCCGCGGGAAGGAGTTGCCTCACGGCCCCTCAGCAAAACCTCCGAAGCCCTCGGGCTGCCCGCCATGCATCCAGGGGCTTCCCCGCCTCCTGCCCCAGCAGCCTCCCGCCTCCAGCCCTTACCCAAAAGCACCCACGCTGGGGTAGTTTCGGGAAGCCCTTTTATTTTTTTTTTTTTTTTTTGGGGGGGGGGGGGAGGGTTAGAGAAGCCTTGAGATTTGGGGTGACTTTGAGCTGCAGGGGCCGGGCCGTTCCTCCTGGCTGGAGGAGCGTGCCCAGGGAGGCCGGGGGAGGAAAGCGGGCAAATCCCCTCGGCCTTCCAGGCTGCGAGCCTCGGGTGTACGTGTGTGGGCTTGTGTTTCATTTTTTGGAGAGTTTATAGGGTGCTTTCTATTTTAAGATGTACTTGAGAAAGGAGGAAAGTGTTCAAAGCTATATCAGGCTGCCACTGTTTAAGTTTTTGTGGGAAACTTGGGAATGAGTGAAAACGACCACTTTAGAACTAAACCGATTTAAAGAAAAACCAGTGACCCTGAGGCTAAAAGGACAAGTAAACATGGTCTGGTTTTGATGAAAATCAGGGACTATAACACAGCAGGGCTTTCTGAAATGAAAATATCCTGTCTTCCCTGCTGCAGACATCCTTTCATGAGTGGTTCAAAATGAGCCATTTCAGCCAAGCTCAGGACAAAATTAGCCTAAAAAGAATGTCAAGTATTTCCAGGAGTCAGCTTTTGCTTAGCATCTTTCTCATGGAATATAAACAGAAAATGAGTCAGATAATGAGTACTGAAGACAAACGTGAAGTCTGAGGCTGTAAACAAGCATATGCCATATTGTAGTATGATATTTTATCGCCTTCACTGTGCTCGGAGGCAGACTGTGCTTCCATTTCTTCCGACAGCAGAACTGAAAACATACAAGTCATAGTAAGAATTTCCTTGAAGCAAGTATAGTGTTTAACTCTGATAAAGGGTCCGGTGATACTCCCCTTAAGAGGAGAATCTATTTTTTTATAAAAATACACCCTCTCCCAGATTTACAATAGTTAAGATTTACCCCAGATTTACAATAGTTAATAGCAAGAGGAGATTTGGGACAGAAAGGAAACATCATCTTTAGAGTCTGAAGCCACTCCCAACAAAAATCCAGAAAATAACTTCCATGAGGATGAATTATCCTCATCTGTCATCTCTGTAGTTTTTTTCCACTTCCTCTGAAGAGCTGCATGCTAAAAAAAAGAAGGATAAAGGATGCAAGGAATTATAAATTTGATCCAATATAGCGATTTTTACCTTTATAAGCCCTGCCGCAAGGCTAAGTATGCATTAACAAGAGTTGAGAAATAAAATACTTATAGTGTGCACCTTTATAGAGTGTCGAAGGAGCTCCATGTAGCCTTCCTTCAGGAAGCTGCTCTGAACTAGGGCAGAAGCTCATTCCGGTTTATTTAAGCATCATTATTACCTTTGGATCAGCCCTGAGTGAATACTCATGGTGACCTTTGGCCTCCTCTTCAATCTTGAACATGCTGGAGAGCAAAATCCCAGTTCTCAAATCTTACACTATGGACTAGCAAGATACTGGCTTTCTGAAATTCTATTTTATTTTTACGTGTCTTGATGTAAAAGCCAGCCAGGGCTGGCTCAAAACTTCAGAGCAGTCGGAGTACCAAAACTGTATTTTATTCAGAGCCCATCTGCTTTGATGATAGCGCACCAGCATCCAGCCAGTCCTGTGCTTTAGTCTCCGTCTCCTTTTCAGTACCAGTGAGGCAGAAATGGGATGGTTCCCGAGGGAGCCCCTGTGGCTGCTGAGCCCAAAAGTCTTTTTCTCTCTGGACGACTGGCTGCGATGCTGCTGAATCCATCATCTGCAGCCCTGTACAATTTTCTGGTTTGCCCATGTCTAAAGCTGGTCCTTCTTTGGGACTTTGGTCCATGAGTTACGTGGCGCTGAACAGTTGTGTCTGCCTCACGCTTCGTTGAGTTTGACAAGACTTCGCTGCAGTGAGTTTTGCAAAAAAAGCAAGAATCCACTCATGTGTGGCTCAAAGCAGCATAAGGACCCATATTTAGCATTTTTATATGAGTTGGCAATTATAATACATATAAGGAAAATACATCTGTGCTTGGCTATTAACTATCAACTCTTATGGCTCAACCGTTAAGCCACGTGACTACTTCATTTCTCTTCTATATGCTCTATGGCTGATGTCACATGCTAAATGGTTATTTACCAATAATTGCCTTCTAAATCACCTACAATGAGTTCCTTCCTCACTTTCCACTTTAATAAAAGCTGAAGACATTTAATTAGCCATTTTCACGTGGATATTATACAATGATTGGTATTTATGCAGTCCTTTGAAAATGCAGTCTTGCTGTTACATGGACTGATATACAGGGAACACTGGATCTTACTTTTTATTCAGTAATTTCTTTCAGTTCAAGCAGAATGTAGAGCATCAATATTCTGACTCTATGGAATTACAAAAGTGCATATTTGCTTCCAAATATTTTCAAATCCAATTAGGTTCCCCAAAATAACGGTGATTATTTTCTCCCAAGGTGGAATTGTTCAACACAAGTTTCAAAAATGAAAGATTAGCATTTTAAATGCCTTATGATTGAGCTTAATGGAATATCTGAATTTATTGTTTGCTTTTGGGAGAGGAAGAGTTGTGACACGTTCACAGATCAAGAAAATATTCACTATTAACATCAGTAATGGCTGTCATTTTATTTTACAAGACAAATCATTGTATAGAACCTGGTATGTAGGTTTATAACAAAATAAGAATGATACAATTTGTCACCACAGGAGATGCTTTTTTCGTAGTAGTGTACAGTGAACATTTCACTTGAACTTTTTGCCACTGTGGTAATCTTAAAATTACTCCATTACTTCCAAATAAAGAAACCTAAACCCGGAACTTTCAAAACTTCTCCCCCAGAGTGCAAAAAAAATAAAGGAACTGACTTTTTTTTCAAACAAAAATCATGTGTCAGCTGTAACCAAGTTACAGTTTCATGCACATTTGAGTAGCACGTGTACTGCAATAATTGTACATTCCCCTTTAACTAAATAGTTTGCTCCCAAACATTCCAGCTGAGTCAATTTTTCATGCTTTTAATACTCTATTGCATTTTTCATGACAGCAACTTCTTGCCCAATAATACCCATAAAAATTGAGTGGAAGCATACAGCCTCTAGAACTAAGGAGTTAAACAGTCTTGACTGTAAAATGTCCCCTTTTGTTTTCAGTAGCAGTTCCTACTAGGTAACATAACATTACTAAAAAAAAGACAGGTTTGTGTTTCAGAAGTTAAAAAAATTATTTAGATGAGAAAACTCCCTCTGCTGGTTTGAAGAAGCAGCAGATAACTTTCATTTAAAAAAATACAAACTGGGAAAATATTCATTCAGCACACACAGTATTTTTCCCTTCACTGCATACTCGGTGGAGAGTCAATTTGCTTGTTCCCCAGAATAAGCCAGGCCTCTTTAAACAGGGGGGAAAAAAAAAAAGAAAGAAAATATAAAAACACAGAGCAGTTGTTTTGTAAATAAAAACTGTATCAAAATATAAGTTTTCAAGGAGGGGGCAAATTAAGCTTGCATGCTAACATTTAGTCCTATTATTTCTTATAAGTGTTGGGAAGGGGGGTGCAGTATTTTAAGAAGCAAAACCAACTTTGTCTTTCTTTTCTTCCTGCCCCCTCTACAGACACGACATTATGAGACAACTTAGCAGCTATGAGGGCTCTTAGAAAGGCTGGACCCTTTGCAACTACAGCACAGCTCCCTCCATCCAGGTAAAGAGCAACTAGTCAGTCTTTCCTGCAGACTATTGCTAAAGCAGGATGAAATACTGTGTCACTACAGACAGCTGGTGATATTAAGGAATTTGGAGTGCTAGTTTTCAGCCTATCAAAAGAATCCTGTGCTAGTGCCATATTTTTCAAACCATGGACTATGGATCAGTGGTGATCTATAAGAAGTCAGGAGCTGGTCTGCAACATAATAAAAAATGGCCTTGTAAACCAACTGCACTTGCATTCTCACACATCGAACGAGCAAGCAACCAAAATGAGGGAAATTATATGGACAGTGGAAGTTTAATTTTATTTATCTTTAGCTGGAAATTGTTGTGGCAACACCACAAAAATAGTTTGTTGTTTATTGGTTAAGTTCTTGGTTGAAAAGGTTGAGGAACATCAGCCAGCAGAAACAAATTCTTGTCTTTTGTTTCAAATTTAACCACTCGACTTGTTTCCTCCATTACTGTCAACTTGTTAAGTCAATCCCATTCTCTTCTCCATAATCAGTTCTAGCCTGATTTTTCCTCTCATTCCTTTGCTTCATGGCAAAAACTCCTATGCCGTACTCCGTTTTGCTGGGCTGAGCACAAAACAGGGAGCCAGGACAAGTTTCAGTTCTGTGGCCTCATTTTGTTCTATAGAAATGCTTCCTTCAAATGGGGTCTGATGTTGATTAAAACGTTCCTGTAGATAACAGCTTGTCCAGTACTAAATACTTTCAAAATCCCGAATGAAGTATTAGAAATGTCACTTCTGTTGCACAGGTATGAAATAAAGGACTTGTAACTGTAAAATCTTGAAAGAAAGGAACTGGGGAGTGTAACTGAAATTCAGGCTAAGCATAGACAACAATTAATCATGTTTCTGCCATAAGGCCATTATAACAGTAATCTGAAAGAGTAGTTACCCTGATGGCAGCTATTACGTTTTTTCTTTGACATCACTTCTGAGGATTCAATTCGTTTATACTGGGTTATTACAACTAATGAATACAAAGCTGCAAACAACAGGCAGTTTGCGGAGAGGCTCAGTCCGCGTCATGCTGATAAAAACCATTTCACGTGGACATGTAGTCATTAACGGTATAACCATCTGTGTAACCAGACGTGTAGGTTCAAAGATACGGTATTTGATTTAAATACAGGAGAGCTTTCATCTCCACAGTTTGCTAGTAGTACATCACACTGTACTTAAGAAGCAGCAGAAAAAAGCACAAACTGTTCTTTTCGTTAGCATATTTATTTTTTTCTCTAACAAGCAACCACCTTCCTCTTTCCGTTTTAGGTACATTTTGCATTTTGCATTTGTATTAAGTCCCTTTGGCAGCCACTGTTTGGGATTTCCTTATATTAACATCTAGCACAAAGAAATCTCATCTTCAGGGTCCAATGGGCTAATGGTTTCCTTTGGCATCTGAATAAATCAACAGCTGTGGCTTTCAGCCATTTTGTCTTACCAAAATAAAAGTAACTGAAAAACTGCTTGTTGTAACAGTTCTCACTCCTGCTCTGAGAGGGGGATAAGAAGCCTTTTGGCTGGAGAGACGACTTCACACAAAACATACAGTATTAGCAATGCAATTTTTCCCTTGCTCCATCGGTAACAGCAACGTAGTCCTAATTGCAAGGACCGAAAGATACAAAGTTTGCTCAAAAGGTAGTAAGTTTTATTAACACATTTGATACATCATTGTTAATACTCGTATCACTGTAATGCCCACATGTTATATATATTAGGGTGTATTTCTGTGCCACAGGTAAGACGATGTTGTCAACTGAAAGTGCTTTTATATTCAAATGGCGGTCACTGATACCTGTACAGCCCCTTTGTGCTCAGAGTGTGGTGCCAAAAGCAGCTGAGCCACTGCCACCACAAGCGCAAAGTGTTACTCTTTGTCACTGAACTTCTGTTTCTGGCTCTCTCGCTCTTGTGCTCATCTGATGGTTTTACTCACTCAGTTCAGCTTCCAAATCCAGCAGGAAACTTTTAAAGTGGGGAATTGTTAAGTCTTCAGAGCAGTTTGGGCTTGCAATTAAACTATGTTCAACTGTGATTTTTAAAATTCCAAATCAAGGCAGTCTGTCACCAAAAAGACTGATCAGGTGCAGAAACTACACATATTAATTGCACTCAGGTAACTATTTTGCATATGATTGTCTTGGGGTTTTTTTGTGGTTTTATTGTGGTGGGTTTTTTTAATGGAAGTACAGCAAAGCCACACCCTGCAAGCTCTAGGCCATGAAAACACAATATCCTCTGTAGTGATCTGCTACAGGAGACTCCTGGGAGGCTTTTGGAGAAAGAGATGTGGAGTTACCTGTATGTTTACATTTGCCTGTGTTGATTTTTCTAAGCTGGCGATGCAATGAGTAGTGTATTTTAATCAATATCACAGTCTTCGATAGAGAGGTCAAGACAAAGGAGTGCAAACATACTTGTCTGTCACTTCATGCTGTAAGGTTAACACAGTGCCTCATCTCTCTTCATTCTCAAACAATGTAAGATTCATTAATTTTCTTGAAAGTGACACCCTTTTTTGTAAGTGCTATTCAGCTGCTTTTGAGTTTATAAACAGCATTCCCCAGGGGCAGTCTGTACATCTGTGGAATCGCCAGAGTTGACCAAATACCCACTGTTCAGAAAATTCTATAATAAAATACCACTTCCCCTGCCAATTACACACCCTCATGTTCAGTTACACTGCCTGAACTCTAGGATGTGTTGCTATAATCAGTAGGTGCTTTTGTAAGGTGTATAACTATATCCAGCAACCTACTAAATTTTACCAAAAAAAAAAAGTTAATTACCTGCATTTTTAGTTCTGAAAATTATCAAGTGAATTACAGCTGACAAAGCCATTAGGCAATACTGCAGAGAAAACAATGCCCAGAGCAAGAAAGGACATACATTTCTTCCTCCCCATCCCCAGACAAACCAAACCCTATCAATTTTGTTTGTTAAAGAGTCAGAATTGCAACTGGATCTAATAAATATGAAATATTTTCAGTTAGAAGGATTAGCTCTCATCTTAGTAAGGAACTTGTAACTGTGAAGAAAGGCCTCTTGGCAGAGCTTTGGTGGCTTTCAGTGATTATTTTTTTGTTGTCATGTAGAGTAAGAACTTAGATATTTATCTACATTCCTGCAGGCTTGTATATCCTCTCCCTTGGGGCATCAAAGCCTGCTGCCAACAATGCACATCAGGTTTTCTAGAGAGAGAGCAAGCTCAGCCTAACAACAGACTGAGCACTGCAGAAGCACCTGATTGCTTTATATTTTCCCTCCTAAGTAGTTAAAGTATTGGGGATTATTCATTTTGCCAGAGCATATTCCCACAAAAACAGCAGAAGATTAATTTTCTGTTTCACTCACTGGCTACAAGTGGAAATTTTGATTCTGTATTTCCTCTTTAACAGTTATCAACCTCTCAACCTGAAGAAGGACAAGAGGCTCCTATTCTGCTTTCAGAAACAATGAGGTTAGGAAAGCAAACAAGGTTGGATTTATGTCTTCACAAGTAAAATATTTTTCAGTTCCCATTTTAGATGGGACAGTGAATTGAGATTATTTCTGCTTTTACCGATTAAGGTGCAAAGTATTGTTGGCTTTTTGTGTGCAGTCAGAGAAGAACACCACAAAGAAATTAATTGTACAGAGTAGTTTGCTGCATTATTTGGGCTCACATTTGCCCACCAGAAGGTGCAGAGAGGGATATGTGGCAGAAAAGGGGAATGTGCACCAGCCACATTGTCTGAGTCGCCAGAAGTGTATCACCAAATATACTCACAAACCTGAGCGTTTTTTCTAAGAAAGCAACATAAACTAATCAGCTGATTTGTGAGTTGATTACCCATAGATATGGGCGTGGATAATTCATACCTGGCCTATCAAAAGTGGAATCCTTTAGCTGGCACCCTCCCAAAAACACCCACTCAGAGAACAGTTTGCAGACATGATGTTTTCTATTCTTTTTCACTTCTCCATCTGTGTTATTTCCAGCCCAGACTACTTGAAAGAAGACTTGGCCCTTCACATCAAATTCCTTCCTTTTTAGAAATTCCAGTTTATAATTGTTCCAGAGCTCCTGCTGTACTCGGGAACTCCCAATGTCTCTTCATGACCTTTTGTCACAAACAAGAATGAAAACAATAGTTTAGTTTAGATACACCAGTCTGCTAAAAGACTGTATTTTTTTCAGAGTGAGCTCTTAGAAAACAGGATCGGTCTGATAGAAGGACAGATGGCAACATAGGATTGGTCAGAGGCAATTTCCTGTCTCTGCCTTTTTCTACCCCAATAAATCAGAGCTGTCTCGTGGGAAATCAGAATTCCAAAACTTATTCTTGTTCCAATTTAAAATTACAGCAATTCTTGCAATAAACATTCTCAAAAACATTTGTTTCTGAAAAAAAAAGGTATGTTTCAAACATCCTATGGTTTTCTTTCAGTGTTTATGTTTGTCTCATGACACGTCAGTAACAACTGGATTTAGGGAGTGCAGTTCTTTTACACAGTTCCTTGACATCCCAGCTGATCGCTCTGTGATCTTTTCTTCTCAGTGCGTGAAAAATCCAAGTGCCAAACCCCCAGTGTTTTTCATTCTTGCTGACTAGCTCTACTCCTGTGTTATACTGGAACATGTAGTTATTCTAGAGCTAGTGGTCAAAAGGGACACAGGAACACCCACACATGAAATCCACCCTTGTAATAATGTTCAGAAAAGTGCTAATGTCCACATGTAATTTTTAGAAAAGTGCAGTGTGGCACTTCATGTACTTAAGTATCCAGCCATTTCAGTGACTGGTGGGAATATTCTTCTCAATTTTAACATAAAACGTGAAGAGAGACTCATTTCACCTGATTTCAGCTGCATGCTTCAGCTACTCTGCTGGTGCTGATTCATTTGACAATCTGTGGAAAGGCAGAAGCAGGCACTGATAGGAAATAGTTCATCAGATCCTAAAATAAGTGACTCAAATATGATAAAAACCCTGGAAAGGTGCCGGCATCTCTCTGGTGGTTGTAGAAGGAAACCACACAACTAGCTTAGACTTCAATGACTAAAGTTGGGTAAAGCGAATGCCATCATTAGAGTGGATGGATACATAGTCCTCTTGCAGCACCTCTGTATTATTTTTGCCTTTACCTTCTGCTATTAAAATGTCTTCCTTGCAAACAAAATCAACAGTGCATTTTGGACAATCTAGAATTAGATTTAGTTCACGTTTCTGGACATATTGCTTCATATACCCAAAAAGTGAGACAAGACCTAGATGCGGCTGCTTAAAGAGGAAGTCTTGAAGTGAAAAGAAAGTAATATAATAGTGGCCTAATCCAACTATGCTCCTTCTATTTTTAAGCCTCGGTGCGAAAGACAGTAGTTCAAAGTGCAAGGTCCTGCACTGGTCCTGCATTTAAGCTAATGGTGAGAAGTTACTTGTTCGAAAGGATAGATGTTGAGAAGAAAAATCAGAGTACTGTTTGGCTGTACCCACTAACATGATGCAGCCATAAAAATGACAGATACAGTTCCTCAGTTTATTAGGAGAGGTGTTTCCATTATATAGGGAAATGTTGATGCCATCATTTAACTGGTAAGACCTACTCTTGAAAAATGAATGCAAAAAACACATTCAAGAAGAGTAAATTCAGCTTGGAATAGGTACAGAAAAGGGCCATTTGAACCACATTGGAACGCGAGCAGTCTAAAAGAGGTTGTTTAATCTCACAAAACAAAGAGTGAGAAGGGAGGGATTTGCTCTCTGTAAATACATCCGTAGTCAGATCTGAGGGAGAGGAAATGACTAAAGCTTACAGCAGGACTGCTCAGAATCGATCGACACAACATGGCAGTGGATGTGCTTAGAGTGGAAATTCGAAAGGAAATATTACTGCAGAGCACAGCCATGATAGTCGGGAACAACATTCACACAGGAGTTTGGAGAGAAGCGACATTAATACTTCTCAGGAGGAAACTTGCTCATTTTATGTAATGGATTATTATTATGTGATTTGCTTTACTAGCAGGGAAAAAGACTTGATTACATTATTTCTGATGAAGATCAACTGATGTCATCTACCTGGACTTGTGCAAAGCGTTTGACACTGTCCCACACGATATCCTGGTCTCTAAATTGAAGAGACATGGATTCGACAAATGGACCACTCGGTGGATAAAGAACTGGCTGGACGTTCACACTCAAAGAGTTGCGGTCAACAGATCGATGTCCAAGTGGAGAGCAGTGACGAGTGGCGTTCCTCAGGGGTTGGTACTGGGCCCTGTACTGTTCAACATCTTTGTCGGCGACATGGACAGTGGGGTCGAGTGCACCCTCAGCAAGTTTGCCAATGACACCAAGCTGTTTGGTGAGGTAGACACGCTGGAGGGGAGGGATGCCATCCAGAGGGACCTGGACAGGCTGGAGAGGTGGGCCCAAGCCAACCTCATGCAGTTCAACAAGGCCAAATGAAAGGTCCTACATCTGGGTTGGGGCAATCCCAAGCACAAATGCAGGCTGGGTGGGGAATGGCGGGAGAGCAGCCCTGAGGAGAAGGACCTGGGGGTGCTGATTGACGAGAAGCTCAACATGAGCCAGCAATGTGCGATTGCAGGCCAGAAGGCCAACCGTATCCTGGGCTGCATCGGAAGAAGTGTGGCCAGCAGGGCGAGGGAGGTGATTCTGCCCCTCTAGTCCACTCTCGTGAGACCCCACCTGGAGTACTGCATCCAGCTCTGGAGTCCCCAACATCAGAAGGACATGGACCTGCTGGAGCTTGTCGAGAGAAGAGCCACGAGGATGATCCGAGGGCTGGAGCACCTCTCCTATGAGGAGAGGCTGAGAGAGTTGGGGCTGTTCAGCCTGGAGAAGAGAAGGCTCCGAGGAGATCTTATTGCGGCCTTCCCGTCCCTAAAGAGGGCCTACAGGAGAGCTGGGGAAGGACTTTTTACTGGGGCATGTAGCGATAGGATGAGGGGGAATGGCTTTAATCTGGAAGAGGGCAGGTTCAGATTGAACATTAGGAAGAAGATTTTCACTTTGACGGTGCTGACAAGTTGCCCAGAGAGGTCGTTGCCCTCCCCATCCCTGGAGGTGTTCAAGGCCAGGCTGGACGTGGCCTTGGGCTACCTGGTCTATTGGGAGGTGTCCCTGCCTATGGCAGGGGGGTTGGAACTCGATGATCTTCAAGGTCCTTTCCAACTCTAAACCATTCTATGATTTGATGATTTCCTAAATTAATGTATGTACACACACACATACATATATAAATGGATGTTTGTATGTGTACATGCACGTGCTGTATGTACATACAGATATGTTTATGTTTGAGGCATTCTGTGCTCAAGGGTCATGTTACTTCCATGAGAAGCAGAGGGCACAGGCACCTATGTACATTTGTAGGCTAATACAGTGCTTTGTACGGGGTGGACTTCACTATGACCATTTTGCCTTTGACAAATGAATCCAAATACTTAAGTGTGACTGCAATATAGCACGTAGATGCCAGAGCAAGATTAGCATTACCAAATCTGAGTGCCAGTGGTGGCAGGATAAAGATTACAAGGAGCTCTCTCCAATGGGTTATCATGGTCCTACTTTTCACCCTATTCCTTTCCTTTTCAAGGACAGTCTTCAGACTGTCAGAAGGGCATCTTTAAAGAGGCAGGTGGAGGTGCAGACCTGCAATAAGGAGGGCAGCTATCTCTTCTTCTCTAAAAGGAAAGGAAAAAAAAAGACTGAAATAAAGATCTGAAATCTTGTATCAGCTTTGGCTGGGCTCCCATGACATTAACCAGGTGAGTTACCACCCCAGCCCAGAAGAAATGCTTGAACAGTGCTATTTAACAGCTGCTGATTAACTTGTGTGGTCTAGTAACAAAGTGATAGGTGCCATACAGAAGCCAGACACTTGAACTATCACCATTTGTGCAAGCTGGTGGCCTGGAGTATCTGTTTCTGCGGCGCTGCCAATCCAGCATCTGTCACAAGTGTCTAGTTCACAGTGAGGAAACAAAGGGAAGTCCCAGTGACACATCTGCCAGCTGCAGTCCCAAAGCAGTGTCATAGGAGGGCAATAGAACGCTTCTTCTGCAATTAAAGTATGGGTATTATTACAAGGCACATAAAATATGCACAGGGTTGAATTTTACCTCTACCAAAGGCAGCAAACAGACACCAAATGCGTCTAATTGAAGGAAGCTCTGGAGTTTTGCTCTACAAGATCCTTGAAGAAAGCTGTAGTAGGATGTCATGGCTGTATGTGGTAACAGCATTGTAACTTCCATTAGAAATGATGATGCATGAGATGTAGTAATCTCATTCCGTGCTCCCAGGCTGTATTTGCAGGGAGGGAGATAGAAAAAAAACAAGAGCCATGATGTCATTTCACACACTAGCTTCTTGTCTTAGAACAGGAGAAGATCCTTATTCCTTCTATTTATTTTTGTAAGTACAACAGCACTGCCCTATGCAGTCCTTCATCTCCTACTCTTCTACTTTGTCTCCTTCTATGTGTATCTGTTTGTTTTTTTTTAAAACAGAGCTTATCCTCCCTTGCCCACTACCATATTTCTCCTCCTCCTCACCTCCACACACACTATTTATTTTTGTTTAAATTGTCTATCCAGTTTATTTAATTCTGTAAAACCATTTGCAAAAGAGATGGTATTTAATCCACAGGTTTGTTACATTTATCTTGCCTATTTGTAGGGGATACTGATAATCTTCTTTGTAATAGTCTTTAAGATGGTACTTGTTTTTGGAGGAACTGCAATATACCTGTTGCCTTAAATACCCTCTCAAGTCATTTCCCCAAAGAGGTTATAACAGTCATGAATATATTTTAGTTGCCTCTATTTTTGACTGCCTAACTGGTTATTTTATAAATCACCTGGTTTTCATATAGAAACTTCTGTGGCAGATTTCAGATAGTCTGGACACCAGAGCCCAGTCTGATCAAAGCAGCAGAGGGACAATACCAGAGCAGAAAAACAGAAAGTCCATGGTTTGGGAAGGCAAAGGAGCTCCAGGCACAGAGGTAGACCTGAGAGAAGATGAAAAGACAGGAGCCTGAGGTCAGAGGGAGGAGAAGGCTGATAAGGAGCTGTAGCAGATAGAGCAAACACGGGCCAAGCAAACAAATGCCTTTTCCAGGAAATGAGCACAAGTGTTCAAGAGGAAACTTACCTCATACATAGTCTTTGTATTAGCTAGATCTGACCTCAGCCTCTGAGCCATAGGCCTGGTGGTCGAGGTCTAAAGGAGAAGGGGAGCCACATCCAGAAAGCTCTAAAGTATTGGCAGCCTGGAAGGAGGGAGCAAACAGCTGGAGTCTGTGAGCAGGGAAGGGACCTAGGGGAACGGATTCACGGGCATGTTTGAGGCAGGCATCTGAAAGACGTTGGATTTTCATTTAAGTTTTTCATATTTGGAGCACTTCTGTTAAAAACAAGCAAACAAACAAACAAAAACAAAACAAAACAAAACAAAACAAAACAAAACAAAACAAAACCCCAAGCATGTGAAAGCAGAGGAAATTACACAGTTACTATAACACAAGAAAAACCTGAGCCAATCAGCCAAGCCAAAACAGGCCTAGAGTGACTGGTCTGTCTGATTTTTCACATAGCTTGTAGCTTTAGAGCATGAAAGTACCTAATTCAAAAAAGAGAGAGAAGGAACCATAGTTAAGAGGATCCTTTGGGGAAATTGGATCTTGGGGTAGAAACAACTGAAGAAGAGGAATAATGGTCAAGAAGGGACAGCTCGCTAGAAGAGCCAGAAGAGAGCAGGAGCTTGGGTTGGCTGAAGGGCAGTTCAGACTTGAGGCATCGGGTTCTTTTATCCTGGGAGGGAGATGGGGCTCACAGGCTGCCAGTGGGGTGTTAGCCCTGGAGACACAAACCAGCCTGCAGTTTGCTTGCCTTGAAATTATAGAGGAAGACTTCAAATTGTTTTACTTCATTTATTGTTTGACTTTGGGAAAAGTGCACCCGGTCATTACGTGCTATTCTGTTTATCTTTTCTCCTCCACCTTCAATAAGCTGCTATCATTTTAAACACTGTGATTCATTATTGTGATGGGAAAGTAAATTTTCCCAGGTGTCTGGGTTGGGGCTCAAACCAATCTTCGCAACAGACCTTCAGAGATAATCGAAGTCAGCCCTTATGGCTGCCAACCAGGGCCTTCCAGAAGTACTGCAGAAAAGCCAATAGTACTTTTATGATTTACTCGGCTGTTGGCAAAAGGCTGCAGCTGTGCTGAGCGCTGTGAAAGCAACACCTGTCCCTAAAAAACTTTGAGTCTGAATTGTGGGAAATGACTTGGGGCCACAATTCTGCCAAGGGCCAAACATTATTCCAAGAAGTACAAGAAAACAGTGCTAATTCAGCCCAGGTAGAGAACTGGAAGGAATTAATGAAACAAGAAGGATCCAGCCACAGGCAGGTTTTAGAAAAGCAGAGTTTAGCGCAGTGGGATCTGGAGACTGTAGGTTCCTCCTTCAAAATATAAACCACAGCCTCAGAGTGTAGTTCTTCTTACAAAGTCTAGTAACATTATTTCCCTACGACAGTGTATCACTGTTTTTTCTGACACAGCTTCTTTTGTGTCCCTGTGTTTTTTTCTACAACAGATATTTATAGAAATTGTAGTCGCAAAGCTGCCAAAAGCACTTCCTGTAAATTACATAATGCGTCTGTCTCCCTTCCAGTGTCACGAGGACCTATTCACAAGCTTCCCATTACTTTTGAGACCTTTATTTTACAAGACAGAAAAGCTCTGACTGTTGCCATACGCTATACATGTGCTCAAAAAAAACACTGCCGACAGGAGAGGACTGAGGCAGACAGTAACAGGCAGAGAGTAACTGGAATAGTGACTGAGTGGTGCAGTTGTTAAGGGTTTTTTTTGTTGGTGGTTTTTTTTTCAGATCTTTAAAACGTTTTCTTAAGCAGATTTTTCTTCTGAAGATGCTTAATCAGATTCGCCAGCATAACCTGTGTTGTGGTGTTGATTTCTCCCAGGGCAGAAGTGCCTGTGGCTGTAGCCTCCCTTTAGTGTTTATGAAAACGGTGTATGCTCCCACCTCACCCAGTATTTTCACGGTAAAGTAGCTGTGCAGTTTTGCCATTTAAATCTGGGCTGCGTTCACCTTTGGTTCAACCTTATGGTTAAGAAGGCCCCGGTGTATTCCCATCAAAATTAGATAGTTTAGAATACGCAACAATCTGAAATAAAGCTAATTTGCCTAGGTTCATTTTATATCCAACCGAGCACAAAATGCTTGATTATAGTGTTCGAGAACAAAACATGAGATTAAAGAATTGATGTAATCTGCATTGAAGTTAGTAAGAAAACATCCACTTATTTTAGTGGGAATGTGTCTTTGGGCCTAAACGTGAAAGTCGTCTGGAGTTCAAAGGAAAAAGATCCAAACAAAAAGTGTAAAAAGTGTGGAGAGCACGTTATGTAGTAAACAATCCCATGAGCTCACGCTGTGCCCTTTCTTTGCCTGCCTTTGATGTTGGAGCTCCCATTTTATTCATACAGACTTGATCCTGCTGCCTTTGAATATTGCGGGAAGACCTCTCATTGACTTCATGCAAGAACTGGCTTTGTATTCTTACGTAAGTTTTTGGAGCAACAAAGCAGTTTTGTACTTCTGCTGTGTGGTAGGATCCGAAGAGCAGAGGCAGAAAACAGAACCAGGGCTGTATTACTCGCAGTGGCTTTCTCCTCCAGGCAGGCCCAGGGGCAGGAGGGGAGCTTCACCTCTGTTTTCCATCTGCTGTCCTTTTTCCTCTCCCCACCAAAATGCCAAAGCAGACAAGAGCAGTGGTACATAAAGGGATCAGCGGGAGTCCAAGCAGGGGAAGGGTGGAGGGAGAGGGCTGTAGGGGTTGATATAGAATCATAGAATGGTTTGGGTTGGAAAGAACCTTTAAAGGCCATCTAGTTCAACCCCTCCTGCAACGAGCAGGAACATCCTCAACTAGATCAGGTTGCTCAGAGCCCCGTCCAACCTGACCTTGAATGTTTAAGGGTGGCGGCTGAGAGGAGGTGCCTGTAACATCTCCCACAGTCTGTTAGCCTGCAGCCTCCTCTGTCTGGTCCTGCATCCCCTTCAGGAGACCAGGTCATCTGCAGAGGGCTCATGAAAAAGAGCAGGGAACCCCACGCAGGCCCAGATCAGACTGATGCACAGGTTTAGCAGTGTCACAGCGTACAGTAACAGCATAATATTTTTGAGGGGGAAGGAGATACCACTTCACAAAATTCAAGCACTATCACCCATTGCGGGTATAAGGCAGCATCCTGCCACATCCCAAAGGTGTGGTATTACTTCTTGTGCAGATAGCCATGAACACAAGATGTGTGACATGCTATCTACATTTCATAATTGCTAGAGAAGGAATTTGACAACGTGCTTCCCCCAGGAATGGAAGGAAAAATAACTGCAGCCTGGAAAAAAAAGGAAATAACTTACCTTGTCCAGCTTACCTGCTCCTCACCACTCTTATATTCGGAAAAGAACAACTTCCCTTGAATTTGACTCTGCCTGTGACTCAGACTCCTGCCAGCCGCCAGTTGAAACGGTGGCCTCCACCAAATGAGCAATCACTGTCATAAGAGCCTGGGGCAACGATTAACTGAGGACAAAATCCTGCTGAGGCCACTCACAAAAGCAGACTAAGTGAGATTGGCCCTAGTCTGCACAGCTTGTTTTTGATTAAGATTTACAGTGCTATAGCAAGGATTAGGAAGTGCCAGTGGAGGCCAGCACATCCCAGCCCTGGCTGTGGCCGCCGCTGGTCGTTGTCCCACCAGAGATAGGAACCTCCTGGCTGCAGAGGGAACGGGAGCACAGAGGGATGGAGACCACAGCGGAGAGCACTCAGTGGGAGGGGAGCAGAGGAGCTGTGAGCATTACACAGCTCATTAGGGCTCTGGGACTTTCTGGCAACACCACACACTTCTAATTTAATTTGGAATCGAGGTGATTTCCCAACACATTTTTTTGCTCTTGAAACCTCTCCCTTAACTCCTCTTTTGTTAATTCATTAACAAATTAGGGTATTTTCTGTAGCAGATGAAGCAACTTGCATTCACAACTGCACAACACTGGTTTAAAAATAGTAACAAGAAATTTGATAGTTCAAATACAGGGTGTCTACTTGGAGAATAAACATGTCTCCAGTGTTAGCTCAGCTTTTAAAACAAACTAATAATTGCTTCCAGAGATAAAATATTTGCAAGCTATTATTACAACACTCTCTCATTAAAGGGAAGGAAACACAGCTGTCTCTTTGGAGCAGGCAGACAGCAACAGAGAAAGTTGGCTCCATAATTAGGCTTCAGGAACTGTCAGGTACCTGTACCTCTGACAGCTCAACATTAAAACCATATCAGCAGAGCATTCATCCATATTTTTGTTTCCCAAGCCACCCAAAAGAGTCGTGAATCTGTTAATTAATTTCTGAGAAACACCATGGTTCTGTCTCTGAAAGCAAATAGCCCAGGGAGATGTAAAATGTGTTGAACAGAGGACACAAGCCTGGAATTGATTTAAGGGCTTGAATATTGTGTATTCTTCAAAAGCAGTGGAAGGGGAGGGACTGTGTCAGCTAGCTCAAGTCCTTACACAGAGACGCGTTTTTTCTTGAAAGTGGCTGTTTCACTGCAAAGCGTCTGATCCTGCAGCTGCTAAAACTGACAGCCAGTGGAGCTGCTTCTTCATGCCAGGGCAGCTTGGATTGGGGACTCTCTGAAGATGACAGAGGTAACACATTGCTTTCTAGAGATTTCTTTATGGTTATGCAATACAACATAACCACTGACTCTTGTTGCCTACAGAAACATCCCTCATACACAGCAGTGTTTCTGATCACGGTTTTAGTTCAGCTTCTCCTGTTCTCGACATAATTTGGAACAATTTTGCACTAAAAATAACCTGACAGGAAAAAATAACCAAAGCAAAGAACTCAAGCAAAGTCATAAATCTACATTGTTTCCATCCCAAGGGATAATAATATTGTGATATGGCAATAGGCCACAGCATTAAACTGCCCCATATCTACGCTGCACACAGGTCACATCAGAGTGGTACATTTCTGTTCACAGAACAGATCTAAAATCACACAATCGCACAATCTGAAATTAACTACCAGGAGCTCCATGCCAGAACAAGCTCAGTTAAAATCATGAAGTTTAAAAAATGAAGAGCCTCACTAGCACTGAGGAGGACATTTGAAGAATGTAGCCTGCTTCTGAGCTTTTAGCGTTTTCAGTGTGAACCTGGTGTATGTGAATCCCAGTTACTCACATGTTTTACAGTAAACACTTGTCTGGATTAAACCTCTCTGGACCTAATTTTTGGCTAAGGGCTACTTAGAATTTAGAAATTAGGCAACTCTTGGCAGGGCTGATTCTCTCTGGCTGTGTAACATACACTACAATGTTGTATTCCCCCGTACAGAGCCGAAAGCAATGCCTGCCTTTTGTAAGAACCCCACTGCCCAGATCGCTGGCTCGGGAGGGAGACTTTGTATTCCAGGTGCAGCTTTTTCCTGAAATGCTTTGGATCCCACCTTACCACACTCTAATTAACTAGACCATATCAGCAGAGACTCCTCCTCCACTTCTCTTAAGGTAAGGCCCTTACGGGCCCATAAACATACACTGTATGCAACTGAAACACTTTTTCTGACTGGGAGCTCTCTATTTGGGACTGAGGAGCCTTAGGGAACTGGCTGCTGGCTGTTGATGTGAATCTATAAAGCCACCATTTGGCAAAGAGCAAAGAGAGACCTTTGGGAAGTTCTTACTGTCATCATGAGTGTCCTGCTGGTGGTTACCATCCCGGCGTTGATCTGGAAACTTCCCCTTTTACCACACGGAGAGTTTGGGCATTGTGAACTGGGCTCCTCAGTTCAAGAAAGACAGGGAGCTACTGGAGAGAGTCCACCAGAGAGCTACAAAGATGATCAAGGGAATGGAGCTCCTCTTATGAGGACAGGCTGAGAGACCTGGGTCTGTTTAGCCTGGAGAAGCAAAGACTGAGAGGGGAACTCATTAATGCTTATAAATATCTAAAGGGTGGGTGTCAAAAAGTGGGACCAGACTCTTCAGTGGTGCCCAGCGACAGGACAAGGGGCAACGGGCACAAACTAGAACATGGGAATTTCCATCTCATCATAAGGAAAAACTTTACTTTGAGGGTGCCGGAGCACTGGAACAGGCTTCCCAGAGAGTGTGAAGTCTCCTTCCCCAGAGATATTCAAAACCTGCCTGGATGCGCTCCTGTCCAACCTGCTCTAGGTGAACCTGCTTTGGCAGGGAGGTTGGACTAGATGATCTCTGAAGGTCGCTTTCAACCCCTACCATGCTGTGATTCAGTAATTCTGTGAATTCTGTTCCTGAAGCATCAGTTGCTGCCACCACTCTGCAGATCTGTCTAGGAACATGCTGTGGAAATCAGGCCAAGATCTTTAGATTCCCAAACTACTACCTTACCCCTATATCTGCCCTTCTACCCTCTTGTGTGAGGTTCAAAGAAAAGAGCTTTTCCACAGATGGTGGAATGCTTGTAGGAAGGTATTATTCTTCCAGGAGCAATACAGTATGGTTACCCTGGTTCTGTACCACTCTGTTATTTAGAAGGAGCCTCTGTACAGAGGAAGGAAGTTTTAAAATGATTATCTGCAAGGAATTCCAACAATTAGAACTCATGATCCACAGGAATTACTTGTAGTTTGTTGTGGCCCTGGTCTCAGTTGTCCTCCTAAAGAGGAAGCTCAGTGACTCACTGTTTGAGGTATAACATAATGATTTTTGCCAGATCAACTTCCAACAAAAGAGAGCATTTAGTGTAAACAAATCAGTTATGGTAGAACAGGTCCTTGACTAGTTTGCAGGACAGTTTATTACACCGAAAGCAAGCTGGAACGGTTCAGTCACTTGGGACTTCAAAACGTTAGTGCAAGTGTAATTTCTGTACTTGAAGCTGATTATTTTATGTTCCTTCACAGTATACAGGAAGAACAGGTCTTTTCCTCTTTTCAGAAGTCTTGTTGTTTATATAAAGGTTGTTATCACCTTCCTCATCTGTTCTCTTTTCTAGAATTGTCTAGAATTTTCTAGAATTGGATGAATTGTGTATATCTTTTCTGAAGTGTTTTTCCCAAACCAAGCACACTTATTCCATCTGCAGCCTTAGCGGTGCTACCTAGACTGGAAAGATTATTTCAGCATCTTACATGCCATACACAGACTCGTTGAACAAACTGATTCTTTACAAATCTGCCTTGGCTGTTATTAAGTAGATGTTTTCTGCATTTTGCAAACACTGTTTCGGTATTTTTTCAGAAAATGCAGTCAGGCTGATTAGTGACAGTTCCTACGTACCTCCCTTCCTTCTGTTTTGAAAGTATTCACCATGCTTACTCTTCTCCAGTTCCCTGGAACCTCATCTGTCCTCACCAACTTCTCAAGGATGCTCACTAACATCCCATCCTGCTTACACCAGCTACTTAAGCATTTTAAATAAACTTCCTTTTTCTTAAGTGACTACTGGAGGAAAAAAGGCATTAAACCTATCACCCATTATTATTTATCTCTTCCTATCACATGTTGGACTAACTCATATTTCTTTGGAGAATGTCCTCATGTTATTCTTCATTCCATTTCTTTGTTGTATCTTATACTGCTCTTCGTTTTTGTCCCTAGGATTATGCTGGTCATAGAAATTCAACCAGTACCGACATTGTGCCAAAATCCTTTTGATGCAGGACTTCTGTCACATAGTGCAGTAGCTTAGCTTTGGTTAGATAACAGTAAGAAAATAGCATTTAAGCAAAATACCACAGACTTTTTGCAATTATATCACTTCTATATTCTTATTCCAGGGGACAACTAGTCCTGTTCCCCTTGAGCTCCTGATGAAACTCTTTACATCTGGGGAGGTGAAGGTGTTATTCTGAGCCTCAGTAAAATAAGACATGAGCATTTCTCTCTCACACAATAAAATCACTATTTCAATGTGTGAAAAGTCACCAGGGAGATGCCAGGTAAGTGCAGTAAAAGGAGAAGGAATATTGCGTCTACTGTGTTGTAATGGCAACTTAGTTGTTGAAAGAAAATATAAGACTCAATGTTAACTGCCAATGGTGAAAGTAGTACTTTGCTCCAGGATTATTAACAAGCATGTGAGAGAAGAACATTTTCACCATTTAAAGCATATTTTTAGTCTATTTGAATGCCTGGAACCTAACAGTATGATTAAACAGCTGCTCTGGTTAAGGTTGGATATACCCAAACCCAAGTGTTTTCTGAATGTTTGCCTGTTTCCCACACTAACCAGGAAACAGTATTTTGACAGTTCTGAAGTGTTTCCTGTTTTTCTGTGTTACTTTTCATTTCTACTGTTTAAAATGTTTTTGTTTAAATAGATTGAGAGTTTTGACAGTAATTTTTGTAACATTTCTCTAAGCACGATTCAAAACACAAAGTGAGCCCATTCTAAAATATTTTTACTAACGAGCAAAAATGTAAAAATCCCAGATGCATGGCTGCTTACATGAGCAAAGTTTGAGCCACCTGGTATTTACCCACAACTGATTTTAATGCTGCACAGTTCTCATCTTTAAAATCCCCTTCAATCATTAACTGATTTCTCACAGTACAGCAATGGAGGTAGATTTCTTTCTTCCTGTCTTGCAGACTATAAACTGAGACAAAGCGATACAGTGAGTTGAAGAGTCACAGAGGGAGTCGCCATCAGTGCCCACATTCAGAGCATGATTTAATCTTTACATGATGGTAAAAATGGCTGCATCTTCCCTTTCACTCAGTTTCATCCATCTCTCTCTCATTTTCTTATCTATGTTACACGTCTTTCTCCCCTCGCTTTTTACAAAAGAAATTCTGCTTCTTTTTTCCATCTGCTTGGTCTCTTCTTTCCCCATGAAAGCTCTGGCCCAGGGGAAAAGATCCTGTGTCTTGCTTTTGGATAATCTCTTCATTTCTTGGCAGGCAGTCAGGTAGAAAGCAAAGCAGAGAGCTTTGGCACAAGACAGGGGCTGAGTGTTTGGTTGTTTGGGAAATTTTTTTAATTGTTTCTAGGGGATTTTTTTCCCCATCTCTTCTTGGGAATGTTTCACTTAGGCTGCCCTTTACTCCAGGGAGAGAATAGGAACCCATTATATTAAAGGCTGAGGTTTGATGTTACAGTTATTCACAGGAAAGTGGGACTTTCCTTTTATTGTTCACAACAAACATTTTCCTTTATAAGAAGCATAATAAAAAGGCAGGTCTGAAGTTAGGGAAAAAGATGTTTTGCCCGACTTTAATCAGATATGAATTGCCTGTGAAGTTTTACAAGAAGTATATTGTGTGAGCTAAGGAACACCAGCTGATACTTCCTTTTCTTTTTGGATGCATCATTACAAAATAAATATGGGAAAAGATAAAGTGTAAGTATTCTAATGTTTTACACACACAAAAAAATCCTGTTAAAAAATAACTAGTAATAACTTGCGGTGCTGGGTCTCTGCATATGGTCTGTCTTTGCTCTGGGTGAGCTGGTCTGTTCCCGAGTCTGTAGCACCTCCACGTGGGCTGAGCCAAGAAAGTGATTCCTCCTCTCTGGTCGCATGATCCACTGCCAGCCAGCAATCATTTCCCACATGCATGACAGCTTTGGCATGACACATCTTAGAGGTGTCCATGCTAACTCTTTATCGGCCAGATTTCCATCATTTGACGGAAATAAAATCCCTGTGCTTTTTGGAATCAAAACATGACCCAGAACATTCAAATTTCAGCACTTTCCAAGCCTTGAGTGCTATTAATCACAGACAAATTTTACCTCATGAGTTCCCATCCATTGCCACCATGCAGATCGTCCTCGAATTCACCACAGAGAAGAAAGGCTATTTCCTCATCTTGACAAAGTCAGCCTTGGCTGACACTGGGAACCTTCTGAGAGAGAGAAATGATGCAGAAAGAGCAGGAAAATCTTGAGGTCCCTATGTCCTTACTCCATTCCCCAACTCCTTTGCCCATGCTCCGGAGAGGCTCATGAGGGTAGCTGAGCTTTATTTTCTAACTACAGCTGCCCATTCCGGATCAGGATCACAAAGCCAATGTCTCCAGACAGATGCAGTCCAGTCTCAGAGTAGAGGGGTGGGATGCTCTGTGATGTGGCTCTTTTTCTGTATCATGGCTAGCTGATGGCATTAGTAGTTGCATTCGTGAGGGAAAAGGACTATTCAGTCATGCTAGCAATTGCTCTTACATGTACTGGTACTTAAGTGTGCACACACACAAACGACAGATGTTGTATGCTCATACAGGATGTGTAACAGTTGAAGTTTACATGATTGTTAATGGACCACTCGGTGGATAAAGAACTGCCTGGACGGTCGCACTCAAAGAGTTGAGGTCAAGGGCTCGATGTCCAAGTGGAGAGCAGTGACGAGTGGCGTTCCTCAGGGGTCAGTACTGGGACCTATACTCTTCAACATCTTTGTCAGCGACATGGACAGTGGGGTCGAGTGCACCCTCAGCAAGTTTGCCAATGACACCAAGCTGTTTGGCAAAGTAGACATGCTGGAGGGGAGGGATGCCATCCAGAGGGACCTGGACAGGATGCAGAGGTGGGCCCAAGCCAACCTCATGCAGTTCAACAAGGCCAAGTGCAAGGTCCTACATCTGGGTCGGGGCAATCCCAAGCACAAATACAGGCTGGGTGGGGAATGGCTGGAGAGCAGCCCTGAGGAGAAGGACCTGGGGGTGCTGATTGACAAGAAGCTCAACATGAGCCAGCAATGTGCGATCGCAGCCCAGGAGGCCAACTGTATCCTGGGCTGCATCAGAAGTGTGGCCAGCAGGGCGAGGGAGGTGATTCTGCCCCTCTACTCCACTCTCATGAGATCCCACCTGGAGTACTGCATCCATCTCTGGAGTCCCCAACATCAGAAGGACATGGACCTGCTGGAGCATGTCCAGAGGAGAGCCACGAGGATGATCCGAGGGCTGGAGCACCTCTCCTATGAGGAGAGGCTGAGACAGTTGGGGCTGTTCAGCCCAGAGAAGAGAAGGCTCCGGGGAGATCTTATTGCGGCCTTCCAGTCCCTAAAGGGGGTCTACAGGAGAGCTGGGGAAGGACTTTTTACTGGGGCATGTAGTGATAGGATGAGAGGGAATGGCTTTAAACTGGAAGAGGGCAGGTTCAGATTGAACATTAGGAAGAAATTTTTCACTTTGTGGGTGGTGAGGCACTGGCACAGGTTGCCCAGAGAGGTTGTTGAGGCCCCATCCCTGGGCGGGGTTTAAGGCCAGGCTGGACGTGGCCTTGGGCAACCTGGTCTAGTGGGAGATGAACCTGCCTATGGCAGAGGAGTTGGAACTCGATGATCTTCAAGGTCCTTTCCAACTCTAAACCATTCTATGATTCTATGATTGTTGAGCTTCAGCTGACTAATGCCGAGTCCCTTGGCAACAGCTCTAATCTGAGTAGTCTTTAAATTCTTAACTATTTAATTACCATTTCTGTAAAGTAGGTATTCTCTAAATTATACAAGGTATATGTGCTGTCTTCTTCTACATGCCCCATGTCCGTATAATATAATCATAGAATCATAGAATTGTTTAGGCTGGAAAAAAACTTTAAGATCATCAAGTCCAACCATTAACCTAGCACGGCCAAGTTCACCACTAAACATGTCCCTCAGCACCACATCTACCTGTCTTCCAAATACCTCCAAGGATGGTGACTCTACCACCTCCCTGGGCAACCTGTTCCAATGCTTGACAACCCTTTCGGTGAGTAAGATTTTCCTAATATCCAATCTAAACCTCCTGGTGCAACTTGAGGCCATTTCCTCTTGTCCTATCACTTGTTACTTGGGAAAAGAGACTGACACCCACCTCTCTACATCCTCCTTTCAGGTAGTTGTAGAGAGCGAGGTCTCCCCCCAGCCTCCTTTTCTCCAGGCTAAATACCCCCAGTTCCCTCAGCTGTTCCTCATAAGACTTGTGCTCCAGACCCCTCAACAGCTTCGCTGTCCTTCTCTGGACACACTCCAGCACCTCGGTGTCTTTTTTGTAGTGAGGGGTCCAAAACTGAACGCAGTACTCGAGGTGGGGCCTCACCAGTGCTGACTACAGGGGGACGATCACTGCCCTAGTCCTGCTGGCCACACTGTTCCTGACAAAGGCCAGGATGCTGTTGGCCTTCTTGGCCACCTGGGCACACTGCTGGCTCATATTCAGCCGGCTGTTGACCAACACCCCCAGGTCCTTCTCCACCAGGCAGCTTTCCAGCCACTCTGCCCCACACCTGTAGCACTGCATGGGGTTGTGGTGACCCAAGAGCACGACACAGCACACGGCGTTATTGAACTTCATGCCATTGGCCTCAGCCCATCGGTCCAGCCTGTCCAGATCCCTCTGTAGAACCATCCTACCCTCAAGCAGATCAACATTCTCGCCCAACTTGGTGTCATCTGCAAACTTACTGAGTTCATGAAGCACAGGGCACAGACTTTTCAGCAAATCTTGGGTTTTGTCTTCACACAAGCTTACTCTGAAATAATTACAACAATGTTCTTACATGTTCCTTATTACTTCAGGGAAAGTTCATGAATGAACATGTTTGTTTCTGAGAAACTGAATTGTCAGCAAACAAAAGAATTAGCCTGTAAGGGAGGTTGCTAGAGGGGAAGAATAAAGCTGATCTAATTTAGGCAGATATAGAAAGGTAAAGTTTGGAGGTGTGAAGAGCCATGGTAGAGTTTACATTCCTCGAAAGTCACTCTCTGTACTGGAGCAAAGTTCATGGAGAATTATACAACTAATGAATGAGGCGCCGAAGAGGGCAGAACTAATAAAGGATGAATTGACTCTGTGTGTCCAGAGGGAAAAAAACCACTAGTCAGTGTTCAGATTAAACCAGCTTTGAACTATGCTCGCTTCAGCCCCCTGTGTTTCGGCAGGAGATGTTGGCAGGTGTGTATTCTGATTTGTTTCAGCAGGATGGTCGAAATCACGAGTTTATTGTATAACTGCAAAAGGGGATAAAATAATTTCAAAAAAATACATTGTATCAAACCTTGCCCTTGCTTTTCCTCACTAACTGCTAAAGTGAAATTTCAAAAGACTCATTCTTCATTTGAAATTTTTAACAAAGTATCTGTGTCACATTTTGTAAAAAGGTCCAGATGGATTGTTCTCCAGCCATATGTTTGATGTTCCTGTCGTAAGGGATAACACACTAGTAAAATCTTTGTTTTAGGGATTAGATGATATAAAAAATAAGCATCTATTATTCATACCATTTACATATGCCTGTGGTGCAGAAGAATTTGGGCTATGCTGACAGCTGATGGTAAAGTTTGCATCATACATGTTTTTAGTGCAAATGCTTGCATGTACAAATGCACTTCTAGAAATTCAATTTTATGAGTTCATGTCATTTTGAAATCTTCTTTCTAATGTATATGTTCTGGTATAATTCAGTCAAGTAAAATTGGAAGTAAAATCTCAAAAAAGCATGAAAAACATTATTTTTTTTATTATGAAAATATTTTCCTATTCAGAATGATTTAATAAACTCATACCAAAGATTAAATTGCACAAAGAATATCACTTGTGAAATGAAACCTTTTTAACTATCATCTAAAAAATTATAATTAATGCTGACATGCACAACCCTTAATTACCCACAGGGTTTTTACAGAAACTGATGTTTTCAATGGGAAATTTCTAGTAGGAATATTAAAGTTACTCTAATATGCGAAAGATCCTGTAGTAAGGAAATACATGAATAATTCACCCTCCAGTATGGCTCTCCAGAGAGACGTGTTTCTGTCTGTGCATCCTTTCCTACCTGCAAATATTGGGAAAAGTCTCAGAGCAAAACTGGATGTGCTGTGTTAGCCAAAGTTTCCTTCCATCTGATCACAACCCCTTTTAAGAAGACACTTAACCATTTTTGCACATCCATCACACCCAGGAGGAGGGTTGGTCCACAAAGCCCAGTCTGGTCATTGTCCGATATGGTGTAAAACTATTTCAAAAAACACATTGAAAACCAGGTCAGTCTGTAGATGTTTATCTGGGACATGATGAGTGACTACAGCAGTCATGAGAGTGGCAGCCACCCTAAGGTTCAAGGTCAGGTTGGATTGCACTTTGAGCAACTTGATCGAGTTGAAGATGTCCCTGCCTATGGCATGGGGGGTTGGACTAGGCGATCTTTAAAGATCCCTTCCAACCCAAACCTTTCTGTGATCCTCTCAAACTCCATCCTGCTAACAGATGCTGAAAGCATCCACATTTTGCCACAAAAGCAGCTCTTCACCAAGAGAGCTGATGACAAAACTGACCTGCAGTCAGAAACTCCCTTTTGCGATGGCATTGCATCTTGAAGCTTGATCTTATTCAAGACCTCCAGTATTCCTGCAGGGAGAAAATGTCAATGCTTTCATGTAATGTCAAACCATGGAGTTCATTCTGATTTTGCTTTATTTTAAAACAGAAAACCAAATAAAATGCTTTGGTAAAAAATAGTTTTCCCCTACTGAAAATGCTGTGATGCATTTTAGTGTGCTAGGAATTTAGTTCTAGATCCCTGTAAGCTCTGCTTTCCATGAAACATCAACTCTGCAAACCTAAGAATTGCAGCATCTGTTTATAGTTTTGAAGAAATGGTACATTTCTACCCCAAAGGCATGGAGCACTTTGAAAATGGGAATGATAGCCACTCTAAAGTCTGCTTTTGCACACAAATAAAAGAAGTCGGTATTGTTGCGGAATAAGCACAGAGTCTGTTTTGCGGACTCAGGTCAGGCAGAAAAGGTTTGCTTCTACAGCTGTCAGAGAGAAGGTGGAGCGGCAGAGGTCCAGCACTCTGTCTGTGTGAGCTCTGATGTAAAAGAAAAGTGCTGGAGCTTGTATGCATTTACAGCAGATAAAAACCTGCCCAATGAAGGGGCCTGACGTGGCGGAGCAGCATCTGCATGGAAGGAAACTTGGTTAAGAATGGATGTACCCCTGCCTTCCTGGTAACTCAGGATCTGCAGCCCCGTAGCCTTGGCATACCTCTGTTCAACTCATCCCTCTTGCTCCTGATGCTGCTGTGTCCTCGGCCAACTTTTAGGCCTGTATCCACAGTTATGTATAATTTTGCAGTATTGTGATTTTCAAGCAGAGCTCCTATTTGCGGAGGGAAAGGTCTGTCTCCTAATTTCCAAGGATACTTCACTATGACTTTAATTTCTCCCTTCTTTGTCTTGCACCACAGATCCTTATCTAAAAATGAGGCAATATTTGAATATTTCTTACTGAGAAGAACACATATCAGACTGACAGAGTAAAACAATCCCTGTATTGAGTTGTGTGCAGGAGCTGGATTATACTGGCCACCCTACCCGCGGGGTGTCCTTCAAGAAACCTCTCAATTGCATGGACAAAGTTGGAAAAAAACTACACCTTAAGGGGAAAAAATAATACCTTGTCCTGCCTCCCTCTGTCAGTAGGTGGCTCTGCAAGCCATGGTGTTGGCCCGGTTAACCATTCCATCGTGGAGACAGCTGAGGCTCCAGCTGAGTGGAAGCCTGGCTGTGCTCCCTTGTGCGGTTCTTGCTTTCTGCCTGGGGAAATTTGAGCTGCCCCAAAACCTGCAAACAACTGTTTTCGTCTAACCCTTGTTTTTTCCGACATCTTTCCCACCCTGACCTTGTTCTTTTCCGACAGACATCCGTCCCATCCTTTGCCCTTTGGAGGTCCAGCTCATGATGAGCACACGGTTCTTAATCATACCCCATCTCAGCCGCGCTCTGATGTCTTTAGCTGAAGGCCGATGACATTACCTGGGTGAGTACATCAGTACGAGAGCTCCTGCAGCCCCAGCGGACCTGTGCAGGCAGCGCTGCAGCCCTGCCCTCCAGCCTGCAGCATCCGAGCCACCTCACAGACATTGGCATCGCATCTCTGCCTGCAGTGGAGATACAGCTGGTAGCTGTTGTGTACCGTCAGGCACCGGAGAGGTTAAGTCAGCAGCTGTCATCTAACATACCGCAGAAAATACGACTCAGAACAGAGTGTTTTATCATCTCTTTTCCACGCCTGATGCTGGAAGCCTCTAGAGGTCCAATCTGCTTGACTTTTTTTCCTATCTGGCAACTCAATTTTACTGGCGTTTCTCTCTTGTGACTGTGCACATTCAAAAATTGCATTTTATAGATAATACGTTTAGGCTGGGGATGCAAGCCAATTTAAAAAGCACTCCTGGAAATCTGAACAGCACAGGCTTGGAACAGCCAAGGAAAAGGTGCATCCTTTCCAGCTAGAGCCCTTTGCAGCAGATTGCTATGGAGATATCAGGAAGATTTGTCATGGGTGGCAAGCCTGGGGAGCCTAGGGAGTTTAAATCACGTAAACAAATCATTACCTACACAGTAACATACAGGCTGGGCATAAGGAGTTGCATCTTTACCTGATATCTAAAAAGATGGGCTTGTTCTCTAAAATTCTGGTACTACACCTGTAACAGTGTTTTGCGTACTCTCCCTTACCACACAGGTTATGATTAAAAAAGGTCTCTGAAGTTGCTCTGGTAGTGGATGGCACCATTTCTACACTGTCATGTACTGAAGAGGCACAGTAATTTTTTTTCACAGGGGACTGAAACATGTAGAACTGACCTGAAGGACATTGCCTCCGAATGGGGAGCATGGTCATGTCATCAGATCTGGGCTGAAAAGCCCACCTTTCCCACACCAAACCCCTTCAGAGCCCTTCTTTCTCCAAGGGGCACATGTTTTTCTGCCTGCACGGAGCATTTCCACAGCTGGGACCCCACCTTAAACTGGTACTAACAAGACTGTTATCAATATTTTGCCATTTTTTTTTAATGTTGTTGCCTTTCCTCCCGCCATTTCCACTTTTCTATTTATTTTCCCTATGTCTGAATGTTTGCATTTATGAAGGTAAATGCCATGCAGAAGCGAAGCAAGAAGCTTTCCCACATGAACTTCCACAAAGGGAAATCCTTGCCCCTGAGCTGCCAGAGAAGATGCTGGCTTGGTGGCAGTGGGTGTGGTACCAGAGAGGGACACAAAGGCCACATCTGTATGAGTGCAATGTCCAGGCACTGGTGCTCAGTTGTCTGCACGCTCGTCTTGGTGGGACAGTCCTAGGCACAAATTTGGCCCCAGCTCTGCCCAAGAAATTCCTGAGGTGGATTCAGGACTTAACCCAACACAGGGACCATCCCCAGCAGCAAACTGGATGCACCCTCCCCTTTAAAGGGTAAAAGTGTAATAGTATAGATGCAGCCTTATCACACCAGGCAACCTCAAGGTCAGAGAAAAGGCAAAGAAGAGTTTCATAAGACAAAACTGAAAGTGATGATGTGTCAAAATGGAAATTAAAATGTTCTCTCGCAGCAATGCTGAGCTTTGGCTCCCTTGACAAATTCCAGGCGAATCAAGGCAAGAGCGTGCTCATTTGGACAGACAATGCTTTCCCGGCCGAAAGCCATTCCTTCAGGGAAGCTGGCACAGCCTGCCCAGCGCACAGAACAAACCACGCTTTGTCTATTCCCACCTGCCCAACGCAGCCCAGCGTTCAGCAGGGTCAGCTTCTCCGGGGGATGTCTCACAGGCACTGCGTAGCACAACTTGGAAGGGAAATATAAAGAGCTCCAGCTCACATGCATTGAAAATATAGCTGCGTACATCTGCAGAGTCCCTGCCCTGCTTTTCAACTCAGTCCCACATCCTCACTGGAGCTACAGCTCCCCAAACGGATCTGACAGTGTGGAGCTTGTGTCTGTACCTTGGCTGGGCTGCACCTTAGTGCAAACCCACCTTCACGGATCAGTTTGGTGGAAATGTGAAGCTGTGAACTAGAGCAAAAAAGGCACCAGGTGCTTTCCCTTCTGTCCCACCTGCTCTGCTTTTGCAGAAGGCATGGTCACAGCAGGGAGACACAAGAGCAGTGTCAGGCACCATCGCTGGATTGGGCAGAACTTGTGTGTCGCAAGAGCCCAGATTGCAAGATACGTCCCAGGAGGTCCAGCCCTTCGCTGCAGTCATCATTTGGTAAGTCACCTATGTCGGCGATCACCAGGGACTTCAATGGCTGCTCAGATGTCTAGGTTTTACTAAGCAATTTGCAAAAGGTCCCAATATCTCCTCTGGAGGAGCCCCATAGACCTGAAAGGGCCACCCAAGCCATGTGCAACCTGCTGCTGCAGGGGCTGCCCAGCGCTGTCAGCACCCTGCAGTCCTCGACCCTTCCATGCCTCGCTGCTTCATCTCTGAGCACAGGGAAGGAGACATCATTCGACCAGGAGGAATGAGGCAGGACTCAGCAACCCCGTAACTCAGGCCAGGACAGCACTGCATGGCGCCAGGGCAGTGCTTTGGGGGACTGTAGCCTTAGGAAAGAACAGCAGTTCCTCCCTCCCCTTCCACCTCCTCGGCTGCCTCTCCACGTGTCCTCCAGTCACTCTTTTCCTCTTTCTCTGGTCCCTTGTCTCTTTCCCACTGAGCCGAACTGCAAACCACTGGTCTGCCTTTGGCTTTGCAGGCTCCCGACTGACACCAGGGCCAAAACCTGCGCTGGGGCCATTCTACCCGGGCTCAGTCTTGTTAATTGAAAATAAAAGCAAACAGGAACTGGCCTCCTTGCTGGGTTTTATCATTGCTCATCCAGCTTGGGCAGGATGGGACAGGGTGAAGGTTGCACAAGGAAGACATTTGATGCCATGTAGAGGGCCAGCCAGGGATGGGACGGGACGGGACACTAAAATCTTTGGAGGATCTATTGCCTAAAGATGACTTCATGACTCTTGGCAACAAGAAAGAGTCTTGCTCTCAGTGTTGGGGCCCGGGGTGGCATACCAGGGCATACCAAAAGTTTCCCAGGCTGGGCTGACTTGGAAATGGCAAAGCTTCTCAGGCATTTTTGTATGAAAGGTGTGTTTTGTGGGTTTTTTGACGACTAGGCTTTAACGTATTAATGCCTGCTTTACCATGCTGTGAAATGGGTTCCACCATTTTAGAATTATGATCTTTATTAGCCCCCAAGAGGTGTTTCAAAGCAGCCCCAAAAGGATAATAACCTGTGTCTGAAAACCTGGATATAGCAATTTGTCTGAGGACCCTGACTGTGTTATCACTCAAGGGCTGAAATCTGTAATCAAGAGCTCAGCTGAGCTCCACTTTCCTTAAAACATCTCCCTCCCTGAGCATCATCTTCACATCAGCCTGCTGGTACGCGGCAGCAGGGAATACAGCAGCTCCTTCATCACTGAGCAGTACCAGCGTAGCTATGCACGGCTGCGATTTTAAGTTCTGATACACAGAAGCAAAGCGCACGTGGAGCTGCTTCTTTCAGCAGTAAAGTCCCTGTCCCTGTTTCACCAGGGGTATTTATTGTTGGTGGTAGCCCCCAGCCTCAAATTAGTGTCTGGATACCCTGAGCTTGTGCACAACAAGGGCCCGCGGGTGCAGGAGTGGAGGTTGGGGGGGGGGGGGGGGGGGGGGCGAGCGCAGTGCGGCGCTGGATTTTGGGTCTTCGCTCACAGCAACTCCTGCACACGTGTTGGATGGTTGGAACAAGACACGTCTCGGAAGGACCGGCAGCAATGAGGGGAGCGATGGGGGGGGGGGGGGGGGGGGGGGATTTCTGGCTGTGTGGCAGCGCGGGAATGAAAGGGAAAAGCCACATTGGAAAGAAACGTTTGTCTGTCCGTTCAGCCTTGTCTGCACCTATGTGCTCTGTCAGCCTCACGATAATTTGAGTTGGGCCTGGCTAAGTCCTCCTGAAGGGTATGACATGGGTTATTCCCTTTCCTATTACCCTTCCTTCCCCTCTCAATGACCTCCATCATTGACCTTCTTCAAAATCTGACATCAAATTCAGAGTTTCTCTATAAAATATAACAAAAACCAGCAATCGGTAACAATTCTCCAGGTATCTATTGTACTGAACAGAGGCAGCTGCTGTGGTCTGTCCTGGCAGCTCCCCCTCCCCTGAGCAGCCCTGAAACCACTGGGAATCCGGTCACTTTTATCCAAATGCTGCCAGGTATCTTGGAAACCAGATTTGTCTTCAAAATTTTCTGTGTTTCCAAAACAAAACTGTGCAGGATTTTGGTTCCATTAGTGGTGTTTGAGGTTTCCTTCCAATTCTGCGTGAAAATAACTCTGCAAATCCCAGCATAATACTAAGGAAATTGGGCTTCCCGGTCTGCTCTGGCATTGTCAGCCCTCTTACCTCCCCTCTGTTCTGTCTCCAGTTGCTGAGACATGGAGGGACCTCCGTGCTGTTTATCGGGAATACTGTGCCCATTTAGGGAATAATGTGCCCATTTTCCAGAAGACCAAGGAGAGGACAACAAGGTCTTACACTAAGACAAAGTCCAAGACTTTCCGTATCCTTCTATTGCATCGTTCCCAGCAACTCCCTTCCCTTCCTCTGTTGAAGAAAAGACCGGCTCTTGTTGAGGTCTTCCCATGGAAGGGCTCCTGTAGGCCAGTAGACCACAGGGTGTAGGATAATCATGGAATCATAGAATGGTTTAGGTTGGAAAGGACCAACCTAAGTTGGTCGAAGATCATCGAGTTCCAACCCCCCTGCCATAAGCAGGGACACCTCCCACTAGACCAGGTTTCCCGAGGCCACGTCCAGCCTGGCCTTGAAAACCTCCAGGGATGGGGACTCAACAACCTCTCTGGGCAACCTGTGCCAGTGCCTCAGCACCCTCACAGGGAAAAACTTCTTCCTAATGTTCAATCTGAACCTGTCCTTTTCCAGTTTAAAGCCATTCCTCCTCGTCCTATCGCTACATGCCCGAGTAAAAAGTCCTTCCCCAGCTCTCCTGTAGGCCCCCAGTCCCCTGTAGGGACTGGAAGGCTGCAATAAGATCTCCCCGGAGCCTTCTCTTCTCCAGGCTGAACAGCCCCAACTCTCTCAGCCTCTCCTCATAGGAGAGGTGCTCCAGCCCTCGGATCATCCTCGTGGCTCTCCTCTGGACATGCTCCAGCAGGTCCATGTCCTTCTTCTGTTGGGGACTCCAGAGCTGGATGCAGTACTCCAGGTGGGATCTCATGAGAGTGGAATAGAGTGGCAGAATCACCTCCCTCGCCCTACTGGCCACACTTCTTCTGATGCAGCACAGGATACGATTGGCCTTCTGGGCTGCGATCGCACACTGCTGACTCATGTTGAGCTTCTCGTCAATTAGCACCCCCAGGTCCTTCTCCTCAGGGCTGCTCTCCCGCCATTCCCCACCCAGCCTGCATTTGTGCTTGGGATTGCCCCGACCCAGATGTAGGACCTTTCATTTGGCCTTGTTGAACTGCATGAGGTTGGCTTGGGCCCACCTCTCCAGCCTGTCCAGGTCCCTCTGGATGGCATCCCTCCCCTCCAGCATGTCTACCTCACCAAACAGCTTGGTATCATCGGCAAACTTGCTGAGGGTGCACTCAACCCCACTGTCCATGTCGCCGACAAAGATGTTGAACAGTACAGGGCCCAGTGCCGACCCCTGAGGAACGCCACTCGTCACTGCTCTCCACTTGGACATCGATCTGTTTACTGCAACTTTTGAGTGCGACCGTCCAGCCAGTTCTTTATCCACCAAGTGGTCCATTTGTTGAATCCGTGTCTCTTCAATTTAGAGACCAGGATATCGTGTGGGACAGTGTCAAACGCTTTGCACAAGTTCAGGTAGATGATATCAGTTGATCTTTCAATATCCACTGCCCTCTAACCCCTTCATAGAAGGCCACCAAATTTTCAGCCATGACTTGCCCTTGGTGAAGCCGTGCTGGCTGTCACCAAGCACCTCCTTGTTTTCTATGTGCCTCAGCAGAGTTTCCAGGAGGATCTGCTCCATGATCTTGCCAGGCACAGAGGTGAGACTGACTGGTCTGTAGTTCCCTGGGTCTCCCATGTTTCCTTTTTTGAAAATCGGGGTTATGTTTCCCCTTTTTAGTCAGCAGGAACCTCTCCAGACCGCCACGGCTTCTCAAATATGATGGCTAGTGGCTTAATCCAGGCCTACTGAAAGGAATGACCTGTGCAACACCTTGTTGGCCTGAAATGGTGCAGATAGCTCCAGGCAAAATAAAATACTCGGTTTCCTTAACTGGAAACTGGAGGGAGAGCTGCAAATTCCAGTGCTGCTCAACTCTGGCACTCATTTGAGGGCAAAAATATATATCATTGCTGGTAAAAGCTGGGGATTGCAGAAAGATTGATGGGATAACAGTAACCGCAGCGACACAGAAGTTGTACCGTGCCCTGTATCTCTTCCAGCAGTGTAGGATGACTATCACTCCATGCAGTGGGATATACTGGAGAACGAGGAACACAGGCAGTGCCTATAGGATGGGGACTCAATGTATCCAGAAAAGGATTTGAGGGATTTAGGGGGATCATCTGTACCAGCTCACAGTGCGATGTTGCAGCAAAAAGGACTGAGGCTGAAGAACAGATGGGGAATTTGTGCTTTAGTCAAACACAAGCTGTTGAACTCAACAGGAGGAGCTGGTTACATGTTATAATTCAGCGTCAAACAAGAAATCAAATTAGATGTCCCGACAGAATGTAAGTTTCTGATTTGCCAAGGGTCGCACGTGATGTTTATCATAAAGAAGAAACTTGATGACACGTCTTTGAAGCCCCATGGCCAATGTTCATCCTCTGAATCTCTCTCCCTTCTATGAGAAATACGAGTTTTCATTCCTTTTCCCTTCCTCCCCCTTTCCTCTGATAAGCAGTGGGCTGGCTGGGAAAGCTGTGATTGTTTAAGGCTGCACCCAGTGCTGTTAGTGGGAAAGCCGCTTTTGAGCAGAAATTCTGATTACAGCACAACCTTGTTGCCGTGCTGAACCTTGTGCTCAATCATACCTGGATCCTGTAGTACCAATCCTCTACAGATCCCACTGCTGTGGGCACCCACTGCAATGTGAAACATGGGTCCAAGGACTTGCTCCAAAGGTTCTCCTGGTCCCTACTATAATTGTCCTGGGTCTCATATAGTTTACTCCGCCTCACTGCTCTACAGTAATGGTGGGTCGCCAGTTCAAAGAAGCTCAGAGCTAGGGTTCGGGTTGGAAAAACATCCAAAAGGGTGAATGCTTCTGGAGTGCTGGCAACACTTGTTGACTTGATGTCAGAGCTGCTACTCCAGAGACGTGGGAAGTGACATGCAGTTCATCTGGGAAGCTTGGCAGTACTTTCACTGCAAGCAGTTCAGCTGTGCTCCTCAGGGAGAAGAGTAGGAAGTATCCTCGTTTCCCCGGGAGCACGAGGCACAGTGTACTTTTAGCATGTGTGCATGAGAGCCATACCTTCACCTGGGTGCTGGGACCAAAGGACATTTCCTTCCATCTCATAGAACCATGTCACAAGGGAGATACAGTGGTAATACACAAGAGATCAAAGATGGGTTTTGCTAGAGGGCTGGGAAGAGAAGGGTTATAAGGTCCTTTCCCATGTGAGCCTTTGGAAAATCTGCTGGAGTTGCAGAGAGAGCCTCTGTGTCCCCGCTGGCCAAGAGATGAGCTGCCTGGGAGAGACAGGAAGAAGTCCATGGAGGAGTGCTCTGGGCAGGGTTGCTAGTAGGTTCCCTGTGGTGTGAGATGAGCCTGAAGAGCAGCAGGGAAACAATGAGAGTCAGCATGTTTGCCTCCACAGTCATGGCTGCATTCAGGCTCTCAGCTGTAGGAAACATCCTCCTTCCCATGTCTTTTCACACCCAGCTTTTCATGGTAAAACCAGAGCTAACATCACCACAAATGCAAGGAAAGCCCAGAGAGCCATGGCTCCGTGCAGAGAGATCTCCACACTGAGCTGCTCTGGTAGTCAAGGGAAGTGCATCTTCTTGGTTTGGACCAAGGATGATGTTTGGTCTTAGGAGAAGTGGGAGGAGGAATGAGGCAGGCTTTATGAGGCTGTTCCTTGTAAGGGACCTGCTGAAGGTTCGGTAATTTTGTTACAGACTCTGTAAAAGCAGATCTGCTTGTTGAACCTGATAGGTAGAGGCTTGCATTCCCATTCCAAGGTAGCCAGTGGTGTTGTATGACTGTCATTCCTCAGTGTGGCCTCAGCCCTCCCCATCTTTGCTCCTGGACTGGAAGGGCAGCCTACCTCTTTCATTATTAACCCCCACCAGGGAAGATACTACTTTGCCAAGACACCCTGTGTGGCCGTGGGGATATCCCCAGACTTTCAGAGACCCAACGCCTGCTGATTTCCACAGGGTTCACTGGCTAATGTCATTTTGGAGAGCTGGATTGTGGACACAGTTGCACAGCTGGCGCATGCCTTCAATGGGCCGCCACTGAGAGGGACAGGCATGTCCCATTCCCCCTTCGCACCAGCTCCACACCTGTCCTCTTGCCTGTGCCTGCACGTGGCCATCGGGCAGCTGTACAGCCTGACCCATCAGTGAGTTGGGGTCTCCTCTGCGCTTTAAGAGCTGCTCCAGCCCAAGCATGCTGACTTGGATGGTTCATGGGGAGTACTGGGAGGGAAAACAAAATAAGTGGAGGCATAGCGTGGTTTGAGGGTCCCCTATCTCTGGGCAGTACAAGTGTCCCACAGGCTGCATGCACCCACTTCAGAGTGGTGTTTTTAAAGAGAAAAGATGAGGAAGCATCAGGTATAGTGATGATAACGATTTTAGCCAGAGAGGAACACACTGCAGAACTTGTGTGCAGGTAAAAACAATGCTGCAGATGGGAGAAGGACATATGTGCTCCCATGCTCTCCATGCCCAGGGACAACTTGCTGTGACCATCCACCGACGTGTGAATCTTTGGCATCTTTCCTTTCTGAAGCCAATGATGAAAGAGCAACTTACGGACTCAGCTGAAATTTAGCTCCCACAACACCAAGTCAGGTTGACTGCAGGTGAAAACCAGGCAGACTCTAAAGAAATAAAGAAAATCAGAGCCACAGTGAGTGATAAGTAGCGACTGACCAAAGTGGCAAACTAGCAAGACAGGGGATGTGGTCAGAGAAGCTGCCATGGGGCAGCTTGGAGGGCAGGAGAGAGAGAAGGGAAGATACTGCAGGAGAGACTATAAAGCTTGTGATCGTGGAACAGAATCAAATGTCAGGAGAAGCTACTGATGGGCAGCGTTCGAGGGGCAGCGGGTGGGAAATAGCCAGAGGTGATAAGGTGTATCCCATACTCTGCTAGTTCCCATCAGATGTTTCCAGACACAAGGACACAGTCGTCATAAAATGGTTGGCAAGGTGCTGGTCATCTCTCTTTGAGGGAAATCCAGTGCCACGGGATGTGTGTGAGTCCTCCAGGACAAGCTGAAGGACCAAAGGCCCAGGTAAGCTGACAAAGGCTTTCTTCACACTCACTCAGTCCCTTGGGCCTGTTACAGACCCAAGGCCAAGCTCAGATCTATGACAGTGGTGGCACAAAGGTCACCCAACCTTCTCCTCTACCATCTCCATTACCCTGCTGTGAACCTGACACATTGCTCTTGTCTGACAGTGTCCTCCTGTGCACCGCAGAGGCTCAGCCTCAGGACGGGCGCCCTGCAGGCAGGGAAAACCGGGAGCTATAAGACTGGGCAGTGGTGGGCAGGAAACATGAGGTATTTGACGGATCACCCATTTCTCAGGGGAAGGGAGGTGTGTTCAGCCCAATGAGTCCCAGGACTGGGATGAGGGGATGATGGAAGGACAGTAGTGCTGACGCATCTCCCGCTTGCCAGTTCCCAGGAGGGTGCTGAGAGATTTCCACTGCTCTGTGTGCCAGGGCAAGGCAGGACAAGCCAGTTGGGCCACTGGTCCCTGAAGGACACTGTGCCAGGGCCAGCACTGCAGCCGTGCCCTCCGCCTGGACGCTAGCAAAGCTGTTGCTCTGTCTGGACCAGCTCTTTGCTCCCTGAGCATTTTGTCCTCCGATATTGTCTTTCTCCTCCTCTCTATCACACGCATTTTTGGCATTGCTGATGCTCATTCATTTTTAACGCTGAATACACTTTTCCTCCTCAAAGCCTCTCCTAAACATCAGCTAATGAAGCCTCCGCGCTCCCCCTCAGAGACTGGCATTGGGCATGATTATCCCCGTGGCAGGGATTTGCCCAAGAGCATGAAACAGGTCAGCTCCAGCGCTGGACTCGAGCCCGGAGCCAGAGAGCCCCAGGGCTGTGCTCAGGCAAAACGTGTACTTCTGGAGCATCCCACCCCCTTCCCCCTGGGACGGGCACACACAAGCGGTGGGTGAGGCCTCCGGCCAGGGTTGGGGTACAAAGTGCCACCTGTGCTGTTGAGCTGACTGCCTCTACGGGCTGAGCTTCACGCCCAAACTGCCGTAGCAGCTCTAAAGCCATACACGATATGGGGGATAAGAAGGGTCGCCCTCTCTGTCTGTACCAAACTTGCCAGCTACAACTGCAGAGGTGTTTTGATCCTAGCAGAAGCCATCCGTCACCCAGTTTAAGGTTATAAACAGCAGTTCCTTGGTGAAGGATGTGCGATGTTAGCCCCAAAGCCCCTGTATCCGAAGGGTAGATTCATTCACCAGCCTGTCCAGGTGTAAAAGAAATAAGCAAGTGTAAAAGAAATAAGCTTTTAAGTGATTTTAGTAACTTAAGCCTTGTTAGATTTTTTATATATATTTTGAGAATAATCATAGAATGGTTGAAGAATAGATGTAATTGTATACGGTTGATTAATAGAATGCTGATGCTTAAAGGCATTATGACCATTGAGCTACAACTTCAGAAGAGGAACTGTAATGGAACGATAAGAGTCAGCTGAAAATTAATGAACTTTTGGAACTACTGAAGAATGAAGAACTGGGAGACTTTAAAGAAACACTAAGAGCTTGCCAGACAGATATATCAATTATGTAATGTTGTGTAGAATCATATATATATAGGATGTATTTTGTTAGCCACTTGCCGCTCACTGAGGTGATGGCCCAACTCTGAGTTGTTAATAAAGCAAACCGAGAGGTACCCACAGTCTGGTGAAATTCTTTAACACCAGGTTCCTCTTGCCTTGGTGTGCCTGGCCCAGGGAGCTTCCCAGAACCAGCAGCTATCTGCATCCCGACACTAACTGCCTTCAGCATCATCATCATCATCATCATTATTATTATTATTATTATTATTATTATTATTATTATTATTATTACTACTACTACTACTATTATTATTGTCTTCTCTATGTATTCCTGCAGTTTCCTAGAAATGGCAAGTCATTAAAGCGTTGGAGGAGCAGCACGCAGCGCAAGCAGAGCGGGAAGGGACAGGGGATTACCTCCATGCAAAAACGTCCCTTGCTTTCCAGACATCAGCTTTGCTCGCAAGTGGCAGCCGGATCACGTAAGACAAAACCAGAGAGCGGCAGCCTCTGTCATCTGCAGTGCGGAGCCGGTGCATCTCGTCAGCGCAGCGCAGAGGTTCCCGGGCACCGAGGGATGCCTGTGCCTGCAGGCTGCCTTGCACGTCCGCAGCCGGCCCCGTTGAAGGACACCTCGCTCTTTATGTCAAGCTATTTCTTAACGTGTTTTCTTTCCTAGGTGGCATTTCGGGGAATATGCAAATGTCACCGGTGTGTTAAATGAGAGACAGATGAAGGACAGTGAAAGGCCCATAAAAATGAAATGTGCGTATGCCTCAACCTCCCTCTTTCCTACTCGCATTTTTCTTTCTTTGCATCTGAAGCAGAACAGATACAGTAGGAGCAAAACCAGCAAGGAAGGAACTGGGCAGAGGGCGGGCTGGGGAAAGGGCATGTCAAGTCATTTGCCTAATCCCCAAAAACCCATGAGTTAGAGTGGCAAAATGCTTATATCGGTGCCAGGATGACCCTGTTATAAGGTGTTTTTAATCATCAGCAGCAGACCCAAACTGCCCGCTCCGGGACAGGGTGTGCAGGGGCTGGCGGTTCCTGCAGCTCCTGGCCACAGCCCCACGCACCTCCCGCTCTCCCCGGTGATGCCCACCTGCACCGCCGAGGGACCGCATCCCTGTAACGAGGGGTGGCAGGGATGCTGCACATGTTTGCCGTGGTTCTCCAGGAGCAGGAAGGCTGTAGCCATCACTCCCAGGGCTTCCTGGGTCAGGAAGAGCAAACCTGCCCTGCACACACAGGGATGTGTGCCAGGACAGCTTAAAATCCTTCCGAATGGGATGCTGTAGGGCAATATCAGCTCTGACGGTAGTGCTCTTACTTACTCCAAAGTCCTGCCAGTGCATTGATTCACACGATTTATTTGGAGCATCAATGAGAAGAAGTGAGGTGTTCAAGGCCAGGCTGGAGGTGGCCTTGGGCAACCTGGTCTAGTGGGAGGTGTCCCTGCCTATGGCAGGGGGGTTGGAACTCGATGATCTTCAAGGTCCTTTCCAACCTAAGCCATTCTGTGATTCTGTGAAGTAATACACATAGGCCCTTCTTTGATAAAGCTGTTTTGGGGATTAAAGCATATCTGTATACAGGCGGTACCAGGAGACGCTGTAAAAAGGTGCAGCAGATATTTAGTGTTTAGGTGATGTGTAACGATGCGGAGTTGTGTGTGCGCACCTGGGGGAGTTGGAGGGGAGTCTGTAGCCTTGCTTTCCTAGACCATATGTTACCCCGGATCTGCCAGAGAAACGCAGCAGCGTGCAAGAATGGACACGCTCGAAAGGCAACGTTTATGCCCTGAGACCTTATCTCAGCCCACAGGATTATGCCGAATAATCCCAGGGCGATAAAGGCAGTGATTTTTGCTTCATCACCTTCTTTGTTTCAGCCTTGCTCGGAGGGGATTGGTTGTGTCCCATCCTGACCCCAGCAAAGCAGGAGCACTTCTGTTCGCAGTCACAGCTGCAGAAACATTTTCCCAGGGTTTTTCTTTTTTGCTTTTATTTTCATCTCTTTCACCTCAGATTGATCTTACTGCAACGAGTCACTGACTGCATATATGAGAGATAATACTTGGCTAAACGCACAGAGGAGCACAACCATTAAAATGTGCCAGAAATCAACGGATTTACACCAGTTTTCAATCCTGGTGATTTCAGCCTGGTCACCAAGCCAGAGTTGAGTTTATTCGCTTTGTACGTGAGCATCTATAAAATCGACATGTGCAACCTACAAGCAAGTATATGCGAGCATATTCCCGTGTCTCCACGATTTACCACCTTCCTGAAATTGTCCCTCTGTGAGTACAGAGCAGATGTCAACATTACACTTCTAATAAATTCATCGACCGTCCAGTCTTGCATGCAGACATGCTCATAATTTTATTTTTTTTTAAATGGAGCAGAATCCAAACAAGAATTAGTTATCAACAACACCCTCCAAAATGAGAGAGTGCATGAAAAGCCAGAAGGCAAAGCGGAGATGGGAATCTGGTGCCTTGGAAAGTCTGCAAGCAGTTTTATGTGTCAGTCGTATTTTACTGTCTTGTCCACTGTGATATGAATCTCTCCCCAAATCTGCATGTAAAAATGCCACTGCCAAATTATTAGCTATTAATTATATGCTGGATTCAAGCGAGAATTACCATAATGTGCCACCGCATCCATAAATATGAGATCCAACAGGGGCAGAATGGCCTTTTGTTTCCCTCTGCAGAATGATATGCATGACCCAGTTTTTCCTAACACTGCAGTGGCGGGAGAGACATAGCATTGTGTGTTCAACACAAAATGGGGAGGGAGGAAGGGCTCTGTTTTGCAATGTACAGTAAATAAACTCTTGGATTGCAGAATCAGACCAGAGAAAGGATGCTCGAATCTCTTGCTCCAGCCAGCAGTATGTGCAGCGGCATCTCACAGTTAATTAGAACATTTTCCTGAAGTGTTTGGGGCCAATCTCAGAACCCAATCTCCATTTTAAATACCCCTCTCCTCCATCCTGGGCTTCTGGGTTGTGATGCAGGTTGGTTACCCTGCTGGTCTGGGTGGCAGATGAGCCCCAGCCCCTGGTGCCTGTGGGTTTGGAGGGGCTCGGGACTCCCCCGGTGGCAATGGAAACGAAGAGGGCTCAGTGCTTTGGCTTAGATGCTGGTGGGACATCAAAGCTGGGAGGTGCGTTGTCCTCACCCCAAAGAGAACTCAGCTCTCACCCTGCGTGGTCATTGCGACAAGCAGTACAAGACACCTCGGCCAGCTCTGGCTTGGGACAAACATAGGACAAGAGGTAAAGGGCACACACTTGAGCATAGGAAGTTCCATCTTAACATGAGGAGGGACTTCTTTACTTTGAGGGTGGCAGAGCACTGGCACAGGCTGCCCGGAGAGGTTGTGGAGTCTCCCACTCTGGAGACGTTCAAAACCCACCTGGACGCCATCCTGTGCCACTGCTGTAGGTGCCCCTGCTCTGGCAGGGGGTGGGACTGGGTGAGCTCCAGAGGTCCCTTCCAACCCTGACCAATCTGGGATTCTGTGTGATTCTGTGATTTTGGTGGCTGAATTTTCACAGCAGAGAACCCCCCCACCCTGGGCAGGGGTACATAAATATGGGAGATTGGAGAGGATCCAGTTTTCTTGGAGAAATTCCAGTGCCGGTTTAAGGGCAACCTGATGAAGGGAAAAGGGCAATGCCAGTGATTATCTACTACGGCCACACAACCTAGTTGCCTAAGGGCAACTAAGATGATTGAGGGATTGGGGCATCTCCCTTATGAGGAAAGGCTGAGAGAGCTGGGACTCTTTAGCCTGGAGAAGAGAAAGCTGAGGGGAGACCTTATTATGGCATACAAGTATCTAAAGGGTGGGCTGAAGGAGGATGGAGCCAGGCTCTTTTCAGTGGTTCCCAGTGACAGGATGAGGGGTAATGGGCACAAGTTAGAACATAGGAATTTCCGTCCAAATACACGGAAACACTTCTTTACGGTGAGGGTGACAGAGCACTGGCACAGGCTGCCCAGGGAGGTGGTGGAGTGCCCTTTGGAGATTTTCAAGACCCGCCTGGATGCAGTCCTGAGTGATGTGCTCTGGGCAATCCTGCTTTGGCAGGGGAGTGGGACTAGATGATCTCTAGAGGTCCCTTCCAACTCTGAAAATTCTATGATTTCCCCAAGAATATAGGAAATAAATAAGTACAACATGAGTTCTTAAGACACAGCCACAGTGATGACATTATGCACAACCAACTCAGCGCAGAAACCTACTTGTGTCCTTACAGAGGCAGTCTGGGAAGGGCAGAGGAAAAGAAGGCAGTGCTGGGAGCGCACGCGGCTGTGCCTGGGATGTGGCCATGGCAGGAGACGTGAGGAGGAGGTAGAAGAGGTTCTTCCAATTATCAAGAACAGTCAAAGCGAAGGATGTTATTTTAATTACCCACAACTGGAAATAACAGGCAGGGACACAGCCCACCAGGTCCCTTGGATGCTGGGGATAATGTTTCATCTCAGATGGACAAACAGCCACCCAGGTCAGACGGTCACCACAAGGAGCCAGTTGGGAACCGGAGGGGAGAGTGATTTTGGGGAAAGCGATCACAAAGCGGCAGAATTTATTTTTCTCACAAACAGGGAGATGCAAGAGCATGGGCAGAGGGACGCTGGATCCCAACCTGTTGATTTCAACACAAGCGGGGAAGCCGTGGGTAGCTCTGGGGGAGAGCCCTAAAGGCAGCGGGTGGTTTATCCTGCCGGGAGGAAGGCAGAGAACACTACCACTGACCCCGGCGGTTCTGCTGCGAACACAGGGGCAGCAACACGGGGCGGGGGGGAGGTGGGAACCGTGGGAATCATTACCCATTTGCAGCCAAAACCACTCTGTTGCGAAACCGTACGGGAAGGCATGAATGAGTTTCAGCTAACAAGGGTGGGAAGGCAACAGGAGGATCTATAAATACGTCAGAAGGAAAAGAAAGAGGGAAAAGGATAACCAAGGGATGACTCAGAAAAGGCCAGTGCTGTGTTCACAAAAAAGGTTCCTCTTTTTTTTTTTTTTTTTTTTCACCAGCTGATTCATTTTAATTACACGTTAATCAAACCAAGGAGTAGAGCAGAAAGGAACCAGCTGGAGACGGTTTAGGTGGGACAGAGGAGATGGAGTTAGCAGAGGCAGGGACTGTCCTGTGGGAGGTGAGCAGAGAAACAAATTGCGATGTTCTTCTCAGGCACCCCGGGCCAGGAAAGGTCCCATGGGGCAGGAGCCAGCAGGCACAATATCTGTCTTTAAAAAGTGGGAATTATACACCCAGAGCCTAACGTTGAGCCTTGGAAAACTCCCAGAACAAATTATTAAACAAACAGTTGATACAAATCCAGAGGAGAATATGGGGATAAAAAGAGTAGGTGAATTTGTCAGAAATAAATTGCCCAAACCAGAGTAATGTTCAGCACAGGTTCCCTCTTGGGCATCTGAAATGTGCTGCAATTGAAGTAAAATAGTCCCACCTGACATTTCACAAATTCTCTTAAATTAAGGAAATATGGGAAAGTGGATGTAGGAACAAAAAGACACTTGGAGTCACTGCTGATGGTTTTCAGCCAGACAAAGAGGAGATTTTGAGCAGTGTCCTCCTGGATCGAGCGTAATGGTGACTTGAATGATGGCCCAGGGAATGCACCTCTAAAATACACAGCTCACGCTGGACCGCAAGCAGCCAGGAGGACCACATGAGAATTCAAAATGACCTTGAAAAATTGGAGAAAAAGCCTGAATTGAACAAGATGAAATCCAATAAATAACAGCACAAACTGCGGCTCTTAGAGGAGCGATATCAAATGCACGGTACCCACCGGCGAGCTCTTACCAGGTGATGGTACGGCAGAAATGGAGGAGGTACAGCAATTTGCAAAGGACGGGGATGAGAAATCTGCCATTGCGAAAACACCAACAGAAGAAGCGAAAATCTTTCCAGGACGCAATAACAAGACTGTTGTGCGTAAGCCAGAGGAGGTAATTATTCAACTTTCCTCCGTGCTGATAAGGTCTTGGTTGGACCAAGTCTCCTATTTAGTGTAAACTTTGAAAAAGATGTTAATTAATTAAAAAAGATTAAGATACGAAAAAGTAGAAAGGTCGAAGGATTTAACTTTGTTTTGCCAGGAAGGAGAAGCTGTGATAAAAGCTCTAGGATACAGCCAGCTGTTACAAAGAGCAGATATTCAAGTGTTGCAAGAGGAAATCACATTAAATTGCAACAGGGCAGCTGCACCATCCCCGTTAACCATCTAGCTGCCTTTTTCTGTCCCTTCTCCCCCCGGCCCACCCACTTTGGGGTGCAGAGACCGGAGTGGCGCAGTGCTTTCCATGTGTGTGCGCCAAGGTTGAACACAGCAGCAGAACGGTACCCGCTGCCCGGTTCTCCATCTCCCTCCTCGGTGTCCTCTCCTGCCCGGGGTTCCCAGGCTCTGGCAGGGACATCTCTGCTCAGCCTGACTCAACCAGTGGCACAGATTTCAGCAGTGCTGAGCACCGAAGTGGGGAAAAGCGCCCGTGTCTCTTGCAGCGAAGGAAGCAGGAACAGGGGTCCGGAGCTGGATGGTCCAATTTAAGCACCAGACCATGGTTGTGTGGCCACCCTTGGAGTGGGTCTTCCACCCCCCTGCCTCAGCCCTTTGGACTCTAAACTGGGTTCAAGCTGTTGGATACGCATCCATTGAAAATAAACCCAGCAATAATTAAAACACTGTGCAATGCCTTTCCCTTTAGGGGGGAGGCATAGGGGGAGAAAGAAAAAGAAATCTGTTTGTATTTTTGGCCTGGTTTTCCTCATTTTTTCGCCACAGAAAACAATTCTCCTTAATGATGACTGTTCCACGTTCCCGCTCGTGTTCCTCGCTTTTGTTAATGTGAAGATTTAAATGAACCATTTAATACTGACATGGGCCAATGAGCTCATGGTTACGCTCGCACTCCCAGACGTGCGAGGAGGATGCACGATTCTATGACAGGCAATTAAAAATCCTATTATAGGACCATGGAATAAGAAGTAGATGATATATTAAAACAAGGAGCATGTTTCATTTATAAGTCCAAGTTATTGCATGCTGTGAAGTGCTAGGGAGAGAAATGAATAACGAAAAGACTTTGCCTCCTGGCAGCTTTGCATCTCGGGCAGCCCTCTGCCTCCCCTTCCCCCAGGGCAACTTGTTTCCTCTATTTCCAAATCCAACAAGAATTTTTGTTGCATTAGCCAGAAAAAAAAAAACATCACCTCATCATTAGTGACTCTTCGATGCTAGCGACCTGGCCTTGGGGCTGGGACGTAAAGTGGAATTATACAGTTTCTCTATTAAAATTCAGCCTCGGTAATTAAAATTTAATAATAAAGACCAGCTCAGCACTCAGATGCTGCAGGGATGAATTTCTTGGGCGTGCTCCTGTCCCGCGTGTGCCCAGTGCGGTGGCCCGAGGCACCGCTCTCCTGGCAGCCATCCGCCTGGCTGGGAGAGAGCGGGCTGCCGTGGGGGCCCTACTCCCTGTGTAATTTTAGTAGGGAAAGGGAGAAGTATATTGTGCAAAACACACTAATAATTGCATGGATGGCTACGTCCTTCCAAGAAGAATTGATGCAGTAGGGTGCAGCCCTGGTGTGAAAACCCCTCCGAGGAGGGCTGTCAGTCAGACTGAGGTCCTGGAGAAGTGCCTGAGCCCACCTCTCCCTCCGGATGGGAAGGCTGAGGCTTCTCCATGGGGCCACACTCCGTACGCATGTGTTGCAGTGGTAAGTTATCCTCTGAAGAGCAATGCCTTGGGCCACAGCAGCTCTGGTGACAGAAGGATGCTAAGAGGGACACTAGCCTGGGATGACCGAAGCCCAGCAGCTTGCTGAAGGGAATCAGAGGAAATCCCAGAGAGAAGAAGCCAGGGTGAGAGATAACATGAGGGCAAGACATGTCCAACCCCGGGGAGGGCTGGGAGAGGAAATGGTCCATTAGCAGCTCTCTGTCTGGGGGAATCAAAGAGCCATTGTGCATTGGTGTCTGCATCCATCTTTCTCAGCGTGTTTCCACCTCCCAGGGGACAATGCTCCAGCCTCTCACCTACTTCTTACGTCAATGCATTTCCCAGCAGAGTTCCCCATCTGTTTATCATCTCTGGTGGTGAAGGATCTCATGGGGAGCTCTGCCTGCTCTGCATCTGCTCTTGTGACAGGCTCCGTTCTGTCTGTGAGAGATGAATGAGCAGCCCTGGGGCAGGGAAGTCCTGGGAATAAATACTCTGGTTTGGGGAAGGGACCTTTCTATGGCGAGGATGAGGCCCTGCACCGCTGCTGTGGTAAGCTAGAGAAGAATGGGAGCTCCTTGTCAAAGGAACCAAGGGGGTCTTTGTCTTCATCCACAGAAAAGAAATAGTATCTTCCTATACGTCTCACTTAGAATCATAGAATGGTTTAGGTTGGAAAGGACCTGGAAGATCATCGAGTTCCAACCCCCCTGCCATAGGCAGGGACACCTCCCACCAGACCAGGTTGCCCAAGGCCACCTCCACCCTGGCCTTAAACACCTCCAGGGATGGGGACTCAACAACCTCTCTGGGCAACCTGTGCCAGTGCCTCACCACACTCAGAGTGAAAAACTTCTTCCTAATGTTCAGTCTGAACCTGCCCTCTTCCGGTTTAAAGCCATTCCCCCTCGTCCTATCGCCACATGCCCCAGTAAAAAGTCCTTCCCCAGCTCTCCTGTAGGCCCCCTTTAGGGACTGGAAGGCCGCAATAAGATCTCCCCGGAGCCTTCTCTTCTCCAGGCTGAACAGCCCCAACTCATTCAGCCTCTCCTCATAGGAGAGGTGCTCCAGCCCTCGGATCATCCTCGTGGCTCTCCTCTGGACACGCTCCAGCAGGTCCATGTCCTTCTGATGTTGTGGACTCCAGAGCTGGATGCAGTACTCCAGGTGGGGTCTCACGAGAGTGGAGTAAAGGGCCAGAATCACCTCCTTTGACCTGCTGGCCACACATCTTCTGATGCAGCCCAGGATACGGTTGGCCTTCTGGGCTGCGATCGCACACTGCTGGCTCATGTTGAGCTGCTTGTCAATCAGCACCCCCAGGTCCTTCTCCTCAGGGCTGCTCTCCCGCCATTCCCCGCCCAGCCTGTATTTGTGCTTGGGATTGCCCCGACCCAGATGTAGGACCTTGCACTTGGCCTTGTTGAACTGCATGAGGTTGGCTTGGGCCCACCTCTGCATCCTGTCCAGGTCCCTCTGGATGGCATCCCTCCCCTCCAGCATGTCATATGGCCTTTAAAGATACTGTCGCTCCTTGGGTAATTAGTGGAGAAGAACGTTATTCTGCTTTGCCTTTACCAAATGCGATGAATATCTCCCAACACACTTGTTGGCCAAAGGACTTGCACGCAGCAAAGGAAGATGACTATCCGATCCTGGGCCAAAGATACCCCACACCAAGCTGGCTCTGAGGATCAGCTCAGCTCAGGCCGACCTGTGTAACAAGGGGAATCAACCAGCAAGCAAGGACAGAGAAGTCCAGACCACCCGAAACCCAGCTCCTGGACACATGCAAGCATGTGCCCCCTGCCTCCTCCGAACAGCTGTCCAAACAAGCGGTGTCTTGAGGGATATCTCACCCGGGCAGCCCACTGGACTCCCAAAACATAAAAGGGCACAGTTTCCCTTCCCTCCTGACAGTACCGTGGCCACTGAAGGACACGGAAGCCCCTGACTCCTTCTGAGGGTTTTGCAGTGAAGCACTGGCAAGAAACGTCCTGTCTGAAGTTGCCCAGTGCTCCCACAAGTCCTCCCCTTGGCACTGGGTGACACAGAAGGTTTTCTTGTGAAACGCGGTTCTGATGTTCATGTTTATTTCACTGGCCCACGTTGCATCACTGCCTGAGCTTCCAGCCCTCACAACATCCCAAATAAGCAGAGAAGCGAAACCAGACATTTTTGACCCCCCTAAGACACAGGTAGGTCCTGGAAAGGACTTTCCAAACCATTTCAAAGCAAAAATCCATGTGACATGGGCAAGCCCACAAGGCACCTGCTGGCTGGTCACTCTCTTTCATTTGATACTTCAAGGATATTTATGAACTTCATCAAGGGCAAATGCCAAGTGTGGCACCTTCATGCCACAACACAGGCCAGGGCTGACTGGCCGGGGAGCAGCTCTGCAGAAAAGGACCTGGGGGTCTTGGTGGACACCAGGTTGACTGCGAGCCAGCAATGCATCATCGGAGCAAAGGAGGCCAACAGCCCCTTGGGCTGCATTAGGCAGAGTGTTGCCAGCAGTTGAAGGAGGGGATGCTTCCCCTCTGCTCAGCCCTGCTGACACCACATCTGGATATTGGGGACAAGACAATATTGCATCCAGTTTTCAGCCCCCAAAACAAGAGAGACAGGGACACATGGGAACGAGTCCAGCAAAAAGCCACCAACATGCACAGGGCACTAGAGCACATGGCCTGGGAGGGGAGGCTGAGGGTGCAGGATTGGAGAAGAGAGAACTTTGGTGGGGAACTGGTAGCAAGGTGGACATGAAGATGTTGAAGGCAGGATCTACACAGTGGTGCAACTGGCATCAGGTATAAGCTGAAATGAGGGATGTTCAGACTGGATATAAGGAAAAATGTTCCCACCATGAGGACAGTCCAGCACTGATACAGGATGCCTGGAGAGCCTGTACTGCCTCCAACCTTGGAGGTTTCCAGGACTCAACTGGGTAAAGCTCTGAGCAACCTGATCTGACCCCAGAGCTGGCTTTGCACAAGCAGGAGGTTGCGCTGGAGACCTCCTGCGCTCCCTTCCCACATGAGTTATCCTGTGATCCCACAGTGCCCGAGGGCACCCTGTGCCCAAGTCACACAGCGCATCTGTGGCAGAGTCGGTGCCAAACGCTGGCCTTCATGTCTAGGAACAGGACTGGTGACTGACCCTTCTCCCTTGCTGTGGGACCTCTACCAAACCCACAGCTACCAGATGGCTGAAAGCTCCCTCCCCGCCAGCCCTAGCAGAGAGGGGGGGAGCGGGGAGCCTCCCGGCGCTCTCCCAGGCTGTCCCTGGCTTGTGACTCCAACCACAACATATTGTTCTGGGCATCGCACAATAACCCCAGACGGAGCAGGGCGTCACGGGGGGGTGGGATCCACAGTCACGGCTGGGATGCTGCGCGTCAACCCTCGGAACAAAGCCTTGCGGGAGAGGGCTGGGGGCTGTGCCTGCTACCCCTCCCTGCCTAGCGTGGGGTGCAGGAGGGACGAGGGGTGTAGCCTTCCTTCCTCTGTCGCAATCAGCGCTTGATTATCCAAAACCAGTGATCATAAAAGTCCCTCATTCATCTGGTAACAATAATGAGCAGCGGAACAGTTCGTCCCTTGCCTGGCATCATGACACTCATCAGGCAATGTGGCCAGAAATCGCAGAATGGTCAGGGTTGGAAGGGACTTCTGGAGATCATCTAGTGCAACCCCCCCGCCAGAGCAGGGTCACCTACAGCTGTTGCACAGGACGGCGTCCAGGCAGGTTTGGAATGTCTCCAGAGTGGGAGACTCCCCCACCTCTCTGGGCAGCCTGTGCCAGTGCTCTGCCACCTTCAAAGTAAAGAAGTCCCTCCTCATGTTAAGATGGAACTTCCTATATTCAAGTTTGTGCTCGTTCCCTCTTGTCCTATCCCTGGGCACCACTGAAAAAAGACTGTTCCCATCCACCTGGCACCCTCCCTTGAAGTATTTATAAGTATTGATAAGTATTGATAAGATCCATCCTCAGTCTTCTTTTCTCCAGACTAAAAAGACCCAAGTCCCTCAGCCTTTCCTCATGAGAGATGTTCCATCCCCTAATCATCTTCATAGCCCTTAGCTGGACCATCTCCAGCACCTCCCTGTGCTCCTGCTCCGAGTCTCTCCTCTTCCACTCCTGCTTGAGCACAAGGTGAACCCAGTGATAGAACCTGGAGGCCCAAAAGCACTCCTGTTCCTGGGTCAAATTCATCTCACTCTGTGACCTCCAGACCTTAACTCAACACAACCACTATCAGAAATCCTGCATAAAAAATGGGCTTTCCTTGGGTTTTGACTTTTTTAGGGAGTCTTCTGAGAGAGGAAAATATGAGGTTCCTGCTAAGGACATCACTGAATAGCTAATGATGAGTAGTGGCTGATGGGGAGGGGTGGGTGGGTGGGTGGATGGAGAGTACCTAAAAGGGGCCTAGAGGAGAGCTGGGAAAGGACTTTTTACAAGGGCATATAGTGGTAGAACAAGGGGGAATGGCTTCAAACTGGAAGAGGGGAGATTTAGATTAGATATTAGGAAGAAATTTTTCACTCTGAGGGTGGTGAGGCACTGGAACAGGTTGCCCAGAGAAGTTGTGACTGCCCCATCCCTGGAGGTGTTCAAAGCCAGGCTGGATGGGGCTTTGAGCAACCTGGTCTAGTGGGAGGTGTCCCTGCCCATGGCAGGGGGGTTGGAACTCCATGATCTTCAAAGTCCTTCCAACCCAAACCATTCTATGATTCTATGATATCTGCTGCTTGGGAGAAATGCATAGCCTGAGGCTTGACACCAGTGAACTGAGCACAGTGGGAGGCTGCGGGACAGAGGCAGTAGCCAGCTTTCCTGGGAGGCCCCGGAAAAGCAAAGAGAAAGCAAGAGTTGAACATTTCTCTGTGTATTTTGGATGGGGCGATTGTTTATTGTTATATTTTCTGCTTTCCTGTTTCCCTTGCCTCTCTTCCCTTCAGCGAAACACTGTTTTGTTAAGTTTCTTTGTTCACAAGTGGGGAAGGATGGCTGGGAAGGGGGGCAGGGTGAGGATGGCTGGGAAGGGGGGCAGGGTGAGGATGGCTGGGGGATGGCAATAGGGGAAGGAGAGCAGAAGCAGGATGATGGGGAAAGGCTCGCAGGGCGGGATAGTCCCTTGAGTACCGAAGCTGGTTTGACTGAGCTTTCCCAGGTTTCTGGCTGAAGATTAGTGATGTGTTTGCAAGTACCCTTAGAAATCAAAGGTCCCTTAATTTCCCTCTTGTTGCTGCCAGAAAGGTTGCATTTATTACAGCATTACCTCTAGACAGGGCAGCATCTAGAGCTTTTCGGGCTGCTGTGCCTTGGCTCATTTTCAAGGACAACTGGCTCCATAGACACTTCAGAGCTTGAAGAGAAGGTTCCCAGAGGTGCAAATAGAAAGAACTGGGCTAAGAGCGGGAACGAGGTGGCTACACATCCAGCCCTGTGCTACCTCTAACCAGGTTCTATCCCACAGGCATGGCACTGAGCATCCCACCATCCCGCTGCTACTCAGCCAGCAAATGCCCCGCAGTGATGGGGCGGAACTCGGGATGGAGTGAGCTACAAGCAAAGCCTGGTGCAATCCCAGAGCTTCCACAGCATCTCCCAACCATCACCATGCCATGGTGGTCATTCCTGTTGGGATTGTCCCAGCAACCTGCCCAGTTCCCCAGTCTCAGGCCTTTCACCCCAGTTATCGTTGTAGCCCCAAATGTCCACCTCTGCTCCCATATGACCTGGGAATAGGCTCTGGCGGCATTCGCATCCATAGTGAGCATTCCCCACCTACAGACTGCCTGGGACCATTCTCCACCAGCCCTCTGTTGCTCTCCCCTGCATCAGCTTTGGTGTTGCACAGCCTCCACACAGCCAGACAACTAATCTGCCACAAAAATAACCGAGTGAGAAAAGGGAACAGGTTTCTGCTAAGTCAGCACTGAATCGGCCGGAGTGAGGACTAAGACAGAGGGGAGGACAGGGGCTGGTGGCGTGGAGCTGTAGGACAAAGGACAGGAATGAGACCTCCATGTTTGGCAATGGCAAGCTCTTAGGTTGGTTCAAGCTGACGTGTTTAAGCCATGGCTGAAGGTGATTTGAGGTCGGGGAGTGGGACTTATCCTCCCTTCTGCCTCTTACCCAGCCTGAATATAACTGCAGTGGCAAACAGGACCAGAAACCATCCCAGAAGAGGGTCTGAAAAGCCGCCAAGGGAAGAGAGAAAAACTGCCTAGTCCCTAGGAAGGACCTGGAGTCTGGTGAGCTGGGAGGGACGTGTCCTTCACGTGAGCTGGCCAGTGACCTCTGCTCTGCTTTGCACACCGAGCCCCGAGGAGGGCTATAGCCTGCACTAACGATGCTGTCTTCCAGGGTAGGTTAGCACCAGGGCTAATACTCAATTTCCCAGAGGAGGATTTGCACGCCGTAAAAATGTGTGAAGGCAGCAGAGTGCCAGACTGCGGGGAGTTTCTTACAGGCTCCTCTTGCCCCCTAAACTGATGCTTAAAGCAAGGCTGAAGCTCCCTTGTGCCGGAGGGCTTGCTCCCGGGGTCTTTGTCTCCATTTAAAGCTTTCCATGGCATAACCAGCTCCTTACACAACCCACCGAGATACTCTAATCAACGTGAAGCCTGTAAATTAGTCTTTAAGCTATGTCTGCTTACGTGATGATGAAGCAGCCTGAACTGATCAACATCAGCCAAACTTGCGTGAGGCTTTTGCACAGTTGTGCCGGACTGCAGGAGCCCACGAAGGATGCGCGTGGCTCCAAGCCGCTTTGCCCCGCTGCCCGCGGATGCTGAGGACATCCAAGCCACCGCGGGGACCCCAGGCAGCTGCCCACAGCCTCAGCAGGCTGCTCCCTGCACGCCTTCCACCGCCGACCGCGCCGGGGAAAAGGCTGCCTCGCAGTGCTCAGCCGATGCGGCGGGGAACACCCAGCGCTGCCAACGACTGAGGTTGCACAAATCCCGGTGATTCAGAGCCCCCGGCATGTTCCCAGGCTCCGTCACCTACGTGTGCTGTGAGTGATACGTTACTAATTTCCCCGTTGGCTTTCTCTGTATCATCCGTGACTTCAGCCTCGTGTCCCCCACGCTACGGCGCCGGCTGAGCCCTCCCCATCCAGGGGCTCCTCCACACCCATCACCATCCTCAGGGATGCAGGGAGAGGTTTTTTGCCTTCCTCGCTCACCGCTGTGCTGTGACCTGATATCCAGGGGAGCCTCTGAAAGTCTCCAGGATCTCATTGCCGGGTGGCAGTGACCCACGTGGAGGGAGCCCTTGCCCCTTTTCAGGGACACTGAGATTTACACGTGCTTGTGTTGCCTGGCCAGGCGTTATTTTAAGCTCTTTGCATCTCTTCACAGTCACCCTTAGTGACCACCCCGGATAACTCCCTATCCTGCGCAAACACATGAAATATGATGTACAATGGAGGGTCAGCAGAGCCCCTGTGAGTTACTTCTCACCCCGAGCATCCTCCCCCCACGGACACCGTTATCTGGTGGCCGTAGCCCCCTTGGCACGGACACAGCCCTGCGTGCCCTCAGCCCCGGGGCAATGGAGCCACAGGGTCCCCCTTCCACTGGGGGGTGGGAGGAGACCTTAAGCTGTGACTAAGTTTATCCGTGATCACTCAGCAGTGAGGTCCGCCCCGCTGGGTACAGCTGGGGTGGGTGGCTGAGCAAGGTCACTTGGGAAGTGACATTCTCCCGGGGCTCCAAAAAAACCCCCGAGGCTGTACAGCTGCCTCTGAGCTCTTGCTCGAGCCAAAAAAGCGCTGCGGTGAGCCAAGCGAAATGGAGCCTGCTGAGTTAGGGGTGGTGGGAGGTATTCGCTGGCTCATCTCCGTACCAGGAGGACTGAAGGCTGGATTAGGCGGTGGCTGGCTGTGCCGCTCCGGCGGTCCTGCTGCAGGTGACACCAAGCATAAAGCCGGCAGCATCACGTGCGCCGGGTGATCTGACACAAAAGGGACCTTGCGTCAACAGCTGCCACGAATCACAGCTGTCCAGGGGTGGTTGGTTGGTGTCTTTTTGTGACGTTGAACCGAGAAGAGCGCACAACCCTCCCAGGAAAGCCATTGGCTTTGGGAAACTCACGCTGAGTTTTGCAGTGCCCTCGGAAAGCTCTGGAAACCGCCCTGTCACCTTTGTCACCTCCCTGTCCCGCACAGGCTGTGCTGGGCTCAAAGGAACAAGACAACATGTGGTCTTCTGCTCAGCATGAAGCTCTCGGCGTTGCTGCCAGCTCTCCGATCGTGGCTATACCACTTAATTTGCTGTTTGATTTCTCCAGTGTAAGCTTAGGGACACTGCCGGACTTTCAGGCACGTGCATAAAAACCATCTTCATAATTTTTCATTTGCAACTTGATGACCATCATGAAGATGAGAGCAAGGCTCTGCTATGTCAAGCACCAACCACGCCTCAGCCGCAGCGCACTTGCACCCAAGCAGAAGAAGGAAGGCGAACGAGGGCACTACATGATGTGCTCAGAGTCATCCTGTCTTTGGTGAGGTCGAGATGAGCCTCCAGGCTTCAAAATCTGAGCCTCACTCCCCAGCTTAGCCAAAGGACCTCCTGCAAAACAAGACTCCGTATAATCAAAGGGATAACCTCCCTCAAAAAACAAGCGTTAACTTTACATAAGTTCATTTTTTTTTCCTCTGAAAGGTAGAGACGTGACTGCCGGGCTTGCTCCGGAACTGGGCGAGCAGGCGGCCGTGGCTCTCAGACGGAGATAAACTGTTCTGCTGTACAGCACTTGTGTTACTGCGCTGCTCTGGGGGCAGAAGGGAAACTTCTTTACAGCGGGTCACTGACCTGGAAAGGATTTGATGCGCCGGCCCCGTGTGCCCCTCTCCCCGTTCTTCGCCAGAGGCGAAGATGCAGCGCCAGCTGTGCTTCGTGTGCAGCCTCGTCCCCTCGTCGTACCTGCTGGGTATCTCCCAGCGTCACCCTGGGCGCAGGGGTGAAGTCACGTTTATGCACTTAGCCTTTGCTGAGCTTCTCCTTTCTTAAGGTCTTCTGGGAAAACATGCTTTTCAGCTGCGCGTCAGTCTTCCAGAAGAGAAATCAGCTCAGGAGTGACGGCCACCGAACCTGCGTCAAACGGTGCTGCCTTTCATTTCCCAGCTGTCCCCCCCTGCCCCAGGCTCCCCCGCTCCTTGCCCTGACATCCCATGGGGTACCCGGGCAGGAAATCCATCAGTGATAATACACCTTCATTAAGGGAATCTCTCTCGTTTAAGATGCTTCTTATTCAGTGGAATCAAAATAATATACAAAAACTACTTGCTGCTGGCAAAAAGTTTAAGGCAGGAATTGGACCCTCTACGGGGAGACCCCAGACTCGTCTTAGCTCCATAATGGAGAACAGGATTTTGGTTTCCCACAGTGTAAGGTGAGAAAAGCTCATTTAATAAGGAGACGGCAGAAGTGCACTCTGTCCCAGTCTGGACAAACGGCCACGGGGGAGTTGCTCTGTCTGCTGATCTAGAGAATGTTCTCATGCTCTTTTTCGGTTGTCGTTTCGCACTGGAAGACCAACGTTTCCTCATCTCACCTCAACCGCCTGAAAGACCTTCCTGCAGGCAGTCCTGCATTTGCCATGGATCCTACTAGAAACCACTGTGTATGTATATATATGTGTGTGTGTACATATATGTATATATATGTTCCTGCTGGGAACATCTGCTCTCGGTATTTCTCAGTTTTCTGGAGATCATAAGGGGGGCCAGAAGGGTGAGAACTCCCACCCAAACTCTCCTTTCCCTCACCGGGGGAAGTCTACAGGCTTTGTTGGTTTAACTTCCCAATTTTATGTTAATGCAAGTGATAATTGTGGTTTCTGTACGAATCGGAGCTGCAAATTTTCCCAAGCAACTTTCCCATTACAGCAACAGAACACAGAAATGTTCTGTTTCTACAGGAGATGTGGAAGCGATGGTCCATGTAGAGAGAATGAGAAAGTCCAAAAGTAAATTACATCTTCCCTGTTACTTGGCTTCTTTTATTGCAAAAAAGTGATGAGAAATCACTTCCCAGAACGCTTCTGGTTTCTACAAGATGAAGCAGGTGATGGCTCTGTGGTGTGTTCTTTAACGTTTCCCAAATAATTTCTTTTGGTGAAACAATTCCTCCCTCCTATTTCAGGAATGTGCTTTGAACAGCACCAGACAGAATCATAGAATCATAGAATTGTTGAGGTTGGAAGGGACCTTTAAGATCATCAAGTCCAACCATTAACCTAACCTGACAAAACCACTTGATGACGAAGCAGGACCACTGGCTTTTCCTCACAAGAGAGGAGAGCTTTGCCATTGAAGAGAAGATGGTTTCTGGTGGCAAACCAGGTCAGTGGATGTCCCTCCATTGCTCGCTCAGACTCCCGCCACCATCTTAGCGAAGACCCACGGGTCTCCGGTCAACAGGAGCAGTGAGGTTCACCAACTCTGATTAAAAGTTCCCTCCTGCTTGTTTTTTTTTAACAGTTACCGGTTCACTGACCTGGTTGATCCCATGGGCCTGTGTTTGCACAACACGTGAGGGGGAAAAAGGAACCGAATGCAGGGAGGGGAGGAGGAACTTCTCCAGCCGCTGCTGCCACTAAAAACACTTAATGCAAAACTCCGACCTCAGTCACCCACTTCCCTATTTTCCTTCCGAAGAGTGAGAAAAGTGGAGAGGCAGCAAGTTAGACGTTAATTAAGCAATTCACGTCGCAGCCAGTATGAACCAGTCTAGGCAGCGTGGCTGGTGTTTGTCATCACAAGGGCTGCGAGGGGGGGTGGGATGGGGGATTTACAGATCAGCCCACGCGTTTTTGGATAATCTGTGGACTGCCTTTAGGTTCTGTATAAATAAGAATAATTAAAAGCGGATGTAACTAATTGGAATCCATGCCATGGCAGTAACACGATCCATCTTATTGCCAATCCCCTGAGTCACTCCGTCCTCCGGATGATTATTTTTCTGGTTTTCCCTAATACAATCTGAACACTGCCTTTCAAACTGCTGATGGATCCAGCGTGGGTCAGCGGTGCTGGGGCGTTTCAAACCTTCTTCTAGCCCAGACACAACCAGCCCGGTTAGCTCTGCTCCAGCAGAACAAGATTTGATTTGCCCTGTATCTCATCAGAAAGCTGCACATTTTTAAACTTAAAATCCCCTCCACCATCCACAAATCTGGTGTTAACCCGGTTGTGTTACCGCCTGTTATTTGCCAAATTTATTTTGAATTAAAAGCAGCAATGGGCATCCCAAATTTCCTTCTGGGCAACCTTACTTGGTCTTGCTTTGCATTGTGATCTCTATTTGGGATGAGGCTCCCCTTCCTTGACCTCCTGAGAAGAACACGTTGTTCCTGGGTTTGGTGGCCCCGGGGGAAGGCAAAGCCCAAAGCGGGGAGCTGCAGCACTTGCACAGCAGCACGGCCAGATGTGGAGGAAGGTCCTCTCCCTGCGCGTGTGACACGGTCTGTCTTGTCCCCTCCTGGGAACAGCAGTCCTGCCACTGCCATCCCGGCTCGGGGAGGGAAGTTGTTCTCCAGACTCATTCCCAGGCTCCTGAAGGTCATTACTCCCTTCCAGCTCCCTTCCAGGATTAGATATGAAGAAAGTATAGGGAGAAAACGTCCACCTAGGCTGGGAGAGGAGCCTTTTAGCTGGATTCAAACCTCTCTGAAATCAGGAGGAGGCTTCTTGTGGGCTTCAGAAGGGGTTGGATGAAGCCCATGCTCCTCCAGTAAAGCAAGAACACCGCTTTTTCTCATTTTTCTTTTTCTTTTTTTTTCGGGGGGGAGATTTTCTGTCATTCACGGGGGTTCTGTGCTGTTCGCTTTGGTGTGGCACTGAAACCCTCCCTTGTTTCAACTGCCTTCAGGATGCCTCCAGAAGGTGACTGTTGGTCAATGGGATTTCTGCAGGCTCTGGCAATCATGTGTCTGAATGTTTTCCTCAATGGGCAACCAGCAACGTAGAGAGTCATCTAATGCCTCGATTTGGTGCACCCAGAGGGGCTCAGTGCCCTGAGGGCACTCATAAACTTTGAAGGCCCCGATCAGACTTACCAGGGGCCTCCCCCACCCCTGCCCCAGTCTCCTGATGGGAACTTGGATCCACCCTGAAGTCTCATCTCTGTTCCTGTGTCCTGGAAGGACCTTGGACTTAAATTGCAGCCTTTCCAGTGCTTGCCCCATGTCCTGTTCCTCCTGGCTGCCTGCATAGACCTGGACCTTTTTCCATCACTTGTCATGGCCATCGATGGACACTGTGACCAGTACCCTGCTCTGCCCACCCTGCTCAGATGCTGCAGGATGGTCCATGAGGGCACTGCCTGTGCTGTGGCCACACGCAGCTTCCAGCTAATCCTTCATGGAGGTATGCATCTGCTCCCTGACGCATTCCTCCACCACAGGGAATGTGCTACGTGAATTATAGAATGGTTTGGATTGGAAGGAACCTTTAAAGGCCATCTAGTCCAACCCCCTGCAACGAGCAGGGACATCTTCAAGTAGATCAGGTTGCTCAGAGCAGAGCCCCGTCCAACCTGACCTGGAATGTTTCCAGGCATGGGGCATCTGCCACCTCTCTGGGCAACCTGGGCCAGTGTTTCACGACCCTCAACACAAAAAAAATTCTTCCTTATGTAGTCTGATGTTGGAGAACAAGAAAAAAAAAAAATCCCACCCCAAAATTTGGTGCTGTTGAACGCTCACCGCCCTGCAATTTCTGCATGCTCGCAGCCTGAGGATGGCTGAGTTCCACCCCAGCAAAGCTACCACGGGGAAGAGAAACTACCCTCCCCATATAGGGACAACGATGGAGGGAGATGCTAAAGCAACACCGGGTAGAGATGGAGCAAATCCATTTCCTTTGCAGTCCTGCACAGCGTTTCCACCCCTAGGGCCCCAAGTGGGTGGGAGGTGGTCATCCCTGGATGGAAGAACGGGCAGCACGGGCAGCGATACTGCATAGGGCCCCCATTTTCCTTACGCTCATGCGGGGATGCTCGTCACAAAGGCGGATTTGAGGTGGTGGGGCTGGGTGCTCACTCCAGCAAAGTCCCTTTTGCCATTCAGAGGCACCTGGACAGGCTTGAGAAGTGGGCCCGTGTGAACCTCAACAAGGCCAAGTACAGGGTCCTGCACCTGGGTTGGGGCAACCCCTGGTATCGATGCAGGCTGAGAGATGAAGGGATGGAGAGCAGCCCTGAGGAGAAGGATTTGAGGGTACTGGGGGATGAAAAGCTGGATGTGAGACAGCAATGTGTGCTCGTAGCCCAGAAAGCCAACCGCACCCTGGGCTGCATCCCCAGCAGCGTGGCCAGCAGGGCGAGGGAGGGGATTCTGCCCCTCTGCTCCGCTCTGGGGAGACCCCACCTGGAGTACTGCGTCCAGCTCTGGGAGCCCCAACATAAGAAGGACATGGCCCTGTTGGAAAGAGTCCAGAGGAGGGACACGGAGGTGATCAGAGGGCTGGAGCACCTCTGCTATGAAGACAGGATGAGAGAGTTGGGGTTGTTCAGCCTGGAGAAGAGAAGGCTCCAGGGAGACCCTATAGCAGCTTTCCAGTCAGTATCTGAAGGGCACCTACAAGAAAGCTGGAGAGGGACGTTTTATAAGGGCATTTGATGGTGGAACGAGGGGGAATGGCTTCAAACTGGAAGAGGAGAGATTTAGATTAGATATTAGGTAAAAATTCTTTACTCTGAGGGTGGTGAGGCACTGGCCCAGGTTGCCCAAACAAGCTGTGGATGCCCCATCCCTGGAGGTGTTCAAGGCCAGGCTGGATGGGGCTTGGAGCGACCTGGGCTGGTGGGAGGTGTCCCTGCCCATGGTAGCGGGGTTGGAACTCGGTGATCTCCGAGGTCCCCTCCAACCCAAACCATGCCGTGGTCCGATGATCCCCCCCAGCCCCGCCCACACCCGGGGGGGGGGGGGCGGGGGCGGGCGGTTCCGCGGGTGCGGAGATCGCCGCAGCAGTTTGGGGAACGGGGCGCGGGCGGGTGGAAGCGGGGCGGGGTGGTGGGGGGGGGGCGCACTTGCGCGGCGGCTTGCGCGCGGCCGGGTGACGCCACAAAGGGCGCCCCGCCCCGCCGCGCCGCCCCACGTGCGCGCCCGCCCCGCCGCGCGGCAGTGCGCAGCCGGCGGCCCCCGCAGGCAGGTGGGAGCGCGGCGGGCGGCAGGGCCCCCGCCCCGCCCGGCCCCGGCCCCGGCCCCGGCCCCGGCCCCGGCCCCGGCCTCGGCCCCGGCCCCGGCCCGCCGCCATGGCCGCCTGCCCCCCGCCCCGCCGCCGCCGGCCGCCGCCGCCGCCGACCCCCCGCCCCGCCGCCTGAGGCAGCGCGGCTGGACGGGCAGCGCCTCGCCCGCAGCCCTGCGCGGCGGCGGCCCCGGCCCCGGTCGCCACCATGGGGGCCGCCGCGCTCGCCGGCTTCCTCGCGGTGAGTCTAGGGGGTGCGTGCGTGTCTGTGTGTGCGTGATGCGCTGCAGTGCGGGGCCGCCCCCGCCCTCTCCTCGGGGGGGGTATTGCTGCCTGCCCGGTGGGGGGGCAGGTGGGACGGTTTTTTTGGGGGGGTTTATGCCGTGGGGTGCACGGTGCTCCCCGGGGAGGGGGGTGCCGCCTGCCCCAGCCCGCGCACGGCGGGTCCCGGCGGGGTGCGGCGTCCCCTGCCCCCTTCTCGCCGCCCCCGTTGTACCGCAGGCGGGCGGAGGGCGGTATCATCCTCCCCCCCCCCCCGCTCCCCCCTCCCCCAAATAGGGGTCTGTCCAGGGCTGTGCCGCGTCTGGAGGGCTGAGCGGGTCCGTCCTTCGCCCCCCCTGTCCCGCTCCCGAAGCTGGGCACCGAGTTGGGGTCCATCCACTCATGGGTCCATCCATCAGTCCATCCATAGTCCATCCATCCCTCCCCTCCCAGTTGCTTTTCTTCCCACCCTTCTTTGGGCAGGCAGCAAAAACTCACCGCCGCTAATTGCGGGCACCAGCCCCGGCATAACGCTTATGTTTTCCAGCGGGTTCACCTCCAGGTTTACTTTCCCAGGTAGGGCCCATCCCAATCAGCCCTTCAGGGCTCTGTCCCATCTTTTTTTTTTTTTTTGGGGGGGGGGAGGAGAGACGGTAATTCGGTGTGTCAGGCACACGCCGCAGCTGCTGCGGTTGGGTTGTGTAACCGAGGAGCGCACTTGCTCTTGAACTCAAGGTGGATCTCAGCACGCCGGTGCTGGCTCGACAGGAATCCGAGTAAACAAAAAAAAAAAATAATCTAAAGCTGGGAGAGCATTAGCTGGGAAACAGCCTCGTTGCTCTGAAGGTGAAGGGTGACTCTGCACAGCGGCAGAGCAACCGGGGTCCCTGCACTGGGTGCTCCCGAGCACCTTTTTCCCACTGGGAGGAGCGAGTGCGGCTGCACATCTAGAGGATGAGATGCCGATGGGGAGCTTGAGATACGGAGCTCCAGCTGGGATCCTGGAGGTCAGTTGGGAATGGTGGGTATAGAGGGAAGGGGGGGGGGGGGGGAAGAAAAAAGAGTGATATAAAGGTGTGGGGAAATAGACCAGCAATTTTGCGAAATGAAGCTGAGACTCTGAGCAAACGGGTATATGTTTCTTGTGCGCGCGTGTGCTCACTCCTCTGTGTGCGCTGGTCGGATGAGCAAACGAGCTGCGAGGCAAAAATCCCCTTTGCTCGTGAGCTGGCAGGATGCTCCTTCGGCCACCGGCCAGGGTCTCTTCATCTGACATCTCCATCATCAAAATTTTGGGCAGCTCCTTTTGGCCCCGCGAGGAGTTAACGTCTTTCCAGCCCCATGGCAGCGCGTTCAAACCACTAACTGCTGGTGCAGCAAACCCAAATCTGCCTGGCTGCTTGGTTTTTGAGCGCTAGCCGTTGCGTAAGGCTGGCGTTGGCCATGGTTTCCCTTGCCTGGCACGGGCTTTGCCTGCCCGCTGGCTGCCGCAAGGTAGTCCCCACCATCTCCCCCCGATGCCCTCGCCTCCAACTGGCATGATGTTGCCTTGCTTTGAGTCGGGTTTTTGGGGAGCCTGGGGGGGGATTTCATCTGCTTGGCGCAAAACCGTGGCCGCCGGGGATGCTTGTGAGCTCCGGGCGGCGCTGCCTGCGGGAATAGCTGCTGGGTTTTCCTTCATGGGGACCAGATATGCCGGTTGTTCGGTGCTGCTGTTTTGGCACGCTCGGCTGCCTGCGTTTTGCTCTTGAGACGTAGTAAAGGGACTGCTGAGCCCCGGACTCTCGGTTTCATGCACCCCAAGCCAGCTGCAAGAGCCGGTCGCGTTGCATGAAGCAGAAACTTGCTTTGCTCTTCGATATTCTCCTCACAGGCAACTTTTTGTGGAGTAACTTGATCCTTTTTACAGCGTGCAGGGCAGGAGATGGGTTCCTCCTGTCTTCAAAGTGACCGTAAAACTTCCAGACTGGTTTATTTGTCTTTCTGGGTTTGTTTTAGAATTTTTTTTTTTTTTTTTTTTCCTCTCCTTTAATGTCGCAAGCGACTTCCCGGTGCTGGTCGGTGGTGGGTGCAGCTGACCTTCGGGAAGAGTGGCGGCTGTGCAGCCCATTCCTGACCCATGCCAAGCCATTGCCATGGAGCCAGCTGCCATTTCTACCAAATTTGGCTGATTTGGCTTGGAAACTGTTCCCAGAGTATCGCTTCAGCACTGTTGGTCATTGCTCGCTTACAGCTCTCTGCTCCTGTTCTTCTCTACCGGGGTCGTGCCCTGCGTTTTGCTGGCTTTTGTCTTTTATTTTTATTTTATTTTCATTATTTTTTTAGGTTTATCGCTGCCTCCCAGCAAGGCTGGCGGTGGGGCATTGCTATATGCAACCCGAGATGATAAGTGTCTCGAGGTGTCACCCTGTTTCAGCACACAAATGCCTGTTGAGCCACCAACTTTCTGCTGGTGCGTTGGCTCACCAAGTGGGTTTGGGTCCTGACTGAGCTGCTGTGTCCCTGCCACGTCCCCCTGCAGGTGCCCGGGAAGCTTGTGGCCCCCTAAAAGCTGTTCAATTTGCGAATTGCCCATCGGGTCTCTCCTGCAGCGTGCAGTTATTTAAGAGGGTGATGGAGGCACAGTGTGGATGTGACCGTGGAGATGGAATCGTCAAGCTGGATGGTGGTGAGGTGGCTCATACCCATGTCAGCTGTGGGGTCCTGCTGGCTCGAGGGTTTGTTCGCAGCCAAGCATGAAGGTCCCCTTGTCCAAGCTGTTTGCCCCGATGTGGGGAGGTAAAAATGAGACTATTTCCCAGCCTGATCCGCTTTCCTGTACCATAAAACCTCCGCATGTTGGAGTAGGTGAAGGTGTCCAGGAAGTGCCTTTGCCCATGCGGTGCAGGGCATCCATGCGGAGCTGGGGATGCTCTTCAGGACCACAGCCACCCCGTCCCGCTTGACCCTTTTGGCTTCAGTGTCGAGAGCTGCTCCTGCATTGGGCACAGAGAGCGGCACCGAAACCTCTTGAAACCAGATCTGCTCTTTCGTGTTGTCTTGCACCGATTCCTTTTCTCTGTGTTTTTCTTTTTTTTTTTTTTTTTTTTTTTGTTACCCTATACGCTTTCTTTGGTAGTGGAGTAATGGACTGAAATGCAGTGGCTCAGCAGAGCTCACTTCATTATTCTGTTGCTTTTGCCATAGAGACTGAGCCTATCAGCCAGAAAGGCTTGTTTTTGCGTGCTGCTGGACACTCCCGAGGATGAGGGACCAAACCAGCGGACACCCCTTTTCGCTGAGGGTGCCCTCCTGCTCCTGACCTTCTCTTTCAGAGGTCTGCCTGGTGCCAGCCACAAAACCTGAGCAGCTGGATGTTTTTAGAGACCAGAAACACCCATCTGAATAAATAGCGGATGCTCAACGCTGGTTAGCCTTCCCCCACCGGGACTTGCTGTTGTCCCTAAGCTTGGAAGTGCGTGTGCAGCTGAAGATCTGGAGATGTTCATAAGTGCCAGTGCTGCTTTGCTTGAGATAGGGTTTAAACAAACAAAACCCAAACCTGGCGCTGTTATGGTAGTGCAGATCCCACTGACTTTAGTTACCCGAAGGAGTGATGGAAAGATGCTGGAGAAGGGAGAGCAGGATGGGACCCGTGACATGTGCTTGTAGTGGGGTTCTCGCTGGGTTTCCCGAGGTCTGGCTTGATGCAGAGGGAGAAATCGGGACCAGAGCTGGTGGCAATGCGGCTCATCATCCCTGGCGGGGCGGGAGAGCCGCTGCCTGTCCCGACGCCCCGTCGGCGGCACGGGGAGGAGGATGAGTAACACAGGTGACCCCCCACGCAACCTCGCGAGGCCGGATCCTGCCGTGTCTGGTTTGCGAATTGGGGGTTGCGTCATGAAGATTACGGGCGGGCAGGTTTCCCTAGCACCAGCTAAGCGCTTTGTGAAATCATGTCTTAGGGGAGGGGAAAAAAAATAAGATGCACCCTGTGAGCCTGTGCTGCCTGCCAGGGCAGCCCCGCTTTTTGTTTTAATTTGACTTGCCGTAATTAGCTTGGCCGCTGCAGGATCCTTGTCAACTCCTGCGGGCTTGCCTGCTTCTGCCTGCTCTGTAATTGCTGCTTCAGGAGATGGGGAAAAAAAAAAATTAAAAAAAAAAAAAGTGTTTTGTACAAATCATGAGCTGTAAATTATTTAGCAGGTGAAAGAGAAATGTGCTGTGTGTTTCCAGGAAGTGAGAGACTGCACCAAAAATGACGCGGCGCGGCTTGCGGCTCTGCTGCGATGTGCCTTCTGCAGAGTCATATTGTTGGGGGAGGTTTTTGTCTCCCCCCCCCCCCCTTCCTTCTGAATATATTCTTGCTGGCTGATAGCCCAGAATAGGTAGCAGAGCGAGAGGCGAGGGCTTGTATAAGGTAGGCAAGTGATTTGCGTGCCTGGCTGCGCTGTTGAAAAGCGTTAGGGTCTCTGGTCTTTTTACCTTCAGTGTAGGAAAGCACCTTTGGAAATTCAAGGTAACGTTGGCTCGTTTCTCTCTCTCCCTCACTCAGCCTACGGCAGTTTGAAAATGTTTTTTTTTGTTTTTTTTTTTTCTATTGTTTTGCATGCTGCGTGAGGTTGTGTCAGCCTTTCTGCTGATACACCTTTTGTTCTTGGTGTCTTATCTCTGCTGGCATAACTGACATAAAATCCATGGACCAGAGGTCTTCTGGAGGAAGCAGAGGTCCTGTTTGGGAGACGGAGCTACTCTTGGAGGCGGAGCAGCCTCGATGCAAAGGAATGGGATGAGGGGTAATGGCTTTAAACTAGAAGAGGGTAAATTTAGATTAGATATCAGGAAGAAATTTTTCACTCTGAGGGTGGTGAGGCACTGGCCCAGGTTGCCCAGAAAAAGCTGTGGCTGCCCCATCCCTGGAGGTGTTCAAGGCCAGGCTGGATGGGGCTTGGAGCAACCTGGGCTGGTGGGAGGTGTCCCTGCCTATGGCAGGGGGGTTGGAACGAGATGATCTCCAAGGTCCCTTCCAACCTAAACTGTTCTGTGAATTCAGGGAATAAAGCCCTGGGATTGGGAATAGGTGGAGATAAACAGATTTGTAGCCTCCAGCTGGGCGCCGTTCACTGTCTAAAAACTGGAGACCTTTTACCTGTATCTGATGCAATGAGGAACTGAGTTACAACAGGGCTCCTCAAAGGACTTAAAAATAGCATCGGGTTTTCTTTCCTGTTGCTAATGCCTCTGGTTTAAAGTGGGTTCAGATGTGGTTGGAGGCTTGAAGCAGAACATCCCTTGCGGTCTCACCAAACCCTACGCTTGCTCAGGGTCGTAAAAACTCATGGAAGGGCAGAGGGGCTGTGAAATAGTCCGGTAGTGCCGGCTAGTCCGGATTGCGTCCCGGTTTGCGTTATTTAGAAAGGTAACTATTTGAACAAGCGCAGATGAATAAATACAGAGGCGGAAGGTTTTACAGGTCAGAGCTGCCACCTGCGTGCGTTTTCTGTCTTCTTGGCAAGCGCCTGGCTCGTGCTGGAGCCTCTCAGCCTTGAAAGGCAAAGCTGGTCTGAATTCTCCTGGGGTGACCAGGTAGCACGTACTGCTGAAACACAATTAGCAGTATTTACCGCCCTGGCAGGGTTACGGTGTAAATGATGCTTAGTCTCACCGAGAAGTATGGTGTCAAATTTAAGGAATTATAATCGTAGCTGGCGATGCATCCGGAGAGAGTGCTGCCGTCTGCTCCGCTTCTCTTCCACCCTGACCTCGCTTGAGCTCCTTCCCCTGCGTGTAGGAACAGCTCGGTGGTCCCGTGGCTCCGGGATGTGCTTTGTGGTCCTGCAAGGGATTGCTGGCAGAGAGGGTTCCACTCGCGCGCTGTTGTTGACTAATCCTTCCTGTCTTGTCTTCCAGCTGCTCATGCTCCTTGGCACCGCTGAGGGTCAGTCGAAGCTGACCTCCGAGCAGAATGCCATCAGCCTCTCCCCTGGCAAGTACCGCCACCTCGACCGTGCCACCAACAAAGAGCTGATCTGCGACAAATGTCCCGCAGGAACCTATGTGTCTAAGCATTGTACAAAGAGTACCTTAAGAGAGTGCAGCCCTTGTCCAGATGGGACCTTTACCAAGCATGAGAATGGCATAGAGCGGTGCCACCCTTGCAGAAAACCCTGTGAACTGCCAATGATTGAGAAAACTCATTGTACTGCCTTGACTGACCGCGAGTGCACTTGCCTGTCTGGTACGTTTCAGACGAACGATACCTGCGTCCCTTACACGGTGTGCCCGGTCGGCTGGGGCGTCCGCAAGAAAGGAACTGAGACGGAAGACGTTAGGTGCAAGCCGTGCCCTCGTGGTACCTTTTCTGATGTGCCTTCTAGTGTGATGAAGTGCAAAACATACACTGACTGCTTTGGGAAAAACATGGTGGTCATCAAACCAGGGACGAAGGAGAGTGACAACGTCTGTGGTTCTCCAGCGTCTCTTCCGAACACGTCTTTGACTTCGTCGAGCACCGAAGCGGGTGAAGAGCCCTATGAAGTTCCACCAACCGCTCATCTTCCCAAAGGTAATGTCCACCACTGAAACACAGACGTGTTTTTGGTCATGCGATTGCTTTCCTGCCTCAGTCAAGGCTGGTTTTAGGCTGTTAAAGGGCAGTCCTGTCTAAAGCATGGATGGTGCTTTTGCTTCGTGGCCAGACGGCGGCTCCAGGTTGCCCTCAGTTGCGTTAAACCACGTTTAATAACGTTTTCACTGAGACTGCAGTCATGATTGGGCTCTTGGCTGTCCTACTGTTTTGTCTGAAAGGGCATCGTGTTCCCCAGCCTTTTTTCCCATCTGTGTGTTGTGCTGGCGCAAATCTTCGTGTGTTTGTGGCAAACCTGAGCGGAGTGCAGGAGGAAAACCCTGGCAGGAGAGCAGCTTTGCTCCACCAGACTGCTCCCCTGATGGATTCGCTGCTTTCATGCCCGTGCTTTCCCTGCTGCGTTTTGCCCTGTGCTGAGCCAGCGCATTGGCTTGAATGGGATCCATTCCCAAAGCAGCCCTCCCGGAGCTTAGGCTGTGCCATAAATTTTTTCTTTAACATTTGTATTAGTTATCGCTGGTGGGGAGAACCAGGTTGAATTCCCCATTCTCTCATTTAATTGAAAATGATATATCATCACAGTCTTTAGGGAGATGCTTCAGCTGTGGCTGGTTGCAGTGGTGCTGTAGAACCCTATTTGAGGTGGTGCTTAACGCTCTCTGGGAAGCATCCTCCTTCCAGTGTCTCGGATGGGGCATTTTAATTAAAAAAATGCAACTTTTGATGGCCTGAACACCTGAGTTTGGTGACTACAATAGCAGGGAACTGTCGACAGTGGTAGACTCCCAGTGCTTCTCCTTTGTTAGGTCTTGAAGCTTGATATGATGTTGGTGTGTCATTGGGAGAGGATGGGAGGCTGTTCCCTGTACTTTGAAATCAACTATAGACAATTAGGTAAAAGTTAAAGCATTTTTGCTGTTTGTATCCTGGTTAGTGCTTTGGGTAGCCAAGTCAGAGGCAAAATTAGGTTACAGGTGGTTACACCCACTCTCTGGCTCAACGGGGGTGAGACGTGATCTTCAAAAGCCGAGTTTCCAAAGTAAGCTCTGGTTTTTGCCACAAAAGCCCTCCCTGCCTCTTCTCACCAGACTTTGGCCATGCAGCTGGCTGGGACCTGAGAGCTGATGGTTGATAAGAAAACTCAGTAAAGATAGAAAGTAGCTCTTAGGGGGAAGTTGGGTTGCTTCTGTTGTTTTGGAAACGTATTTTGTACTCGATGCACGCACAGCTGCTTGCAGTGCTGATAAAAAAGTTTGTGGTTCTTTAACAAAACCCGGTAGAGAGATACTAAGGCTCCAAATTTTCACGTGTTTCCAGCCCAAATACCACATTTGGAATGAAACCCATGTTCATAAACCTAAGAAACCTCAAAGTTGTAGGTTTTCTGAGAAGTACTGAATGTGGGACAAACACAGATTGACAACATGCCTTTAATCACTTGGGGTTTTTTTTTGTTGTTGTTGTTGTGTTTGTTTTTTTTTTTTTAAACAGCCACTAGCCTTAACCAACAAGGGTCAGTTTTATCTGGAACCTACCTCTGTAACCCTACCCATCTGTTCCCAGAGCCAAACCTCAACTTCACCCCTTCCCTTTCTCACTGCCTGGCGTTGGGTTTCTGTCTGCTGGCCAAGCAGATGCTCAGGCAGGTCTTGGACTGTGACGTGATGCCGTATCCCGTCTCCAGTGCCGTGACACTGAGCTCTCTTCTCCTTTCACAGGTCTGAACTCTTCAGTTCCCGATTTTGTCCCCTCTCCGGTGCCACACACATCCAGTGGCACAGTGGGGCCAGCGGGCTACTACAACGAAACCTCGGCCAACGAGACGGACAGCACTGGTGGGACATTCGTGGGCTCCAGCACTGCTGGCCAGGCACAGAGCTACCGGCACAAGCAGACCAGCCAAGCGCTGGAGAAGCAGCCGTCGCTGGAGATGGCAGGGGGCGAGAAGTCCAATGTCCCATACAGGCCACCCCGGCGAGGTCAGCAGAATGTCCACCAGCACTTCGACATCAATGAACACTTGCCATGGATGATTGTCCTCTTCCTGCTGCTGGTCCTGGTGGTTATTGTCGTCTGCAGCGTCAGGAAGAGCTCACGAACTCTGAAGAAGGGACCCAGGCAAGATCCCAGTGCCATTGTGGAAAAAGCTATTATGAAAAAGTCCACCACCCCCACACAGAACAGGGAGAAGTGGATCTATTACTGCAACGGGCATGGTGAGCAGTAATGACCGGGGGCTGTTAGGGGGTAGTGTCCTCTGTGCCATCCCGCTCGGTGCTTTGGGGGGGCCACCGCCACTTCTGGTGACCAGTTGCTTTTCTAACTTGCCGGGTCTTGTAGCAAGCCCATATACTGGTTTTTCTCCATCCTCAGCTGCTTCCCATCCCTGTTGCTATGGTGTGTCCCTGCTCCTGAAGGAACAGTTAATGGAGGGAATGTCATCTGCTTACCCCAGCTCTTCTTCTCACCCATCCTTGGTAGAAGGCTCTTGAATGAAGGCTTCTCTTTTTTTTTCTTTTTTTTTTTTCCCCCCTTCCCTTTCCACTTTTCTGTTTCACTCCTTATTTTCTTGATCACTCAGACGTGAGTCTGGTTGTCTTTCATGTCATTCTTTTTCCCTCACCCTGTCTGTTTCTGGAAGGCTGAGTCATCCCCCGCCTCTTGGCAGTGCCTCAATTTCAGGTTCTTAGCCCTAAATCCCAACTGCTGGCTTGTGTCCCCAGCCCTTCGCCCGTGCTGGAGCCAGGAAGGTTGTCCTTAAGGGCTGTGTGGTGGAATCATACAGCTCCATGAGTGTCATGGGGTCTTCCGGGAAGCTCTGCTTCGTAGTGTTTTCTGTTCTTTTGGTGGATGACTTACTGTCAGCTTTTTGATGAGACTTTAAAGATGACCCATTGCGGTCGTTAAATTGAAATTTGTAAAAAATCAATGACGAATTAATGGTGCCCCGAATGTTGAGTGCCACGCAGCTGTGATCTCCCTAGTAGGGTACATGGTTCTTCCTCTGCAAAGCTATGGTGGCAATTCTGACCCCTCGTGTCCTGTGCGGACAGGCAGCATTGACGAGTCATTACTTTGGGTTGAGGTTGCTCAACCTTAAACTCCTCTTCACAGTTAACCTTTAGAAAAGCACATTTAACGAGGGGGAGCCAAACAAAGAATAGATTGAAAAAAGATTGGAAGATTTAAGGGAGATCAGTGCTTGACGAAAGTCATCCTTGAGTGCTTAAGTACAAAGCAAAGAAGGCTTTGAGTAGGGCGTCTTCTGTCATGTACTCTCTTCTCCTTCCTGCTGATTAATAGACCTACGCTTTGTTTGCCTTTGTTAATGCATTTATAGAACCAGTAAGGTCTTGTTGGAATTAGTTTTGTGCCTTCTCTTGTGTTTGTGCTACTTACCAGTTCCCATTTAACTCTTTTGAATCCTTGGGGTGCGATTTCTTGAGCTTTTTTCACTTGGTGATAACTTTTTCCAGTAAACCCTGTGCTCCGTTGTCCCTAAAATCTGTGGTACCCAGTGTGGTCCTTGGGGTGATGGTGAGTGATCTGCAGCGGGGTTGCAGAACCTTATTAAACGTCTTTATTTGTGGGCGCTACCAGAAATGCGATGTGGCTTTGGCCGTGGTTCATTAGCCAAAAGCAGCTGGTTGTTACTAACTCGTAGTAACTTTTTTCCTCTGTGGCCCTAATTACCAATTGATTGAATTTCTCACTTTCCTTTTTTTTTTTTTTTTTTTTTGGAGCAGTGAGTGTTGTTATTTCAGAGCAGGAGGCTGAATTTGAACAGGGTGGGGAGTGATTGAGTGCAGGGACTGGACCGAGTTGCTATGAGCAGATATGGCTCTGGTTGATGTTTCTGATGTTTCAGGCCCTGTGCGGCAGCTGCCCCTTGTCCTGGAGGCCATGTTAGAGCTGCCGTTGTGAGCTGCGCTGTGCATTTGGTCACCAAGCACAATTCAGGTTAAAGAAACCATGCCGGTAAGAGAAGGTGATATGTGGTGAGCAATGAGGCTATGTCAGCCCACTTAGATATCACCCCACCTCCCAGATCTTGTCATCCTTTGGGGGACAGCATCATTCATGGGTCATCCCGTGCTTCCCAAGATGAGTTGTTCTGGTCTTCTCTGTCATCCTCTAACAGTTGAATTCAGCTAGTGCATCAAATTCACAAGATAGTTGCTAAGTTTTCCTCTTGTCTTGGGAAATAAGCTGGTTGTAACAGCAAAACCCGCACTTAGGTGATAAACTGGCCCAGTATCTGATCAAGCTTCTCAGGTCTGGAGGTGAATTGTCCTGTTACTCTGGGCTCCTGACTGGGTGGTTTTGCACCTCCCAGGCATTCTTTCAGTAGTCAGCACTGGTTCCGTGTTGGCATGGGTGGCTTCATGACTTCCTCCTGCTACTGAATGTCCTCAGTTGAACTTTGTGCAGTGAAGGCAGACAGACGAGCGCAAACCAGTTAATGCTTTGTCTTGCTTTTAGTGCAGCTCTGGTGTTGCCTCAATCATGTTGTGTTAGTTGGACGGGCCTTGCTCATTAGTTCTTCACTCGGTGGTATTGCTCTGTCATGTCAGATATGGAAAATGTTCTCCTCCGCAGCGATGTATAAATCCCTCTTTGGTTTTCCTATTGAAACGTCTGGTTCTTAAGACTGTTTACTTGAAACAAGAGAAGATGTAGTGCCGTAGAGGAACTGACCTTTTATTTAATAACGGGCTGTACAGCTGAGATGTACTGCAGAGCTGCAGCGTCACAGCTTAGCTTTCTGCTGCTTCGGCAGTGTTTGTACCCAAATCATGCTTCATCCTGAAGCAGCATTTCAGACAAGGGTGAATTCAGCCAGGAACAAGCTTCAGGCTGTTGCAGAGAGGAAATCTTTCCCCTCCCGTGCTGCTAGCACAGATCCCTCCATGGTAGGCCACCAGAGCAAAGCCTCCATAGATGCGAGGACCATAGCTGCTCGCCAGGTCTTCAGGTGCCAGCCTGGTTCGTGGTTGCACTAGGGATGTGGAGGGCAAGCAATTAGGTTTAAATTGTCTTATGGGGCTGGAGGTGAAGCTCTGGGCTCTGGTGCTGGCAGTGTGCCGACGACCGTATGATGTCCCCACCTATATCTGTTGGCTGGCCATGCCAACAAGGAGTTGGGGCGTGTTTATGGCCGGGGTGAAGCCTGCGTGCGTAGCTGTTACGCACAGTCTCCCCTTGCTTCCTCCTAGTTTACCATCTCCTCCCTCCTAATCCTTTCAGTAAACAGCTTTAACCTTTGAAAGGGAAGACCGGGTCTGACGTAGGTGCTGCAGCTTCTGCTCGGAGGAGCTGCGCTTGGGTGGCTGCCCTTGCGCCGGCACCCTGTGCGCCTCCTGTGCTGACGGGAGCACAGCTGGCATCCAAGGCTCTGCCCCTTTGGAGGATTTTATTGTTGATTTTTATTACGGGTTTCTTTAAACCCATCAGTTCTGGGTGAAGCACGGTCAGGGTGGCACCAGCGCTGCTCACTTCTGGAGCAAAGATGTCTCGCAGTGATTGGGCTTCTTCCCAAAAGAGGAGGATTTTAGGGTGGAGGCAGTGGCTCAAACTCTTGCCTGGTTCCCTATGGTGCTCGATATATTGAATTGCTTAAATAGTTGAGATACGTGTGTGATCCTGGGCAGCAGTTGTTGTCGTGGGGCAGTTCACTTGTCCTCATCTTCCTGTGAGCTGGTGTCTATGCCCCGTGCCCCCTCTGGTCATACTATGTGCCTTAAATAACAGCCCAAACCTAAATTTAGCAGTAGCTTGGGAGGCTGGTGTGAAAACAAGACCCGTGTCCTTAACATGGACATGTTCCAGCCAGGACGGCAAATGCCGATGATTCTCTCTGGATTAAATGGTTCAGAGGTCTGGGAAGAACTTGCGATGACTGATGGCCTGAGTTAGCAGCCAGCCTACCTCCACGTCTGTCCTCATGTCTGTCCCCGTCGCAGGGACTCTCCCCAAAGCCCCCAGGGTCTCGTCTGCGTGGGATCGTGAAGGTAGAGCATCACTGATGGTGCGGCTGTGGTTGGAGAAGCTGGACCTCTTGCTGCTTCTGCTGGCTCTTGCTTTCTAGCCCTGCGTATGGGAATCCAAAGGGCAAAAGCAGTTTGCCAAAGATAGATTTCCGAAGAAATTATCAGTGTGGCGCCTGAGCGATGTGGGTACTGGGCTGATAGCGCTCCATGGTTTTAACCTTGTATGACTACTTTCTTTTAGAAGATCAAGAACAGCCAACATGCTGGAAATGTTTTCTTCTAAACAGTCCCTTCATTTTAGCAAATATCCATTTCCTTTCTTCAGCTGTTTCCAGAGGGGAGGAATTGAGCTTGTAATAAAAATGGAGAATCGAAGCCTCTCTTGAACGTCTTGGAGATGCTAAATTTGGCATCAGCCTAAGCTAAACGTGAAGATGGGCTTGCAATCGTCTTGCAGACAGTGCTGATAGTGTTGCCTTTGACTTTCACCCATTGAGTAGCAGAGGATGAAAGGCAAAGACTCTGTAATACATTATGGTTTTGGGCAAAACCTCCTGTGATAGAAGAAGCTGCCTGAAATGATGTGCCAGGAGGCAGGAAGAGAGTTTGGTGAATTTTTTTTAATTTTTTTTTTTTCTTTTTTTGAGCTGAAAGACTGAAGAATAGATCTTGGCAGTGCTGGCCTGGCATGAGATGCCACTTCCCTTTTATTTTTCTTCAAGTCTGGTAATTGCACATTATTGCAGTAGGTGGCGAGATGGAAGCCAGGAAGCCTCTGGTTAAATAATCAGAGAAATAAAACTGTTCTGTAAAAGCTGTTTGCAGGCGAGCTGGAGCTGAAGCTCAGCTGCAGGTAGAAGAGCATGTCCTGAAAATGGCTGAGGACCGAAAGCAGAGTGGGGAGGTGAAGAAAGATGCTGGAAAGCTGGGGAGTGTTGGGATTTGGGGGTCTCGGTTGCTCAGCTGTCGGGATGCCCAGTTATCATCATGTTGGGAGCCGGCATCTTCTTGGTTGGCAATTCATAGGGAACAGTCCTTGGCTTGCAGCTCGGTTGCTATAGGACCCAGGCTAGACTGGAGCTTGGTCTGCTCCAAAGCAAGTTGGTGAGGGTGTTGAAGGGGGATCAGAACCTTGCTGGAAGGCTCTGTGCCATGGAGAACTGGACCCTGTGCTGCAGCTTCAAAACGTCCCCATGTGAATATAACCAATGAGCGTGTTGGCAGTGTGCATCGGGACATCTCGGGTCATTGCAGGCTTGTCTTCACATGGAGTCAGATACTCATTATGGTTAGTGTTGGAAGATGCTTATCAGAGTAAAATTACTTGATTTTTTTTTTTTTTTTTAAAGAGTCAGCGCATAGACGAAACAAGCCTACACAAAACCGTAATCTTTTCTATAGATCCGTCACCTAATGAAGGGAAGCAAGTGCATGGAAACAACCCAGCAGCGGATATTCTTCCTCAAGCCTGGTGTCTCTCTCTTCTCTACTTCTACCCTAAATAAGAAAACCCAGCTGTAGGGATGGCACTCGCAGGTCTACAGGGTGACTCTAGGTGCTGCTTTAGGACCCCTCCTTAGTGCGCCTATGGATAAATGAGATGAAAGACAAGTAGTAGGGTTTTTTTGGTAAGGTTAATTTTCCCTTTGATCAGCTCCGGAATGGGTTACAGCTTGGTGGCAGGAGCATCAATCGTGCTAGGAGGCAGGGCGAGGATGGAGGAGCTGCTGTGGAAACACACCTCTGGGGACTCCATCTCTTCTGCACATCTGCAGAGCATGGGGAGGAGCAGTGGGGTTAAGAGCTGCACCAGTCTCAAACTGTGGCGGCCTCAAGGTTTTTGTGCCCCGACCACAGATCGGGCAGAGACAGTCAGCAGCATCTCATGAGGGCAGGTGTGCCCGTTGCTGCTAACATAATTTGGTAATTGTGGTTACGCCTGGAGGGGAGCAGCCCTGGGCTTGTGTGCAAACCCTAATGTGACTCTGGCAGGCAGAGCACGAAATGAGGGATTAATGTCTGTCTACCTGCCAAAACGGAGAGGCAGAAGGTGGTGTTGTGGTTTTGTTTGTTGGTTTGGTGTGGTTGTGTTTTTTTGGGCTGTTTTTTTTTGTTTTTTTTTTTTTTTTTTTTTCAAAGCAGTCTCTCTTCCGGCATCTGCAGCTTAATGATCTGCAGATGACTGCTGGTCCTCTGTCAGCCTGTCCACATCTGCAAAGTGAGACCCAGGCAGAATGGGAGTTTATTAAATTGGAAGGGGCAGGTATGTGCTGGGCACCAGGAGAAATATCACAGAATCATAGAATGGTTTAGGTTGAAAAGGACCTTGAAGATCATCGAGTTCCAACCCTCCTGCCGTGGGCAGGGACACCTCCCACCAGACCAGGTTGCTCCAAGCCCCATCCAGCCTGGCCTTGAACACCTCCAGGGATGGGGCAGCCACAGCTTCTCTGGGCAACCTGGGTCAGTGCCTCACCACCCTCGGAGTGAAAAATTTCTTCTTAATATCTATTCTAAATCTACTCTCTTCCAGTTTGAAGCCATTCCCCCTCTTCCTATCACCACATGCCCTTGCAAAAAGTCCCTCTCCAGCTTTCTTGTTGGTGCCTGTCAGATACTGGAGAGGTGCTATAGGGTCTCCCCAGAGTCTTCTCTTCTCCAGGCGGAATAGCCTCAATTCTCTCAGTCTGTCTTCAGAGCAATATAGAACTGTGGATGCAGTTGTACTGCTGAGCCTTAAAACAGGTTTATTCCCTCACTGGAGCTGGTTGGGCTGTGTGGGAGCTGTGTTTCATGCTGTGTGCGCTCCAATATGGGTGTGATACTCTGCTTTGGGGTGGAATGAAGCAGCCCTTCATCTTCAGCACAGACCTCTGCTGTTGGAGCTTTGGGGTGATGCCTGATGAGCTAGGAGCACCATCTTCCTCAAACTGCTCAACTCAAAACTTTGCTCAGCTTTGCTCCAAATTCATCCTTGACCTTTTGGGAAGCTGTATGGTTTCCAAAGGGTTTATGTAGGAGCTGACCAAGACTTTGCGGTGAAAGGGGAGCCTTGGAAAACGCAAAGGAGGAAGACTGCCTTTCTGCTTAGAGAGAAGGAAACCTAAGCATGTGGAGGCTTATCGCATCTTGCTCCTGAGCCTTATTGCATTAGCAGGCCTGAAGACCATCCGTCTTGATCGCTTTTAATGTGTGTTACTGCCCAAGCCATCTATCTGCGGCGTGCGCAGGGCTGTGCGGAGCTGCCCTGGGAAGCCGGTACATTTGCTCCCAAATCTGCTTCAAAAGAGAAAAAAAAAAAAAAGGGGGGGGGGGGGGGGCAGGAAAAACCCAAACTATCCCATGGTCAAAATTCCTGGGTGGCCCCTGGATTAATTTAATAAGGGATTGGGATTTGTGCCTGGCTGTTAAGGTGTGGGGGCGAGTGTCGGAGGCAGGGCAGCTCTGCAGGGAGAGGAGGGTTGTCCTTCTAGAAAAACACACCGAGCCCGGGGTGGGGGTTTTTTGGGTGAAAACCCAGCACTGGTTTCTGCACTGGGAGGGCTGTGATGACTCGTATCGGTAAAGCTCTCACACATAACTCCTCGAATAACAAGGCAGATTTTTTTTTTTTTTTTTTTTTTTTTTCCCCCCCCCTGGCTTGCCAAGGCTTTGTCTGGGCAGGGGGAAATGCAGGAGGCAAATTTAATCCTCGGGTTGGCATCTGCGGGTGTCTGGATATTTATATGGTTCGCTCAGGGTTACCAGCTGTCCGAGAGGGTTATAACGAAGATTAACTCTGTGAAAGCCGTTTAAAACTTAATAATTACATAAAATACTTAGGCTGGCTGTTTCCTTTTAAACCGCAGGAAGAGTAAGTCCGCTCTGTGGTGTAGGGATACAGGCAGGGAGAGCATCCCATGGTGGTGGGCAGGAGCTCCTGTGGGTCTCGGGAGAGTTGGACCAAAGGTGCTGTTATAGAGGTGACTTCCAGAGGGCGGTGGGAAAGGAGGTTTTGTCTTGTGCTGACCCTCAATTTCCCAGGTCTGAAACATGTTTGTAACCACACGTGGCTGATCACAAGCCTTCCTCGAATGCCTGGTTTGGTTGAGTTATTTTCCAGAGAGCTTGTGGGAAGTGTTTGTCAGGAGTCTGTTTCCTGCCCTGCAAGACTTTTTGGTTTTTAAAAGAAAAACAAACATCACCATTTAGTGGTTTGTTGCCCAAACAACACTTGCTGAGGATGTGAATCACTGGCTCCTGGGCGGGTCTGATACTGGCACTGTCCTCCATGGGAAAACTAGCAAATCGGTAACTAGTGTGTCCTCTCCTCCTGTCCAGACAAAGACTCGTGTTAGAATCATAGGAAGGTTTGGGTTGGAAGGGACCTTGGAGATCATCGAGTTCCAACCCCCCTGCCATGGGCAGGGACACCTCCCACCAGACCAGGTTGCTCCAAGCCCCATCCAGCCTGGCCTTGAACACCTCCAGGGATGGGGCATCCACAGCTTGTTTGGGCAACCTGTTCCAGTGCCTCACCACCCTCAGAGTGAAAAATTTCTTCCTAATCTCTAATCTAAATCTACTCTCTTCCAGTTTGAAACCATCGCCCCTCATCCTATCACCACATGTCCTTGCAAAAAGTCTCTCTCCATCTTTCCTAGAAGCCCACTTTAAGTACCAGAAGGTTGCTATAATGTCCCCTGGAGCCTTGTCTTCTCCAGGCTGAACAACCCCAACTCTCTCAGCCTGTCCTCATAGCAGAGGTGCTCCAGCCCTCTGATTATCTTCGTGTCCCTCTGGACTCACTCCAACAGGTCCATGTCTTTCCAGAGCTGGATGCAGTACTCCAGGTGGGGTCTCACCAGAGCGGACTAGAGGGACAGAATCACCTCCCTTGCCCTGCTGGCCATGCTTCTCTGGATGCAGCCCAGGATGCAGTTGACTTTCTGAGCTGCATGTACATGTTGCCGGCTCATCTCCAGCTTTTCATACCTCAGTACCCCAAGTCCTTCTCAGCAGGGCTGCTCTTCATCCCCCATACTGCATTGGTACTGTGGGTTACACTGACCCAGGTGCAGGACCTTGTACATCTTTCAAACCTCCTCATTTAGTCCTCATTTAGCACCTGAAATATATTTGAGGGGGTGAGGAACCGAGTTTCTAACAATTCCCCCTTTTTGGCAGATGTTGGTGATTTTTTTTTTTTGATTTTTTTTTTTTTTCCCTCCCATGTTTTGGAAAGGTACTTGTGTCAGGGATTTGGGATTTCAAAGTCCTGGTTTGGCCAAGCCATGGTGTCTTGTCAACTCGAGTTTGGATGTGCCGCATCCCAGCTCGGTTGTGCGTGCATGCTCTCGGTGTGTGTTCAGAGGTAAAAATAGGCTGCCATGGCTGTGTTTCGCATGAGTCAGGAGGATATTTGGAGGAGGTAGGTGGGATGAGCTCAGGAACAGAGCTGGGTTAGCAGTGATTTGGAGCTTTTATGTGAACATCGGGGAGGGTTGGGCTGTATCACCGCGGTTCTCCTGTCTGACTTGCATGTGCCCTTGGGCTGTGCTCTCCACCCATGATGTTTCATCCTCAGGATCTGTGCAAGTGTCGAAATCCAGCCAGCCCGTCACGGTCAGGATTTGTCATTCCACGTGGTGCCCTGTGCTCTGAAATGGGCAGATAAAGTGATGAAATTGCAGCTCTTCCCATGTAAGATGAAGACCCAGTGATGGCAAATAGTGTCCTTTCTGCAGAGAAAAGATTAATTTCAATGGCTTTATGATGGGAGGTCTGGATTGTGTTGATGAAGAAGCCATTGGTCAATGTGTTGGGTGGGTGTAGCAATTAATATTGCCTACCTCTGGGATACCTCTGTCAGTAGGCAGGTGGTGGAAGCTCCAGGTGCTCTAGCTCAGGTTGGTACTGCGATGGTGGAGGTCAGCTCCTGCACGTATTATGGGTGGACTGGTGGGACCTGACCCTGCTGCTGAAGGGCTGGGGCCTGGAGTCTCCTGAAATCCAACCTTTGTGAAAATGCATGAAGCTGGCTCTGGAACCTTGGGCAGATGAGCTGCTTGCTAGATGTGTGCCACAGGTCCTGGAGAATCTCCTGAGCTTTTCTCAGCTGTATAAGACAGCCTGTAAGACCTGAACTCATGTTGATCCTTTTCTCTGTGCTACATCCCTTCACTGTTAGTGGATGGGAGGACACATGGCTTGGGAGGGCTCTGTAGACTTGAGCATGGGGTTTCCCCTTAAAGGCGGCAGCTCCTCAGCAAGCAGTCTTCTGAAAAATATCAAACGACATTTGGCTTGAGCTCTGAAAATGAAAATGATGACAGCTTTTTGTTTGTACAAGGGTGGGGAAAGGAAGGAACTGAAGCTCCTCTGTGGCCAGGCTGTGGTTAGACTTTACCATATCTGCTGCCAGGTGCTTGGGTGTAGCCTTCTGGCAGGGTAGCTCTTCCACCCCTCTCAAGTTTGTTGAAAGATGTGAAAAAGCAAAGGCAAAGAGGAGAGATGGTCTCTTGCAGGTATTGTATGTAAGTGTGCCAGCACCCCTGGTCATGGCCCTGCACCATGCTGGCCTCTTGCCCTGCTTGAGGCCAAATGATTGCCGAAGGACTCACTTCATGTCCAACCTGTAAATAGTAGGGCTACAGAAGACAAGCAAGGCTTGTCCAGAACAAGCTCAAGAGAGCCATTAAAAATTGGCCAAGTCCTGTTCACTTGTGTGATTACCATCTCAGTGACGTTCATGAGTGGAAGGAGCGACTGCTCTGTCTGCATCATATTGTGCTCACCACAGTGAGGTAAGAGACATCTGAAGGAACTGGAAATAGGTGGGAAAAATCTTGAACCAGATTAAAAACAAACATATGGAAGTCATTGAAATGGTGTTTATGGGGGAAGATTGGGGTGGAGGTGAGCAGCCTGCTTGGAGGTGAGAGACCAGTCTGTAGATCTGCCCTGCCTTTCCAGGAAGGTCCTCCTTTCAGCTTAGCATCATTGTAGATGAGCTGGATGTGTATTCAGCAGTGCTGTTTGCTTGTGCCACTCTGAAGGCGTCTGTCCATCTCTGGACTTGTCTCCATTTATCTCAGATTGCTCTGGCTGTAGATGTGCCTGGTTGCGCCCACGTTCCCACGTGTGTACGTCCACCCTTGGGCTTCGCGTTTGCTTTTGCGCAACACGTTGGCCTTGTTCTGGCTTGAAGGGGAGTTCTTAATTGCTTTGGGGTTATCACCACCTTAAAATATTAGGTGGTTACATGGACTAGCCCATCACAACGTTTAGAGAATTGGAATGCTTAGGTAATGGCAATTGAAATGCCACCTGCCCAGGTACCCAAGATACACATGGATGTCCTGGATCCTTCAGATGCTGCCGTTGCCTACTCTGGGATGGCCACAGCACATGCAGCTCTGCTGGATGCAGCCATGAGGGTTGCACAGCAAGGGCTCTTCTTGAATTCCAGTTTCTGAGGCGAGCAAAGCTGGGTAATAAATGGTGGTGGTCCCTGGTGGTGAGGATGGAGAGCGTGGTGGTACCTCCTACATTAGCAGCAGGGTGGTGGCAGCTCTCCCAGGCTGTTTCTGTGGCCTGTGTTTAAAAAGGAGGAGATTCGGACAGTTCTTTGGTATTTCAAAGCTCAGAGCAGCTTTAGCATCACGCTGATGTGGCTGTGACTGGCCTTGTGTGGAAAGAGTGAAACAGGTGGGTTAAAGCACCATCACTGCTGAGCTCGGCCATTTCACTTGGCATTGCTGGGCTCTGGAGGGCTTTGAGCATCATCTCCAGCCTCGGCTTGCAGATGAGCCCGGTGGGAGAAGGTCCACGTGGTTCAGTGGTTGGGGAGGATGCAGGACCGAAGGCGGAGCTGGGGTTTTTTGCTCCACGCACCCTGGTGGGTACCTTCCCATCCCAACGGGACACTCCGGCGCTGTTGGTCCTCTGCAGAGTAACTTGTAGGGCTTTGGGAAATATGGAAATAGTAGGACTGTAAGCTTATTATAAGCATTAACATTTTATTTTAGTTTTGAACAAGTGAATTAAGTTACTGTAAATGGCTTGAGCAGTAATACTTGGCAGCGTGCAGCCACAACTTGTCATGTAATGGTTTTAATCTTATTTTTCAAGAACAGAGGGAGCAATGGTTTTCTAACTGACTGGAGCCAAATCTGCGCTCACGTCTGCGTCTCTTCCATATCTCTCTGGGGTTTTGTTTGCACAATATTGTAGTGGATGTAGCAAACATATGGGGCTGAAATCCATTTAATAGTTGCAAGAAAATGAGTTTAAGGTTCTTATAGTATTAAGGTAGACATTTCCAAATTCGTTTTTAATGGAACATTTGTTCTCCAAAGATTATTACGCGCCATTAAGTCCTCTGCCTGGTGTGTTCTTGTGCCCTGGGATATTATTGCCGAGGGATATAAACATGTATATGGGGCCACTTTATTGAACGGTGAGATTAAATATACTAAACTTGAAAATGTCAGTAGGAGCATGAGCGCTTTGTCATAAGTCTTGCGTGAGCACATCAGGACGTAAATGTCGTGCCACCGTGTAAAACTGGTGCAAATCAAGTTGCAACCAGCTGAAAACTTTTCTCACCAGTACAGCGGCTGTAAATACTGGGATTTATCAGCATTAAATACACAGGTGGGAGCAGGTAGGGTGTGGGTTTTTCCTTTCCTGGGAGGATGAGATGTGCCACGCACGGGTCATAGAATCATAGAATAGTTTACGTTAGAAAGGACCTTGAAGATCATCGAGTTCCAACCCCCCTGCCATAGACAGGGACACCATAAACCAGCAAATTATCTTTTAAATGCCTCTGTATGACTGACGTGCGTGGGAGTGGGTGTGGGCAAAGCTCCCACCCAGCCGTAACGCTGCATCTCACCGCAGGGCAGCACTGTTGTGGGCACCCGGCTCTGCTCATTTCATATATAAAATGGGCAGCATTTGATTTGATTTTATTTTTTTAATATATATATGTATATAAAAATGGGCAGCATTATGTATCTGTCACTCAACCCAGGAAAAAAAAAAAAATCCCGGAATACGAGGGTAGAAAAAGCTCTGAGATAACTTACGCACTGAGATGTATCTGTATATAGATGTATAATGGGCAACGCCAGACCTGTTCGTCCCTCTTTGCATGGCTGTCGTTACCTGGGTGCACAAGCTTCGCAGAGCTTTTCCTACCCACTGGGTCAGGAATTTTTTTTTTTTTTTCCTGGGTTGAGTGATAAGATTAAACATCTCTGGCATAAACCTAGTGTTCTGCTGGTTTTATGCCCAAACTAGTTGAATTTTCAGCCTGGAGAAGAGAAGGCTCCGGGGAGATCTTATTGCAGCCTTCCAGTCCCTAAAGGGGGCCTACAGGAGAGCTGGGGAGGGACTTTTTACTGGGGCATGTAGCGATAGGATGAGGGGGAATGGCTTTAAACTGGAAGAGGGCAGGTTCAGACTGAATATTAGGAAGAAGTTTTTCACTTTGAGGGTGGTGAGGCACTGGCCCAGGCTGCCCAGAGAGGTTGTTGAGGCCCCATCCCTGGAGGTGTTTAAGGCCAGGCTGGACGTGGCCTTGGACAACCTGGTCTATTGGGAGGTGTCCCTGCCCATGGCAGGGGGGTTGGAACTCGATGATCTTCAAGGTCCTTTCCAACCTAAACCATTCTATGATTCTATGAATTTGCCAGTTTAAAGGAGCTGACTCCAAACCCGCATTGACTCTTGGGCTCCCTATGGACACAGGGGTGTGATACCCGAAGGCGCGGGGTTTGGCTGCCGGTGTGACCTGCGCTGTGTGTCCTTCCAGCACAGGACCAGGTGGATGCGGAGGCATCGAGGGAGAGGAACTTGTCTTCGCCTGAGTAATGGGAGGAGTTAACAAGACCAGGCTTAATTCCTGCCACCATGTTGAAATGTGATGGGCCGTATTTATGTGCCTCAGATAATTAGCCCCATCATAAATCTCAATAGCATATTCGCAGCCTTTTCTTGTTCCTTCATGCTGAGGAACATTTTCTTTGCCTTGGGCTTATTTTGAATAATGAAGACGGCTTTTTTTATAATTTTATTTAACTCCCTGCCTCCCTCCTTAATCTCTCTGTAGTTAAAAGCAAACCCTGTGCTTGCTTTGGTTTTTGGGGGTGCTGCATCCCCAGCGCTGGGGGTAGGAGAAACCCCGACCCTCGTGTCTCTGTGTGAGATGGCACATGGGCATCGCTGTAAATCAGCTGGGGGGGAGGTTTGGTGGTTGCGGTGGGAGGAGGGTAGGGATAACGCAGAACACGGTTCGTACTGTGGCGTTTCTGCTGCAGAGCAGGTCGGACACCGGCTGCCGACGCTCTGAGCACCGCGGGGTCGCGGCGACGTTATCTAGCTCAGAAGCGAAAACTGAAGTCTATATATAGCAGGTCTTGATTAAGCTTGCATTAATAGGGAGAAGGGTTTGGGTAAAACATATCTATATGAGCCTGTATATTTTTTTACATATATGTGTATGTCTGTGTATATAAGCATATATATACACATATATAAAATATCTATATCATATATAGAGATATATAAAAATATATGTATATATACACATAAAAATACCTGTATCAGGCTGTATAGATATTTTATATATGTACACACACACATATAAAATATGTGTATCATATAGAGATATATAAAAATATCTGCATCATATATCTGTGTATATATACACATACATACACACATCTGTCTAAAAAGATATAAATATATATATCAGGCTGTATTGGTTTTATATCTATATAGAGAGGTATCAATATATCTCTGTCAGGCTGTGTAGTTTTTACATACGTACATAAAAAGATATGTCTATATCAGGCTATATAGTTTATATTTTTATTATTATTATATATATATATGTACCTATTTGGCTATATCAGGGCTGCGACCTGAAGGTGCAGTTGAAAGGTCTGATCTAAGCTGCATTAGAAATTGTTAAATTTTAGGCCAGCAGGAAAAGACCCTGGCTATGGTATTCCTCCGTGAGCAGCTGTTTTTGCTGACACAGCAGTTGTGCCCACAGTGGGAAGGAGAAATAGTCCCTGTAGCGATGGGGATGTGCTGGTGTGTGAGGAAACCTCTCTGGAAAAAGTGAGTTTATCTCTGCTGCTCACCCACGCCGACCCTTGTGGTGGTTTAAAATGAGGTGATGTTCGGCTTGATAAAACAAGGTTAATTAGCTGTTATGGAAGAGGTATGGCTTTGTTTGAGGACTTAACTCCTGATCCCTTAGTAGACGCAAGGATGAGTGTGCTGTTTGTATTGCTCCCAAAGCTAAAGGGAGGAAACCCTCACCGACTTAAACCAACATGTCTCAAGGGCTTTTCTGGGGGGAGCTCTGCCTTTTTGCTCTTCAGATCCCACACCAGATCTTCCGCTCACCCAACACTCACCTGGTGCAGTATCTCCCATCCCGTAGCTGAGTCATCCCACCAGTCTGCACTGGAAATGGCTCTACATGCGACTGTAGCTGCTATAGTTGTGCTATTATGGAAATAGTCACCTTTATAGAGATGCTTTGGTGACTCATCTCTTAATCCAGCTCCCGTTCACAGCGGTACAGGCAAGCGTGTTGCCATCTCCCCTGCTCCTGCAGTCATGTGGTGGTTGACTACCACAGTTTTTCTTGTGCCAGGGAGCGCAGGAAACTTTACGGTTACATTAACGTGGTTAATTTTAGAGCGTGTGTGCCTTGATTGGAGCAACCTATAGGTCTACCCACCCTTACTTGCATAGCAGGTGTTGAGCATGTTACGGGTGCTGCTTGTCTGCAGAGCTCCTTGCAGCCTTGACTCAAGAAAGGTCTTAAAATTAATAATAATAAAAATCTCCAAACAAAAAGCAAACCAAAGAAAAGCAAAGCATGGCTATTTGGGGATGGGAGCAGCTTTGCTAAAGCTTAGGTCTGCAATGCCAAGAGACTGCAGACCCCCGTGCCTCACCTGTAGCTCTTCTGCCCCGCAGGCATCGACATCCTGAAGCTGGTGGCAGCCCAGGTGGGGAGCCAGTGGAAGGACATCTACCAGTTCCTGTGCAACGCCAGCGAGCGCGAGGTGGCGGCTTTCTCCAACGGCTACGCGGCCGACCATGAGCGCGCCTACGCCGCCTTGCAGCACTGGACCATCCGCGGGCCCGAGGCCAGCCTGGCCCAGCTCATCAGCGCCCTCCGCCAGCACCGCCGCAACGATGTGGTGGAGAAGATCCGAGGCCTGATGGAGGACACCACGCCGGTAATGATGGGCTGGGCTTCGTGTGCTCTTGTCTGATGTGGTGCACGTCTTGTCTGGCCCTGGAGAGCATTTGGGTGCGTGGGACCCAGCTGTGGCCTCAAGCTTAGCTAATAGCCAAGTAGCTGGACTCCATCTTCCCCCAGAGCTCCTCAGGAGCTTATATTTAAGCTTTACATTGCTTTTGAGCAAAGTTTTACCAAAGTTTGCTCAAAACTTTCTCAAAGTTTTGAGAAGCTCTTGAGTCTTGCGTGTTGTGGTTTACCTGTATCTTTTGAAGGTCACCGGGAGGACCTGGTGCTTGAGCCCTTGTGTTGGGGACATGGAGGAAAAAGCATCCCCCTTTAAACTTGCTCTTAAATGCTATGACTAAATGCCCAGGACTTTGTGAGAAGGACCAAGCGTCATTGAGCACTAAATGCTGTTGTAGAGCAGCGTGTCGCTTCCTCCAGGGTGGTGGCCAGTGGCATGGGGGTTCCATGCGTGCCGTCTTCCAGAGTTGTTGCCCTTCTTTGGCAGCTCTGGCCTTAAAACAAGCTATTTTGGAAGAATAAATAAATTGCTGCAGAATATCCTGCAACGGGGTCTGGGCTGGGTGTAAGTCGTTGGGGAGGTGCAAACCTTTGCAGTTTGTTTTGGCCACCCCTCCTTACCTTTCAGCATGCTTTTGTTTTATTGGCTCTGATAATTTGGTGGGCTTTTGGAAGTGTTTGTAATGGTGATGGATGGGGCTACAAAGCTGGTGAGGGGTCTGGAGGACAAATCTTATGAGGAACGACTGAGGGATCTGGGGGTGTTTAGCCTGGAGAAGAGGAGGCTGAGGGGAGACCTTATCACCCTCTACAAATATCTGAAAGGAGGGTGTAGAGAGGTAGGAGCGGACCTTTTCTCCCTGGTGACAAGTGATAGGACAAGAGGAAAACAAAAAAAAAGTTATGTCAGGGGAGGTTTAGATTGGATATTAGGAAACTTTTTTTTTCACAGAAAGAGTTATTAAACATTGGAATAGGCTGCCCAGGGAGGGGGTGGATTCACCATCCCTGGAGGTGTTGAATAAAAGGGTAGATGTGGTACTTGGGGACATGGTTTAGAAGTGGTTTTGTCAGGTTAGGTTAATGGTTGGACTTGATAATCTTAAAGGTCCCTTCCAACCTCAGCGATTCTATGATTCTTCTGAATGTAGAAGCCAATGGGACAACACATGGGTGGAGGTGAGGGCAGTCGAGGGAGGGCTTTTCCACCTAAATCAGTTGGTGAAATATCTCCCTTTGACCTTAGCAGTGACCCAGACCTGAAGGGGAACGGGTGGGTGCCTGCAGACCACTGTGGGCACTTGGTTGGGGCCTGCCAAGGTGGACCTTCATGTATAGCAAAGCTTGTGGGGCAAAGCATTTGTCGGAGCAGGGAGTACCCAAATCCCGTTTTGACCATCTCAAACTTCCCCCTATAAGAGGGACTGTGGTCCCTTCACCGTGTCACATATCCCACGTGGCTTCACTTGGTGTACTGAACATCTTGGTCCCTCATAACCATAGTGTGAAATCACAGGTTTCGATGCATTAGCCCAGGATTCCTGCTTGTGGTTTTGAGACACCCCAAGTCAGGTGTATGCCAAGCATCGCCCCATGTGTCCTGCCCAAATTTTAGCTGCCCAGTCACTCCTGCTCCAATTCAGTTGCCATTTTCTTCCTTCCAGCTCCGAGTAATTAAGCAGCATGTAGCTTTCTCGTTTCCTACTGTGCTCCGAGATATTTTTTTTTTTTTTTTTTTTATCAAAGATGGAAAAAATGAAATTAAAAAAACTGAGACAAAGCTATGGTTAGGAAAAGGAGAGGCAGAGAAAATTGTCATTTTGCACATGTGAATTCAAGTTTCCAGTATGTGCAATGTCTCAGAAGGACATGTCGTCTTCTTGCTCTCCTGGAGCAGATAGTAACCTCTGTCCTCCTCATTACTGCTCTGACTTTGAATACTACAGCAAAGCACTGGGCTGGGACATCGGATAGAAACATGAGGCTTGTTCATCAGCACAATGCCTAATTAACAGACGTGGGTTGTGCGGTGCTCAACGCTCCAGAGCGTTGCGCTGCTTCAGCTGAGACTATCAGGCGTTTCTTCTCAAATAGCACAAAAATGCAGGTGGTAGCTTCAAGAATGGGGTTTATTGGGGGACTCGTTGGGATGGTGGACTCCTGATGATGGAGCAACCACAAACTGTTTCCTTGCACATACCCTCAACTCTGAAAATACAGTGAACAGATGCTCCAGAGAATGAGCAAACCCAAATCGCATGGATACTTGTATGCAAGTCTTCTGGGCTTCCTGACCAGCTCTCCTGGAGGATGTTTCTCTTAATTTTTTAAAACACTGTGTTGTGTTCTCCAGTGTCCAGCAGCACCTGGAGCCTGGCGGTCCCCTGTGGCTTTCACTTGCTTCCCTAGAAGTTGATAAAATTGGTTTGCTGACCTTTTCAGAAGGTGGCTCATCTGAGGGTCTGCATGAGAAACAGGGCTTGTTTCAGCAAAGGAGGTATTATTTTTAAAAATTCACCTGAGCCGGTACATCCTCCTCTGCCATGCATCCAAATTGGCTTTTTCAAATGTGGATCCCTCATGATCAGACTTAGATGTTGGCCATTCCTGAGCAGTCCCTCTGCCCCGAAGGTCCCCCGGCCAGTCGCTGAAGCGGCTTGTAGGGTGTCAAAGCTCAAAAGCCCCCTGGGATGCCAATTCAGCATGGCAGCACACTGCATTTTGGCAAGGTGTTACCTGCTGTAACCTGTCCACCTCCTCTCCCTGAGCTGGCTCCCGCTCTGTGGATGTGGGTGGTGATGGAATGGCCCTGGGAGGGATGCAGAAAGCTGTGGGGAGCAGCTTGTGCAAGGCAAACTGAATCCCTGCGCTGCATCGCGGCGGTCCGGACCACAAGCGGCCAGGGGAGATGGTTGCTCAATGCCGAAGGCAGGCGTTGAGGTCGTTTTGTTTGGGGTTCTTTTAATCTGTGCTGGTTGGAAAGCCTTTAATTAGAGCTAATCCAGGTTTGGCTCCCAGCGGTTTGTCTGCCCAAACACGAGACAAATCGAGGCGGTTTCTCTCCAAAGGGAACCAGTTTGATCCGAAGGAGCGGGTCGCCCTGTTGGTGGCGGGCGTGGGTGCTGCACTGCACCTCTCCAGCAACTGGCCCTGCGGAAGCCGTCTTGCAAAAAAAAACCTTAAACAAAAAATAAAAAAAGCTTTTTGTGTGCTGTGGAGGGAGTGAGGACTCTCCTAAGCAGTGCCGCGGTGTGTGTCCTCCCTGCGGCCAGCGGCCTGATGCCCTTGGGGCAACCCGAGCCAGCGGCGAGCATCCCACGTGTGGGGGCGTCCCAGATGAGCCCGGGAGGGATGTGCGGGTGGCCGTGCCATCCACGATGCCTTTCACCCTTGCCTGGCATCCCTGGGCGCAAATGGGAGCTCCCCCATCTCTCCCCATGACTGTGTATCATGAGAAATCGCCAACGCCCCCAGCTCACAGGTAGAAATTGTGTTATTGGGTGACATAGCTCTTGGGCAGCAAATTGGTACCCTAAACCCAAGCAGCCTTCCTTCACCCATCCCATCCCACCCGCTGTCGCATCCTGGTCCCAAATCCTTTATCTGGTGTCTGTCTTCAGCCTGTGAAACCTGCAGAGGCAAAGCTGCTCTCTTCCCCTAGTGCCCCTTTCGGGCTCTAAAATCCAAATATTTACCGCCCCCAATAGGAATAGGGGGATTAATGGGAGTCTCTGGAGCGTTACGGTACGTGGAAGGAACGTTTTCCTTCGGGTAGGGAACAGCTCTGCTGAAGGCTGGCCGGCTTTTTTAGCTGCGGGAGATTATGCTGGTTTTGCATAGCGTTGAATGAATTTAGGTTAAAACGAGATTAGCCCTCTGAATCGCTTTGCCAGGGTTTTGTTGGGTTTGGGTTTTTTTTTTTTGTTGTTTGTTTGTTTTTCAGCTGATTTAGAAAATACGGTGAGCGCAGCAGCTGCGGGATGGTTTTTTTTTTTCGGGGTGCGTTTATCTCGCGGGGGTTCCTGTTAAGGGTTGGCTCCGGCCATGAACGTTTCTCCAGCTCGAGGTCTGGGAAGTCCTCTCCCCTTTGCAGGGGCAGGCTGGCCGGGCAGCGGCGCGCAAGCCCGGGCGCTGCGTAGTGAGCACAGGAACACCCCAAATTAGTGGTGCTGACAACAAAAATAGGGGGTGGAGGCAGGGGGGGGGAAAGGGGAGGAGGGTTTTTCACTGCTATCCCAGCAAATTGCAATTCTCCGTTTCGGGGTTAAAACCAGTAAAGTTCAATGCGGTGCAGGCACTGGGTAATGGGATTTTTTGGGGGGGTACATAGCAGCGTTTTGGAGATGTGGAGGGTTGTCTGTGCTTGCCCGGGCTGGCCTGGAGCGTGGCTGGCACGGCTGGCCGCGTTGGCTACCATAAGTGTCCTACCCTGAGCAGTGCTTTAAGCTCTTCTCTTTTTATTTATGGCTCTGCTGGCCTCGGCTGCAATATTTCGGGGAATGGATGGAGGTGAAGCGAACGGCCTTGCGCGGGGTGTTCAGCAGTGCAGCCTCAGCAAAGCTTAAAAATAATACGTTAATAAGGGAGATGTTGGAGATGGAGAGGGGGGAGCTACAGCCCAACGAGATTTAGGTCCGCGGCTAATTGCATGCTGCGGATAATCCTGTGAATCAGCAGATATGTCAGGGCTGGGTTTGGTGTGAGGTTAAGCCGTGGGGTTTTTGGGGGTTGCCGGAGGAGAAGAGGATGTGAAAGCAGCCCCGTGTCCCGGCACGCGGCTCCGGCAGCGCCTTCTGCCTCCTTTTCTTCCCCTTTTGCAGGTCAAAACCTTGGGCGGGGGTCAAGAGCCTGGAGCAGCGTTTCCCAGCCCCAGCCCCGACAGCTCCTGCCCATCCCCTGCGGTTCCTCTTTTGGCAAAACAGAATTGGGCTGGACCCAGTAATTAGCAATTAGCTTTTTTTTGTTGTTTTTTTTTGTGTTTTTTTTGTGCTGCGTTAACCTCACGCGGCGGAGCGAGGGTAAAGCTGCTGGGTGGATTTCCCCCAGCCGTGGGGCTGCGGTCCTAGGGCTGGGAAATGCCCAGGTAGCCAGGGGGGGAAAAAAAAAAAAAAAAAAACAAACCCAAAATAGCATGTAATTTTTCCTTCTGGACTTGCATCAGGCTTTATTTGAGGCATAAAGCTGTAGGGTAAAGCAGCCAGAGCTTCAGAGAAGGGGTAGGGCTCGTTGGGTTTTGCTGGGGTGGACATCAGTCTTTTCCTGTAAGTTTGCTTTAAAGCATGAGTTGGGTTTTGGCAAACCGAGGTTGGGTTTGAACCAGACTGAAGAACGTGCAATAAGCAAATTTAATAATTTATAAAGTCATACAAATATAAATAATATAAACACAAAATTGTAAACTTTATAGCAGATGCAGTTATATTTGAGGTTTCCCTGCCGTGGTAGCCGTATCTCCATGGCTCTGTGTATTTGCAGTATATTGGGCTTGGGAGTATAAGATGAAATTCAAAGATGCTGAGGCCAAAACAAGCCAAACTTGGTACTGACTTACTCAGCCTGTAGTCCATTTTGGAAACTCTTCATCATGGCTTCGTTAGCTCTTCATTGTGGCTTGAGTTGAAAAAGTGGCTGGGCAAATCCATAGAAAGGAGAAGCCAATCAGGAGCTCTCGCGGGGACTCCATCTCCTGCTGGAGAAGCACCTGGCCCATGAATGGCTGGGGATGGTGGGGAAGAGCCGCTTCCTCCATGGACATCTGTATTTCTGATCTCACCATCTAAACCCTTCCCAGACCCAGCATGGCCCATCCTGAGTCATGGTGAGGTTTGACTTAAGTACCTCTTTTCCAGGGCTGCCGTGTGTTCAGGGATGCTGGCTCCACCATAGCCATGGTGGCCGAGCCTTCTTCTGAAACCTGGCCGGGGAGGTGAAGGACACAGAGAAGACATTTGGGCTTTCCCACCCCAGCCCAGGGTGCTGAGCACCCTCATGCCCTTCCCGTGTTGGCGAAGGGGTTACCTCCTGGTCTGCAGCACCTGCAGACCATCACTCTGTCCCTCTGCCACCTTGGTAAGACCTCGTGGCCTGGCTAATGGTGTTCCACCTTCCAAGGTCTAGTCCACCCTGAAGGTGGACCCCCAAACACCATGTGTGCCATGAAGCTGCTCATCCAAGTGGGTCCTCCTTGTGCCTGTAGGGACCATAGCAAGAGCATCCCCCACGAACTCCCACGTTCCCTACGGAAGCGTATCAGACCTGGGAATAGGGCTGGTGTCAGCCGGGTGCCTTCTTTCAGCCAGGTCCCTTCTTTTCTTTTTTTTTTTCTTTTTTTTTTTCTTTTTTTTTTTCTTTTTTTTTTTCTTTTTTTTTTCTTTTTTTTTTTCTTTTTTTTTTTCTTTTTTTTTTTCTTTTTTTTTTTCTAAAAAACAGCAGTAGTTTGAGTCGTGTTTGTGTTGGGGCAAGAAAACCCGACCCAAGCACGGCTGCACAAAGCCGGGCTGATGCAGCAGCAAACCTGCCGCCGGCTTTTATTACCGCCTGGTTGCTGCAGGAAGAATTACAGGGAAGCAGCGCCCAAGGGAGTGTTGGTTTTGGTTTTGTTTTTTTTTTAATGCCTACGGCTGCTCCTTCCTATTATTATTAGCACAGCAGCTGCAGCTTCTGTTTGTCCGACTTGAGCTTTTATTGCGGTACGGTAAAACGAAGGCAGAAAATGGGAGCAGCCAGTTCGAACAGAGCTGTTGGGAGCAGCTGTGAAAAGAAAACAAAGCCATTCCTATGTCACCTTCTGTACCCGTTCCCTCCTGTCCCCTTTTCTTCCTTTTAGGAAGGACCTTCAGGCACCCTCAGCTGCTCAGAGCATCCTCCCAGATGCATCGGGATCCGTGAGGATGTCGGTGCTTGAGCTGCAGCCTAAAGGGAGCTTTTAGGATTGGTTTGGGGTTTTCTTTTGGCATTGCAAACCCCTTGCTGCAGTGCTCAAAAAAAGAAAAAAAAAAAAAAAAACACCAAAAAAAAAAAACCACAAACCTGGCGGAGCGCCCTGGTACGACTGACCGGTCGCGGGAAGCTGCCGATGCGTCAAAGCTGCCGCGGCGCCTTCGGTTTTCACGCTGGACCGTGCGTCTAACAGCAGTCTCCCATGTGTCTGTCTGTGCAGGTGCAAATGCAGCCTCAGTGGCAAGCGCCGGACCCCTGCAACGACGACGGAAAGGTGAGAGATGTGATGGCTCTGGAAAGGCAAAAGGCCTTCAGAATTGTTGATTTTTGTGGGTTTGTTTTGGTTTTTTGGCTTTTTTTTTGTTGTTTTTTTTTTTTTTTTTTCCAGCCAGACCTCGGTTTCGCTCGAGCACCGCCGTCCTTAAAAATAGCGATGGCCAAGTTGGTTTCAAGCAAATGAGTCACGGGCTACGAATAGTGTATTTTTACACCTATTCCACAGGCTTCACCTCGCAGCAACCTTTTGCTTTCCCTGGCGTTTCAAAACCCTCATTCCCACTTGCTTTCTTCCCACGGTTTAAATATTAACACACATTCGAGCATCCTGTTGACTTTGTCTCATAAGCTTGCGACCGTTCAGCCGTTTGAAAAGCTTTGGGCTCCCGGGACGCCTACAGTCAAATAACCTTGGGTGGTTTGGTTTTTTATGTTTTTTTTTTTCCTTGCGTGCAATAGCAGTTGTTTAATTAAACTCCAAATGACTCGCACGCTTCTGGGAAGGATTTTTTTTTCCCCTCCGCTGGGAAGGCAGAGCCGGGGCACCCGGCTGCTCCCTGCCCTCCCTGGGCTGTTGGGCCCCTTTTTGGAAATCAGGAGGTGGGTTTGTGGCTGGATATTAAATAGATGAGTTGCACAGGGGGAAAACTAACCCCTACAGCCTGTTTGGTTGGTTTATTTTTTTTCCGAAGGGGAAGTTGGAGCGTGTTGCAATTTGGAAAGCGGCCAGCCGCTGTTCTGCTCCTTCCTTTGCTTTTCCCCTTTAACGGCAAATAGGCTGATTCTCGTCGATGAGCTGTATTGGAAAGGGAGTTTCAGAGGAGAAGGCAGGTTCTTTTAATTAAAAATTAAAGCTAACTTTTATTTTTAACATGCCTATTGCATAACATGCTGAGCTAGAACAAAACCTCCCCTGTTTATTTTCAATGGGGAGGGACAAAAAAAAAAAAAACCAACCCTTTCTACTACCAAGAACAGGCTTCAGTGTTAATTTAATGTGAACTAATGGGTGTCTCAGCAGACATGTGATTTGTGGGTGGCAAATTCCTCGACACAGATGAGGAATGCGCAGGCACATCCGTGCCGGCGCGGAGGTGGCTCAGCAGCTCCCAGTCCCACAGCCTTTAATCCGAATTTTGTATTTTAATTCTCTGGGTAGCAGGCAAGAACGTGTGAGCAGGACTAGCCTGGTCTTCCCTCTGTAGAAGGAGAAAAGAAGGTTGCGAAGTGCTGTTGGGAGAATGGGTTGCGAGCAGACAGGGCTTGCAAATCTGTGCTTCGGCAGCTCCAGCAGGGATGCGGGGTTTGGGAAGAAGTTAAATATTAAGGGATGCTTAGAGCTCCCTGCTTGAGGGGGGGACCTGGTGACCTGCAGAGGTGCCTGAGCTTCCAGCCAGGGGCATGGGGATGCTGCCCCAAGCCTCTCATCCCTGTGGGGAATGGAAACCAGGAATGCACCCGGCAGTGATGCTGGGAGATGGAGGAGGGTGGGTAATGTTGGCTGCTGCCATGCGGGTAGGGAGGAGATGCATGAAGGAAGATGCAGAGCACGATCAAGTTAGGAGGTGGGTTCACACCAGCACCCAAACGGTGCCAGTTCCCAGCGCAGCGTGTCCCACCAGTGCTTGCTGCTCCCTGTGTCTTCAGGACCGTAGAGCCAAACGCTTGCCCGGGGCTGGCACCAGGGCAGCAAAAGTGCTGGGGGGGGGATGCTGGGGTCAACGCCAGCCCCGGCTTGTCCTTCCTGGCCCTGGATTTGGAGTCAGGTGGGGTGGATTTCTCCATCATGCATTAATGGGGTGCTCACAGGAGCAGGGGCAAAGAGGGGGCAGACAAATTATTAACTTGAAATGTTAATGGTGCAGCTGGTAACAGGAGCATGCTGCGGTGATCTCAGAGAGGGGTCACAGCTCTCGCCCTGCAACCTCAGCACTGGTTGGAGGTGGGGAGATGGGCTTTTAGGAAATGATAGCTGTGGAGGAGGTTTTGGGGGGCTTTACCTGCTTGGGTATTATCACCCTTAGCCCCCACGAGTGGTATTTTGAGCTTTAACAACCTATGAGTGAGAAGGAAAATGAAGTTAAAATCATAGAATCATAGAATGGTTTAGGTTGGAAAGGACCTTGAAGATCATCGAGTTCCAACCCCCCTGCCATAGGCAGGGACACCTCCCACTAGACCAGGTTGCCCAAGGCCACATCCAGCCTGGCCTTGAGCACTTCCAAGCACGAGTCCGTTGCGTAGCATCCCCCAAGTTAATTTTCCCTCTCTTTTTTTCCCCATCCAAAGCTGGAAGCTGACAGACTGGCGCTGCCGGTGAGCCCCAGCCCGCTCAGCCCCACGCCCAACCCCAGCCCCAAGCCCCCCGAGGCGGCCGTCCTCACCGTGGAGCCCTCTCCTTCAGAGAAGAAATGTTTCTTCGTCGACGAAGCAGAGCCCCTCCTGCGGTGTGACTCAACCTCCAGCGGCTCCTCCGCGCTCAGCCGGACAGGCTCTTTTATTACCAAAGGTACCGAAATCAGCCCAGGGGTGGGGGGAGCGGGAGGACCGAAGGGATGCCACGGTGTGTCCCCTGCAGTCAGCACACGTGGTAGAGCTGCCCAACATGATATCATTAAAGTAATTTACTAGGAAAACTGGCTCTGCAGGAGCATATCACATCCTCATTCCAGACCAGACTATCCTGTTAGCGAAGATGATACAGATTTGAGAGGGGGAAAACACCTTTAAAGGCTTTTAAGTCTTCAAAGTGCTGCCGGAGAACTTGTAGCATCCCTGGATGTTCGGGGGGGTTCTCCTGACTTTTGGCTCTTGTGTTGGCCTTTGGGTTATTTCATGAGGTGAAACCAGAAAAATGTCATTTCAAGACTGATTTTTTTTTTTTTTTTTTTTTCCCCCCCCCACCTTTCCCGCTTGCTGTAGCGTCTGACTTGCGATGTAAATCACTGTTAGTCACTCACCCTTTTTTGAGGGGGTTTAATTTACTGCATTTAATTTGCTGCATTTATTCTGCTTCAACTTCTGATGAAGGTGAACTACGGAGCTCAGTCAATCTACTGAATTTATACTTTGGTGCGGAAATGAAGCTGACCCAACAAAAACAATTCAAAATAGCAGAATTCAGCTTTTTTGGCTCCCCTTCCTCTTCACTTTTCCACATTGGCCATTCAGCATTTAGAAGTGCTGTGTTTGCTCTAGCGGGATCCTGGATTAGGTGCCTCAGCAGCATTGGCTTCTCCATCTTCTCCTCTCCCCATCACTCATCACCCTCCCCCTTTTCCCTCAATTCTCCTGGTGACGTGTCCCTCACCAGAGGTGGCAGCAGGGGCTGGACTGAAGTCTCCAAGGAGAACAAACCCTGGTTAGCAGAGGTTTCTTGAGGGGTTTCTTGACCGCACTCTCCTTTCCTCCTACAGAAAAGAAGGACACCGTCCTGCGCCAGGTGCGCTTGGACCCTTGTGACCTGCAGCCCATCTTCGATGACATGCTGCACATCCTTAACCCCGAGGAGCTCCACGTGATAGAGGAGATCCCGCAGGCTGAAGACAAGCTGGACAGGCTATTTGAGATCGCTGGAGTGAAGAGCCAGGAAGCCAGCCAGACCCTCCTGGACTCTGTCTATAGCCACCTTCCCGACTTACTGTAGGCACTGGGTCACCACACACTCTCCGAATATCTGCTAGAGCTAGCTTGGCACTCGTTAAGATGACCGACAATACGCAGGCAGGTTTTGTTGTAGAATATATGGCCAGTATTTTCGTTGAGGTGTCCTTGGTTTCTGGAGGGGGGGCAGTTTGCCAGCGTTGCACCCCTCCACCTTAACTCTATCGCTCAGTCCAAGTCTCTGCACCCTCTTTCCCCTTCCCGAGCCTCTCTTCTCCGCGTTCTCATTCCAATCAGATCAGTCGATGCACTTTAAAAAAAAAAAAAAATAAATAAAAAAAAATGCAGTTAACAAACTAAAAGACCACGAATCTGGTGTAATTTAACACATCGGGGATTGCTCTGTAACCCACTTCTGTCAAAGCCGTCGCTCGGAGTGACTGTCTCCCACCACCTCCCTTCGCCTCAGAACAGTAAATGGCAAAAAAACGCAAAAAAAAACCCCAAAAAACAAACAAACCCCAATCGTTGCTGGTTACCATCTCTTAACGCAGCTAAGCTTCCCACCCAGGCTGACTTTTTGTTTTTTAATGTACTATTGTATAGCTCATATCCATTGCTGAGATTTTACTAGCACGGTTATTTATTGTATGGTTTTCACCCGGACAATGCATCGCGCTCCTATAAGCTAAAGCAGAAGCGCTTTAACCGCAAAGAAAAGGGTCAGTCCCACCGACCTTCGAGGGGATGAAAAGGTCCTTTGCCTTCAGTCGAATGTAAGGAGTTGTCTTGCCTTGCCGCTTGTGGGAACGGCGGGGCCCCGAAGGGAGCCGGTGCTGGACGTGGGGGGGGCAAAGGCGGCCACCGGTGGTCCTGCTCTCCTCGTGGTGTAAGACTCAAACCAAGCTATGCTTTTACACTTGTGTCTCTTGTTTTTTATACAGACGTGGCCGATAGGTTCTCCAAAGACCTTCCCTGGTCTTAATAGTCTCTTCAAATCACACTTCACTTTTTATTAAGGAAGAAAAATAAAGGGGGGGAGAGGGGGGCGGGGAGGGATGGGGGGGGGGGGGAGAAGCTGCATCGTAAGAAGTCTGTCTGATTCTATTTGCAACTATTATGCTCCCGTAACAAACAGTCTGTACTACGCTCAATTTGAAGAAATCGTGATATGACGGTGGCGTGTGCTGCCCCGTGGGAAAGGGTGGGAGTGGGGGAAGAGGGGAATGAATTGAAAAATTGCCTTCCAGTGTACTAATTTATTAATAAATACTAGGTGTTTGTTACTTGACATGATTCTGTGTTAACCTCCTTAACACCTGCCTCTGCTCGGGGACGCCTGGGTTGGAGCAAAGGCTGCTCAGGGTGCCTGGGGAGGGGGGGGGAGAGGAAGATTTGGGGGCTTAGGGGTGGTGAGGGGGTTGTCTCCTTTAGCTTCGAGGCCAAAATGTGATTGCTTTCTGTTGACAGTGCTGTCCCCTGTCCCCGCGGTCACTGCCGGAGCTCTCTGCAGTGGGGGGGGGGGTCCCCACGCTGAGCCGTGGTGGGGTTCGTGAGTTAATCCCCATCGTGGTGAGCAGATCAAATGGCTGATGGAGCTTCCAGGGTTGGTTTTTGCAAGCTCTGAAAGGCTTTGCAGGCATTTTAGGGGGGGGCTGAAGTATTAATTTTCTGGGATGCAGCTGCTGTGCTGAGTCACTCCTGAGCGGAGGTCTTGCAGTCGCAGCGCTTCTCTTGCCCTGTTACATTACCGATGTCCTTAAAATCTCCGCTTCCAAATAACTCACGCCTTGTTATTCCATCTATGAATGGAAACCTTAATGGGACAAATGCTTCTGGTTTATAATACTGTCATTTTGTATGCTTAGCCCCGGAGTGTTTGCCGCTAGCTAGGGAACTGTTTTCTTTCTGGCAGGCAGTGAAAATTGCTCTTACGGGACTATACATAGGTACAGGATTAAAACTTTTCAGCACATGGACAGATGAAAGACAGCGCAAAATAGCAAAAGCCGTTATTGGGAGCACTGGGGTGGGGTTTTCCCTCGCTGGCAATAAAGCGCTGAGCTCGCGGCGGCTGCAACACGTCTTCAAAGCGTCACGAAGAAAGAGCGAGCGTGGCTGGTGGGCCTGGCATGGGCCAGCTTGCTAAAAGCAGTGGGTTTGAGGTGGAGCCCAGTACCACCCTGTTGGCAAGTGGGTTTTTTTTTTTTTTTATAATCTCCATATTGGGAGCGGTGGAGCTGCTGCAGATCTGCCTGGGTGAGAATCAGCAAGGGGGAGGGAAGGTGTGCGATCGTGGGCTCCATCAATAGCTCAAGGCAAGCACAAACCGCCGGCTTTAAATCATCCTTAGCGTGTTCTCAGAGTGAGTCCACCTGGGAAATCGGGGATTTGTCCTTTTCTGACGGTCCAGGTGCTCCCAGCTAAACCCATGGTCCACGCTGGACCCATCGTGCCACCCCCCCAGGGCACTGCCGGGGCAGTCCCGCAGCTCCGCTTCCCATCCCGGCAGCCAGTTGTGTTTTCTGATGGGGTTTGAAGGTAAAGCATTAAAAAAAAAAAAAGGGTCCTGGAAGGAGGATTTAGCAGCCGGCTGAAGGAACGCCACAAAGCGGGCAGGTCGTGGAGGTGCCTTGGCCAGGAGGTGCCGAGGAGGCACGAGGAAGTTGGAAAAGCGGAGGCGGGTGGTTCCCTGGGCTGTTTGGACATGTTTAACTCGTCTTGGTGGCAGGTCGTGGAACGAGCCAGGGTTTGGGCAATCCTTGGCTCCGTCTGTGATGCGGATGCTTCCAGCATCGCTCCTTCCTTTGCTTGCACCTGGATGTTGGTCTCGTCCCTGGCTCCATCATTGCCTGTTTCCTAGCTGTGACCCCTAAGCAGCCCTCTACTGTATGCGTATTTATGTGTGCAATATATTTATTGATATTATATATTTTTTGTATATAAATATGTGTTAATATATATGACAAAGATTTTATATATTATGTTATCTATACATGTATATATTTTAAATTCCTTTCATTACGTATTTATAGATGTATTTATATGTATTTATAGATTTGGATTTTCTGTATCTGGGGGTGTGCGGGGGAAAAGTCTGAGAGCAGCTGAGCCGCAGGCATAGGCCGGGTATTTCCTGGCAGTGTGGGAGGTGTGAGGAGCCACAAAGCCCAGTGCTCCCACCCTTCCTCTGAGCCAGTTCTCTTACGCCTTAAGAAAAAGAAAATAAACCAGGCATAGATGGCTTCGTGACCTGGAGGCATAACTCCATGGGGAGGAGAGGTTGTCCTTGTCCTCCTACGTGGCTTATTTGAGGCATCGAGGGCAACGCACAAACCTCGCACGCCGCAACGGGGCCTCTTTGTCAGGGAGTGTAGTGATAGGACGAGGGATAACGGTTTTAAACTGAAAGAGGGGAGATTTAGATTAGAGATTAGGAAGCAATTTTTGGTGAGACACTGGCCCAGGCTGCCCAGAGAGGTTGTTGAGGCCCCATCCCTGGAGGTGTTCAAGGCCAGGCTGGAGGTGGCCTTGGGCAACCTGGTCTAGTGGGAGGTGTCCTTGCCTATGGCAGGGGGGTTGGAACTCAATGATCTTCAAGGTCCCTTCCAACCTAAGCCATTCTATGATTCTATGAACAACAGTTGTGTGCAACTCAAATGGGTGAAGTTTTTGGCTAAATGGGTTTAGCAAGGCAAAGCTGTGGGTATAATAAATATATGTATGAAAATGTATTTTATGCAAAACGTGCATTAAACAGAGTACTCTCAGGTCTGCACCATCGGTGAGAGGTGCAGGTTTGAGGTGTGCGGCTTGGCTTTGCCCCTTGCCTGGCCCTGCTCGCCTGGTCGTGGTGTTTGCTCCTCGTGTGCTGTCCTGCACCCGGGGACAGCCAGGGGGAGGGGGATGTGGGTGCTGGGGTGGCTGTCCTGGACGGCAGAGCCTGTTAAACCAGAGGGAACAGAAAGCAAGATGAGAGTGCAGCCGTGCTCCCCTCAACAAACTTGAACATAGGAAGTTCCATCTTAACATGAGGAGGAACATCTTTACTTTGAGGGCGGCAGAGCACTGGCACAGGCTGCCCAGAGAGGTGGGGGAGTCTCCCACTCTGGAGACATTCCAAACCCGCCTGGACGCCGTCCTGTGCCACTGCTGGAGGTGCCCCTGCTCTGGTGGGGTGTGGGACCGGATGGTCTCCAGACCCCTCTTCCAACCCCGACCATTGTGTGATTCTGTGATTCCTCTGCCTCCTGTTGGCATCTCGCATCCGGGCAGACACCTAAATTTCTCACGTAGGTCACACAAAACATGAGCTGCTCCAGTCCTGCTTTGTGCAGGCTTGGACACGAGGCGTGAAAATTGCATCTCCTGCCAAGGTCACAGTGTTTGCTGGGACAAAACCCTCCAGAGATGCCTCCAGCATGGCCTGGTGTCCTCCGGACTGGATGGCTCTGCTGTTGCAGGGTCTTTTAATTCCTCCAGTGCAAATGACGTTTGGGATTTTATTTTGTTGGGTTTTTTTTTATTATTTTTTCTTCCCCCCCCCCCTTCCCCCATGAATTGCAGTTGCACCCTGCAGAAGAACAACGTATCTGGTGCACTTTCCTCCTACCCCAGCCCAATCGGAGTTTATCCTGATGGGGAATTAATGGCAAAACCCCAGCATGGCTGCTCAGATTCCTGGTTGGAAAAGCAGCCGGGGTCTTGTGGGAGGTTATTCAGCCCTCCGGCTCCTTTTACGTCAGCTAATTGCTGGTGAATTGCAACACAGTCCTCCGTGTAGGAGGAATCATCTGTGCAGCCTTTGTGTGAATAACCTGCGGGGAGACGGGTGGCGATGCCGCCCAAGGATGCCCTGCGGGCTCAGCGTGGGATGCGGGGGTTATTTGGGGGAGGGGGGTGACTGTGCCCATCCCTGAGGGTGCGGGGCTGAGCTGTGCGGCGCGTGGGATGGAGGCAGGTCAGCACAGGGATGGCTCACACCGAAATCCTCCTCCGGCATCGCTTGGCCGTCAGCTTTAAGTCACGAGGGCTTTGCGGCTGGGTTTTCTTCTCTTGGACTGTGCTCCTGCGAGTACCGCGGTGGGGAAGTTTCCAGGGCAACTGGTAGGAAGTGGGAAGATGGAGGAGAAATAAGAGGAGCCGTCATTTATGTGTTCATCGAGTACATGGCTGGTGGTGGCACCCCCTGAGGTGTTTACAAACCAGCCTTTAGGGCACGGCTGCTTCTTCACCGTGTGAGCATTTATGAGGTTTACAGTTTCCTTCCTACTGCTGTAATTTAATTTTGCCTTTCAGCTTCCCTCCCTTTCTCAAGCATTTTCTTAACCAATGTAATCCGGGTAAAGGGAAAAAAAGCCCATAATTAAACCAGAAGCATCCGCATAACATTGGATCAGCTGTTGGTGAAGATGCTGACCAGCAGCTCAGGCAGGGATTTTGTTGGGGTTTCCTAAATTGCACCAACCTTTGTGCGGATCTGGTGCTGTTAGAGCCAGACGAGGCTCTCCTCTCTGTTCTTTGGGTGCCAAAAATGCTCTTGGAGTATCTGGCTCCGGGGTCACTTAAGCGGTGTTAGAGATGTTCCTCTCTGCTTCTCAGATTTGCTTTGGCTGCATGATTAACCCGTAATGGTGATGTAATTCAAAAGCAGAAGCTACTCTTTGCTCTGATATTTTTGGGGAGGAAAAACATTTATAATTTTATATGTTGCAACTCTGCGAGTTTTATTTGTTTCTTTTTATTTAATTTCTGTTTAATTTTTCTTTTTGTTTGTTTGTTTGGTTGGGTTTTTTTTCCTGATGCTAAAGAAGGAAATTTCTTGCTTAGGGCATGACTGAAACCTTGCTAATCCCCGCATAAACTCACAGTGGGGGATTTATAGACATAAAATGCACAAATTACAGCACTTTCCCTTTGGGTTATTCTTCCCCGGATCCATGCGAGTCCCCAGTCTGGGAACCTTGCCCTGGGAATGGCTGGTAAAGGTGTGGAGGTGGAGAAGAGCCTTTGGATTGATCCCTTTTAGTCCTAACGGTGGGAATAAACTGCCCTGCACAGGCAGCAGGTCTTGGTGGGGAGCTGAGCCAAGCAGGGCTCCTGCCCAAATTTTTGTATAAAAACTGGGTTGTTAGATCACAGGGAATCACAGAATGGTCAGGGTTGGAAGGGACCTCTGGAGATCATCTAGTCCAACCCCCTGCCAGAACAGGGTCACCTACAGCAGGTGATGGGGGAGGATCACAAGGATGGGGGAGATGTACATTTAGGTCCTTCTTAGCCAGAGGAGGATGACTCAATAACATCCCGGCCAGGCGTCCTCTTGTTTTCTTCTGTCAATCTTCTACCTTTGCAGGTCCGTGGATCCAGCTTCAGTGCCAGGAGGGGAAAATACCCTTTTTATTGTTGGAAACATTGTCATTCCTCTGCTCACCTCATCCTTAACCTCAAAACACCTTGTGCCCAAGATGAAAGACTTCCGTTTCACTGTAAGAATCAGACATGTTGTCTTGTTTTCTTCCCTTCCTCTTCAATAGCAGGTTTGGAGAGGTTTGAGGTTGTCCATCAGGAGTTTTAGGTCTTTATTAAACTGCATGAAGGCCCTAAGTTGAAAAAAGAGAGGTTCCAAGGAGAAGTTGCAACCAGATAAAGCCACGAGCAACCTGGTCTGACCCCAGAGCTAGCTCTGCTTGAGCAGGAGGTTGGGCTGGAGACCCATGATGTCCTTTCCAATCCCAGTTATATATGGGCCTGTAAATTACAGTGGAAAGTAATGAAGCTACTAAAAAAAAAAAAAAAGTTATTATTTAAAATTGTTTGACTCTTGAATATTACTGTGAGGCAGAAGAAAGCATTTTCACCTTCCTTGAAGACAGCTTTCTCTGGGTTCCTACCTACCTACCAGCTTGGACATTAGCAGTGAGCTTGCGCTTCTTTCAAGGGGCTTCACTGCACGACGGATAATTTAGAACCATAAAATTAACTTAAGCTGTGAGGGACCTTTCAAAATCACCTGGTCCAGCCCCCTTTTCAATGCAGGGACAGCTTCAAAATCGAATCTCAGGCTGAGACCAGGTTGCTCAAGGTTGTGCTCAGTTGAGTTTTGAGCATCTCCAGGGATGGAGAACCCATATCTTCTCTGGGCAACCACCCACAGAAAAGGCAGAATTTTCTGGTTTTTCCCCCCCATTTTTGCTATGAGAGAACCAGGTTTATGTATCACAGCACATGAAACAGGCTCAGGGAAAGGTCCCCTGCATGAAACTCCGTGTTGTTGGAGTGGTCCTGGGCCCAGCCTGGGCTTCCCAGCAATTCCCAAGCGTGCTGCTGGAGCTCTCTCTGGCCACAGATCACTGCCAACCACAGCCTGGAGGTGACTACCCCATCTAGGATGACTAAGAGAGTCAAACGGCATGGACATCCCCAAATCATGCCAGATGGCCTTATTTGGATCCTACGGAGCACCTTTCTGCCATCGCACAAAGGCTGGTAGACGCAGATTTGTGGAGATAATCAGTATACATACGCTGAAGGTTTGCTCTGCCTCCCTCTCCACCCCTCTCCCAGTTGAAGGGCCCAACCTTCCCTCGTGCACCAGTTCTCATCTCCATCGCCCCTTCAGCTGAGCCAGTTTAACACAGTAAAACTGCAGAGCTGCTTTCTTGTATTCACAGTCACAGAGTTTTCAGAGTTGGAAGGGACCTCTAGAGATCATCTAGTCCCACTCCCCTGCCAAAGCAGGATTGCCCAGAACACATTACTCAGGACTGCATCCAGGCGGGTCTTGAAAATCTCCAGAGAAGGGGACTCCACCACCTCCCTGGGCAGCCTGTGCCAGTGCTCTGTCACCCTCACCGTAAAGAAGTGTTTCCGTGTATTTGAACGGAACTTCCTATGTTCTAACTTGTGCCATTGCCCCATTCTTGCCAGGGTGGTTGGGAGCGGAGGGACCTGGGGGAACGATGGGGAACCTGCTTGTTTTGGCAGCTGTGGGTATTTCGGGCAGCTCACAGTTGTTGCACATACCCCAAGCCCTTGAGCTTTGCAGGGCTCGGTGGTCCAGGCACCCTTATACCTCTGTGCTCCTGCCACCCCATTTCTCCTCCAAGCCCTGCAGGGACCTCTTGGCTACGACACCAGCTTCACCTGTCTGCTCCTTTCCCACTGTGGATGAGATTAACTTTGCTTTAATTTAATTTGAAGGAAATGAGTTCCTCTGCAGACATGTTGGTCTCAAAATGCATTTCTGGGCGCGGGATCTTCTGGCAGGACCTACCCTACCAGGCGCAGCAGGAAAGCGGGGCTGTGGGCAGGACATTCATCTTGCCTGGCTTGGTTTCTGGCAGCTCAGATCTCTCCAGGCTGATACTTGGCAAGGATTAGATTGAATCATTGATCTTCCAGGGTGCTTCCATCAGCTGATGCGTGCTTTTCATGGTAACTGCTGCTTCTCTTTTACTGATAATATTAATTTAATATAAGAATAACTAGTTGTCCTAGTTGTCTTACAGACCTCCCAGTGAGCGGAGCTCTGGGGGCCTTACAGCTGAGGCTGGCAGCGTTATTGTCATTTTACGGGTGGGGAAACTTGAAGGACGGAGATGAAAATCCACATCAGCACACTGATAAACTCAGGGTGAAATTCAGAAAAAAGACTTGCCCCGTTAGACCCCACACCAGCCTCCATCGAGGAACGTATGGGTAAGATACGGGGTTCAAAGTGCTCAGCCCCAGCAAACAGGGACGGTTGGAGACACTGTTCTCAAAACATGCTTTCCATTAATTAATTTGCCCATTAAACTAGTTTTTGAGCTGGAAACAAATCTATGGCCGTACTGGCTCCCTGGTTAGACCGTCTGCCTACCTCTTGCCCCACCTTGCCATGTGCAGCTGGGAGGAAGGTCTGGCTCCGGAGCTGAGCCAACGGCCCTGTCCTCCATCCTCTGTCCCTGTTTCCCCCCAAGAAAACCACTCGCTCCTGCCTTTTGCCCCTGCCTGTCCTGTCTCCCCAGAGCGGGGTGCTCCTTGTCTCTGCCCCGTGCAAGGGCATGGCATGGCGGTGTTGCCCGTACAGGCGGTCGATGGAAGAAAGACACGAAATGGGTGAGCAGAGCTCTTGGCTTTGCAAGCGAAGCAATTCCACATGTCCAGGGGATCCGCAGCTGTAAATGACAGCTGGCCATGAGCGGTGAAAACTTTCTCATTGGGGTTCCCTCAAGGGAGGAAAGGGAATTAAAGCTGTTGAAATGCAACATCGCAAATAAAGATTTCAGCTGAGTAATACCATTTTTTTCCCCCTCCTTTTGTGTTTTTTTCTCCTTTTTTTCCTTTCCCAAGGATGACGTCCTCCCCTGTATTTGGCCATCGTTTCTGCAGCGGGAGGACGGAGGAGCAAGGACTGGCAGAGATGGGAAGAGGATGGCCTGGCCCTCTCTCAGCCTCCAGGATGGGGGTCACCTCCAAGCCCCCGTGCAGGGGAGGAGGATCCGCCTGCTGTCCACCATCTGGATGGAGCTGGTTGGCAGCCTGCGAGTTGGCCTGGGCCAAAATCAGGCATGGGGACCACTCAAAAAGTTCAACAGTCTGGAGAGTAAAGATGAATTAACCAGCGCAGCCACAGTCAGACCACCTAAAGGAGGTGTCAGGATGGGGCATCAACCCTTTCCCCCACCCTTGTTGTTGCCATCTTATGAAACTTTCTTTTTTAAAATGACATTTAACCCTGAAAACAGCTATCTTTTTTTTTTCCTCTTTTTTTTTTCCTCTTTTTTTTTTTTTCACCTCTGCTTTTTTCTGCTCTAATAGCTGGAAGGTTTCCTCGAATTAAATGTATCCATGGACAGATAATCCTGTTTTGCTCTAGTGTCATATGGTCCTTTAGCTAAATTAAATATTTTCCCTGCCTGATGTTTATCCTTCTCTGTCTGCCCCTTGGTTCCCTCCTGGAGGTATTTGAAGGCCGTGATCCCATTCCCTCTCCTTTCTTTCTCCTTCTGGACTCAGGAAATCAGGTTTTCTCAAGGTTTTGACTCAAGCCTGGTCATTTGAGCAACCTGGTCTAGTGGGAGGTGTCCCTGCCTATGGCAGGGGGGTTGGAACTCGATGATCTTCAAGGTCCTTTCCAACCTAAACCATTCTATGATTCCATTATTTAAGGGGTTCCCATCCTCAAGCATCTCCTCTCCCTCGCTGGATATTATCACCCCTGTAGCAGAGGTGGGAGAAGGAGGCAGGCATCTCCCCACTTGCCACAGCTAAACCCGGCAGAAACCACAAGCCAGAGCCCCTTTTCCTTGGATGAGTGAGTCCATCCTTCCACATTGGATCCCTTCCAGCTCAGCCCAGCCGCAGTGTGGGAAATCAGAGCTGTGGCTGGTGCTGCTACTGCTGCTCCAGACCTCAGGGTCATCCTCGGTACCTTCAATGCATGAAGACAGCCACGTGCCATCAGGACATGTTGCATCTTCCACCTGGAGAAGAGAAGGCTCCGGGAAGACCTTACTGTGGCCTTCCAGTACCTGAAGGGGGCCTACAGGAGAGCGGGGGAAGGACATTTTACAAGGGTATGTAGTGATAGGATGAGGAGGAATGGCTTCAAACTGGAAGAGGGGAGATTTAGATTAGATATTAAGAAGAAATTTTTCACTTTGAGGGTGGTGAGGCACTGGAACAGGTTGCCCAGACAAGCTGTGGAAGCTCCATCCCTGGAGGTATTCAAGGCCAGGTTGGATGGGGCTTTGAGCAACCTGGTCTAGTGGGAGGTGTCCCTGCTCATAGGGAACTCGATGATCTTCAAGGTCCCTTCCAAACTAAACTATTCTATGATTCTGCCATTCTAATGAAATAACATCCACCTCTGCACTAACCTCAGGGATCTTCTTGCAGCTTCCCTCCAGATTTCCTCCCTGCTTTTGTCTGACTTGGGGCAATGGGTGGAAATTTAAGAAATTAAATATTCATTGAGTCATTAAGTGCCTGTCCTGGTTTTGAGGCTGCACTTGGATTCATCTTGAGCCCCACATTTCTGCGTGGCAGGGTGGGTCTTCCTGCCTGCAGCTCTTCGATATTCGATGTGTTTGGCTCCTGACTTCTCTCCTCTCCCCTCCCATTGTGGACATCTAGGGGAGGGACCTTGCTGCCAGGAAACCCCGGTTACTTTAGTTCTTTGCAGTTCTGTTGTTTATTCCTAATGCCTTTGAGATGGTGAGTAAACTCAACACCACCAGGGCCAGCTAGTATGGTGTGACCTCAGCCAAAACATTAACTCTTACCCTCTTACATGGGGTGGCCCTGTCCAAATTCCCCCCACAGACAAGGTGATGTCCCTGTCCCCCCACCCTGATCACTGCACAGGAGACCTTTGGAAGTGTGTGAGCTCTCCTGGGCCAAACCCAGGAGATGCCAGGGATGATCCTCACACTGGTGGCATTTGCAGCCAGGCTCTGGTGATGCCCAGTTTGTGAAATCAGGAGCCTTCACCATGGCTCTGCATTTGCTTATGCTTTCATTTCACTTCCATCAACCATCTTGTCTGGACTAATTCAGTCTTCCTCTCCTCTAACTTTCCGTGATTGTGATAAATAATTTATGTAACAGGCTGAGTCAGGATTTGTTGCCTGGGATAAAGCACACAGGCTTCTGCAAAACATGCCTTGGTCTTGCTCTTAGCCTAGAAATAGGGCCACTAATACAATAAACACGTAATAGTCCTGGCTCTTCTCCCTCCTATGGTGACATAAATCGGGGGTGACACTCACTCGGTAACTGCAGCTACTCGGTGGTGCCATGAGAGTGCGGGATGCAGTGCCAAAGAGACAAAGCTATGACGTTTTCTGGATCCAGCAGGAAAATAAAAGCTGGTCCGGCAGGGACCAAATCCTGGCAGGTCACCAGCAGACATAATCTTTGAACTCACAAGCATGGGCACGTGCTATGGAAGAAGCTCATTGTGCCCTTAGGATACCTGAGCAATTCCACGTTGGAGGGCAGAAAAAAGCTGTTTGGATGGGAAAAATAAAAGTAACCTCTGTTTTCTGCACCTCACACTGAATTTTCCCCTCTTTAATATCCTTTCCCACTCCCTCTGTTTTACTCTTCTTTCCCCTGTTCTGTGTCCTACAGCAGCATCCCTGGAGGACCTCAGTGTTGAAGGATGTGGGGTGGGAAAGGCTGGGGGGATGTTTTCCTGCGTCCACCTCCAAGGTGATGCACTCCTGTACATGATCCCTGTGGATGAATAATGCCAACGGGCTTTGCTGCCACAGATGGCCATGCGGGGCTCGATCTGAGCCTGACATCCCGAGCCACAGGTGCTCTGGCCCATTTGAGACCCCTCTGGAGGAACCAAACTGGGACGGCATGCCAGATTTTAAATTAATACATGTGTATCTGTGGAAGAGTGATACAGCATCTGGCTTGCATCCTGAACTGGCGTTCAGCTTCACTGGTTTTGGCACACTTGCCCCAATGTACAGGAGCCACGGGGGACTCGCCCCTCCAGTTTGGGGTTTGGGTGTTTGAAGGGGTGAAAAATCTTCCCCTGAGGGCAGCAAACCTTTCCTTTGGGATTAACGCCTCTAATGCTTGCCCTGGGGACTGATGATGGTACATCAAAGGGCTACAAAGATGATCAGGGGACTGGAGCATCTTTCTTATGAGGAAAGGCTGAGGCACTTGGGTCTTTTTTCAGTGGTTCCCACTGACAGGACAAGAGGTAACGGGCACAAACTTGAATATAGGAAGTTCCATCTAAACATGAGCAGGATCTTCTTTCCTGTGAGGGTGGCAGAGCACTGGCACAGGCTGCCCAGAGAGGTGGGGGAGTCTCCCACTCTGGAGACATTCCAAACCCGCCTGGACGCTGTCCTGTGCAACTGCTGTAGGTGCCCCTGCTCTGGAAGGGGTGGGTTAGGCTGGATGATCTCCAGAGGTCCCTTCCAACCCCAACCATTCTGTGGTTCTGTGATGCCCCAGGGCTGGGCCTGAGTCCCCGTGCCAGGTCCCAGCTCCTTTCTCAAGTGTCACCCACTGAGGTCTCAGTATGAAGCCCACAGGACTGTATTTCAAACTCTATGTGTGTTTCCCAATCAGACTAATTGGATAGTCTCTTCAAAGAAACAAAGCTGCCATTACAGGGCAAACCTGTGCTCAGCGGGGATGGATGGACCCGGAGAAACTGCGTGACAGACAAGTCACCCGAAATAACCCCATTTGTCTGGAGTCCCAGCAGCTCCTGCAAAACGAGCTGCGAGATTAATACTGCGGCACCAATGCACGCTGACGCAGCACTGCTAATTATAGAGCTGAGGCTCAAGCAAGCTCCGCACAATTAGCATTTCTTGGATGAGGATGCAAGAGGTGTGAGTGCTGCTCGGTGGCCCCAAACCTCCTCCAGGCTGAAGGTGACAGCATGATGCCCACCAAGAGCTGCCCCACCACGGTGGTAGTCCCACAGTGAGCGGCACGGATTTACGCCCCGCTGCTCAGAGGGTGATGGTAGGGCTCACAGTCCAGCCTTTGCTATCGGAGCAATAAATTGCACGTGTTTTTTGGAGGCAGGCCAGGTGCTCCCCACTGGTAGCTCCAGCAGGAGGGAGGGAAGTGGCCGGAGTGGGACATTAAAGCTTGCAGTACCCGTTCTCTGCGTCATTCATTCTCATCGTTCCCCAAGTCTCTGTTTAAAAGCACAAGGTGTAATTTTCGGTGCTGAAATGTTGGCGTCTTACCACCGCCCACCTCTAAATATGCAGCCATTTCCTTCCAGAGGAGACATTTTTCTGAAGATAAAAAGAAATGCATATTTTGACCAGAGTAAGCAGTGATTTCCCTGTGCTTGCTGTTTTTTGGAGCCTTTGGCAAGCTGACGTTACCACACTGAAATCCTGTTTAACATAATCCTCACTGCAGCGTGCCATAGACCACCCATCCTCGAGCTCTGGGAAACCTTCATGACGGGCACCACTAAAGCACGTGAAATTTGTCATTATAGATCAGTGATGGTCCTTGTGCCCCAATATGTGATGCCCAACACTGCCATGACTGGTGCCAGCCTGGGCATCAATTTCAGGCTGGAGTTTGAGGAAATTATGTGGCCCTTTTTAGCAGGGCCTGTTGAGATAGGACAAGGGGTAATGGCTTTAAACTAAAAGAGGGTAGATTTAGACTAGATATAAGGAAGAAATTTTTTACAATGAAGGTGGTGAAACACTGGCACGTGTTGCCCAGAGAGGTGGTAGATGCCCCATCCCTGGAAACATTCCAGGTCAGGTTGGATGGGGCTCTGAGCAACCTGATCTAGTTGAAGATGTCCCTGTCCATTGCAGAGGGGTTGGACTAGATGGCCTTTAAAGGTCCCTTCCAATCCAAAACATTCTATGATTCTGTAATTTCTGATCAAAGGGTTGAGCAGGACTTGTAGGATCTCGTTGTGGGATGTAGGTGCTCAAGTCCCATGCCAAGGACCTGCACTTGCTATCAGCTGGGAAGTACCATCAAGCACCATGTGGCTCTCCTGGGACACGCGGTGCTTTAGAGGTCACCTGTCCCCATTGCCGCAGCGAGCAGGCTCTCCACCAGCCCCCAGCTTGCAGACCGGGGTCCTCACAGGGTTTTACTGGGTGTTTTGGATGAGCTCAGTGCCCAGCACATCTCTGCATCACATTCCACAACTGCGCAATTTTTCCACTCCTTCCACCCCAGCGGCTCTCAGCAGCGTTGGAGCTGGTTAATCAGTTTGGCTGAGGAGTTTGATATTTAACTCATTTCCGTGGCCAGGAGGAGGCAGGAGAGGTGACCCAACAAGGTCTCGCCCTATTTCAGCCAGGAAAATCACGTCCTGTTCTTTCGGCAGGAAAGAAACTTGGCCACAAACGCATTGAATCTTGTGCACTGGAGGCATCTGCTCCTCACCTGGACTGGTGTCACCTCTTCTGACCCCTTTTATGGTGGGCTAAAAACTGGCACAAACCCACCAGCACAGCATCATATTGATGCACGTAACTGCTCGGGCCGTTGCAATTTTAAAGGGTGGCCCACATGATGCTCATAACTTTAAAACAACCCTCCTTGTGCCTGGGATTGGGCTTGCTCCATCTCACCCCAGCAACGGTTTTGGGTTTGTGCCTGCCTGCGTGTGCGATTGCACATCCCCATCACAACTGGTTTCATGAATCTGAGCAAACGAGTACAAAAACATCGAGCCGTACCGATTTTATGTCACTGCCAGATTTTGCACTCAGCTTGGGTAGTGGGAACCAGGGAGGTAAAATACAGCTCATTTTGTTGATGTCAATGAGGTTTAAAATTCAAGACAAATTAATTGCATCTGTATTTTTTTGATCGGTGAAGGCAATTTTGTGAAGCATTTGTTAAAGATGCCACTTAAGGAGGCATTTCCTAACTGCAGAAGTTAATAACTTTAAAACTGCTACTCAGGCTCCCTGCAAATGGGGCTTTGTGCTGCAAATCTCTTTGAGACTCATAATTCAATCCTATTTAGAAGCAAATTTCTTAGATTTAGAGCAATGAATATTTAAATACTACCAGTTGAAACATTTTCAATTTTGAGATCATTTCAAAGCCAGGCGAGTTTATAGCGTTTGGCTACTCTGCAATCCTTCAGCGTCTGACTTGATCTGAACTGTAGCTGAATCTTAAGCAGCTTAAATAGCTATAAAGAGTTAGAGTAGTTTAAAGGGTTGGGGCAGTTTAAGCAGAATATCGTGTTTTCAGGGCTTTGGTTAAAGAAACGGGAGTTCACAGGCTGTCAAGCCGAGCAGCTCCAGATGAAGGACCTGACAAGCATCATTAGAAAAACTCTCTGAAGCACTCGGCGTGTTCTCTGCTTTCAAACCTTGTCGTCTGCTTTATTTTTTTCTAAGAAAAGAAAAATAAAAAGTAAAAGAAATGAGAAGCTCGAACATTCACACAAAATGCAGAATAAAGGCAAAACATTTGGGAAATCCTGTGAAGGTGGCTCTGCTCTGACAGTGGGCTTGTTGCCGCTCCCTGTATTTGACACTCATTTTTCTTCAGTACAAACCACTTCAAAACATGGTAACACTCTGAAAAGTGTCAACGGAAAAAAACACACGAGCTTTGCGGTGCTCATGTTTCGCCCCATGTCAGATAGGTGAAAATTGAAAATTGAAAGATGGAGCTCTTAAAAATTCTTTTGCGAGCCCAAGCCAGTTCTGCACAGGCATTTGGGCAGGATGATTATTTTGGATGGCAAAGAAGATAAGGGGAGAAGGAGGTCTTTTTTTTTTTTTTTTGGAAGATATACTTATGCCTGTCCTAGCCATAGTATACCATTATAATTTATTCCTCTTGACTAAAAGCCATGCGTATTCCAGTATAGTTGCTCCATCTGTGCTGTTCATGCTGGACTGTGCAAAAAACAATACAGGATTTATTGGCTACAAGAGGCAGCTGAGGCAGAGGGAAGGCTGCTTAGCTTGGTATAACGCAGATGGACGAAGGCGGGAGAGCTGTTTCCAGGTGTTTCTCCAACTGGACTGGCATAAGGAGAGCATCTGTGCTGGCACAAGCCACCCACGCCTGCGCTGCGAAAGCAAGATGACAAATAGTGCACCCGAGGTGAGCCTGCGACGCCTCTGCCCAGGGCCGCCTCTGCCGCAGCTTCTTACCATCCATCGCAGGGGTTATAAGAATGGGACAGGACTGCTGTACCGGGTCACCCCCCCGCATGTCCCTGTCACCCACTGTCCTCTCCCTGGAACTCACCAGAAGCAGATGTCTGGGAAAGGCGTAATAACAGGTAATGACATTTCCTCCACCAACCCTCCTGTCTCTGACCATTTGGGGGGATTGGACTAGATGATCTTTTGAGGTCCCTTCCAATCCCTAGCGTACTGTGATACTGTGATTTGTGGCTGGGCAGTGCCTGCAGCAGCGGGGGTCTCCACGTGCTGGGTGACCCCCCAGGGGTGTCTCTCCCGTCACCACCCAGGCTCCTCCGGAGAGAGCAGGACCAGCCTTTGCCACCCAAACCTTCCTTGCCACACTTAGTACCAAACACCTGCAGATTTGTCTCTTTTAAGCCTGGCAACCTCACCTGATGCCATTATTTAATTAATTTTAATTTTACTTTTCACTGGATGAAGCCGTGAAGAGCCTGTCCTCTCCCAATTTCATAAGCCTCACCGTGCTTCCCCTCCAGCCATCTCTTCTCAAAGACAAGAAGCCCTCACCTCACATTGCAGGAGCTGTTTGATCTTCCCCGTGTCCCTTCTCCGAACTTCTCTCTTGCTGTCCGTGGTGAGCTGTGATGCCAGACGAGGCAGGACCACATCCACACCAGGATTATACCCCGACAGCATTATTGCTGCAGAAGAAAGTGCCAGCCTTGACCAAATGTCCCTTTTGAGGCTATTTCCAGGGATTTCATCAGGGATGGGCTGTCTAGCATCGCCACAGTAGAATCCAGGCAATCCCTCAAGCAGAAAAATAGCTCAGGTGCCATATAATGAGATCTGACAGAAACATAGCAGTAAATGATTTAATTACCCACCTTATTTCAGGGATGGTGCCAGGATGGACACAGAAGTGCCGGGTCCCTCTAGCCTGACGGCAGCATCCTCCTGCAGCCCGGCAGCGAGCCTGGGGTGAGCCTCTGGCCTCCCATCTCACCATAAATACACTATAGAATTGAATTGTACTATACAGAGGGAGTATACTAATAGTATAGCTGGTATGTATGTATATATACACTGAAATATTCCGTACTGAGGCCCCCAGCAGTCTCATTTCTCCTTCAGTCACTTTTCTCAGCCATGTTTCCCATCTCCTCACCCCCAAACTGCTCCTATCTCCTTCCATCTTGTCTCCATACCCTCTTAAAACACTTTTTCTTCAGCTGGCAGCCAGCAATGTCTTCTCTGTCCATGAGTATGATATTCCCACCAGTTCTTACTTCTCCCATTCCTTTGGAGACACATGCAAAGGACCTGTTTTTTCAGAGCAGACACTCAGCATTTCCCAGGAACTGGGTCTCTTTGACATGTGGTGATGTATGTGTTGTCCTCAAGAGCATCCAGCCCTTGTTTTAAGACTGGCTGTCCTGGGACCCATTTCTCCATCACTTTGGGCACTGGGTTCGGGTTAGAGCAACGGGGTGCTCCAGTCTGGCAGGACTTTCTGCCCCCTTTGAAGCTGGCATGTGGCAGATCCCCTTCTTTCCTAAAGCACTTTGTAAAGGAATTGCTTGTATATCGTGTGGAAAAGGAGCATTATGTCGGCATTGATGGCATTAGGACTTTCCTGCAGGAATTCTGGCTTGTGAACCAGCTCCCGGGCCAAGCCACTGAAAAAATTCCCACCTGATGTAAAGCACCAGCCGATTTCATCATCCCAAAAGCTTTCCAGGAAGCTCCGAGTCAGGAGTTCGTGTTCCCCTTCTCTCACCCAGCCCATCGCCCTGACGTCCGCAGCAGCGGTCATGCTTGAAGCCCAGAGACGTCATCACAAAAACGGGCTGGAAAACACACGACTGGGGGGGGGGGGAGGAATTCCTTATCACGGGTATTTCTGCTGCGGTTTTGCAAGCAGATCACCTCCAGCTTAGCTGGAGCTCTCCCCAGCGTCTTTTTGAAGGGTTTTCGCCCTCTGGAGGCTAAAATTAGGAAAGCAAATGCAAGAGAAGAAAAAAGAAAAATGGCTCATATCCTACATTCGTGGAAATGCAGCCCCCGTGAGAATAAACCTGCAAAGAGCTGGTGGGCTTCAAAGTGCTTCTCCTGAAAAGCTGATCATGGGCAAGGACAACCCTTGCGTGGCATTGAAAGCCTCAGTGGGACCCAGAGGTGTTGAGCTCAGCCTCAGTCCTCCCATTCCTGCTGTGACAGCACCAAAAAATGTCCAGACAATGTTGAATCATCCTACCTTGACAATTCCAGATGAGACTTTCTGATCTTGCTCATTTTACAATTATTTTATTCCCCCCTTTTTTTTTTCTCCACCCATCTTTGTCATAAGTTGTGCATCATAAAGGACTACACAGAGGCTGAAATGCACATGACGTTTCTACATTTTCAAAATTAAACGTTTGGATAGCCTTTGAAATTCCTATAGTTTGTCCTCATCAGATGCAGCTCTGTACATTTGCCTGCAATTAGAACCAGGGGAGAAAAGCAGTAGTTTTTTTCCTTGATTAATAAATATTGGGGAGGAAAATGTGACACTGAAAGTGTAGGCTCAGGTTTGGTTTGCACAGGGCTTGGTCCAGCAGCATCTACATATCTGTTTGATTTTATTTCCCTGTGTATTGCTGTCATGACTCGGTCCCAGTTCCCTGGAGACCCTGATAACCTGTGAGGTCCTCCTGTTCTTCTGCATTTTTCTTGCCAGCCTCTAGTACATCCTCTGTCAAGTGAACACACAGCTCTGCCTCATAAGTCTCAGCAAGAACACCGAAAGTGCTGTGCATGGAGGCACGATGCCAAGAACATGCCCGATGAAGGCCGTTTTCCAGGCGTGGGTGATGTGATTCAGTGAGCTGGAGGCAGAGATGCAGAATATCCCCTCCCGACCGATGCTCCCACGCAGGACACCATGTGTTTTGTGTTTGTGCTCTTCCAGCCAGGCCAGGTCCTGCCAAACAACAGCTGGGAGCCAGATGTATGAAAGACCTGCAGGCACCCAGCTCCTGCTGGTGGCATAAACACCCACGGGTGCTGACACAGGTCAGGAGCCTATACAGGAATGATTCTCATAAACATCTTTGTGGACCTGGATCTTGTTTCCAAAACACAAAGTACATAACAGATGTGAGTGGCAGTAAAGAATTTCCATAGCCTCAGATTTCCATAGCCTCAGGAGCTTTCACCCTCTGCTTATTACACTTACTGTGCCTTCATCTGTAAGAAGGAGTTGCCCACCTATAACTACCTTAAGAGCTCAAAAATTTCCCATATTCTGCCAACATGTCACAGGTCTATATCACCACTCATGGTTGGAAAAGAAGAAGTGCAACTCCATGAAGCAGCCAAGTGCCCCATTTTTACCCTGTCCAGCTTCATACCCAATCTCGACAAGGTGCCCTTCTCCACCTCCGCAACTTTCAACACTTCTGCATGGGGTCAGCTGCATCCCACAGGGCTGCCAAAGGGAAAGGCACAAGCCTTTTCCAAGGGGAAAACCAGATATTGTGGGAAAACAAAGTCCAGACAGGAGAAGGATGATAAGGAAAACCTAGATGGGATTGGCCAGATTCTTGGTCCTTGACCCAGAGAAGTGACGAATGTTTACCCAGTGCCACCTGTCCAGTCCTATAGACTAGACTAGCTAAAGTACCCTTTAGCTTCTCTGTGGGTCCAATTTGACTTCCCATCCCTGAGCTTGTCAAGGTCCCTCTCTGCTGCCGGTACAGGGTCCACAGGTCACCCAGTCACCCTCAGGCTGCTCTGGGTCAATAGCTCATCAGCTGTCCAGGGCCACCACCAGCCACTATGGTTCCTCGGTGCCAACATCAGCAAGTCTGTGCAGGGCTCAGCTCAACTTTGCTGTTTCTTGGTCTGTCAGCACCTGAACCCCCAGCCCTGAGTTCAGCACACTGGATCTTCATACAGGACTTAAGGACATGTCTGTTTACCTCAGAGAGTGACACTTCCCATACTTGGATAGGTCTGAATTTGGGAAAAAGCCTTCTACAAAGCTAACCAAAAGGAAAAGAACTCAATTCACTAGCAGCTCCTTCTATCTCAATAAAAAAGGGAGACTGTTTCCTACTGTGTGCTCTTGGGGAACCATGTGCATTCCATAAGATTTCAGGGGAACTCACAGCCATTGTAGCAAGGTGGTGGTGACAAGTAGCTCCTCCGTAAGATCTCTTTTAGTATGGAAGCGACTATTTGGTGTGAGGAAGCATGCTACTTAGTTGTATTTGCTCTCAGCAATTCCCAGTACAAGAGCTGTGGGAAGACACATGGGGGTGTGAACCTGGAGGTGGAAGCAGGTTGCTCAGCCCTGATTCCCATTTTAGGGGGTTTGCAGGAGATTTTGACACGACAGCTCTCTGGGTGCGGCACTGGTCATAGCTGAGGGCTGAGAAGAGATTTCCCCCGTTTTTTCAGGGATGTTATGCAGTGTCAATGAACCAAGTTACATTTTAGCAAAAGATCTCACCAATTTTCATGCTCCTGGACATCTGACCAGATACCAGTCACCACACAGCAGGGGAACAAAGCTGGGACAGGAGACACTTGTCACAAAACCCTCAGCAGTTCCAGGTACCTGTAGAATAGGGAGCAGGACAACAGCCGTTAAACCTAACTGTCGCAATACCTGTGCAGCCCAGTGCCTCCTAACGTGAGCAATACCATCCCCAACCCCCGTAGGCAGTAAATTACTTCATAATTTAATACCGTGCTCTACAGCAGAGGTAAATACATTTTGGTGGAGGAGTGGAGGTAAATGCATTTCCGTGGTGGGGTACATCTGATGTGCACTGCTGTTATTAAGTCGAAGCAGAAGGCAGAAGGGCACTTTTGTAGCATGTGGTTAGAGGGGCACAGTCACAGGGATGTGATCATTACTGCAGATTTGGGGTCGGCTTTTCCAGTGCTTTATAGGGAAGGCGCCAGCGATGTTTTGAATTCTGTCTGCAGGGCTGAGATTTGTACAGCTGAACAAGTTTTAATGTGATGTTTTCCGAGGCAATAGACGTGGAAGCCCAAAGTGCCACGATTACAAAACTCCAGTCCAAGCAGAGGCACATTTTAAATAAGCAATAAAGATCCAAGAGCAAGTCAGTACCAAATAGCAATTCCACTGAAAGATCACAAAGCCATGACCAGGCACAACCCAATTTTTTATGCGTGTTAAAGTAATTGGAAACTCGCTTTGTACCTGTTCCTCATCTTATTAAAAGATCTACTGCTGCGAGGACACATGGAGTCATTTTTCATTGTTGCTAGCACTCTGCACAATTTCTTGGCTGGGTTTCCCAGTGTGCCAGTAAACAGTTACCTGCTTGTTTACTGGAAAAGCAAGGGTTTCAGACCTTCTTTAGAGATGATTTAATCCTTTTACACATCATTTTGCACTTGGATAAGCAGGTCAGCAACCAAAGCTTGAACTGACAGTAAGGTCTACCTTCCGCCTTGGCCAGCACTGGTATGCAGGAACAAGGAAACCAAGGAGTGCACACACATGGCTGAGTCTCTGCAGCTTTTGTGTGTTTCCTCATGCCTGATGTGCACATGCCATATTAGCAAAATGCGAAAATTTGACTCAGCTTTGCCTACGCTGAAGATGAGTCGGAGCCCTAGCAAGTAAACAAACCCATAAGTCATTCTCCAGCCGAGCTGCCAAGAGGGTCTTCAAATACCTGGGCAGAATTCAATGGGTGCCACGCTGCCAGGCTGCGTCCGTAGCCCACCGCTAATACGGAAAAATCATTGCAGTTGAGCTTTCCTTTGGTTCACCTCAGGGTACACGGAGAGCTAATCCTGCAGTCTAATTCTCAGCTGGCCTCAGCCGCAGGAGGAAGAAAGGGAAGGTCCTTTCAGAAAACGCAGCCCAACTTTGCCTTGCGCAGCCTGGGGTCACTCACGAGGCAGAATTGCACCATCTCACCGTGACCCCAACGAGCAGCCCCAGAGACACAGACGTGTCATGCGATGTCCAACACATTTCAGGAAGCAGCTGGTACTTCCACTTAGTCCCCAAAACCTACTTTTGCCATGCTCGCGCTAAGCACTGTGTTGTGCCTGGTGGAGTCATCACCTGCTGGGTAAGCATATAGGTATCTCTGATGTCAACAATTGCTTGTGAGTAACTCAAAACCGGGCAGCTCTTTGCTTGTGAGAGAACAAGAGGAATCAGGTCCATGTAAGAAGTGAAATCCAAAACTAGGAGGGTGAAATGATGCTTTTCCCCATTTCTAAGCTGGCTCTGAACCATCACCATCTTCTGGCTCAGTCCCTACCTGTCCGCTGTGAAAGCTGAGTGAAGGCAGCTGCCGTGGCCTCTGCTGGGGCATCATGGCTAACCTGGCTGCCGTCACTCCTTGGCTGGGAGCTGCAAGACTCAATACAGCTGAGCAAATGGGGTTTTTGGGGAATATTTTACCCATATCTGCCATCCTGCATAGCACCTGCACATCACACATGCGCTGTTTGCCCGGCTCGTGAATGGGGCATGTGTGGTACATAACACTGCTTGCAGCAAGAACAGGGACAGGAGGGAAAGAAAGGCAGAAATGCTGACAGTGAAGAAAATAAAAATATGAAAGAGACTATGACAGACAGGAGAAACAAAAGAGAACTTCTGTAGAAAGCTACAGCATAGCTCAGCAAGATGATGGCATGTCTCCCCCTGGGTTCATTAACCACTAATAGGATTTATGAGAAGAATTTGTCACACACTTAGGAGCATTGAGAAAAAATGAAAAAATAATCTGGAAAGAATCTTACACCCTATAAACATCTATCCTGTCTAATGAACACTTTATGCTTGTTAAGAATGGTGGAAGTAAAAGGAACCGAGTGGAAGTCAAGCAGGGTCCAGTTTGAGATGAACCCACTGAGGTGTGTCAGGACCTGAAGTCCTTGGCTCACATAGGTATTTAAAGCTGTATGAGGTGCCCTGAGCATCTGGCCTGGCTTCCAGCCACCACTCAGTGGCTGTTGATGTCCCACGTGTTGCACCTGGAGCCCATATCTATGTCTCCCATGCCCACGAGCACCTCAATGATGCTTGGGGACTTCAGTGATGCAAAACAGTGGAGCTTCCATGGGCAAAAAAGGTATGGGTGCTGCAAATTATGGGCCAGGCTCAAGGGAAAGAAAGGTCACATCCAGTTGCAGAGGGATACCTCAACCTGAATGGACCAAAATCTTCCACTGTAGAAGGGACAGTCCCAAATAGCTGCTGGGGTCCCGGGAGACGCTTGCCCTTGCTTGGAGAGAGAAACAGCAAGCAATGACCTACCTGAAAGAAACTGTGCTACCAAAGCCAGGACTGGGAACACTTAGGCGATTTCTCTTGTGTTCCTGACTCCCCCACAGAGCTGAGCTTCTCGAGGTCTGCTTCATTTCTTCTGGGTTTTAGGAGTCCTAAATGCAAACCAATAAGTGATGCCTGAGACATTTTCAACGCCCTGAGCAAAACCACCCGGATAATCCTTAGCTTTCAACACAAGGTGGCAGGCTGTCCCCAAGATGGGGAGCAGCCACGTTCTTTGAAGTGACCAGAAATGGCCTTTTTTCACCACAGAAAGGAAAATGTTGCTCATTTTTGTCACCTCTTAGAGGAGGGAGGAAGGGCACAAGGTTTCTGTAGGACTTGTGGTGACTTAGGGAGAGCTGTATGTGGTGAATGAAGACTTGGTGCTGTGAAAGGCTTCCTCTGAGCCTGAGCTCTTGTCCAAAACAACCTACCAGCTTGGGAGGAAGGTGACTGAGGAGTCCCTGCAGTCCAGTTGTGTTGACAGTGGGATGCTGCTATGGGTTCATCTCTCCTGCCTGGAAGTTAGGTACTGGCAGCACCCTCATCACATCCCCTTTAGTGGTTTGGCTACCAGGACTTGGGGCCGGACTGGAGATGGCGCAGCTGAGGGATGTTTCCCATCGTTTGGACCTGCCTTGCCCGTATGGACTTGTCTGGTGATGACCAGGCTGTGTTTAAGCCTGGTTACCTCACTAGGCCTGATCCTGACCCTGACCCCGACCTGTAGGCTGACTTTACATCTTGACCTTGGACCTGCCTCATCACCTCAGCTTGCCTGAGGACCTGAACTCCTGATAGATCCTAGCCACCACCACCTCTGGACATGCAGCAAACCTGCACCAGCCATTTTGATAGGGGAGAGATGAGAGCTAGGGAGTTGCCTTTGAAGGCCTCTGGCCAGCATAGATGTAGCCCTGGCCCAGACGCCCAGCATTACTCCAGGGGTTCACATCCCTATGGGTGTGGGGCACTGGGGGGAACATCTCCCTGCTCCCCACCATCCACTGATGGAGTAACGCAGCACCCACATTGAGCACAGATCTCCCTGTGGAGCAGAAGCTTCCCATGGCTCATGGGGCTCCTTGCCCTGAAGTTTATTCAGTGAGCAATTTAGATTATGTTGCAAAGAACGATTAAGCATGGTGGGACCGTGGAAAGAACAGTATAATCCACCGAGTCTCACATCTACAGTAGCTGCCAGCACTAGGTGACTGTCATGTTACCTTTGACACTGGTGTTGGAGCCTGAATACACGGCACTAATGGCTTGATGCTCTGCCTTCCCCTCGCCCAGCATCCCCAGTTCATTAAGCCAATTTGCATACAGCTATATATGAAGTCATTAAAAAGTGCTAAATGCAAGAGCGAAACTGGATGAAAGCTTCACCGGTGGGAACAATCAAAGGAAATCCCAGTGCTCGAGCTCCAGTTTGCTCAACAGAGGGGAATTCAATTAAGGGCTGATTTGATTTGTGCAGCTCAGAGAAAAGCCAGCTGACTGGGTGTTGGACATATTTTTGGCTCTGAATCAACCATAAATACCAAGGATTGTTTTAAGCAGACTGGAACAAACATGCTGGACCAAGCCCATCTCCGCCTGCCAGCTGGGGAGCTAGGGTGGGCAACAGAGGAGGCAGAATTGCCCCTCACCAATGGAGAGCTGATGTGTAACTGCTCACAGGGGTTGTCTTCTCCATGAATCCCTCTCTAGGAGGAGACCCTTCAGATTTCGGCTGTGCTGGATTTGTCCTTCCCTCCTGTGCAGCTTGCTCATGCCTCCCAGACACCGCATGCCACTACATCGTTAGTCCTCAGAGACCTGAACAGTTCATTGCACTAGAAATGCACCTTCTTATTTCAAGAGCTTTTGATCTTGCAATTGCCTCCCTGGGGACACCGAGATAAGGACAGTAACCAGTTATGATCAAGCGTTGCAGAAGTGATTAGGTATCCTGTGTTACTTATTATCTTCCTGTTATCGTTTTCTTTTCTTCCTTTGAAAAACTGCTGTTTGTTAAATCAACCGATTCATCCTTTGCCAATGCACCGGATGAACAGTGCCCAGTTTGGTTTCCTTCTTCCAGGTTTCTGTCTGGGAGGACTCAAGATGGGTGGTTTCTTGGTAATTCCCCACATCTAAGCCCACCTCTGGTGGGTACCTATTAAATCCTATGAACTGTTGACTAACCTACAGCCTGGAGGAACTCGCCCTCCCTGCGAGTGCACAGTTCCTGCTCACGTTGGGAGCAGAAAAGCTGTGCTGAGCTGCCTACAGACCCCCAGGAGCTGCATCCATGGAGCAGGATGAGGCCTGGAGGCACAGCCAGAGCTGCTGCTTGATCGCTGCAAATGGAGCAGCCCTGGGTAGCAGGGAGCAAGCACAACTCAAAAGACTAGTGCATACAAGATGTTCATTAATCCCCTTAATACTTCACGTGTGCCCAGGGAGTTAGAGGGTCCTTCTTGAAGGAAAATTCATTTGCATTACAAAGCAATCCCTTGGTTTGACAACACGGAGTGTTTTTTTATTTGTTAAGGGAGCAAAAGGGAATTTTGCTCCAAAAGGGAGCAATGAACTGATTTAAAAGGACTTGTCCTTCACATCTGAAGAAAGTCATTGGTGCTGTGCCTGTGGTCACATGAGAAGTGTCTATGCAAACCTCTTGCTGGTCTGCATAAAACAAGGACTTCTTGGTAGGACTGTGCAAAATTCCTGTCTAAATAAAATATTTAAGAGTGAAGGATACAAAATTTCTGCTGAAACCACTAAAACAGGAAAATTCCTATGGGTCAAGTGACCTAAAAAAGTCACTTGACTTTTTTTTCCTCTCGTCTATGTGACACATGAGGGCTTGAACAGAGCTGACCAGCTTTTCCCCTCACCATGTCCCCTCCTTGTCCCCTGCCCTGTGGCATCTCAAGTGCTCAACCAATTCCTCCATCTGCTGCTTCGCTTCATCCCGCTACGCTGGTTGCAAACCAGCCCAGCAAACATCCGCCAGGTATCCTGCCAGCTCGGTGCGCTGAATCAGCTGCCCCAGAAGGGCATCCCCCAGGAATCAGGGAAGGGGAGGAGGAAGGCAGCAAGAGCAGCCGTGCTCGCCTACAGCAGGGGCAAGCTGCTAGGACAGCTCGGCTACAGCACGGCATGTAGTCCTCCTGGAGCTTTTTGCCAGCTAAAAGTTATACTTAAAAATGGGGACCTGGGGTGCCAGAAGCACCCGGCAGTGATTGTGATATTGGGAAGGGTCCCCCAAAGACTTTTTGAATATTGCTGGTAGCTTGGTGCTCCATGTCTTAGTTCCCCCAGTTAGAAAGGATGCCAAAGGCTGGCTGGAGTTGCCTGGGCAAATTTTGAGTCTGGTACAAAACTCTCAGGATTTCTGTAGTAATTCTAACACAAAAGTGGACAGACAGTCTATGGCTAGCCAACAACAGCAAAAGCTAAACCTATCTCTTTCAACACTTGGCAAAGACTGCATTTAATACTAAGTAAATACTGCATTCTTGGAACCATTTCCCTTTAAAATGAGCAGGCTGGATGAAAGGCTTCCCCGGCTCTCCCAACCGCATAAAAAGGCAAGATTTATTTTCTTGCTCAGCTGAGCAATGCTGGTGGACAGCCATACCTCCTTCCTGCTTCTATCATGTCTGCTTATCAGAAAGTATCACCTGTTTACTCAAGTCAAGACAAACAGAGTTTGCTCATCTGAGGCCTCTTAGAGACATCCTACGAGCATCCTTTGTAGTCCCAACCGGACAACCTGCAACCGACAGCCCCATGAGCACACAGCTCAGGCTGGTCAGATTTGCCGGTGTTTTGAGTTAGATCAATGTGTGTTTTTGAGCAGAACCAATGCGAAAGCTGGGCTGTGCTCCACAGCGAGCATCTGACCAACTCTAAGCTTTGAAACAGAAGGAGAAAGCAACAGTTTCTCTTCTCAGAAAGCAGTGGCACCTGTTGCACCTGACCTTGATTTTTGGCCATGGGAATTGTGGCCATGTGTACACAGATCAGTGTTGTCCCATGAGAAGGACCTGGGTGTGCTGATTGACGAGAAGCTCAACATGAGCCAGCAGTGTGCGATCGCAGCCCAGAAGGCCAACCGTATCCTGGGCTGCATCAGAAGTGTGGCCAGCAGGGCGAGGGAGGTGATTCTGCCCCTCTACTCCACTCTCATGAGACCCCACCTGGAGTACTGCGTCCAGCTCTGGAGTCCCCAACAGAAGAAGGACATGGACCTGCTGGAGCGTGTTCAGAGGAGAGCCACGAGGATGATCTGAGGGCTGGAGCATCTCTCCTATGAGGAGAGGCTGAAAGAGATGCGGCTGTTCAGCCTGGAGAAGAGAAGGCTCCGGGGAGATCTTATTGCGGCCTTCCAGTCCGTAAAGGGGGCCTACAGGAGAGCTGGGGAAGGACTTTTTACTTGGGCATGTAGCGATAGGATGAGAGGGAATGGCTTCAAACTAGAAGAGGGCAGGTTCTGATTGAACATTAGGAAGAAGTTTTTCACTTTGAGGGTGGTGAGGCACTGGCACAGGTTGCCCAGAGAGGTTGTTGAGTCCCCATCCCTGGGGGTGTTTAAGGCCAGGCTGGACGTGGCCTTGGGCAACCTGGTCTGGTGGGAAGTGTCCCTGCCTATGGCAGGGGGGTTGGAACTCAATGATCTTCAGGGTCCTTTCCAACCTAAACCATTCTATGGCCCCTTGCAGCTGGACATGAATAAAAGGCTAAGCATGGGTTGGTAGCAGCATGCAGTCCTTGGCAGCACTAAAACCCACCAGCAGCGAGTCGCTCTGGACTGTGCTGGCTAGTGGGAGGACAAATGACGCATTTCCTTTGGGACGCATCCTTCAACAGACAACATCAGTGGAGAGAGGTCCCGCAGTGACCACAGCCCACCCCAGGAGTACAAGCCCCCTGCAATCAGTAGGGCCAGCGCCATGTGTTTAATTAAGTCTGTGCTCGAGGCACTTGCCCACACAGCTCCTGAGGTTGTGCCTACACACCAGCAGCCATCGTCATGTTTATCAGCAGCACCATGTCATGTTGTCCCCTGCCTGATGGTGCTGGGACCATGAAGATGGTGGATTTGGATGAGCCGGCAGTGTGCTGAGCCAACTACTGTATAGGCATTTGGGGGAAAGGAGAGAAAACAGGGGATGTGCTACATCCCTCCAACAATGTCCCCCTCCACTGGTCTCTTTCACCTGCTGCCAGAAGCACTGTCCCACCCCCTGGGAGACCCCTCTGAGGTGTGTCAGGTGACAACATGTGTCCCGCCACATTCCTTGCTAGGGTTAGGACAGGGCCAGTGCTTTCAAGTGTAGACTAGTCCCATGAAATTTATCTTGCCAGCTTCCCTTTCGCAACAGGAAGGATAGCGGGCAAACAATAATTGCAGGAAATGTACAATTGACCCAGGCAAAGGTAGAAGGTTTACTCTTGTGTGCAGATGGGAACAAGGAGAAAAGCCAGTGCTGAAACCCTGTGGGTCTTCCTAGACTTTTTTTTTTTTTATCTGAGAAACACTATTTTTCCACAAATGAAGTTTTGTGTAAATGTGTCTGACTCCACAAAACTGTGGATGAAACACTTGCAGGGTTATGTGTGCTAGAAGCCAGCCTGCTTTCTCACTGCCTGTGAGCCCTAGCCACCATCAGTGGTGCCTCCAGGAAAACTGCCCAGCAGAGCTCTCCCATGCTGAGGGTCCTGGGGTGTCTCTCTGTCTCCCCTGTTAGGGAGCCAAGGCAACTTACACACCTGGGATCCATCTCTTGGACGCCTGGGGTACTCAACAAGCCAGAAGAACTACTTCTGGGCTTGGTGGAAGGCTCTCAACACCTTGGCCCAGGGCAATTTTCTCCTAGCGCTCAAGTTCTGTAAAACTTGACTGTTCACTGATGTGGCTGACAGCTAGAAAAGATGAGAGAAAACATCAACACCCATGGATAAGCTTCTGTGTCAATCCCAATATCATTTACCAGATAATTGAAATTAAGCATTTTCTTTATTTCAAAATATTTTTTCCTATATTTCCTTCTCCTAGAGGCCCTATTAGAGATTCTTGTTCAAAGTCCAAGAGCAGGATATATATTTTACAGTATGTGATGAATTTCAGCTGGAGGGAAAGTCCAGCTTTCATCCACCTCTAATCTCAGTTATATCTTCAGCCTCCATTCCCCAGCCCCTCGGACAGACTGCACACTCCAAAAATTGGACTAGGGGAGAGTCTGCGATGCATCAACCCTTCTGTAAGGATCAGCATGTTCAGTGATTTGGGACTTGAAGAGGAACAGTCCCAGAGAAGGGGCTCCACCTGCCAGTCCACAGGTCTGGTCCTCCTTTCCAACCACCCTTGCAAAAGGAGGATTTACACTGGTGCTGATGAAATGATGTTGGCGCAAAAATGGTGTGAGAGGAAATTCAAGCTGAGTATTTGCTGTCCTTTCTGTTCAGCTGGGACCAGCGAGAAGGTCAAACCCGTGCCCAACATCAGCTGAGCTTGCTGGATGCACACCATAACCTAAGGTCAGGGTTTATTTTCATGTATACAGTCCACTGTTGATATTTCTTCTCCATTTTTGTGCTAACCATTAAGAAAGAGCCACCTTTGTGCTGCATTAATAAAAGGGCCAGGTGTGCTGGTTAATAAACAAACAAACTTTTTTAATCCACAAATGGCATTTTCAGGATGCATTAACCTGATAGTTTGGTATTGCCCTGTCCTGTGTTCCCCTTTCTCTCTTGAAGGATTTTGGGATGTGCAGCAAGAGTTTTCTCTGCAGATCTGTTCTATGGGTGATATGTCTGTACTGGGCCACAACACCACAGGCTTTCCAGAGATTTCTAGGGATGAGATCTGAAAGGCTATTGGGCGTAAACACGTTTGGAATAAATGATAAAATACACACGCAGCCCAAGATCTTTGGCGTGGCCAGGGACAGCATGTAATCCTCCCTATGTGGATGATGTCTGGACCTGGTCCAGGCCGAGCTCCTCAGGAAAGGACTCCCAGAAACCTGCAAAGCTGAACACGGATCAACCCAAATAAGTACTGGGCAGGCAGAGGTATCTACAGGCTTAGGCAATGGCTAATTGGGACTTTCAGAGTATTTAAGAGGGGTATTGATAATGGACACAGAATTTGGCGCCTGAAGTGGCAATTAAGTACTCACACCCATATGGGATCTTCGTTTTGTTTAGGGAGTATTCTACCTAGAAAAGCACAGGGACTTTCATAGAATCATAGAATCATTCAGAATCATAGAATGGTTTAGGTTGGAAAGGACCTTGAAGATCATCAAGTTCCAATCCCCCTGCCATAGGCAGGGACACCTCCCAATAGACCAGGTTGCCCAAGGCCACCTCCAGCCTGGCCTTGAACACCTCCAGGGATGGGGCCTCAACAACCTCTCTGGGCAACCTGTGCCAGTGCCTCACCACCCTCACAGTGAAAAACTTCTTCCTAATGTTCAATTTGAACCTGCCCTCTTCCACTTTAAAGCCATTCCCCCTCGTCCTATCACTACATGCCCCAGTAAAAAGCCCTTCCCCAGCTCTCCTGTAGGCCCCCTTTAGGGACTGGAAGGCCGCAATAAGATCTCCCTGGAGCCTTCTATCCAGCAAAAACTGCTGTTAGACAGAGCACCTCACACCCATACCTGTTTTACTTCAGAAATACCAATACGATGCCATCTCAGCACATCTAAGAGATATGAATGAGGCCATGCCACCATGCTTATCTCGCCCAAAGCCTTTCAGGTTCAGTTTGCAGTTGCTCAGCAACACCTGCATCAGCTCTGCATGGGTGGCAAACAAGCCAAGCTTAGCCTAAGGGACCAGACCAGTAGGACTGCATACCACAGAGGCATTTTTGGTGTTGGCAAATGGGAGAGCTCAGGGGCCAAATAAAAACCAAACTTTGATCTCATATCTGGGGAACTGAATTGTAAATCAAGGTTGTGTCTGGCACTTGACCCCTTTGGCATCTACCCCTTTAGTCTCTAACACTGAGGTGAGTCTTTTCCTTGTTAAGAGACTTCTTTTTTTGGCCGCTCAGATCTGTCTTCCTCTATTAGTCTGTCTCTTTTTTCAACTTTCTTTTCCAACACAGAAAACACAGCACACTGAAGCCATTAGCGCAACCAAGGCCCCCAACCAGGTGAAAAGCCTCTAAGTGAGGCTGCTGAGAGAAAGATCCCTTATCTAGCAAGGAACAAGAGACCTGATACTCAAATACCACTCCATTCTCCTGCATTTCACTCTTGCTTCAGCTGGATCTCAGCCCCAAGGCAACCAGTCCTCCTTGTGTGTAATGGCAAACCTGGACACCGAACCGAGGGCAGAGTATTATGGTAGGAGCAGATGTTCCTACCATGCCAAGTGAGGTATTGCCTCTTCGTGTTGAGTCTAGGCATCTTTGAGTTCTGTAAGATAACTGCATCTCTACTCACTGAAATACTCCCAGTAATCATCCCCTATGGATTCAGGTGTCTAAGGGCAAGTGTCATGGCACTGACAGGGTTTGCAAGCTCTTTCATGTCTGAGGTTTGCTTGCGTCTACCCAAGGTCAGGTCCGCAAGAGTGCAGCTGCGTAACCACGGATCAGACTGCTGGGAAGACCGCTAAGGTGTGAGAACAAGCTGGGAGACGTCTCACTGGAGACCCCACCTTGGCTCAGGAGCTACATTTAAGTTTTGGCCTTGGTCCTTGGCCAAGCCACGGTGTGTGTCTGTGTGGGCCCAGCCTTGTACCTTGCTAATCCCAACACTGATTTGCTGACGTGACCTTCTGGCTTCACCTTGGACCTGTACCTTTGCTATGTTTGGGGATGGGACTATGGCTGAACTTGGTCACTGTCACCAGACCTGCTCTGCTTTCCTTGTTCAGGTGCCACAGCACTGTACCCATCAGTGAGGGCTCGGCTTTGCCAGCCTTGCCACTGGCAAAGCTCCCAGCTTCTGCCATACAGAGCAGCCAGCTGCTTCTTCTCACTGACACTGCATCTCTCCTTCCCCTGTGGGTTAAGCATCCACCCAGGCAGTTGTAGGCCAAGTCCTAGGTTCCTCAGCAGGTGCATTTCCATTGGTTTTCCTGGGAATTTGTGACCCCTTGGAAACATACTATTGCAAGTCAACCAGCAGCTGTGCTGGAGACTTCCATGCCAATGGAAAGCACTTGAGCTTCAGAGTAATGTGTTATCCAGCATTTGGGATATCTGCTGGTGGTTCCAATCTGCAAAAGAATTCAGTTCCTTATGGCCCATCTGTCTTGAGTAAAAAGCAACTAATGGACTGATGAACATAACGGATCGGGCACAAAGCAGACACTTGGGGGAAGTTTAACCAACCACCACAAGAATGTGACAGTGCAAAACTTCTACCAGATGGTAGACGAGAGGGGGATGCTCGCGGGAGGGGTAGAGACAGCATTTGTCAGCATTCCCCTGATAAGCAACTAAGTTGTGCCAGATTCCTTCCACTCTACCAGGAAAACAAACTGCACCCTTCCTTAATGCTGTTATGGGGCAGAGTTTCCCCGTTTCACAAGGCCATAAGCAAACAAGAAAGTCTCTGTTAGAAGACAGGAACTCAGATGAACCACCTCTCCCCTTCCAGTAACACTGATAAAAAACTGCTTAAATGCTTCTCCACCGGAGCCAGGGTGCCTTTCTCCCCTGCTCTGGCTCCAGCCTCATCGCTGTGCCTCACACCCAGGACACTGGTCTGGGCTTCTCTCTCCAGAGTCCTTAGAGTGCAGGAACACTTGGGACTCTTCAGCAACCTTCCACCTGCTTAGCATAGAACTGTAAAAAATAAAGCTGTCTTATGAACCATAGAAGTAATTATTTTTTTCCCTATCTTTATTTCCAACACCTTCTACTGCAATATCATGGAGTCCCAGCATATTCCCTATAATACCTACCATAACACTACTCAAGGCACCACACCTGCCCTACACCCTACTGTAGTCCTTCTGTGTCCTCTCACGCCTCCGTTCCCAGGTCTCTCCTGTATTTCCAACAGACCTATCTGCTACCTCCCCATAGTGCCCCTGATTCATTTCTATTCTCTCCCTCCGTTCCTAATACCATCACTCCACTCGCATGTCTCCTGCCGGGTTCAGCCTGGCGGGTGGCCTGACAAAAGTCTTCCCTATAGTGTTGGCAACCACTTAACGGGTGTTTGACTAGCTGGACATCTTTTCCAGCTGCCGAGCAGCCAAACAAAACATACTTGTCCTTTAAGTATTTGTACTTTAGCCCAGCCTGTGACAGTAAACATGTAGGTATTTATTATCATTGAGATTACAAGAAATGGCAATATCTCCATCCTTCAGAGAAACTGTGCGAACAGTCTAAAAGGTGTCAGGGAAGGAATTAACAAACATTGCAATACACAAAGCATACTCATGGATAAAAAAATCCCTTCTTCAAATTAGTTTACTTCTGGAAATTCACACCGTGTTGTCTCTTTTTGGTGACATTAAAAGTGCCATGGATATCTGGCCAGGGTGCTTTTGTGGCAACATTGTCTTCTTTTCGACAGCAGAAAGAGTGCTTCTTGTCCCAGAGCAAAGAAGGACAGCAAAGAAGAATTTGATTTAATAAAAATAGGTCTGGGAGCTGAACCTATGGGTCAGAGGGAACATATGATGGTGAAGATATCTCATTCATGTCTGCAAAGGAGAAAAAGGATCAGATTCACACAGGAAAAGTGCCTCTCTCAGGGAATGGTGCCACACACAAAGGTTTCTGTATGGCCAAAAGTTTCTGTTTTGCCTAGTCATTTTCTATGCAAAAGAGGAAATGGCTTGCTGAATGAATGGGGGATATAGATATGTATACAGAGTCTTTGCAAACTGGAATTCGTAAATCCTTTTTGTATCTGCCTTTCTTTGGGCTTGATTACTTCTAGTCATCCATGTGGTGACTCCATAGCTCTCATGGAGAGATCTGACCTTTGCTGTCTCATGCCCTCTTGGAATTTGTAGTGAGCTGACGGACATTTAGGGCAGAATGCTGACTGGGAAGCAGCTGTATGACCAGAGTGCTCCTTACCAGTAACCCACATGATGCATAAACAGGTTCTGACCGGGTTGAAAGGTCTTTTTTCACTGGAAAGAATATGCAAATCCATGAGCTAAATACACAACCCACTGACACCTACTTCAGCCAGCGCACATTAAATGCGAATCAGTAGTGGTTGTACAGCCCATATTCTTTCGCCTTGGAGCCTCTCACAGATAGCTGATCCCTTCTTCACCTTCATAAGCAAGGAAAACACTTTGGAGGACCTGCCCAAGGTATTGTACTGTAATATCACATATGACATTTGCTGTCACCGCAAGGATTTTAAATCCACATGTTCCTAGGCAAGTTTATTATCCTAACGCCTATGTCCATAAAGTTTCCTCTCTCTTGTAAATAAATCGAGTACTAAGTAAATAGAGTACTAAGTGAAAGGAGCATGAGAACATGAGAAAAGGCAGGACACATATAGTCTATCTATCTCCCCGCTTTTGTGGCTGTCATGGGGACAAGATTAGAAGAAAAGCTCCTGGAGCTCTTTCTCTACACCCTTCCCTTTGCCCCAGAAGAAGAATACAATTTTTTGATCATAATCTAACAACACATCAACTTCCCCACCATGTTGGACTATATGCCACATTGACCAGACTTTCAAAAGAAAGGTCTTGGCCCTGAAAACACTCCCAGCTGGGTTCTTCGTGTGAGTGAGGTCACTCCCATGCCAAAATCGGTATACCACTGGAGCTTTAACTCTTCAAAAGCTCCCATTTGCACCCTGCCTAAATCCTGCAGATTCTGCTTGACTGCAGCTCCAGGACATATCCTCTTCCCTCCATCTTCATCTGGGTTCTGGCCATCTCACTGGTTTCACCACCCAGATGATGACAACATTCTTCCATCTCCTCCTGGTGGTGCCTACTCTTGCATACATCATGTCTAGCCTGAGCATTGTCCTAGCTTCTCCCTTTGATGTGCCAGGTCCAGGACCATTCCCTGTGTCCCTGTCCTGTCCCATCTGTGTATCTGCAGCTACTACTTGTCCTGATCTTCAGAGCAGGAGCTCTGGGTTTGTACACCTTCAACACAAAGGTATCCTCCTCACTGCTGGGCTTCTCTATGTTGTTACTTTTACTTCTGTTAATAACTTTTATGTGCAAATAATTGCAATAATAAGTGGGAATTCCACAGCACATTGTGTTGTATGGAGTCCTCAAACCCCATGTTATGTAGGATACAGCTTTGCAGAGCTCTGCACACCCAAATCCCTCAGGTGCACTTCTGTTTGGTAATACATCATTAAAAAGCATTTTCTTCATTGTCCATTGTAAGAAGGAAGGACAGGCAAAATAGGCCATTGCCTGGAGCCATCCATTTTAAACAGGGCCCAGCTAACCCAAAGAAAGCTGCTTGAAGTTTCAGAAAGGGATGGGTGGGTTGCGCTTTGTGGGTAGGGACTCAAAAATCCCTGGAGGAATTACTGCATGTTTTCTGCTAGGGGAAATCCAACAATCGCATGAACACAAAGGCTACCAGTTACAGGCGTTTTCCACTTCCTTTATTGGTTTTCACAAGAGCTCAATGAGTTCTCCATCATTTTGTAGAAGTTCCTACTTTGGCCTGTGTCTCTGCACTGGGATTTCCTATCCACTATGAAGGCCCAATGGCTGCCTATTGTCAATGCTGCTCTTAGCACATGAAGCTTTATATAACCCCAGACAAAACATGTTGTTAAAAGCGCAATCCATTAAAGCACCCAGATCCTTAATTTAATAATAAAAGATCTCCACTAAGTCTAAAGGCTGAAAGAGCAGGTCCCGTATTAGGGACGTCAAATAGCTGTATCTCTATGCTAAGCCCAATAATGAAGAAAAATGAAGCACCTCATGTAGGAAAGCAGCCAGCTGGGATATAAATGTGTCAAGTAGTAGTGAATCACATGGAAGTTTGCATGCATGGTTGATTTCTGGGGTTATTAAAAATGTGGACCTTTGGTTTTAAATTAAAGTTGTCCAGCTTCAGTTTCCCACATTTGCTCTTTCTGCGCTTTGCTCTAAAAGATTAAATAGCCAGTTAGCATTTTGTGCCTTCTCAACACAATCATTACACTGCACATTATTGTAGTCGTCATTCTGCTGTGATGAAATTCATACAAATGTGGTAATCAGCCTAAAAAAAACACATTATAAATGCAAGTCATGTAAACCTAAACCAAACCAATAAAGCTGGGCAATGGAAATGTTCAACTGAACTACTCCAAATACCCACATTAATTGATCTATCGCTCCAATGAATTCCTGGTGCTTCAGGGAAAAAAGTAATCTTCAGGGACATTATTCTTGCAGATAAGTAGTTTCAGTTGCCCACTGGCTGCAGTGAGATAGTCCAGGGCATGTCGCTCCTTTTGGTATAAAACCGTGCAGCCTTCAGCACTACCGTCAGTTCTAAATATATAACTCAAGTCAGATGTATAATGAGACATTTCATTACTTCCTTCCTTCTCAGCACATTAGAGCAAAGTGAGTTCAGGATTTGCTGTCTTCGGTACGAGCAAAGGTTAATTGTTCACTCTCCGCCAGGATCACCAGGACAACTGAAATATCCCTTTGCTGTCCATGTGCACATTCGAGAATTGCAACTCACTTGTGGCCATGACACTCCTTGATGAAAAGACAGGCTTGTGAGATACCTGCGATACTTTCCTTCTAGCAATCCCTGGCATTTAATGATTTATATTGGATACAGTTGTACTGAGATGCCCCAGCCACCTTCAGAGCCCCATAGTGCTCGATGCTGTGCAAACTGATTAAGCTTTGCCACGCAAAGACACAGCACAGGATATAGAAAAAAAGATGATAGGATGCTCCTGAGGTCCTGCAAGCCTTTCCTCATATACAAACCAGATTAATCCAAACCATGGCTTAGCTTGCATTTACTTATGCCTGCTTAAATACCAAGAGCTCAGGCTTTCCTTGTTCCCTTCAAAATGTGTATGTTCAGCCTAAGCACCAGTCTGCGCTCTGGCAAATTGAATTGTTGGTGGATAATGCTGTTCCTGAACCATGCCTGCCAGCTCTTATCTTGAAGTCCAAAGGACCATTCCATTTTGCATACCACAACGACACATTGATTTCAGCAAGGTCTTTCCACAAAGAGTACTGTTCATCTCACTGCACTGGAAATGCCAGCAATGTAGATGCCTGCTCCTGAGCTCGTCTCCAAGGCTCCCATTAGTCAACAGAGAGAATAAGCATCTCCAGTCTGAGCCAATTTAGATGCTTTCTTCTGAGCTCTTTTTGATATTTACTTAACCATCTCTCTCCAGCTGCCAGATGTGACAGTAAAATCTGCCCCAGGCTTTCTTGAAGATTTTAAACTTATCTCGTTATTGAACAGGAACAGTTCTGAAACCTTGGAAATTACCAGGGAGGTGGAAACCATCTTCCATCCACCTCCATACCCACCAACAAACCACAGTATAGATGGGAATAAAAGTCAGGAAAACAAGACTGAGCAATAAACATACAATGAGTGCTTTCTATATACTTTCAAAAATAATCACTCAGGTGCTCTATTTTAAATAAATAACCATTCTGTCACTCTAGTTGAAGTATCTCTACAGCATTTTCTTTCTTAGACCTCCTAAGCATCTTATTTTTCACATCCCAAACAGCACAAGGAGATAAATGGGAATAAAACCTCCAGCTCTAGCCAGACAAAAGGAAATGAAACTGAAAAGCCTGCTGAAATGAAGTAACTGCTGTTAGAAAGCGTGTCCAGAGGAGAGCCATGAGGATGATCCGAGGGCTGGAGCACCTCTCCTATGAGGAGAGGCTGAAAGAGATGCGGCTGTTCAGTCTGGAGAAGAGAAGGCTCCGGGGAGATCTTATTGCGGCCTCCCAGTCCCTAAAGGGGGCCTACAGGAGAGCTGGGGAAGGACTTTTTACTCGGACATGTAGTGATAGGACGAGGGGGAATGGCTTCAAACTAGAAGAGGGCAGGATCAGATTAAACATTAGGAAGAAGTTTTTCACTTTGAGGGTGGTGAGGCACTGGCACAGGTTGCCCAGAGAGGTTGTTGAGGCCCCATCCCTGGAGGTGTTCAAGGCCAGGTTGGATGGGGCTTTGAGCAACCTGGTCTATTGGGAGGTGTCCCTGCCTATGGCAGGGGGGGTGGAACTCAATGATCTTCAAGATCCCTTCCAACCTAAACCATTCTATGATTGCATGATTCTATGCTTCTGGACGCATGAGCCTGACCAGATTTCTTCTGGACCTTGACAGAGAGCCCTTGTGCCACAGCGGCATTGCTGGGGTATTGCCAAACACGAGTTCTATGTGGAAAGGCTCTCCTGTATTAAATTGCAGAGTATCTCAGCACCTCTTAGCATGAAAGGCACCGTAGCTGAAAGTCTGAGAAGCACCTATGCAACTTAGGCTCCAGATCACTGTCTATAGTGACAACTGAGGCTTTAAGAACAGTTTATCCTAGGAAAAAAAAAGTAATTTTATTTACTTCCACAACCCTGATGACCAAAAAAGTGTTTTCCTCATCTTGAAACTGCACTCTGTGTGCACCCCCACCCAAGTGTCGTTTACATCCACTTCGCCCCCAACAGCAGGAAATCACTTAGAAAATATTTCCCAGGTTCCTTCCTGGTCAGAGGTCATCTCTGTGTTTCAGACCAGCAGGAATCACCGTGTTCCCTGACATAACAAACGGAGAAGGAAGATCTGCCCTGCCCATCCAGCATAGCGCTTTCAGGCTTGGGTTTTTTAGCTGCGACTCCACCCCATGCTGGTGGAGAAGGGATGGGTTCCCATTGGTCGCAGGAAAGGGAGGTCACGGGGTTTGCTTGATTAAATCACCACAAGCCAAAAGGTTCTCTCTCTCTTGCTTACTGACAACTGCTCACAGGCTGTTTCATTTGTTCCAAAAAGAAAAGCAAAACAAAAAAATAAACCCCCTGAGCCCAACAACCAACAGCACGCACGGAAAAGCAGGTGTGTCTCCAGCTCTTGGGACGGCAAAGGGCAGAGACTGGGGCAGGAGTTGACACCTGGATGGGAAGTTTCCTTCCCAGCACGGGAGGACAAGTTTGGAAGAGACTCTGACACGACCAGCACTTGTCCTAGAGGTACGGATGATGCACGTGAAATGTAGCATTGGTCTTGTGCAGTTTAACAGTTCGGGGTGGGTGAAGGTGGCTTGAAGGAATTTTCAAGACCAGGTTCTGATATTGCGGTGCAAGCTTTGCATGACCTGTAAACCCGCTGCAGGTTTCTACTGGGAAAACTGCGATCGGTGCACGTTTCATTTTTGTGGTGATTAGCTGGCAGTTTTCTATAGGATGCTTTTGGCTTTTCAGGGTATTAGTATTAAGCCATGTAAGCTTCTGACAAAGTGCTACTCTCTGTTAGCTTGGCTAGAGGCTGTGTCTAATCTACTTTAAACTCGGGGCTGCAGAGGTAGAGAGGGATGTGCACAGAAATACTGTGCTAATCTGGACTGTATTTATTACCTCCTAAGGCATGGTACATAGTTTCAGAAAAAAAAAAAAAAAAAAAAACCAAAAAAAAAAAACAGATCAACCACAATAGCATTTCAATTTTTTCACTTTGTTTTATGCTTGCAGCGGTTGGGATTTGCAATGCAGATAAAAGGCACGATATTTTTGTCAGGTGTATAAAATGACGGCGTTTGTTTCTTTTAATAGCAGTCTCTCGCATCCCCCTTCAGTTCCGTATTAGGTGACCCTTGCTGACAGGGGAGAGGGACTTGGGGCACCCATGGCCACAAGATAAGACACTGCTGTGTACTGTCCCTGAGTGTCACATTTATCTTGTTTCCATTCTTTTCTACCTGTGTTTTGAGCTGCCCGTTTTATGGTGTCGTGCTGGAGTGCTGTTGGCAGTGCTCGGTGCCGGGGGGGATGCAGGGATACTTTCTGATGCTTTCGCCTACATTGGATGTCTGTAAGCCAAAAGTCCAGCTCCATCCAAACATCTCTGGTGCAGCAGTACCCACTGGTACTGACTGGGACTCAGAAAAAATACAGCTGTGGTGTGACCTTGTACAACCCTGTTTCTCTCTCCCCATCAGTGGGAAAGTGATGCTCACCTACATGCACGAGGAAATTTCAGATTTAGGGGAGAAAGGTGTAATTGTTTGAATGCTGTAACTCGCGCTTCCAGTGATAGTTTTATGGGAGGCAATGAGCTTGTAACAGGCGAGGGAATGACAAGGGAAAGGATGTTGGGAATTTGGAAGCCTGAGGCTCTGTTTCTCCTTGCTCCATCACTTGGTGCTGCATGGAGAAAATGGCATTTCTCAACCCATAGGTCTTCCCCTCACCCAGAAAGTTCCTCATCTCTTTCTTTCACTTAATCTGTCTTGCTATGTCTGGCAACATTGCAGAATGAAGTGACACATAAGAAAAATTCAGGGCAAACCTTTAACATCTGCATAGCAGTGACACTTGACTGAATTCAGTAATGGCTCGGCCAGCTCAGCAGGAACCTGGTGTATTTGGCTTTTGTCATTATTTAACTTCCCTAGATTCCTCTGAGTTTGCCTCCGGTGATCCAGGTTTAAAAAACAAACAAACAGAACATGCGTAGGCTTGGGGAAGATATCTTTGTCCTAATCTCCTTGATTATTTTTATTTTTTTAACACCTCTTAGACAGGCTTAATAAAGCAGTTTTCCGAAGTCTGAATTGGAGACGTGGGAAATTCCTCAAACTAGGCAGAGCTTCCTCTCATTGTTAAAACACAAAAGACCAGCGCAGCCTTTACTAGAGTTCCTTTTTTAACCCATTCACCTTGATCAAGAAAGCCTCCCTGCTGCTGCCACCGTTCATGGCTGTGATTCACGGTTTGCCAGAAGAAACAAGGGCTTACATTCGGCAAGCATGGATGTGAATTGCATCATCCATCAGGGCATCGTTAGTTGGGGCTATATTTGCACATTACAAAGCAAATCTACTTGCACTCGAAACTGAAATGATTTGCTGACGGAATTAATCATGCAATCATAGAACGGTTTAGGTTGGAAGGGACCTTGAAGATCATTGGATTCCAACCCCCCTGCCATGGGCAGGGACACCTCCCACTAGACCAGGTTGCTCAAAGCCCCATCCAACATGGCCTTGAACACCTCCAGGGATGGGGCATCCACAGCTTCTCTGGGCCTTCCTAGCCTGGTGTAAGAATCATGGCTTTTAAATACTAAGTGGGATAAACATACAATAAACCCAAACTCCTTTCAGAAGACCATTTTCCAGTTTTCCATGAAACAGTTTCTTAGGATTGTCATCTCAAAGAGGGGTCCAACTGCGATTTGTGAGCTGAGTCACTGTAGCTGCATGGTTATGCAGAGTTTTTTTCTCAAATGGTCTTGTGTGCTGCTCAGCATGCCTACGGGCAGTTACCACCCATCAGCTAATGTGATCCAGTCCCTGCTGTGTGTGGTAAGGAAGCAGCAGCTTGTCCCCCTTATCTGCACTCGGCAGCATCCTGCATGAGGACCGAGCCAGCACGGGGTGAGGGCAGAAACTGGGGGGCTGTGATGGTGGCCCTGCAGCGGGCTTGTATTAGGTGTGTGAGTGAGACGGAAGGCACAAGGTGGGTGTGGAGGACCAGGGAGCATGGGAAAGAACTGGGAAAGATGATTTGCAATGGCTTGTTTCTCTCTGATGGAGGAAGGATCCGCTGCACGTTTTCTGCAGGAAAAAGCAGTTCCTGCAGAGCAGCTAACTCACTGTGGCAGGTTGTCTAGTAATTACAGTACTATATTTGCATGTTATAATGCTGCACCAGTGGACTTTGTTATGGAATTTTTGACCATGTTTGCAGCCTATTCTAAGGGCTTTTATGCTTCCGGTGGTGGCCTGTAAGGGAGGTTTCGCTCTCACAACCATCCTATGACTTGGCATGGATGTTGTAACCTTAATCCATCATTTTTGCACCCAGCCCCTATCTTCCTTCCAAACTGCAGTTTATCCCTGTAGAAGCCTGTAATGATTCTGCCCCAACGCCCTCCCCCTCTCCATCATAACTCCCATCTGAGAGAGCCAAACAAGATGGTGTACTGGGTATAGCTGGGATGGAATTAACTCTCTTTATAACAGCCCATAAGGTGCTGTGTTTTGGATTTGTGGCTAAAACAGTGTTGATAACACACCAACGTTTTGGCCGTTGCTGAGCAGTGCTTGCACAAACATGAAGGCTTTCTCTATTTCCCACTCTGCCTCTCTAGTGTGTAGGCTGGGGGCCGGGAGGGGTTACAGCTGGGAAAGCTGACCGGAGTTCACAAAAGGGATATTTCAAACACTTTAGCGTCACGTTCAGCATTAAAAAACAGGGACAGGGGGCAGGGTTGTCTTCCAAGGTGGCCATTGCTTTGGGGACTTGCTGGACATTGGTCTGCCTGTGGGACGTAGTGCGTGACTGCCTCCACATCACTTCTTTCTTCTTTCCTCTTTCCTTATTAACCTGTACTTATCTCAACCCACTAGTTTTCACACTTTTACTCTTCCTATTCTCTCACCTGTCCCACTGGTGGGTGGGGAATAAGTGAGTGGCTGTGTGGGAGCTTAGCTTCAGGCCAAGGTCAACCCACCACTACAGGATATCTAGTGCATCTTTTAGCCACCTTCTAATGGATCACTTTTGAATAAGAAGGGTTTTCACAGCCCAGTGAAAAAAAAAAACCAAACCATTACCTCCCCTATGTCATCTCAATCAGCTGATTTACACAAAGTCATATTTGTTTTAGGAAGAAGTCAAAGGTCACCTAAAATTGACCACTCCGGGCATTGAAATTCTTCCTTCTGGCTGAAAGGGGAGCTGTGTCTATTTTGCCTTCTAGGTATTTCCACAGCTCTCGCTTTATCAGGCTGTTAGGGTGAGCACCTATGGGTTATTCCTGCCCCAGGTTCTCTCTAAACACCCTGTGAAGCAGAGACATCTAATACCATTTTTGGCAGCAGAACACAGAAGCACAGAGATAGCGAGTGTCTGCTTATGTGGTTGGCTGCTGTCGATCCAGGCTCTGCTTAAACCCACCTCAACAGGAGAGAAAATGCTGTGGCAGGCCAGGTTTGAGGATGCCTGTGAGTAGCAGAGCTGTATGTATTCCCCATTTAAATTTTAATACGAAACATTAATTTCCAAATGCCTTCCCCAAAACCATAATAGAGCTGTGATCTAGTATGTAATTTACTGTCCTCGGAAATTCCTCAAAACAGCAGAGCTTCCCCCAATTGTTCACGCACAGAGGAAAAGCTCTACTAGAGTTCCTGCTTCGGCTCGCTCCTGTGACCACAGGCTTGCCCCTCGACAACCATCAGGTGGAGTGTGTAAAACCCATCTTCATTCCAAAGCTGTCCCTACGTGCCTTATGACAGGCTGTTCGCAGCATGCCCCTTGCTCCTGAAACTGTTTTACTCTTCCTTCTTGAGGGAAAAATTCTTTAAATTACTGCATGGGTGTCCCTAAAATACGGGTTACGGGTCAATCGATGGTATGGCTGAGATCCCGGATGAGCCTGTGCATGCCTCAAGTGTCTCCGGCTGTAAAACAGGACTGATGGCACTTCCTTCCTTCCTCTCACTATCCGTCCTGTTTCAAGCCTACGGCTTAAAAAGTCCAATTGCTGTGAATAACCACTGGCCCTTATTTCAGTAAGGACACGCCCTGTCCAACCTGGCCTCGAACACCTCCAGGGATGAGGCATCCACAACTTCTCTGGGCTACCTGTGCCAGTGCCTCACCACCCTCAGAGTAAAACATTTATTCCTGGTTTCTACTCAAAGTCTCCCCTCTTTCAGTTTAGAATCATTACCCCTCATCCTATCACTACACTCTCTGATAAAGAGTCCCTCCCCAGCTTTCCTGTAGGCCCTCATTAAGTACTGGAAGGGGCTATAAGGTCTCCCCCGAGCCTTCTCCTTCTCCAGGCTGAACAACCCCAACTCTCTCAGCCTGTCCTTATGGGGGAAGTGTTCTGTGCTATTAATGAAAATCTGTCTCAAAAGCTGCCTGCTCTTTTCCTAATTGCCTTATTTCTGGACAGCCTTGCAGGGGTGACTCCAGCACTGTTTCAGCATCATAGTACCAAACTCGGCGAAGACTTAATCCATCTGACAGCACTTAAAGAAGGCTTCCCCTATGCCTAATGTAGGTGCAGATGCTTTTGAGGGTGTTGAAGCAGAGGAGATTCCTACTGAAGTAAAACTTAGATTGCAGTGAGCGGAGAGAAACACAAGTGCCTCTGAATATTTGCCAGAGAAGAGGTGGCACCAAAGTTAAGCACCAGCCTCATCCCATTAAGGGATGCAGAGGTGCTGAAGAATGTTCCTGATCTTGAAATGTGCATTTTACCTTAGGCCGTGCTAGGATTAGGAGAAACACGTGCAACAGCAACAGTGCAGCATGAGAGGCGGGAGTTGTTCCCTAACCCTGAGGCCATCCGTCAGGGCACAACTCACCTCCAGGTGCCTGAACTCTCCTTTTCCCTACAAAACAAGGCAGCCTAGGCTGTGCTGCTGACTGTTCTTTGAATCATTTCTGTGAATTTGGCATTGGCATTGGCTGAGACAGGGATCAAGCTAACTATTGACTAGGTCTTCTGGAAAAAACAGGGCAGAAAGAGACCTCAACAGGTCATCTATTCTGGCCCTACATCTTGTGGCAGGTGTTTGTTTAAGCTCCCTGAAGGCACCCTGTGGCCTGAGAAATACCACTCCTCTACCCAGCTTGGTGTTGGATCTCATGAGCAAAACTGCCATCAGGTGCAAGTTGTCTTTGCGTTGCCAAGCTTTTAATGCCATGTGAGCCCACTATGCACCATAGGGGTTCAAAACACTGGAACTAAATCTGAAGTGTGATGTTACTTTGAACCAGGCCAAGCATCTATCTGAAGTCTAATATTCCTTAAAGTCTTCTGAACATTAGTAAAACAAACTAGTCCCATCTGTGTTGATGATATTCTCTCTTGGTCTCACACCCCATGCCAATGATAAAGATGCAAGAGCTGTGATGATTTTGAAAACATTACAGACAAGTGTAGCCTTCAAAGAAGTTAAACACTATCACTAGTTAACATTTTTGAGTTATCCTGTGCGCTGGAAGACAAACCAGTAGAAAAATAGTAAGGCTGGAAGTGAGCTTAGTGGAACAAAATATAAACAAATATTTCTTCTCTCTGGCTTGATCATTACAGAAAGGAATTAGGAGATACGGACAACAGAGACCTACCTTCACTGATCTAGGGGATTTCCCTCCATTTATATGATTCTTTATGCAAAAGGTGGATGCTATTTTGTACTTCTAAATTTTTCTTGCTAGGTGTGACAGGCCAGGCCCTCAGGCAGGAAACTCCTGCTGTCCAGAGTGGGATCATACGAACTCCAAATGGCTGACACCTACACAACTTGCAGTAGCTTCCTATACAGCCAGCTGCAATTGCAGCAATAACAGGAAAAAAATCAAGAGGTTAATAAAATGAAACGAGCAGGAAGCGTGCAGTCATCAGACTTTCTAGTACTTCAGTCTATAGAAGTAACCCGTGGCTGGCCTGACTTAGGGACCTAATCCAAAACTCATTGAAGCCCATGGAAATTCCACTTCAACGGATGTTGTTAGACCTCGCTTTTCACTATATCAATATGGGAGTACATGGAGAGTTCCACCTTCCCTGTACTCACACAGTGCAGAGCTCCAAATCTCTCTCTTCGTTACTGCCAGGTGTGAGATAGGCCTGCCATTAATGACTGCAGATGCTCCAAAAAGGATGAGGAGAAGAAGGGAAAGTTCATAGCTACATCCCTTCTCCCATTCCCGCCATCAGAGGGGAGCAAATGTATGCTGGGGTGTGCTTTTGCGCAGCCTTTCAAAACATAAGGTACTCAGCTACGTGCGAAGAGTTGGAATAGCAGAGTGGAACTCATTGTTTTGTGTTTTCTTTTTTGTTTTTTTTTTTTCTTTGTTCCGTCTAAAAAACTCAAATGCAAAGGTCAAGTAGGAGCCTTTAGACGGAATTGTGAAAAACCTCCTAAGCAGAAGGGAGGAAGAAATGCCAGGAAGAGGGCAAGAATTGGTCAGAGCTTTCTTTTTCCAAGGATTTAAATGCCTTTTTCACTTCAGTTTCAGCTACTACTATTTTCAGCCTGGCTTATTAATGTGGCATGGAGAGCATTCATCCCTTCACTTGCGAGTGCCATGGCATCCGTTTGCACGCAACTAACTCACAAAAAGCAAAAATTGCCCTCCCGAAGCCTAAACCTCTGCTCCAGTCCTGCAGATCCCTCAGCACAGCAGCTAGCTCAGCCCCCTGCGCCATGCTAGGCTCAAAGCTGGAGTAACACAGTTCCTCAGACATCACCGAGAAAGTATCTCACAGCCTGTTTGTTGCCTGTTTGAATCCTTATCATCAAGCAGTTCGATTTGGAGTCCTTGACTAATTTGTGTTTATTTTATTTTTGTTCGCATTGAGATGTGTTATCTAAGGTCAGTGCAACTTCCCCTGCCCCCCCTTTCCCTTTTAGCCAACTCTCCCATGAAATATTGTTGTGCCTGGGTGTGTGTTTCTTAAAGTCATTGTGTGTTTTATGTCTGAAACAAACACTGTCTGATCATCCAACTTATTACGCACTACCCAAAGGTCATGTTTTATGCACAGAAGAGAAAGCTCTTCTGTTGTTTCTGAGGAAGAACTAACTGGACGGTCACTGAAAACAAGGGCTTTCGCCCCAGAGATCGAGCGTCTGAAAAAATGCTCAGTGGCTGTTTGAAAAGGATAAAACAGGGCTCAGCTGCTATAAGCTCCACAGGCAGCCACGGAGCTAAACTGTCCTGTGCCAGCCACCTATCTGCTCCCTTCACACCTTCTAATATTTAGCAGCTCCTGGTTCCTCTCTCCATGTGTCCTTCACCTCCACACACACCTCATGGCACCATATGCCTTTCATCCAAATGCCTAAAGGCAGGCAGAGCTATTTAAGCCACAGGAAAATGCTGGCATGGGGACAACTGAGCTTAATTAAGTTCAAAAAAAGATACGGCCCGATTGGAAAGATGCAGAGCAGAACAAGTGTCAAAGAGGCGGGATGACTGCTGTGCTAGAATGACATAGGACTCTTCAGCCTAGACAGCTGACAGGGAATGTAAAAGTGATGTATGCTGCTATGTGGCCATGGAGAAAATACACCATCCAATTTGATAATTAAGGACCAAAACAGACCCTAATGAGTGGCAGATTCAAAGCAAGCAAAGGAGATATAGGCCTCCTTGCTCCTGGATGTTGTGTATGTTTAACGCTTTCCTAAGTTTTGTTGTAGTTTTCTCTGATTACCAGCAGTGGAAAGAACATTCTGAAGATGTGCTGCTACAGGCTTGCTTTGCTTTTGTGAAACTCTTCCCTCGGGCCTCTGCTGTAGCCCATGTTGGACAAAAAGCAACTGGGCTGGAGGATCCTTGGATCCAACCAAGTGCAAATCTGCTTATGGCATTGAGCAACCACCACCCATTAGAAAGGTTGGACAATGGTCTCTCAGTGTGAACAAAGGAGAAAAAATGCACAATTAACTGCTTTTGCAATGAGACTTGACAAATCTCCTAAAGCAGAATGTAGGAGGCTGTCCACACGGGGTGGTCATAGTCTCAGTTGCCCCGGACGTGTCTTACAGCCCTAGGAGAGGGCCAAGAGCTGAGGGTGAGGACTAATATTCACCTTGCAAAGAACTGTGCTGGTTGAAGACGTTGCACCTGCAGAGTTGTTTGTTATCCTCTTCCCACTGATGTCAAAGGTGTGTTCATCTCTACTTCTGCACAAGAGAGGCCACATTCCCAGACACAGCATATAGAAAACTCAGTAGGAATAAAATACCTCTACATGGAGTGGCTATGTGAGGACGGACAACTCTGTATTTTAACAAATAAATGCTTGTTTCAACTTACACTTCTGCATTCATAATCCCTCACCAAAGAAGCCACTCCAGGTTGGGTGCTTCATTATTTCCCCCAATCAGTTATTTATAGTCATTGACATGATGCCCCGTGCCTTTCCTTTTCCAGGCTAAATGGTCCTAGCTCTGTCAGCCTCTCGTGGTATAACAGATGCTCCAGACCCTTAATCATCTTTATGGCCCTTTGCTGGACTCATTCCAGTATGTCTGTGTCTCTCTCATACTGGGGAGCCTGGGAACTGGACACTGTGTTTCAGACGCACCCAGAACCAGGAAATCTTCTCATCATTAACTTGGTATCAAATGAGAAATGTTGTCCCAAAGACTCTAGAAAGAAGAAATGCCTGGGCAGGTTAAGAGAGGTTACCGAACGTGTCTGCCTGTAAGAGAGAAGAAAGAGGAAATCTGGGAGTCAGACAGAAGGATAGGTGGAATAAGCCAGGTCCCGCTGAGTCAACAGAGATTACCTGAGCTGGGGAAACCAAGTCACAGGGCTGTGAGAGTCTTTAGAAGTAGTCTCGCCACCAGGCATGAGCTACCAAACCCTGCTGCAAGGGATAATACAGCATATCATCAATATATTACTTCTGGCTCTGGTACAACCCAGGCATCTCTGCATGATGCTACGCTGGAAAGGCCAGAGAAACCATGAGCTTTGTGGGCACCATCTCCTTGCCAAAGATGGAGGTATGTACTCTGAAGAAAAGTTAGTTCTCAGCAGGTCTTTCCTATCCCAACACAGTGAAATGCCTGTAAGTGCTGGTGAACTTTGTTACCTAGCACCATGAGAGAGGCAGGCCAGAGGTCTAGTGTTAGTATGGTGACTTCCCAAACAGGTCAACGGTACAGCTAGCCAGCAACCGGGACAGTGCTAATGTCTTGTCAAATGTGGCAGACACTTTCACACTTTCCTCCTTCTCTAAGTTAATGCTTAGCCAATAACTGTTGCAGTTAATGCTTATTCATGTCAGAATACCGTCACTGATCCAGCAGATTGCTGTTCTCCACTGATAAGCAGTATGTCCAACTGTGAACTGTTGTGGGAGGGGGAGGATGACATACTGTCCAGACTATGTTGAAGTGCTCCTGGAAAGTTCTGTCGGTTGCACTCAGAGCATTAGAACTGCTTGAAGGATGTGATAATTTGGCCATACAGCTGGGCAGTATTTTCTGTGCTCTCAATTATCTGGCTGAGTGGTTCCCATTCCAGCTACTGCCCCTTGCAAACATTAGGCTTGCAGAGTTATTTTTGCAGGAAGTCCTGCTTGGTCATGGTATGATTTCTGCCTGATCTGAAGATAGCTGGGACTAAATTATTTTAATTTTCCATGTAGACTATTTGAGTATGTAAAAAGGTCATCACCAGTTCATGGAAAGGCTTACAGAGGAATAGAGCAACTTAAAGTCATAGGTCAAGAAGAAAATGTATATGCTTTGTAAACAAGGATGGAAAATGTGAATTGATGTAGAAGAAGGTTTGAACCAGAGCCCTTCTCTGGAAATATCATTTCAGGAAGACCTTTGACAAGGCTGTAGATAGAGTTCAGCTCCTCTGTGCTTAAACCAGTGGGAATGTTGTGCTGGAGTGGTCCAGAAAGGAATGCTGGAACTTGTCTGAGGCGGGTACAGCAGAGTCCAAACACAGCTCTGAGTACGCAGATTGGTAGTCTTGCATGTCTTCTCTGAAGCTCTTTGAACTCATTCATTGCACAGAAACTGAAGCAGTGTAGAGAAACAGAAAGAGGTAATTGGAGGACGTCAATAAACAATCTACCTGGCGCCCCATTGACACAAACTCACATAGAGGCAGAGTCAAGGGCACTCTTCCATCTCAGCGATTTTATTGTCTGTTCTTAAAAACCTCCACTGAAGGGAACTTTGCAGCTGCCCTGAGTAGCCTAATTCAGGGCTTCTAAGCTTTGCAGTTATGCATTTTCCATAGTCACCAACATATTTATCTTTGCTTCAGGTTGTGTGATTTCACATCATCCTTCACATCATCACAGCTGTCTCTGTGAACATTTATGTCAGTCCTTTACCAAGTGAAAGACTGTTATTGTGTCCTTACCTGATTCTTGTCCTATCTAAACTGAACAACCATCAACCTGTTCACAAGGTCATGCTCAGCTCATGTCTTAGCATTCACGTTGCTCTCCTTTGGATGCTCTCCAGTACAGCGACATCCGGACACAGCACTCCAGCCAAGGCATCAACAGCATCAAGTAGAGCACTTTTGTAACATTCCAGGTCTGAAATTAAAAATCCATGTTAATAAACTTCGGAATGAGATCAGCCTTATTTTCAACATCGTCATGCTGAGTGGATTTAGGTAACATTTTGTTAGGACTCCCTGCAGGTTCTTTTCTGCAATACAGAGGTGGGCAAATCTATATAACGTCATGCGAGATAGATAATAAATGAAGCCCCAGGCATTGCCAGATTCACTTCAAAACCTTTTATCTCAAAGTAATCTGCCTATTAGTTCCTGTATGTTTGGGGTTCACTCTGTCCTTCCATTTCTAAAACACATGTCTCTGAGAGGCTGGCCATGCAAAATTTAGTCTCAAAAATAGTAAGAACAGCAAGTGGTGTAAGAACCTGCAGTGTTGCATCCAGCTCCTGAGAGGTTTTGCCATCTTTTTCTGAGTTTGGGATACACGTGGCAATGGGATTTGATTACACAAATTGCTGAGGTTAGATTCTAGAGATGAGACTGAAGTGTTGACATCCAGGACTGGAATGAAGATGGGTGAGTCAAGAGGGCTGTACCTTGTTAACATCATTTCTAAGTTGTTTCCACATTTACATTTGCTGTGAACAGTGTCTCTCAGGTTGCCCTATGTGGGAACATTACCCTGGTCTGTTTTGTTCATGCCAGATGAAATGTGTTCACAGGCTTTTGTAACGGCACATTTCCAATGAGTTACAGGATCAGCGTAGCTCTTGCCTTGTTTTGGATGAGTGCTCCTCGTTCAGAGCAGATATCCTCTAACACACCGTTTGCTGGTGTTCTTGAGCCTGTGATGGCTCTCTAAGTGCAGTCTCAAATGTTTAAACTAAAAGTGTTCTGGGGTTGAAACTTTATTATCCAGGAAGTTCACAGTTTCTGGTGACATGACAGTACATGACGAATGCATACAGGAAAAAACAGCAGAATGATCAGGACATCCCCCTGTGCTCACATACCAAGTTGATGACATACCTAATGCTCTGACATTGTGCAATTTTCATGTTCTCCTGAAAAATGAACCAAGATTTCTCATACTTTTAGGCTACAGGTTGATGATACAGTGTCTTAGGCAGAAACCCGCTTTTAAGGAACCCTCTCACCTTGCTGACATTCTCTCCCATTCCCCCACCTCAAGGTGAACAGAGTGCTCTTGTCTAAGGAGGTTGGCCAAGCAGTCCTGCTTTAGCTGCCAGAGCTTCATTCTGCTGAACATGGTACTCCTGAAATCTCATGGAGATCCTTTGTGCCATTTTTAAATACTTCTGTAGGCAGTGGACTGAGCAAGTCACCTCTCTGGTTTAACCTCTCTGCTACTGAAATCCTTCATGCAATCCAGGAAGCAGTTTTCTGTAAGTTTACCGTATGTTCCGAGAAATTCTTTGAACTGTTTGATCTGATCAGATTCAGATATTTGTCCAGCCATGTTCTACAGCCTGTGATTCACTCACCAATTTGACTGCTTTTGGTGCCATTGGTTAAAATTTTTGAAAAGCTATAGCAACAACAAAAAAAAGGAGGGGGGTGGGGTGGGGTGGAAGAGGTTTGAAATCAGATCAGTTTTCCAGCCATGGGCTGGCAATGTGAAAGGTGTGGATCCACCACAGGTAACTCAGTCTAAGCCAAGGCTGCCCGCCCTCCTCTTCACCCCATCCTCTGCGTTGGCACTGCTGCGTGTCTCAACCTGCAAGGAGACAGCCAAGGGAGCAACACTGCGTGAAAACAACGCAAGTGTTTCTGTAGGGATAGACTGTGGATTCATGCTGATCTGCTTGCCAGAGCAGAAAAGAAGAGGTCCTCCTTCTCCTTACTCTCCTGCCTGTCCTGCCCAGCTCTGGTCCTTCCCTCTTCCCTGCTTGGGGCCACAAATCTGCTCCTCTCCTTGCTCTGGCCCTGGCACTCACTGGGCTCTTCTCTGCACTGATTAAACTCGCTCAGATGAAAGCAAGCTAGATGCCTTGTTGCTGGTTTAGTTTTCTGCAGGGACAGTGAGTTAAATTGGCTCAGAGAGGGGTCTGGAAAGCACCAGCACAAGGCCAGCAGTGAAACCTGACTGCAGAGAGAGAGGTGGTTGCATTTAGCGCTGTAGATGTAGCCTCAGTTTTCTGCTTGTTCAGATTCCTGAACCAGCTTGGGTGGGCAATAAACCAGACCGATGCCACTGCAACAGTGGGGATAAGATCGAAGGGCAACGAGGGCCTCAATCATGCCAATTAATCACATTGAAACTGCTTCAGAACGACAGGCTGAGGGCTGACTCACCTCGTCGTGGGGAGCAGGGGGTGGCCAGGTTTGCCGAAGAGGGAGTAGGAGTCGGCTGTATTGCTGCCAAGGACACTGCCCCCTCAAGTTGGATCATGGAAGAGACGTTTACAGTCACATACTGCGATATCCTCAGTATCCTTAGTAAATGCTGGCACCTGCAAAGGCTGCAGGGCAAACTTGTGAAACACACGTTTTGCTTTCCATGACTCAGACCCAGCAAGAGGCAAAATGCTGTGACGTGTCTTGGGGCTGTTTGTTAGAAATGGAGCAACCAGCACACGCACCACAGACGGTTGATAGAGGATTGAAGACCTGGTCCAAGCTCACTGTGACACACTGTGACTGCTACTACTCTAGACCAAGGGCACAACCTAAGCTATGCCCAATGCTGCCGTGGCAGCCATCCCTCCTCTTCCTCCCAAAACAGCCAATGTCAACTGGCAACATGGCCCTATTGTAGCTGTTGGACCAGCCCCAACATCACAGCCCCTTAATTTGAGAAGTAGTGTCTAAGTGGGAAAAGCATGTCACTATATCAGGCACCTTATTGACTTTTTTGCTTCCGTTTTCCTTCTGCGGTGTGACAATGAGTGACATTTACAGCTTGGCTCAGTTTTCTACCTTGGAGATGTGTACCCTTTTGGGACGCCCTCGTGTGTCCCACCTGGCCTTCAGCTCCTGCACAGTGGCCATGGAGATCCTGAGGCACATCTGCCTACCCCATGAGGCTATCGCCTCCCCATGAACTTTTTATGAGAAGCCAGGATCTCCACAGGGACCATTTCCAGTCTTTGAGGGACCAGGAGCTCTTTCCATAGACCTGTCTGCTGAATTAATGACTGTTTAAAAAATCCCCCACAACATCAGTTTAATCCCAGGCTTTTCCACAGAAATTGCACGAGCCCAGTGAGTCACTGCCTCACAGACATTGCTGTGGAAACAAACTCCATTGATAAACTGGCTGTGGTTGAACACTATAGAGACAAAGGCCCCAGTGTTATCTGGACAGATGTCCTCTGTTTGTGCAGTGGGTTCCTGGCTCCAGATTTTGTTCAAAGTAGAAACATACATAAAACATCAGAGTTTCCCCTGGTTTCTGGGAATTTCCTGCTCTTCCCCACCTTCCACCGTGGCCATCAGAGCCACAGGTCTGCATCTCTGTGCAGCTTCTCCGAGGGCACCATCGCCAGCTCCAGCCCACAGCGAGCATGCTGCCAGCTCAGGTGGAAAAACTTCAGGGTTTTTCTCCCCTGTTATCTAAATCAAAGCCCATAAACATTTTGCCATAGCTTCAAAACATGATTTTACTGGTTTCAGTCCTCAACACCCTCTTTTGTTAGAACAAAGCAGGTGAGTAACAGCAGCGGAACAAGTTAGTCCACTTGATAAAGTAATCTGCAGATAAGACGCTGAAGGACTTGGATCAGTGCAGGGGGAAATGACCAGTACTACCTGATGAATGGTATCAGGAAATATCTCCTCGTGAAATGCTTTGTGGGTTTTCTGCAGTGGCATCTCTGGTCAGCCTCACACTTGAAAATTGAGTGCAGGCTCTAGAGGCAACCTGTTTTCTGGGCAGTTATAACATGTTCAGTTAATTATACAAGTTCTCACGTCTTGGTTTCCCTTTGAGAGAGCAGCCTGGGCTGTAGTAGAAAGCAGAGGATGTTTAAGATGGATCTAATTAGAAGATCACAGAATCACGGAGTTTCAGAGTTGGAAGGGACCTCTAGAGACCATCTAGTCCCACTCCCCCGCTAAAGCAGGATTGCCCAGAGCACATCACTCAGGGCTGCATCCAGGCGGGTCTTGAAAATCTCCAGAGAAGGGGACTCCACAACCTCCCTGGGCAGCCTGTGCCAGTGCTCTGTCACCCTCACCATAAAGAAGTGTTTCCGTGTATTTGAACGGAACTTCCTATGTTCTAACTTGTGCCCATTGCCCCTCGTCCTGTCACTGGGAACCACTGAAAAGAGCCTGGCTCCATCCTCCTTCAGCCCACCCTTTAGATACTTGTACGCCATAATAAGGTCTCCCCTCAGCCTTCTCTTCTCCAGGCTAAAGAGTCCCAGCTCTCTCAGCCTTTCCTCATAAGGCAGATGCTCCAATCCCTTAATCATCTTAGTTGCCCTTCGCTGGACTCGCTCCAGCAGTCCCTCTTGAACTGGGGAGCCCAAAACTGGACACAGTATTCCAGTTGTGGCCTCCCCAGTGCAGAGTAGAGGGGGAGAATGACCTCCCTCGACCTACTGGCCACACTCTTCCCTATGCAGCCCAGGATTCCATTGGCCTTTTTGGCAACAAGGGCACATTGCTGGGTCATGGATAATTTACTGTCTAGATCTTCTCTTTGAATCACCTGAGAAGGTAAACCTTATTATATCTCCAGGTGTCTTCTTTCTTTTCTAAAACATAGGAGACGGCAACTCTTTTGTTGGGTGGATTTGCAAGAGAGGGTGCAATTATTTTGCAATATTTATGGAAAAGAGAAACTTACAGAAAAGGAAAAAAGAAGGTCATGTAAATCACCTATGTCCTGTGTTAAAGTGAGACTTTGCTATTTACCTCTAGGAATTTCTAGAGTTAATTTGAAACAACATTTTTCAGCCTGAATGCTGTGGAAAAGAGATTTTGTAGCAAACCTGGGCTTCCATAGCTCTCTGGGGCTTTATATATCAAAGATACTTATTGCCTCCTGGGAGAGTTTGTATGAGAAATGATGAATATGCCACATATCTCCCATTTTACCAGCTGAAGGTAGATAGATACTTGAGAAATTGCTCACTGAAAAATTTACAGCAATTCTTTTTTAAATGAAAGATTAAATGACAAGGGGAACAGCCACGTTACTCGAGAACAACATTAATATTTTTCCCCATTTGCTATTTAATATTACTTTGCTAGTGTTCTGATTTTCTAGATATTAGTGTGGGATTTTTGGACTTCTAACTAGCCATTAAAGCCTGAGTAGCAGCATGGGCCTCGTTTGCATGAGCTGTCCTCTATATGTTTTCTTATGTATATATTAACAGAGCATTTGGTTTCAACTACACGGTTGCACAAAGGGTGTATTTGAAAATAGAGGCTTACCCACAGCATTTGAATATGGATTCTACTTCGTGACCAGTGTGAAAGATACGTGCAAAACTGTAGCAGATGCTGTTTAACCTCATCATAAACTTTGTTTAATGACCTTTTTTCCTTTCTATTATCTGTTTTGTCATCTTTTTATCAATGAAATAGGAGTTCTTTGTACAGATTAAGCATTATATCCTGTGCTGTGAGCATATGATGCAAATGCAAAACTATCAGAAATCTATTAATAAGTCATGTCACTATCTCAAGGACTTGTGTCACATCTTATAACTTGGCAGTATTTCTGTCTTGATCCATTTTGATCCATCATGGTCTTGGGATCAGCCAGATCCATGGAAGCCTTGAGGTGTTCACAAGTGGATGATGTCTTCAAAACAGCAAAATAGTCTCTTCTGTAGAATGCTGGATATACTGATGGACATGCTTCAGAAACTGAGGAGATACTTCTTTCTTCTTGCTTCTCCTCCCCCCTCCCCCAAATCTACCAGACATTTATCCATTGGATTAAAAAAGCCTGTAACAGTCTTTTTCAAAATGGATTTTGGGGTGTGGTGAGAAGATATTCTGAATCAGTGAGATGTCATGCTTTCTAGCTATTCCTGTGTAGAAGCATAAGAGCAGCTATACTGGGTCAGCTCAAATGTCTAGATGCACAGTTTTCTGGTTTGGTGTTTTTTTTCCTCTGTTACCCTAGAATATCTTAAAATTCCAGACCTGTTGGACTAGAATATTCTACGCAATAGAATTTCTTCTATTCTGTTCTTCTAAGAGTTGGGGCTGTTCAGCCTGGAGGAGACTCCGGGGAGATCTCATTGCGGACTTCCAGTCCCTAAAGGGGGCCTACAGGAGAGCTGGGGAAGGACTTTTTACTCAGGCATGTAGCGATAGGACGAGGGGGAATGGCTTTAAACTGGAAGAGAGCAGGTTCAGACTGAACATTAGGAAGAAGTTTTTCACTTTGAGGGTGGTGAGGCACTGGCACAGGTTGCCCAGAGAGGTTGTTGAGGCCCCATCCCTGGAGGTGTTCAAGGCCAGGCTGGATGTGGCCTTGGGCAACCTGGTCTGGTGGGAGGTGTCCCTGCCCATGGCAGGGGGGTTGGAACTCGATGATCTTCAAGGTCCTTTCCAACCTAAACCATTCTATGATTCTATGATTATATTCCGATGTGTCGTGTTCTTGTGTTCTAGGTTATGTACTTGTTAACATCTGTGCAATTAATGAAGATACATACTAAAACCTCAAAATTACAAGTTGTTTTTTTTTTTTTTTTTCCAGAGGATATCCCTCTTCATTGTTTCCCTTGTTAGCCAAGGGGTAACAAACATAGAGAAATCTCCAGCTGAGCCCTCTCCAGAGCAGGACATGGCTGGTGGCAGAGCTCTCTCTGCTGCAACAGGGCAGGCCCTCACTTACAGCAACACTTCTAACTATTCCCTCATGTTCCAGCTCTGCATTTGCCAAGTACCCCTGTAAGGAATATTTGAAGATCGAAAGTCAACTTTTCTCATGGCAGATGAATTTCTTGTACCTCCCTTGTCCCTGCTGGGAATCTGCTTGGGACACCGCTTTCTCCAACCCATTCCTTTCTCCCTCCTTTTTGAGTAGGTACCACTGACGTGAAAAAAAAGGAGATATGAGGGAAACAGTCTGGCGACAGTAGCAGAGGGATATTTACAAACCTTGTTCCATGCTTTGTCTTGGATGGAGTGAACGGGCAGAGTGTGCTGAAAAAGTCTGCACACACTGTTTTTGTAGAATGTGCTGGTATTTCCTACTTTGTGAGTCAGCTGAAAATTCCCTCATCCTTTTGCTTCTTTTTCCTCTCAGGCTGTACAGCAAGGTCACTGGGCAAAATGCCGTCCACGATTACTGCAGGTCTCCACTGCCTATTTCTACTGATCACAGCATGTTGCCAGACATCACAGGAGTCAAACTTTGCTCCATTCATCCAATACGTAGTGAGTATCCTTTCCCAGATCCATTGGTTTTCATTTTGCTTGTAAGCACCCAGCTGCGGATGTTCTCCTTTACATCCATAAAACCAGTCAGTATAAGATCAGGTGGGGAAACTGAACCCAGAGTCTCCTCGGTGTGTAAAAGAGGTGGAGAAATCCAGGAACTGGGCTCTTCTTGCTTCCCAGTCTTAAAGCCTTTGCAGAAAGAACTGAGCAAAACTTCTGGTTTCTCGTTAGTGTTAGTTTGCAAGGGATTTAAATTGCTGTGCCTGGAGCTAAGCCTCGGTTACAGTTATGTGGGCACTGTTCCTGGATGGGATTTGCCCATCCTATGAGAGAGAGAAACCAAATAAGTCAACAAAAGCAGCTCAGACACGGAGGTGCTTACAGGTAGGCGACAGGAGTCTCACCACTGTCTTGACCACAGGCTGTGAGTACACATGAGCAAAACGTCTCTCCTGGGTGACTTGTGTTTAGATGTTGCACTCGGACTCAGACTTTACTTCCATTTCCCACTTTTTTAATAACACTTACATACCTTTTTTGCTTCATCAGTAGCGTGAATTATAGAAATCTGTTTTGTGCTTCATCCTGTGTATGGGTTTGGTAACAGACAGCTTCTGCACAAATAGTCCCTAACTTGAAACGACAAAAGAGGAACAGACAAACAAAGGGACTTTGCTAGGAAGTTAATGTAGTCTGGTAAAGAAAACTAGTCTACAAATCTACCAACTCTTGGTCTATCACGATTATTATTAGACCAGAAAATACTTCTTTTGTTTTCTATATTATGAAGCCTCTCAAGCCCAAGCAGATTCTAACATCTGTATTCATCCCCTAGCACCACAGGGGCCTTAGTTCCGATGGACTAACCAGAACACAATGTGCTCTTTTGAGCAGGTTGAAAAAAGACAAGGGGAGGTTAAGAGTGGGAACTCCTTAAGCTGTTTCTACCACCATCCCCTGTCCTGGCAAACCAATATATAACTGGTTCCAGCAGCCCCGTCTGCCCTTTGGCAGTTGTCTCATAGTGACAGAGTATCTTGTTTGCTCTGTTTTTTTTTTTTAAACTGTCTCTAATGCAGCACTTAGGCATTTTTAAGAAAAGAGTAACTGTTTTTGAGCACCATTGATACACAGTTGATCCTGCAAAAAGGAGTTATCACTTAATGGTGTGAAATATGTGCAGTATTTAATGGCATAGCAGTACCCTGTGGTTGTTTGGGAGAATAATTAAAAAAGAAAACCGTTGAGACCAAACGCGGGGGAAGAAGTGGATCATAGTGGGCTTTCTGGAACTTTTGCATCTAACTAAGGTGAAAGGTAGTACCCCCAGCAGTGCAAAAATGCCAATGCACCTTGGGTTCTTCACTGCCAGCGCAGCTGCCATACGAAGCCCAGCTCTAATCACACACCAGATGGTTCCTTTATGTAAAGAGATGACTTAAGAGTTGCCAAGCTATTCACCCTTTCTGTAAATAAAGATTTCAGTAGGACTCAAGAAACTGGCAAAGCCGCAAATTTCCTGCCTGCATCTTTGCTTGTTCCTTAGCCTTTCTCACTAACTGCGGTGCCAATGTATTTTTAGGGCATGATTAAAAAAATAAGACGGTCTGCATGTGTTTGGCTGCACTCTGCATGAACCCAGTCATACTGAAATTGTGCCACCGTTGCCCTGGTCAAATGTGTGCTACTGATAGCCCACAAAGTAGCTGAGCTGACACCTGAGCTGGAGCCAAGACATTTCAATCGCCTTTCTGCTCCTGCTCAGGCTGGCTTGGCTGCTGCAGAGCTGGAAGCTCCGAGCCAAGAGGGGAGCAAAGGGTGCTGCGAGTCCACTTTGTGGATTCGAAGGCTGAGCGGCCAAGTCGCCCAAGCAGTTCGCAAGGCTGGCCCGGGTCCGAGGGCGCTGCATCAGCCCCGTAGCTGGGTCACAGCTCAGACACAGAACTGCCGCTAAGCTGAGACAACTGCCTCGCAGAGATATGCGAACAGACACCTGCAAATTCAGTACCTCGCTCAGCTGGTGTTTCACATTTCCTTGCTTGGAAGACATAAATATTCTATTTAAAAAGGAAAAGGGGGGTGGGGAGGGGCAAAGATTGGTGGAGGGAAAAAAAATATCTATGCCATTATTTTCTTCACTGATCCTTTCATGCCAACAACAGCAGCTAAAGCGTCACTTTGGGTTTTTTCACAGTTTCACTGTCTTTTTTTTCACAGATTGACACGGCGCTAGGAGAGGAAAGCTTCCAGTCAGAGATGCAAAGGCAGAAGCGAAACAGTACGTACACGAATGTATGGTAACAGAGCAGGTTTCTAGTAAGCCAAGGGTGAAATCACCACTGGGAACAGCATCTCTTGAGGTATTGAACTGTGATCATCAAGGGGGAGTAGCTGTTGTGGTTTAACCCCAGCCAGCGGCTAACCACCACCCAGCCGCTTGCTTGCTCCCCCCCAGTGATGCGGGACAGAATCAGAAGGGTAGATGTGAGAAAACTCGTGGGTTGAGATAACGACAGTTTAATTGGGAAAGCAAAACAAGGAATTTGTTCACTGGTTCCCATCGGCAGGCCAGTGTTCATCCCTCTCCAGGAAAGCAGGGCTCCATCACCTGTAGCAGTTGCTTGGGAAGACAAATGCCACAACTCTGAACGTCCTCCCCTTCCTTCTTGCCCAAGCTTTTATTGCTGAGTGTGACGTCATATGGTGTGGAAGTCAAGCTCCAGGTCACATGGTGTGTGACATCATATTGGTCAGTTGGGATCAGCTGTCCTGGCTGTGTCCCTTTCCAGCTTCTTGTGCAGCCCCAGCCTACCTACTGGGAGGAGAGAGTGGGAAAAAGACAAAGCCTTGATGCTGTGTAAGCACTGTTCAGCAATAACTAAAACATTGTGTTATCAATACTGCTTTCATCGCAAATCCAAAACATAGCCCCATACAAGCTACTATGAAGAAATTTACCTCTGCCCCAGACAAAGCCAGTACGGTAGTAAAGGCACAAACAAAAGAGGTGGAAACTTCTCTCTGGTGAGAGACTGACATGTAGGAGCACAGTGTCTATGCAAGATGAAATACATGGTGTAGAAAAACCCCCGAGCCTCTTAGCAGGACAGGGGCCAAAAGATTATCCTGTCTGGCTTCAGGCACTGGTTGACAACCCATCCACTTGCTGAGTCAAAGGAGAGAAAGGATGAGACAGCTTTTCTCTGTATATGTTACGCCATTTATATCAGCTTCCTATTGCTCTGAGACCAGGGACATCTGGCTTTTGTCAGACAAGCAGCAGATAAAGCACGTGCACAACATCTGCTGAGTAGGAATCAAGAAGATTTCCTAAGCAGAAAGTGACACTTAGCTACTGTTAAACAGTAACACAGCCCAAATGCCGAAATGGAAGCCACGCATTTATGATTCACCCTCACACACAGCTTTGCAGTCTCATGCTTTTTCTCTTTCAGTGCTTGTTTTTGACCTTCCCCCTATGGAGTACACCGTTGACATTGAAGTAAGCCTTATGGATTCATCTTTCCTGGAGCCAATGAAAGAGTATTTCAAAAACCTTAATCTTCCGGTTTTAACAAATATTTCAAATGCAGAAATGAGAATTTCAAACATCAGTGTCACAACAGGTGGGTTGGTTATTTATTTTTATATTCTGGGTGACATGCTTTTTTTTGCCAGTATTTGATCTCTCTCAGTTTTACCATCCATCCCGCTTAGAAATCAGCAGAACTGAACTGGTCTCTGCTGCCTACTGCAAGACTCAACAAGACTGAAGCTGTAGCACACAACAGCACGTTTTGTTATCTGCATCCCACCACTCCTCTGTGTATAATGTTGGCATTAGGAATAGCTCTGAATGCTTTTCTTTTCCTAAGGAAGGGACAGAGCCAGAGGAAGCCTGAGCCAAAGGATTTTGCTCCAGTTTTACTAACAAGCACCCTGAGTTACTTTCAAGTTTCAGGAAGCTGTGACAGCAGTTATCAGACTGTTTACTTCCCTCCACTTGGATTTGGAATGTAAATGGCTGTAAGAGGCTGTACTCTGACCCTGACAGAGACAGGCTGCGTGAGATGCAGTCTTTTCCTGATTTAACTCACCGAAACGTATTCTTACAGGGCAAGATGTCAGACAGGTTTTATTACCCGAGTTGTGGTTTTGCAACATCACATCCAAGTAACTAATACTGCGGAGGATATAGAAACACACCGAGCATTTACAACAGTGGAGGAGGAGATTTGGTACCTTCTTATCGCTGGCCCATAAAGCAGTGAAAGGAAATGTTCATCTGTTCTCAAAACAACATGCAAATGGATCTTTTAAAGGCCTTCAGGGTCGCATGCAATGTGTGAAAATCACTTTGTTAACATCTTACTTTGTCAAGGGCATATTAAGAGCAGAAAAACTTACCATGAAGTGTTTTGGGTTTTTTTTTATTAGTGAGAATGTATGTCTTCAAAGCAGTTTGTGATAATATCACCTTCTCTCGTGCAGTGTCTGTCAGGATGCGGTCAGCCTAACACAGCACCTCACTAGCCACCGGGACTTTGAATGACCATTACATGCTCTTACAATCTTTAAAAGCCTCTATGTTTGCTTTCAGCCTAGACAATATAGAAAGATCCATTCTGAAAACTATCACAGGACCCTGGCCAATATGCCACGTAAATTTTTAGGATCAGGCTTCGCATTTCCATTCAGTTACTTTGAAGTAATTGATCACACTTATTCCTGTACCAGTCCGGTTCCTATTTCTGGTTAGTCATTTATGATTAATATAGTAAGATTTGCAAGGTGTCAGACCATCGTGTTTGCATCGTTCAAGTGAATTCACAAGGAGGGCAACATTTAATTGAGATCACTGACATAAAGGTACAGCAGGGTAAATACATATCATGCAATACGTTATGTCCCGTTTACCATTCTCATAGTATTTCTCTGTCTGTCTGGCACTAGTCTGTATGCCTAGTGGTGAGAACACCAGCTGTTGTTCTTGCGAAAATGGATATGCCTGGCCAAGCGAGGTGTGCAGTGACTTGATAATCTGCCCTTCTGCCAGCCTAGCACCCAGCCTGTCCTGCAGCTACACGAGGGGAATGCCTTTTGACAAGCCTTACTGTAAGCCTGAGATTGAAGGTAAGGAGAAAGTGCTAAACTTCGTCATTGTACAACTCATATACTGGTTAGAAGACGGAACAGTGTTAAAGGTGTGATAAAGCAGCACGTCAGGACTGAGCTGGCTAACACATTGCCTGTGAATATAGAAAGTCTGTAGAGATGGTCTAGAGCTCTTCTCTTGGTGATGTGGGTCCACCTTGACCCAAGTACTTGCAGATATTTAGCGCCATGCTGGAGCCCCAGCTCCTGGAATCACTGATAAATCTCTTTGAGACTTTCAGCTTTTGCTAAGCAAAGAAAGTTTTGTCTCATCATATTTTCAACAGAGGAACTTACAAATGTGACCAAAGTGTGACATAGTGCTCAAGAGAAGAGAAGGAACAGAAAACCCCAGCATGTATCTTTTGTTTGGTTTTATTTCATGACTCTTGTGACAAAGTGCCTATGAGTCAGGAACCTGACTGATGACTGGAAACGTAGGCTTGGCAGCACTGGGGTGTAGCACTACCTGTTGTCTCTGCAATCCAAGACAAACCCCCATGAGGCTCTACCTCTGATTTGTGACGGAGCAACATGCAGAGATACCCAGAGGCAGCCCAAGAGCTGGAAGCAGAGATGTCAGCATGCCCGTTTTAATCACCTCTGCTTGGAGGCAATGCTTTTCTCACAGGACAGTGCCATATCAACACTGCTATACTATTTCCAGGACTAGAGCTTGTATCTCTCCCATATGGAAGTCCCACACCTCTTAGAAGTCCAGGGCCTTGGGTACAATGCTCCTCCACTGCATGTTATGGACATGTCCTTAAATGGACCCAGCTTAGAAAATTCCAGTATCTCTCTAAGCATTTTATATTCTTTTGTGGTCATTGATGAGTCTTCATTCAGAATATTACCCTCCCAAAGTCATTGAGGATTTTTCCATTCACTTTGGTGAAACATAGGTGGAGATTCATCCTGTGTAACTTTCACTATGTAAAAGTTAAGTATCTGATCAAAGTTATTCATCCAAACTCTCTACAACTGGAGCAACGTAGCAATTTAACCATTGTAGGAAAGCTGTCTATCACCTTTTGAAGGTGTCCCCAGCTTCGCATCAACTGGACTGGAGTCTAGGTATCTAGCAGATGCCAGGCATCTAAATTAGTTACAGAAAATTAGGACAATCCCAACTTTCCTATTATGCAGATGAATCTTGACAAGTTGTAAGATTTTGGGTTAGGATTAGGGTGGCATCACCAAGGGCAAATTGTGCCTGACTACTCTAGTGGTCTTATAGGATGGAGTGACTGCATCAGTAGACAAGGGAAGAGCTACAGCTATCATCTACCTAGATTTCTGTAAGGCCTTTGATACAATCCCCCATAACATTCTTGCTGCTAAATTGGAGAGATATGGGTTTGACAGATGGACTATTAGATAGATAAAGAACTGATTGGATGGCTACATCCAGAGTTATAGTCAATGGCTCAAATGCCCAAGTGGAAGCCAGTAACAAATGATGTCCTTAAGGATCTGTACTATTTAATATCTTCATCAATGACATATAGACAGTGGAATTGAGCACACCCTCAGCAAGTTTGCAGATGACACCAAGCTGAATGGTGCAGTTGATTCACTAGATGGAAGGGATGTCATCCAGAGGGACCACTTGAGGAGTGGGACTGTGTGAATCTCATTAATTTCAACGAGGCCAAGTGCAAGGTCCTGCACCTGGGTCAGGGCAATCCTCAATATCAATACAGGCTGGGAGGTGAAGTGATTGACAGCAGCCCTGTCCAGAGGACTTGGAAATACTGACAGATGAAAACTGGACATGACGCAACAATGTGCATTCACAGCCTAGAAAGCCAACTGTATCCTGGGCTGCATAACAAAAAGCATGGCCAGCAGGTCAAGGGAGGTGATTCTGCCCCTCTACTCTTCTCTGGTGAGACCCCACCTGGAGTACTGAGTCCAGCTCTGGAGTCCTCAGCACAAGAACGACACGGACCTGTTGGAGCAGGTCCAGAGGAGGGCCACAAAGATGATCAGAGGGCTGGAGCACCTCTCCTATGAGCACAGACTAAGAGAGTTGGGGCTGTTCAGTCTGGAGAAGACAAGGCTCTGAGGGAACTTTATTGCGGCCTTTCAGTACTTAAAGGAGGCTTATAAGAAAGACAGAGAAAGACTTTTTTACCAGAGTCTGTAGAGACAGGACAAGGCGCAACAGTTTTAAACTGAAAGAGGGGAGATTTGGATTAGACATAAGGAAGAAATTCTTTACTGTGAGGGTAGTGAGAGACTGGCACAGGTTGCCCAGAGAAGTTGTGGATGCTCCATCATTGGAAGTGTTCAAGGTCAGGTTGGATGTCCCTGCCCATGGCAGAGGGGTTGGACTGGATGCTCTTTAAATGTCCTTTCCAACCCAAACCATTACATGATTCTATGATTCTACAATTAACTTAGAAGAAAAAGCTAAGAAACCAGTTCGTAAGCATTGCTTTTGATTATTTTTACATTTATTTTTATGTTTTTCCTTACAGATTCACGTATTGTAATGGATATGTCAGTCAGACTTGACACAGACTTTCTGGATGATCTCAGTAATTCTTCTTCTGAACTATACAAAAAATACAAAGCTGACCTTGAAACAGCGGTAATGATTTTATTTTTCCAGCTCTGAAGATAGAAAGCCCTCTAAGAAATATGGTATTTGCCCTAAGTGTCTGGGGAAATAGGGTAAACTGTCAGTCTCTGTAGGGAGCTGTGAAATACACAGCAGTGGTAGCTGCAAAGTGGGCCAAAGCTGATCTCCATTGAAAGGGAATGGCAATATTCCCATTCATTTTAATATGCTGGCTGACAGGGAAGTGTTTAGGAATCTTTTGCATCAAAAGCATGAAAGAAAATTGCATTATTGGTCTCAGCTTAAATCCACATGAGAACGCATAGAATGAAACCATCAACACAAATTTATCCCATGACAGTGGGGAGAGCACCAGCCCCATTCTGTCAGCTATGCTACATGCCCTTATATCAGTGCTGAATTGAGAGTTTCCTATCTTAAGCACACTAGAGTAATATACAGAGGACTTACATTATGTACTATGTCTCTATTTACAGTTTAATGCTAGCTACAGATGTTTACCGGGCTTTGTATCGGCAACAGTAACTGGTTTCAGGTAAGTAAACAAATTCACTTTTTCCTGGAAGACACAAATCTTTCTGTCCGGTCTCAAGGAGACACAGGTCAGCAAAAACTGCATTCCCTCTGCCTAGAACCCACGCCCAGCATATACATACTGAATAACAGCATAATAGCTGCAAAGGAAAGCCCAACTATTAGCATGGAAAGAGGACTGCGGGCAAAATTCACTACTGTGCAAAAGTCCATGAAACAATCATTCTCCATCTGGATCCAAGCCTTTTGTGGGAAAGACTGAATTCCACCCAAAAGGGGAAAAGGATGCGAGTAAACCTAACGTCATCTCCCAGGTCATCAGGAAGATGAATTAGTACATTGACTGTGGACGCAACATTGTGTCTGGATAAAAGAGACATTGCTTAAGTCCACACACATTTAAATGCAGCTGTATTTTAGGTTTTCTAAGGGAAGTTTACTAGAAATAGACAGCAGATGAAGGAGATGTCACATGAAGGTGATCTTACTTAGGGAAGAGCTGTAGCACAGCCTTTTTTACCAGAGCAAGTCAAGTCACAACAGAAGCCTTCACAGGTGAGCCCTGTGAAGCCTTCTGAGCCATACAAGATGGGTGATCACAACGTTAAAATCCACTAGTGTGCAAGGATATTTAATTCCAGTGCTTCTCTTGTTCTTGTATCTGTTTAGGTCTGGAAGTGTTGTTGTGAACTACGAAGTAAAAGCAGGAGCAGCAAACTTCGATCAGATAGCAAGTTCCAACAGAATGGTACCACAATTTCTAAATCCATTGTACCAGCTAAACCAATCTACCTTCACAACAAAAATAGCTAGTAAGTTTAAGGCTTTCTCATTATTTTCCTTCAACCTTTACTTTAGTATTTCTAGCCTGAACCATGTAGCTGCTTTATACTGTTGATTATTTGGTACCGGGCCTTCAAAAAACATTTATTTCTCTGGCTGGTTCATTTCATCCTGTGCCATCAAAGCTTAGAACTTACATGAGATGTCCATGCATGCAGTACCTCCCACAGAAAACCAAATCCTTCCGGCTGCTCCACTGACCCCTGATGATGCAGTCTCTCCATGGGACAGAGATTAAATACCCTTGAGTTCACCTCCAGAACTGAGACAGTTCTTAGCATTATAGGCTGCCAGCACTTCCCACTTCTTCAAACAAAACCATAAACCTCTTGCAGTTTACACGAGAACAGGTTCCCTCTGGCTTCCTTGGCATATTTTCCGAGCTGCTGCTGGACAGTGTGTCACAATTCGGTTGCCTGATCAAGTGCCCCAGAGGTGATGTACTCTGAGCACTGGACTGTCTGTCTCAGAGGATTACTTTAACCTGGTTGGTTCTCCTCCCAGTTTATCTAATTAGAAAGCAGAGGTAGTGCTAATATTTCTGGCGCTCTGCATAAAACCTTCTGGGATCTTTGGTGGACAGAGATGGTAGAATATGTTACGGGAAAATTGCATAGCTTTTGTCAGAGGTGGTGCACTGCAACTGATGCTGAGTGCGTATTAATTGCGAAGCACCTGGGATTCCCATGAGATGAAAGGCACCATATAGACATGAGCTGAAATTACAATAATGCAGAACGTTCCTCTTTGTCTTCCCAGATCAGACAAACTTCACTGTGAGCCCTGACGACATTTTTGAAGGAGATACAGTAAGACTGATTTGTGAGATAAATTCAACATCTGAGAATGTGACCTGGTATCACTTAGGTCAGATCATCTCAACAAACTCCCTACATTTCGTGGACGGCAAAACCTCAGTGTCGACTCTTGAAGTTGCCAACGTAACGATGAAGGATTCTGGTATGATTTTCTATTGTTAAATCAGCAGATGTAAATCTCTACTGTGGCTAGTTCTATAAAAAGCAGAGAGGAGTGCAGTGACTGCATTTTCCTAGAGTAAATGTGAAAAATACACTGACCCCCATAGTTTTCCTGTTTGATTTGGGTTTTTTTTCGTTCAATGAACTACATACTGACTGTCATTGCCAGTAAGATGTGAACTGACTGAAGTGACTACACAGGCCAGGGTATTCTCAGTGCCAGGCTTCACTGCCATATCACAGGAGACTGCAGTGACTACATGACCGTGAGGCCTTCCCACCCTTTTGGTGTCATAACTTGAGGCTGTGGTTGAATTTGTCCTTGACGTCCCTTGCCCCCTTTGCAAACATAACCTACCTAATCAGAGCTGAGAGTTACAGTTTTTTGTGTGTTCATGTTTAGGGCTTATTAAAAGTCAGAAACAGGTAAATTGGTGGCATTTTGCTGGGAGGAGTTATCAGGGGAGTTATCATGTATTATCAGAGCTTTGACTCAAGCCCACACTCAGTTCCTCTCTTGGGACCATGAATTTTACATTCAACTTCAAAAAGGGTAGCCTGTGACAAGGTGTTTGGGCACGTTTATGGGAGGCAGGAGTTGTGGGTCTTTGGCCTAAGGGTGCCCTGAACCTTGGTGTCTCCACTCCAATGAAAGTGGCCTACCCACTTGGCAATCCTAACGGGGAAGGGGAACCCCACTTACCTGAAATATGAGGTAAGTTTGGAGCTCTGATTACCAGTTTCAAAAGGAAGCTTGGCTGCATCCAGGGGACAAGTGCCTGAGAAAGTGGTTGACAAATACTCCACTGTCTTTGGCAATACATTCTCAGCAGCGTATGTGCCTACACTCAGAGTGCCATCTCTTGTGGAGTCCACCCTGAGCACCTCTCTCTCACCCATTCCCTGTAGGAACCTTTTGCACAGTCAGTCTACATTCTTACCATGACTTATTGCTGCCGCCTGAACTATGGGCAACACACAGCTCTCCAACACACCAACTCAGACAGATTTTAAGTATGAGGGTATATTTTGATTAACAAGTATCAAAGCCGCTGCAGAGCAGGGAGATGTGAAAACTAGGTGTGGAAGTAGCTCCCAGCTCCTAACTCCACATGTAGAGGAAAAAACAGTAAAATATGTTCTCAATGCTAAGATATTACCTATGCTTTACAGGTTCCTATACGTGCAGTTTCACAAAGAGCAATCAGTTTCACACGCTGATATACAATGCCACGAAAACAGTAGCAGTCTCTCCGCTATACATCACTCCAAACGTAGACAACATCAGTGTTATATGCAACAGTCCTGAAATGCAGACAAACGGACTTCTGCTATCCTGTTGTATTGACAAATACTTACCATCACTCACTGGTGACTGGAAAGTAAATGGAGCAATCAATATTACAGGTAAGATTAACAAAAGATTGTCTTTCACCTGCTAGGTTTGTTTGTTCTTCAAAGATCTCCTCCTAATTGGCTCCCCCAAAGGCCAAGTCCTAGGATGAATACAGGGTATGCTCTAAAGGGGGGTGTGGGGTGGGAAGGGCGATGGATGGACAGTGTGGTACAGACTCCATACATGTTGTGCAGGTGCCAGTGAGATTCTGGGCACCTCCATCCACTGTGCAGACATTGATGCTTAAAACTGTGCCATCCTGGATGGAAACAGCTGCCTGGACCAGCATCATACCAACGTTTTCCATAAAGCTTATTTCTGCATTCTCTAGGATGAGCAAGGATGCTCTCTAGAGCAAGGATGAGTGTATTAGTTTCTACTGCTACCTCCAGAATCAGCCCTGGGGTACGAAAACCTTCTGTGTACCACATACCGAGATTTGGCAACCGAGAGAGGCAGGTGGTACACACTGAAACAGCTGCAGCATAGCTAAATACTGACTGCACAGTTTCCCTCTCCACCTGTATTTGTGATACATCACATGCCAGTTGAGTCAGTGGCATTCCACAAGGCTTTACTTCTAATATGAATACAAAGAGTTAATAAAGCACCAACTAAAAGTGTTCTAAAGACTTACAAAATAACGTCAACAGAAAGCTCATAAATGTCTATGAACCATAGTCATAAACAGCCTATTTCCCTCTTAATATTTTAAGGGTATGGATGAGCTGTTTATTGTTAACCATTTGTTATTAATGAAATTGAGCAGAAAGCAAGACAGCAAAATGAAAGAAAAACTTCAAAGCTCATGTGCGCAGTCATTTCCTCAGGGGGCAGGTACGGGTATGCAGTGGTGGCTGCAGAGAGAGGGGTGATCCTGCCCTACTGTAATGAGCTGCTTTGGCCTTGATTCCCTGTGGCTGAGCTTTCATAGAATCATAGAATCATAGAATCATAGAATGGTTTAGGTTGGAAAGGACCTTGAAGATCATCGAGTTCCAACCCCCCTGCCATAGGCAGGGACACCTCCCACTAGACCAGGTTGCCCAAGGCCACGTCCAGCCTGGCCTTGAACACCTCCAGGGATGGGGCCTCAACAACCTCTCTGGGCAACCTGTGCCAGTGCCTCACCACCCTCAAAGTGAAAACTTCTTCCTAATGTTCAATCAGAACCTGCCCTCTTCCAGTTTAAAGCCATTCCCCCTCGTCCTATCGCTACATGCCCGAGTAAAAAGTCCTTCCCCAGCTCTCCTGTAGGCCCCCTTTAGGGACTGGAAGGCCACAATAAGATCTCCCCGGAGCCTTCTTTTCTGCAGGCTCAACAGTCCCAACTCTCTCAGCCTCTCCTCATAGGAGAGATGCTCCAGCCCTCGGATCATCCTCGTGGCTCTCCTCTGGACACGCTCCAGCAGGTCCATGTCCTTCTTCTGTTGTGGACTCCAGAGATGGATGCAGTACTCCAGGTGGGGTCTCACGAGAGTGGAGTAGAGGGGCAGAATCACCTCCCTCGCCCTGCTGGCCACACTTCTTCTGATGCAGCCCAGGATACGATTGGCCTTCTGGGCTGCAATCACACATTTCTGGCTCATGTTGAGCTTCTCATCAATCAGCACCCCCAGGTCCTTCTCCTCAGGGCTGCTCTCCAGCCATTCCTCCCCCAGCCTGTATTTGTGCTTGGGATTGCCCCGACCCAGATGTAGGACCTTGCACTTTGCCTTGTTGAACTGCATGAGTTTGGCTTGGGCCCACCTCTGCATCCTGTCCAGGTCCCTCTGGATGGCATCCCTCCCCTCCAGCATGTCTACCTTGCCAAACAGCTTGGTATCATCGGCAAACTTGCTGAGGGTGCACTCGACCTCACTGTCCATGTCTCTGACAAAGATGTTGAAGAGTACAGGGCCCAGTACTGACCCCTGAGGAACGCCACTCGTCACTGCTCTCCACTTGGACATCGAGCCGTTGACCGCAACTTTTGAGTGCGACCGTCCAGCCAGTTCTTTATCCACAGAGTGGTCCATTTGTTGAATCCATGTCTCTTCAACTTAGAGACCAGGATATTGTGTGGCACTGTGTCAAACACTTTGCACAAGTCCAAGTAGATGACATCAGTTGATCTTTCAATATCCACTGCTGCTCTAACCCCTTCATAGAAGGCCACCAAATTTGTCAGGCATGACCTGCCCTTGGTGAAGCCGTGCTGGCTGTCACCAATCACCTCCTTGTTTTCTATGTGCCTCAGCAGAGTTTCCAGGAGGATCTGCTGCATGATCTTGCCAGGCACAGAGGTGAGACTGACTGGTCTGTAGTTCCCTGGGTCTTCCTTATTTCCCTATTTGAAAATTGGGGTTATGTTTCCCCTTTTCCAGTCGGCAGGAACCTCACCACACCTCCACGACTTCTCAAATATGATGGCTAGTGGCTTAGCGACTTCATCTGCCAGTTCCCCCAGGATCCGCGGATGTATCTCATTAGGTCCCATGGACTTGTGCACCTTCAGGTTCCTCAGGTGGTCTCGCACTTGATCTTCACCTACAGTGTGCGGTTCTCCATTTTCCCTATCCTCACCTTCGCATTCTGTGTCCTGGGCAGTGCAGCTGCGGTCCTTGCCAGTGAAGACTGAGGCAAAAAAGTCATTGCGTACCTCAGCTCTGTCTTTGTCCCGGGTAACCAGTTCTTGTGTTTCCTTCCGGAGAGGCGCCACATTTTCCCTAGTCTTTCTTTTCTCGCTGACATACTTAAAGAAGGATTTTTGTTTATTTTGATGTCCCTGGCCAGATTTAGTTCTATCTGGGCTTTAGCTTGTCTAACACGATCCCTGGCTGCTTGAACGATTCCTCTGTATACTTCCCAGGCTACCCACTCCTGTTTCCACTCCCTATAGGCCTCCTTTTTCCTTTTGGTCATGTCCAGGAGCTCCTTGTTCATCCATGCAGGCCTCCTGGCTTTTCTGCCTGCCTTCCTCTTTGTAGGGATGCGTTGCTCCTGAGTTTGGAGGAGGTGGTCTTTAAATATTAACCAACATTCTTGGACCCGTCTTCCCTCCAGTGCTTCATCCCATGGCACCATACCAAGCAGGATCTTCTGCTCCTTTCCCCAGGAAAGCTCTGCTGTCATGCCAAATGCACTTCCAGCTACAGACTAGGACAGCTTTAGTGGGGTTTTCCCCTTATAGCTATACAAGCACTTTATAGCTAAAACAACACGTTTAAAGTTGAATGGCTGTCTCCAAATGTTTATTTCAAACTGAGACAACATTAATATCTACAGTATTTACTCCTGTTTTACTTATCTTACTCATCCTAAGTTTTGGAGATAATGAGGTTAAACTAAACCAGAATATTCTACATTTTGACTTATCCTGAGGTATCCAAGCAAAGTTGTTCTCAGACTGGTTTTGGCGGTAGGTGCTCAGCACTGTGCTGAGAGCCACCTTCAGGAAGACCACTGTGAGTGTTGCCTGAGTCAAAGATGTGAATGAACTTCAGCAATGACAAGTTAAAAGTGCCATCCTGTCAAAGGTTACATACAAACTCACAAGGTTTTCCTTAGCTGAAGTGATTGCTTGTGGGTTGCAGAGCCCAGCTGTGTTTGGACATCCATTGTTGTGATCAGCGGCACAGAGTCTAGTTGGAGGCCTGTAACCAGTGGTGTCCCCCAGGGGTCAATACTCGGTCCTATTTTGTTTAATATATTCATTAATGACCTGGATGAGGGGACAGAGTGTATCCTCAGCAAGTTTGCTGATGATACCAAACTGGGTGGGGTGGCTGACACCCCAGAGGGCTGTGCTGCCATCCAGCGTGACCTGGACAGGCTGGAGAGCTGGGCAGAGAAGAACCTAATGAGGTTCAACAAAACCAAGTGCAAGGTCCTGCACCTGGGGAGGAAGAATGCTAGGCACCAGTACAGGTTAGGGGCTTACCTGCTGGGAGATAGCTTGGAGGAGAAGGATCTGGGGGTTGTGGTAGACAGTAAATTATCCATGGCCCAGCAATGTGCCCTTGTCGCCAAAAAGGCCAATGGAATCCTGGGCTGCATAGGGAAGAGTGTGGCCAGTAGGTCGAGGGAGGTCATTCTCCCCCTCTACTCGGCACTGGTGAGGCCACAACTGGAATACTGTGTCCAGTTTTGGGCTCCCCAGTTCAAGAGGGACAGGGAACTGCTGGAGCGAGTCCAGCGAAGGGCAACTAAGATGATTAAGGGCTTGGAGCACCTCCCTTATGAGGAAAGGCTGAGAGAGCTGGGACTCTTTAGCCTGGAGAAGAGAAGGCTGAGGGGAGACCTGATTATGGCATACAAGTATCTAAAGGGTGGGTTGAAGAAGGATGGAGCCAGGCTCTTTTCATTGGTTCCAAGTGACAGGACGAGGGGCAATGGGCACAAGTTAGAACACAGGAAGTTCCGTTCAAATACACGGAAACAGTTCTTTACGGTTCGGGTGACAGAGCACTGGAACAGGCTGCCCAGGGAGGTTGTGGAGTCCCCTTCCCTGGAGATTTTCAAGACCCGCCTGGATGCAGTCCTGAGAAATGTGCTCTAGGCAATCCTGCTTTAGCAGGAGAGTTGGACTAGATGATCTCTAGAGGTCCCTTCCAACTCTGATAATTCTGTGATTCTGTGATTCTGTGATAGCCCTTCAAGGAATGTTTATTTCTCTCTAGGCGTCTCCAGTTTCAGTGAAAACTGCACTGAATACAAGATCAACATCAGTGAATCACTGTGCCCACCTGAGAATTCAGGTACAGTGATGACATATACATGTGAGCTGTGGACTGGACACGGTGCCAGGCGCAGTCAAAACATCAGAGTGATGTACCTCTGGGCAGGTAAGAGTCAGGTAACACCTAACAGACCATTAGCTCTTTAATGCCTAGATGACCTCTGCGGTACGTGTCATTTGCAAGGAAATTATTATAACAAGTGACTCTCAATAATATAATATTTATCTTGTGTTGCCTCAGCTCAGGTAACAATATCTCCAAGTGTAGAGTCATTGTTTTTCAAGGAATGTGAATACAATCTAACGTGTAAAAGTGATGTGGGCAAGTATGACAATGTCAGTTGGAAAATCCAGTCTGGAAATAACACAAAACCAGAAGACTGTGTGATGCGCATCACAAGTAACAACCTTACAGCCACATCAGTGCTCAGACTGAAAACTACCACACAGGACTGCAGTGGTGAGTGGACCTGGTTTGTATTGGCAATCATAGAATTATTGAGGTTGGAAGAGACCTTTAAGATCATCAAGTCCAACCATTAACCTAACCTGACAAAACCACTTCTAAACCATGTCCCCAAGTACCACATCTATCCTTTTTTTAAATACCTCCACGGATGGCAAATCCACCACCTCCCTGGGCAGCCTATTCCAATGTTTAATAACCCTTTCAGTGAAAAAATGTTTCCTAATATCCAATCTAAACCTCCCATGGCATAACTTGAACCCATTTCCTCTCATCCTATCACTTGTCACCAGGGAGAAGAGGTCAGCCTCCACCTCTCTACACTCTCCTTTCAGGTACTTGTAGAGAGTGATAAGGTCTCCCCTCAGCCTCCTCTTCTCCAGGCTGAACAACCCCAGTTCCCTCAGCCGCTCCTCATAAGACTTGTGCCCCAGACCCCTCACCAGCTTCATAGCCCTTCCCTGGACACGCTCCAGCACCTCAATGTCCTTCTTGTAGTGAGGGGCCCAAAACTGAACACAGTACTCAAGGTGGGGCCTCACCAGTGCCGAGTACAGGGGGATGATATAAAGGCAATGAAATCTCTGTACCAGATCACTACAACATCCCTAGCCCTGCAAATCACTCTGAAGCCTGGCCACAGTAAATAAATAAATAAAATAGTTAAAATTATAACTGCTGGAGGACAGGAAGACATGATGGTGTCAAAAACACTGTACTTGGTCAGTATTAGAGCTCGTGACCATGAAAAGCAAAGGGGCACTTCTGTTGACTGAGACATAGCTTTTGTGTCACTTCTTTCAGGCAATTACATCTGCACATTCTCCCAGAAGCACTTGGAGAGTTCTGCCAATGTGACAATTAAGATTGTTTCCTTGCCTCCAAGGCATAAAATCATGATAGACCCCATTGAAACATCTATAGTATGCCGAGAGCCACAAGCCCTTCACTGCTGCATAAACGCTACCACCATGGAAAACTACACTGTCCGATTCGTGGTTCAAGAAAAAGAATTTCCTGCTGGTAAGGAAAAATAAACTTGCATAGTTGCACTATGTGTCACAACCCAGTCCCTGGCTGTTTGGCGTTTGTTTTTTTTTTTCAGTTAGGTCTATGTAACCAATTCATATTTACTGATGACAACCTGCAAGTACTCCTGAGAGTGTGAAAAATGTCCAGGTTTCCATGCCTGAACAGCATGGCTGAGATTAATAGAAGAGCAACTGTAGTGATAAACACATAATAGGTAAATTCAATGTTTGGTTTGCCTTGCCAGGCAGTGAGAAGTGAGCACCCTCATCACTGTTCAGATTAGAAATTGCTGAACTCCATTTATTTGCTTTTATCTTCCACTCTGACCCTTTTTTGAACTTAGTATCGAGGAAATATTACTTAAGAAGATGATGCGCCAATTAATGAAAAATGTAGAATAACACATTAAGAATGCAACTCGAAGAACTAGTTTCTTCAAGGATACAGGTAACATAGCTTTAACAGCACAAAAGCCCAACCTTCTATGTCTTCAAATTTAGGGCAGCTCTGCAGCTTCCCTGGCATGTCTTTGTATACTAAATGTTTTCAAGTGGGTTACAAAACAGTTAATTTGAAAAAAAAAAAAAAAATCAAAGAAGGGCCACCTAAACTAACTCACAAAACATCCAGGAGTGCAAAAACAGGCTGAAGTGTAAAGCAGGTAGAGACTGAGGGGTCCTTCGGTTGCTAAGACAAATCCCAAGATCTTCCTGGAGGAGGTTGCAGTCAGGAACCCTTAGGCTGAAAAGCAATGGGAGCGTGGTACAGATCCTCAGTTCAAAAGAACCATATAAGAACAGCAAAAAAGTATCCTAGCCTAAATGAAACACCTGTGGTAGAAGCAGAAGCAGGAAAAGTATTCTCCAAAATGGTTTCTAAAGCAAATTTTGGTTCCTGAACAATAAAAGAGGGTTTGGGCAGGATTTGCTCACATACCAGTAATTGAAAATGTACTGCTCATGCAGCAGCAGCCAGAAGATTCATTAAGTGGGTAGTAAGAGACAGAGAACAGCATACAGAATGGAAGTTTTTCCACAAAGCAAGTTTTTTTTTCTTCTTTCCACAGAAAAGAAAGTTTTGCAGAAGCTTCTTGCCGTCTGCCAGCTGATTGACCCCAAATCTGTGTTAACCTATCTTAATCCTTCCATACAGGGAAAAGGCAAAAAGGAAATTTGTTGTGCTACACGTACAATTACACAGAAACAGAATGCAATAAAGAGAAAAAGGTCACGTCGTATTGCAAGTTTATTAGCTGCCTTGGACAGGAAGTCATGAGTGAAAATATAACACTGAAACTGATACCTGGTAAGAAAAAACTTACTATTTAAAGCTGTTAAATAGGAAATCCCAGTATCTTCCTGAAATCAAATGCCACAAATTTATCACCGGTGGCACCTAACAGGAGCAGTTTTTGTTAGCCGAGAATTTTTGTCTCCTTTTCTGACAGGAAATTTTGAAATGTAGAAGAAAATATCATTTTTGCTGCAATTTAAAAAAAAAATATGTATTTGACAGAGGCCTCAGTGTGTTCCCAAGCAGTTCTAGTTCAGTCATATTCTGTCCCTGCTTCCTTCTGGTGCAGCCTGCAACAACCAGCTTTGCCTCCTGTGTTGACTTGTGGTCACGCATCTTCCAGCTTGTACCAACAATTTAGCAAGGACAAAAGACTGGGGTGGCTCAGGAGGAAGTCACCTATCTCAGGATGTCAGCCTGTGGGAGAGCATATCCACTTTAAACATGAGAATGGCAACCTCCACGAGGTGTTGCAGAGACCTGGGCAGACCCAGGGTCCAGTCAGCTCTGCAGGAGACGCTGGGTGATCAGAATTCAACATTGCTAAAGCCAATTTTGATGTTTAGTTCTGACCAGAGTTTGGATATTTCAGCTTCCTATTCTAAATTGGAAAGAAAGAAATGTCAGACATCCCCACAATGCAGAAATTTTCTTTTTCCCACAGTAGTGGTGCCTACTGTTCATGGAATCACGGAATCACGGAGTTTCAGAGTTGGAAGGGACCTCTAAAGATCATCTAGTCCCACTCCCCTGCCAAAGCAGGATTGCCCAGAGCACATTCCTCAGGACTGCATCCAGGCGGGTCTTGAAAATCTCCAGAGAAGGGGACTCCACAACCTCCCTGGGCAGCCTGTGCCAGTGCTCTGTCACCCGAACCGTAAAGAAGTGTTTCCGTGTATTTGAACGGAACTTCCTATGTTCTAACTTGTGCCCATTGCCCCTCGTCCTGTCACTGGGAACCATTGAAAAGAGCCTGGCTCCATCCTCCTTCAGCCCACCCTTTAGATACTTGTACGCCATAATAAGGTCTCCCCTCAGCCTTCTCTTCTCCAGGCTAAAGAGTCCCAGCTCTCTCAGCCTTTCCTCATAAGGGAGATGCTCCAATCCCTTAATCATCTTAGCTGCCCTTCGCTGGACTCGCTCCAGCAGTTCCCTGTCCCTCTTGAAGTGGGGAGCCCAAAACTGGACACAGTATTCCAGTTGTGGCCTCCCCAGTGCAGAGTAGAGGGGGAGAATGACCTCCCTCGACCTACTGGCCACACTCTTCCCTATGCAGCCCAAGACTCCATTGGCCTTTTTGGGAACAAGGGCACGTTGCTGGCTTATGGATAATTTACTGTCTGCTAGGACCCCCAGATCCTTCTCCTCAGAGCTACTTTCCAGCAGGTCCGCCCCTAACCTATACTGGTGCTTTGCATTCTTCCTCCCCAGGTGCAGGACCTTGCACCTGCTTTTGTTGAACCTCATTAGGTTGTTCTCTGCCCAGCTCTCCAGCCTGTCCAGGTCACGCTGGATGGCAGCACGGCCCTCTGGGGTACCCAGTTTGGTATCATCAGCAAACTTGCTGAGGATACACTCTGTCCTCTCATCCAGGTCATTAATGAATATATTAAACAAAATTGGACCAAGTATTGACCCCTGGGGGACACCACTGGTTACAGGCCTCCAACTAGACTCTGTGCTGCTGATCACAACCCTCTGAGTTCTGTCCCGCAACCAACTCTCAATCCACCTCGCTGTCACCTCATCTAGCCCATACTTCCTCAGCTTCCTAATGAGGATGTCATGGGAGACAGTGTCAAAAGCCTTGCTAATGTCAAGGTAGATGACATCTACAACTCTCCTCTCATCCAGCCAACCAGTTATAACATCATAGAAAGCTATCAGAGTGGTCAAGCATGATTTACCCTTGGTAAATCCATGTTGACCACTTCCAATAACTTCCTGTTCCTCGACGTGTTTGGAGATGATATCCAGTGTTGAATCACTGTATCTGGCCAGATTTCACCCTCTTAGGCAATAAATATGCAGACACTTCATTTCCTTTAATTAGCAGGTACTTACTGATATGACTAACCCGATTAAAGCCAATTAGCAAGACCTACTGTTCATCAAAAAGGTGCTGAGGCCTCACTATCAAGGTTTTATTGGATTTCCTATTAGTGCTCCAGCAGCACTGTTTCCCTTAGCAGAATAAACTTTGTGTGAATTACTGTTCACATAGTGGTCAATATAATCCCGCTCCACCCCTATCTAACCCTGTAATCTAACAGACAAATCCTAAAACTTTGGGTATTGGTTTGTTGATTTGATTCAGCACTCAAAAACAAGGGGCTTTATTCCGTTTCCTTTTTAATTTCATGGTGTGACGAAATGGGAAAAAGGACTTCACTGTGAGGTTCAATTAATAATTTATTTGGACTTCACTCACAGGTCCAATACGTCACTATTGCAAGTTCTAGGTGTACAATGACGATTATACTATTGCGGTTTAAAAGAAATTAGTGGGATACACTATTGCAAGCTACAAATGATCCCAAGTAACAACACAAACCACAAACATGCTAGATATTAATATCTTAAACGAGTGCACCATTCACAAACTTAATAGCATGCTATATACCGTACGTATGTTTCTTAGTCACTTACCCTCTCTCAGGTAAGGTCGCTCAATCCCTGGGAAGTTACCCTGTACAGAGTCCTGGATGGGGGGGGGGGGGGGCGGATCTCCTACAGGCCAGCTGTATCGTCGGAGGATTCCCCATTTTCCTCCCCAAACCCTGCGGTTTATATTTAGGGTGCAGGATTATGCCTGAGTGGCTTACACTATCTGGGATATTTACCTCTGGTGGTGTGATAGCTAAGTCTCTGTTGCCAATTTGTGATGTCTAGTGCTCAAAGTCACGGGAATAGTGGTGGGATGGGACTCAGGGCATTTTGTTTGTCAAGGGCCATTTGGTTTCTGTTCTCATATGCAATCTTGAGATAACCGCTGCCTGAGCTGTTTTGCAGCTCCCCCCAAGTTATCTCTGCATAGACAAGGCAAGGCGGAGATGAAGCTGAGTCGGATGACAACTCCCTGCATCTCACCTATTGTGCTCGGAAACTGATTTGGCTGGGTGCTCCCATACACATGGTTCCAAAAAATTGGGAATGCAAGACATATACAGCCTGAAAGGTCACAATTAATGAAGAGAGCGAGTTGAAATCCTGACTAATTTAAAGACCTCTGAACTTTGGGAGGTCACAGGTTTGATGGGGTAAATTATTCATCTCCCTGCTTCTTAGTTTTCTTATCTTTTTCTCAATACAGATTCAAAAGTTTCCTGTAGAGACAGCAAAGGCATTGGAATAGAAGGGAGCACATTAATAAAGCCATGCTGTGACTCAAATAACACAGATGATTGTGTCCAAGGCAATAAAATTTACAAGTGCTCCAACAATTCATGGAGGATTAAAAGCAATAACTGCCTGTCTGTAGCAATAAACAACCTGCTGGATCGTGCCGAGGTAACATTTATGACTTTTCTGGAGGTTCAGGGTGGGGGTGGTAGGAGACAGTGACAATTTTTGTCGGGTGTTTTTTTGTTTAATGTAATCTAAAATATATGAAGCATTCAAAAATTAATTATTTAATTAAAACTGTCTTTAGAAGATATAAAGAATGATTGGCTATATCTACACAAGTCAGTAAAAGAGGCTAGGTCCCTTTCCGTGGCCCAGAGGCCACGTGGCACCACATGGCTAACATCCCTACACCTGAACGCTCGCTCTCCCCCAGACAAGGTGACCTTATTCATAGCATCCAGTGGGAGCAGTGGCTGTCCTGGGGTGTTCCCTGAACCATGCTCAGGCATTGCCTTAGTGTACGCTAGGAGGCATAAGCCCAAACCATGCTACAGAGTACACCAACAACAATGCAGTAGGGACAGCCCTGGGTCACTGCCCAAGCTCAGACCCAGGCCCTGTTTAGCACGCCCCCCCCTCAGTCGCTACACTTCACAGACAGGTGCTGGGCCTCAGTTTTCAGCCTAGGTATCCTATCGTAGCGCTCTTCATTTCTACAAACCATCCAGAGTCACCCTTCTCTCAGTGAAGTTAGATGAGAACAATTATCTTTCTTTCATCAAATACTTGCTATATTTATTTTAGTAAATTAGGCACAGCAGGGTCCCAGGCAGAGGTATAGCTACTTAATTACGTATTTTCTTAACTCGCTAGATTGCTCCCTCATATAGTTTGGGCCCAGGTCAACTATTTTCTCCCCCAAAAATTTCCAGGGGCAGTCTACAAGTTAGCACAGATGAGATACCATTCTCAACAGGCGGTTAGGATACCCTGTTCTGGAGGGCCAGAGAGTTGAACACTACCAGCATGTCTTGAATGACCCTGGCTCTGTTTATTTTACTACTATGGGGGTAGTCAATATGAAGGAGGATCAAGCTCCAGGCAAATTGCACACATATGACGTATTGTTATCTTCTGCTCCAGTCCTTGGTCCTCAGTCCTGACAGAAGAGAAAAACTACCTGGATACCTTGCAGATCTTAAGGAAAAGTCAAGAATGGAGCAAGACACAATAAACAGTTCTGCTGCAAACCTAGGCGCAATGGTTAAAATCCTGGAGATGGTCTCCTCTATCCCAGCAGATGCAGAAGCGCTCGTTATTGAAGTAAGGTTTTATTTTAAGTCTTATCTATACCTATTATACCCTTTGGCCCCATTTGTCATAGAGAATGACATTCTCCCTGAAGAAAATCCACAGTTAGTTAGGGTCAGGAGCAGGAAAGTATTAGCAGGACCCATGCTATGATTCTATGAAAGTATTAAGGGAATGAGATTAAATGACAGCAAAGATGAAATAACAGCAAAGATACAAAAGAGTTTATGAAAAGTCAAAATGATGAAGACAGGGAGCCTATGCATGAAAAAGAGACTGCTGTATGCTTAGCAACTAGAAATCTTTTAGGGACGCATAAATGTCTCTAACGTTCTAAGTTAGAGTAAAGGACAAGGAATGATGGATGAAAAATTATACACCTGGCCACAATGTGCACTCGCAGCCTGGAAAGCCAACTGTATCCTGGGCTGCATAACAAAAAGCATGGCCAGCAGGTCAAGGGAGGTGATTCTCCCATGCACTCTGCTTTTGTAAGACCCCACCTGGAGTACTGAGTCCAGCTCTGGAGTCCTCAGCACAAGAACGACACAGACCTGTTGGAGCAGGTCCAGAGGAGGGCCACAAAGATGATCAGAGGGCTGGAGCACCTCTCCTATGAGCACAGGCTAAGAGAGTTGGGGCTGTTCAGTCTGGAGAAGACAAGGCTCTGAGGGAACTTTATTGCGGCCTTTCAGTACTTAAAGGAGGCTTATAAGAAAGACAAGAGAAAGACTTTTTTACCAGAGCATGTAGTGACAGGACAAGGCGCAACAGTTTTAAACTGAAAGAGGGTAGATTTAGATTGGACGTAAAGAAGAAATTCTTTACTGTGAGGGTAGTGAGAGACTGGCACAGGTTGCCCAGAGAAGTTGTGGATGCTCCATCATTGGAAGTGTTCCAGTCCAACCCCATGGCAGAGGGGTTGGACTGGATGATTTTTAAAGTTTGAAACTATTCTGTGATTCTGTGATTCAATGTGTAAGAGCAGAAATAGAAAAAAGATTTGAAATAAGGATAGGGATTGAGCAAGGAAAATCAATTAGATGTTAAAACAAGTGAATGGCAAAACATATCTTAGAAATAGTTGTAAACTGATTGTGAGGTACAGAGAAAAAACACTGCTTTTCTGAGCAAAAATTACAATGAGACTTGATGTTTTATAGCTGGAGAACACTACATGAGAGAGAGCAAGAAATCAAAGATAACACAAAGGCTGAGAAAGAAGGGAAAGAAGGCTGGAGAACAAAAAATACCAAGTAATATGTTAAAACAAAAGCTGTGCAACTCCACTTTTGGAAACCTTAACTTGAAAATAGAGCAAGCAGAGGGTTAACGACTGAAGGTTTCACATGGATTGAGCAAAATAAGAACATCCTGGGCTTTTATAAACAGTAATTCTAGGACGACATAGAAATTTCCATCAGAAACAACAATTATTTGTATCGGATTTCAGTAACAGCATTATTCTGTTGTTGTTCCAGGATTTCCTTTCCATAGTAGACATTGCTGCTGAGTCCAGAACTGAGACTTGGGAAGACCTGAATAAAAGCAATGGACCCAAAAGTTCTTCATTGCTGAATTCGGTAGAAAATTTTACCCTGAACCTCCAACCAGTTAATAATATCATTCCTTCTGTCAAAGCAAAAACGCTTCAGCTACAAGGTATGGTCACAGAAAGTAGCAGCACAAATTATAATAAGATCTTCCGCAGTGCAGAAAACCTCACAGTTAATGTGTTCATTGTTTCAACTGAAAATTCAACTGGAACCCAGAATTTAACCATTGTCAGTGTGATGTACTCAAGACTTGGACATATTTTGCCCAAGCATGGGACCCAGTATGTGAACGGCTTACTGTTAACAACAACTGTAAGAAGCAACAGAAGCCAGAAGTTTGATATTAACATGACCTTTGCAAAGCAAAACTTATCTCTAAAGAAACCCCAGTGTGTCTTTTGGAACTTCAAACTCAACGAATCGGGGGGCGGCTGGGATACTCAGGGTTGTACATTCACAGAGGAAGAAGATTATGTCAATTGCTCCTGCAATCACTTGACATCATTCTCCATTCTGATGTCACCTGATATACACTCCCAGGTAATCTCTGAAGATTATATTACCTACATTTGCCTGGCCATCTCAATCTTGAGTTTGGTGACCTGCATTATAGTTGAATCCTTAGTCTGGAAATACGTGACAAACAACACAACCTCCTATATGCGCCATGTCTGTATACTCAACATAGCTACATCACTCCTGATTGCTGACACTTTGTTCATTGTCACTGCCTCCGTCAGAGACCAAAACCAACAGATGAGCAGAGAAGTCTGTCTCACGGCCACGTTCTTCATCCATTTATTCTACCTTTGTGTCTTTTTCTGGATGCTCAGCCTGGGCCTCATTCTTTTCTACAGACTGGTCTTCATCTTGCATAACACAAGCAAGACCACTCAGAAAGTGGTGGCATTCTCTCTGGGATATGGGTGCCCCTTTGTCATTGCAGTCATCACCATTGCTGTCACACTGCCAAAGAACAATTACACCAGAAGTGATGTCTGCTGGCTCAAGTGGGAGGACAGCAAAGCTCTCTTGGCTTTCATCATACCTGCACTGATCATTGTGGTCATGAATTTGTTCATCACTGCAGTTGTTATAATAAAGATACTGAGGCCAAATATTGGGGATAGATCAAACAGGCAGGAGAGGAACTCTTTGTTTCAAATTGGCAAAAGTGTGGCCATCTTGACATCACTGCTAGGCCTCACTTGGGCATTTGGCTTTGTCACCATCATCAAAAACAGCCATCGAGCTTTCCACGTCCTCTTTGCTCTGCTCAATGCTTTGCAGGTGAGTTACACATATGTATGGTTTTATTTCCTCTGTGACCATATCAACAGTGACATTCTGGCAGCGCTCTGCTTGGAGGGGGAATAAAAACAGCTTGGGAAAGCTCAGGGTGGCTTTACACATCCTTATTCTCAAAGGGCACTTGGGAAACCAGTTCTAGGAATTCAGCTGTATTTCACATTCTCAGCTGCCTTAACAGAGCTGCATTATACATAAAGCTGACGTAAAGATAACGTCCAACTTTGCCAGTAGCTTTGGGAAGGACTTCATTCCTGAAGATCAGGAAAATAGCCCTATTATGTTCAGGCCAGCAAGCTTCAGCATGTCTGGTCTCATTTACAGTGCATCTGGAGGCATCATATTATGCTCTTGTGGGTTCAAGTCATGGGAGAATATAAACAACATGAAAGTCACCAAGACCAGCTAAGTAGTTCTAATAATGAAGAGGAGAACTAAGCAAAATACACATGATTGAGAGCTTCCAGTTAGTATGGTTTTTACAACAACATATCTAGGTGGCCAGTAGGATCCCAATACAACGGGGTTTCTTAAGGACACAATAGTTATGTATACTCTGTCTCTTAAGAATGGCCTCAAAATTGCATGCTTTAGACCAAACTGTCTTGCCTTTTATATTGTGAGCCTGCTAGTTTATCTGGGGAGCATAAGCAGGGCATGTCTTCCATACATAAAGGTCCCTTCTTCCAAATACATTTAGTGCTAGCAAACCATCTGTGTCACTTTTGCAGACCAGATATGCACACAGTTTAAGCAGACCAGGCCTGGAGAACACCTACCACATCAGCAGTCCATTAGGAAAGACACAGTTAGAAAAATGGCCTCTATCAGAGAGTTCAGAGTTTAAATAGTCAACACAGACAATGTTTGAGATAACGATGAGGTACTGCAATTAAAAGGTTGGTGTCATCCAACTGCATGTAATTGTCTTCTAGGGATTATTCATTTTGGTGTTTGGGACCCTCTGGGACAAGAAGGTAAGAATTCAAACTATTTCTTATATTATGTGAAAATACTGTTGGAATTTGAATGTAATTGCTGTATTTACGGATATTTTTTTTTTTTAACAAATAGATACAAGAAGCCCTGATGAAGAGGAATTCAATGTCCAAATGGAGTTCACAGCAAACAAAGGTTAGAACCTTGACCTAAGAATGTATTTCAGAGTTACTGCTGAATAGTCTAACATTTTCCAAGTGTCTTAAGTCAAATGCACTTCTGAATTATTTATTAGAACTAGTCAGAGAAGGAGAAGACATGAACAACATAAATATGAATATACCCCCTTTTTCAAAGTTTATTATTTCACCTATAATTGTTAAAAAATGAGGAGGAGGTTGGCAGATATTTGCTCCAAATTCCACAAGAAACAAACTACAAAATATAACTGTAAATTTAAGCTAGAAAAAAAAATTTCAGTGGCACCATTAGTTATTCACAATCTAAGAGAAATGCAAAGGGAACTTCTTGGGGAAGATGCCCATCAGCTATGAGCTGGAAAGGATGGAGATATTGCAACTTGAACTCCTGAGACAAGCGGACAGGTTAGCCTGCTCTTTAAGCTGGGAACAGAGAATGGGAGGAAGTATGAATCTTTCATCAAAATGTGTCTCTGTGCAGCAAAGACTCAGATTTCAATGAGCAAAAGATAGAATATAAATGAATGTTGTTCTGGAACCAAGTGGCCTGGACACACACCTAGAAGAGAAGAGCCTTGAGTCCCATACCCAGCAATTCCTGCATTTAACCCAAAATATTCAGTGCCTAAAAAAAAAAAAAAAATGTTGCAAACAGGGACTGGATCCTTAAGGAAGATCCTGGAAAGCTTCTTTTCCTTCTGCAGAGACTTTCTCTGTTCCAATGACACTTGCACTCATCTTTGCATGGAAGCACAGCTTGAATGGGCATCTGGAAATGCCTCTGCTCAGGATAGGCATTCACACTGAAGGGGAAACCAGTTCCACTACCACCTTTAAAAGAAAAAATAAAGTTTGCACAGTGCCTCAGGAAAATGACTACTGAGAAATACAATTAAGAGAGAAACACAGGCAGTGTTCCTGTGGAACAGAGATGTCACGGAATCATGGAACAGCTGAGGTTGGAAAGAACCTCCAGAGATCATCTATTCCAAACTTATGGCTCAAAGTAAGGTAAACTAGAGCAGGTTGCTTAGGATGTTGTCCCATCAAGTTTTCAGTGTCTCTAAAGCTGAAGAATCCACTTTGGACTCTGGACAAAAAGCTGTGGTGTTTTGCTGCCCTCACCATAAAAAAACCCAGAGGTTTTCTTATGGTTAAATGGAATTTCTTCCATTTTAATTTGTGCTCCAGAGATCAAGACTCAAGTGAAAAATACTCAGTGGCTGTTTGAAAAGGGTAAAACAGGGCTCAAATGCTGTAAGCTACTGGGCAGCCATGGACCTAAATTATCTTGTGCCAGCCACTCCCTTCACACCTTCTAATCTCTAGCAGCTCCAGGTTCCTTTCTCCATGCATCCTTCACCTCCACACACCTCAAGGCACCATAGGCCTTTCATCCAAGCAATAGGATGAGGGGGAATGGCTTTAAACTGGAAGAGGGCAGATTAATTCAGATTAAACATTAGGAAGAAGTTTTTCACTTTGAGGGTGGTAAGGCACTGGCACAGGTTGCCCAGAGAGGTTCTTGAGCCCCATCCCTGGAGGTGTTCAAGGCCAAGCTGGATGTGGCCTTGGGCAACCTGGTCTAGTGGAAGGTGTCCCTGCCTATGGCAGGGGGGCTGGAACTCAATGATCTTCAAGGTCCTTCCAGCATAAAACATTCTATGATTCTATGATTCCCCCTCGGCCTATCACTACATGCCCGAGTAAAAAGTCCTTCCCCAGCTCTCCTGTAGGCCCCCTTTAGGGACTGGGAGGCTGCAATAAGATCTCCTCGGAGCCTTCTCTTCTCCAGGCTGAACAGCCCCAACTCATTCAGCCTATCCTCATGAGAGGTGCTCCAGCCCTCAGATCATCCTTATGGCTCTCCTCTGAACACACTCCAGCAGGTCCATGTCCTTCTTCTGTTGTGGACTCCAAAGATGGATGCAGTACTCCAGGTGGGGTCTCACGAGAGTGGAGTAGAGGGGCAGAATCACCTCCCTCGCCCTGCTGGCCACACTTCTTCTGATGCAGCCCAGGATACGATTGGCCTTCTGGGCTGCAATCGCACACTGCTGGCTCATGTTGAGCTTCTCGTCAATCAGCACCCCCAGGTCCTTCTCCTCAGGGCTGCTCTCCAGACATTCCCCGCCCACCCTGTATTTGTGCTTGGGATTGCCCCGACCCAGATGTAGGACCTTGCACTTGACCTTGTTGAACTGCATGAGGTTGGCTTGGGCCCACCTCTGCATCCTGTCCAGGTCCCTCTGGATGGCAACCCTCCCCTCCAGCGTGTTTACCTTGCCAAACAGTTTGGTATCATCGGCAAACTTGCTGATGGCGCACTCGACCCCACTGTCCATGTCTCTGACAAAGATGTTGAAGAGTACAGGTCCCAGTACTGACCCCTGAGGAACGCCACTCGTCACTGCTCTCCACTTGGACATCAGGCCATTGACCACAATTTTTGAGTGCGACCGTCCAGCCAGTTCTTTATCCACAGAGTGGTCCATTTGTTGAATCCATGTCTCTTCAACTTAGAGACCAGGATATTGTGTGGCACTGTGTCAAACACTTTGCACATGTCCAAGTAGATGACATCAGTTGATCTTTCAATATCCACTGCTGCTCTAACCCCTTCATAGAAGGCCACCAAATTTGTCAGGCATGACCTGCCCTTGGTGAAGCTGTGCTGGCTGTCACCAATCACCTCCTTGTTTTCTATGTGCCTCAGCAGAGTTTCCAGGAGGATCTGCTGCATGATCTTGCCAGGCACAGAGGTGAGACTGACTGGTCTGTAGTTCCCTGGGTCTTCCTTATTTCCCTATTTGAAAATCGGGGTTATGTTTCCCCTTTTCCAGTCGGCAGGAACCTCACCATACTTCCACAACTTCTCAAATATGATGGCTAGTGGCTTAGCGACTTCATCTGCCATTTCCCCCAGGATCCGCGGATGTATCTCATCAGGTCCCATGGACTTGTGCACCTTCAGGTTCCTCAGGTGGTCTCACACTTGATCTTCACTTACAGTGTGCGGTTCTCCATTTTCCCTATCCTCACCTTCGCATTCTGTGTCCTGGGCAGTGCAGCTGCGGTCCTTGCCAGTGAAGACTGAGGCAAAAACGTCATTGCATACCTCAGCTCTGTCTTTGTCCCGGGTAACCAGTTCTTGTGTTTCCTTCCAGAGAGGCGCCACATTTTCCCTAGTCTTTCTTTTCTCGCTGACATACTTAAAGAAGGATTTTTTGTTTATTTTGATGTCCCTGGCCAGATTTAGTTCTATCTGGGCTTTAGCTTGTCTAACACGATCCCTGGGTGCTTGAACGATTCCTCTGTATACTTCCCAGGCTACCCACTCCTGTTTCCACTCCCTATAGGCCTCCTTTTTCCTTTTGGTCATGTCCAGGAGCTCCTTGTTCATCCATGCAGGCCTCCTGGCTTTTCTGCCTGCCTTCCTCTTTGTAGGGATGCGTTGCTCCTGAGTTTGGAGGAGGTGGTCCTTAAATATTAACCAACATTCTTGGACCCGTCTTCCCTCCAGTGCTTCATCCCATGGCACCATACCAAGCAGATTCTTCAAGAGGCCAAAGTCAGCTCTCCCAAAGTCAAGGGTGGTCAGCCTGCTGCGCACCTTCCTCACTGCCTTGAGGATCTTGAACTTGACTGTTTCATGGTCACTACAGCCCAGGCTACCCTAGAGTTTGGCACTGTCTACCAGCCCCTCCTTGTTGGTAAGATCAAGGTCCAGCATAGCTCCTCTCCTCGTTGGCTCCTCAACCACTTGGAGAAGGAAGTTGTCCTCAATGCAATCCAAGAACCTCCTGGATTGCCTATGCCTGGCTGTGTTACCCTTCCAACAGATGTCAGGGTGGTTGAAGTCACCCATGAGAATCAGGGTCTGTGAACATGATGCTGCCCCTATCTGTCTATAGAGGGCTTCATCCGCTCGGTCTTCTTGGTCGGGTGGCCTGTAGCAGACTCCCACTGTAATGTCTCCTGCTCCCAATTTCCCTTTAATCCTGACCCATAGGCTCTCAGTTGGCTCTTTATCCATCTTTAAGCTGAGGTCCATGCATTCCAGCTGCTCGTTAACATATAAGGCAACACTGCCTCCTCGTTTCCCTTTCCTATATCTCCTGAAAGGCCTCTAGCCTTCCATGCCAACACTCCAGTCATAGGAGTCATCCCACCAAGTTTCTGTGATGCCAGTGAGATCGTAGCCTTGGAGGTGAGCACACATCTCTAGCTCCTCCTGTTTGTTCCCCATGCTCTGTGCATTTGCATAGAGGCACTTCAGCCATGTCTTCATTGAGGCTGACTTGGCTGGAGCAGCTATAATTACTTTGCACTGCTCTCCAGGAGGTATTCCTTTGCCGTGTATTAATGGTGCCTCCCCATTGGCTCCTGTTGGTCCGGGAGCTCCTGGCTCGTCTACGTAAGACTTTGAGCATGCTGCAGCATAGCCAGCATGTTTTGGAGCAAATGGCTGCAGGCCCTCACCAGCACCCCATTCCTCTTTCCTTGGTACAGCATCCCTTGGCTGGTTGCAGGCAAACCTGGTAATTCCCCTTTCCCCCGTCAAATCTAGTTTAAAGCCCTGTTAATGAGCCCTGCTAATTTGGGGGCAAAACCCCTTCTCCCCCTTTGAGTGAGCCAACCCCCGTCTGCTGCCAGCAGGCCTGGTGCCGCATAGGCCATTCAGTTGTTGAAAAACCCAAAATTGTGGCGCTGACACCAGCCACGGAGCCACGTATTAACGGACTGAGCTCGTCTGTTCCTTTCAGTGTCATTGCCTGCAACAGGAAGTAGGGACAAAAAATAACCTCTGCTCCAGATCCCCGTAGTAATTGTCCCAAGGCCCTGATGTCTCTTTTAATCATCCTTGCACTCCAGTCTGCACATTTGTCACCCCCCACATGGAACAGGAGCAGTGGGTAGTAGTCCGAGGGCTGCACCAGGCTGGGGAGTCTCTTTGTGATGTCCCTGACCCGTGCCCCAGGCAGGCAGCAGACTTCCCTGAGAGTGGGGTCTGCCCTACATATCGGGCCCTCTGTCCCCCTCAGAGCTGAGTCACCCACGACTATAGCCCTCCTTTTCTTCCTTGCAGAGGTGGTCTTAATGCGGTGAGTGGGCCTTCCCGGTCCTGGCGGCTCCTGTGATGTATGAGGACTGTCAGCCTCATTGTCCTTAGGCTGTTCTGCCATGCACTGGGCCTCATACCCGTTGTACAGCAGTACGAGGGGAGGGGAGGCGGGCAAGGAGGGGGCTCGCTTGCTGCCCCTACCACAGACTTGTCTCCATTCACCATTTTCTGGCAGGCCACTGCCTTCCATTCCTTCAGGCCTACAGGGCAAGGAGAAGATATCCCTGTGGTCTTTTTTTATTTCTGGTGTCTGGCCTGGACTCTCTTTCAAGGAGCTCAAGGCCTGGCACCGCCAGTCTATTTCTTTCTCACTCTCCCTGATACTCCTTAGTTGCTCAGCTTCGTCCCTGAGCTCTGCCACCAGGCTCAGCAGCTCGTCCACTTGCTCACACCTCACACAGCCGTTATTACCGCTACCACTTGCGCGCTGGGCGAGGCTGCGGCACTCCCTGCAGCCTGAGGCCTGGGTGCCTGTGTGTTTCCGAGGGAGCGCTGTCTTTGTTGCTGCGTCTACTCTGGCAGGTGCTGAGGACATGGCTTTCCAGCAGGTGGAGACCATGTCTGATCTTCTCTTACCAGGTGAACCCACCTCTGGAACTGGCAGCACCCTCAGCACCCTTCCTGAGTGCCCTTCTGTGCAAAGGGCCGCGCAAACTGCCACGCCACGCCCTGTTTGCCCGCCCTGTTTGCCCGCTCTGTGTGCGGCACTTCCCTTGGGCTGCCCCTTATGGGAGTGGGGGAGCTGCCGTCGCAGTGGGTCCCGTCCCTTCACGTTAGCTGCCCTCGCTCAAGCTGACAGAGCCCTGTGGGTCCCTGTGCTGCCTTGGCTCTTCCCTGGCTCAAAAAAGCTCAGAAAAAAAGCATGTCCTGGTGGGGGGGATTGTTCCTCCCCAGGGCCAGGAGGCCTTCACATTTCCCTTTGCTGAACTTCATAAGATTCCTGTCACCCCATTTCTCCAGCCAGTTGAGGTCACTCTGAATGACAGCAGACTCATCTGATCGATCAGCCACTCACAGTTTTGTATCATCTGTAGACTTGGTGAGGGTGCACTTTTCCCATCATGTGTATCATTAATGAAGATGTTAAACCAGTACTGGACCCAGTAGTGACCTCTGCGCGTGTCTCCTCCAGCAATGTGCTGAAGGCCTGCCAGGAGGCAGCCTGTGATGATCCAGGCAGAGCAGCACTGTAAGTTTTAAGTGCTCCAATCATCTGACACATTCAGATCTTGTGTCAGAATGAGACAGGAAAGATGCAGTTTCCGCCTCGTGTTTCTTCATTTAAGATCCCCAGACTCGTCTACCTGGATTTTTTTTTTAACTGGTACTCCAAGTATTCCAGAGTTTTCTGCAGGAGGATGACTCCTGGGAATCGAGGTCTGGGAACATTTCTTAATGTAATTTTAAAGCATAATTCATTCTTTCTGGCTTGAAAATGACATCTGCTCAATGTGGTGCTATTCTGACTGTGGGAAAAACTCTGTTTTCCCTGGAAACTGGAAGGAAGGCAGGAATAAGTGATACAACTATCATTAAGTATGTCAGTTTCTTCATTCCCTCCTCTACTGACACATCCAGCAAAGTAGAGAAAACAAGTTGTTAAGTTTTGGACCCCAATTCTGAATTCCTTTTCAGACAGAATCTCGTGGGCCAGACACTTCCAACTCTAGTTGACACTGTGGAAGCTGCCCCAGACAGTGGCAACTGGCATATTTCTGCAGTTCAGCTGATAAGGAATAAATAAAGCAAGAGCATAGTCTTTCATCAAACTGTTTAGATATGATTCATTTACCTTCTTCCTCTACCACCTTATGATACAGGTGACAATGCACAGAATTGCCTAATTTCCCCCACCATGGTATAACCTAATGAACAGAGAGAGACTGAGCAGAAAAAGATGTGTTTTCCATGCCTTTTTTTAACACATCTTTTGGAGGAATCCCATTAAACTCTCAAACCGTTCCAGAACTGTAAAGGAAACTTCATTTCACCATCAAAAAGTTTCTTTCTCCCCATCTAAACTGTAGAGTTGTGTTCTAATGCCCTCTAGTGTGTTAAATTAAATTTGCGTCTGATTATCTCAGGCTATTGGCCTTCAACGACCATCCCTAAGCATACAAGTCTTAGATTTCTCACTGCCTTAATGGATATACTCCCTCATATAAGGGACCAGAACTCTGTACTGTCTGATATGGCAGACTTGGGAGCCTAAGCCATGTTCCCTGGCCAGCAGTTAGAGGTAGGCTGTTTGTGTCCCGTAGTATCTTACAAAGTTTATATCACCTCCTTCATTGGCATCATAAACATGCAAATGGGTGGACTTGATGCCTCGCAAACATCTAATTTGTCCCTCTGGGTATTGCCTGCTTGTACTACTGAAAAACATTTTATTGTAACCATTTTCCCCCCCTCAATGTGGCTACAAGGGAAATTCTAGGCTTTTGACAAAAAGCTATTTTCTCTTTTACAGTCGTCCTCCCTGATCCTGGTGACGCCAATGCTCGCTATGAGCTATCCATTTTCAAGAACCTTTAACAACTTATGCGGGAAAACAGGTATGTGACAATAGATCTTTCCTACTGAAACACAAAGTTTTGCCTGCGTTCTCACTCTCCGGGTCTGCCTACCCTGATATCTATCCATTCATCTATAGATGAACTACAAAGGAACTGTAAAAAGTCATTGGAATCACTGGCATCATTGCTCATGACTGTAGCATAATGCTAGCAGGTGATTGTCAACACTAAACCAAGTATTGGATGGTGGCATGTTTCACCAGTTCTAAAACCCGTGAACTGAGATTTGTTTTGAGCTTAATAATGTCATGACACAGTGCTCGTCAGTTCATTTACTGTTCATATACTCCTCACCACCTTGGAGTTGTATCTCTTCAAAAGTTCTCTCACAGTCATTTTATGGATGTCACCATTTCAGTTATGGTTTTATTTTGCAAGAAGCATTGCTGAAAATATGAGTTAATTAATTCCTAAATGTGCAATCTTTGCATCCAACTGCTGCTCAAAGGAGATGGTGACATTTAGTCAAAGTGGGATATAAAGGAGTTTAATGTGGGCAAGCAACTGCTTTTTAAAAGTCTGTTTATTAGTCAGATAAGGGAACAAGAAGTTGGTCTCAGACTGTGCAACAGTAAGTTTACATCAGCACACCAGCCAGATGCAGTGAGTGAGACCACCCAGAAGAATGACACTTGCCCACAACTGCTGAGTTGATGCTTCTGCCCATGCTGCTGCCACCTGAAACTCCCACATTATTAGCACTCTCTTCCACACTCTGCTCTTGGGCTCTGTGCACCTGGGTCTTAGTTTAGAGCCTCGTGGTCACATGAGGGAGGGAGCTGGGATTCGTCCCAAAAGCATGTGTTCTAGATGCGTCCCCATGCATCTAAGGAAATCAACTGAGTCCTTCCATTGTGTAAATGACCACCCTATGGCATGATCATCAGTTCAAGCTGATATACCCTGGCTGTGCCACCAAACACATTGACTGGTGTGATTGCTGGTATTGCTGTAATCCAGCTAGTATCAGGGCTGCAGACCAAGTCAAAGCCACCTGGGTCATGAGGACAGGTCTAACTGTCCTTATTTTGCAGTGCCAACATGTCCCATGCTATGTGTCTAATCACTATGCTTTGTTTTGCAGGAAAATACAGAGTATCATCTTCAGAGCCATCCAGCTCTTCCTCTGAAAACACTTCCAAGTCATATTCTTTGCTTAACTGAGGCACTGCAAATGCTAAATCATGTAACTCTGAAAGGACCTCTGCCCTTTCCAAGATACATACAAAAAAGCACCTGTGAGTCATCAGGAAGTGGGCTGCTTCACTTTGACTAAACTGTGCCTTGGTGCATTCTTCTGGAATAATCATTTCTGGTTAACGTGTAAGGCAGGGAAGCTTTGAGAAGTGGAATTTTACGGAGGGTGCCAATCCCAAGAGAGATGACAAGATATTTCAAACTTGGAAGGATTTGAAGGCCTTCAAGTGCTGGAAAAGACATTGGGAGTGAAGAATTCTCAGCCTTTAAGAGGGTGCTTAGCACTATGCAGTACTGAGCCGTGAATTGCAGTGCTATACACAGCTGTTTTCCAGTGGTTTTAGTATCCTCGCTATCAACTCTCTGAATGATTCCAAAGGCCTGTGTACATACACAAGTACCTCGTAGCTTCTCTCCTGCCTTCCTATTAGAGTCTGGAAAGGTCATAGGGTATAGTGCTCTCCACTTTCTATTTAAGATTTTCTGGAACCAAAGATTCACAGCTGAGAAGGTCCATTTCAGATCTTCACTTTTTACTTAGATAAAATGAAGACCGTGATGATTCCTGCGTGGTCTTCTTTCAGATGGAATGTACTGAAAGCTCCATGTGGCACTTTTTTGAAGAAAATGAAGCTTTATATCCTTAACTATACTTGTCCTTCCCTTGATATGTAATGTGGTAAGACAGAGATGATTGCTGCCCTCCACCACAAGTGGACTGCATGTAGTAATGCATAGTGGTGTTGAGTATGCAAAGACTCTTCTGTTTAAAGTCTGTATGTTTGGGTCTCCTCTCAGAGGAGACTCACACTTGGAGGGTTCAGAGAGTCAACTCTGCAGTGAATATACACCGCCATGTGCCAGGCAGGATGAAAGGTTTTATATAAATTATTGCTCTAATACTACATTTGTGGAATCAGTTATTTCCAAGCCTGTATACTTTTAAAGGCAGGACTCCTGTCTTAAGCAGAGGGCTATGAGAGAGCCTGCAAAGTATTTACAGCGCACACAAACCTTTCAAAACTTAACGTAAAATATGAGAGATGGAATTGTGAAACATTATATTTGAGGTCAATATCAAACATTGCTGTCAGGTAGTACAGCCCCATTTGGTTGCTGGGAAATCAGGTCTACGTTTACCAGTGGTGAACCTGTTCCTGGGACTTTAGGATGAACCAGGATGGGAAACTGTTGCCTACAGTTACAGGCATGTGTGATGGTTTGGTATGGGCAGGTGCCGATGACTGAAGACAATAAACAAGCATCAACCAAATGTATTATTTATATGGAAAGCAATTTCTGTTTGCTTGGAGGTGTAGATATAGTACTAAAACTAGAACACAGAGATTAAGAAATATTTGAAAATCCAGGATGTCTTTGAACTGCATGGCCAGTGGAAACTTGAAAATCAGACCTTCACACATTATTCCAACCAAAATTTGCCTTTGGACAGCCAGAGTCTAACCCCCTCTGGAATTAGCTTGTGCAGTATTGACCTGCTGCAGAACCATCCACTCCAAGTTAGAATAGACTTCACGTAAGCTGTAAAGTATGAGTTCTTGTAGACAACACAGTCCCACCACATCTTATCTCTGCAAACATTCACCTCTCAGGTTTCACCACACCTCCCAGTTTAGTTAAGCGTGAGTCTCAGCTGTATGTGAATGAGAAATCAAGATGTGATGCAGAGCTGTCTGGCACTGAAGGGACATCTTTGGGTGGATCTACAAAGGCAAGGTCCTCACCAGTGTTACAAAAGCCATGACAGTTCACGAAACACAAGCAGCTAAGAAATTAACTGTGGCAGTCTTAAAGACTTGGGGCGAAGGCTTCACTTGCATTTATACACACATCAAGATAAAAGGGAGAGAAGAAAAGGTGGAAGGGAGTACTGAATGGAAGAAGAATGGCAAACACATGGTGGCAAACACATGGCAGCAGCCACCCTGTACCCCTCCTACCCACTCTCAGCAGCAGGAACCAGGTCCTTGCCACACGCAAGGTAGGCAGTGGGCTCACCAACAGCTTGCTCTCCTCAAGAGACTGGAATTTTGGGCAGCTGGATATTTTTTGGTAGCTGGCCCAATTCTTCCCATTGTCCCGATTAGAGCACTTTCACCCTCCATCCTGAAGTGAGAGCCGCCACGGGGCTTGTCTCCTCATGATTGCTGTCACTCATGTACCTCCCCCTGTTTAACTGCAAGGCACTAAGTTAAAGCACATTGCAACAAAAACCTACCAGGTCCACCTAATCTGTGGAAAGGGTGGGATCTCTCCCTTACTCACCTTTTATAGCATTGGATAAAGGACAGTCAGTGCCTTGGCATCTTCCTCTGATTTATTCAGTCTCAGGAAAAATAGTAAAGGAGGGGATTGCGACATGCAGGTCTCTCAAGCCCAAGCTCACACTCCTTGCTTGAAGTGTTTGTATTATGACAGTTGTTGAACAACTCCTACATGTGCTTCAAGCCCAGATTTCACCTTTCCTTCCTTAAAGACTTTGGGAACCTTCAATATGAACAATGTGAAGAGCCCAGGACCATTTTATCCACACTATAGTGGCCAGTGAAAATCAATGTGCCCCAGAAATAGGATTTGCAGGTGCGGAGTTCTGATACCTTTTCTTTGGACCATGAAACCAGTTATGCATTGTGATCTCTGATGTTTTCATGGCTCAGCAGTCTGGCCAGCATGTTTACTTCTTACACTGCCCCAGGAAATGTGTTCAGTAAACAGCTGCATTTTGGAAAAGTCAAGTTAGGCAAGAATAAAAAGTTGGCCCCCCTGGCCCATATAAAAAGTGGCCAGTATGTAAGGTGTGACCAACTGCATGCTACCTTGTAGCACCTGAGACCTCAGTTGGATTTGTTAATCCCATGAGCAGAAGAAATTAGGTTACTTTCTTACAGGCTTGTGTCTTGTACCCACCACTTCTTCCCTTTCCAATCATCTGAGTTTCCACGGTCTTCCTCACATACCCAGTCCTCACACATCTCTGCCCCCCAAGATTAGGGCCTCTCTAAACCTCCACCCCCATACACACAGTGCTTTCTGCTGATGTAATCTTCTTCACCCACCCTGTCACCAGCAGCTGGTCAGAAACTGGATGTGCCTTGGGGAGGGCAGAGCCACAGAGGTGATGAAGGTCTGGCTGGGGCTTTCCAGGGACTGAGATGGTCATGTTCTGCCCATCTCTCTCTTGGTGGCAGTTCTAACCAGCTCTACCAACCATTAAGAACTGAACTCACAATGAGAACTTCTCTGAGGTCCTCAACAGCTGACAGGATTCAATGCTGTTGAGAAGACATGGGGCTGACAGGCAGATTCACACACGAACCATGTCATTTCATAGAATCATGGAATACCGGGTTGAAAGTGATCTCAAGGATCATCTGGTCCAACCATTCTTGGCAAAAGCACGGTCTAGACAAGATGGCCCAGCACCCTGTCCAGCTGAACCTTAAAAGTGTCCAGTGATGGGGAATCCACCACTTCTCTGGGGAGGTTATTTCAATGGCTGATTGTTCTCATTGTGAATAATTTTCATCTTGTGTCTGATCGGAATCTCCTCAGGGGTAACTTGTACCTATCACCCCTTGTCTTTTCCATGTGACTCCTTGTAAAAAGGGAGTCTCCGTCTTCTTTGCAGCCACCCTGTAAATACTGGAACGTGGTGATAAGGTCTCCCCTAAGACTTCTTTTCTCAAAGCTGAACAAACCCAATTCTCTCAGCCTTTCCTCATGTGACAGGCTTCCTAGTCCTTTGGTCATCTTGGTGGCCCTTTTCTGGACCGTCTCCAGCCTGGCCACATCTTTTTTGTATAGTGGGGACCAAAACTAAGCTTTTTCCTTGGTATAAGTAGTGCTAATCCTCCCGCAGCCTCTTCTTGGATCAATCCTCCCCTTTTCCCCCTTCTTTGCAGGACAACGAATGGTGCATATCTCAGCACGTCAGATTTTTTATTGGGTGGAAAGGAAGCTTTCCCCTCCAACCCACCCCAACATCCCGGCAGTGCTGCTGAGCCCTCCGGCTGGGCTGCGTGTAACCCTGGCCCTGGGCTAATGCCCCCCTTCGCTAATTAAACTGGGTAGTGAAAGTCAGCCCCTAGCCCCAAGGGAGGGGGATCGAGCAGGGAAAGAAGACCTGCAGGTGAAAAGCAGGGTTGGCACCGTGGTCGTCGCACCTCTGCTCGCCTGCCGCCTTCGCCCTGCCCGTGGGCTGAGTGTGCCACATCAGCTGTATCCTTCGCTTTTACCCTGGCTTTCTAACAGGAAAACGCTCGAGAATTGTGTGGTCTGGGTGTGCCTCTGCCCGCCTGTCAGGCCCTTGAGAAGGGAGTGTGCATCGCATGGGGTGACACTGCTTCTTGCAGGCATTGTCCCATGTGCCGCAGGCTGGCCCGGGCCGCTGTCTCCCTTCCCTGGGTGGCAGTGCCCCTACCACGGCTGTAAATAAACCAGCATGTGGGCCAAATGAGACCTTGCAGGATTTTTGCCACTGGCTGCCCGGCAGGAGCAATCACTCCAAGCAGTGCTCGCAGGAGAGGGTCCTGGTTGCCCCTGGTCCGGCACTGCTGTGAGCATTGCCCAAATCATTTAGCCTATGCTGTCCCCAAGGCCAGGTGAGTCAGGGTGGCAAAGGAGGAGTCTGTCCCAGCTCTCCCTGGAGCAGTGATGGCCAGCCAGCCCTGCACTGACAGCCCCTGTCCAACTGCGGGTCTGCAGCTGTGTCTTGTTAACAGCAAAGAAAATATGTGTCTGTGAGAACTATCTAGTTTCAGTCCCAGCCTTGGATGAGGGACCAACAACACACAACCGGCCCACTGTGATGCTCTGAAGTGTTAGAAAGAGGCTCCGTTTCTTTCACTGGCAGAAGATGCGGCAGTGGGGTGGGGAGCAGAGCTTTGTGGGGTTGTTTGCGGGCACCTGAGCCATTTTGGTGAAGTCTGAAATGCCCCAGCAATCCCGGCAGAAGTCTTTACCTTTTTACCCCAGGGAGACTGAGCTGCAGATCCTGTTTTGCCCTGGCTGAGTAAGTGAAAGAGGCAGGTTCACACGCTTGAATGATGCCATCGCTGATTAGAAAACCCACAAGAGACAGAACAGGCACCTTGCTTGAGAATAACTGCTGTGACAGCTCTTCCCAGGGGATGTCCTAAGCTTGGGGTTGGGAGCTGGCAAAGCTACACTTGCTTCTCTGCTCAGGCAGTTTGAGCTGGGCCTTTCACCTCTCCCCTGTAGCCAAGAGCTACAAGCAATGCTGACAACATCTGGTAGCTCCAAAGGATCTTCTGTAGGTTACACGGATCTTCTGCAGAAGCTAAGAGGGTGTGGTGTCTGCCTTCCCTATGATCCAGGTCTCCAATCTCTTACCTTGGACCACTGTTGCTTCCAGTTCAATGCTGTGAGTTGAAATAAGTGGGTAAGACAAGCAAGGTAGCAGCTGCAAACACATGCCAAGGTTGCAGGTCCATAACCCAGCTCCACCCATACAGGCCTGGGGCACACAAGCAAGAGTGATGTTCTGCACTGAAAGCCTGAAAGGGATTTGTCATCCCACAGTGGAATTCCCACTTCTCATGCAAGTGGTGCAAGTTAAGCAAAGGACAATTGGAAAAGTTCTTTGCTTTTAGGAAAATGAATGACCTAAATGCAAGTTTGAATAGGAAACAAAGACCTACACACACTTTGGCCACAAGCAAAAATCACCAATACTTCAGCTACTGTTTGTATTTGCACAAAGCAAATTTTCTCCTTCAAACAACACTTCAGTTTAAAAAAAATCTGCTCTACAGTTTCCAAAAAACCCTTCCTTAGAGAAATTCCAGATGTCCAGGTTGGAAGGGACCCTAGATGATCTTTAAGGTCCCTTCCAACCTAAACCATTATATGATTCTGTGTCAGGTCAGGCTTATCATAGTCCTTCTCCTGAAGGGTCAGATTTAGGGAGCCTTCCTAGAACTGACCTGATATTCAGAGGTACAGATCAAACAAGGTCTCAGGCTAGAAGCTACACTTAGTCAATGCTTCTGGGCAACTTCAGTACAGGTCTATTTAAAGAGCCTAAATATAGATTTTAAGAACCTTAGAAACTCATGCTTTTGATATTCTGCTCCAATGACTGTGGCAAAGCTGCCTTTATTAGACATGATGCTTAAGAGGGCAAAGAGAGGCTGTCAGCTACATCCTACAGTGACTGAACACAGAAAGTATCTGAGTTACTTGCAGTGCAGACACACAGGAGAGAGAAACTATCTAAAACTACAGTGCTTAGCAGCTGACTCTTCTTCAGCTTGTAGCTCATGGGCTGAGTCCAGCATTTTCACTCGGGAAACAACTGACACCGCGATGATTACTTTTATTTGAACTCCAGGAGTTCCAGAAAACTGCACTTCACCTGTGGCCGTGGCACCTTTCATCCATTCCCGTGCTGCTTTCCTGCATCAACTCAGAAGCAGAAGCTGAAGATAGGGACCACAAGCCTACATTACAAATGGCTGAGTTAACTCGGCCAGGAAGCCAACACAGGAAAGACCAAGCTGCTCTCTGAGGCTGTCCTACTTTTTGTGAGATGATTTTCCCCAACAGCAGTGAAACAAGCAGTTGGCCCAGCAAAAATTCTTGTTGATTTTGCTGCTCTATCCAGAGCTTTATCCAACATTGATTGTGTCATGTCTTGTCCATAATAACCTTCCTATTTGCTAGTAAGTAACCGAGTGTCCATTTGCAAGCAGCAGCGACTGCCCAACAGAGAAATCCTGTAACCTGGAGATGTAGGCTCCTAGGGTGATGCTGAGCTGCAAAGTTCCTGGAAAACATCTACGATACTAAGACAAACAATGTTTAGGGGATATTTGGAGCACTTGCTGCAGATAATAGAGCATCCCAGTGTACCCAGTACAAAGCCCAGTAGATAGTAAAACAAAGAACTTTCAGTGGGAACCAAGGAAGACAAAGGAAGAGAGCAGACTGAATAGGTTCTTTTGGGCTTCTCCTTTTGAGCACGTTTTGAGAAGATTGACACAGTTAATCTTCAGATCCCAAGGAAAATGAATTGGTGCACAGTTTCCCCGAAAAGATACTGGAATGCCTGTAGAGGGTGACTGCAGCTACCCTCTTGAGGTGTTTTTTCTGCACTGGTGAGATGCTCTGAACTCTGTTACTCTCAGCATGAGGAGCTAGCGGGGGTAGGGTCTAGCTGAGGGGCAGATGGGATGCGTTCCTCTCCCAGTGCAAAGGCTTAGGCAAAGGCATCATGCAAAGTGGCAGGGTCAGACCCTGTCATCTTTCCCAACCATCATGTTCAGAGCCAGGCTCTGAAGATACGGGAAAGGAGGTCAAAACCAGCTTCCTGATGTGGGGTGAAGAAATCCCTGGACCCAGCCACTAGCAGCCCTGGCGAGTCCAACAGCCTCATTCCAGAAGGCCCCAGACCCAGCAGGACGTGAAGCAGTTATCAGCAGATCCCAGCAAGGCCCTGAAAGGGACAGGACATGTCCCAGACATGCACTGGACAGGGGGTTCCTCTTTCCTGGAGGAGAGCAGCTCCATCCCCTTCTCTTAGGGCTGAGGACAGACTTTTATTCCCAGCTTTCAGTAGGAAGCCAGAGCATCATGCAGGGCCCAATGTCACCTGCTAGGACATCCTCTGTGACTGCACACCATCACAAGTTCTCCTGTCAGAGCAGAGTCAGCATGTGGTTTGGCAAGGGATGAAGACATGGACTCTGTCTATGCAAGTAAAATGAACAGTGTTAGAGCCTACACATGTTTTTGGAGTGAGTGGTGACAGCTTGCAGTTTTATTCTTGGTGTCCCTTTACTCTAGGGACACCAAAATGATATGCAGGATATGACTTAACTAGGACTTGCCTGGATCCTCTCTGTCTCACACATTAACTAGAAAGATACACCCTGCAATTTTATTCAGTTTTATGGATCCCTTGTCTTTCATTTTATAACCCTATGGCATTTATGAACTTGCCAACTCGGGTGGGGGAGTCCTTTGACCCAAGGTGAAGTCCCCTAATCCAGAAGGTAATCGGATCTGTAACTATCTTTCACCTGCGGTGAGGTCCAGCCAGATAGTCAGCCATGTTGCAGGAAAAGCTGATACAAGTGTTTGTTTTGATTTTATTCCAAATGCAGAGAATAAGAGAGACTGAGTATTAACTTCTTGATAATGTATTAATTAAATACACCATGATTTGGATGGTTTGTCTGTCCTTACAGGACTGGTGTGAGCACCAGGATGAATTCAAGTGTAAAAACAGGCAGAAATCAGCTCCCAGCATGACAGTTCATTTTCCCTTGGCTGCCATCCCTTGTGACACGTATGTGATAAATACAAGGGTAGCTTCACCCTCTGCAATTATTTACTGTTTACATTCTGAACTCTTTCTGATATGCAGACAACAATAAACTGCTTTCAGAGGTAACCTGCAACACAAACTTTCAAGGGTGGAAACTGTTAGAGCCCTTGAAAGCAGAGACCTTGGGACATCCTAGATCTGTTAGTTTCTGCCATCTGCAATAAGGTGTTAACACCTTATCCAGCACCCACCAGTATCCCAGACCCAGTCTTCATCTTCCTACACTCTCACCCATTTCCCTGACTTGTGATTTCCAAAGGGATATGAATTTAATGGTAACAATTGCTACAGATCCAATCCTATGGTAACTTGATCTGCTCTGATTTCATCCACTGCCTGTTGAAATCAAGGGAGCTTTATAGATGTTTAAAAGAACTTTCGATTATGCCCAGAGAATAGATTTGCACTTGAATATTTGAAAACCTTATGTGGTGAGGTCTCGTAGAAAGACAACTAACTTTAATATGAAATTATTTCCCTGCTAAATAATTGGCGAAAAATGTATAGTAGTAGTTTACTATGAATTCTATGTAATAGCTACTCAGCTTTTATAAACCATCACAACTCCATGGCAAATAAGCGTTGATGTACTGAGTTACATACCTATGGACATCTACCCTTTAGATTTCTTGAGTAATTTCTATAGGAACATTTCTAGAATCTTAATATATGAGCTTCTATGTGTCTTTTTCCAGTGTTTTGAGAGGTTCTACCTGTTATTCAATCTAAGTTTGAACTGTGGTTGAGATTAAATGTATGGACTTCCAGCACTACCGCTTGCTATTGGATGAAGAAATGAAACATTCAAAGAATACACAAGACAGGCAGGGTATGAACTTACATTAAGCAGCAGTTCTATGGATTGTTCTTTAACTGCCAAGTCCTACAGAGTAAACAGATTGCTGCCGAGATGTTGATAGAGCATTTCATTCATATGCTGACTGGTCTTCCACAAACTGTATTCATCATTTTTCACTGAAAACTGATGTCTTATGAAATACGGAAAAATACCAGGCTGAGATTTATCCCCCTGCAGTTCTTTATCTTCTAGCCATCATGGAAATGAGGACAATGGTTAAGACGAGGGCTCCAGCAATTCCACCAACTGTCATTCCCAGGATGTTCCCATGGACCTGCCTTGACTGACACCTCTCACCCGTAAAGAAGAAGGCTTGTCCTGATGGGCACCTGGAAAAATAAAGTACAGATTCACATGGATCAGGAGTTTTGTCCTGCCCTATAGGCCCACCTCAAGGTCCTCACACTCACAGTCTTGGATGGGCAGTTCCCATTAGTGGGGTTCACATCACAATATCCCCACCTTATTTGGAGGCTATTTACATCCCCTGGAAGCACCACAGAATGTTGTTTCTTTGTGTCCCCTACTGCTGCTAGTAGAAACCAGTCATTGCAATGAAGCGTTTGGTTCCTCCTGTTCCTTGAAGACCTAGTAGCTCAGACCTCTGAGGTCTGTAGCTCTGAATACTTATCTGCATCGTTTGGCTCAGAAAAAAAGTCAAGGCAAGCAGGGAAGAGGTCTGTGATACCTGCAGCTTGCTCTCCCTTTCACATTCACACAGACTCCATCATTCTGGCAAGGGTTTGGGTCACACGGGTCTTGAAGATAAGGCAACCAGTCTTGAACGGGCTCCATATCCCGGGCTGCTCTCTTCTGCCTTTCAAGAATGAGGCCTTCCATGAAAGCAGGTTGTTCAGGTTCAACAGGGACTTCAGTGTTATTGAGGTGACTTATATCTTTTTAAAAATAAGAGAGAGGAGAAAGACATCAGGTAACAGTGGGTGATGCTATATGTAGTATTCTGCACACCAGGGGCTGACCGGGTGCTTTGTGGACTGCAGGGTGCCCCTTGTCCATTTGCCCTTTACAGAGCTTTTGCTGTACCACAGCGAGTTCTGCATATTTGAAGCACAAGATAGAAAATAATACTGAAATTATGGTAACTAGTTAGGTAAATCTGTGGTATTCTGTACTTTGAAAAACTATGCCAAGTGTGGCTGTTCTGTTTGAAAATAAACACAACGGGGGTGGCCTTTTAGTATGTTCAATGCTTAGAAATGGATGTAGCTACTGGTGAGGGTGCTTAGAGGTGTCTCTGAAGTTAACCTTCGGTAAACTGTTGCCATTTAGATTCCTCTGAACTCACAATCACTTTAGCCAACATCACTCACCTGAAACTAAGACAGAGAAATGGTTTTAAAAGTTGATCCCCATTAGAAGACAAGATGACTCAGAGACAGGAGGCGATAGTTACTTGAATTCATATAAAGAGATATGAAGGACCACCCATTTCTTTTTGTAAGGAGAGTCAGGAAGAGCGTCTTTACCATTAAATTCTGCAAAAATAATCAGATCATCATTTTTCAGGAAGCTTCTCCGTCTCATCTGGCTGTGGGATATGAAGTTAGTCCAACCCCAGTCTACAGTTCTATAGCAATTGCACGAAGCATCAAATTTTCCAGCAACTGATGGTTTCTCCCATATTAAGGATCCGTTAGCACCTGCAAAGAGAATATGAGTGACAAATAACAACCCCAAAGTTCTGCAGCTGGAAGTATGACATGACTTTTTTGTGCATTACAGTGTTAAATGGGATTTATGCTGTAAAATCAAGTTCACAGCTGATATGCCCAAACAATTCACATAGGACTGACAAATTATGGGTGCCAGCAGATCCTTGGATACGGTCTGCATGAGGACTCTTAGTCTATGTGAGGGCATTGAAAATCCTCTACCACTGAGGATGAATCAAATGCAAGTTAACTCCATGTTGTCACCAGCTAAGTGCTCCCTCCTGCATAAGGACACTTCCCCATCAGTTTTAAGTACCTATGGTTTAGAGTCTAGCAGATTTTGTTCATTGCTATGGTTCTGTTAAACCTATTCATACCTAAAGTTTAAAACCTCCTACTGAAAAAGCATGTACTAAATTTCCACTGGAAAAAGTGAAGAGGGATGGAGATTCACCTCTAGTATGTTATTCTGTACCAAACTCAATATTGTCCTGTTGTCCTTATTTCTTTGAATTAACACATCCGTGAGGAATCTTAGGGGTGGATGCGGAACTATGGTGCCACATGCTATATAAACCTGGAGTTAAAAGGTAGCCCCTGTCTGAAAGAGTTGATAATCTGCAGTCTACACACAGCTGAGCAAGACAGGCTTCATATGCTGCAGCCTGATCTCACAGGTGGTTTCAGGTATTTTTTTCTTAAATACAGCTACCATGTGAACCCTGTGCATTCAGACCATGTACGTTCAAGTTAACAAAGCCTCCAAAATGCAGTTTTATCTTAAGTTATTGTTGGTTTAGTAATGGAATACAGCACCCTGCTGGCATTACACCATCCTATCGTGATATGTCACCTATCATAATGGGCAAACCACAGGTAGAAGAGGAATTGCCAGCTCTTAGGACAACTCTGTATTTAGAGTCAAACTCAGGGATTATGCCAGGGATTGTTCATAATGATACCAACCTTCTACGCATGACTTTTCACACTTGATGATCTTTCACAGGAACTCTGAGTCATACACAGGAAAGTCATAGACATGAAAGCATTCCAAATTGGGAAATGCAACCAAAGTTGCCCAAGTCTGAGTCCTACACTCAGTCCTCTGACTCGAATTCCCTGGCTTTCCTTTTCATCATTCCTCCAGGCATTCACCGCTTACCTGAGCTAACATGGTCTTTCCTTGTGGTGAAGCTTTTGCTCGAGGACATCCTCTTCAAGACATCAGGGTCCTGGTCCAGCACTGTGAGTATAGCTTGGCGGTTCAACGCTGGCCACTCCAGAACACCATCGTTCTCTCCACTGCACAAGTGAAAGCTAATGCGAGTGTAGCCACTGACTCTGGAGTGGGGATACAAACTTATGCCAAAACCATAACCCTCAGGACTATAAAACCGAGGGCTTTGAATAACATCATTTGGTGTGTTTTCGAGGATTTGGCTGAAATTCCGAATGACCCACACAGCTGTGGGACAGGGGGTCTCGGTCAGTGTGACATCATCGATAGCAATCCCACCAGATGAAGAGCTGGGGTTGCCCTTTAGTCCTTGGAAGAGGTAACGAAACTTCTTCTGAGCATTGAGGGTTACATGGCCAATTTTCCAGTTATAGTCATTATCCGCTTCGGTAAAAAGAAAGCAAAGCATTGCCATCAGCATGATTAGTGATACTATGAAACATCTTATTCCTAGACATCCATTCCAGCTGCGTTTTGAGACAACTGAACCTCTCAGAGAGTCCTGAAGGCTAGACATCTTAAGCTGATATTGTGATTATAATATACTCACATTTCCTTATCATTCCAAATGCTTTGGACAGTTTGTATTAGGAACTCTTCACACATTATGAGTGTTCCCTTTATGCCAGAGACTGTCAGACTAAGGGCCAAGACACAACAAGTGGATGGGAGTAAATGACCCAACGTATTAGAATTCACTGTTGCTGCCGCTTTTCCAGGGACTTGTCCTTCCCTGCAAACTCCTGCAGCTTGATACAGGCCGGTTATCACAGGTCTTGGGTTTTGGCAACATAAACGCATAGTGCCACCGTGACTGAATTTGTCCTATTTAGCAAAATCACCCAAAGTGGGAGCTCAGTTCACATTTCCAAAACTACATATGTTTTCATATTTCCAACCATACAAAAATCAGGCTGAGACTCTTATTGACTGCAGATGAGCACAGGTATTTACACCTGAACAGCTGACTGTTAAATCATGTAACAACCACAACTAGTGAATTGATCTCCAGCAGAGGTTGGGGTCCCTCTCAATCACTGAGTGTAACGTAATGCTATTAGGAACATTATGACTTCTGCTGTGGAGCCCCTAAATTACCTTATTACAACCCGCAGTTTTACTGCTAAATGCCCTCATGTGATACCAAAATCCTTAGCTGGATCACAAGATATTTTAGTAGCTTCCAGAAAATCTTTAGATTTCCGAGCCAATCCACTGCATTTGTGGACTCAGCAAGACAACTTTTCCTCCGCTAATATTCTATATATAACCCATATTACCTTGAAAGGTTTGAATTTTCCTCATCTTGCGAACATTTCCAGCGCCATCATCCTCTTTAAGCCAGATGATCAGCTTGTCAGAAAGGCTTCCTGTCATCTTATAGAAGAACTGGAGACACTGCTGAGTTCTCTTTGGGTACAGGATTCGAGACTCGAGGATTGCCACCTCATCTGCCTTGCCAGAGCTGGTGCTGAAGTACATGAAATAGCCAGCACCTGTGAAGAAAATGTAGAGTGTCACTGTCTCTTTCCAGATTTCCTGGTAGCTGCAAGGTGTGAATTTATCATTAGTGTTATCAGTTGAAATGTTAAATTTGGTAGGCATAAGTGTAGTACTTAACGTGAATAGTAGAGGAAATGGTATGTGATAACTACCCAGGACAGACCAGGATAAGAACAGGACTAGTAGTTTAGCACATATATAGAACTCATTGCTAACAGCTTACGTCAATTTTGCATTAGTTGGTCTAGTTGGAAGCTGAATGCCTCAGGAATGTCAGAGATATGAGCCAGAGAATTCAGTGCTGACTGCAAGTAACTAGTAGGCACATTTTTTTTCCTTGATTTGTACTGAAGATAATCTAAAGATGAGATCTGAGAGATCTTATGCTATATTACCTTGTAAAGAGTAAGGTAATTTCTTATCAGTAATAAAGATAATAAAAAGGGGTTGGACACAGAACTAGCACTCTCCTGACTTTGAACAGGAAGGACCTGTTTTTTTACAGTTTGACCGAAGACTTTTCAAAATTCAGCTTCTCGGTTTGGGGAAAGTATTTAAGAATTCCTGCCCCTCTAGTTAATTTCCCACTAACACTTTCTGAAGTGTTCTCTATTTTAGATTTTAAATGTCTACTTTTATGCTTATATTTACAAGGGATTCACCATTTGCACATGTATCTTATTTTGGTATCACATGGGCTTATCTGTATTGCATTGCTCTAGTTATTTATTATAGTCTGTGTTTAAGTTTACAAGTGAAATTCTTTTAGCTATTGTGTGAAAGCTTTCTCTGTTGGGCCTGGTTCCTTGGACTCTTGTCCAAGCTAACATCTGGGGCATCACCAGTTAAACCTGTAGCTGCATAAACACAGTACAACCTCCTGGTGGGTGGAGCTCTTTATCGTGTTCGCTCTAACCGTATCAGGGGAATATTCTCCATTACCTATGCTTTGAACTCATACCCATAGAAACTTTGCCCCAGATACTTAATAGCTTTACACACATATATGACACTTCACCATAAGTTAAATTTACATTAAATTTAAGTATGTTAAATATAAGTATGATCATTGTTGTTCCAAGAGGGAAACAGGGCTGCGAGCCTTATTCAGGTGTCTAACTTCATTACTGAGCTTATTGTGGTATTAAAACCCCGGATGATCTAGGCTCTACATCCTTTTTGATAAGAAAGACAAATAATGGCAACATTAAGCATCTGTGGCAGCTAGGATATGCCTTAGCAGACTTCAGCATGGGGATATAGGGATCAAATCCAGAGCCAGGCTGCCAGCTCCTCTCTAAGCTTTAGGCTGTACTTTCCCTCTTCCAGTTTAGCCAGTAATAAGTCAAAAAACAAAGAAGTCAGATTGTTTGGGCAAAATACAATCCATCTGTGTTAGAAACCTAAAATTAACCCCCACTTGAGGTGGTTGCAGAAGCAGTTCTCCAAAAATGTCCAAATTCCTAATGGAGTCAATGACCCTTTGAAGGTCTCCAAAAGCAGAGGCACTCCCTTCTCATGCAATTCATCTAGGCACTCAGGAGATCCTCCAAGGCACCTAACCTTCTCAGAGAGCGTCAATACTTATGTTGCATCAAGTCAGTAAATGCCAAAGCATAATTGCAAGTTAAGTGCTTACTTCAGAGAGATTGGATTTTACCCAATAATCTCAAACTCAGCTGAATTCTTTTTCGGTTACAATTATATGACATGGAGGAAAAAAAAAAAAGGGAGAGGAAGAATGAAAAAAGTCAGATGAGGGTTAGAAGCACATACTTATAAAAGCTGTCAGATGGTTTTATTGAGTTATATTGAATTCTTGACCCGATTGACAAGTTCCAGCATTACAAGAGGTTGAGGATCTGTTCTTTCTAGTGGGTGGGTCACATAAGGGGAATAGTCTACTCTGCAGCAAGTCAATTTTTTCCTTTGTCAAAGAGTGACAAAGCACAACTGAATGTGCTGTAGGCAACTTTTTTTTTTTTTTAAGTCTGTAGTAGCTTTTTCTGTCTAAATAATGACAAATCAGGCCCTTGCTCTTCAGAACTGCCTGTTGGGATTCAATCCTTATTCTGACCTGCAAGCTAGCACACTGTGACTGGGGCTGACTCCACCCGTTTTGAGATTTTTCTTCCTCTGAAAAATGGCACAATTACCATGTGAAAAAGAAAATTGTCCCTAAACTCCTATCATAAAATACTTTGCAACTTTCTTCTACCTCCAGAACCAGGACTGCTCAAGCTTGACTTATCATTTGCTTTGCAAACCCAACATTTATGAGTGGCTAGGAGTGATGTTTCATTCTTATCGTGGGGTAACATAACTCTTACTCAGACTTTGGAAGCTGCAGTAAATCCTTTTCCAGGTTATATTTCAAAAGCCTCTAGTTAAGATTGTTCTTTGTCCCCTTTTATCTTGCTCGTGTGGAGAACATTCCACTGTGTTGAAAAAGCTTAACGAGAGCACAAGTGCAACCATAAACTCACACCCACAGGGCCAAGACACGTGAAAAGAAAAAGGGCTTTTTGCTTAACCAAAACCATTGCAACTTGGATGTTTGCTCGGTAGTGTCTTAAATATGGTCATTTAATCCTGTGTTTTCAAAGTAGCCCGTTCTGGGTTCTCTCAAGGGTTGACTGCAATGGCAAGTTCAGAGAAGTTGTTAAAGACACTGTATTTTAAGCACACAGACCAGTAGGGACATGCACAAGGGACCATTACCCCAGCTAACCCCATTTCCATAGGAAAGTGTTCTGTTACTTCATTTTACCTCTACAGCGCCCAGAAAGTGTGTGGTCTTCCTGCCCTGTAGCACTGCCCTGTTGATGGACCCAGTCTAGATCATCTCTGGTGCCCTGAATCATGCCGCAGATATTTTCAAACTCAAAAGAACACTGGTCCAAAAAGGTGTGAGTTGAAGCTGAAAAAAAAAAAAAGCACACATGTTTACCTCCATAATAGTATTTCATTAAAACTTCTCTCTAATTTTGGGCGCTTTTGTTTACACTAGTACAGACATCATGTAGAGCAGACAACCCACAGCAGATGTGAGCCCAAAGACTCAAAAGGGGAAATATTTGATTCCTGGAGGGATTCCCTGCATAAAGATAGCAACATTTGACCACTTTTCATAAGGTTAACAAACTGTCACATGGTAGCTAAAACACAGCGACTGATGGTGGCTGCTTTTGTGCCTGCTTGTAAGCCTTGGAGAGACAGGTCACTTTATGAACAGTGACAGTGGTGCATTTAACCATTCCTTGGCTGGAGGTTATTGTTCTTCATGGCTCACTTGTCTGCTTGATGAGCGTGAGCACTGCTCTTCTGCTTCAAGCAAAGTCCACCCAACTACCTCAGGCTGGTTCAGCTGAGTTTGCCTGCAAGTTGATGCTTCTGTTGACAGATCCATGGGCGCAATAACTCCTTGCTAACAATCACACATGGTGATAACATCTTGTGGTGAGCCAGCTTAGCAACCACCTAGACAGTGTTGGACTCTAGACTTAGCCAATCTCAAGTGCAAAACAATCTAATTAAGACCAAAAGAGGAAATAGTCCAGTTGCATTCACCTCACAAAAGCACGATGAAGCTGTCCATACACCAGCAGAACACAACCACATGTCTGAACCCCCGGGAGCAACGTGGAGGAAAAGATGTGAATGGATGGAATTTCATTGACTAACTGAACTTTTACACAGGTAATGACAATTGGCAGAGCCAAAGAGAGGGATGAGGAAGGAATAAACAGTTTGGGTCTCTACACCACAGGTCCTCTCATACTTCCTCAAGAGCACCTGAGGAGAGTTTTTGTGGCTTTAGAGACATAAGCCAGGCTTAAGTATTAACAAAGAAACAGTTTGCCATGGTTAAATTATGACTTACTGCAGTTATACATGCGATTGAGCCTTTCCAAGTCAATGGCACTGAGGTCTAGACGTTGCCCAATTATGTTATCAAATTCTGGTATCTTCGCTGTGATTGTGGGTATACTTTCATTTTTGTTAAATGAAAATGGTTCATAGTGCATCAACGATTCGTAGTCATAGGGGGTGTTCAGATCAGTGATGAAGCTGTCATCATACTTCAGGAAATTGTGCTCTTTGTCTGGTAAAAGAACAGAAAAGTGCTTGATTTTCAGAGAAACTGGAAAGGAAATGGCTTTAGCACAGCCACTTGGAAACAGTTTTCTGAGGCAGAATTGATATACCTGAAAGCAATTACTTTGCAGTAAAATATGGAAATTTAGCAAGATGTTTTTATGAAGTCATTTGGGCAACAAAGCAGTGTCTTTAGATTGCAGTTTTGCACCCTCTTATGTGACTTCAGTAAGTTCAAAATCAAATATCAATGGGCTGTAAAGAATAGGATATACAATCATAGGATGGTTTGGGTTGGAAGGGACCTTAAAGACCATCTAGTTCTACCCCACTGCCATGGGCAGGGACACCTTCCACTAGATCAGGTTGCTCAAAGCCCCATCCAGCCTGGCTTTGAACACCTCCAGGGATGGGGCAGACACAGCTTCTCTGGGCAACCTGGGCTAGTGCCTCACCACCCTCACAGTAAAGAATTTCTTCCTGATATCTAATCCAAATGTCCTCTCTTCCAGTTTGAAGCCATTACCCCTCATTCTATCAGGTCAGATTAAATGGTCTAACAGTAAGGATCCTGAAGGACTGAACTTACGGATTAATGTACTTGGTTACAGAGCCTGTGAATATTGATGCAAACAGAACACAGGCATGCGTAATGATGCTAGCTTTTAAGATCATTACCAGGTAAAGGGTATGTTTTTAAAAGAAATAAACCATACAGCAAGGTGGCAATTTCCTTGGGCTGTCTTGTGTGTTTTTTTCTGAAGTCTAATAGGCTTATTAGCTTTTCTGTCAATAGCAACGTGAATTAGGGATCTCTTCTCTTACTAGCCAGCTACCTGCATTGCAGTTTATGAAAATGCATTATGGCAAAAACTGCTACCGCGCTATTAAATTGGGGTTGCAGATCATTAATGTGGGAAGAGATGCACACAGGCACACACACACAGAGCACAATCTTATCAGCCTTATTTCCCTTTAGAGGAGCAGACATCTTTGAAATGGCTTCAGCAGAAGTTTTCTGCTTAATGAATTTGCCTAAGTGGAAAATGAGATTTTATAGTATGGATAGAAACCTACAGAATATAGGAATTGACTGTCATGATATCAGGCCAGCCCCAGGACTCCATTCAGAATAGTGTCACACTAAAGTCCATTATCTGTCATTTTTTTGGTGTTCCCAATTTTTGGCTACTGAATACACCACAGGTAAGTTGAGAGGATTCAATGATATATTTTTTTTTGGAGGGGGGGGAAAGAATGCGTGGAAAACTGGCACTGCTTTGCCGAGCTTTTCTGTACCTCTGCACATCACAGAGCTCACAACAGTGCATTTTAAATACGTTGTAAGACTTCTTGCTTTGGAGGTGGCTAGTTACAGTGCACAGCAAAAAGGGGCCCAAAAGTCAGAGTCTAGATACTGACATCATCATCCCTTCATCATCATGATTCAAGATAAGACCAAGTTAGTAATAAGCTGGATTGTTTTTAGCGCTGTTCCTGGTCTTTGACTGGAGAAGTTGTATCAAAATCCTGCTACATCTACAGATTGATTTACAGTGGTCTCAGGTGTGGCACAGCATTTCAAAAATCATATCTTTAAGAAGGTCTTAAAGTCCAGGAGGGAAAATAAGATACTGATGAATCCGCACTTTTACAAAATCTGACTTGAAGGTCAAAACCTACCTTTAATAATTTCGTCCCACCAGATTGTCACATAGTCATCCCGGTCCATCCTTGACTGCTCATGGTAAAACCCTAAAGCATGCAGGATCTCATGTTCCACAATTGCTCTGTAGTCACACCCTACCCCAATAGAGAGGTTCTGTCCAGTCTGCAGGTCCCCCACCATGGACCAACACCTGAGAAAGAGAGACATCTTACTGTCTATTGAGTTTTCTTCTCTGTATTTAAGCTCTCAGTCTGCTTGCTGGATTTAAAGTAATATCAAAAAAGATTTAAATATAAAAGTAGTAACATAATCATTATTTAGATGCTCTCCAGATGCCTCAATACTCTACAGATACTCTACTTTGAAAGCAGACTAAGCCTCAAAAACATACTCACTATCACTTGCATAGGGACAGCATTTTACCCTCTAGACAAGCTCACCCCTGATTTTTGAGATCCACAGAAGTTTAGTCCTGTATCAGCTGTCGTTTTTGCCAAGAAACACAGTACATACAACACAATACATGCAACATAATACATACATAGAAACAGTAGACTCATCAAGACAGACTGAGCTTTTTTTTTTTGCAATCACTTGGGCTAAAGAAGAGATCTAGGAGGATTTACAATAGCGGCATTTGGTCCTTTTTAACAGCAACTGTGCAACGCATTGGCCATGGGCGTGAAATTACATTTTTCTGTGAGGGCCCAGCAGCCCCTCGCCCGTGACTCAGCAGAAGCTAATCGTGACTGAGGAGGAGAGGAGCTCCTCAGCTAATTCACTGGGAACTTCTTAGGGTAGCCCAAGGGTGATGTGAGAGGCAACTGCACTGGACTGCAGCTTTGTTTGCACATCACAAAGCAGTGTCAGGCACAGCTTGTTGAAGGAGCTCTGAACACACTAATGTGAGTACCGAAAACAGAGAGCTTGAGCCTACGGGTCTCTTGAATAGCTGCTACCAGGGAGTGTCCAGTACCAGGCCCTTCAGCACCAACTTGTCAAAAATCATGGTACTTGCAGTCTTGTAGGAGAAGGTAAGAGAAGTGACATATTACCCTAGGAAGAGCTGAGGGCAGAAACATCAGTGCCTATAGGCCTTTATGAAGTTCTGGAAGAACAAAATATGTTCACAGCTGATATAGTGAGAAGATTTTTGTGCTTTTCTAGATGTTTTTTCAAAACAAGTTTAGAAATAGGAAATAAAATAAATCTTTACAGTTCCTGAAAACCTGAATCTCTGAGTATCTTTCAGATTATGAGACAATTTTTCACTAAAGAAGAGCCACATTAAAACAATAGCAATATTACAATAAACTGGCTTTCCACAGCCTTTTTTTTTTTTTTTTGACCTGTATTCCAAAGATTTCAGAGCCTAACTTCTGGCATTTCACAACCTTGGTAAGTTAAAAGGATGTACATGGAGGTTGTTTCACCCACCACTGAAATGGAAAACAACCCTAGGTCGGAAAGTGGAAGCAGTTGATCAAAATCCAAAGATGCTGGGGTTCACCTCATCGAAGAGTAACCACCCAAACATCAGATGCCCATTCCACGTTCATCATCTAAATACCTTCTGCAGTCAGCAGAGGGAGGCAGCTGCTTGCAAGCTTTTTGCCTAAGAAAGGAAGATGCACTGCTTTCTCAGTGGCTTCTTTTTCTCTGCTGACAACAAACTTAAACTAAACTTTTAGGCTCCTGCAGTCAAATGGAATGAATTCCCAGCTGATTGGGGGTTGAACTAGATGATCTCCAGAGGTCCCTTCCAACCCTGACTCTTCTGTGATTCTACACAGCAAAACTGAACATAAATTGATATAAACCTTACCCGCTTTCTTTTCTAAAGAATATGTAGGTTCTCTCTCCTTCATATGGCTTAAAATCAATGCAAGACTTAAGACGGAACATTTCAAATGCCTGCAGAATTACTCCTTTGGCATTCAGATCTGGAAAACATGAATCAGGAAAACACCTTTAACACATTGCAGATGATTCACTCCAGAGAGGTAAGGTACACGCACAGATACACTCATCGGACCAAAAGAAAAACGATTGAAAAGAAAAATGATTGAAAAGAAAAATGACTCAATTTGATGAAATTGTGTTTTGTTGTGATAGGTGTAGAAGAAAAAAATGTGGTTTTGATATAAAGGAGCTGCCAAATTATTAGTAAATTTTAATGAGAGAACCAGTTTTGAAAAAGGCAAATTTTTTATCACAGTGACTCCAGTGCAAATAAGGTTGGGAGCTAAAATCTGTGTAAAGTATTTGCATTACCTAGGTCATCACCCAGAATATAGGGAATGGGGAACTTCCATCTGTAGGTCTCATTTCTTAGGGCATTTCGCTGATTTTTCTGAAAAGGGAATTAAGAGCTGGTGACGCATCTGCTGTGGTGAGATGGGCTGATTTGTACCAAAAATACAATTAGGTCAAGTGGTAGATATGAAGTTTTTAATTACTTACAGGGAGCAAGATATCACCCTGAAAAAGGTCCAGTCCAGCAGCTGAAAAGTAATTTAATGGAAGATAATGTAAATGAAATATCAAGTATCAAACGTATTTCACCTCATAAACCATATTGAGCCTACTTATATGAGGTCAGTGTTCTTGGACATTTACAGAAAATAAAGAAGCACCAGCCTCTTTACACTGAAATATAAGGACAGGCCTAAAAGTAACAGTATTTTCTAGTCAATATTTACTACTCAGCAATGTCTGCGTTTTTGGTGGCAGAAATCTGGTGGCCACCGTTATCCATGTCTAGTTTGATAACACAGCCACACAGTGAGATGGTGCTCTAGAGAATATAGTAATATTGAGTAAAACACAGTGGACCATCAAAGGATATATGGAAAATTGCATTACAGGAAATAAAAAAAAAAAAAAAAAGAGGAAGGCAGTACAGTGTGTTATGTCTTTTCCATTTGATTTCCTTACCCCACATAGAAAGAAGCTCAATAAACATCTAAGCTATTTTCCACTTTGTAAAACTTTATAAAAGTCATATAGAGATTTGGGGGGGAATGATGGTGGGACTCCAGAGCCTTTCCAATTGATATAGCGTATTATCACCTTAACACTGTGGGTCTGTCCAAAATTCAGAAGTGACAACATCTGCATCCCTTGTTTACATAGAGTTACAGTCCTAGGACAGATTCATGTGGCAGATAGAAGAAGGTAATTCAGAGCTCGCTTAATTATATTTCCCTCATTACCATGAACTACCTGACCATCACACACCCACATCTTTTTTACAATACTGAAAACTCAGCATTTTGCTCACAATTTTTCAGGCCTTATGAGAATTGAGGCATGAACTCACCTAAGTTTATGTCTGGAATGTCCTTGATTATCTCACCAGCATCAGCATCTGCTGCAAGAGAGAGACAAAACATTATGTGTTCAGGTGTGGTGGCGCCCAGCAAGCAGAGGAAAATGCTTCACAGCTCAAAACAGCTCACAGAGCACTTACCAGCTTCACCAGAGAGGTGCCCAACCTGAAAGAGAATAAAATACAACCAATATAAGGTATGAGACATCTCTGGACTGAAAGGAGCTTGTAGAAATTAGGTTTCTACTTACAGAGACTGGGGTACCATAAACACAACATAATAGAAGCGCTAGGCAGAGTGGGAAGATGTTGGAGCACATTTTTGCCATGGAAAAAGAAACTGATCCCTCTCACCTCTTGCAATATATAGGGCGTACTGCTGAGCTTTCCACAGAACATCAGCCAACCAGCTTCGGACTTTCCACCTTTGTAACTTTATTATAACAGCAATATTTTCCTCCTAAATGGCACATGATGGCATTGTTGTTATCAATTACCTAAGTCCACTTTGAGGAATGTTACAGAGAGGAATGTGATAAATTCATGTCTTCAGTGCAGCTGGTGAAAGACCCACCCAGACTTTGTGTAAGAAGATCTCAATCTGGCCCAAAGTTGCTGACTCCTTCCACTGTGCTTGTTGTCTGTCAGCATTACAATCACGACTACACAGGAGGAAAGCTTAAGGAGAACTATTCTGGGTTTATAGCACTCCAGTGACATTAGAGTTTGGCCCAGTGTTGTTTTCAATTACTAATTAACATCATATTGTAAAGATTAGAGATAAAAGAAATATGAGTATGAATGCCCCAACAGTGTTTTCCCACAGCTGATCCCACCCCAGGACTGATGCCCCAGTGCACAACATGGCACTCTGCCTCCAGAGGTGGTCATGTACATCAGTAGATCCTTGGCCTTCCAGCTTGAGGCTTCTTTCTTTTCTGGTGGGTTTCAGAGATGACAAACTCTTGTCCTGCACTTTGTTGTCTTCTTTCTCTGGGGACATGGGTCAGGGATGGCATGTGGGCTAACTGAGCCAAGGCTCCCGAAAGTTCTAGGTCTCCCACAGGACCTGCATAGTACCTACTATCACCTTGCAAATGTCCCGTGTGCCCTGGAGTGTCTCAGTGCCTGAAGCTTAGGCAATTGAATCCTGATCTCTCATTTCACATCTGAAATTACAAGTGATGAAGGTAAGGATGTCCACCTCTATGTTCAGCAATTAGGTAGGAAAAGGCTTGTGCCAGACACCACCACCCACAAAGGGCTTGAGTAGGAAGAGAAGAAAAAGTGCTCTGGAGGTGCTTCACACACTGCTTTCCAGCAGTGTCAGCAGGACACGCTGGACTTTAGTGTGAAGAAGCCTTAAATGCAAGTAGGCTTTGAGTAGGAAATGTACCCGTGTACAGTGACTACCCATCCTAGAAAGGTGTCAGTCCTTCAACCTAAGCAACATATTTTCCTCCAAACAGGTCAAAGTAGGAAACTATTTGTATGAGATCACATTGCATAGATCTTTTCTTTTTTTGAGAAGAAGGGTCCCAGTGGACTGATCTTTCACCTAGTGTACATAGGTCTTCTTCAGCACTTGCTTTTATGAACTATTATTTCAAAGAATGCTGATACCTAAGCAAAACAGGACACACTACGAGTAAAAGAGACGCATACCTCAAGATACCTTGCGACAAGAGATACCAAGAGAAGCATCTCAAGGTGCCCCTGCTCATTAAGGGGGGTTGGACTAGATGACCTTTTGAGGTCCCTTCCAACCCAAGCCACTCTATGATGCTATGACACATCATGTGAAGGCTGTTTTCACAGGCGAGCAAAGGCGGTCAAAATACAGCACAAAGGCCATGAAATGAATTGCAGAGGTCTATCAGTGGATGTAAGAAAGGAACAAAAAAATGAAGCAAAATCAGAGTAGCCTGGAAAACACTTGGGTTTTAGTCCCCTTAACTTAAAAATTACCCGAGAATGTCAAAGGATAAGTCGTTCTGTAGGCATATATTTGAGTTTGTAGAGGACAATGGTTATGCAGCCACCTCATGTTATACACTAATGCAATTTAATATATTCATTTAGCATCTTGCACAATGTATGCATCCCCAAATGCATCCTGTACTCTGTTAGTGTGGCAAGGTTTTGGTAGCAGGGACGCTACCAGGGTGGCTTCTGTGAGAAGATGCCAGAAGTTTCCCCCATGGTTGGCAGAGCCTGTTTCAGCCGATTCTGAGATGGACCTGCTGCCGGCCAAAGCTGAGCCTGTCAGCGACATTAGTAACACCTCTGTGATAATATATTTAAGAAAGGGGAAAAACTGCTGTGGAACAGCAGCCGGAGAAAGGAGTGAGCATATGTGAAAGCAACAACTCTGCACACTCCCAGGTCAGTGAAGAAGGAGGGGGAGGAAGTGCTCCAGGAGCCAGAGCAGAGATTGCCCTGCAGCCCATGGTGAAGACCGTGTGAGTGAGGCTGTCCCTCTGCAGCCCATGGAGGTTAACAGTGGAGCAGACATCCACCTGCAGCCCATGGAGGACCCCACGCCGGAGCAGGTGGATGTGCCCTAAAGGAAGTTGTGAACCCATGGAGAGCCCACTCTGGAGCAGGCTCCTGGCAGGGCCTATGGCCTCATGGAGAGAAGCCCACACTGGAGCAGGTCTTCTAGGAGGACCTGTGACCCCATGGGGTCCAAGCTACACTGGAGCAATTGTTCCTGAAGGACTGCACCAGTGATAAGACCCACAGTGGGGTTATTAATTAAGAACTGCAGCCCGTGAGAAGGACGCACACTGAGAAATTCATGAAGGACTGTCTCCCATGAGTGGGACCCCACGCTGGAGCGGGGCAAGACAGTGAGGAGGAAGGAGCAGCAGAGACAATGCATAATGAACTGACCACAAACCCCACACCTTGTCCCCCTGCGCTGCTCAGGAGGAGGAGGTAGAGAAGTCAGGAGTGAAGTTAGCCTGGGAAAAAGGGATGGGGGGGGCAAAAGGTGTTTTTATGTTTGTTTTTATTTCTCATTATCCTAGTCTGTTTGAATGGCGACAAATTAATTTCCCTAAGATGAGGCTGTTTTGCCTAGGACAGTAACTGGTAAGTGATCTCCCTGTCCTGATCATGATCGACGAGCTTTTCATCGTATTTTTCTTCCCCTGTCTTGTTGACGGAGCAGGAGTGATAAACCATCTTGGTGGGCATCTGGTGGCCAGCCAAGGTCAACCCACCACAAGATCCAAACAAATTCCCATTCTGCTTTCATGAAAACTTCTCAGTAACATTGAATTAGGTCCAGATGCAGATGAAGGTGGGGAAGCATGCTAATCTTTTAGCAGTGACCTAACAAGTTGAATACTTGGGAATGAGCTTTATCAAAAGCTGGGCTTGAAGAAGTAGTAATGACCATGGGGAGAAAAGGGAAGTCCTGGAACAAGACCCTGGAAAGTCAAGCACAGGTGCTTATGGCTAAGGAAGGCTGACAGAGAGACTTCAGACACAAGAACTGGGATGTAATCATTGCCATCAGCAAAGATAAACAAAAAGAATGAAACATGGGAAGAGAAAAGGTGATAGAAAGAGAAGGACTTTGCTGCTTGGGCCAAAATAATCTTTGGAGATTCTATGGGTTTAGTCTCTTAAAACTAACAGGGAAGCCTAGTCCAAATTCTTAAAATACAGAAACCACAGAATACAGCTTCTTTAGTGAAGTAATACTTTTTATCTGTCATGGATGACTGTTTGCACTCGTAGTGAAGAGGTTGAGGGCACTTCAAGGACTGACTGGGACTTCAAATGTAATCAAAGGGGTGAGATCTGCAAGAAAACAAAAGAAAAGTAATTAATTTAATACACGGAGTATATAGTACAGTTCTATCGTGTATTTGGGGATGACTTTCAGGCTGATTCCAGGGGCGAGAAACAACGAAATAATAATTTGTCCAAATATCTCTAGTGACCGCAGCAGTACCCAGTGAAAGAGGTAGGAGGGGAAAGTGGAAGGGCAGAGAGCTGCAGGTATGCATGGGGCTCCAGTCTGTGTCTTTCTCGACCCCAGCAGGGGTTACTACTGAGCTGGAGGGAGATGGGGCGAGAGAGTAGAGGGCTCAGGTCAGAGGTGATCTGAAACAGGGCCGGGAGGTGAGGAGAGGTGGTGGAAAGGCGTGTGGAGAGGTGGGAGGCATGGAGCAGACCCTCAGTGGTTATACAGAGACAAGTCCCAACTTTCATCAGAGGGCAACGTAACACTGCCCCTGAGTATTTAAGCACCCTGGTATAAAAATGAATATTCAAATGCAGAAACTGGAACCTTATAAATGTGATGACATTAGATTTAATATCTAGAAATTAAGCTGAACCCGCTTATAACTGGAGACTAAAGGCAGTCTCCTCACAAGTCTTTCAATTTCTTAACTACAATTTCACCTAGCAGCTGCAAGTGTTTTCAGGACCACTGGCACCCATATGACACAGCAGGACTGAATTTATCCCAGTGAATTAGTCCTGGTACACATCACTATCAGGGAAAGCACAAAGAGTCCTCAGCTGCTTTTTCTTATCGCTAAAGGGGACTTGGAAGCATTGCCAAATGCCCTACATAACCTGCGGAAAAGCTGGGCCATTCTGTACGCCAGAAATGTAGACTGCTCTTTGCGTTTTTATTAGGCAGCACATGTTCCTGGTTAAGCATTCATGGGAAGCAGCTTTCCTACCTCGCAAAAGTTTTCTTGCAGTTTCAAAAGTTTCTCCACTCTGTGCTGGAATGAAAACAAGAACTTGGCTTTTTTTTTTTTTTTTTTTTTTTTTTTTATGAAGAGCAAGGGAGAAATCCTCCTGCCAGGAGAGTGCACAGCCTGGTGTTCACAGCCGTTGGTTGCGTGGAGTGAGTCTGGATTATCGGCGTAGTCTCAACTGTTCTCTCCTATCTGAGACAAATGCTGTGACCCCTGTACTAGGGTTAGGTCTGGTTTAATGATTATTTACTTACACAAAGTGTTTCCACTTTCCAGGCACTGAGATTTTCCAAAGGAAACTCACTTCAGATGGGTGATAGGATTCATCTCACCCACCATTAGTCATCAGTGATGGATTCCTTTGCAGTCAGTGGAGATCAGCACATCAGAAGAACAGTTTATCACAACTATCGTGGAATGTAATTTCCACTTGCCTGAGCTAGAAAGTTATTTTCAAAGTAGAAAAAAAAAATTCAATAGAAAAGAATCCTCCCTGTATTGCAAATCAATATTAAAATAAAAATGCACTTAAATATGGCTTTCAAACTAGTGTTTAATTGATTACATAAGGCACACATTTGGTTCTGTTCTCTAGAAATGAAGTACAGACTGTACCTATACCAGTCCTCTCAACATATGCAAATGTAAGTGGATGCACTTGGTCAGGGATTTTTTGAAGACAAACTACGAAAGTATTGGAAGGGTCTTGTTAGGTCAAGGCCTTCAGTCTTCTGCTTTGCCTAGAAACTGTGCCCTGCAAGCCTTTTACCAATAGATCAGACTTCCCTATAAAAGCAGCTAAAGGCATTTTTGCCTTACTTCTGCTATGGGTAAAGAATTTATCAACTTCCAGCCCAATTACTTTGTATCAGCTCATGCGCTCCCACGCTAATGTGTTTGGAAAAACTACTTTCTTTCTTTCTTTCATAGTTAGTCTGCAGTTCTATCTGTGGGCTGGAGCAATACTTCCTCTGAGTCTTCAGTCTTCCTTGGTACAAAGGCCAACGACTTGCACCCTTATCCTCCACTTCAGCCCTGTTCTGTATATTCCAGTTTTAAATCAGCTTCTTGAAGACCACTGAGCAAGTGCATCAGCTTCACAGAATAGCCTCAATACATCCCCTCTCTATAGGAAATCTCTCTCCTGACGGCAAGGACATTTTCAACCTGCATCACATTGCGGGTTTCCAAATACCTTGTGGCTGCTTCTATGGGTTTGCACTTTTCTCTCTGCCGGGGAGATGGCATGCAAATAGCAGAGACCGTGTAGAGAACAACTCGTAGAGTCATGGAAGCATAGCAGCATAGAATCATAGAATGATTTGGGTTGGAAGGGACCTTAAAGATTAGTTCCAACCCTCTGCCCTGGGCAGGGACACCTCCCACCAGCCCAGGTTGCTCAAAGCCCCATCCAGCCTGGCCTTGAACACCTCCAGGGATGGGGCAGCCACGGCTTTTCTGGGCAACCTGTTCCAGTGCTTCACCACCCTAATTGCCACCTAATGCTGCTCTGAGCTCCACTGCTGTTTCCATCTACACGCCTGTGCTTGGATGTGCTCCCATAAGCATCGCTGGCTTTCTGCAATAAGTTCCCCTACAAATACCCAATAAAGCTGCTTATTTTCCAATAACTGCTGACGCATTTGCTCTCAGGAAACTTCTGAAGGCTGACTACTTAATTTTTAAACGTTTTTTCTTCCCCCTCCTCGAAGCTGAGCAGTTAATTTTCTGTCACCAGCTACGAGAGGCAGGAAGCTGCTGTCAGCTCCCCAGCCACATGTTCTGTCACACATCCAGAGCCTTTACAGTGTCAGCAAACCTCACACCCTGCAGACCGCAAGCAAACAGCCCATCAAACAACAGCCAAACAGGCTCGTTCCTCTGGAAACAAGAAATTGCCAACGAGGGGACCTGAACAACCCTCCTGCTCGTTTTGCTCCCTGCTTGGAGGGTCTTCCAAGTGGTGGTTGTTGCACTGTGGCCTTCACCGGGTGCACATCTGCCCTGTCAGACCCAATGTGTGATGAGAAGAGGAGCATCCCCTTGCCCTGCCTGCTGCACGCCTGCTCTCCTCCTCACTGCCTGTAAATTGGGTATAACCGCAGGATCTCCAAACTGTAACCAAACACAGCGTTAGGCAGCAAACGTGATCGGCTACTGCCAAAAGCCACCTCTTGCTCTCTCCTCCCTGGGAGCAGGTTCTACAGAAATGGCATTCTTTTCTATTCAGCAGTTTTTTCCTCTCCTGCACCACGAGATGCTTTTGTGACTAACCGTCACTTGTGTTTTGGGAAGCAGATGTGCCCGACTGTGACCACTTGCACACAAAGCAGTTAGGCTCATGCCTGCGAGTTTCAAAAGGAACATTTTGCTTGAGGATTTTTGGACTGTCTATGTAATACTCTTCTGCAGTGTTTCATTTTCTCCCAGCTGCCTCTGAAAACAACAGACCCTACTCAATTCCTGTGTCCTGGCAGCAATCAAAATGCTGCGGAACTCAAAACAAGCATATCTCTTCGATATATGTTTAAATCATCGCAGTTGGAACCAAAGCCTCGATCAAAAGGAGCCCAGGCAACGCTCTCCTCAGAAGAGGGGAAATCGCTGTGGGTTTACTTCTCAGATAATCCTTCAGCCTCCCTATGTGGTGCAGCTCGAACAAACTTTAAATTACCAGCAGCTATACCCTCCTGACACGGCCCTGTATCACACAGCAACCCCTCCCTTGAAGAAGTCTTCCGAGGGTGGTTTCCTCCTGCTCTGTGACACATTGCTGAAGCTCAGCTTCCTATTTTAATGATCCTGGATTGGTTTCAATGCCAGAATTTGTCTACAAACAAGATCTGTGTATTGTGGCATTTGCTTATGTGTGTACAGAATGTGGGGATGCCTCAAGTGAACTCCTGTACCAAGGGAAAATGTCTTTCAGCTTTAAATAAAAACTAGAAAATTACTCAAAGTCCTGCAACATATGCATGAATGGAGGAGAGTCTCACCTGACTCATTTCTATGGAGTTTCACCAAAGTCAGTTGTGGCAATCTGGTGGAGCTCCCTTCATTTTAATGGAGCTACCATCAATTTACAGCAGCAAAGTCTCAAACTGACATTTCTTCATGAGATGTTACAAAGTAGGGAAGAGGTGTAAGGAAGGGTTAAATATTTCAAACGAAAATTATTAGCCTTTTTTATCTGAAAATTCAAGACTCATGCTTAGCATCAGGTACACAGTGATTAACATTAATAGAAGGGTTTTCCTAATGACTTATTTATTTCTGTATACACTCATCCTCATGTCTCATAAAAGAATGGGAAAGTCTAATGGCTATCTAAAGCTACATGTGTTACCTGCACAGTTTCCCACCAAAGAGTGGTCTTCATCTCCTGTTTTCCCAATGTGTGGTCCCAATTAGCACCATCTTGTCCACTCTGCACTGTCCCACAGACACTGATATATTCAAAGGAGCACTCGTCCAAGAAGGTGAGGCTCGAAGCTGCCGGGAGTAGAGTAACATATTTTACCATGGCCATTAATATCAGATAAGGCTCTTTTAACCCCATTCCAGAGTGTTTACATACAGGAAATACATTCTTAATTCAACTGAAGACTACACAGACTTTCACATCTGTGTCCCTGTTGCCATACATACATGATGTTTCCTCCTGAAAGAAACACGTTATCTCTTTCTCCCACTCTCCGCTGAATATTTCCTTGCGGGAGCTAGCTTGGCCCCTGTGTGCTAGTTTTCCCTTTCAGACATCCATCATTTTCTCCAAGCCTGCCTGGGATAGGCTCTGTATCCCATTTCACTCTTCAGGGTGTAAACCAAAAGTACTTCTGCTGAAACTAGTGGAAATATTCAGGTTAACACAGCGTGTCAATACTGTACAGAATGTGAAGTATTTACTTTCATAGCTTTGCCAGTGGAGTTGGAAGCCACAATTAGCCCCATTCATGCTCCTGACCCCAATTGTCTTATCAAACATCACACAGGCAGAAAAAAGAAATTTAAATACTCTGGTTTTGGAGACGCCAGTTCCAGACTGCTGTTACCTGAAGATTTCATCATCTTCAACAGCATGATGATCATCATCCATGAAGGAAACTGTAACTATTACAAGTAATATTATGAGAAAGTCTGTGTAAATGAAAGGTGTTAGACCTTTGATTCACTCCAACAGTATTCTATAAGGAAATGGGGATCAGGCCACCATGGATCTTGTTGCCGCATAAGAACTATAGTTTCTTTTAGCGTTGCAAGAGGATCCCAAGGGTGAAGTGTTCCCGCTCCTCTCGTGTGACTCCATCCATATTATCACAAAGCTTCAGTAAGGATTTTCAAATGCATGTGTGAGAAGAAGGACTTAACTGCATTTGTGCATGAAATTCAACCCTAGTAAGTCAATCCTGCTGAAATCCAACCTTTGCCAAATGACCTTGTTAAATTCAGAAATTTTTGTTGTAATGGAAGGAATGTTGCTATTGATGTCGAAAAAATAAGGTCTGTAGTGCAGGACTGACTCATAATCATATGAGGTATTGAGGTCATCATGGAAACTGTCATTGTGTTTGTCAAAGGCATATGCAAAACCTATACAAAAACACACAGGATTAGGCAAGACCACAAATAAAACTTAGCACATAACACCATTTCAAAATATTTTACTGTGACTAAATAATGGTCCAGTTGTGAACGTGTAGGCAGCCATTCTCAACCAGAGATGTTTCAGCATTGTAAAAACAGGGACATGCATCTACAGACAATTCTCAATCCTTTCAGACCTGCATTGTACCTTCAGTAATTTCATCCCACCATATCTGAATGTAGTCATTCTGATCCATCCGGGATTGCTCATGGTAAAATCCCAGAGCATGCAGGAGCTCATGTTGCACTATGGGTTTATAGTTGCATCTCTCTCCTATAGACACCATCTGGCCACTCTGAAGGTCCCCCACATAAGACCAGCACCTGTAAGGCAAAGACTCAGATATTGCATCCATTTGGAGTAATACTTTTTATGACTTGTATCCACATATTAACTCAAACGCAAGATCAAGGTAAAAGTAAAAAAAAAAAAATCTTTTAGAATTTCCCATCTGTGTTTTCCAGTCTTGCCCAGACTAGATTTGCAATGCCAGGATACAGAGCAACGGAAAAACTTCTCTACGGTGAGGGTGACAGAGCACTGGCACAGGCTGCCCAGGGAGGTGGTGGAGTCCCCTTCTCTGGAGATTTTCAAGACCCGCCTGGATGCAGTCCTGAGTGATGTGCTCTGGGCAATCCTGCTTTAGCAGGGGAGTGGGACTAGATGATCTCTAGAGGTCCCTTCCAACTCTGAAACTCCATGATTCCGTGATCTGCTCAAAGTAACAAAAATTGTAACTTCTGGTTGATGCCCAATTTCAAAAGCAAATTCCTAATTCATACAGAAATTAGGAATTATAGCATTCTCAAATATGAATGCCAACTCAGAGGGCCCAAACTTAGGGGCACCTATGATAAGGATCAGGCCTCTCTTTGGTGTGCTGAGTCAGGCATCAAAAAAAATCATAAGTTAACGTTGAAAACTCAGGCTTGTTTTATCAGCACTATCCAATACAGGGATAAATCAACCCATAATTTTCCCTGGTTCTCTCCAGCTAAAATAAAAATCCCATTTACATTGAATCAGAAATCTTCTGGAGCATGAGGAAAAATAAAGACAAAGACAAATCAACATTTTTGATCAACAAATTTCTCTGACACAAAAGAAATAAAACACGAACTTGAACCAATGTACCTTCAGCACCATGCCACAGCCTGGCAATGAGTCCCTGTCCTAGGTGTGATTCTTGCTTCTTTTTGCCCTTCCCGGAGGGCAGTGCGTGCGTGTTCTTAGAATCATAGAATTAGTGAGGTTGGAAGGGACCTTTAAGATCATCAAGTCCAACCGTTAACCTACCCTGATAAAAACACCACCACTTCTAAACCATGTCCCTAAGCACCTCATCTACCCTTTTCTTAAACACCTCCAGGGATGGTGAATCCACCACCTCTCTGGGCAGCCTATTCCAATGTTTAATAACCCTTTCAGTGAAAAAATGCTTCCTAATATCCAATCTAAACCTGCCCTGACATAACTTGAACCCGTTTCCTCTTGTCCTACCACTTGTCACCAGGGAGAAGAGGTCAGCTCCCATCTCTCTAAAACCTCCTTTCAGGTAGTTGTAGAGGGTGATAAGGTCTCCCCTCAGCCTCCTCTTCTCCAAGCTAAAGAACCCCAGATCCCTCAGTCATTCCTCATAAGGTTTGTCCTCCAGACCCTTCACCAGCTTTGTAGCCCTTCTCTGGACACGCTCCAACACCTCAATGTCCCTCTTGTAGTGAGGGGCCCAAAACTGAACACAGTACTCGAGGTGAGGCCTCACCAGTGCCGAGTACAGGGGGATGATTACTTCCCTAGTCCGGCTCACCACACTATTCCTGATGCAGGCCAGGATGGTGTTGGCCTTCTTGGCTGCCTGGGCACACTGCTGGCTCATGCTCAGCCGGCTGTCCACCAGCACCCCCAGGTCCTTTTCTGCCAGGCAGCTTTCGAGCCACTCCGCCCCCAGTCTGTAGCGCTGCATGGGGTTGTTGTGACCCAAGTGCAGGACCCGACACTTGGCCTTGTTGAACCTCATACCATTGGCCTCAGCCCATCTGTCCAGCCTGTCCAGATCCCTCTGCAGAGCCAATCTACCCTCAAGCAGATCAACACGCCCCCCTAGTTTAGTGTCGTCTGCGAACTTACTGAGGGTGCATTCGATCCCCTCATCCAGATCATTGATAAAGATATTAAAGAGAACAGGCCCCAGCACCGATCCCTGGGGGACACCACTTGTGACTGGACACCAACTGGATTTAACTCCATTTACCACCACTCTCTGGACACGGCCATCCAGCCAGTTTTTTACCCAGCTAAGAGTATACCTGTCCAGGCCATGAGCAGCCAGTTTCTCCAGGAGAATGCTATGGGAAACGGTGTCAAAAGCCTTGCAAAAATCCAGGTAGATAACATCCACAGCTTTTCCCTTGTCCACTAAGTGGGTCACCTTGTCATAGAAGGAGATCAGGTTTGACAGGCCTGACCTGCCTTTCACAAAGCCATGCTGACTGGGCCTGATCACCCTGTTCTCTTGCATGTGCCGTGTGATGGCACTGAGGATGATCTGCTCCATGACCTTCCCAGGCACCGATGTCAGACTGACAGGTCTGTAGTTCCCTGGATCCTCCTTCCAGCCCTTCTTATGGATGGGTTCTTGTAAAGGTGGTGGTGATGGCAAACATTATTGCTCTTCAATGCCGGGTGGCCCCAGCTTAACCAGTATAGGAAGGGGAGTAGCAGAACATGAGCAGCACAGAGAAGTACAGCAGGTGCCTTATAACCTCATATGCTGCATTGGCGGTTGTTTATGTGTATGTTTACCAAAGTATTTAAATAACGGGCCTGATTTTCAAAGGCGCTGAGCAGCCTCCAGTGAACTCAGGTTGCACTGGCTTCCTTGGTTTGGTTCCTAAATACAAATTTAAATACTAACTTTTCATGTCCATTCAGAAATAATTCTGTGCATTTAAAAAAAAAAAAAAAAAAACAAAACAAAACAAAACAAAAAAACCTGCCCAAAAATGCTATGCATGAGTTTTCCCTCACTTGAGGGCAGATCTACACTGGATTCCTAGACACAGACACTAGCTGGTGTCACCAGCTTCCTGATGGTCCTTCCCAGAAGACGGGGAGGTCCCCTGACCTAACTTTAGACAGTCACAGTGTTGGCATCTGCCACGGAGTTTAGCTTCCCTGGCACCTTCACAGTCCCTGGACAGTAAGAGGCATTTTGGGATGTGAGTCACCAGACCTATTTTAGACTTCTATTTTAGGTGAGATGATTTGTGGCCTGGAAGAGTCACCACCTCCCTGCTGACTGCAAAGGCCACCTGAGGTGACCTGCCCAGAGGTCGAGGCTGTTGGCTTCAACGTCTGGTCAGGCAAACCCAACCCTGCATCTGAGAGTGAGGAGGAAGTGACCTGCGAACCTCAACACGCCGGTGACATGCCCTGCCCCTAACCAACACCGGGAGAAAGTTATTTCCTTGCTTTCCCTGAAAGAGTGCCAAGAAGAGGATTCATGTCAGTAGCTAGGGTGCAAATGGAAATAACATTGTGTTTTCTTATGTTAAGAGAACATCAAATGCAGATAATACTTTTGGTTAGTCTGTTTGCAGTGGTTTTATCTCCAGTGTAATACAAACTAGCTCTGGGACAGAAATGTGGCTCAGGTATTTATGTCCTTTGTACAAGCAAGAACGAAAACGAAAATCTCTTGAGTTGGAAAAACTGTCACATCAAACAAGGTAGTACAAACCAGATTTTGTTAATACAAAATTACCGGCCCAGCTTCTCAAATTTCAGATAAGTCTGTTCCCCTTCATAGGGCTTGAAAGACTTCAGCCTGAACACGTCAAACGCCTGCAGGATAACACCTTTAGCGTTCAGATCTGAAACACACAGCAGAGGATAACAAATAGCTGTTGTTCTGCTTTTATAGTATTTTAAATATCTATAAAGTATGAACAAGCGAGGATTAAAGATATGAACATGTAAAAAAAATATTTACCTGGATGATGAGAGAGCAGGAGGCTGTTAGCAGAATTCCCTGGCTGGAGTAATTTTGGCAGAGGCCATAGGGAGAGATAATACCTTTTATTAGATAAACTGATAGTGCTGAAACAAACAAGCAGGCTTTTGGACATCCAGGGCATTGCTCAGGTTCTGCTGGGTAATTTTATTGCACGTTACAATATAATTTCAAGTATTAAACTTTGAGCTCGGGGCTAGTAAACACAGGAGAGAACTATAGGATTTTAACATTGATTTACTACTAGTTTTGATTCCTAAATTGTTCAAAATTTAAAATAGTGCCTAAAATTAGATTAAAACAAACAGGGAGAATGCTGGCAACTTTTTTACTTATAAAATATCTGCATTTCCTTTCTGCCTGTGCGGAGCTGGGGCTGTTAAGAAGAGATAAGGCATGAAGGGTGCAATAGATCAACGTGCATGTTCTTGAGATTAGGATTTCCTGACTTCATTATCTAGAGATCTCAGCCAGATACACTGATACTAGTTAAACTGGCTGCTCGTCAGCATCTGGCTGCTCCCCAGGGCTGTTGCATTGAAAACAACATGTCCTGGGCCAGAGTTGTGTTGCTCTGTGGGGCCGGCAGTAACAAGGGCACTAATGCAGCTTACCCTAAAAGCAAATGAAACAAAAGCAGCCCGGAGAGATGGATAAAACCAGAGTATATCTAATGAAAGTAATTCAGTACTACCATAATAAAAAGTCTTATTACCCAAGCAGTCAGCTAGGATATAGGGAGTGGGAATTTTCCATCTGTAGGAGTTGTTTCTCAGAGCATCCCTCTCCAGTTGTTGAGATCAACATGCTTCTGTTAACATTTTAAACCCAATCTACACTCTTGCTGATGTTGGTTTAGATCACCAGCACATACCGGTCAGATAATATCACCTTCGAAAAGCTTCCTTCCCGTTTCTGAAATGAAACCAACAGCCATTTAGGCCACAGTAACATATGAAGAACTACAGTATGTGTTTTTTCAAAGACGACACAATCTATCAGGCTGCCTTATCAACCAACCCCTCTCACTTTAAGCAGCAGCTGCCCAGAAACAAGCTAACAAATAACAATTGCCACACTATAACATGCCAGTCTTCTGCCTGCAGCTGAGCAGGACTTGGGGTTCAACGAAGATTTCCAGAACAATTTCATAACATCTGCCCAGAAGAGATTTTATTCTTTTTCTCAGGCTTGTATCTTCAAACAACTGTGGACTTCTGAACATTGAGCTTGATATATAAGTGGAATGGATTTGTCCAGAAATTAGGCATCTCATAGCCTCACTAGTTAGCTGAGCTCAGCTAATCCTCTGGGATTCCCCCATGTGATCAAAGGAGGAAGATAAGGATCCTGGAGAGAGAAGAGGTTCAGCCCAAATCAAGCTCAGATTCAACCAATTAACTCCATGTGCTCTGTGTCCCAGATCCTATTACAGCTGTGTGTCCATCCAGTTGCCTAAACATAGTAGTCTGGTGCCATTTGAGACGCACAAGGGTATGCAAAATATCCCCCTGGGCTGACAGATGCAAAGTTTGGAGGATTTCTTCCCCTTCTATTGTGGTTCTGGAGGGGATGGATTTGAACTGGCAACAGACACCCGTGTTTTAAACAGCTGATCTACATTTCCATGCTTTAAAAACACAGCATTTGAGACTGTGTTGGCAGAACTGAGCCCAAACCTTAGCTACTGTATGGTCCTGCTAGCATAACATTTTCATTTAATGTTTTCATATAAGCACAATCCCAGCACAGACAGTTCATCTGACAAATTTGGTGGCCTTCTATGAAGGGGTTACAGCAGCAGTGGACAAGGGAAGACCAACTGATGTCATCTACTTGGACTTGTGCAAAGCATTTGACACTGTCCCACACGATATCCTAGTCTCTAAATCAGACACACGTGGATTTGACAAATGGACCACTCGGTGGATAAAGAACTGGCTGGATGGTCACACTCAAAGAGTTGCAGTCAATGGCTCGATGTCCAAGTGGAGACAAGTGACAAGTGGTGTTCCTCAGGGGTCAGTACTGGGACCTGTACTCTTCAACATCTTTGTCAGAGACATGGACAGTGGGGTCGAGTGCACCATCAGCAAGTTTGCCGATGATACTAAGCTGTTTGGCAAGGTAGACATGCTGGAGGGGAGGGGTGCCATCCAGAGGGACCTGGACAGGATGCAGAGGTGGGCCCAAACCAACCTCATGCAGTTCAACAAGGCCAAGTGCAAGGTCCTACATCTGGGTCGGGGCAATCCCAAGCACAAATACAGGCTGGGTGGGAATGGCTGGAGAGCAGCTCTGAGGAGACAGACCTGGGGGTGCTGATTGATGAGAAGCTCAACATGAGCCAGCAGTGTGCAATCGCAGCCCAGAAGACCAATTGTATCCTGGGCTGCATCAGAGGAAGTGTGGCCAGTAGGTCAAAGGAGGTGATTCTGCCCCTCTACTCCACTCTCGTGAGACCCCACCTGGAGTACTGCATCCAGCTCTGGAGTCCCCAACAGAAGAAGGACATGGACCTGCTGGAGCGTGTCCAGAGGAGAGCCACGAGGATGATCTGGGGGCTGGAGCACCTCTCCTATGAGGAGAGGCTGAGAGAGTTGGGGCTGTTCAGCCTGGAGAAGAGAAGGCTCCGGGGAGATCTTATTGCGGCCTTCCAGTCCCTAAAGGGGGCCTACAGGAGAGCTGGGGAAGGACTTTTTACTCGGGCATGTAGTGATAGGACGAGGTGGAATGGCTTTAAACTGGAAGAGGGTAGGTTGAGATTAACCATTAGGAAGACTTTTTTCACTTTGAGGGTGGTGAGGCACAGGAACAGGTTGCCCAGAGAGGTTGTGGATGCCCCATCCCTGGAGCTGTTCAAGGCCAGGCTGGATGGGGCTTTGAGCAACGTGGGCTGGTGGGAGGTGTCCCTGCCTATGGCAGGGGGGTTGGAACTTGATCTTTAAGGACCCTTCCAATCTAAACCATTCTATGATTCTATGATCTTCAGACCTTTTTCTATGGAAATAACGTATATTGTCCTCACATATGCATGGAGAGAAGAAGAAGGAAAAAAAAAAACAAACCAAAACAAAACAAAAAAAAACACAACAAAAAAACCCACTCAACCCTACACCAGATTTTCTATTCTGTTTGCAAAACTAGAGGAAATTTACATTAGAACATAAAGCAGATAACAGGCAATGTCAGAAAATGAAAACTCTCTCAAGGCAATGCTCTGAAACCCTGGGGCAGGGATGAAGGTACCTAAGCTTCATATCTTGGTCATCGGTCATGTGAAACCAACCAACTCACTTAAGATAAATGCACATCAATGAACCAGAAGTTGAAGTGGAGCAACTGCTGAGGTTTCTCTGGGAGTTGTGCTGCAGAAGAGTGATGCATTTGGGATTTTTTTTCACGCAGGAGAGACCTTTCAGTCCCCTCCAGTGCCATCATATCTGCCAGACTTGTGGTCCTCAAAGGCTAGCTCAGAACTCTGTAATAACTCAACACACTGCTCAGTTACTGGCCTGACTTACCTGAGTTTATCTCTGGAATTTCCTTTCTAAGCTGCCCTCCATCAACATCACCAACTATCAAAAGATATAATACACCTAAGTTAGGGACTAGATGACCAGAGCTGGTACAATTCCCCACTTGATGACTGATAGGCTTCCACTACCACGCAAATCCTTACATCCTTACCTCTGTCTTCAACAAAGTTTTGGATCTGACACACGGAAAGCGCGCTTTCAAAATCACACACAAATGGAGTGAAATCTCACCCTGAGCCCAAGCCACAAAATGCAGGAGCAGGTGGGAATACCGTAAAGGCAGAGGAGGAGGTAACCTGTGCTCTGAAACAACATATCCTGCAGGAATCCATTTCAGACGATCATCTGGTGCTACCTGCCAGTGGAGATAAAATGTCCTACAGCTGCAGAGCCTTCAGAAGTACTGATAAGCAGAAGCCAACAAAAAAGTGAACTTTGAAAGGAAGAACAGATTCTAATCTTATTAGATATAGCCATAAGCCAACCTGATAAGCAATCTGCCTGCCAATTTTATAACTATTCTTGCCGTCTTAACCCTTGGAGCAATCAGGAGCCATTTAACTATTTAAAATTTCTGTGATTTTGTCACTCTTTTCTTCTGCTTTATGAATCATCCTGACATGAGACCACCAAAGCTGCTGAGTATGGAGGTAACAACCCCTTCAAAACAAGAGGCTTATGGTCTGCAACCTGAATAAATCACTTTAAGAGAAGTCTTACTTGGCATTTATTTTTCTATTCCTGGAAATATCTTGGTAGATGAAACAAATTTTTATTTTCATAGAATCATAGAATCGTGGAAAGGTTTAGGTTGAAAGCGACCTGAAAGATCATCGAGTTCCAACCCGCCTGCCATGGGCAGGGATGCCTTCCACTAGACCAGGTTGCTCCAAGCCCCATCCAACCTGGCCTTGAACACCTCCAGGGATGGGGCAGCCACAACTTTCCTGAGCAACCTGTTCCAGTATCCCACCACCCTCAGAGTGAAAATTTTATTCGTAATAACTATTCTAAAACTACCCTCTTCAAGTTGGAAGCCATTTCCCTCTCATCCTATCACTACATGCCCTTGTAAAAAGTCCTGCTACAGGGACTTTTTTCTTATAGGTGCCCTTCAGATACTGGAAGGTGCCCATAAGATGTCCCCGGAGTCTTCTCTTTTCCAGGCTGACCAGCCCCAACTTTCTCAGCCTGTGTTCACCGGAGAGGTGCTCCAGGCCTCTCATCATCTCTGTGGCCCTCCTCTGGATGCACCCCAACAGGTCCATGTCCTTCTTATGTTGAGGGTCCCAGATTCCTCTGATTCGATGGGTAAAGTATCATCTTTAACTTAGAAACAGTGTTATTTTTTGTCATTAATAGAATGCCAGCCATTGAGTTGCAGCAAAATGGATCGGTTTGGGTTTCCTCAGGAGACCACAAACACTTTGTCTCTAAGAGCAGGAATACAGCGAGGGGTCCTGGTTTGGTCCCCCTCATGTGCCTACAAAGCTATGTGCTCCCAGTGTTTTGCATGGGAAGCCCACCCAGGACTTTCCCTGTGAACGCAAGTCACATGGGTCAGGGTGAAAAAGGGCAGGAGAAAGGCCCCATGGTGAGAAGGCAAGAGCAGCATTGAGCTTTCCCTCCGACTGTTTGGATAAATAAAAATGCAGTTTCCAGCATCTTGGTTGAATTCTGCAGCTCCTGGACTCTGCAGTGAAAGGGGACAGTGACTGCCATGACAGCTTTGCTGAGCGCAACCCTCCACGTGAGCACTGTAGGTGGCGATGGGACAGGAAAACCCAGATCATGAATCCTGAGAGCCATCAAACATAGGACAGCCACTAAATCACAACAAGGTCCACTGCAGAAAAGCATCTACTTTGTTTGTGTCACCCAACCCATCACTTCTGAACTGAAATTCAAATATTGACGACTGACACTCATGCCAGGTAAGGGAATACCCAGCACATTTACATCCCTGCACCTGCCCTGCTCGGAAAAGGCGCAGCAACAAAATCACCACCACCACCAGCTCTATAAAGCTTCTGCTCCATACGTGACACTCGGGAAACAGGAGCTGCTGACCTGCGCTAAGCGTTAGTGCAACAAACAACCTGCTCTTCTGGCACCGCACTGCTACCCGTCTGGGAGGATGGAAGCTTGTTACTCCCAAGATAAATTTAATGCAACTTCATATGACATCACGGCAATAGTCATCGTCACACTCCAGGCATTTGCGGGCATGTGGATAAACGCTTTCATTGCTTCTGTGCTTTGTATCGCTTGGGTCAAAAAGAAGAGCTTTAACTCTAACGAGAAGATCTTGCTCTTTCTGGCATGCTGCAGGTTTTGGTATTTGTTCACCATATGGGTATATTACTTGCTGTCGATAATTTTTCCCTTGTCCTTTTATGTTCACCCCCTGCCCCAACTATTCACAGCTCTTTACAGCTTTTTAAATTGTTCCAACTTGTGGGTTTCTGCCTGCCTTTGTGTTTTTTACTGTATAAAAATTGCAGATTTCAGGCACATCTTTTTCACCTACCTGAAAGTAAAAATTGACAGGATCGTGCCGTGGCTGTTGTTGGGTTCAGTGCTTTTGTCCCTGGTCATCTGCAGCCTTATCTACGAAGCCACTAATAAGGCGCACTGTAACAACCCCAATTCCACCACCCGAGGAAACTTCTGGAAAGTGAGTATCAAAATGGATGAACATTTTTTCCCTGTTTATTTTGTCAGTGGCTTCGGATTTGCCATTGCGTTCATGGCAGTAATCTTTTCTGCCCTTCTCCTCCTCTTTTCTCTCTGGAGACACAAAAGCAAGATGCAGACAAAGTCCGGGAACGACCTCAGCATGGATGCCCACATCAAAGCCATGAAATCTATTCTGTCCTTTTTCTTCATTTACAGCATTAACTTTGCATGTTTGGTCCTGACACTGATTTATTCCACAAAGGAGGAAAATCCTGTGGCGTTCCTCATTTTAGTGTTTCAGTATGCTTTTCCGGCTCTTCATTCCCTTATCCTGATTTTCAGCAACCCCAAACTGGAAAAGACACTGCTAAGGACTCTGTCCTGTGTGAAATGCAAGGTTTGCGTGAGGTAGGAAACGTAATAAAAGCTGCAGCCCATTAAAAATTATTACATTTATTATATAAAAAAAAAACCACAACAGGTAATATAATCTCCAATGCAACTCTCCAGCTAGTGGAATTGATATATATCTTCTATGTTTACCATCTAAGTTAAGAAAGTTAAGAAAACTTCATTGAAATTATTTCAACTACATTATTATCAGTTAAATCAGTTATTACTATCATTGGATTTAGAGAATTCGTTGGGCTGAATTATTGTCCATGAGAAAGTAATGTAGACCTGATACATGGGATAGCTGCAAAAGGGGAATAACGACACTGCAAACCTTCTAACGGTGCTTTGGTATCTGCTGATTGAATGTACTTAACTAAACAACATGTTTCTATCGATTTTGCTTCACATTTATTTCTGCTCTGGCTGTGTACTTGGGCATAGCAGGAGTTCTGTCACTGTCTTCCATTGGCTTTTATCTTGTGCCTGAATATGTTGACCACTGTTATTCACCACAGCTGGTCACTGACTTAGAAACAGCAATGCAAAACGGCCTCAGGGCAGGTGGGCATTTCCCACGCCAGCCTCACGTGCCCTCTCTCTGACCCACTTCATGCAAAAACATGACCTCCCCTGCTCTGTGTGACTGCTCTCCTGGTCTGCTTTCACATTTTCATGAGATCTGCTTTTGCCAATGGACTCTGGCTCGGGAACACACCAAGGAAGGTGGTTTGTGTGACAAGCACGATGTGGAATAGTCACGCTTTCATCTCACAGTGACCCATGGGCAGATGTATGGGGTGTCTGTGCCAGGTGCTGGCAGCTGAGGGATCCATGGAAGTCTCTGTGAGGTGGGGTCAAGGCTGAGAAAAAGCCCTGCCAGAAACACAGGTCAGAGAAGGAAGGGGAGGATGTGCTCCAGGCGCCGGAGAAGGGATTCACCTGCAGCCCATGGAGAGGACAATAGTGATGTAGGTTGTCCCCCCGCAGCCAACGGACGTCCAGAGTAGAGTTCATGAAGGACACCGTGCCGGAGTAGGTGGACATGCCCTGAAGGTCTGAAGCCTGTGGAGAGCCCTTGTCGGACCAGCCTTGTCTGGAAGGACTGCAACACATTGAAAGGACCCACACTGGAGAACAGGAAGAACATGATGGAGAAGGAGTGGAAGAGACAATGCATTATGGACAGACCGCAAGCCCCATTCCCTGTGTCCCTGTGCCTCTCGGGAGGAGGAGGGAGGGAAGTTGGGAATGAAGGAGTGAACTTGAGCCTGGGAAGAAGGGCGGGTGGAGGTAAGGTGGTTGAGTTTTGTCTTTGTTCCTCATCACACTACTCTATTTTCATTTGGCAATAAATTAAACTGATTTTCCCCAAGTCGAGTCTGTTTTATCCGTGATAGTAATTGCTGAGGGATCTCCCTGTCTTTATCTCGACCCATGAGCTTTTCCGTCTTCTTTTCCACCACTGTCCTGTCAAGGATCAAGAGCGAAGAAGAGGCTGGGTGGGGGTCTGGCAGCTGGCTGAGGTCAACCCACCACAGCAGATTATCTAAACATGATATAGTTCCAGCATGAACAGAGCAGAACCTGAATTGCTTGCTTCTTTCACCATCTCAGGCCCAGATGAACATTTTACTTCATGTCAAGTGCCAACGTGCACTTTTCATGCTCCTTGGCAGGTTTGTTGCTGCTTTTGTTGTAAAACACACCCCAAAGGAGTACATTTGCCAGGTGTGGAGCTTCAGAGGCCTCCGGAAGCTCTGCAGAGCTCAGATATACCCAAAAGACTCTCCAGGCAGTCATCTCAGGTGCAACATCACCCTGCTCAACATGGAGGTGTGGTCATGAGGTAGAACAACAGTGTGAAGGACTCACTAATTTCTATGTACTCACCATTAGAAATCAACACAGGAAGAGTTTCTGCTCAGAGAACACAAGTGGCCCCGGGATGCTAATTTGAAAAGCTGAGGTGAGGGCAGAAAAACTTCTCCCAGTAGTAAAGCAAAAAAAAAATCCATTCCTGTTCTTTGGCTAGAAAGAAAGAGTTTGACTCACCTGATCAAAATTAGACACTCAGAGCACATTGCCTTTAGCTGCAATTGCATTCTTTACATCACATGCCACACTCCACTGAGTCCCACTTCTACAGCAGGAGACACTTGGTGCCACCCCAAGTCCCAGTGGAGGCAGATCTTAAACATCTCCCCTGGACGCACCTGCCCAGCTGAAAGGCCTTTAAAGGACAGGCACCACCACACCTCCCTTCTTTCCCTGCCCTTGCTCAATGCACATGATCCTCTAGCATGACAGTCCCCATCGCTTTCACTAAAAGACCCCGGAAAAGCCACATTACTCCCTACATCCCAGGCAACATCATCCCTCAAAAGCTCACACGCCACAAGACTCAGCAGGCAAAACCAACATCTTCCAGATGTTCTCACACAAAAGAATGCAGCCCCAGCAAACAATGCTCAACATACCTTCTCCCATCTCCACAAAATCCCTGGGAACATGATGCCCGACACAGCATCACCCCCTCCAAGCACCAGCCCCATCCAGCTGGCACTGCAGGAGACAGCTTATAAACCACCATGGCCACAGTCCACAGCCCGGATGCTAAAGCCACTCCCTGGAGAGATGCAGTGGTGTGTTGAGCCCTGGGGGAAAAGTTCCTCAACTACAGGATGCCCCACCAGCTGGCCTCAGGGCTAGAAACACACCTCTTTCATTTATCACCATGGCAATAGGCACTCTGTCCCACATGTGTCTCCACTTCCACTGTCACTAATTCAACAGCCAGGCCATCCGGGAATGGAGCTGACCTTTCACAGGGCATGGGAAGTGCAAATGACAAAGACAAAGCTGGAGCTTGACTCATTTGCCCAAACATACGCATCTCGAGTCATCTGAGAAGACCTAGGGTATCTGACATCTGCACGAGGTTGGGAGCTACAACACAGGATCTTCTGGAGACCTGCAGGTTCAGCCCGGATACTTGAGAGCATCTCAAGTGGCATTAGACACCTCCGTCTAGATGGCTGAATTACTCCCTGGAAATCCAGAAGAGGGAGATGGACCAGAGAGTTGTTGGTTGTGATTGCAGTGCCTGGCTGGGTGTGAAGGACACCTGGAACCAAGACACTCCAGAGGGACCCGGTTTGGGCAGTGGAGGGGAAGCAGAGGGGAAGGGAGGCAGCCACATAAGGGAGGGGAATCGGGCACATAGGAGATGTCAGCAAAGACAGATGGAAGCAAAGATAGATGTCAGCAGTCAATACAAATGGCTGCCCAGGGCTGGCGTGGTATGGGGAACCGCCTGGGGACAAATTCAGACTTTCTATGATTGAGAAGTGAAACAGTTAAAAATGCTTTTGCTGTGGAAAGTGCTGATGAGCAGAGGGATTGCTCAGGGCCAGTTCCACAGCATTCCTATGAGCATTGACATAAAACTGCTGAAAATAAGGCAGCGCTGTGACTGCCTTGGCAGTCCCAGAGGTGTGAAAGCAGCCGCGAGGGAGCACGTTTCCCCCCTGCTGGGCCAGGAATGGCAGACACAGGCTGTTAGACCCATGTGTCCAGGAAAAGGTCAACATCAACCTCTCCCCTTCAGCCAGAAGAAGCCACTGCGCCCCACTCCCAAAGAAAAGAGAGAGGCACCACCAGAGGGTACGAGCCTCTAGAGAAACACCCCTGGTTGACTCAGCACCAGAACCAAACAAGCAAAAGCCACAGACGTCACCAGAGGGAGCAGAACCACAGTCCCAGATGCTTTCATGAATCAATTAGGAGCAAAACCATTTCCCTCCCAGGCGATACTGCTGTCATTGCTGTTTAATTTATGCATTTCAGTGAATTACATTATTAGCATATTTAAACAACTTCTGCACTTGTCTGATAGTGGAGATCTGATACATGCAGGCATGCAGACAGAGAGAGCACTTCTCCCCGCTCCCTCACAGTGACAGTATTTCCAGCACATCACAAAGCGCATTCTTGTGCCCATCTGCCTCCCCTGTTCATCCATATTTCACCCCGCAGATGCAGCTGAGGTCTGCCACCGGCTTTGCTCTGCGTCGCAAGTTCTCAGTTTGCACCAATGAGTCAGGGCACTCTACCGCTTCCGCCTTTCTTTTTAGCTTTCTTTGGAGCAGAGGATGGGTAGTTCTCCCGAGAACACGGTGGATTTCTCTCAAGCTCTTCTTTCTTGAGTTCCCAGTCTTCATCTCTCTGGTCTAAGGGGATTCCTTTCGTTGCAGCTGTCCTGCGATAGTTTCTGCTCTCCACCTCTGCTCTGGGGAAGAAAGCAAGAGAGCATCTTCAGATACTGAGCACAGCACGGTCACACCACCCTTCATGAGCGGCCCATCCACAGGATCGGGGGGATCGTGTATTTGTACGGTCAAAGCACTGCTGCCAGCAATACATGAGAAAGGACCGAGGCCCATCCCAAATCCAGCAGCGTTCATCACCCCAAGTGAATCGGGTACTCACTTAGAGTTGGGCTGAAATGGGAAACCTTTGGTAAAGATCTGCGGTGAGATTTGACTTTTACCATTGGAATCATAATTTTAATCATAAAAATCTCTCAAAGACTGATCCTGTGAATTTGTGTGTTATTAACTAGACTTAGCACATTTAATAAAATTGTACATCATATATTAACTTACTGCAACTGCAACATTTCCATTTTCTCTCATTTTTTGTACTGCTCATTCATAAATACTAGAAATTCTTCATGCCAAAACATGAGATCTGAAGCCGGCTGGAGTTTGGGGGGATTTGTACACAGTTGTTCTTTATAGATGACCTTTTAACCTCAGAAATTATCTAATCCTAATCCAATTCAGCCTTGAAATTTTCCTAAACTTTGCATTCAAATCCAGGACTGAACCATTTTCGCCAGTCCAATATCTCCATATGCAAATCATTGACAACTCTCCTCTGGTCGCTGGGAGTTTTAGCCATGTATTTCAAGTTATCCTCTCCATGACTTCAAGTGTGTGAAACCTGTGCATGTCAGACACTGAACATTCATCCATCCAGACCCTGAGATCAACAAGTCCGCAGTGAGTTTGCTCTTGGCATCTGTGGTTTACCAAAGCCCTATGGGTTTTCTTTGTGATATTCATATATTTTCTTTTAAACAAACACAGTCCCAGATCCTCCCTGAAGGACACCGTACAAGTTAACCTGAAAATAAACATACTTCACTGTTGTTTATACTGTAGTTTTAAGTCCCTTATAGCCTTGAAATATCAATGGGTTTTCATTACACTTCCCACTGCAAAAAAAAACAAAGCAAATTAAAAACCACTTTCATCAAGACCAGAATGATCCTTTGTGCAGTACAATTTTTTTTTTATCATCTCAGTTATGTTTTTGTTAATCACAGTCCTTAAATATTTTTCCTATTAAGTATTTTCAGCTTTCTCTTCACAATCTTTACACATGCCTGGCACTGTCACAGCCAATATTTTGGAAAAAAGTTACCCCAAACTAAAAACTAGATAGCTACTTTCTGCATTTGTAGGCATTGAGGAATTTTACAAGAACAAGTACATCTAGCCTTCACGTCCAAGTCACACAACATAGAACCCTGAAATGGTTTGGGTTGGCAGGGACCTTGGCAGATCATCTAGTCCAACCCCAAAGTTTCAAGTCACTGAAAGGTTCTCTCAGTTCTCTTTCAAAACCAGCAAAGGCAAAACCCCAGGCCTTCTTTTCTTCCTCACGTCAGTGGTCAGCAGGAGAAAGGACTGAAACATTAGGAGCCACTGTGGTGGGTTGACCTTGGTCATCTGCCAGATGCCCACCCAGCTGCTCTCTCACTGCCCCTCCTCAACAGGATGGGTGAAGAAAGACAGAAAAGCTTTTGGGTCAAAATAAAGACATTGACATCACTCATCAATTGCTGTCATGGGCAAAGCACACTTGGGCAAAATCAATTTAACTTATAGCTAAATGAAAATAGAGTAGGATGATGAAGAACAAAGACAACACTCAACCATCTCTCCCCCACCCCCTCTCCCTCCCAGGCTCAACTTCACTCCTTCCCTCCCAACTTCTCTACCTCCTTCCCCCAAGTGGTGCAGGGGGACAGGGAATGGGGGTTTGTGGTCAGTTCATGACGCTTCATCTCTACCACTCCTTTCTCTTCATGCTCTTCCCCTGATCCAGCATGGATCCTCCCATGGACTGCAGTCCCTCGGCATAAGCCAGCTCCAGCATAGGGCCTCCATGGGCTGCAGCTCCTTCAGGGCATGGCCACCTACTCTGGCATGGGGTCCTCCATGGACGGCAGTGTGGATATCTGCTCCACCATGGTCCTCCATGGGCTGCAGGGGAATCCCTACTCTGGACGTGCTAGAGCATGTCCAGAGGAGAGCCATGAGGATGATCCGAAGGCTGGAGCACCTCTCCTGTGAGGAGAGGCTGAGAGGCTGTTCACCCTGGAGAAGAGAAGGCTTCAGAGAGATCTTATTGGGGCCTTACAGTCCCTGAAGGGGGCCTACAGGAGAGCTGGGGAAGGACTTTTTACTCGGGCATGTAGCGATAGGACGAGGGGGAATGGCTTTAAACTGGAAGAGGGCAGGTTCAGATTGAACATTAGGAAGAAGTTTTTCCCTGTGAGGGTGGTGAGGCACTGGCACAGGTTGCCCAGAGAGGTTGTTGAGGCCCCATCCCTGGAGGTGTTTAAGGCCAGGCTGGACGTGGTCTTGGGCAACCTGGTCTGGTGGGAGGTGTCCGTGTTTATGGCAGGGGGGTTGGAACTTGATGATCTTCAAGGTCCTTTCCAACATAAACCATTCTATGATTCCATGAACCTGGAGCATCTCCTCTTCCTCCTCCCCTCTGACCCTGGTGTGGCAGGGCTGTTTCCCACACTCCTTCCCTCACTCCTCACTGCTTGGCAGCGTTTTTGCCCTTTCTTAAATAGGTTTTCCTAGAGGAACCACCAGCATCAAACACAGACACAAACATACGTATGTGGGGTGTATATATATGTACATATATGTGTATGTAGGTATGTGTATATATACACACGCCCGGCGCGTAGATAGCAGGAGCCGTTGGTGCAGTTTCGACGCTCGGCACGTTGCGGACACGCTGGCAGCAGGCACGAGCCCGGGTCCCGGCGTCACCTCGGTGCCGTTCCCGGCAGCTCTCCCAGCACCCAGCGCAAAGCTCTTCTCATGCAACGGATAAACCATCTGATGCAAATTGCATGTTTGTTACTCAGCAGCAGCTGAATTTGGAAGGCTGTGGGAGGAAGGATTTGGGTGCTCATAGCCCTGATTAGATATGCACCTCAGCCCTGCATTTGGCACAGCCTGTTATCTCAAAAATTGACTTCTCTCTCTTTTTGCATGACAGGCAAATACCCAAAACTGACAGTGATGCTCTGCAACAAAATATCCCTCATATTTGCACACCGATACCACTGACACCGTGAACAGAGGGCAGACCTACTCCGTGCTGCACAGCGTCAGCACGCAGACACACATGCTTCATTCTTGGCCCGCAGCGCACATCTGCACTGCCCAACTCCCACCGGAGCCACAAAACACTGCCTGGCCATGGACATCACCTCTGGGACCTTCTGCATACCTGAAGGAGAAGAAGGTGACCCGCATTATACGAAAAATGCCACTAGTTCCTCCCAGTTACCTCCAAGCTTGCTGATGTGAGGAGGTGAGACCGTTGCAGGAGGGTGAAGGTGTCCACTGTGGGTGGGCAGGAGAAAGGCCCCGTGGTGAGAAGGCAAGAGCAGCACTGAGCTTTGCCTCTGACTGTTTGGAGGCTTTCTCCTCCTGCCAGCCACACGAAGGAGCTTTGCACGTTCCTGCACACTCAGTACTGCTGCCTGCATGGGGCATCCGCCTGGCTGATCCCAGACAGTCCAGTGGGACCGGAGCGGGGAGAGAGGTACCAGAGAGTGCAAAGCAGGAGTTAGTCCATGTGCCTCAGCAGCATCCTTCCCCCAGAGACATGATCACAAACGACCAGCCCATAAAACCAGGGCCACAGGAAACACAAACTGAATTCACCAAAGAGCGCCCATCACTTGACACGTCCCAGCCTGCCTGTCAGAGGAGCAGCAGCATCGGGGGTTGCAGGGAGAGGAATGGCCAAGTCAGCCTCCTGGAACACAACATGCAGGGGAAGAAAACCCACCAATGGCCAGCTGGCACAAGCCATCCCTCACTCCTGGAATCAAGGGCATGCACCACAAAACAGGAACAGATCTGCATCAAAGCTTCCACCCTCTTTAGACATGAAAGTGATGGCAGAGATGCAGAGAAGTGGGTCATTCACTAAACGCTGCTTCCTATGATATTCCGCTGCGGGGCGGCAGCATTGTATCCAGTGCCCATACGGTTGTGCTTCATGCACCAAGGTTGCTCTTCACACCCCATCAAGACGAGTTCAGTCTTCATCACAGCATGACAACTTCCTTCCTGACTTTTTGCATGTCTACAGCACCTGGGGATCATCTGGCTTCACATTCATTCTGGCATTTTGAGCCTCAGAAAAGTGGGTTGCTTTCCTTAAGTACTTCTCTTTTGAGCTTCCAGACAACATCCATCCATAAGTGCAGGGACAACCTCTAATGCCATCTCAGTCAAGCGTGACTGGGTTTCAATGATCCAGTATATTTTTGAAAAACTGCATGCAAACCTAGCTACGCTCATGTTTTCTAGGCAATATGATAAAGAACAAGTGGTGGGGTTCTCACTAGAACTTTTGTTAAAAGCCACTGGACTGCTTGAATAGATGTTATGGGGACATGTGGTAGGTACAACGTTTAGTTGTTGAGATGCACTCTGGGCCTTCTGTAGAAACATTTCAACCTGTTAATGCTCTAGCAAGGTCCTTAGCAAAAAAAATGCAAATAGGAGCATGTGAGAATGATATTCAAAGAGTACTGCTTGCATTTGTATCTCCTAGAAAACAAGGGCATCGTTCTGAGGAGAGAAAATGCTGGCGTTTTATTTCCTGTAGCCACATAGACATTGGTTGCAATTTAACTTTTTCCCAATTACACCACAGCATCAGCCAAGATCTACTTGGTAACTGGGGTCCAAATGTGCAAGGTCCCATGTGCAAGGTCCTGCACAAACCCAAAATCTGTAGGCAGCCCGTGATCTACGGAGCTGAACACGCCTTGCCTGTTAAAAAAAAAGAAACACACAGTTTTCAGGACTTGAAGTATTTTGGAGGCTTGGGGGTATTTCAGTGTGGAGGGAAGCCAGCATGGTCCCATCTCTAAAACTCCTCACGTTGCTAGCAGATGGGTTTTGAACCCTGGCCTAGGGACTCATGTTTATGATTGTCCTTTTCCTCTATACGCTTCAATTTAAAAGAAAGTCCTGCTTATCCTTCAATGCCTTCCCGCTACCATGTGGAAGTCACTAAATCACAACATTGTCCACTGCAGAAAAGCATCTACATCGCTGCAGGTGGTGGTGTGTCTTTCGCGGAGCCGTGCGGCAGTGGGGTCTGTGCCGCTGCAGGGGGGGAACATGGCCTTGGCCGGGCCGGGGGGGCCGGGGGTTGCACCGCTGCTGGTCGTGGAGCGGCTGCTGGGGTTTGACTGGCGGCAGCGCATGGTGCCCTACAGCTACCCCTGCACCGATCATTCACATGAAAGCACTCCTGCAACACGTTCAGGAGCACCAACAGCAAAATCACCATCTCAAGAAAGCCACAATCATTATCGTCACAGCCCAGAAGGTTTCCATGCTCTGGCGCTGGTGGTGTCCCGTTAGTATAATCGTCAAAGGGCAAAGTAAACTTTCCCAAGGTAAAACCGAAAGTGTAATTAGTAACAGAATCCATCACGCGATGCCCAAGATATGCAGGTAGAGCCGCTATCCAACTGATCATATTGTACACCTGAGTTGTGAACCACACCAAACCAGCACATTTAAACCTTTGCATAAAAACACAAAGAGTAAATAAACTTTGCAACGCATTTGGCAGGCCAAACAGAGTTGACTCAATTAAGTGCAAACAAAGCTCTTTAAAGGCACGATATAACATTTCGTTTAAGAACGCCGTGATGTCAGCTGTCTGTTCTAATCTCTGAGCAACTGGAATTCAAACTATTCAGGCAACGTATCACAGCTCTGGTCGAGTCCTGCTCGTGCCCCACGTTGGGCACCAATAAATCTGTTGTGGTTTAGGCTAATCAGCTACTGGGGACATGGGACACCCCAGATGGGACCAACAGATGCTCCCCTCTACCCCTCTTCAAAGAGAGAGGCAGAGGAGAGAAGAGACTGATGAGTTTAGAAGGAACTAAACTACTTCAATGAAATATTAATAATAAAATAAAAAGGAAATAATGAAATATACACAAAACCATGTCAAGCTCCCAGGATGACAATCACGACACTGCCTGGCACTGGGGAAGTCCCAGATTGGACTCTGGGATGGACAGGAACTGGATTTCAGATCAGGACCAAAGGCAGACAAACAGACAGAGTCCTCCTTGGACGTCAGCCATTGAAGAAAGAGGGCTGACCCTTTGATCCCTCAGCTTTTACGCTGAGCATGAGGGAGATGGGATGCAATACCCCGCTGGTCAGGTTTCGGTCACCCGTCCTGTCCGCTCCTCCCCGCAGGTGGGACCCCTCTGCGCTTTTCCGCTTCCGACCCTCCCACGGGGCAAATACCAGAGTTCCCTGCCCCGGGGGGTCAGAGCAACGAGCGTAAGCAGAGCCTCTCCACACACCATGTCCGGGCATCAGCTACAACATAGGTCTGATCACTCTGAGAGCGAACACTGTCTGCACAATATGCTGCTAATTTCAGCAGTTAGAAGAGGCCCAGATAAGAAGCGAAGTTACTGAACAATACTGGTCCTGTTTTACCTCAAACCAGGACAGTGTCACCCAACAGAGCTCTTCGGAAATGAAATTCAAATATTGACGACTGACACTCATGCCAGGTAAGGGGATACCCAGCACATTTACATCCCTGCACCTGCCCTGCTCGGAAAAGGCGCAGCAACAAAATCACCACCACCATCACCACCAGCTCTATAAAGCTCCTGCTCCATACGTGACACTCGGGAAACAGGAGCTGCCGACCTGCGCTAAGCATTAGTGCAACAAACAACCTGCTCTTCTGGCACCGCACCGCTACCCGTCTGGGAGGATGGAAGCTTGTTACTCCCAAGGCAAATTTAATACCACTTCATATGACATCATGTCTGTGGTCATCGTCACACTCCAGGCATTTGCGGGCATGTGGATAAACGCTTTCATTGCTTCTGTGCTTTGTATCGCTTGGGTCAAAAAGAAGAGCTTTAACTCTAATGAGAAGATCTTGCTCTTTCTGGCATGCTGCAGGTTTTGCTATTTGTTCTCCACATGGGTGTATCACTTGCTTTCAGTACTTTATCCCCGGTCCTTTTATGTTCACCCCCTGCCCCAACTATTCACAGCTCTTCACAGCTTTTTAAATTGTTCCAACTTGTGGGTTTCTGCCTGCCTTTGTGTTTTTTACTGTATAAAAATTGCAAATTTCAGGCACATCTTTTTCACCTACCTGAAAGTAAAAATTGACAGGATCGTGCCGTGGCTGTTGTTGGGTTCAGTGCTTTTGTCCCTGGTCATCTGCAGCCTTGCCTATGACATTGCTAATAAGGCGCACTGTAACAACCCCAATTCCACCACCCGAGGAAACTTCTGGAAAGTGAGTATCAAAATGGATGAACATTTTTTCCCTGTTTATTTTGTCAGTGGCTTCGGATTTGCCATTGCGTTCATGGCAGTAATCTTTTCTGCCCTTCTCCTCCTCTTTTCTCTCTGGAGACACAAAAGCAAGATGCAGACAAAGTCCGGGAACGACCTCAGCATGGATGCCCACATCAAAGCCATGAAATCTATTCTGTCCTTTTTCTTCATTTACAGCATTAACTTTGCATGTTTGGTCCTGACACTGATTTATTCCACAAAGGAGGAAAATCCTGTGGCGTTCCTCATTTTAGTGTTTCAGTATGCTTTTCCGGCTCTTCATTCCCTTATCCTGATTTTCAGCAACCCCAAACTGGAAAAGACGCTGCTAAGGACTCTGTCCTGTGTGAAATGCAAGGTTTGCGTGAGGTAGGAAACGTAATAAAAGCTGCAGCCCATTAAAAATTATTACATTTATTATATAAAAAAAAAACCACAACAGGTAATATAATCTCCAATGCAACTCTCCAGCTAGTGGAATTGATATATATCTTCTATGTTTACCATCTAAGTTAAGAAAGTTAAGAAAACTTCATTGAAATTATTTCAACTACATTATTATCAGTTAAATCAGTTATTACTATCATTGGATTTAGAGAATTCGTTGGGCTGAATTATTGTCCATGAGAAAGTAATGTAGACCTGATACATGGGATAGCTGCAAAAGGGGAATAACGACACTGCAAACCTTCTAACGGTGCTTTGGTATCTGCTGATTGAATGTACTTAACTAAACAACATGTTTCTATCGATTTTGCTTTACATTTATTTCTGCTCTGGCTGTGTACTTGGGCATAGCAGGAGTTCTGTCACTGTCTTCCATTGGCTTTTATCTTGTGCCTGAATATGTTGACCACTGTTATTCACCACAGCTGGTCACTGACTTAGAAACAGCAATGCAAAACGGCCTCAGGGCAGGTGGGCATTTCCCACACCGGCCTCACGTGCCCTCTCTCTGACCCACTTCATGCAAAAACATGACCTCCCCTGCTCTGTGTGACTGCTCTCCTGGTCTGCTTTCACATTTTCATGAGATCTGCTTTTGCCAATGGACTCTGGCTCGGGAACACACCGAGGAAGGTGGTTTGTGTGACAAGCACGATGTGGAATAGTCACGCTTTCATCTCGCAGTGACCCATGGGCAGATGTATGGGGTGTCTGTACCAGGTGCTGGCAGCTGAGGGATCCATGGAAGTCTCTGTGAGGTGGGGTCAAGGCTGAGAAAAAGCCCTGCCAGAAACACAGGTCAGAGAAGGAAGGGGAGGATGTGCTCCAGGCGCCGGAGAAGGGATTCACCTGCAGCCCATGGAGAGGACAATAGTGATGTAGGTTGTCCCCCCGCAGCCAACGGACGTCCAGAGTAGAGTTCATGAAGGACACCGTGCCGGAGTAGGTGGACATGCCCTGAAAGTCTGAAGCCTGTGGAGAGCCCTTGCCGGACCAGCCTTGTCTGGAAGGACTGCAACACATTGAAAGGACCCACACTGGAGAACAGGAAGAACATGATGGAGAAGGAGTGGAAGAGACAATGCATTAAGGACAGACCGCAACCCCCATTCCCTGTGCCCCTGTGCCTCTCGGGAGGAGGAGGGAGGGAAGTTGGGAATGAAGGAGTGAACTTGAGCCTGGGAAGAAGGGCGGGTGGAGGTAAGGTGGTTGAGTTTTGTCTTTGTTCCTCATCACACTACTCTATTTTCATTTGGCAATAAATTAAACTGATTTTCCCCAAGTCAAGTCTGTTTTATCCGTGATAGTAATTGGTGAGGGATCTCCTGTCTTTATCTCAACCCATGAGCTTTTCTGTCTTCTTTTCCACCACTGTCCTGTCAAGGATCAAGAGTGAAGGAGAGGCTGGGTGGGGGTCTAGCAGCTGGCTGAGGTCAACCCACCACAGCAGATTATGTAAACATGATATAGTTCCAGCATGAACAGAGCAGAACCTGAATTGTTCGCTTCTTTCACCATCTCAGGCCCAGATGAACATTTTCCTTCATGTCAAGTGCCAACGTGCACTTTTCATGCTCCTTGGCAGGTTTGTTGTTGCTTTTGTTGTAAAACACACCCCAAAGGAGTACATTTGCCAGGTGTGGAGCCTCAGAGGCCTCCGGAAGCTCTGCAGAGCTCAGATATACCCAAAAGACTCTCCAGGCAGTCATCTCAGGTGCAACATCACCCTGCTCAACATGGAGGTGTGGTCATGAGGTAGGACAACAGTGTGAAGGACTCACTAATTTCTGTGTATTCAGCATTAGAAATCAACACAGGAAGAGTTTCTGCTCAGAGAACATGAGTGGCCCCGGCATGCTAATTTCAAAAGCTGAGGTGAGGGCAGAAAAACTTCTCCCAGTAGTAAAGCAAAAAAAAAATCCATTCCTGTTCTTTGGCTAGAAAGAAAGAGTTTGACTCACCTGATCAAAATTAGACACTCAGAGCACATTGCCTTTAGCTGCAATTGCATTCTTTACATCACATGCCACACTCCACCGAGTCCCACTTCTACAGCAGGAGACACTTGGTGCCACCCCATGTCCCAGTGGAGGCAGATCTTAAACATCTCCCCTGGACACACCTGCCCAGCTGAAAGGCCTTTAAAGGACAGGCACCACCACACCTCCCTTCTTTCCCTGCCCTTGCTCAATGCACATGATCCTCTAGCATGACAGTCCCCATCGCTTTCACTAAAAGACCCCGGAAAAGCTGCCTTACTCCCTACATCCCAGGCAACATCATCCCTCAAAAGCTCACACGCCACAAGACTCAGCAGGCAAAACCAACATCTTCCAGATGTTCTCACACAAAAGAATGCAGCCCCAGCAAACAATGCTCAACATACCTTCTCCCATCTCCACAAAATCCCTGGGAACATGATGCCCGACACAGCATCACCCCCTCCAAGCACCAGCCCCATCCAGCTGGCACTGCAGGAGACAGCTTATAAACCACCATGGCCACAGTCCACAGCCCGGATGCTAAAGCCACTCCCTGGAGAGATGCAGTGGTGTGTTGAGCCCTGGGGGAAAAGTTCCTCAACTACAGGATGCCCCACCAGCTGGCCTCAGGGCTAGAAACACACCTCTTTCATTTATCACCATGGCAATAGGCACTCTGTCCCACATGTGTCTCCACTTCCACTGTCACTAATTCAACAGCCAGGCCATCCGGGAATGGAGCTGACCTTTCACAGGGCATGGGAAGTGCAAATGACAAAGACAAAGCTGGAGCTTGACTCGTTTGCCCAAACATACGCATCTCGAGTCATCTGAGAAGACCTAGGGTATCTGACATCTGCACGAGGTTGGGAGCTACAACACAGGATCTTCTGGAGACCTGCAGGTTCAGCCCGGATACTCGAGAGGATCTCAAGTGTCATTAGATACCTCCGTCTAGATGGCTGTATTACTCCCTGGAAATCCAGAAGAGGGAGATGGACCAGAGAGTTGTTGGTTGTGATTGCAGTGCCTGGCTGGGTGTGAAGGACACCTGGAACCAAGACACTCCAGAGGGACCCGGTTTGGGCAGTGGAGGGGAAGCAGAGGGGAAGGGAGGCAGCCACATAAGGGAGGGAAATCGGGCACATAGGAGATGTCAGCAAAGACAGATGGAAGCAAAGATAGATGTCAGCAGTCAATACGAATGGCTGCCCAGGGCTGGCGTGGTATGGGGAACCGCTTGGGGACAAATTCAGACTTTCTATGATTGAGAAGTGAAACAGTTAAAAATGCTTTTGCTGTGGAAAGTGCTGATGAGCAGAGGGATTGCTCAGGGCCAGTTCCACAGCATTCCTATGAGCATTGACATAAAACTGCTGAAAATAAGGCAGCGCTGTGACTGCCTTGGCAGTCCCAGAGGTGTGAAAGCAGCCGCGAGGGAGCACGTTTCCCCCCTGCTGGGCCAGGAATGGCAGACACAGGCTGTTAGACCCATGTGTCCAGGAAAAGGTCAACATCAACCTCTCCCCTTCAGCCAGAAGAAGCCACTGCGCCCCACTCCCAAAGAAAAGAGAGAGGCACCACCAGAGGGTACGAGCCTCTAGAGAAACCCCTGGTTGACTCAGCACCAGAACCAAACAAGCAAAAGCCACAGACGTCACCAGAGGGAGCAGAACCACAGTCCCAGATGCTTTCATGAATCAATTAGGAGCAAAACCATTTCCCTCTCAGGCGATACTGCTGTCATTGCTGTTTAATTTATGCATTTCAGTGAATTACATTATTAGCATATTTAAACAACTTCTGCACTTGTCTGATAGTGGAGATCTGATACATGCAGGCATGCAGACAGAGAGAGCACTTCTCCCCGCTCCCTCACAGTGACAGTATTTCCAGCACATCACAAAGCGCATTCTTGTGCCCATCTGCCTCCCCTGTTCATCCATATTTCACCCCGCAGATGCAGCTGAGGTCTGCCACCGGCTTTGCTCTGCGTCGCAAGTTCTCAGTTTGCACCAATGAGTCAGGGCACTCTACCGCTTCCGCCTTTCATTTTAGCTTTCTTTGGAGCAGAGGATGGGTAGTTCTCCCGAGAACACGGTGGATTTCTCTCAAGCTCTTCTTTCTTGAGTTCCCAGTCTTCATCTCTCTGGTCTAAGGGGATTCCTTTCGTTGCAGCTGTCCTGCGATAGTTTCTGCTCTCCACCTCTGCTCTGGGGAAGAAAGCAAGAGAGCATCTTCAGATACTGAGCACAGCACGGTCACACCACCCTTCATGAGCGGCCCATCCACAGGATCGGGGGGATCGTGTATTTGTACGGTCAAAGCACTGCTGCCAGCAATACATGAGAAAGGACCGAGGCCCATCCCAAATCCAGCAGCGTTCATCACCCCAAGTGAATCGGGTACTCACTTAGAGTTGGGCTGAAATGGGAAACCTTTGGTAAAGATCTGCGGTGAGATTTGACTTTTACCATTGGAATCATAATTTTAATCATAAAAATCTCTCAAAGACTGATCCTGTGAATTTGTGTGTTATTAACTAGACTTAGCACATTTAATAAAATTGTACATCATATATTAACTTACTGCAACTGCAACATTTCCATTTTCTCTCATTTTTTGTACTGCTCATTCATAAATACTAGAAATTCTTCATGCCAAAACATGAGATCTGAAGCCGGCTGGAGTTTGGGGGGATTTGTACACAGTTGTTCTTTATAGATGACCTTTTAACCTCAGAAATTATCTAATCCTAATCCAATTCAGCCTTGAAATTTTCCTAAACTTTGCATTCAAATCCAGGACTGAACCATTTTCGCCAGTCCAATATCTCCATATGCAAATCATTGACAACTCTCCTCTGGTCGCTGGGAGTTTTAGCCATGTATTTCAAGTTATCCTCTCCATGACTTCAAGTGTGTGAAACCTGTGCATGTCAGACACTGAACATTCATCCATCCAGACCCTGAGATCAACAAGTCCGCAGTGAGTTTGCTCTTGGCATCTGTGGTTTACCAAAGCCCTATGGGTTTTCTTTGTGATATTCATATATTTTCTTTTAAACAAACACAGTCCCAGATCCTCCCTGAAGGACACCGTACAAGTTAACCTGAAAATAAACATACTTCACTGTTGTTTATACTGTAGTTTTAAGTCCCTTATAGCCTTGAAATATCAATGGGTTTTCATTACACTTCCCACTGCAAAAAAAAACAAAGCAAATTAAAAACCACTTTCATCAAGACCAGAATGATCCTTTGTGCAGTACAATTTTTTTTTTATCATCTCAGTTATGTTTTTGTTAATCACAGTCCTTAAATATTTTTCCTATTAAGTATTTTCAGCTTTCTCTTCACAATCTTTACACATGCCTGGCACTGTCACAGCCAATATTTTGGAAAAAAGTTACCCCAAACTAAAAACTAGATAGCTACTTTCTGCATTTGTAGGCATTGAGGAATTTTACAAGAACAAGTACATCTAGCCTTCACGTCCAAGTCACACAACATAGAACCCTGAAATGGTTTGGGTTGGCAGGGACCTTGGCAGATCATCTAGTCCAACCCCAAAGTTTCAAGTCACTGAAAGGTTCTCTCAGTTCTCTTTCAAAACCAGCAAAGGCAAAACCCCAGGCCTTCTTTTCTTCCTCACGTCAGTGGTCAGCAGGAGAAAGGACTGAAACATTAGGAGCCACTGTGGTGGGTTGACCTTGGTCATCTGCCAGATGCCCACCCAGCTGCTCTCTCACTGCCCCTCCTCAACAGGATGGGTGAAGAAAGACAGAAAAGCTTTTGGGTCAAAATAAAGACATTGACATCACTCATCAATTGCTGTCATGGGCAAAGCACACTTGGGCAAAATCAATTTAACTTATAGCTAAATGAAAATAGAGTAGGATGATGAAGAACAAAGACAACACTCAACCATCTCTCCCCCACCCCCTCTCCCTCCCAGGCTCAACTTCACTCCTTCCCTCCCAACTTCTCTACCTCCTTCCCCCAAGTGGTGCAGGGGGACAGGGAATGGGGGTTTGTGGTCAGTTCATGACGCTTCATCTCTACCACTCCTTTCTCTTCATGCTCTTCCCCTGATCCAGCATGGATCCTCCCATGGACTGCAGTCCCTCGGCATAAGCCAGCTCCAGCATAGGGCCTCCATGGGCTGCAGCTCCTTCAGGGCATGGCCACCTACTCTGGCATGGGGTCCTCCATGGACGGCAGTGTGGATATCTGCTCCACCATGGTCCTCCATGGGCTGCAGGGGAATCCCTACTCTGGACGTGCTAGAGCATGTCCAGAGGAGAGCCATGAGGATGATCCGAGGGCTGGAGCACCTCTCCTGTGAGGAGAGGCTGAGAGGCTGTTCACCCTGGAGAAGAGAAGGCTTCAGAGAGATCTTATTGGGGCCTTACAGTCCCTGAAGGGGGCCTACAGGAGAGCTGGGGAAGGACTTTTTACTCGGGCATGTAGCGATAGGACGAGGGGGAATGGCTTTAAACTGGAAGAGGGCAGGTTCAGATTGAACATTAGGAAGAAGTTTTTCCCTGTGAGGGTGGTGAGGCACTGGCACAGGTTGCCCAGAGAGGTTGTTGAGGCCCCATCCCTGGAGGTGTTTAAGGCCAGGCTGGACGTGGTCTTGGGCAACCTGGTCTGGTGGGAGGTGTCCGTGTTTATGGCAGGGGGGTTGGAACTTGATGATCTTCAAGGTCCTTTCCAACATAAACCATTCTATGATTCCATGAACCTGGAGCATCTCCTCTTCCTCCTCCCCTCTGACCCTGGTGTGGCAGGGCTGTTTCCCACACTCCTTCCCTCACTCCTCACTGCTTGGCAGCGTTTTTGCCCTTTCTTAAATAGGTTTTCCTAGAGGAGCCACCAGCATCAAACACAGACACAAACATACGTATGTGGGGTGTATATATATGTACATATATGTGTATGTAGGTATGTGTATATATACACACGCCCGGCGCGTAGATAGCAGGAGCCGTTGGTGCAGTTTCGACGCTCGGCACGTTGCGGACAGGCTGGCAGCAGGCATGAGCCCGGGTCCCGGCGTCACCTCGGCGCCGTTCCCGGCAGCTCTCCCAGCACCCAGCGCAAAGCTCTTCTCATGCAACGGATAAACCATCTGATGCAAATTGCATGTTTGTTACTCAGCAGCAGCTGAATTTGGAAGGCTGTTTCCTGTTCTTTGCATGCCCATGCAAACCTTGGTGAGTGGTACGGATACCCAGAATATTCCTAATATTTCCATGTTAATAATATTTACCTGTTGATACATGTAATATTTCCATGTTGACGGCATACTTCCACATCGATGCAAACAGTCCCCAGCGCGGGCAGTGGCTCAGCCCAGGCAGGCAGAGCCACGGCCATGCAGCCCACAGTCCCTGGGGTCAGACACACAGCGTGGAGGCATCACGGTGCTGCTAGAGAGGGCTGAATTGGGATTTCAGAAGGATTTGGATGCTCATAGCCCTGATTAGATATGCACCTCAGCCCTGCATTTGGCACAGCCTGTTATCTTAAAAATTGACTTCTCTCTCTTTTTGCATGACAGGCAAATACCCAAAACTGACGGTGATGCTCTGCAACAAAATATCCCTCATATTTGCACACCGATACCACTGACACCGTGAGCAGAGGGCAGACCTACTCCGTGCTGCACAGCGTCAGCACGCAGACACACATGCTTCATTCTTGGCCCGCAGCGCACATCTGCACTGCCCAACTCCCACCGGAGCCACAAACCACTGCCTGGCCATGGACATCACCTCTGGGACCTTCTGCATACCTGAAGGAGAAGAAGGTGACCCGCATTATACGAAAAATGCCACTAGTTCCTCCCAGTTACCTCCAAGCTTGCTGATGTGAGGAGGTGAGACCGTTGCAGGAGGGTGAAGGTGTTCACTGTGGTTGTAAATTATAGTGGTTGAGCTTAAAAAAAGGGTTCCTGAGCCCTGTTAAGAAACTCTTGGCTGTTCACAGGCTGCGTTATGGCTGTGAGGTGACCATACAGGTTTCATGTGTCTTATAAAATGTCCTAGGCATGGGCAGTCAAAGCATCTTCCCAGTTACGAAGTTCTCCCAGCCACGCTTCTGGCTGAGCCACGCAGCCACAGGGCAAGTCAGGCCAGCGCATGGCTCTGAAAGACATGTTTTCCACCTTAAATTAGCCATTCATAGAATCATAGAATGGTTTAGATTGGAAGGAAGCTTGAAGATCATCGAGTTCCAACCCCCTGCCATGGGCAGGGACACCTCCCACCAGCCCAGGTTGCTCAAAGCCCCATCCAGCCTGGCCTTGAACACCTCCAGGGATGGGGCAGCCACAGCTTCTCTGGGGAACCTCTTCCAGTATCTCACCACCCTCAGAGTGAAAAATTTCTTCCTAATATCTAATCTAAATCTGCCCTCTTCCAGTTTGAAGCCATTCCCCCTCGTCCTGTCACTACATGCCCTTGCAAAAAGTCCCTTCCCAGCTCTCCTGTAGGCCCCCTTTAGGTACTGGATTCACCTCAGGAAACCCTCCATCAGCTACAGGAGTCGCCCTAGGCTGTTGCCTAGGTGCCTCAGAGCGGGGTGTCACTCATCCTGTCAATCATTCTCACAGGCTCCTCCGCCTGCCGCGGGCATCGCCCGTGGGCATCCATCCTGGCAATTCCCCCAGCCTCGCCGTCACCTCACCGCTGCGGCTCTGGTGCGCAGCCAAGAGCACGGCAAAGGCCACAGACTTGGCAGGACTGGCTGAGCAGGATTTAATGATGAGATTAGCGCAAAAATGACAGCACTGAATAGGTAAGCAATTGCTATAAATGATTAATGGAGGGCAACAAGCCTGCAGACCTTTTGCTCTCCAGGACAGACAATATTTTCCTGTTCTGATACAGAAACTAAGCAAGCCAAGAACTAAGAACAGAAAAAAAAAAACAGAAAACCCTCCTCTGGAAGAAAGTGCTCCATTCTTAAAGAACTGGCAAATCTGAGCTTATCCCAGCTAGGGTCTAGGTAGTAAAAAACCTAATCAGCAAAACTTAGATATCAGCTGCTTGTTGTTTAAATTTCTTTAAACTGAAGGTCTAAGGGAAATAAAAGCTGGTTCTTCTGTGTGGAATAGTGAGGGTTTGGTGCATGTCAGCTCCATACGCAGCGAGGCTTTAGCTGTAAGGTGTCCTGGATGTGGGGTGGGCAAGTAAAAAGCAAAGGTCCCATCAGCTTCCCTAATAGCGTATGGTTTCCCTAGAAAGTTTTTGGGGCTCTACAGGGAAATTTTGCAGGGTTTGGGTGTCTCTTCCTACAGAAGGACACTGATGCTGTGTCAAGATTAAAGGTGGGCACGGAGCCTTTCAGCAGGAACCAAGAAGCTGTAGAAGTACAGCAGAAGGATGGCATCACCTACAGAAAGCTTTACGTGGATTAATGACAGGTGGCATTCGGTAGGCATTGGCCACCTCAGACATTCACCCAGCCACCGTGCCTGACTTTGAACTTGGCAGCTCTTGTGCTGAACTGTCAAGCCGGAGACGTTGAGTTGGATACGCGTCTATAAAAAAATCCATTATTTCTACGGCGCCAAAGCAGTCTTGAGAATGTGGCAGCAGTAAAAAAGGTGCCAGTTAAGGACTATGGTGTAAATTCACTGAAAAACCCAGGGGAGGAAAAGCCTTTAGGTGCTCTCAGCATCTCAGGTTCCGACATGTGCAGGTTTCACAAGCAATGTATTTAAACACTGTCTAACGTGTGGGACTGCAATTTGCACCGAAGAAGCTGATTAGCCTCTAGCGATCTGTCCCACTGCTTTAGAGAGCTGGAGGTATGGGACACAGCTCAAACCTCTGGAGGACAGCATCCTGATCCAGGGAAACAGCTTCCCAAGGATGAAGATATCCGTGAGCCAAATCAGTGGATGACAAACAGGAATGGTAATTGGCAACTCTTTAAAAGCATATTAATGATCGCATGTGGTGCCATAGTGATAACCGTAAAAACTGAGGCAATAAGGAGTTCTCCAAAATTTGGAAGCAACGTGGGGCCATCTTAGTAACAGATCAAATGGTACATTTTTCAATAATTACATTAAAAAAAAAAAGATGTCTCTGTTCTTTACTACAAGAATCATAGAATCATGGAATGGTTTGGGTTGGAAGGGATCTTAAAGATCATCAAGTTCCAACCCGCCTGCCATAGGCAGGTACACCTCCCACTAGACCAGGTTGCTCAAAGGCCCATCCAGCCTGGCCTTCAACACATCCAGGGATGGGCAAACTTCTCTGGGCAACCTCTTCAAGTGCCTCAACACCCGCAGAGTAAAGAATTTCTTCCTAATACCTAATCTAAATCTCCCCTCTTTCAGTTTAAAACTGTTACCCCTCGTCCTGTTGCTACAATCCCCAGTAAAGAGTCCCTCCCCATCTTTCCTGTAGCCCCCCTTTAAGTGCTGGAAGGGGCTATAAGGTCTCTTTGGAGCCTTCTCTTCTCCAGGCTGAAAAGCCAAATGATATACATACACTAACACCAACTCCTAAAGAGAGACTCTTGAACAATTCAACCTGTGTATTCAGTATTCTCCACTCTAAGGGGTTAATACTCATTAGTTCTTGCTTTCATTTCCATTGCTTAATATGCGCTCTGTAATATCCTCATGGAAACAATGATGTCATGAAATGGTAACGATTTTGAAAACACACCAAGGCAAACCATAGAAGGTAGTGAAAGACATGAATGTCTTCCCAATGGCTCCCCCGTGACAGAGACCCCATTTGCTTTTCTACCACTTGTGCCTGACGGCTTTAATAGGCTTTAGGTGGAAAGACAGGTAACGTGTGTATTTATTCTGGTCCTCTATAGCAGCCAATTAAATTTTCATTGCTGGAGCCCCGTCAGCCGCCGCGGTGGGACTGGCCATCACTACTCACCTTTCTAAGAACCTGGAGCAGTCTTGGTGTCCGTAGATCTCCGCGAGCCTTTTGGGAGTGTCGCCGAAGAGGTCGGCCGCGTCCATGGCAGCATGCAGGGAATGAAGGGTGCGAAGCACCCCCAGTCTCCCCGACTCGGCAGCAAAGTGAGCTGGCGTCCAGCCCACGTCGCTCCGCAGGCAATGCCGGGCGCCGTGATCCACGAGGAGCTTCACCAGCTCCGATTGCCCTTGCGTCAGGCAGCGCAACAGGGAGAGAAGATGCACCTGTATTAGACTTTCAACCTTCAGGATGCAGAAGACGGTCGCACACGCTTGATCATAATTCCCTCAGATTTTACCCATGACCTGGCCATTTGATTCATCAAATAAATGATAGACATCAGAAAATGCTGATTTTTTTTTCAATGTAGACTGCTTCCAGAAGCATTTTACAACAAAACCGTCAATAAAATAAAAAAAGCTTTCCACTAATTTCTGAACAGTACATGTCAATTAGTCATTGACTAATTGGCTATTGACTATTTCATTGTTTCATTTTGGTTTTTAATTCAATACAAAATAAAATTTCAACATTAAAAAAACTAGAAAACGTGTGCACAGCTTTACTAAAGCAAAGTTTTTTGTCAGGAGATAGGGAAATTACTTGTTTTCATTCAACTTCACATTTTTCTAACTTGTGGATTTGCTTAAAGAAGCAAAAAAAGTTGTTTCTGCCCCACTTCACGCTGCCTTTACTGAGCTAGATGGTTCCCGTGCCAGCCTCCCATCACCCTTTCACAATAACCTATTGCTATGGAAATGTGGTTTCTCACCAGCCATGGTTTTCGGCGCTTATCATTTTGGATTTATCAGAGACGGTCATAGCATTTATAAATCCTCATTCCCTGATTTCATGCTTTGACAATTTACATTTTTAATCATGTTAACTTTTTCTATATAAAGTTGATGTATATCTATGTATACATGAAACAGCTTTTGTTAAATAGCTCAGTTCCCTTCTCTGCTGCCCAAATGAGTACTCAGGGCAAAAGTAAAGCATGGTGTCAAGTGTAAACCAGAAAATCACACATTCAATTTCTGAGCAAAGACAGACCCCATGATGTGAGATCCCAAACACCCCAGCACGGGGGAGTACGGGTCCCGTTTCCCATTTTACACTGTGTACAATTATACATTATGTATTGTTGCACTCATCTCTTCTTGGGGCTGCAAAGGGATATTTGACTTTAACAGACACTTCTACAGGTGAAGGACCAAATGAGAGCTGCAAAACTGTGTGAAGCCACCTCTTAGGAAAGTAATGCAAGGGACAAGCAGGCATGCTATATAAGTACATATCATGTACGTCGCAGATTTTCACATGTGATGGTAAAAAGAGCTAAAAAATCACTTTGACGGTAATCCCATAAATTATTTTGGAGGCAAAGTTTCCATTTAAATTGGTATTTTGCCCTTTTTCCTCATTAAGGACAAAAGGATCAGATGTGAGCTGTGACTATCGCCAGCATTAATTGCTACCATAGCAAGACATAATCACAATCAACGTCACCTTTTACGACGCCAATGATGAGTTTCGCAGAGGTAAGAGAGCAGGGAGCGCCCTCACCTTTTGCAGCAGCCCAGTGCAGAGGGGTCCGGTCATTCCAGTCGACATCCTTGTGATTTGGGTCGCAGCGCCCCGTCCTCAAAATCTCATCCACCAGGTCATAGTCCCCCAAAGCCACAGCTTCGTGGAGCTCGGTCATGCTGCACGCTTCAGAAAGGCGCCTGGTAAAAGGGCGATAGTCGTTTAGTGGGTCTTCGCTGATGTATCGGCTCCTCTCAAGAGCAATTTTAACAGATCAAGCAGCATCTGGATTAAAAAACGAGACATGCACTTGTGAGAAACCAGGATTTATCAAAAAAAAAAAAAAAAAAGGAATGATAGGAAGAAAAAAAATAATTTATCTTCAAACAAGTGATCGCAGACTGATGGTGATATTTAATTTACGGCCATGAAAATCTGGGGCAAAGTGCAGCCCTTTATATAAAGGACAAAACCACGTTGCGTTTCTCAAGGATGTTGCTAACAAACAGCCGGCTCAGGCCAAACATTTGCCACAGGTCTGTTGGTACTCACTTGCCATGGAAACTGGCTCCTCCCTTGCCAGTGCCGCAGATCCGTTATTGGCAGCCTTTTATTGCCATGAAAGAAAAGTCTGTGCAACTGTCTTCTGATCTTCTTTGGTGCAAATAACGTCGCTGTGCCATGTTGCTTAGAAATCTCATCTCCGTGGCCGTGCTATGGACATAGCTAGAGCTACTTTCTAATCCCATACAACAGACCCCCATCAAGAAACGCGAGCAGATCTTCAGCCCCCGCAAGGCTGTGGATGTCAGTAATTACACCTGCGCTAGGGGATATTCCCTAGCTGCTTTGCTGGCAGGGAATTTAAGCAGCTTGCAGGGATCACTATGGTATCCCCGAGGATGGAAACACTGCGCTGATTTCTCCAGTCTGGCCAAATCAAAGGGGAGAAATATTGTATATTCCCATATCGACAGTTGGGCTTAAGCTAATTGGCCCAGTCCCTCTCATAAACAGAAGAGTTTTAGGATTTGCTCCAGCTTTTGCATTGCATTTACTTCATGGAGTAATTTTCACAGATTGAAACGAGCGTGACTTCCACGTTGAGCATGTTGGAAAGGACCACCGTTGGAGCGTGCAGAGGCTGAAATGAGGGAAGGTTGGCAGCCCTAGGGGCTACATCCTGGGAGCCAGAGCTGGATGGGGCCATTTCCCTGCTCCCAACTCCCATAAACATCCCAACCACATCCCAAATTCAGGCTGGAAGGACACACCACCATCTCTACCCTGCTTCCCTGTAAGAAAAAGATGAGACACAAAGGTCAGAGGGAATCACAGCCTGCTTCAGTAGGTCCCCTGACTTAGGTGGTTAGACCGTGTAGACCAGGTCCAAGAGGAAGACCCATACGTGACTTCTACTGAGTTTGACTCCTGCATATGTGGGAATATCTGAATATATTAAAAAATGCAATAAATTTTGGGGCTTCTCGGTGGCCCACAAAAGTATTACTGGCTTTGACATGTCTCTGTTACTTTAACCACTCACACACCACCTCCTCCTCCTCATTGCCTCTCACTAACCTTGAAGAACCTGTTCCTTTAGATTAAGGAGAGATCTTCAGAGTTGTTCTCCAAGACATTTCATCGGCATTAAATCTATCCTCAAAATGTTACGCTGTAATGCATCCAGCCCGTCGCTGAAATGAGTTCTGGACAAAAGTACAAAAAAAAAAAAAAAGAATTTTGGACCTTTTCGTACATTTCTTTTATTCTTTTCCAAGGAAATGCCAACAAAATTCAAACTTTAAAAATATAACTTAAATTTCAAGCACTGCTAGCTTCAGGTCATACCCCCCCACACACATGCAAAGGGAGAGGAAGAGAAGCCAATGATCCCCCCCCAGGAGCTCACCAGCTCTCTGAGGAGACGGTCTACGGGTGCAGCTTCACAAACGACTCGAGCCAAGCCAAATTTTGCCTTCCCTCCCTCCTCTGCTGCCTCCCTTTGCCAGCCTTGAAGCCCATATGGCTGTTTCATCAACCTGTTGATCTCTCCAAAAACTAATCTTTTATTATCGGTGCTGGTTTTAGGGTTAATTCCCTAAACTCAGTGTTACCGAGGGGGCTGTGCAAAGAGGGAGAGGGGTGCAGAACCTTTCCATCAGTAGGGACTTGCGCTCGATCCACCTTAAACCACTCCAGAAGCTGCACCCAAAAGTGGGACCGGCTTCCTTAGGGGGTTATTATCCCCTTCTCATAGGGCCAGAAGAAAAGAGTTGGATTTTTACGGAGGGACCATGAGGCAAAGCTCTTCCCCCCTCGCCCAGCCGTAAGCGGTGCGGCTCCTCGGCGGGATGGTGCAACCCGGCAAGGGGAAATTTCTCACGGGGATCCCGGTGCTCGATTCAGCCCTACGCCGCCCCGCTCGGCGGCAGCGCTGCGAGGAAAGCCAGAAATTCACAGCCACACGCAAACAAGCCCGTGTCGAAACCCGTCCCTGCCTCGCAAAGGCACAGCCCGGCATCTGAGCAGCCACAGGGTTCTCTGGGGCGTACGGTGGTTTTTTAGGGGATGGCTCCATGCCGGAAACTTGTTTTCCAGGTCCGAGGAAGATCTCTCCCAGAAAGATTGTCTCATCTGAAAACTAAGGCAAAGTTTGGTCCCTCCCCTTCGGGGAGAGCCCGGCAGTCGGTCTGCCCGCGAGAGAGACGTCCTCCTGCGGGAACAGCCGCCTCTCGCCTGGCTCCGGAGGGCCGTGGGCGGTCGAAGGGTCCATCCTGCTCCTCCGGTCAGCGGGACGGGAGCGGAGAGCGGCTGGGACACCGCACAGTGGGTACGTTGAGCGCCGGGTGCTGCTAAAAGGGGGGAAAAAAAAAGGGGTGTGGGGAGAGAACGGGAAGGAGCGATGGTGGCGCGAGGGGGATTTTAAGGAGCTGGGTAGTTCCTGCGCAGCCCCTCCGTGCTCCTGCTCCGTGGCTTCAGCCCAAAGCCTGTCCCCCATGGGGGCTCGCAGCCTGCTGGAGGGATCGCGCTCCTCCGCTTCCAGCCCTTTATCTGGCCCCGAATCCCTGCGTGTCCCTGCGGAGGGGTGGGATCCGCTCCGGGTAAGCTGCAGGGTGAGGGTGGGGGGATACGGTGACGTGCCCATTCCCCACTGCGCGTACGGCCAGCGCTCCGGGAAACGGCGAACTGAGTTTTCCAGTGGGGAAAAGTAACCCCTCTCTGGACACCACGGACGTGCCGAGCGCGGGGTGGGAAGCAGCAGTCCCAGGCTGCGGCGGGGGAAACTCAGACTAGGTGGAAGGGGGGAGCGGGGGGGAAATTCACATCGAGGGTGATTAAACCCCGCTTCAGGCATCCAGCATGGAGACAGGCAAAAGCGAGGCAGCCCCACGCGTGCCCTGCTTTGAGCAGGGGTTTGGACTAGGTGACCTCCAGCGGGTCCTTCTCCACCTAAATTCTTCTGGGAGGCTGAGAGGGACACAGAGCAGGAGGTTTTGGGTGCTCTGCCCGCACAGCGTTCATCTCCCCCAAACCTGGCGTCTGCGAGATGGACGCCTGCGTGGGACCCTGCGCCCTGGCTGCTCTTAGGGCCGGTGGGGAGAGACATGGCGGGTTTAGGACATGGCTACCCCCGATGCGTTTCAACCTGATGAGCTCAGATATAGGTGATGAGGTGGTGGACTGTAACGCTAGATGAACCCGCCGGGAGAGCCTGCGGGTACTTTGCCCCGTGACACAACCATCTGAGCCTCTCCAGGAGCAGCAGGTGGTGGCTCTTCGGGGCAGGAACCGAGGGCGGCAGTGCCGTCTGGCCTTTCACGTATCGACCCCGCTGACATGATTTACAGCAGCTGAGAAACTGTTGTGACTTACTGCTGGGGACACGCGGGGTCCTCTAAGGGGCAGCTGAAGGAGGAAAGTGGAGGTGCTCAAATCTCTATCTCTGGCTGTCGTTAGTGGTTGGTGTCCCATTTTTCTCTGCCTGCTGGAAGTGAAACACTTTCTCTCTTCAATATCAGCGAATATTAGGGGGGAAGGGACCTTTCCGCCATGGAGTCACGCTTGCAGAGAAGTGAGAGGGGACATGCCTGCTGGGGGAGGTACACTTGGATTTAGCCCTTGGATCCATAAGCTCCACGGTTTATGGGAAGACTGAACCCAAGTGCCTCCTCCAGCTGACTCCAAAGCTGCTGCCTGCTGCTCCCACCCGACATCCCCACGTCCCGACCACATGGCAGACAGGTTTTCCACCACCCAGGTCCTACTTCAGGCCCAAACCAGCAAGCAAAGGGTGAGAAGAGTTGCTTCACTGCCTAAACTGGGGCATTTAAGAGCAGGGACCAGAACTGAGGTTCTCAGGTAAATGCTGTCATGACACTTTGGGGTGCTTTTCCTCCCAGACTCAATGAATGTTGAAATGTTTTGGTATATGGAGTAGGGACTATGAAGCGATGCCATGACCCAGCGATGAGAAATGGCTCTTTGGTTCAACCTCCAGTGCCAAAGCAGTACTTGGAGTACTTGGAGCTCAAGAAGGGGACAGTGACACCTCCATCCAGTGGGGAATATCTCATGGGGGAGTGTGCCCTGAGATGTGGCTGGGAGGCCCTGGCCTAAGCCAGGATGCAGGAGCATCACCCAAAAAGCTGGGAATCGCCCAGCTGCACCTTTGCGTCTCTCAGTCTTCATTTTCCATCTTGACCTCTGACCGCGGGGGTACAGTCTGTGCCAGCGGTATGTGCTGTCACCGAATTACTGAGGTCAGCATCACCTCTGCACTAAGCCACACCAAGATATTGGATGGAAGCAGCCTTTAAAACGTGCAGTATGCTTGTTTACTGGGGGGGGGGATGGGGGGGGAGAAAGCAGCTCAGATCAGTGGAAAAATACACATTTGCATTTCGGTGACAGCCTCAGCCATTCACACTCTGCAACACAAAAGGCGTCAGTGTGAAGGACTCTTTCCTTCAGCTCCCCCACGTTCCCCAAGCACAGCTCCCCCGCTTTGGCAGCCTTCAAATAAAGGACAAGCCAAGGTCAAGGGAAAAAAAAAAAAAAACAAAAAAGAACAAAAAAAAAAAAACCCAACTCCAAACCACTGGACTGGCCCTGAGAAAACCTCCCTGACTGCTGCTCGCTATCCAAGCGAGAGCTCCTGCACGGGAACCGCTCACCGTTTGCTCTGATGGCTCTTGCCCTGTCCCTTCCTCCCTCGCTGGAGAAGGTGGCACCTCTCCAGCCCCCAGCTGCTGGGACGGACGCTCGCAGAGGTGGCAGAGATCACATTTTGTCAGGCACGGGGGACAGCTTGCCCTGACACCAGCACCATCCTCCTCCTCCTCCTCCACCAGCAATGTCCCATGAGCTTCACGGAGATGCTGAGGCACCTGAGGAACAGCAAACCCACCACAGAAGGTGCTGGGAAGAAGCATGGTGACACCCACAACCCTGTCCTGCCGCTCTCATGAATGTAAGCTCTCCCTCTGCAACCCCCTGAAAGCACTGGAGAGTTTGCAGGATGCGGCCCAAAAAAATCGCAATGCCGGATCACCTTCCCGTGCCAGCTCGCACGGACCCGCGGAAGCCGGTGCCGATTTATACTGACGTTGGACCCAGTCTTGGAATTTAAAAAAAGCCTTTGTGTTTATCCAAGCCCCAGGAAAGGCTGTCGGAGCCGCTTCCTGTGCCCTTTCAATCCCCGGCTCCGGAGCCCCTGCGGGAAGCGCCCGGCCACAGCACGTCGGCTCTGGCAAACAAACTCCAACCCACGAACTAAAGGCAAAACCACCGTTAAACATGAGGAAGAAGCCATCAGCTGCCCAAGTGCATTGACCACCACCACCGTCAGCGTGCTGCTGTCAGATGTAACGTCTGTTTTCGGATGGAGACAACGCTCTGCTTATCACACTTGAAGTGGACCCCACTCTCCTCCGAGGCGCGCGTGAACTCCGGCTATTAAAAATTTAGGAGCAGGACACACATCTCAGCTCTGAGCTACTGTACAACCAGCAGGGTCACAGACTTCCAGACTTAAAACACACACAGACATATAAAGACACAACCTGATGCATTTCTTAAAAAGCACATATGGATTTGATTTCCAATAGCACAGGAGGAGAGCAGCGGGGATGGCGTCTGTTATCCCACAGCATCCATAGGGAAAATCAATTAGGTACCATTGTGGTAGTGCAATTTAAAAGCCTACAGGGTTTTAAGGTGTTTCTCTTCTGCTACAGATGCCGGAGGCACATAGATGAATGATGAAAAGTTGGTTTAGGACAAAAAGAACAGGCTGATGACGTCAGCTACAGAGGCTGAAACAGGTTGGAGGTTTGATATTTCTTTTGCTGTTCCTTCGAGGGTCGGACAAACCGGGCAGAGCAGAAATTTAGCATCCGAGTAGTAAAAGGCCCTGCACAGGGCACGTCACTGTGCTGTTATTTAAATTCCCCCAAAAGAGTAAAGCAGAGCGAATGTATTATTTTTACCTGCACCTGAATTAGGCACCTTCTGAATTCCCCAAGAAATAATGACATTGTTCTTGATGAAAGCTGGAAAGGTGTTTACGGAAAGTCACACTTCAGGTGCAAAACATCTTTTTGATTTCTATTTCTTACTATAAGCAAGGTGCATGCCCTGATAAAAAGGTTCTTAAGGTGTTACAGGTGATGTTCTACTGAAATAAATTCAATTATAAGCAGGAGTAGGTCATAGGATAAGCAAAGGGTTTTCCCCACCTCTTTTGTGTCCTTTTCTTAATACCTATTATTGCTTTAAAAGTTAACGCTCTGCTTAATAAATTTGGTTTATGAGACTGGTAGGAATTTTTAACATTTAGTTTGCTTTTTAAAAAACAGCTGTAATATTTGATGACATTTTCTGGTCATACGATAACCTCATCCTAAACACCCTTCCTGTTCAGAAAGTCACACTAAAGCGTCCAGACCCAGAACGGCGGCTGCAGCTGAACTTCAGCCCTTTGGACTTGGGACAGGCAGTCACAGCTCTGCTCCTAAATCTGCTGCCAAATCCTTTCATAGCTCTGGGAAAGGAAAAGAAAGCATTTCTAGCAAAAAACACTTTATAACTCAGTAATAGCCTTGTAGCTATACAAAAAAAGAAAAAAAAGGGGGGTTACATAAAAAAGTTACATAAAAGACGCTGCATAAAAAAAAAATCTGCAGGATGACAAACAGGGCTTATTGAAATATTTAAAAATCAGAAAAAAAAACTCAGAGAAACATCATAAAATAGCATACACATTTCTTCAGCAACTTAAAACAACTGTTTTCTTTTTGCTTTTCTGCTCTTTATTTCAAAGGGGAGTAAAGTTCTCCCTAGAAGGCCCGAGGCTCCCCTCAGGTGCTCATTTTAATTTGGCTTATGTGCTAAATGCAGAAGTTCCCCCCAGATTTGCAGGTACGGTTGGAACACCTTTCGCTCCAATTAGACCCTGCTCTGTAAACGATGCCAAATTGCCAGCTGGAACCCCTCACACAGCAAAGATACTAAAGTCACACTATCAAACTTCCCTTTACAACTTCACAAGAAAATAAAGATGGCTTTTTTTTTTTTTTAATTCCATTTTTGGCTAAAACTTTTATAGTTCCAGAAATGCAGTACTTGACCTCCTTGTTTACTGCTGACCCCAAACAACCTCTGCGTTTCCCCTACGGACACGTTGCTCAGTATCATGAGAAACCCCTTCCAGAAGCAGCTCCTCCGGTTACCGCGGACCCATCAGCCAAAAGACGAACCGGCGATACAACTTCTTAGAAAAGCAGCAGCAAAGCTGCCAAATTCAGTCCTAAACTGGCCGCTCGGCCAGGCTTCCAACCCCTTCCAGCAGCTATTATTAGCGGCCAAGCACTTAAACCCGACGGCATCCTCTCCTGCCATCAGGCCCAGCCCTTCCGAAGCACTTTCGCGGTACGGGACGTAAGTCTGAGAGAGTTGGGCCGTTTTCTCAGCGTGATGGATGTGGAAGGGGATGTTTCTCCATGTGGATGAACAGAGCCGGTGGCCGTGGGTGAACGGGGCTGGTGGCCAAGGATGAGCGGGGCCGGTGGCCAAGGATGAGCGGGGCCGGTGGCCAAGGATGAGCGGGGCCGGTGGCCATGAAGGGGAGCTAGGAGCAGCGCAATACGGTATCAGAAGCGTGTAGGTTCCCCCCTTTCAGGTGTCTTTGAGGGTGGTAAACATCTGGCGGTGGTCCCGCTGGTGCGTGTGGAGCCCCACGCGTGTCCCCGGGAGCAGAGCGGAGCGGGGCCGGGGCCGGGCAGCGCATCCCTAGGCGGCCAGGTCAAAGTCGTCGCGCTCCTGGTTGTAGTCGAGGACCTTCTGCCGTAGGCGAGAGGCGTCCACCCAAGTGATGAAGTCCTCCATGGCGCGGGGGACCAGGAGCGCGGGGTCGGTCACCACCTCGGGCCCCACGCGCACGTGTCCCTGCTCCACGAAGGTGACGGCGTGGCGCAGGTTCTGGGCCATGCGGAGCTTCACCAGCAGGCAGGGCAGGCGGCGGCGGCAGAAGGCGGCGGCCGAGAGGCTCTCGCAGGCGGCCAAGGACCGCCGGCTGCCCACCAGCCCCAGCCCGTACAGCTTCTCCAGCAGCGCGGCGGTGCAGCGGGCGCGGAAAGCGGCGCTGGCGGGTCCCAGGTCGCGGAGGCGGCGGGTTAAAGCCCGGACGGTGCGGGCCAGAGCTTTGTACTGCACGTAGTCCTCCCGCCGACCCAGCCGGTAACGCCGCAGCGCCTTCACCTCGGCCAGGCTCCCCGCCGCCGCCTCCCAGCTCACCAGCTCCAGCCGCCGCAGCAGCTTCTGCTCGTGGTACTTCAGCTTCCGCACCATCTTGGAGGGGGGGGGTTGGAAGGATGGAGGGAGGAAGGGAGGGATGCAGGAAGGGACGGAGCCGCGCTGCCGCCCGCCCTTTCCGGGGAGGAGCGGCTCCGCTTCCCCCCCCCCCCCCCCCCCCGCTGCTCCCCGCGGAGGCGGCGGGAGGAGCGGCGGGTCCGGTTTGCGGGGTTGGGATGGCCCCGGGTGTGTTCCACGCCGTGCCCGGGGTGCTGCCGGGAGAGGAGAAGGGCGGCGGGTAAAAGCCGCCCCGTCTGTCCCGGCGAGGGGCGGGGGATGCTGCCCTAGGCTGGGATGCGGCGGGTGTCCGTGTCCCGTCCCCCCCCCCGCGCTCGGCTCGTCCCCAGCCTGACTCCGAGGTGTCACCCCAGGTATGGGCTGGGGGCGGTCAGACCTTCCCCAACAGCCTCTCCTGCTCGGGCAGCCCTTCCTTTTTCCTCCAGGGATCAAATCCAGGCTTCGTCGTTCCTCTCGGGAAGATGGCTACAGCGGTGGTTTCCTCCCCGACATCCCTCTCCCCCGCGTTCGGTTACCGAAGAGCTGCAAAAACTTCCCTCTCTGCCGTTCCTACGAGGAGGAGCAGCTCCAGGTCGTAGCCCGGCACGGGGGGAACTGCCTTCGCCTCTGAAAGTCGCCACTTTTGGGCTTACGCTTCCCTGTTTGTGCCCAAGAAGTGAGACTGCGGCTGCTCTGCACCGCAGCACCTCGACCTCCCGGGTGCCACCGCGGCCTCTCCGGCCCCACGGTCCCTCCGCAGCCTTTCTGTTTAGCGCCCGGTGTCCTCCGATCCTTGGGATTCAGGACACTCTGCTCCGAGGAAATTCCCCAATGGAGCAGGTTAGGTTGGTTACTCAGGATTTCAGGTCTCTGATTCTCGTAAGGAGATTCTTGTATGGGCTCAACCTGCAATTTCCTCCTACTGGGCTTTCAACACGCTGAATTTTATTTTTTTTTGGGGGGGGGTAGGTGATGTGGTCACATAGGCCGTGGGGGGTCTCTTGATTTGCTATGTGGTTTTTTTTTTTTTCAGTTTTGTCAGTGAAGGCACCGATGGAAATGGGGAGCAACAGCACCGAGAAGTTTTACAGGATCCCTGAAGGAAAGGGGCCGCACTCGGTTGGATGTACAGACCTGATGACGGAAAATGCAGTTGAGGTAAAGCTCTCGGTTCTTTCGCTTTTGGATTTAAGAATGTTCTTGAAACAACCTGCTGTAGTTTTACAGATGAATCAAACAGAGGTATGTGCAGGGCTGCTCCATGGCTGACACTCACAGCTGAGCTTACTGTCCTCTCCGTCCCGATGCAAGATATGTACTGGGCATTTACCAGATGGATGTAGCCTGCACGCCTTCCCCATGGCTACCTCCTCCTAATGTCCCTGCCTTCCTGACTCCCCTACGCACGATACTGCAGAGAAACTGTGTTCTCCTGGGCCCCACGGGGTCCTTCCTTCCACCCCACCGCTCCCTTCTGCGTTGGGCTCCCGGGGAGACTCCACACGCAGTCGCCGTGACCGTAGCTGTTCTCCTCACAAAGATCCCAATGGGATTTGGCAGGGCTGGGTGATGAGGGTGTGCAGCGTTTCAGCTGCAGGGTACAGCGTGAGCTGTCTTCTCGAAATTGTATCTGTCTGAAAAAGAACAGGATGTCAATTCTGCAAGCGGTTAGTACAGAGGGAAGCCACGATAAGAAGACGGAGGCAGTAAATAGGCAGCTAATGAGCTCGCTGATGGGTCTCCAGTCTGAATCCTCTTGCTTTTTCATTTTCCTGTGAGAACACGCCTGCATTTACACTGTGGTTTTACTCCTCAGACTGGCCAGGTGTAGTAGGACTTGTGATCAGTTTGTAGTGGTTATTCATATGTTTTCCTTTACTCTACTGAGCTTACGCTTTATTAGCACAAAGAAGCGATTAGTTTGTCTTTGCAATCAGCCCATGTGTGTTTCTTAGATAAGCAATCCGTATAATTACAGTTCTTTGAGGCATAGATAATGAACCTCTTTCCCTTCCTGGTAAGCAGTTAGTCACCCGGGGAAGTTCACTAGGACTATTCTGGGATCAAATTAATATCATTACCAATAGGGAGGAAGGTTTGATGATTTCTTCCTTAAAGGCCTTTGTGTCAAAGGTTGATTTAACTTTGATGAGTAAATAGAAACAAGCTTCATTAAACAAGCTTTTGGTACACATTGTGTAGGAAACAGATAAATTAGTGTTCAAGAAACCAGACTTTATTCCCAAGAGCTCGTGTTCTTTTTGGCCCGAGATTTAACTTGTCAAAACAAAAGTACAGTTGGAGCAAGACTGTGAATTTGAATAGTGTGTCGCAAATTCCCTTGCAAACCAGGAAGTCAGAATGCAAATTACAGACAGTTATCTGCCGGGAGAGCTGCTTTAAGGTGTGCCCTTGGTACGTTATGGTGGGTCCGTGTGAGTGTGGAGAGCTCGGGTGGTTTCCTGGAAGACCCGGAGTGCAGACAGTAAAAGAAGATTCAAACTGGTGGTAAGAAATGGGGACAGATAAAACACAGGTTAACAAAACTGCGTTTGGAAAGATGGACCACTACAGGCTTGTAAACACCCTGACGAGGAGGAAGAACAATATATTGCACTCCTCTGCTCTCCAGCTGGCCAAGGGCTTTACTGGCAGCCTTTTGCTCAGGTCAGCCAGGAACACTGTAGCCACGCTGAGACCATACCCCCGACTCTACCCGCATCTCCTCTGCTGAACCACGCTTCCAGAAACTAGTCTCAGGGTAAAATTTGTCTTGCTCACCTAGTGGGAAAATATACTTCCAGGAGGGTCCTTCCCCCCCCGCCCCAGTTTAGCAAGCGGAATGAGGTCAGTAACAGCTCCATGAGACCCACTGGTGCAAGGAAAGCAACGATGGCTCCCGGCTGGAAAGGTGAAGGGAACACGGTCACCCCTGTGAATCTGCTCAAACTGCATCATCGTACCGTTCCTCAAAGGGGAGGCACAGTGAGGAAGATAAAAGAAAAGATCCAGCAAGATGCAGAAATGCAGCAAATAGGTAGTGAGTGTTTGTAATGATTAACTTAACTAAATGGAACATTTTGAATTAGCTATAGGCTATATAGGCTAACCTGGAGAAGGTGATGTGTATCTCTACGTGGATGCCAACAGCCATGCTGCTTTAAATTCATTGCAGGGACAAAAAGACAGTGACATAGGATTGGCATCAAAGCCTGTATAGGGTAATAATTTTCTCCTGAGATCCTCTTAATTCTCTTGAGCTGTCATTCTTGCATCTGAAGCCCTTGACATAAATGCTTTTATCTTCCGTATATAAATAAATATATAATTTTTTTTTTGTCCCTCTGTATCCCAGGGAAGCTTCTTGCGCCTGTATTATCCATCATGCGATGCCACAGATAACGAAGAGGCACCATGGATTCCAGATAAAGAGTACTATCAGGGACTCTCTGACTTCCTTAACATGTACCGAGTTGTAGGAGAAAGGCTTTTCCAGTACTATGTTGGTAAGACCGGTTCTGGTTTTATTCCTTGACTAGCACAAGGGCATGAGCTCTGTATGCAGGTCGTTGCCTCACTGCTCCGTAAGCAGTGTGTTACTGCTGCAGGATGGAAAAATAATTTCTCCTGAGGAATTGTGTGTGGGATCCCACACAATGTGTGGGAAACCCACCCGATTGGGATGGGTTTGCATAGCGATGCTGAATGCGACCCGGTTCTCAGGGAGACCCGCCGTCCCTGACTGCTGTGAATAGGAGTTTTGGGGCAGTTTGCTCTAGGAAGGGCTCGGGTAATCTGTACCTGTGTGTCGGGCTTTAAATCGCACAGGGAAATGTGCCAGTATACAAAGGTCAGATAGATACTAAGGTCTGAATACCGATGCCTGACACTGTTCTTGAAACTCTGTTCTTGTAGGGTTTAAGAGAGACGTAGGGCTTGTGCTGGGCTGCGGATGGGGAGGAGGAAAGTATCTTCTGCCAAGTAGAAAGTTTTTTTCAGAATCCAACCCATATTTGTCTTGTGTATTTTAAGGGTGAGATTTGGTACCTTATCTTCAGGTGTGACCGCTCTGAAATCAGCAATCACCAGATTCTTCAGATCTCTCCCACAGGAACAAACACTTTCTCTCATTTCAGTAATAATGACATTCACTTTGATTTTTATCTAGGTTCAGTGACCTGTCCTGCAAAGTCAAATGCTGCTTTTAAGCCGGGAGAAAAATACCCACTCCTCGTTTTTTCCCATGGACTTGGAGCTTTTCGGTAATTCTGCAGTTTGTTGACAAACTATTTTTGTCGTCTGTGGAGACAGCGGTCTCCAAGGATGGTTCTGAACAGATTTTCAGTAGGGGGGTGAGATCCTCGTGGAGCAGAAACAGATTTGAAGAACAGGCTGCCGTGTATCAGTATGCCTCCACTGAAATCAACAGCAGTAAATAGAAGCAGGGATGATGTATTTATTTGTTGTTTCCCTTGGTATTTTAGGGGAGAAGGTATTTACCAATCCATAAGCATGTCGTGAAGATTAGCTAGTTGGTTTTTGGACAGCTCTCTGAAGATGCGAAGTGCTACTTTTTAAAAAAATCATTAGCATTTTTCCTTCTGAATAGATAGTAAAACAGCAACAAGGTTTTGTGAACGGGCTTTGGTGCCTGCCACACCAAAGCCCGCTCCACTGGCTAGCAAATTCAAACAGAAGAAATACTGCCTGGGGACTAGGGCGTATGTAGTGTGGCCGATGTTTAAAAAGCAATGTAATTAAAATAATTATGCATGCACGTGTCTCACCAGAGTGTGGTTTTGATTGCAGGACAATCTATTCTGCTATTTGCATAGAGATGGCTTCTCAGGGCTTTATAGTGGCTGCTGTGGAGCACAGGTGCGTATACTGCACGTTTCTGAGTTCCGATGGAAAGAAACTTTCTCACATTGAGTAGACTGTTATTTATTCTAAAGAAGAACTTATGATTTATATTTTTTAAAAGAAAAACTAAGATATCTTCTTCAGCCATGCCCATACCCGCTGTTTCTCCAGCTCAGCTCTTATCTAAGCCAAGGGAATTTGCTTAGATAAGCCCTTGAATGAAAAGTCCCGGGGTAGATATCATTCATCATTCTTCAAGCACGCTGTTTTTCTCTCTCTTACTGTTAGAACGTGGAGAATAGAAAGGAGGTGGGAGTTTTGGTGGGGTTATTGCATTATTTAGAAAGTCTGTCTACACTCAGTCGTGATTGCAGCAGCACTGGCTGGTAGCTGGATCTCTTGAGATAAGTGAAATCTAAAACTTCTGCTGACTTCACCTCAAACCAAATGGAATACATCCCCAGAAATAACCTCTTGTTGCTATTACAGAGACGAATCTGCTTCAGCAACGTATTATTGTAAAAAAAAGTCCATTTCACAACCACCAGAAGAGTCTCCATCAAGCACGGAGAAGGAGTGGATCTACTACAGGAAACTAAAAACGGGAGAGGAAGAGCGCTGTTTGCGCCATAAGCAGGTACTCGTCCTAGGGCTGGGCCCTGGGGAGCGAGGCAGGAGTGGGCTGCTGAGGACTGGTGGCAGGCTCTTTCCCTTTGGCCGCGTCTGCAGTCGTCTGCCGTGACTGGGGGGGATGTATAAAAAGGCATTTAGTCCTTTGTTCCCGAAGATGGGAACGCCAACAGCTTTCTTCAGAGCATAAACTACTTCCTCAACAAAGCTTTCTCCTGAAGTTGCACTGTCGAGCTTAGTCAGCTGTTTCTCCTCTGTCTCTTCACACTTTTGCTGCCCAGCCCAGTCTTTAAGCGACACAGCGCTGAATTCAAACGTTTGCGTGGCCTTAGGCTTGCTTTAGCTGCTGTCTGCTGTTGGGTAGGGAGATGAATCACAGCTGCTCTACGGGGGGATGTTTGCTTTATCATCTTCACACTTCAGCGTGGTTTAGAGCAGTGTAAACAATGCAGACTGCCTGACTGTAAGCACCGTCCATGCGAAACGTGATACGGCCACGCTGACGAGCTCCTCCAAGCGTAGACTTGACCTTTAAAATATGGGAGTGTTTTCTTCCAGCTAAGGCAGACTCAGCCAGGGAGGCGTCTCTCCGGATCTCCCTGGGCCATGCAGACAACAGTACGAGTGTCATTTCCTGTGTGCCTACAACACCCTACTTACGAGTCTAAATACGTAACGTCTGAGCTTGCAAATAACCTCCAGAAGCTGTTGCCTGCAAATTTCACTAGTAGACAAGACAGGAGATTGAGATTTATTTGAAATTCAGTGACGCGCAGACATCTTGCTGGCTGCCTGCACGCTGCGGTTCCCAAGGACGCTACTGTTCTTTGGTTCTTTTTGAAGCTTTCCTTTTACTGAAGTATCAAAATCAAAACCACTTTTATACCAAACGGTGAAAACCTTTATCTGCAACAGCTTTACTACAGTTTTCAAGAACGTATATCTATATATAAAACAGGAACGGCTTCTTGGCTGTTTCTTATTTCAGGTTTATCCAGTGTAAAGACAGTTTCAAAGCTCTCATGCAGATGGGGCAAGTGATGTAATGACATTTGCTCGTCAATGTGAGCACGAGGAGGAGCCGCAAGTCAGCCTTCCTTGCAGTTGTATAGCTGAAGCCTTTGTACCTCCCAACAAAGCCTCCTCTGAGTAGTGACAGGACGAAGGAGTTGAAGGTCTCTGGCGCATGTTGTAGGCATAAATTCCTCCGCGTTCGAGGACCTACACAACAGCTTCAACTCTTTGGACCTCCAAAAGTCAGTTTTGTTGTAGGTCAGACCTTGTGAGAGTTCCATTTTACAGTTCCATTCTGCAGTTCAGAATAGTCATTACCGTATCAGGCACTTAACGGAGAAAATAATCAGACTAAGTCTTGTGTCCAAAGGGCCAGCAAGCCTAACAGTTGTCTGATAATTCCTTCCACTGCTCTGCCCCAACTTCTCTTTCTCCCCAGGTGCAGCAAAGAGCGCAGGAGTGTATCAAAGCTCTTGATCTCATTCTTAAAATCAATTCAGGAGAGGAAGTAACGAATGTACTAAATTCAAACTTTGACTGGAACAGCCTAAAGGTGAGTGAAAGGCGGTGACTGCATTTTATTAAGCACCTAATAATGCTTCTGGTTTCCCTCTTCCATTTCTAAACTGGTTCCTGTAAACTATTCTGAAGGTCACACTGTAGATCTATGAGCATATTCTCAGGTTCTCCCAAGCTGCATAGATAGTAATGGAGCTGAAATGATGTTCTTCCTACTTCAATAGGATCTATTGCCTAATAAATTATTTCCTTTAAAAAAAAAAAAAAAGAGAGAAGGTTTGGGAAAGAAAGTCTCTTACGGCACCTGGATTTTTTTGACAGGATTCTGTTGATACTAGCAGAATAGCTGTGATGGGACACTCTTTTGGTGGTGCTACAGTTATTGAGAGTCTCAGCAAAGAAATAAGATTCAGGTAAGTATGCAAAACAAGGCAAGAGACACTTGGCACTCGAGAGGTCTGGAGCAGGGGACCTTACCTAAGATCCCCAAACTACTAATTAGCTCTGGAAAAAAAGTTTTGTTTGGCATGTCTTGTTTCCTCAAGTCATGCTTCTTTCAACTGTGGGGATGTGGTGGAACATAACAGCTGTTTCGTATTCTGTCATGATACTGTGGGACCCTGCAGAAGCTCCTGTGCCCAGCTGCACCTGGCAATGGTGACAAGTAGTGCAATAATGGATTCATTCTTTTCCCCCAGAGTAGAAATAATTTTGAAACAAAACGATTCATTTACCTGTTGAGTATCATAGAGACTGTCTCTTTCCCACGTCTCCTGCAAATCAAAGCATGCTGATGATTTGATGATATGAACTCCCATACAAAGCTTTCTGCTTCTGTGACAATATCCAGTTGTTTTTGACAGGTGTGGCATTGCCCTCGATGCATGGATGCTTCCAGTAGGTGATGACATTTACCAAAACAGCGTCCAGCAACCGCTGCTTTTTATCAACTCTGAAAAATTCCAGTGGGCTGATAATATCTTAAAGATGAAGAAGCTGGGCTCCAACGACGCAAACAAGAAGATGATCACCATCAAGTAAGTGTGCAGGATCCATCATTTCTGTGGCAGAAGAGGAATCTTTATTCTCTTGTTGGAGCTGTTCAGTTATATGTAACTGCAGACAGACAGACAGACAGACACTAGCTCCTCACGGCACAGCTTTTCACTGCATGTTTAAGTTAGGCAGCAGCACATCCCCCACTGTGGAGACAGAGACCTCTCTCAGCGCAGGCAGTAACTCTAAGTTTAAGGTGCTCCAAGGTGTGTGTCCCTGCCCCGGGGCACAAGTTTTGCTCTGGGCCTCGTGCGTCATCCGCGTCTGAACACTTCAGACAGCCTTCTGGGCGCAGCAACGCACGCACCTAGTGAAAGCACTGCATGCAGGGGAAGGGGTGGCTCTGTAATCCCCCTTAGAGCAGAGAGACAACTTGGTCTTGAAGTTTTGCCAAGCCTACCCTTCACTGCTGTTGCAATTATAGTGACTTACAGCAAGCGCGTACAAAACTTCCTCCCTTCCATGGGTAGGGCAGAATTTACTGCTGATCTTGCATGCTCATGAGATTAATCGGTTTTATCTTCTTCTGCTAAAGATGGCATAAGATAGGTGACTGTCTTTCAAGAAGCCTGTGCAGCCCATGGCACCTTTTAATCAGACTGCATTCTTATAAGCCTGTTGATCATCGTTCTATTTGCAGGGGGTCAGTGCATCAGAGCTTTCCTGACTTTACCTTTGTGAGCGGAGAAATCATTGGAAGATTTTTCAAATTAAAAGGAGAAATAGATCCAAATGAAGCTATTGATATTAGCAATCACGCTTCATTAGCCTTCCTGCAGAAACATTTGAGTAAGTATCTGTTTACATCAAAGTATGAAGTTAAATTAATACTTAATTCAGATGAAGCTTTTTATATAACCATTCTGTTTAGAACAAGACCAAAAGTAAGCGTGTCAGAAAAGTTTAAGTAGAAAAAACAGTCAGACTCTTTTTCTAGAGGTTTGTTAGTTACTTTTGTAATCTAAGCAATTCAGAGGAGGAACATTACAGTTTTGTTCTAATACATAAAAACCTGGTATCACTTTTCCCTCCTTAAAACATCACCTCCCCTACTTTGATTCATCTGTATGATAATTTCATTTTTCAGTGTAGCTTTAGAAAATGCTGATTACTTAATTCATTACGGCTTGCGTCTTCTTTCCCCTGTTTTATAGGTCTTAAGAAAGATTTCGATAAGTGGGATTCTCTTGTGGATGGCATAGGACCCAATGTTATTCCTGGTACCAATATTGACTTATCTCCAGCTGAACCTGAATAAGGAATACAAAGAAGTACTGAAAACACCATGGACATCAGGACACTAACGTTGGCCGGACGTGTGACAACACTGGCCACCTGCACAGCTTTTGGGGTGTGGAACAAAAAAAAAAAAAAATAAGGCATTAGGTTACCTTATCATGAAAACGTAGAGAGGTTTTAGTTCAAATGAGTTAGTGGGTTCTCTGAAATGCTGCAACAGGGTAACTTCTGCGTTATAGGCAAATGAGGGAAAAAAAAAAAAAAAAAAAAATCACATGATGGTAGTTTAGACACTTTTTCTGGTTTTGACTTAGAATCAAGTTTGCAGAGAGATTAAGCTCCAAGGAATTCAACTAAAGTTCTGCTCACCAAGCTTTGAGTCACTTTGCATCCAGCAAGCCTTTCTTGCCGTGTAAGAAAAAAAAAAATACATCTTTGTTATTAAACTACTTTGTATTTCAGCTGTGCTCTGAAAACAGTGGAGAGCTGGAGCAGGTTTTTGCTCCATCTAGTCAGAGAGGTGCTAGTAGAAGGTGGTCATCAAAACTGTCTTATTTTAATAAGAGTCACAGTAAAAGCTACAGGAAATAGGTTAAGGTAAGAGCAGGGAAAGGCATTTGTTCAGACACAGAACTTCTCATATGAACTTAATCCACTTAAATTTAAGATCTGTGTTTACTGCCATATTGAGAAATGTTTGCATTCCAAAAGCTGCTGAAATGGGTCACTCTTGTTGTAGCAACTGTAATTCCCCTTTGGCAAAGCTCCAAGTAGTGCCTCTCTTGTTAATCTCTGTATTACTACTCTCACTCAGTCATACTGTTGTAGTTGAAGTTACAGAAAAGATGTGTCACTTCTACCACTCCCTTTAAAGAGGAGTATGTAAGCATTGCTTGATCATCTTGATGTCTCCCATGGTTTAATATTCTCCAAACCCTCACCTTTGTCCAGAAGTAGCATTGCTGTCTGTATCAGTCAGTAGAAGCAGCTGACTATGTAGTCAGCTAAAGAAGGCTGACTTTTAGAACAAAACTCTCTGAAGCTGCCACATGGAAGGGTGACTTCTAAATGAATAAGCCTTGCAACGGTTGGACTACTTCTAACTGTAGCCTATTTGTTTCAAAATCAGGTTACAAACAAAACTGAAGCAAGTGGAACAAGCAAAGCAGTTAACAGTGTAATTAAATATTTATATATCTGTGATCTTAACATGAGATTGCAACAATCTGGTTTTCAGAATTTCATTAAATTCTCTCCAGCCTACCATCACATACTGTCTTTATTAAGGGAACCAACATGCAAGTGTTTCTCTTGCTGAGTGAGCACCACCACTTGAGATCTCCTGTGATACTCAGCCAGACATCTTGGGTTCCTAAAACATTATGGCAGCACAAAAAAATCTATAGCCTCCTCTGAAGAGGAGGAAGAACCTATGCTCCACAGGAGCATGGAACAGGACTGGAAAATAGAAACCCCTTTTCAATGCATGAGGTGGAACATAAGAGGTGAGATAAGCTACAGCTGTTTTAAGGAGAAGTCCTTACCACACTGTACACACACAGCAGAAAAAAACATTCCACTAGGTCTGCTTCATGTCTAGAGGAAAGGCTTCATCTTTCATTAGTGCAATTAAGGCCATGTCATAAATACAAGTTCTATTTTGTACATGACTGCATGGTGTTTCAACGCATTCAGCATGGCTCACCGTGCTCTAGAGAACTGCTTAGGGTCAAAACAGAACCAGTAACTGCAAGATGTGCATAGCTACATCTAACTCCAGTACAAGTAAGATACTCTTTATGCATACAGCATTTGGGTGTATGCACAGGAAAAGAACACAAGTTATTAATGAAACACTGATCAGCATATGCTAGCCAAAGCTTTATTCCAGTTTCATCCATTGCTTTATAACAGCACTAAGTGCAAGGCCTCTCAACACAAAACAACTGTTTCCCTACAGAGAAAAAACTACCCCCCCCCCCCCAAAAAAAAAGTAACTTTTCCTAAGGGGGGAAAAAAAAAAAAAAAAAAAAAAGAATACAACAATGCAACTTTTCAAAAAGCAACATAAGAAAGCAGTATTGTGCAACACAGTAGCCTATAGAGGAACTCACAAGAAACCTTTGTTCAAGAACCACCCATCAACGTCTAGATGCAAGTTAGTACACACACACGTTCAGTAAGGAATGCCAGTCAAGAGGCAAATTCTTACTGAAGTAAAGAAAGTACAGCTGTAAGAAGCCAAGCTGACAATAACAGTCTACCAACAAGCACTATTCCTTGACAGGAAAATATGACAGTGACAGGCATTTGCTCAGTTAGGCAGAAGAAGCACTCAGTGCTTTGCCTATATTCATGTTCCCATGAAAAATACATTTCCATGGGAATGTTTGTGTACACAGGTAATTGTTCAGCTTCATGTGATGGATGCGTCACTTGGTTTCAGGAACTCTGGAGGACATGAGGATCTTTAGCTAAGTCTGAACTGCAGCTGGTTTGGTTTTCTACAGGGAATAAAAAAAAAAAAAAAAAAAAAAAAAAAAAGAGATTAGACCCATCAAGATGTTTCTATAAGCATGTATAAATGCATTAATATCTGATGCCATTTAGTCTGAAGCCTTGTAGAGCTTTGGCATCAATGTACTGAACCATATTAAAAGATTGCACTTACAAAAATTTTGTGTATAAGGATTAGAGAGTTGAAACAATAGAACAGCCCAAGAAGATGAAACAAGCAGTGCTCCCAGATTTCAGTTATGAGTTTAAGCCACTCCATCCCTCTGTGGGCTTAGCATAAGCCACTGCAGGAGTTTTTGCATCCTGTGGATCGGGTACTTTCTACCCAAACTCCCTTTCCAGGCAGTGGCCCATGCGTGCAGCAAGATCCAGTTCTGTGCCATGTGGCTGCATGACCTTAGCTCACGTTTTCTGCACTGTTGCAGAGGGTGCATACACTAATACCATGCAGAGTATTTAAGAACAGACAGTGGGCAAATTTGGACAATAATAATTAGCAACCAAAGGGGAGAGGGGAACACCAAAATGAAGTGGTAAAAACTGGACAAGTATTATCAAAACCACAAACAGCAAGATCAAGAATAATCCTGCATTTGAGTGATGCAATCGTGGAAGGATTTGTAGATTCACCAGTTCAGCACCTTAATCAAGTTATTTTAATTACTTTTTTGACCAATGAGTAACTAGATCTCTGTTGCAGGCTTCATTATTTGTTACCCATAAACCAGTCAGCTTTCAGTACAGTTGTACTGAAATACAATCACAAATTCAATCACTGGAAACACAAATCTCTCTACTTAAGCTTAGTTCACTCTCAATCAGGCAACAACTGCTCAAACACAGAAACAAGTTGCCTGGAGAGGTTCTGGAGTCTCTGTCCTTGGATAGATTTCAGACCTGCAAGGAAGGTCCTAAGCAACCTGATCTAGTTGACCCTCCTTTGAGGACCTCCAAAGGTCCCTTTCAAGAAGGGCTGCTCTATGACTCCATCACTTAGAGAAATAATATATAATCAGAAATAACCTGTACTATTTTCTTTGGTACACAGAATAGGTGTTGAACAGTAACACTTCAAAATTTTTAAGTAACAATAAAGATGTACCTGCACTTTTCACAAACTATCCTTACAACAACTAAGATGGTATTATTATGGGTTTAGATTCATAGACCAAGATCTATTAAGGGATTGGGGCATTCAAACCCCAAACTACAACGTTTAGTAGATTCCGCCTAGCAGTCACTCACCTCCCCTCAGAAATGTGAGCAAGGGTAGCATGCTGGTGGCTGCTGCTCAAAACCCTACCAAAAAAAAATAATCTATAACTTAGGTGTACCACCCCAGCTTGTCCAAGAGGCTCAGTCTCCCAGGCTGATTAAATAAACACTAAATTGATTTCTAGTCAAGACAGTGTAGCAGCTTTCGTTACATGTATTCATCATTAAACTGACAGCACGTGAACTAATGCTACTGAGAAAATTACAACAGTATTAGAGTAAATACATAAGATCAAAAAAAGTTTCAACTGTATTTTCTAAAAATAAAGCATTTTCTAGAAAATTAGAAAGCATCTAAACACCAAGTACACAACCTCTTTCGGAGGTTTAAGGTAGTCTTACCTTGAAGTAAGGACTCCTCTGGTAAGGACTGCAAGTTTTCTGTTGCAGGGGTTACTGCCTAAACAAAAGGGGAGTCTTTTAGGAAGCTGGCACTATTGCCCAGACAGTTTTCTATTGCGGTGCTTCCTTTAATACTAGACTAACTTTTTACATCAGCACAGCTGGACTCTTATTTACTACTGTTTCACCCCCTTCTGACTCACTACTGAAGTATTCTGCCCATTTTTTTGCTTTGATGCAAAAACTGCATGTGAAGAACGAACTGGAAATTCATTCTGTTATCATCATCAGTCAGCATGGCTGACAACCTGAGATTTGAGTTCCAGACATGAGGTTTTTATTCGTTGGTACTTCATGGAGGACACTGGTGAAAACCTTATTACCATTTCCTAATTACTTCATAATAGAAGTGTTTCATGATTTACTGGTTAGTTACATGCTCTACTAGTATGATCTGTCAAAAGCCACATATCAGCATTGTTCTACAGTTCTTGATTAATAGTAGTCTTCCAGTAACATTTCTTCCTTCAAGCTGTTTTCATTAATCTATTCCCAGACTGAATTCACAGTCCACAGGCCAAATGGCTGACATCTATATAAATAGTTTACATAAATTATATCTGTTATATAATAGATTTACACAAATTTCTATAGTCTCCATAGAGATCTATTAGAGAAGTAAGGACAATATGATGCTTTAAAGAAAAATACTATGCTGCTAGCAGTTGGCATGAATGCAGATTTAGATTAATGCTACTTTGCCTTTCTATTTTCACAGTGACACAGAAAGAGTCACAACTAAATTCAGAGCGCCCTTTATAAAAATCAGTACTGTCCTGCCCAGTCCACTACCACACCACCATACCTCAGATGATCTGCAAGCCCAGTCGGGAATACCATTCCAGACATTCTCAGGATCCACAATCTCCTCACTGCCACTGGAGAGATTCAAGACCTGTATGGACAGAGCCAAATCATATCTAGCAGAGCAGTGGACCCGGAGAATAAACTCAGCAGATAAGACACAGTAGTAGGAAAACACAATTGAGAACTCCCTGCCTTTGAGAAGGGTTTCAGCCTGGATCTTGCAAGGAAGTGCAAGTTAATCTCTAATAAAGCTGAGTATCGCTACTGAATCTGGTCAAGGCTCTCCCAGGCTTCTAACCTAAGTATGGTGAGAGAGGAAGGCTGGAAGACACCTACTAGAGAAGAACCAGTAGGAAACTGATGAACAGGTATATCACTACATACGTGCCACTCATCTGAGTACAGCTGAGGTTAGCTTTAGATACATAAGGAATCTACTAGCAAGAGAGTTGGCTTCCCTGTTCTCAGGCATTCAGTCTTACAAAAAGTTACTTTTATGAAGTGATCTTTTGGATCTGCAACCTCAAGTTACAACTTAAAAGCCCTTTTATTCAAGTATAATATCTGCACATATGCGTATACATGCAGACACACCGCCCCCCTGAACTGGAGGAAGACTTCTCATTTATCCCATTGCTTAAACAGCAGTAGAACAAGGCAATCCATTAGATTATAATCTATTGTTAGTTAACTCCCACCAACCACTAATTCAATACACATTTCACTGAAGTGGGAATAGTTGTATGTTCTTTATTAATCGCAGTATAATTTAAGTTTCTTCCCACGTTTCTACTGTTCTAGCACTAATTCTTCAAAACATCAGTAAAATAATGCCAAGTTTCATGAGCATTTAATGGTAACACAGCTCCATAGCAGAACATTAACATGCAGGCCAGACAGAACCACACACGTGAGTATGCCTCTCAAACTGGGAGTCAGATCCTTCAGTCTTCCCAGCCAATGCATGGGAAGATGTGAAGGGAATATCAAATGCTGACATATAGCATCCGCTCTGTTTGAGACACTGCTGTTTCTACGTAGTCTGCAAATCCAGAATGAGCCTTTGCGATACTAAGTCTGAAACTCTGTAACAGACTTATGTAAAATATTCAAAGTTTGGAGGAAGACCAAAGAAGGACTGGATCTTAAGAATGCAGAAAAGAGTATTCAAACCATACTTACCCTGGTACCTTTTTCAGATATCTCCAAAATGCGAGCCTCACACCATTTTAGAGAGGTCCACACCACACATTTGGAACCAACAGCAAAGCCCTTCAGATTACAAGTATACTCATTGCATTCTACAAAAATGACATAGCAATGAAGGAGAAAAGAAAGAAAAAAAGAGAACAAAACCCAAAACCAACCCCTCCAAAAAATTCAAATGCCTCACAACCCTGATCCCATAGTCCCCTGCCCCCCTCCAAACTACTTTTACTTAATAAATATTTGAAAGTTAAAAAATTGTCATCCTGAACAATCTTGAAAATGCATTTCATGTTCAGAATTTCCAACATAAAATCATTGACCTCTCAAACTAAGATTAGTTGTTGTTAGACTGTCACATTATCCATGAGATACTACACTTAAGTCTGATGTCTTTAACCCATCAAAACATACTGGCATCAACACTAATATAGTAACTTCTTAGGGCATAAAAATTAGTTTTCTACAAGAAAGCTATTCTCATGTTTGAATGTGCACAGTTTGATTATTTAAATCCTTAAAATCAGATACTTTACCTGCACCACAGTCAGCCAAGTTCTCTTTTTGCTTTTTTTCTACTTCTTCATCCTCAGGCTTACAGTCTGCCGACTGCACACATGTATTTCCACATTCTTTAAATGAGTCAGTCAAGTCTCGTTTCATCCATTCTTCCACATAACAGTCATCTTTCTTCTTCTGCCGCTCCTTATGTTTCTCAACTTCTTGGTCACATGATTTTACAGGGCAAACTGTTAACTGATTTGTTAAGTCTTTTGTAAGAAATGAAAATTGACTTCCCCTATTTGCAGGACTTCGCAGTGCAGCGTGTTCCAACCCTAAGGAGTCCCCTTCCCCATCTTCCTGAGATGGCTGCACATCAGGCAGCACCAGTTCCAGAAGCTGCTCAATTTCAGCACCTAGCACTGACAGTATATCATCGGTTTTCAGGTCCAGTTGCTTCTCAGATCTACTACCAGATGAAGACAGCCTCAGGGGAGGAGACTCTACTTCCATCCAGTCTTCTTGTATAGCTTCTGCTTTATGAGTTCCAGACAAATCCAATTCCAGTTTTGCTGCCTTCTCTCCCAAAGAAAGCTGACCATCAGAAGGAATCAGCTCTGCTGTCTTCTCTCCATCACTAACTGAAGGCACCAAGTGCTCTCTCTCATTAAGCAATGGAAAGATTTCAAGAAATTTCAGAGCTGCCAACTCCCCTGTCTCCTCACTCACAACTGGCAGCTCAAACGATTCTTGTTCCAACACTTTCTCTCTTGCTTCACTGCTCCAAGCTTTGTGCATTTCAAGTGATTCTGTTTCCAGAGCTTCCTTTGTTTCTTCACCAAAGGAGGACTGCATTGAAAGTGCCTCTAGCTCCAGTATGAGCTCTTTTAGATCATCATATGAGGAGTGCATTTGTAATTGATCCAGTTGTACTAGTGTCTCCATTTCATCACTTGAAGACGACTGTGCCTGGAGCACTGGTAATGTTTGCAGTTCTTGTTTGTTTCCTAGGAAAAGGCTGGCCACTGGACCACTGTCTGTCAGTTCCGTTTTCAGCTCAGCATCCTCTCGAAATGGTACTTCAGGTAACTCTTGTTCTCTAGCTTTCATTTCCCTGCCCAAAATATGAAGACTGCAGCTTCTTGTTGGTTCCAGTAATGCATTGTTATCACTCTCTCCTTCAGATAGAGGCACCTCTTTATCACAGTTGCTTTGATGCTCAGCTGTTTGATATCCATCATCAACCTTCCCAGACATATACTCAACAGCTCCCACTGAAACATTTGCTTCTACAGTATTTACACCCAGAAAAGGTTCAAAACAAAGTAAAGCACTTTCACTTTCTTCTTGAGCTAATGCACAAACAGCAGTAGTTTCCCTTTCGAGACAAAGGCCCGTATCATTGTTTGAACATTTGCTTTCCTTTAAGGGGTTCTCAAGGTTTGAAAAAGCATTGCCATCAGTTCCTTTATCAGCCTTCCAAAAAGGCTTCATCTCTTCATTAATACTCTTGCCAGCAGCTTCCAGCTTGACAACAGACAGAGGGATTTCAGAAGCTTTATCTCCCTGAGTTTCTAGTACTTCAGCTTCTAACAAGAGCTCTTCGGTCATATCATAAAACTTCTCTTTCGCTTCACTAAGCCACAAGCCCTCTGAGGAATTGAAACCTGACAGACAGCAAGCAAATGCTTGATTAGGTACTTTGAGCAATTCACACGGAATTTCTCTGACCATCTCCAAGTGAACAGCTTCCTCGCTTCCGTAATCCACATGTCTAACAACTACGTTGTCACCTTTCAGGCTGATGACTTTAGCTCTATAGAACTTTCCATCTTGACTATATTTAGCCAGACAAATATCACCACTTTTAATACAAGATCCAAAATCATTTGAAGAGTTTGGTCCACGGGTTTCAGCTTCCTCTATTTTTTCCTCTATGTAGTTCATCTCTTCTGTATCCGCACTGCGACTCCAAAAATATTCTGGACCATTTACCACTGTGACATAAATTTTTACAGTCTGACCTACCTCTGGAAACTTCCAGATAAATGATTTACAATCGCTTCCACTGGAAATTTCATTTTGTGCCTGAGGAGGCAAAGGCTCACGCACAGTTACCGTGTCACTGTTCTCTCTATCTAGTATTTCTGCTGAACAAGATCTTTTCCTACTTGCAAGATTTTCATCAGCTAAATCCACTGTTATTATACCTTGATGGTCACTGAGAATAACTTCCCACTTATCCTCAACCTTCTCTACAAATTCACACATTAGTAGAACTTCACTTGTCCTCTCAGTGAAGTAAAGCACTGTTTTCTCTGCCCAGTCTATATTTTTTTTGCATTTAAGTCCACCTAGGAAGCAGTGAATGCTTATTGCTGGAATAGATGACAAGTGTTCAGGAAGCCTGTGTGCTTGATCAACATTAATTACTGAAGTATTACCATAATCAATATATTGTACACTTAAATTGTCAGAAGTCTTCTCTTTTACTACAGCTCGATACCACAGGCCGTCTTCTGAATAAACAGCACTGATTAAGTCTCCTGCTTGGAAAAGTTGTCCACAAGGGCTCTTTGCTTGTGTCCTATTGTTTAGGCTTTCTGAAATGCTGTTAAGCTGAGCCTCGTCACTTTGAAGTTGAACATAAAAATCCAATGGATCATTTACATGAGACATATACACTAACACTTTAACAGCTGGCACTATCTTCTGTTGCAGTAGACCAGATACATTTTCAAGTGTTACATGCTCACCTTCAGCATCAGATTTAGTATCTGACTGTGTACTCATCTGCACAGAGAGCAGAGACCCCTCCCCCGCTTTATTTAACAAAAAAGCACCCTTCTTGCTGCTAATCATGTCATCAGATTCTAGTGCTCCAGCTGCCAGCTCTCCCTTGGTGGCAGGCTGGAAAAGGTTTACATCCTCTTCTTTGAAGTGCCTTTTGCTACTCTCCCCTCCTCCCTGAGCTTCAGAGTTGCATTTTTTTCTTTCAAGAGGCATTCCTGCATTTAAAGGGGACTCTGCAGTCTCAGTCCTCTCATTCACAACTGTATTTCTAGAGCACAAAGTTCCATTTTCTACACACCTACACAGTCCTGTTTTGCTTAGTAAGCTTAAGTCCTCCTTCAGTTTTGCATTAATTTGAGTATTACCATCAAACAACTCAATCAACAGTTTACCATCAGATTCCTTTGCTACCACTATCGCTTTTAATTGTCTTTCTAGGACAGCTTGCTTAAACCAGGTTGTAGCTTCTTTGGGAACATCAGCTATATCAGATAAGGAACACTTTATAGCCTGCATTGGCAAAAGCAAGACATCATGAGCATCCCCGGGTAACGGAAGCAGGTTATCTTTCTCTATTGTCTCTGTGTTCCCAAAATCCACAAAGAAGACTTCTGTATTAGGTTTTGTTTTCATAATTACTCCTCTGTACCAGTGATTGTCAGTATACTTTGCTAGACACAATCTCCCAGGCTTTTGCAAGGTTTTTAAGCTGGTCATTGTTTCACTTAGGCAACTGATGCGATCGGTAAGCTGTGCTAAGACATCTGCGCATCTTTCAAGTTGGCAGTAAAATGTCCATGGATCCTCAACATGTGTAATATAAACATCTTCCTCACTCCCAATTTTGATACCGTGCATAGAATAATAGTAAGAACAAAGCTGAACCGAGGATACCAGAGACTTCTGAGGAGATAACGGTCTGGCCACACCTCTCTCGGTCAGAAACTGGCAAGCACTCTGAAAGGGTGTCATTAAATCTACAATATTAAATAGCTCCTTATTGTTTACAGAAGCCAAGGCAAATATTGTACACTTCAGTTCAAAGTGAGATGACGACGTATCAACAAACTCCTGAAAAGCCTGAATCGCTTCTTCATCCCAAGCAAAAGGATCATGACCCTTTGGTTGGATCAAGTTGTAAAGGCTGCACCTGAAAGCCTGAGCCTCTAACCTAAGAAAGCGTTCATGAGTTGAGCGGAGGTTTGTTAGAGACACCAACTCTCTGTTGCCATAGTCAACATATACAACTTCTACATTTTCTGCAGAAGTAACTTCACTAGTAATTAAAGCCCTGTACCATTTTTCATCCTCTGAGTACTGGGCTAAACATACAGAATTTGGCCAAGCATGTAGGGGGGATGAATTTTTACAATACTCCTGAATTTCAGCCATTAATACCTTAAGGTCATGGCAATTTCTAGTTAACTGACACCAAAAATAACTAGGATTTTCAACATACGACACAACAACATTAACTGTACTTCCCACTTCAAATTGACCCCCATAAGAGGAACTTGGCTTCATTTCCACATAATTCTGTCTCCCAGAGATGGGCAGGTTTTCCTTGCCCTCATTCTTCTGAACAGGAAGAGATTCACTACTTTTAGAATTGTGAATGGCTGCAACAGGGCTCTCTCTGGCCATCACAGCTGCGTAAGCATTAAGTGCTCTATCACTTCTCTTTAGATCAGATTCTTCTCTGAGCCTCTTCACATTTATTTGGTTTCCCTCCCCAGCACATGCTGGGGAAGAGTCCTGGCTCACAGCCTTACCAGATAACTTCTGGAGAGTCTCAGGCATTTCACACCTCTGGGATTCAGCATACCCTCCCTGGGCCATGAGTTTACTTACACTTTTCTCTCCTAATTGGGAGTGGTCAAAAATTTCAACCATGTATTTGTCACCCTGTGTACTCAAAAAGCAAACCTTTAGTCCCTTGTTCAGTACAATCTCTCTGAAAGCAGACACAGATGCTTCACTCCAGCTCCCCCTCAGAGGGGAGACACCTGCCAAACAACACTTCAGAGCTAAAGCAGGTAGTTCCCTGAACTGCGGGAGCAGCTCCTTTACTGCACGCCGATCTACAGTTTCGGTATTGCCTCTGTCCACCAGGTATATTTCTACCCCACTGTCCAGTACCCTGGTGATGACCGCTCGATAAAAGGCACCCTCTTTCCCACTGGCACAACAAAAGGATCCAGGCTGTAGGTCCCACCCAGTACCATCCAGCTTAGTGGTATGGGAGTAAAAATTCCACATGCACTGCCTCAGCTGCCTTAAGAGCCGGCAATGCTCATGGAGCTGCAGCCAGAATTCAGATGGGTCTCGGAGGTGGGAGACCTGCGCAATGTGGAATGCGCCCAACTTTGGACACACACCAACTACAGGAGCAGAGGCCAGATCTCCGTGCATTAAAGCAACAGGATGTGCTCCTCGTGGCAATTCCAGCGCTTCAGCTATGGATTCTTCTACTTCCAGCTGCTCCAGAGCCTCAGTTTTGCTGACCTGTGTATGGCTGCTGACCAGGCAGCAAGCCTGCACCCCAAAAAGATGGTTCAAGTTGACGCCATTTTCCCCATACAGGCTCACATAATAGCAATGCTCGAAGGAGTTGAAGGCTTTGATGTGAGCATTCACTCCTTTGCCTAGCACCAACGCTTTCAGTTCATCGATCTGCAATGGGGACCAGCCACAACCCCCATCTGAGATACCCTGAAGAGCACAGGCATAAGTCACCACAGGCATACGAAAACACTCAACAGGCAAGTGACGCAGGTTACCTCTGGTCACAGTCTCTTTCCTGCCATAGTCCACAAAGATCACTAGAGCCACTTGCTGGTCCTGCTCCCCAGCAATAAGATCCAGCAGGAGTGCACGGTACCACTGGCCATCTCTGCCACACGCAGCACAGGGTGAGCCCACCTTGGGTAATAAATCCTGCTCCCACTGGTCATAAGCATTGCACATGGTATCAGAAAGACAACGGATCTCCTGGGACAGGCTCTGCAATTGGCAGTAGATGTGGTGTGGGTCAGAGACATGGGTCACTAGGACAGGCTCTGTCACACCCAACTGAAGCTGTGGGTAGAAGTAATCCAAGGCAGGTGACACAGGCTGATATGACAGCAAACCATGGAGAAGCTCTGGCACCGCAGAAGTCACAAAGGAACACGCTGGAGGCTGCACCTTGAGCTTGCTCCTTAATTGGCCATAAGCTAGGCAGCGCCTAACCACCTGGCAGAACCAGCTGGGAGGGACCTGCCTGGCCAGTCCCAGGTGATGCATCTGGGCCACTAGCTGTGGCAGTTCAAGCACTATGAGCTGTGGCGTCACCACCGCCCGCACCAGGCCAGACACCTCCTTGCCATGCAGGTAGCTGAGAAACTCCATAGCCTCCACTGTCCAGGTGGAAGCTGGTGCATCCCCACAAGCTGCCACCCTGAGGCCTCCAGAGGGCATGACATCAGCCACAACACAGCTCAGCACCTCCGGTGGCAGGTGGAAAAGCTCCTTGCAGCCCCGTGCCAGGTAATAGGCAGACGTAACCACGGTGCAGCCCTCATCGAGCAAGAACACACGGTAGACCTGGCCATGGCGACTCACCACGCAGCAGCGGTACCAGAGCCCGACCACCTCCACCAGGCCCAGGTCTCCAGTGCACAGCTCAGCCCCAGCAGCCACCAGCCCGCTGGGATTCGGGGCAGCCGCCAGCCGCGGCCCCACCGCCACCTGGATCTCATGGCGGAGGCGGATGTAGTCAGCACTGCGCTCACCCAACAGCCCCCACAGCCACACGATGGGCACCTCGGGGCGCAGGCCCACCGCGCAGACCCGCAGGGCCACGGTGGTGCCGGGGCTGAGCATCCCCGCCCTACAGCTCATCTCACCGCCTTCGCCGCCCACACGACGACAAATGGCGGCCCCCTCTCCCAACCTCATAAGGGCACGCACCGCCCACGTGACCCGCGGGTGGTCGAGTCCATTTTGGTCCTCCCCCGGGGGGGACGAGGGAACAGGAGGGGCTGAACGGGCGAATACATCGGGCTCCTGCTAAACGGAGGCTGCAAAGAGGCGTCACAAAGAGGACGATTACAGCTGGGGCATCGGAGCCGCCGGGGTCAGCCCAGAGCCCGCCGGAGCTGCCCTCGCCCAGGGTGGAACGCTCCACGCCGGCGGTGTAGTAGCGGCACGGCCGGTGGGCGGGGTAAAGGGAGAGCCTTCCGAGCCCGCTTATCCTCCATTGGATAAGCGGCGCCGGGGGCGGGGCGTTAGGGCAGGACTTGGCACCTATTGGCCAGCGTGGGGCGGCGGTGTGAGGGCGGGGTGGGGCGCTTGGGGTGGCGGTCTCTGAGGGGCCGGGCGAGGGGTGAAGGGTCCCCGCCGCCGGCAGCTACGGCTGGGCACCGGCCGGCGGCAGCCACTGCCCGACGGGTCTCCCCGGCCTCGCCGCAGTCAACCTCCCAGCAGGGCGGGGGGCTCCTGAGGGGCGGGCTGGGCTCGCAGGGCCGCCCCGCCGCCGGCAGCGAGGCCCTGCCGCAAGCCGGCCTCAGGCTCCCTCAGCGCCTGAGGTGGAGGCCGCCCCCCGCCTGTCACCGTCCGATCGGCGCCTTCCATTTGAGGCCGCTGCCCCGGGGCACGGGGCACCCGGCTCAACCCTCTACAGCACGGGGAGGGTGATACCGGACCGAGGGACAGCGGCATCAGGGGCTGTCCTGCCTGTAGATGGGGCAGCCACAGGCCGGCACTACCTCTGAGGGCCTCGGGAAGTGGCAAACGTGGATGCTTTATTTGCTGCCCCCCTGGAGATAGCCTGGGCTGTCACACTGCTCAATTTCATCTGTTCAGCTCTGCAGTCGTGATTTCTCCCTGGTTTCTCTCCCCTCTCCTTTTTCCAGGCAGACCTTTAGCTGCCTTCCAGCCATTAGGGACAATGGTCAGAAGTGGAGGTGTGAGGAAGAGGAAGGCCCAGAACTTTAGCGAGCCTTTCTTAGGCCACTGGAGAGTCCAGCCAAGGAACCTCAGTGCCATCCTCAGGCTAGTTTTTGCCTTCTGAAACTGAAGCTGGTAAGTTCTAAATAAATATGGCCAAGTGCTTCACAGGGTAAAAACTTCTGCTTGAAAATTTGACATTATAAAACAGAATGCAGAAAGTAGCAAGTTTTCCTATTCAAATTATTTATTTTTAATACAAAATGCGAGGAATCAGCACTGTTACAAATCTCTTTAGTGTTTCATGCTAAAAAAAAGGCTTTATTAAGAGTTTAAAAAGTTTTTCACTACACTTTTAAAATTACTTTTTTTTAGCTCAAAAGGTCAGGTACTTCTGCATATCCATCATCAGGGTTGTCTGAGTAACAGGATTGCAGGCAGGACCACTCAGGATGTAACTGAAGAAGCCGCTTTGACTGCTTGTTTATAATCACTGGTGATGGTGTGCAAGAAGGAAAGAACTCAGATTAGTTCCTCAGGCTGACAGAAAAATAACAGTACTGCTGAACAAAGTCCTCTGACCCCCTAATAATGCTGAGATGAATTTTTTCCAGGCTGGAATCACACACCCAATTGCATGTAGCCACAACAGATTTACAATACAATCAAAAAGTACAAGTGCAAGCCAAGAAGACGCCCAAACTGCATTTAATCAGAAATTGGCACATTGAAGAGACTAGTTGCAAAGACTAGAAATCCTGAGTATTTACTCAGATAACTGTCATGTACAATCATTTCATTACTAGATATTGCTAAATCAAAGCCAGCTTTGTTCTGTCTACATTATGATTGCTTTTATACTGCATTTTTGCCTCCTGATTGCCAAAGATAAGCCTAGTGACAAACAGCAGCAGTCCTCTTTCCTATGAAATATGGGAAGCTTTAGGTTAAAAAAAAGAAAATCTTTCATATTCAAACATTTTATGGTTTTGAAGAGAACATTATATTTTTATCTAGATTTAAAATGGGCAGAGTGTGTGTTTCCATGGAAAACCTTAGTGACCCAGTCTGCCACGTCAGCACTGAGACTCTCATAGGACAAGTAGTTCACTCCGTCCTATGGACAGCATGTGTATTATGAGTCCTTCAAGAGGGACAGAGTGAACTAGGCTTTTGATTTCCTGGGTAGAGGACTGTATGTCACTCATGGATACTGCTCAAATGCTTGAGCGAGGAGGTCAGGCAGTCTGGGAAGTAAGAGGAACACAACCCCTTCCACCTTCTGTGCAAAGCAAATTTGAAATCAGGTAAACTGCTTTAATCTTTTTCAGTTCCTAGCACTACAGGCTTGCTTTGCTGAGGCATCAAACTAACGAGAGGTAGTTCTTGGTGTGTGTGCAAACTTAATAATAACAAAAATTCCCAAATGATTTTATGGACTGCTTAGCCACAGAAGATGTTCAGTGCTGTGTGTTCAACCTGCTTTTGTCCTTAACAAGCAATCAGTAGTATATTCCACTTGCTTGGTAGAGGTTTTTTTACCTGTGTTTACTGTTTCAGAAAGTTGATGCTGGCTGCTAGTTGAAATATTATTGTGGCAATTTTATCGTGTGGACAACTTAAATTTCATATAGCAGTCTGACAAGCAAATAGTATCCTTAAGTCATGGCTACTCCTAACCAGTAAGGTTTGGATTTAGGGCAGCAACCTGTGATTCTACTGCCAGTCTTAAAATGAATTAATTCCCTGTGGTGTTGGGATGCCTTGTGGAATGAGAATTCAGCTTTCTGATTCTTCTTTGTTTTGTGAATGTTGAAGTGGTTTCATGATTTTAAAAAGAACTGACTCCACAGATCCTTCTGATTTGTTCATACGTAAGCCAGAATACCAGTGACCAAGGAGCCTGTGAAAGCAAACACTAAAGTCAGAGACTTAAAACAGAAGTGACCCAATAAATAAGACCATTAGATTAAACTGTCTCCCCTTAAAAATCATATTCTTAATCTCATATCGTGTCTTTCATACAAAAATTGTAGTGTTGCATATGCTTAGGGCTACCCAGTCCTTCACAAGACACCTAAAACTTATTTTTTCAGCTTGACAACCCATAAATGTTTGACCTGAAATATTTCATACTTGGGGGCTACTTCAGGCTTAATGCTTTCTAAAAAATAAAAATTTAAAGGGTTTACTTGTTCTAAAACCTTAATCAGAAAATTACATGGTTCTCCTTGCATAGATTTTATATCCTTCACCCATTTAGTTGAGATGCTCTAATTTTCCCAGATGCAAAAGACTGGCTTGTGCCTAGGAAACACCTTTTCCTGCTCCTCTGAAACACCCACTAAACATTCCCAAAATTACAAGCTTTTGGGAAATCTAAGATGGTGTATGCTCCATGCAAATTTCTAGCTTAGTAGTAAACTCGCAAAGACGCCATCAATACTGACTGTGCTCTGGCTCAGGGACACAGCGACTGAGCAACTGAGCAGAATCTTCCTATAATTGCTCTTACCAGAGGCTGTAGCCACTGTTGTACTTAGTTAGATTAGAGAAGGGTGGCTTTTGCCTTCGATCTTAGCGCTCAATCTGGTAAGTAAAACAGTGTCAAGACCATGAAGCCAGCTGTCAGAATCTAGACGTAGCCATAAATTCTTATAGACTTTAAAAAAAAAAAAAAAGTGGTCATGTCTAAATTCAGTATTGGGAATGGTCCCTTGCCCAAACTAACAGTGTAGACAGCCAAGTTCCTGTTCTCAGGCTCCACCTGCTGCTTGGCTTAATTGTACAGATGTAGCTTTAACAGCTCAGCTGTATGCAAGAGAAAGCCACTAGCCTGCATGCAGGAGGGGCAAAAGTGAGATCCGGGATGGAGCAGTAATAAAGCAATTCTGGGATCGGGAGAGGATGAACGAAAGGAAAAGGAGTGCAAAGGGAGTCCATGGCTAGAAGCAAGAAGGGAACAAAGGAGAGTTTAGGAAGGGAGAAAGGAGGGAGCCTGAAATTGTAAAAAAACCCCAAGGAAAATCACTAGCAATTAAGCAGGACAGTATTTTCCAAATTAAAGAGATGCAAGAGGCCATGTGGGGGAAGTGACACTGCATGCAGTTGTGTCATCCACTGCATTCAGCTATGCTAACTGCAATTAAATAAATCAAGAGACCCAAATAGTTTTGGACAAGTGTTGACATGGAAAGAACTCCTTACATTTTCACGCCACATTATTCAACTGTCTTGTAAAGCGAGTTAAAAGGCACTTACCATTCGCATCCAGGTTGGTATAAAGCCTTTGTATAGAGACATAAACCCTTCACCCTGTACAGTTTGAATCAAGCAGTCCATGGAAGACTTATACAGCAGACCTCTAGCAATGTGCAAGGAGAACAAATACTGTTAGGATTACAAATAGGCAATTTAAAAAAATCACATCCCCCCCTGAAAAATAATTTGTATCTGATAAATTTGTACAAGCAAGAGCTCTTTCGTAAGCTCAGTGGAGTCTCATCAGAACTGAAATCCACTGACATAACTGGGTACGCTTAGGTGGCCATCATAACAAACCCCTCTGGACGTGCAAAAGTAAACCAGTAAAATGATCATCAGAAAGATGAAGAGCAAATTAGAGACTTAGCACTGCAGTCCCAGTGCAATCAAGTGAGACTCAGGGTTTCATTTTTCTACTGAAAAGTCAGTCTCTGCAGTGTCTGTACCTCCCCTGCTTATCTCTCGGCTGGTTCATTATCCGGGTTTTGACAACGTCAGCAGGAGTTCCCAGAACAGCAGCTACCAGGCCAGAACAGCAGCTGTCAAAAGCAACAGAACTTAAAGAAGGAACTAAGATTTATCATGACAATTTAAGCATCATGATTCGAGTTCTAAAAATATATAATATATTAAAACAGTTATCATAAAATAATGAGTAATACCTCATAACATAAACTTGATTTGGGAGGAGGCTTGCTAGTATTGCCCTTGCTTAGATGTCCTCCCAGCGCCAGCTTCCCTCACCTCTGCATGCAGTTCTGAGGCAGGGATAAAGGACTCACAACAGGCAATTTATGATATGAATTTATTTTAGTTTTTTATATAAAGCCATTTCTTCATAATTTAAGGGAGTAAAAGATGTTGTTCTGCAGAGTTTATATTGCTCATTCTTACAGTTTGCTAAAATTAAAACTAGGTTAGATAAAATAGTAGCAATTCTAGAAAAGTGAACATTCCTGTGCTCTCACAGATGTGTGAGGTGTTTAAATGCATCAGCAAGGTACTTCTAGTGAGAGCAGCTTTGTAGCAATGGTTGCATCCTTTGTCTTGCGTCCTTTATACAAAGATATCCTCTCAGACAAAAAAAAAAAAGTAGTTATAAAGGCGCATTTTGTCAGCAGTATCATGACCAAAAGTTAGGGGCTGCTGCTGGCACATCAAGGCAGATCAAGACAGTGAGGCTGGGAATGTTCCATAGCAGAAAAGGGGTAATTGGGGAATACGGCACCTGGCAACACTGTGAGTCACGCTATTGTCCACAAGCGGCGTGTTCAGGAGCAAAAAGTGTTTCACTGAGTCATAAGTGGTCAGATCTGTAAAGAGGATAATGAGAAAAAACAGCATTTTTAGAAGTAAATGGTGTCTGTGTTGTTCATTACTGATGCAGGATGGAGCCTTGGCAAGACCTAAATTTCCAGTGCAGCTCCTCCCATTGGCACAGCTAGCACTCTGCCCCTAGTTCCTGGTGACGGTTGCGGCACCTAGATCCTGTCGTTCGACATGTGAGTATACGCTCCCTTCTACCACCGTCTTCTCTGATTTACCCTACAAATGATACAATGGATCCCAAATGGAGAATTCTGCAAAATAACTCATTACCAAACCCAGAAACGTTCACTATAAGGATGGTTCTACTTCTCCCACCTTTGTGCAAGTGATATAAAAATGTTAGAAATGTTAGACAAAAAAAGTAGATGATGTTATGGAAGTTATATCATATTCTCCTGAAAGCAGACATGACTTACAGGCATCTGAATGAAAGACAGTCATCTGAAAGTTAGCAGCAGATATGGGTTACATTTCCGATGTCCTGACCTTAAAAGCACAGCCTGCTCCCCAGGATGACCCCCCCAGCACTTTGTAGTGCTTTACAGCCCAAACATACCCAGTGGAGATAATTTCCCACGTGTAAAAGAGTTTGCTTGTTTAAGTTTACATGCCGAGACCACAAGTTGACGTTGTGTATGGAGATACCTACCTTAGTTAACAGTCATTCTATAGCCCTCATTTAACAGCTCCTGCTGCAAACATTATCGATCCAGTGATTCCTTTACTGCTGCTTAGCAAGGTGTAAGCTTACACCACCTCTGATTTTCTATCCTCAAAGATAGGTCATGCTGCTAACATATCCCTGTGCTGAATGACGTAGAAATTAGTAGCTGTCATGCCAAAGAAATGTAAGCATGCAAAATAAAAAATTGCCAAGGCAATGCTATAATATGTGCCACCAAGCACAGAGCAAGTGTGTATGGTGGGCACCCACAGTTGGTGTCTTTCAGTCCCAAAGACATCACCCTCTCCTCACTTTATAAACAGAACCTCAGGAAGGAGAGCAAAGACTGTGTAACATATCCAAGCAGTTTTGGAGAGACACAGGAAAGCTCTGTCTATATGTGGAAAGAATGAGTGCTTTTTGGATCAGCCGAGCACTCAGGCAACCACTTCACCTTATAACCCTCAGTCCCTGCCTGAACTACGCTGTAGGTGTACCTGTCTGCAGCTCCATCACACCATGCTTAGGCTGTGGAACTTGTTGATCTGGACACTGACCCATGGACCATCTCCCTAGCTCAAGCTTGGACCTTTCTTATCACCACAGACCTGCTGGTGATCACTGAGCTGTGTCTGACCCTGGTGCCCCTCACCAGACCTGATGCTGGCTCAGCTTCCTGGCTTGGCTTCAGACATGCCTCATCACCACACACCTTCCTGAGGGTCTGGATCGTGGTAGAACTTGGCTGCCTTCTCTGGCTCTGCCCTGCTTACCTTGCTTGGGCACCAGGGAGCTGGGTGGTGGTTGGTGAGGTCCTTGCTCTGCTGGCTGTGGGACCCCCTCAGCTCCCAGCTCACCATCCCTCAGACACAAACTGTTATTTTTAAGCAACTTGATTTCCACAGGAAGGAAACATTCAAGGCAGAAGTCACTTGCAGTGCGCTTCAAATAAGTCCCCAGTGTACATAAGCAAGAGACAAAGACCAGGGGAGCAGCTGAATGCTCCTTAAAGCTTAGATGTGGCCTTAAGTGCTGCAGGCCAAGTTATGAAATTTACCTCCCATGTTCACCAGAGCAGCTCGCTGGACATTTGGCACCCATCCAGCCCAAAGGCCCCGTATTCCTCCTTCAGACAGGATCTTCATAAATGCGTGGTGCACTCCTCGAAACCTGAAATCAATATGCAGCTAGTAGGTAGAGAGCCCAGCTATGGAGAAATATTTGCATATTCCAGCACTTTTCCAGGTCCTCCCATAGGAAAGGCAATTTATACCTGTGGGGATCTGGCCCTCTGGATCCATTTTTGGATTCATTTTTTGATCCATCTTTGACTTTCATGCTGCGATATTTTACCAAACATACTGGTTGTCCTGGTAAGCAGCAGTCTGGTTCCTGATGACAGACGACCCTTTGATCCCACAGCTGGGTTGCAATACTGAATGGGTGGGACACCAAAGGATGACACTGGTTCTGGATGCAAAGAGCAGCATGTCCTGATATCTGCAGGAGGGTCTCAAGCCCTTCTATCTGCACGCGACCCAGCCCTTCCCTGCATTGGTGCATCCTGCACAAGCCGTTTCCCTCATGCATTTCTTACAGCTTCCCTTCTTCAGAAAGCATCCTTCCCTCCTCCTGGCACAGCATGAACGTGCTGCACGTGTAGGATGGGAGAGGGTTTGTGGTCTCTGGGACCAATACATCAGAATAAGGAAGGCGAGTATAAATGGAATAAGGAGGAAGTCTTGGATCCCCCACCCTCTTCACTGCCCCGAGCCATTGTGTGCCTCCCAGGCACTGCTTTTCCCCCAAAAGAGCTCCAAGTAGCTGGGGAGAGAGGGTGGCAGAAAACAGAGAGAACCGCACCCTCGGCCAAAGAGTAATCATTAACAGAAAAAAAAAAACACCAGCTTTGAGAGGAACTGACCGTAACGGCTTTCCTTCCAACTTTCTTTTTCCTTCCATCTGCATCTGCACCTTCACCAGATCAGTTGGACTGGCAAAAAACTGTCCAATGGCACCTGCTGACATGCCTCCAATTACAGCTTTCCTGCCAAACGGGAAAAAAAGGTCCTTCAGAATACACTGAAAATCTTCACAAATTGCAGTGCTCAAGCTGAAGAGTTCAGCACCATGGCCTAGGTGAAATGAGTAAAGGGTTATTCCTTTTATTAACACCCAAAGTTAGGATAATAATTCTGGCGACTGCAAGTAGTTAAGGTAGTCAGTAATATTTTTGTCAATTTTAAGAAATGGTTAAAACTCATCTGGAAAAAAATCAAGTTATTATACATCACCAGGGTGCTGTGCTTCCTCTGCAGGTTATGTTATGCTCCTCGCATAAGGTTTAAAGGCAGGATGACAAGGTACACAAGTAAGGGATGGTGCTCCATATATTTTAATAACTGAATGCCAATCTGAAACTCTAGGCTGCTTGCTGATATATAAAACTTTTCTTTATCTCCCATTGCTACTAGATGAGTTGTGTTAATTTTGTGGTTCTACTTATTTTAGCAGAACCAGAAATTTCAGTATTATCCCAAGTTCCCCCTTCCCATAGCACCAGGCATGACAAGTACTTTATTTGTATTAGATTTTATAAATCCCATCTTAAAAACGGTTACATTTTGGACCCAAGATTTGGTTTTGGACTAAAATACTTTATTGGATATGATGTTGTATATGATTATAAAAGTACATGACTGACATTTTAACAATAAGGATTAGACAATTAGAAATTACCAAATTTTGCAAAATTTACAGAAAAATCTGCTTCATTCCCCACAGACAAGGAGTTAATTCTGTGGCTATATACCACTTCTATTGTCAAAATGGGATTGAGTGAGATTTAACTGTTGCTGAATTGAACTTGCAAAACTCAGACTTTGGGTTTGTTGTTCATGGGGATCACTTATCTCCTCAGGAAGGATGCACAGAGTTAACTTAGGGTGACATCTGCCATACGCACAGGAACAAAGTAGCGTCTTTTCCTTCACAATCTGCCTCTTCAGTAGCGAGGAAATTTCCATCTCTTGGGCTAAAATACACCACCAGAATCAGCAAACAGACCTATTCTTACGCTCCCTGTTAATAATCCAATGGCATAATAATTTCTTACCCAGGCAGTATGGCAAGCAGCAAAACAGCAAAGCGTTTCCATACTGCTGCTGGACAACACATAGCGGGACTCATCCCTCCAGCAGCTGGAAATCTGAGATGTACCACCCCTCACTTCTTTTCTGCAAAGCTCCAGAGGATATTTGTCATGTCAGTCATACCTTTGGAAATGTGTCCTCACCCTGTGAGGAGCTAATCGAACTCTTGGGTGACCTTGGAGCTGAGCAGGGCACAAGCTGCAAGTCCAGCTTGGCTCAGCTGAACCTCTGGTCTGCATTACCTGGACAGCTGTAGGATTAGTCACGGTTACTCACGCTGGTGTCAGGTTTGTGCAATAGCTCACCCTCTCTCCAGCAGCCGTCGCACACAGCTGTATGGTCAGCCACGAGTCACCTGCACTTCCCAATGACCCTTGACCCACGCAGAAATAAAAGAGCTGCCACTGCACCACAGACCTTGAGTAGTGGTAAAGCTGCCCTGCCTCCACTCTTATCCAGGCTAATTCCTGCCAGTCCAGGACAGCTGCTCCTATCGATGCAATTCATCGTGTCCTCCATCTCTTTAGTAGAGTAACCTTATAAGAATAATCATGGTCCTAGTTAAGCCTCTGAGAAGCTTATTTCATAGAATCATAGAATCACACAATGGTTTAGGTTGGAAGAGATCTTAAAGATCATCAAGTTCCAACCCGCCTGCCATGGTCAGGGACACCTCCCACCAGACCAGGTTGCTCAAAGCCCCATCCAACCTGGCCTTGAACACCTCCAGGGATGGGGCATCCACAAGTTCTCTGGGCAATTTGTGCCAGTGCCTCAGCACCCTCATAATGAAAAATTTCTTCCTAATACCTGTTCTAAATCTACCCTTTTCCAGTTTGAAGCCATTAACCTTCATCCTATCACTACATGCCCTTGTAAAAAGTCCCTCTCCAGCTTTCTTGTAGGCGCCCTTCAGATACTGGAAGGCTGCTATAAGGTCTTCCCAGAGCCTTCTCTTCTCCAGATTGAACAACCCCACCTCTCTCAGCCTGTCCTCATAGGAGAGGTACACCAACCCTCTGCTCATCTTCGTGGCTCTCCTCTCGACCTGCCCCAACAGTTCCACATCCTTCTTGTGCTGAGGGCCCGAGAGCTGGACGCAGCTCTGCAGGTGGGGTTTCACGAGAGCAGAGGGGCAGAACAACCTCCCTTGCCCTGCTGGCCACACTTCTTTGGATGCAGCCCAGGATATGGTTGGCCTTCTGGGCTGCAATCGCACATTGCCGGCTCATGTTGAGCTTCTCATCAACCAACACCCCCAAGCCACTCTCAGCAGGGCTGCTCTCAATCCATTCTCCGCCCAGCCTGTATTTGTGCTTGGTATTGCCCCAACCCAAGTGCAGGACCTTGCACTTGGCCTTAATATTTCTTAGTCCCATTCCCAGCTGAACAAAAAGAAACTAAAATCAGAAAGTCCTTATTGGTGCTTAAACCCCTATTTTATATTTACCCTCTTTAGGGTAGGCGAGCCAAGAGGAAAAGACAGCTTTTAGGGCTGCAGGACTCCTACAGTAAGGACAATCCCCAAACAAGCAAAAGCATAAATATGCAACATTACCAGAAAGGAAAGCTTTCATCCTCAGACTTGCCAAGCACGGAGTCACGGAGATGTTCGTATGCAACCATCCGAACGCCAGAGTAAACTGTGGAAAACAAAAGCAGGAGACAATTCTTGGGTTTGCCATTTCTGGAGGTCACACTGTGATAGAGAAATCAAGAGATTGGTTGTAAAACACTCCGGAGCTTGCCTGGTTCAGCTGGTCACTGCGCTCACATTTGTGATCAAAATGGGGACAGCGAGGGAGCTGCCTGGTAGCAATGCTACTGCCAGAACTTTTTAGCATCAGAGAATCTCTCTGGCTGAGCCACATGTGAGCCAGGAGGCAGCACGACTTATGCCCACATGCTATGGAGACGCCACCGCATTGCCTCCCTCTCAGCTGGTGGCAAGCACAAAACCTCCCACAAGTGCTTTTGAGGTTTGTTGCTGTCACCATATTTCCAAATAAAACACAGAAAGCTGTTACCTGGGGCCAAACCACTAATGCATTTCTTCATCCTAGCGCTTGCAACCTTATCTTTTTTGCCCATCCCATCCCCAGTTCCCTCAAATATATATTGTTCTGAGGCCTCTTGAGTGCCTGTTTGCACTGAAGACCTTCCTGCAAAGACCACAGGGAAATTATATTTTGTTTTCCCAGCGCCAGATTAAGGCTGTGAAGGAATGAGCAAGAGAGGGAAGAGAGGACATTGAGCCAGAATCCTATATATTTTAAGGTGGTATTGCAGGGTAGACTGAAGAAGTCCTTGCAGTTATATTTAAAGTATAAGAAAGTATGGCAAGCTCACACCAAAAGGCTGTTGGCCACAGAAGGCAGGACCCAAACTTGTCCTGTCATGAGCAGATAATCACCTATGTGGCGGTAGACAGCCGGTGTGGCTCCTTGCCAGAGCTTTCGTAAGCCCTCCTCTTGCACGATGCCAGCTGCGGTGCGCAGCATGCCGCGGTAAGGGACCACCTGGCCAGCAGCAGCTCCATGGCGATGAATGGCAGCTTCACCTTGGACCTGCAGTCGAGTTTTTGTGAGATCCAGGGGAAATGTTACTGAAGAGAAAGAGCAGGGAACAAACATGAATATAGGTGCAGCTGCAGGGAGACCTACCATGCTGGTAACATTTATGCCACTGTCCCTCTCTGCCAGACGGCCAAGGGGGCTGTGTGACCACCAATGGGCAGCAGGACCGTACCCCACCGGGGGTGCAGGCAATTTGTGGCGAATGGGAGATTCATGTCCAGATCTGTTAAAAGTTACTCTGCACTTTAGTAACCAAAATACATCCCTGTTAAACACCAAGTCTTTCTCCCTTATTTCTTTTTGCAGATTTGTTAGGTGATATGCATACTTTCCAAGAGACTGGATTAAAACTCCTGTTCCAGTTATTACCCTTAAAAAAGATCAGTCAAATCTCTTATTGAGCGTGTGGCCTCTCCAATTCTGCCCAGCATAGTGGCAGCACACGTTACAGTCAGGAACAACCCCACAGTGGCCATCATAATGCAGACACGCATGCAGATGAGCATCTATCCTATGAACCACCCTAAAACATGCTGCTTTGCTGATGCAGACATGAAAATCATGTTTAGCCTGGTATTTCTCTCACTGAAATAACTGGTGTCCAGGGAAGGTGCTTCATCTCAATCTCAGTTTCTCAGGGCTGCTCCTGAAGCAGTCTGGGTACACATTTGCTGCTGCTAATTTCAGTTCCAGGCCAGAGGTTTCTCACTGGGTGAAGGACCTTCCCAGCATGTCTCAGGCGGTGAGTTCCCAGGAGCAGGGGTTGTCTTTGGTTTGATACCTGTGCAGCATGCCATTCTGCAGGGTCCTTCCAGAGCAGGACTCAGTGACACTACGGGAATGCAGTCAAAGCCTCAGCAGATTTACAGTCTATTTGTGCATTAAGTTTGGTATTCATGTTTAAAGACTCGCAAAGATTGAGAATTTACAAGTCATTAGAGCAATGCAACAGGTTTGCCTGTAAGAGCTTGTTGAAATTATATAGAATATGCTAAGAAACACTATGAATAAGTTAGTGATCACAAAGTAGTGCTACGCGGATGCCAGGGTGCTTCCTTCCTGTGTTTCGGAAAGCAGTTTACTATACTCCATTTTTATAGACATCTCACTGTAACCAGAAAAGGAAGATTGATTTTTTTCTTTGATTAACCTGCATTAACTATGCAAAGCAGATTCCTGAAGCAAGCGCAAAACTTAAATTCATAGAATCATAGAATGGTTTAGGTTGGAAAGGACCTTGAAGATCATCGAGTTCCAACCCCCTCTGCTGTTCCACTGCTCTGTTGTGACTGCAACCTTTCAGTCCTGGAGGCAAAGATTTTGACCTGAAAAACCCTCCCTCTGGCTACAGTTAGGTGGCGTAAAACAAGGCTTAAAGTATTGAAAAGTCACGATGAGCAGAGTGGAGCGAACAGATTTGCTGGAGCAGAAAAGCCGGAGCGAACACCAAGGAATGAGGCATCCAGGGACTGAAGTTCCCCCTGCCCCCCCGCACCCCCCCCTCCCCCGTAAGTAAATTCTGATCCCCTTCCCTCTCAGAAAATCCCGGTGAGTTGTACCTAGTTCTGCCACAGCCGCTGCACAGGCTGACAGAGCGAATTTGCTGGCTCGGGGCCATCTCTCTGGAAGAGGTAAGCTCTTTTCTTCTTCTGCAGGTGACATCTAGCGCCTAACATGAAACAAGGCTAAGCAGCTACCCTGCGAGGGTCTGGAGGAAAAGCAGAGCCTAGCTCAGCTCTGTTCTGGGTCAATTAGGAGACAAATTGCTGAAGGTCATGTTTCTCCAATGCCAGCACCAGGAACTGCAGCAGCCCAAGTGCCTCCTGCAGAGCTGTAAGGTCCTTGTGCAGTGACACAAGAGACTCCTGCGCAACAGGCTCCTGGGAAATGTAGTCTGTCACCAACGCTGCCTACTGCCAGAAAACCGGCTGTGCAGGTACAGTCACACGCACGATTTTGCCAGTTATCTACACTAAAAAAGAAATAAAATATATCATTAATGAGACCTCAAGGTTATGAGAAGACGCGTGGGGTCTGTTTGCTTTATGGGGTGCTGTGATTGACAGCAATGCCTCGGGAGCCCCAAACCACGTCCCTTTGCCAAACAGCTGCGTGAGCACCCAAAATGGGTGAATTGATCCAGGTCTGGTTTAACAAAAGCAGCATTAGCAACATGCCGAGCTGTAGAACTGTCTGCTTAGTGCTTGTAACAATTCACATCTCCAGGGGATTAGGCAGAGAGCAGCGCAGTTTGAGCAAGAGGCACGCAAACCTGGGAAGGAAGAAGCTGATCTCTGCCCAAAGCCCCATATGGGAAAAGTTTAAAGCTTTTCCTGGCTGAATGCTGAAGCCCTGTTAATTGTGTGCCAGTCCTAATTTCTCTTAAATTAATGTAGGCATATTTACATTCTCATCACGAAGGAAAAAAAAAGAGTAAGGCATGTGCTGTTCAAGAGAAGCTTTTCATTTATCATTAAGGCTGAGCTGAATCACTAAGTTAATCATTAGCCATTAATCACTAATCCTCATGCTGAGGATTTGAGGATTTTTCAGGTCACACAAACTTATCCCAGAACACCCTCCCCCTGCCCCCCCGTCTGACTAACATTTTGGTGCGCAGTCCAGGTCACAGCAATTCAGAGAAATGAAGGAATCACTGCAGATGAAATATTCGGCTCAAGTGAGCTGAATTCATCTTGTCAGTCACCAGTAACCAGTTTTAAATTGGATCCTTCATTGGGTTAGAATTTGTTAGAATTCAGGCAGTAGTGGGACAAACCCCTGACAAACCCTGGATTAAAATGGGAGGAAGGCATATTGCAATTTAATGCGAACATGCCGGGCTGTAAGAGCAGTGCAGAGCCCTGCTGTAGGCACTTTATGCAATCTGCTGTTAGGGCTTTTGTGCCTCCCTCCATAGCTATTTTCTGGGCTTGGATCACCTTGTGCCACTGTACATCAGCCTGTATATCATGGATTTGTAGAGTAATTTAGGGCGGAGACGACCTCTAGAGGTCATCTAGTACAACGCTCTGCTCAGAGCAGGGATAGTTTCAGAGTTACATCAGGTTGTCCAGGACTTTGTTTGGTCACCTTCTGAAAACATCCAAGGATGGAGATTTCACAACCGCAGCCTGCTCTGGTGCTTAACCACTTTGTGAACATTTTTTCCTTATATTCAGTCAGAATATCCTACGTTGCACCTTATGTCCGTGTCTATTGCCTCTCATCCCTTAGATGTACACCTCTGGGGACAGTCTCACTCTGTCTCTTCTCTGTAACCACACTTTAGGGGGTGGAAGACAACAGCTGGATCCTTCCTTAAAATAAACCCCACAGCACTGCATCATCCTATGGAGAAAGCAGCTGTCCTTTGTCATTTTTAGTCTGGGGAAATACATTCTTTTTTAAACCAGACTGATTTGGTATGACAGCGAGGGAGAATTTTCTCTTCCCACAGGATATTTGAAATGAGGCTAACCTGGAGACGGGCCTTGCATAGACATCTCTATTTTGTGGAGCAGTGAAGGGACAGTGCTCATGGAGGACCATCAAACAGCTGGAGTTTACTTCCCCCTTATCCCTTAGTCTGAGGAAAGCTTGTTAGGGACTCTTGCACCATCGTACTGGTTGTGTCCTCCTCACACTAAAGCCTTTCAGTAGCATCTTGTGTCCTTCACCAAATAGTGCCCCCAAAGCAGAAGCTAAACAGACAAACAACCAAAGATGTCCAAAACAAACACATGAATGTCTTCACAAAGGGTTGAGGGCTTGTCTTACCTGTATGCATAGATCACTTTAAACTCACTACTCAGGCTGTGAATATAATGAAAATATACTCCAATATTACAAGGCCTTTAGCTCTCTTATCACTATTACCCCTTTGCAGGAAAAGAAAGAATTTAATGGGTAAAATAAAACCAGGAAAGAAACATACAAAGAGCTGTGGTAGCTAAACATGTAAGTGTAGTAATAGCAGGGTTAAAAGTGATTTGTCTATTTCTTCTGGACAGTTTGCGAAATCCACATCCTACTTGTCACAGCTGACATTTCGTCTTTTTCTTCTGTGCCTATGACCAGCATAGGTAACATCCCAGTGTATTTCAGCATGACTGTTTAATGAAGGTCATAGATCTGTTTTTCACAGCTGTTAAGCCCCTCCTATCATCAGGTGTGTTTCTGCTGTGCTACTTTTACTGTACTGCCTGTCCGCACAGGTACAGAGGTTCCCGTCTGTGCACCTATTCCTGTATAGGAAAGGAGTTCAACTGCATTTGTACAAAGCACTTTAAATTGAATGATCATGTTCATACAAAATGGTGTGCAAAGCAGCGCCGTGTTCCCAAGGTATGGTGTTTCAAAATATAGTAGCAATGAACTATATCCTTCTCCTAGTAAAATATACGAAGCTGGTGAGTGGCTAGGGCCTCTGGGTTAGTAACTATTGAAATATTATAAATATATACATGAGGACAAGTTCAAGCACAGTCCAAGTCTACCTCTTACTCAGACAGCAGCGTGGTTTTATTCTAGTGAGATTTGGGAGCACACATATGAAGAGAATGGGACAGAATTAAGTAGGGTTCAGGAGGAAGGACATGAGGAAACAGCTTTAGGGGCAGAGCCAGAAAGGCTGAGAATTATTAAAAAGGAAATGCATGTGTGAAGATAGTATATCAGTAAAGGGAGAAGTGATAAGATGCGATATACAGTTGGATGCTTCTCTATGGAACAAACAGATGAAGAGCTAGAAAGGCTGAGCAGGTCTTGTTCAGCCACGGAGCCTGGGCCTGAGGATCAGGTCCTGGGACTGAGCAAAAGAAGAGGTTTGGACAAAGAGCCAAAGCAAAAGAAGACAATCACAAAAAAAACCCGGTTGAGGTTGGAAGGGACCTGCAGACTGGGTAGTCCAACACCCTGCTCAAAGCACGGTCGTGTAGAGCAGGCTCTCAGAACTGTGTCCAGCTGGATTTTGAATGTCTCCCAGAATTCCCCAGCCTCTCTGGGCAACCTGTTCCAGTGCCTGGCCACCATCACAATATAAAAAAATAATTTTGAGTTTAAGTGGAATTTTCTGTATTTGTTTGTGCCCACTGCCTCTTGACCTTTCACTGGGCACCACCAAAAAAAGCCTGGCTCCATCCTCTGCACCCTGCCTTTAGGTGTTCGTACACACTGGTAAGATCCCCCGGAGCCTTCTCTTCTCCAGGCTGAACTGTGCTAGCTCTCTCAGCCTCTCCTCAAATCACAGATGCTCTAACTTCTTTGCGAACTTCTTGAAACTTCACTGGGCTCACTCCAGTCTGTCCATGTCTCTCTTGCACTGGGGAGCCTAGAACCGGACACAGCACTCCTCAGAGAGGGAAGATCACTCTTGTTCTGCTGACAACGCTCTTCCTAATGCAGTCCAGGGTGCTGTTGAATTCAAAGGCACATTTCTGACTTGTGTTCAACATGGCGTCCAGCAGGGTCTCCAGGTCTGCAAAGCTTCTCTCCACCCAGGTGGCCCCCCAGCCTGGACTGGTGCATGGGTTTGTTCCTACCCAGGGACAGGACATGACATTTCCCTTTGCTGAACTTCATGAAGTCCCTGTTTGCCCATTTGTCCCACCTGTTGAGGTCCCTCTGAATGGCAGCACCCCCATCTGGTCTATCAACTACTCCTCCCGGTTTTGTATTGTCTTCAGACTTGCTGAGGGTGTGCAGGGGCAGGCAGAGAGGAGTTCATAGGGTTTTTATACTTAATGAATGCTGTACGTAATTTTGGTGTTCCACTTCCACACACGCGAAGAAAGCAACCTGACTTCTCTGAAATCTTGTCTTCTGACATTGCAGTGGTGTTATAGGGGCCACCAGCAGGTTTTGAATTGTCAGTTCAACCTCCAAAGTCTTTGCTCCTAAGACACTGGACACACATCTGGCCTTTAATGAGATGATCTCAGAAAGGTGAGAGAGACCTTTCATAAGGCTCACTGCTTCAGGTGATGCCTGCAGAAGTCTCTTGCCATCTGCCTCACTGAAGGTTAAATGTCTGCAAATCAGAGCCTTTCTGCTTTGTAATCCTGATATTGCCAAAAAATATCTTTTTTTTTAACTGAAGAAAGTGACACACTGCTTTGCCACAGTGTCCCTGGCGGTGTCCCTGGCTGCCCGGGTAGCCCTCCAGCAACCGGTGCAAAGTTCAAGGATTTGTCACGGCAACATCTAAGTTTTGCAAGCAGTGGAGTTGGGCCTCGTCCCAGAGCGGAGGACAATTGGCTCTGCCTCTTCCAAAACAAGGGCTTGTCCCCTGGGCTGCTTGGTGCTTTGACGTCTTGTCTCCATGGCAGTGATCAGCTGGCAAGACTGATAAAAGAGGCCCCATTCATTGACCCGGGTAATCCCAGCCAGCACGGTCGTGCCGGGTGCCGCAGCAGGCGGAGCAGCTGCTGCGACAGGCAGCGAAGAGGCGAAATGGCTCTTGCTCTCCTCTTGGCAGCGATCCTGGGACTTCTTATTGTCAAGGCTGTTTTGTCTCAGCTGAGAAACCGGAGCTCCCCTCCCTGCATCAGGGGTTGGATCCCTTGGTTTGGAGCTGCGTTTCAGTTTGGGAAAGCTCCTCTGGAGTTTATAGAACAAGCTAGAAGCAAGGTAACGGCTGTGGCGGCGTGCCTGCTCGTGGGTGCGTGCTCAGGGTGGCTGCCTGCAAGGGGAAAGGCGAGGAGAAAACTTCTGCATTAAGTTTGCTCCTTTTCTGTCACATTTTATAACATCAGAAGCATTTAGCTGGTGAAGGATCGGCTTTGTACCAGTAACTTTGCTAAGTGGTGGATGCGATCCAGGCATGATCTCTGCACTGTGATCATCCTGTTTGGACCCAGCACCTCTGCTGTTTTGCTTTTGCAGTCTGGCTACGTGTTAATCTTGGTTTCAGATAATGTGGAAAGCCCTGTTGCAGATGCTGGGACGAGGAGACTAATTATTTGTGTGCCTAAAGTTAGGTGATGTTTCTGAGCACCAGCTGGTGTCCCTCAACACTCAAGAGAGACCCAGGCATGCTTGGCAGGCAACTTCTTCCATCCTAAAAAACTTACCAGAGACGGTGTGAATATTTACCCCCTGGACATGCCTTTCTTTCTCCATGTCTGTCTGATAGAGAGAGCCTGAATGATTAATTTAGATTAGATGCTTAATTTCTAGGCAGCTAGTACTAACTGACATAAACCCCATCTTCCCATTTTCGTTCAGTGATGGTACCCCCTGCTACTGATGCAGAATAGTCAGCTTCAAGTGTTCAAAACTGAAGGATCACACAGGCCACTGCTTGCAAAAACTACGTAAAAATGAAACCATTGTAACATCCTGAAATTTGAAAAAAAAAAAATTAATAACTACGGGATGTTTAAAAATTTCTTTCTCATTTTCAACTATTAGATTTCATATTTGTAAGTACTTCTTTGCAGCCATGGTTGTTAAACTCATGGTGTTAAATGAAAGCAGAGGTTCAAGTATAATCAGCTGAAGTATGAGGTATGAGAATATCAAGAGCTGTCGGTCTTGTATGAAAGCACATCGGTGCACCTTAGAGTAAGCTCAAGTGCGTGATCTGGAGTTCCTTGGCTTCTTTGAGCTTAACAGGCTGGTTTTAACCGTATATTGCTATGTCCTTCCTGTATCTTTCATCTATGCATACTGTGATCAGTTACTTGTTCATTCATCTTAGGGTAGAAATGTAGGACTGAAAGACAACTCATTCCGGTCCATTCTCTTACTATTTCAGAAACCATGCCACGTCATCCTTTAAATAAACTGATCCAGCCTCACTCAGAAAACAAAATCATAATATTTCTTTGACTCTGCTGACATGAGGCTGTTAAGAGAACCTCCTTTTTCTATTGAAAACATACTGGTAGCAAATAGGTCCTTTCCAGTGCAACCCCTTTTAGGGACGGATGTTTCACCGTGACTGAAGCTTGCCTTTAGTTGCCTTTTTTCCCAGGAAGCTTTTAGCAAAATCTCTAAGATGAAATTTTAAAACAAACCTGGCAGAAGAGTCCTTTTTGGGGGTTCATTCACAGATTGAATGAGCAAAACTTTTACATACTAAAGAATGTATTGAAATACAAATGCAAACTTAGTGGCTCTGGGTCCATTAATTTTGATGTTCGTTTGCCTGGAGACCCTTTAGGCCGCTGTTGGTGCTATGGCAGCTGCTGCCACATCTGAACACACAAGAAACAGTTGAAGGACTTTATATTCCCCAGGTTTTATTGGGACAGAAAGTAGAACAAGGAATATTTTCAATGGGAGAAAACTCAAAATAAGGGAAAGCTGAAAGAGAAGTGTTTCTTACATATCTCCCCTTTGCTGTGTGTTTGCAGATGGGACTTTTCCTTTGACTTTTTTTCTTAGTCCAGCAGCTCAGCATCCTCATGAGTTCTGACCTCTCCCTGCGGTCCCCCTGAGCCAAGAGGGACCTTTCCATCCGTCACTCCTGGGCTGGCTGCCTGCCTGCAGCACGCTCATCTGGCAGTCTCCCTCTCCCTGGGAAGGGCTCCTTTCTTGCTCTTGCCCTCTTCTCCTTGAACATCCCAGGCATGTCTCCCTCCCTCCCTTCCCACCTCCCACACTGGCCCGAAGTGCTGAGGCCATGAAAAATAAGCCTTTTCCTGCCTCCTCCCTTGTAAAGGAGTAGGCACTGTAACATTGTGCAGCCAAAGAAAACAGGTGCTGCTGCCAAAGGGGTCATTAGAAGGCATAACAAGGGTTGCAAAATACATCTGCAATAATTTGGCAATTAGAAGATTCCTCCCCTGGATTAATCCTTCAGTCTGACAAAGCGACACTCATTTCTTTTTCTTTCTTAAACAGTTAACTTTCTTACTGTTGTCCCTTTTGTGCATATCCCCCACTGCTTTTTCTCTCGAGCCCTGCAGTAACACACTGGACTTCCACTACTTCCAACCTGCGCTTTGCTTGAAGTTCACTGCTTCTGTTTTCCTCCTACAGAAGAAGACATGGGCAGGAAGAATTGTCTGTTTTTCCCCTTGTGTCATCGGTGGGTCTAAGAAAAGAAAGATCCCCTGCTCTAATAAAATATTTAATCTCTGGTCTAATAGAAGACAGCACCTCTTCCTCCCAGAGCTGCCTGGCTTGTTAAAGGAATTTTGCAGGCGGTCTGAGATGAGCAGGGTGGGTAACTGGAGCCACCATACAACATAAAATACATGTAGAGCTGCTTCATGAGGCTTCAAAGGATGTGGTTCCCCACTTTGCCTGGCAAACACGATAAGAATTAGTAAGGAATTTCAAATGTTTTTCATCAGTTCGCTAATTAAGCTAACAAGAAAAGTTCAATTAAACCCATGAAATTGTTCTGCACTGTTGTATGAATCTGTGGATCCAAACATCGCTCTCAGTGTGTTGATTGTGTTTGGGACATGGTGCCCCATCTCAGGACTTGGGTAGATGCCTCTCAGCCTTCTTCGTGGAGTGTGGTTGCATGAGGGATGGCTGGCTGGGTTACACGGCAAGGGCCGTGCATCCTGCATGAGATTTGGTGGAGGAGAAACAGGCTGGAGAAGGGAACAAGGCTTCTGGTGGAGCGTTTGTGAAGACAGTCTCCACAGCTGAGTCACTAAGGGTCTGTGACCCTGGTCCCATACACAGAAGGCCAAAATTCTAAAGTCCCTGAGGGAGGGAGGACACACATGGCGTTGAACTCATGTGCATGGGCATGCCAAGGGAGAGAAAACCCTCCCAGTGCACCCGGCTCCCAACATGAGTCTTGACAGCGCTGCAGCTGAGAGTGGTTGCTCCCTGCCTGGCAGTGCCCCTGGGAAAAATGGCTGTTCCCCTGATTTCCTTCCTTTGAGGTTGTGGAGAACGTCCTTCTGAAGCTTTTATTTCTCTGGAACGTTACTTTCATGCAAGCTCAGATCAGCCTCTCATCATGGCACTGTTGTTTGGTGCAGTGTTTCCCCCTCTTTGGGAAAGAAAGAGCTTTCATAAGTGACAGCAGCTTCATAGGCCCTAAATCCTAACAGGATTTTTATTTTGCTGTCTCTATACGTCATCAGGTATCTTTAAATGCTGTTTCAGGCAGAGCAGTAAACTGGGACGCAGTGTTGGCAGGCAATGCCCACGCTTCGTTGGTACCCACCCAGAGCACAGCGATGGTAAATGCTGTGACAGCTTGTTCCGGTAACTGTTTTTGTGACATTAGAACATCAGCATAATTATACCGGGACAGATGAAAAGTCTGTTTATTCAGGTGTCTGTCCCAAATAGCAGCTATTAGTAGACGCTCAGTAGCAGGGTGTAAGGAGCACACCCAGACGAAAGAATGTCACCTTCTGCTTTTCCTTCCCAGCATCTGGCTGTCAACAGTTTAAGGATTTTCTAGGCTGGAATTTGCATCCAGATGACCTGACTGTGATAGCCTAATCTCTTTTTTTACCCTGTGTGTGATTTTGGCTTCCACAGCATCCCACAGCTATGAATCCATAATTTAACCATGAACCAATTGAAGAAAGCTTTTACTTTATGGGAAACTGAGAATAATTATTCTCTTTTAACCTTTCCTGGGATCTACATCCACTTAGTCTCCTTTTAATGAACCTTTCACTCATGCTTGTTCTCCATCCCTTGGCCTTTTCTAGCTCAGTATATCCTGCTGAGGTTGAATGGGCAGAGATACAGGTTAAATTGAAGGTGTGAGCACAGGATGGGTTTAGGTATTTGCTGTCCTTTCTCCGCTCCTTTCCTAGCAAGATGAGAGCTCTAAATTAATTATTAGCACTTGTATAATAGATCTTAGATAGATCTTTCAGAATGTGACTCTTCTAGGCCTTCTTCTTCAGTGATGTTTCTAGGTATCCTCATAGTTTAGACTCCCAAATGACTCCAGATTATGTGCAAACTTTTAATTCCTTCTTCTAAGGAATGAATCAGGAATATGTTTCAGGCCACGCATCCTTATGCATTCCTAAAAGCTGTATTAGGCTCTTCTTCAGTACATCCTATTTATCCTCTGCTAATTCTGGTCTTTGATAACGCTTATAAAAAATTGCTGCGTACTGGAATGACTCTTTGAGGCTTCCCAGGTCCTCCTTCAGGAGCCCTTGAGAAAGGCACCAGGTTTGCCTGTCTATCCTCTTGTTTTAATGGATCACGGTAGGTAGTTCTGCAACTTCATATTTTAATCCCTCTAGAGTTTTGAATTGAAATATTTATCACTGATTTACCTAGCACTTGTTGAATTCTATTCTACTTAATTCTTCCTTCGAAACAAGGTCTCAGTCCATCCCTCACAGTGAAAGGCTCCAGGGTGGGATTTGTCTTAAACTGGTGTGATTGCTAACTCACGTTGCTTCCCCACTTGGTTTCTTTACACCTTGAGCATTTATCAGGCTCGGCAACACACTGGGAGACTTCCTGCACCTGGTATGTTCAGAAAAGTCTTTATTAATGGGGGTGGGGATTGCCATTAGCATCTCGATCCTCAAACCTTTTTTAGTATTTTAATTTCTTAATATATTTACTTTTTTAGTTTTTAATTTTACATTTTTTTATCAGATAACATATTTATTTGTAATTTCCTGTTTGGACACAAAATTCTGCTTTCTGAAAGATATGTCTTTGAACATCCACTATCGTTGTGCTGCTGTTCAATGAAGTTGACTTGTTCTTTGTTAATTTCAATTTTGTTTAATATTGCTTTAATTATAATTATTCTAAATAGATTGCAGTACATTGGATGAGATTCAAAACCAGATTGTTTGTGTAGGTGTTTACAGGTAAGAAAGATGTCCCAGCTTTACCGATGGTCAGTGGACACGTAGTCAGTCCTGTCAGTGGAGCCTGAGGGCAGTTCATCTCACCTTCATAACCAGACGTGTGCAGTAGTTCATCAGATGAATCGCTTTTTAGGCTCCTTTGGCTGTGTAAACCTGATCTCTATTGTCTGTAATGGGAGCTTAGGCATCTTGCTCACATGTTATCATCTAAAGTGTTTCAACCTTTAAATGAGTGCGACCTTAATTGAATGATTACGTTTTATTGCAGGTTGCTATTAGTTCAAATTCAGTTTTATTTTAAAATTAGTTTAAGTACATTTTAATGTTAATTTAAAATTAAAAAACCCTGATTTTAAAACAAACACAATATAAATTCACTGATTTCTATCCAGCCTGATCATAAGGACCTGCTATTATCCATAAAAATCCAACCTTAGCAATTAAAACAATATTTTATTTATTATCACCCAGAGAGTTTAAACTGTCATTGTTTCTTTAATAATTTACAGTTGAAGGACACAATCAAAATTCAATTGATGTCAAGAGGAATCTTTTCCTTGGCTTCAAAGAGCTTTTGATGAAGCAGCCTTTACAATACAGACACAGCCAACACAAGAAATGGTTCAAGTCAATGGCATAAGCCGTGTGAGCACGGAGGTTTCAAGGCTTTTCAGTACTCCAAAGACATCAACAGAGATCTTTTTCTCACCCTTGTCAGCAATGTAACTGGAAAAAGAAAATCAGGTTCCCTGATATGCCAAGAGACGTTAGGAACCCCCCCCAAACCTTTCAATTTGTACAATAACTTTGCCAAAAGAAGGTAGTGTGCATCTAAATGTAAATGCTGGGCTTTTGATTTCCAAGGCTTTAACATGTGAGCAGAAATCACCTTCACTAAGAAAAAGATGGTAAAGATTCTTCATTTCCTAATTTTGATTTTTATGCCTAAATCTGACAGGTAGGTACTATACATTTGTTTGCTAGTTTAGAGTATCTACAAATATTGGTGACCTTTTTCGTAATGTAGGAATTCAGAATTGAATATCTATTGCTGAAAGTTTTGAGAGGGGTCTAGGATATTAGATTAAGAGAAAACAAAAGAATGATTTACGATATCAAATATATCAGTCTCAACAAAGTTGTTAGCTATTTTGATATTAATCTTTAAACCCCTCTACAAGAAAGAGATTGTTTGTATTAGCAGAACCTTTAAACCAGAAAATAATAAAAAAAAAACATTAAAAGGATGCAAGGATGGGAGTTTTTGTTAAATAAATGTAGATTGAAATAGGTAGGATTATGGATTTTTACAATGTGGGTACTTTGCTGTTGCAGCCAAGGGATGCAGTAGATAATCCATCACTTCGTTCTTTAAATCTAGGTAGGTTGTATTTTTTGAACTGTAATGTAATTCAAATATAAAATATTGATCCTGGGGAAAGAATCTCTTCTATTCTGCAAGAGGTCAGTCAGGCCCCTGGGACGTTCCCTTATGGTCCGTAAGTTGATAAATTGTGGTTTGATTCATGTTCCTCTTTTTGCACTTCTAAGCTAAGGTGTACAGAGAGCAAGGAGGACCTGGTCCTCCCTCCTCACCTCTCGGCAGTGCCAAAGCCCTCTTGGGGCTCCCATCAAACATGTTAACAATACAGTAATATGAAATCTTTGTTTGTTCCAGCATGGGCCTGTATTCACAATATTCGCTCTGGGAAAACGGTTTACTTTTGTGACTGAGGAAGAAGGAACTGAAGCATTTTTTAAATCTAAAGACTTAAATTTTGAACAGGCAGTACAACAAGCTGTCGAGAATACAGGTAAATGAGACATAGCTCTTTTTTTAATGGAAACCGAATCCAATTACCCAGGAACACTAAAGCCCAATCCAAAGTCCACTGGCTTTTTGATCATGCCTCAAATGCTTATCTTAACCCATGACCACGCTACAAAATGAAGGCGAAATTAAATTCCTTCCTATGGATTCAGCACTGTAAGCCTGCAAAGTGATTTGGATTCAGTCTCGAGGGATCAAAGGTTTCTGATCCAAGGACTGTTATTACTTCTATCATTAAGCAACCCAAGTTTGAGGTCAGGTCGTTTCCTGTGGCTAGACACTCCACCTTTGTGTACAAGGTTTGGAGCAATAGTATGTTGTCCTATTACTTAATTTGAAAATCAGCGTGCAGCAATAATTAGTTGTTACCCTGCAATAAAACAGTCATTAAAGAGGGATGAGGTACATATCTCATCCGCAGTGGCATGCACTGTCAGCTCATGTGCTTATATCCACGTGGAATTGCACAGACAGAAATACTCTGAGTTGTTTGGCCATTTTGGACTGTGAAATGAGAGAGAGGCAACTTGGCAGAGAGATTAAACCACAGAATCCCTGTGGCTGGAAGGCATCAGCCCAGTCCAAGCCCCTGCTCAGAGCAATGTCAGCGACAGCAGGTTGCTCAGAGCTGTGTCCGGTTGGGTTTTGAGTTTCTCTTAGGATGGAGACTCCACAACTTCTCCGGGCAAGCTGTTCCTGTGTATGACCTCGCAATAAAATCTTTCCTATGTCTCAGTGGGTTCTCCTGTATTCCCATTTGTGCCTGTTGCCTCCTGCCCTGAGAAGACCCTGGCCTCATCTTCTTTACCCCCAGCACCAGATACTTACCCCACTGATAAGATCCCCCTGAGCCTTCTCTTCTCCAGGCTGAACAGTCCCGGTTCTCTCAGCCTCTCCTGATAGGACTGAGACAATGTACTATAGCATGAAGACCAAAACTTTTTTTTCTTGCATTAATTTATTTTTCATTTCAGTAAATTTTGCAGAGAGCATGCACTTCTCTGTACAGCCATACTGAAGCTAGGGGGAAGTCTCTGGATTGTTGATTCTGGCCCTGAAGCTTCATGAGGCAGGAAGATGTTACATAGACTGGTAGAAGCAGAGGGCCCACCAAAATCTTTGCAGGGTTAGAACAAACTTCTTGGGAATTTCACTCTAGGAAAATGAGGATTAAGGCATTTGAGTCATGAGTTATGTGTAAAAAATTTCACGCTATCTTTCCATGTAAATCTACTTCGTCTACTTTCCAAAACGTTATTCTGTTTCTTTTTGTATTTAGTTTCTGTCCCTGCGGAAGCATTTTATCAGAACCATGGTAACCTCTACAGCATGATGAAGGGAAAAATGGGTCCTTCTAATCTGCACATGTTCACGGGCACTTTGTGTAAGGAACTATGTGAGCACATGGCACAGCTGGGCACAGAGGGCACAGGCGACCTCAATGACCTGGTAAGGTAAGGGAGTTTTGCAGCACATCTATAACACATGGGTATCCTGTATGGGAGCAGAGATGTTACCATAAAGCAGGGGGTGCTCAGGCTGTGGCAGGATATTCATCACTGCTTCACAGTTTCAGGTGGATCACAGAGCGGACAGGGTTTCGTCTAAAGGTGTTTCTCCCAGCTAGGAGAAACATCTGAATTACCCGTTTGGAAGAAAAAAAGAAAACACGGCATCTTCCAACAAACTCTTTTTCCCAAAAGATGGGATAAAAGCTTAATGTGTTTATAAAGAACTTATGAACAGACAAAACGCTTGATTTTCAGCAGGATGAAAACTTTCCCTGTCTGTTTTGGGCCAAGCCTAGCCCAAAACTTCAATAAGACCTACAACTGACTTTGCTGCCAGAACTTCATCCTTCATGTAAAAAAAATCCCTTTACTGACAGTTTCATCTGACAACAACAGAGCTTTTAACTCCTCCTTCTTCCTGATCAACTGGGATAACACCTCTATCTTACCTGTCCATCAGGACTGCAAGTTGAATATTGCCTTTGGCTTGGACCTGTTTCTAAGACCTCACATCCAGGTTGACTTTTGCTGACTTTTTCTACATAATACATCTAAGATACAGCTTTTTACTGCAGCTAAAACGCTGAGCACCTGTCACTTCAACTACTGCAATTTGGATTAACGGGGGAAAGATGTGGGGGAAAGGGGTTTTGAAACCCCAGTCCCAATATTGGGGTGCAAACCCCCACATTCCATGGTGTTCCCCCACCTGTCTTCTGAGATCAAAGTCATGTCTGCTTCTTGTGAACAAAACGGACAGTCATTGAATCATTAGTGTGCTACGCCACTGCCCGGTATGCTAATATTGGCTCACATGTTCTTGTTATTCCCCTGCCAGAATCCATCTGTGGTCTTTTATGTGGGCTCAAGTTTCTGAGGGCAGGGATGGACCGTTGTTCTGTGCTATACTGCCACCAGCACAGACCATGGTCCACACCATGGTGTGGGTGCCCATGGTAGCATGGGTGTACAGGTCCTACATGAAGCATGCATGGCTCCCTGCTGCAGCCTTGGGGAACAGGGCGTTTTTCCCAGTGCCATGGCTGTCGGGGACACCGGTCATCAAATCTGAATCAGCTGCTATTTGTCTAACATTAAAAAAAAAAAGTCATAGGCTAGATGATATCTACAGAATTCGTAAGAGTAATCCACAGTAAATCTGTGCTGAGTGTAATCTGTTCTTGTGGTTTTGACAGACAACACAGGATAGAATCGGAATGCAATGCCCTGGATAATTGTTATTTAGCTGCTGCAAAATTAAATCCATAGAGCCAGCAGGTGGCTCCATCTTCCTTATGATCTGTAGAAAAGCAAGAAAGTGAAAGAGCCATTGCCTGAAATATGTATTTAGCAGTGGCTGGAACCCAGCGAAGACTGCATAAGGGTTTCTCAGATCTCAAGAGTACAGGTGAAGTGGGCTGGGAAACAAGCTCAGAGTTTGCAGGGTAACAGAGGAGCAAATAGGGAAGGAGTGAGATAAAAAGAAAACAAAAAAAAAGCATTGTTCAGTCCAGCAAAGCTGTAGCCAAGGAAAAGATTTCTCAGGGTGTCTGGTTGCAGAAGGGGTTGTGCAATGCCGGGAAGGTCCACATGGGCTAACCTGAAATAAGAGGGGTGGTTAATGGGGAGATGGAAACCTCAGTGCCCAGACACTTTCTGCCACTGTTCAAGTGACCAAACGCTAACTGATGAAGTTCAGCTACATGCAGAGGACTAGCCTGAGGTCCGTGTATCATCCCAGCTTCTGCTTAAAATACACTTGAATCCCATGCTTCTAGTGTTGGCAATTCAACACACTGTGTCCTGACCTAAAACTGCTGCAACAGCTTCCCTATGGCCTGTAAGTCATGGAGATCTTGTCCTTGCAGGCATATCATGTATCCAGCAGTGGTGAACACTTTGTTTGGGAGAGGCATCTGCCCAACAAGTCAGACTGAAATCAAGGAGTTTGAAGAACATTTTCTGAAGTATGATGAGGACTTTGAATATGCTTCTCAAATGCCCGAGTGCTTCCTGAGGTAACGAAGTGGAGATAATGCTCATGGTGTACACATTACAAGCATTTTGCTTGCTGGGATGTCAACTGTGAGAGATATTTTCCCTGGAGGATGATGCGCTCTTTGTCGATGGTGTGTCCTTGGGTCAAGCAGGCTTTCAGCTAGGTACTTCGAAAAAGTCCTGACCTTGTCTCATGCATTTTCCTGGCATAAAGCACCTTGCGTAACTGGGCAGGGTCCAGTTTGGACCCCTCAGGGAGCTGAACAGGGTAAAAGGCAAAGGCCTGAGCCTAAACGTGAGTCCCAAGTTGACGGGGTCCCCAACCAGGCATGTGCTCTTTCCCACACCTTAGCTGTTTTCCCAGCAGACTGATCCCAGGTTACACGGCTGCTCTGTTGCAGAGCTGACCTTGGGTAAAGGCAACCAAACTCCGAGAAAGGGAGCCTACCAATGCTCTCAGGGCCATGACAGCACCTTGAGTGGCTCAAAATAGCCTTCAGAAAGAACTAAGGATGCTCTAAAAATGTGGCCTTTATTTTCTTAGGGGAGGTCATTCTTGAAAAGATTGAGCTAAGCAATTGTCCAAAACCACAATGAAAACCCATAGCGGAATAGATATGAAAATCTAGGAATCTTGCAGCCACAGGTCCTGGCTGTAAGATGAGGTCGGGCCAAGGTGAAGTCAACACTATCAATCAGATTGACACTTGACTATTCATCAACTGACTGCTGCCCAGGGGCTTTTGGAAAGAAACCAAAGAGTCCTTCTCATGGAAAAGGAAACGTTGGTTTGTGCTGCCTCAGTTAAGTACTTCTTGTTTGTTGCTTTTCTTTACAGGAACTGGTCTAAATCCAAAAAATGGCTTCTAAAATTATTTGAGAAAGTAGTGTCGAATGCTGAAAGGACCAACCCTTCAGAGACCGCATCCAAGGTAAACATCCAAGGCTATGAAATAAAATGACTTTGTTGTATATTCTGACTAAAACGATGGAGGGCAGGAATTATTTCAGTACTGGAAGAAATAAGCCAAATATGTCAGCTTTAATAGCTGCATACCTTAATTGTCCATTATTGCTGTTGCCTATATTAGATAAGACCCATAATTTTGAGCCCTACTCCTCAATTTAGTTTATTTCCTACAATTCTGACAATCAAGATCTTCCTCTGGGGAGTTTTAAGCCAAGGGTTCAGAGCTCTGACCCACCGCCAGCCTGCGGTATCACAGTTGCAGTGAGTAGTTGAAAGAAGTGAGAGAAAGACCTCTTCAGTTGTTTCTCTGAGGGCACCGCACTGTGAAATTTCAAAACCTTCCATGTACTATTTTTAAACCCTGGTGTAGAGTGAGTAGATCCTCCAGCAGCCAGACTAGTAGAAAATAGCAGATTACTGGATTGGAGGCCAAGTACCCTAAACATTGATTGTGTCAAGGCTGTGATAAGTTGTCCCCCTGGTTATTCTCCTTAACTATGGCAGGAATTCTGTCTATACAGTAGACAAACACGAGGGTAGGCTGGCCTGGGAATTTTGATCTACCAAATGATTATAGAACAGATCATTAAACAACCCAGGTTTTATTTAGACTTTAAAAGCTTTACATACCAGAGTTTCTTTCATAAAATAAACCATAATAATGGAAAGAAAGAGAGGGCTGGAGAGGGGATGGTGGGAGGTAAGAAAGTACAGGAAATAGGAGGCACAAGCTCGGTGTTGTAGATTGGGTGGGAATTAGGAAAAAGGCAGTCATTTTTTGTTCCAGGTCAGCCTTTTCCCCTCTGAAAAGTAGAGAGGAAGCTTTGCCTTGAATGCACGGTTGCCCTGTATTTAAGGAAATACTATAAACAAAAGCTGATCCTAGAACATTGCACGGTTGCTGTAGTTTCAAAGAACATCAAGACATTGAAGTCATTGGTTATGTCACTAAAAAAGCACCTGGAACTAGGAACTTTGCTGATATATCAGACCATCTCTTCATAACAAGCACCTTTTTGGCAGGAACAGAGAGAACATTTTCTTCATTTCCATTCATTCAACTTGTTTGGTCCCATTTTCAGGTTCTTGAAAGTAGAGAAGTAGAGCAAGAATTATAAAAGAATAGAGATTTCTTTTTTATTTCTTCCACATGCAAGCAACAATGGGGAGCGAGAGAACCAGATTCCCTAAAAACTTTAAGAAAATGGAGGGTGGTGCAAGTATTCAGTAGAGATTCATGTGGTGCTTTGACTTCTTCTGGGCTTCTGTCTATGAGTGAGTCTCACTTTCTCTTAACAGCTGTCATCTCTACTTGTGACTGCAAAAACCCCGTAACTAACATTACTTCTCTTTGATAAACTAGTCTTACATTATATCCTTGAACTTTAGTAAGCACCACCCTAAACTAGATTTTAATATATTTTTTGGAAATACACATTATTATCTTTTATTTATAACAGACACTACTGCAACATCTCCTGGATAACTTGCAAGGAAAACATCTGGGTCCCAATTATGGTCTCCTAATGCTCTGGGCTTCCCAAGCAAATTCTGTCCCTGTAAGTACATCAGCTAGAGAAAAACATTCTCTCTAACCTGCTCAAAAGCCTGTATTTGGGAAGCAAAGACTTTGAACCAGAGGTCACACACACTGCATGTATTCCAAAAATGGGATTATCACGCCCACATGCATCACTGCAAATATACCCAGGCTGCATTGTCACAGAAGCAATGACAAGAAAAGCTCTTCTTGTATTTTTCCTAAATTATTATGTCCCTATCATAACATTTCAGGAACATATGTCTCATAGCTATTAAGATCACAGTCTTAAGCTGTGAAGAGTATTAAATTCTATTTTGAAGCACTGTGGCTGTATTATACTAGAGAGTCTATTTTAAGTAGCCTGGTGTTATCAATTGTAAAGAATATCAAAAGCACAATATAGAGTAACTTCATCTGTGTGTAAATCTTTGTGTGATTTTGACTCTTTTGCTTTGGGGGATCTGCTGTACAAATGCCAGTGTTGCTTCAGGGCAAGAAAAGCAATAGTTTGATTCTAGTGCTGCTTAAGTTTTGTCTGTGTTAGAAATGAATTTGATGGATTAATGATACAGCTATATGTATGCTAACAAGCCCAATATATATAACACACCTTAGGCTGACCAAAGACATTTACAGGAATTTCTCGGATGAAAAATCCATAGCAGCAAAAACATCCTTTATTTACCGTGACGACTAAGCTCTTTCCAGCAGTTATGTCTGTCACAGATGTGATTTAGAAAAAAATGATAGTGAGTTATTTTTATATGTACTCCTAATGGATATATCTATGGGTTTTGTAGATCGGATATTAATACAATTTACCCGAAAGGAATTTCATCCATTTCAGTGAGGTTTCTGTGGATTCACATGTTGGTATAAGTGAGAGGCATAGCCTGCTGCCTGTTATCAGGATAACTGACATACCTTCCACAACACTATCATTACTTACTCCTGTAATATTCAGCTGTAAATAGACATACAGATATTTCGTTGTTTCTTAGAATAGTCACAACCACTGTTCTGGTGACTCGAATGATGAAAAAAGGCCTTTCACTTCCCAAGGGGATTTTTTAGAAGTGCATTAAACCCTTTTATTTGAAACAATTCAGTTACCCCTCCTCAGCCCATGGAGTGAGGCCGCAGTGTCCGAGTGCTCTACAAGAAATCTAAGCTACCGGATTTGTTTTGCAGAAGGAGGGCTGCATCCACGTGGGGCTATTTGGGAAATAACAGTAAGAGTTCTCATCCCTCATCAGCACAGATGGCCCACGACCAGATCTGTGTGCAGACTGCATCTTCCGCTAGATCAGCAAGAGGAGAGAAACTCCTGGCAGCGCTGCGAGTCCTTCTGGTTTCATCCTACTTAAGAGGATTTTCTCCTTTCCTAAATTTCTTGATTTTCAACTTCATTGCATAATCAGTTAGCAAATTATTTCTAAAGGGGATATACTACTGCTTGTTTTGCTGTTAATTAAAACTTTTCCTGCCCATTTTAGTGTGACTCACTGTGACAATGCCCTGCAAATTATTTAACCTAATTTCTGCTAATATTAGTAGGAATTTACTATTTAATTTTTCTTCCACTCATGCAGCTAAATCTAATCACACACAATGATTTAGTAATTTATTTTAACACCTAGTTATTTGAAATTAAAGAAAGGATTCTGTGTTTCAAAGCTCGAAGCCCAGGCTATATAATGTTCACTGAAGATAAGTACACGGCAGATGACTAGACCTAATCTCCCAGGATCTGAGCCCTCAGATGTGGATTGACCCTGGAAGCACAGCTCCCTGTGCATCCCAACTACAACAAAAAAAGTACAAATGTTTTCACCTGCTTCTGTGATTTGCTACAAAGATACTGCAATTCTGTTCCATATTCCGAAGTTAAAGTACTTTCATCTCTGTTTAGATTGCATTTTGGACCCTTGTTTTCATACTCTCTTATCCTTCCATTTACGAGAAAATCATGGAAGACCTGGCTTCTGTTTTCGGCAAAGCAGGTAATAAATCTGATCGTGTCCTTCTGGAATCTAGAAATGATTTATTCTGTGTTGGCCAAGCACATGACCAATGGTCAATAGATGGGAATAATGAATGTTTCTGCTGAGGGTACTACTGATAACACAGAGTCCAGCTCTGGTTTCTTTACTCAGCATATGCTCAAGACATGTTTTTAAGCAAAAAACACCTTTGATGTTCTCACAAGAAGGTAGAAAAAGAACTGTATGTACTTGTCTCTTCATTGCACACCTATCATTTAGACCTAGATTTGTATTAACCAGTCTTGTGCTTTCTTCACGCATCTACGATAGGGTCAGACAAGGTTTTTCAATTCAGCTGCTTTTCATGGTGTGATGTTCACCAGAGTTACAGGTATTCTGTGGAAAAAAAAGGCCAGGAACTGTTCTCTTTTCTCTCATCTGAGGCAAATTTGTCCAGCATGATTCACCCCTACATGATTAACCTCTTTCCTTCAAAAAACAGTCACCTACTGGGAGCAGTCACTCACATAAGCAGTCCCCTGATCCATGCTTAGACTTTCATGGATGAGTCTTAGTTGGCATGGGTCAAAACCACATCAAGGAACATGTCAATAATTAACCAATAAGGATAATCACGAACCAGTGCTTAAGCCTTTCTCCTGGCCCTGTTTTATTTGCTGGTGCTAACATAGCCCAAGAGCTCAGCTATGATTCCTCGTCTTGGTGCCTACAGTCCCTGAGATTTCCATGCACTGGAATGGCTGGATGACTACCTACAGCTATAACTCTACAATACAACTCTATAATAACTCTACAGCTACCTCAGAGTTATTAAATTCTCTTCAATGGCTTTTCTTGAATTGTACTGATTTGGGACCATTTATTTACTTTGAAATATAAAGAAAATTTCTGGGTGTAAACAAGGTCTTAAAGTCTTGAGGTATTATGTCAGAAGGTCTAAAGCAAGACATGCCAGCATGTATCAACACAGGTATGAAATCTAATTTTCACACAGAGGCTTCTTTCTCATGCCACAACAGGTAAAGATAAAATAGAAGTGTCTGAAGAGGACCTTAAGAAGCTCCCTTTTATTAAATGGTGCACGTTGGAAGCCATACGGCTGAGGTCTCCAGGTGCAATCACCAAGAAAGTAGTAAATCCGATAAAAATTCAGGTGAGTTTTGTTGGGTTTTGTTTTTCCCCAAAAGGATGCTGTATGATTTGTCTGGAAAGGGGCCTCCCAAAATATCTGGATAAAATTCAAATAGCAGAGATATTCCACGGTCTCACATATATATCCTGTTTTGGTTTAACAGATTTATTCATCATCATTAATTTAATAATCATTAATTTAAGAGTGGTTTTGCTTCTCTTGCTCATAGTCTTACCTTCAGTTTTAAATTTACTTTAGATTGAATTGAATTGAGCTGCAGATACCATGCAGATGGTATATGAAATAGTAATCAGACACAAGAAATACAGTGGAAAGGACCACAACTTAGTAACTGATAAAACTCCTTCTTTTCTGATTGTCCTCTTCACTGCCATTCAGAAGGGAAGTACCAGTGTTCAGGAGTCTTAACAAATAAATATTGGGGAGAAAAACATTCTCCTAAGGAATCACCACTCATGCCTATTTAAGAAATTATGAAAGTCCCATAAAGATCTACTGTCATCTAAATCTTTTTAAGAATTTATTTGCATTTTGAAGGAGGCGATTAACAAAAGATTTAGCAAAAAATACCCGTTCACACAATACATCAAGAATCAGGAAAGACAGAAATAATATTTCTATTATTTCTATACCTAGACGGTAAATTATCCATGACCCAGCAATGTGCCCTTGTTGCCAAAAAGGCCAATGGAATCCTGGGCTGCATAGGGAAGAGTGTGGCCAGTAGGTCGAGGGAGGTCATTCTCCCCCTCAACTCGGCACTGGTGATGCCACAACTGGAATACTGTGTCCAGTTTTGGGCTCCCCAGTTCAAGAGGGACAGGGAACTGCTGGAGAGAGTCCAGCGAAGGGCAACTAAGATGATTAAGGGATTGGAGCATCTCCCTTATGAGGAAAGGCTGAGAGAGCTGGGACTCTTTAGCCTGGAGAAGAGAAGGCTGAGGGGAGACCTTATTATGGCATACAAGTATCTAAAGGGTGGGCTGAAGGAGGATGGAGCCAGGCTCTTTTCAGTGGTTCCCAGTGACAGGATGAGGGGTAACGGGCACAAGTTAGAACACAGGAAGTTCCGTTCAAATACACAGAAACACATATTAACTCAACCACAAGATCAAGGTAAAAGTAAAAAAAAAAAAAACTTTTAGAATTTCCCATCTGTGTTTTCCAGTCTTGCCCAGACTAGATTTGCAATGCCAGGATACAGAGCAACGGAAAAACTTCTTTACGGTTCGGGTGACAGAGCACTGGCACAGGCTGCCCAGGGAGGTGGTGGAGTCCCCTTCTCTGGAGATTTTCAAGACCCGCCTGGATGCAGTCCTGAGTAATGTGCTCTGGGCAATCCTGCTTTAGCAGGGGAGTGGGACTAGATGACTAGTCCCTTCCAACTCTGAAACTCCGTGATTCCGTGAAAACCAAATTAGAACCAAAATAGTCTTTCCACATTCTCCACTGTTTAGGTCTTACTTATGGAAAAAAGGGCAACAGCAAGAAGAAGTTTCAAACACGTAATATGTTGGCCATGGCTTCACCACCCTCACTTGCCCCCTGTTACGACCTTCTGCTGGTGGAAGAGAAGTACTAAAGAGGGACTATTTTGTGGGTTGAACAAAGGATTGTCTCTTTTCTTAGTGTTTTTTCTTCTTTTCAGAATTTCATCGTCCCTGCAGGTGACATGCTGATGTTATCACCATATTGGTTACACAGGAATCCAAAATATTTTCCTGATCCAGAAATGTTCAAACCTGTAAGTTGTCACTCTTAGCGTGGATATTTTGCTGTCTTTTCTCCACTTATTTCACAACAAAAGCACATAGACAAATTGGCTTAAAGTTAGGTATTCCCCATCATCTGCAGGATGGCCTTGTAGACAGAGATGATGTGCAAAAAAAAGGAGGAGCCTGTAGGAATAAGCAAGACTTTAAAGTTCAGATAATGTGGTACTACTTTATATCACTTTGATCTTGATTCAAAGCCCACCATGCAAAGACCCCACTGATTTCACTGTTGAACCCAACTCCAAGAACTCTCCCTGTGATTTGTTTGTGTGGCTCATCTCCACGCATTTATACAGGCTTATTGGTCTTTCCAGTCAGATGATTTCTGGTAGCTATTAGCTCTTCTAATTCAGTAGCTCATCTAGAGTTTCTTGATTATTATTCCACTCCAGGTGGCCGTGTGGGCAGGCTTGCAACTGCTCTTTTTAGCACCATCCGCTATAGAACAGTTTGTCTTTTTTATAGAAATACATCAAGGAGTAATTTAAACAAAAAGTCCCCTCTAGCAAACTCTTCACCAATTTGAAATCCCTCATAACAATTCCTGCCTGTTTGAAACCCTAAGCAGAAATGTTGATGCAGCAGCTTATCTCTTTAGTTAACTTTATTCCTAAAAAGCAAGCTAGCTTGTTTTTTAGAAACTCACCCTTTTTCCATGAGGAATAGGTGAGTACCTCTTGGACATTGCCATTCCAAATGGCACCGCCTTGCTTCATCACCGCTGAGATTTTTTTACGGACAGGCTGGTTTTGTTAAAAAGAGTTCATTTCTCACACACCAGCTTGCACCTGAAAATGGGGCTGGGCAATCCTTGCCTTTCTCTCATGTGACAGCTCATACACCTTGCATTTATTTGTGCACAGCGTCTTAGAAATGGCTTGTGTATAAGATGTGCATGAGTCGTTTGTGGGCTGTGATACAATTTTGTGGCTGAGGGAGGGTACTGGTTGAACATTTGTTTTGAATGTATGTATATTTAAAAGGAGAAGGTCGCATTTTTATAAACATGTCAATAGCTCAAGATGCAGGATTGAGAAAAATGGGGAGGCATAAGAAGAACGCTTTAGGGACGATTTTGAAAACCCCTCCAGTGCCAAGTATGTTTCAAATGGGACCCTTATTTCTTTCCCTGAGTTGGTGCTGACTTTTGAATCCAGATTCTAACACTGACAGGTTGAATGCAAAAAAATAGCATTAGTGCAACTTTGTGTTGAGGATTAGCTGTCCAAGGTCATTTTTAGCCTGGAGAAATAAAGTTAAGCTTTATTTATATAAGGCTGATTTGGAAAAAAAAAAGTTTCTTCCCACAGGATCGTTGGAAAGAGGCAAATTTAGAGAAGAATGCTTTCTTGGACAGCTTTGTGGCATTCGGAGGAGGGAAGCATCAGTGTCCAGGAAGGTCAGTGAAACAGCTGGAGTTTATTTATTCCCAACCCCTGAAGAGAACAACTCTCTTGAACTGGGCTCCTCTTACACTTGGAGATAAAATGTTTTCATTGCTTTCCTCTTTGTAAGTCCCCCAATGTTCAGTATTATCTGGACCTTGTTTAAACTGATTTGAAAGCAGTTTCCTTCCTGGAAAAGACAGGTTAAAGCATGATGTAAAAGCAGAATCTGAGACTAATGTATGAAGGGATATCCCCTGGGAAGGAAAGTCAACCTAGCTCTGCTGCTGCCGAGGCCCCTTTTCATCAAGGGAGAGTTGTTCCAATCACAAACATGCCAGTTTATAGACACAGGCATTTAGGTTGCCATAAACCAGTTCTAAACTAACCTAAAGAACATTTCTCTGGTCTGAGAGTCTCCATCTGCTGTGATGCTATTGACATCTTTGCTAATCTTCCAATGTCTTAACTGGCTCCTCTCTGTTTAAATCTTGTCTTTGCATTAAGGCCCACGCAATTGTATGATGGCTTAAATTGCAGATCCTGTCTCTCTTCACTCCTCCAGCAATGCCAGCCTTGGTGCTTCCTGCATTCCTTCTGCTGTTTTCTCTGCTGTCCCTCTTTCTGGAACAAGTCCCAGGGAGCCAGCTGCTCCTCGTTTCTGTGTTCAAACATCTCTATGCTCAATTCACTGCCTTTAAAACCTGGTCTCCTCTAGGAAGCAAATAACCAAGAATCCTTAAAACTGGTTAGTTTAACTCAAAAGTCCCATGTGGATCAAGGAATCCGGAGAGTGTTGCTGATCTGCATTTTTGAATCTGCACCCTATAGCAGGCTGGACGTGACTGTCAGATAAACTTTGCAAAGGCATTAAAGACATAAACAAAACGAATAAAACTGCATTCACCATTCAGGCTTGCTGGAGGAAAGTGCTCACTCACTGCTCTACCTCCGTGACTTGTACCATACTCCTGAGCTAAATATGAGCACAGCCTCACTCCCAGCAGGGGCGACAGCAGAATTCACAAGAGGCATCCGCAGGTACAGGACAAGCTGCAAAACAATCTTTCTGAAAGCTGCTTGTTTATATATAATGACCTATTTCTTTGTTCAGGCTGTTCTCTGGACTCGATAATATCTTTAAAATAAGTCTATGGTTGGAAAGAAAATGATAACATTTCCACATAGACAACAGATGGAGAATCTTTTTCTTGCTGACAGACAAAAAGTCCTCTCAAACCCTTTGGCAGTCCGCATGGTAACACACACCTTCGTGCTTTTCAGCAATAGTTCTAAGAGAATAATGCAGTGGTCTTAGAAGAAAGGAAATTAAATCAAGGGATGTATCTAGATCCCATGTTGCAGATTTCCTTGGTATGACTGAATGAAACAAAGATATTTCAAGTTTAAGATGCATTTTTATTTAATTCAGTACTGGAATTTTTAATTGAAATGTATTAAATATTTAATTTCTCCATTGCAAGAGCTCATAATGAAATTAAAAGCTAATTTAATCAAACTGAAAGCTGGAAAATAACTAACTTGTCAAATATTCTAGCTAACTGACATGGGAAGAGCTCACACAAAGCCATTTATGTGCCACCTTTTTTACCTAAAGGAAAAATTTGATGGCAGTGAAGCTACGTTTATCTAACTGGGTGACTATTGCCTGTGCGACTGTGCTTATCTCGCATGGCTCTGTCTGTTGCCTCTTATCTTATGCTGACATTGTAATACCTTCAGCACAACAGCTGTGATTTCATTCTCAGACTCCATTTACTGCAGGACCTCAATCCACAGCTGGGCTCCTGGGTTTCAGCACAAGACCAATACGCAGCAGTGCACTGGGGGCAAGATTTCAAAAAGCACATCTTTGTCAAACCCCCTTGTCACTGAATAAAATGGGAAGGCATCAGTGACTCAGAGTTTTTACAGGAAAACTGCTCTAGGATTCAGTCATGAATACAAAAGACAGGTGGGAACTAAGGGGCATTTAGCTGCAAGAAAGCTCATGGTTTCTGCTCAGAACAATGTTCTGTAGGAGAGAGGGATGCACTGAGACTCTGCTGTCCTTCCTTTCACTTCTGGGCTGTCCTTCTGCCCACCCTCAGGCATGTGTGTTGCTTGTCACCCTTGTGTCTCAACATCTCTGTTTGAAGAGCAGAATAACAACAGCAGCCTGTTGGGAAAAGCACTTTGAGATCTAATGGTGGGAAGTGCTGCAGTCAGTTATGGGTTATACCCATTGCTGCTTGGACAGATTACAGATGGACCCCACCGTGGGTACAGAGGTGTCAGCGCTGGTCAGCTGGCACACTGCTGTGCTCGTGTTTGAAGGACAGACCTCTGTAAATGCAGTATTTCCACTTTTGAGGCAACCTAGAGGCATTTTGGCATTTGGCCACATCATCTGTGCCAGACCACTGAGGCTCAGAGGCAGGACTTCAAGCACCAGGAGCCCAGGACCACACTGTGCAACCAGTGCAGTGACTGTAAGGAGCCCACCTCTGCACGGTGCCACCGGCATGGAGTCTGGGTAGCAAGTCCTGCCTGACCTGAGCTAATTTCCATTGAAATATCTCTGCACTGCATTCGCCTGAGCTCAAGGTCACCAAAACCTCCCTATCTCAAGGTAATTCCAATGTGAAATCACAGAGATAATTTGGGTCTGAAGCTACGCCAAAACAAACAAGCATCCTCCCACTCTGAAGCACGGGGAGGCTCAGTGTGCAGATCTGGATGGCTCTGCAGGAGTTAGCTTGGGTCTCGTGGGGCTTATTAGCTTCCTCTTCACACCTGCCAGGCCAAATCCAGGATGATGGCATATGCCGTCATGTGGCCTTCTCCCCAGTGAATTCCCAATAGCTGTTTTATCCAAGTTTTCCAGCATCTCTCAGATAATGGAAAATAGACTGTGTCAAAGAGCAAGGTAGTATGACTATTTTAACCAGGTATTTAAGACTTATGTCTAAATTCTGCAAGTGAGTAATCCCATGACCTGGCCTAGGTCCATGCTAGTGCCTGAATGGAGAAAGCTCTTGCACACATCAACATTAAAAAAAAATAGCCTGGAGGAATTCACCTGCAGTTATCTGAAATCTTCTCCAGACTGACTAAGATAGACCCTTCTTGAGAGCATTACAGAAAAAAAATCATGCCCTTGGGTCTCATACCGCATTCTAATGCTGACGCATTAAGTAATAACTCCCGCTGTCACAGCTACTCTGATGTCATCAGGCTCCCAGCTGTATTATATAACTTTATATAGCACAATTAGTCATATAGCCTTTTCTATATTTGACTGTCTTCTCACTCCTATGAAGTTATTTCAAGTCAGCAAGCGTTAGAAGAACATAAATGTTTATACTGTGGAAAAAACCATAATGATAAGGGGCTGTTTTAAAATAGGGTGTCAGAGGGATACTGTTGGTCTAACATTTCACCGGAAAGAAAGAGCAGCCGCTACATTCATGTTCGCTGCTCAGTAATGAAGCTGAACAAAGCTACAGCATATTTTCCTACTGGAGATAAACTTTCAGGCAGAACTAAAGCGTGGAATGTAAAATGTGTCAAAGACACCCTGTTTCTTATCTGATGATAACACACATGCGATGGTCGGGCTGGACAGCCAATGTTTTCCTCCCTTTTCTTGCAGGTGGTTTGCTATCATGGAAGTCCAGTTGTTCGTTGTGCTATTCCTATACAAATATGAATTTGTGCTTTTGGACGCAATACCAAAGGAGGTAAAAGATCCATGCATTTATGTAGCATTCCACATCTTTATATCCTTCATTCACCACGCTCAGCTGAACACTCATGCTCAGCTGCAGTTAAGTATAATGAAGCAAAATTTTGAGAGGAGCATTAATAAAACATGTAACGAATAACTCGATCTTCTTTTAACTCAGAAAAGCCAGAGTAACTCCGGCAATGTTAGTGGGGCTGTGCTGTCTATACAAGAATGCACCTACAAGTGTATTTTGTCTCATCATTACCTAAACATTACAAGAGATTTTATAATTGCTTTCTGCCACTCACAAAAACAATGAATATGGAACCAGATTATTAATACTTTAAAGCTATGAAATCAGATGCAGCATTCACAGTGCTCTTCCACTACATATTCAGTGGTGGAAGAGAATTGATTAGACTAAGACTATAGGAGCAGCTGTTACACAGAAAGGTTTAACCATTAAGGGAGAGTGGTGTGGTCTCCACTCTCAGCAGTAATTTTCTTCCCCATTTGCCTATGTCCCATCCACTTTCCAAAAATCCTTCTTCCTCCCAAAAATGGACTGCTGCAAACTCAGCATGTCTGCCTGTCGCAAACTAAACACACACGCCCTATAGCTAAACTCCTGAGGAGGGAGAGGTTTAGAGTGGCATGGGCTTTGTATGATTGCCCTTTAGACTGCAAGTTGGAAGCTCGGAGAATTTAATTCCTCTGCTCTCCTTGAAGAACGTGAGATGTTGATCTCAAGTAGTGGTAGAAAGTCCATATGGAGGAAGGCTGCCTCTTGCTGACTGATGGTGTGTTGCCGCACCAGCTCTCACTGGAGTTGACTGTAACTTGGGTCTGCACCCACAGGCAATTATGCTGGGGAAGATATTCAAAACCATTAGAGTTTCTTAAGATCTCCTGTGTCATCCTCTGTCAGAGTGAGCAGAATAAATAGTAATCATGAAGGGCCTACTCAATGGCTTCAGCAAAGCCAAGAACTACTCTCAGTGTTTGGTCTTGGTTCTGTAAGACCAAAGCTCCAAGAATATGTTTGTATCTTAAGATTAAAGCACAATGATAATTCCATTAACTGAACTAATGTAAATGTTTCTATTGATTTTCTTCTTTTTGCAGAGCCCTTTACATTTGGTGGGGACACAGCAACCCATGGCACCATTCCGGGTCCAGTATAAATGCCGGGAATGAAAGTTGCCCAGCACTAATGTACCTTCCTTTGCCAGCCAGCCCTCGATGGATGGACCACTGAGCTGCTTCTCTGTCCTACACCTTCAGATAGGTTCTCTGCCTTAACAGTTCTTAATTTCAACTTTAAATGCTCTGCATACTCTGCGTTGTGGTATGCCATACCAGTATAGTTATATCTGCGCTCCTCACCTGATTGCCTACCTCCTAGTATTTAAAAAACAAGTTCTCCTGCTGCATTCATCATTTGTGGGCCAATTATTCACAGACTTTGCAAATCTGGTATACTAAACTCACCAACCAGACATTCTGGACAAAAAGCTGCCATGTTTGGAAATCCTGCATGGAAATTGCACTATAACCAGCAGAAAGGCAGGTCCCTTAGGCTGTGTCACTGCTTCCTGCAGGTTTCTTTGAACCAAGGTTAAATTGGTGGCTTGTGGTAACTCCATACAGCTCCCTGGTGCTGGTGTGCACAAAGTGCAGGACAGTGCTGAGCAGAGACCGCCAGATCAGATCTGCAGCCATGATAAACTAGCACCACTTATGTATCACTGCCTGTGTAGCTAGGTGAAGATCGGGCCTGCTCTGCCTACAATTGGTGCCAACTTTTTGAAAATAAAATGCATTTATCGTGGAAAAATTGTGAGCATGGGAAACACTGGTGCCTTGTTCCGCTGGAGCACCTCAAATTTCTACTGAGCTTTATTTGCTCCACAGGATTCAGAATCGGTCCTTGCATGAATATGCAATGAAAGCTTGATCATGATGTTTGGCTTCTAATGAAAAGCGATTGCAAGAAAAGCTACTGCTATTCATTTGACTGGTTGTCTAACATCTAGAACACTTGCTTTCCCTTTAACGTGACGTACTTATAGAACAAATTGGACAAATCTAAAAATATTTAATTCTATAAAGAATACCTAATAAAAGTTGTTCAAAGAAGCTGTCAAATAAGTTCAGATACCAACACTTTAACTGCTGTCAGATTTCTTATACGATAATAGCTGGCATTTATTTTTAGTCTTTTAAGTAAAGATTATTCATCATTTTAGAGGTATTTGCAAAAAAACACAAATGGACTTTCAACAGCAGTAAAAACCATGGGGATAACATTCATAGGAAAACAACACGTTGTATAAGTTATTAAATGGTTTGCTTACCTCAATTATGGATACAACAATTTAACAAACTTTAATGATTTATATAGCTGGAAAACTATTCGTCCAACTTCTAATTTAGCTCATAATGGTTAACACTGCAAGAGTTGCACTCTTAGCTGCTGTTTCAGATTCTCTTCCATAACTGAAAACTATTCCCTTGGTTTTCATGTCTGGTTGTTACCCAAAAGTGTATATTTTAATTTTAAAATTTGGAAATGTCCACAATATCTGTTCAGGTATCTTGTAGCTTTGTGAATATATTTTTTTTTTCCCAATGTGCATTTCTTTTTATTTTTTTGTTTAATTTTGGTGGTTGTGTGTGTGTGGTTTTGTTTTGGTTGTTTGTTTGTTTTTTGTTTTTTGTTTTTTTTTTTTCCCAAGAGAGGTAACTCAAAAGAGGAAAATTCTGTAATGGTAAACTTGACTTTAAACTAAAAAGGTCCCTAAAGGAAAGTATAAACTGAAGGTCAGCATCAATTTGGTTAGAATGAATAAAAGGCACCTGAAGCCAACTAAAAGTTAATATTTAATAACACACCACTGCACATGGCTTCTGATCTGTCCTAAACACAAGCACAATTCGCGTGTAGTTTCTGCACATTGCTGAGTTTTTCAGACTTTCAGAATTACATTCTGCCTCCTTCCATATCCTGCAAGAACAGCCTGTAGACTATGTTAGCGTATGTGATAAAAAACACATTTTCCCACATAAAAAGAGGAGCAAAAGCAGGTGGGAACCCTGAGCAATGCCCTCTCCAACACCTCCCAGGGCTGGCCATGTCCAGGGGCGACAGCCATCAGAGACAATGGGAGCAGCTCCCACCTTTTGGGCTGAGGGGGAACACTGTCTGCAAGTATGGGACACACTGAGGGATGAGGGGAGGAGCAGCTTGCACGAGACTTCTTATGGGATATTTAGGGAAGGAACCAACGGAGGGGAAAGGGAGGGACCAGGGTGGGTTGCAGAGGAACAAACGTGGGAAAAAAGAGGGATAAGGGGATGAAAGAGGTTAATTGCATGTAAACAGGCTGCTGACCAGTATGTTCGTCTGACTATGCCCTGTGCCTGATCAGTGCGGTCTGTCCCGTCTTTTTCTTACTCTCCATTTTCAAATTTTCTCCTGGGTGAGGGGCTCTCTTGTGTGTGCACGTGTGGGTATGGGGGTGTGAGTGCAGCAACTGCAGTGGGACCATGGGTCGGAGGGACCATAGATCTGTGGTACCAGCAGCTGGAGGGAGCGTGGGTGTGCATACTGTGTGGGTGTGTTATTTCAGTGTGTGATCGCGAGTGTAAACCCTGCCAGGCTAGCTGGCGAGCAGGTGAAATGTGTGTGTCTCAGGGTGAGGCACCTGGAGGAGCTGGCTGCTGGAGGGATCAGGGGGTTCAGGCCATGCTGCTGAGAGCCTGTGGGGTCTGAGGGTTGACTGAGACCGCCTTGTACATGTGTGGGTGCATGCCTGTGTCTTGGCAGGAGGCAGCTGGGGAGAGCAAGGATTCAGGAGGAGTCTGTATTGTACATATGTATTTTTACATATATGTCTTGCTTACAGATTTTAACCCTGATCTGCTAGAGAAGGGAGCAGGATGAAGCTGTTGGTGCTGCTCGTGTGAGAGCTCAGTGAGTTCTACTGGTGTTGGCCAGTGGGGCCATCAGTGCCTACGCATGTTGTACACATGTGTTTGTGCATGAGCCTGCTGGGAATCCATGCTCAGCCTCGGTGCAGATTGGACCCCAGGGTGTGGAGCTGTGGCAGCCTCACCTCTGTCAAGCCACCGACTTAGCAACTCCCTAGCAGGCTGGAATCAGTCATGAAAATATTTGTCCTGAAAGGCAGGACATATTTTTATTAAATTGTAGGCTTTTGGCAGGAAAGAAGTACCTGTTCTTGACAGCCAGAGATACACAAGCAGCTGAAGAAAAGTGGCCTTGACACTGGGATCCCATTGCTCTGTGACTGCCCTGTCATGGATGACAGCTCCGTGCACTTGCCATACTTTCCTAGGTAGAAAAAAACAAGGGAGGTGGATTAGTAAAGCAATGTGGTGGTCAAGTGATAGAGCTAAATGGGGTCTTCTACCTGGAAATAATTCAGAAGCTTCTCGGGGAGGGAAAGACAGCACTTTCCCACTGGGACAGGGTTAAATGGGTATTAAAAGGTCATCACGATATCCTACTCAGGAGTGGATTAACAGTATCTAAATTGTTCTTCTTCAAGTGTTTGTCCAGTCCGCTTTTAAATACGGCAGTGCTGAATTTCCATGGAGCATTTGTCCTCTTACTTGACTCTCCCTACTGTTAGAAAGCTTTTCTACGCATCAGTAAGAGTCAGAATGAAGTTTTTATGCATACTACCACCTCAAGGGTAGTATATCCACAAGCAGATTTTTAACCCCCAAAAGAAAAAAAGTATATTGACCTATCTTTGTATTTCTACCTTACATATGAAGTATGAATGTTAAAGGGAATGCAGTGGGGCATCCCTCAAAAACCATCTTAGAAAATGCAATTGTTCCTCCTCTGGCCATGCTATAGGTCAGATCTATCTGAGCAAACCCCACAGTTTGGGCTGGCCAGGACTCTATGTTTTTATTCATTTGTATTGGGATAAGTAACTCCCATGTTTAAGCCAGGGAAACAAATGGTAGGAGTCTTCTTAACAAGAGAGAAGAAATCTAGAGCTATGAGAAATGAGCAATAAAACTCTTTTAAATTGAATTTCCTTTAATAATTTTTGGAGTTTATTGTATATTAAAGAAGAGTTTCAGGAAAAAAACCCATGGAGACTATCACATTGCAGCCAAACATTTTTTGATACTTTTGAGGAAAGTATAAACATTTTCCCTGGAATCATATTTCCTGTGGAAATACAATATTTGACAAAAAAACTGATCAAAATATTTTGAGTTAAAATTTTTGACCTACTGCAAGTGAGTCTTCTCCAGTCAGCACAGTGAGAAGATAACCCTTCACATCAGCAGCCACCTCCCAGAATAATCACAACTTCTTTTATGTCTTCCCTCTAACGAGCCTCACTAAAGGCCCCTCTCATCTGTACTTAGCAGTCAAGTATTTCAAGTGGTCTCTTTCTTTACGCTAGTAACGGTATTCATATCTTTTCTGTGCCGCTGATTGTCACAGAAACCAGAAGTTTAGGCTTAGCACGTATACCTCCTGAAAATAGATATCTGGGGTCTAAAAGATATGGCTGTAGCCATTGAGAGGTAAGCTAAAAATAATTACTTCCTTCTGAAAATAAATTAAGTCTAAGGCCCTAGTTCTGTGCTGTGCTTAAGCACTGTGCCAAGCAAAACTCGACTTAGGCATGTTTTTTGCTTTAAGCAAACCCTTGCAATGGATTTGCAGAATAAGAATGGATTTCACTTAAAGCACAAGCTTAAGTGCTTTGCTGAACCAGGGTCCAAATGCCTCAGTTGCTAACCCGTTGTTTACAGTTAGTCTTGGCATCTGTGTTGTCATTTTAAAGATATACAAGGGTTAGTGGAAATACTGAGGGAGCTTTGCTCATTTTAGGTGAAACTGGCAAACGTTAAGGGCTTTTAGGAAAAATATATTTTTTTAATCGGTCACATTTATAGCTTAAACCCGTAGGCTTTATTGGCAGCAAACATCTTTCCCAGTTATTTGGTACATTCTAAAAGTGTGGCTCATCACATGGCAAAAAATATTTCCTCTCCACCGGTATGCAGTGGAAGGGGAATTAGACACAAGAAAGGCATTCAAAAGATAGCCAGCGTTTAATTGAAACAACCAAGGAGAAGCTTTCATCATGTGGCCATTCTGAATGACATTGGACATGCGACTGATTGGCACAGCATTATTTATTGTTTTCACTTTGATCATAAAATTACTAGGAAAGGCTTAATGGAGTTATAAATATCTTGTTTCCATGAGAGTCCTGGGAAGATAATTATAGCACTGAAGTCTTTACAGAGATAGAGCATTTATAAAATGATATTATCTGAGGACTCCAATGGATAACGCAGGGAATTCTGCACTCTATTCCCAGCTCTCCTGTTGACTCACTGTGCTTTTTGGGTGAATCACTCCATCCCTCAGTGACTCAGTTTCCTCATCTATATATTGGGCTAATAATGATAATTGCCCACTGCTGCAAAGTCTGTATGGATTAAAAGTTGTAAGTATTTCTTATGCCCATCAGAGCACTCAAGCCTGCTTATTGAGAGTAATGGATGTCTGTAAGAGTTTGGATAAGCTATGTGCTTTCCTGAATTGGAACTGCCATATTTGTGTTACTGGTAAATCACATCACTTGTAGAATTACAGCCAAAACAGTCAGAAGAAATATTTTAAATGTCTTGGTTCACACTTTTTACGAAGCTGATAAAACAGCTGTACCTCAGACTCGTTAGAAATATTTTGGTTTTAATGCAAAGCTTGGAATTTAAAGACTATGGACAAGTTTCTTGGTGAGCAAAAATACAATGTCCTTTCACAAACCCAACCGCTATGGAGCAGCATTACCTAGAAGGTTGTCTAGCAGCTACCTGTGAGATAGGAACTACATCTATACTCTAACTTCCCTAAGTTTTATCAGGCTTTTTCACTTGTGTACTGCTTTTACTGCATTAGAAATTTGATACAGATCTTTCCCAAGTACCAAGCAGAGTATTGGAGTAACAAGCATTGAAAGAACTTAATGTACCATATACGTAATGTTCCATAAAGCAGCTTTTAGGTAGTATACAAGGGCAGAAAACTTCTTTTCTGAGGGTGTAATACCCCCCAGAAAGGGGACATCAGATTAGGTAATCACAGCTGGTCAGAGAAGCCTAAAGCTAAGGAGGATCATGTTGTTTTCAAAGTGTAATTAGGGAATGGCAAGATTTAGCATTCACTTTTTCCTGGGTCCTTGCTTAGAGACAATTACCAGTGATTTCTGTGAACATCTGACCCAAATAAGAGCCAATGAGGCTCTATGGATGTAGTCCTTCAGCACTGCATTTCCAGACTCCTCTAGCTGAGATGTCTTGCACTGGTAAAGTGTGCTCCAAGCTGAAGATAGGGCTCTGTCATTCTTTCTCATCTGAAAGGTTTCAATCGTAGCTAGACTTGACTCTTTTGAATTAAACACAAAAGTTTCAGTGGGTTCATGGTGTTGGTCTTTGTTACTGCTGACACACATCCAGAGGCAACTTCAAGGCATTGGCCTTTTATCTGGCCTTTATTCTGAAAACCGTCATTGCTCAGAAAAGCATTAAGTGTGTCCATGTTTGCTTGATACCAAAAGAAGATCAAGTGCTTTGCAATATCGTGACATGGCTGCCTGAGTGTGATTCACAGGTTAAAATGAATAGATGAGCAGTGCAAGATACTTAAAGAGTTCTGCTCTTTAAATAATTCATTACAGTTTAAGATACTGCCTTTGACGCTCTTCTTCTGTCCAAATCTTGGTATTAGCATTTACTATTTTAAGCTTGTTTATAGAACTGGAATAATACACAGATAAAAAAGGATGGTTGTAAGAGTGTTTTCAGGCATTAAACCTGAGGTCTGAAGTTTCTTTTTCTGAAAAAATAAACCAAAGAATGTTTTACTGTCTGAAAACCTGGCAACTGGTCTTTGCTTACCATGAACTGAAATCAAGCACCACTTTGTTAAAAGCCAGTCTCATCACAGTCATCTGGTTGTTCCTTAAAATAATAAAAATACCTGAATTAGCAGGAGATGGTTATATTCTGTCCTTTGGGTATCAATCAACATATTCAGCCTTGCTAAATTTGTCTTAGAGCCTCTGGCCTTGCAGCTTGGTTCAGAGGTTTTGTAGACATGCACAGTTTGCCCATGTAGGCATACGGGTCTGTAGGAACAAATTGGGTAACGAGTTCTCTACATACCCACAAGCCAGGACAAATCCAAGTGACAGAACATAGCAAAAGTTGCAATCACTAAAGCATCTGCCCTGAGCTACCCACACCTGCCAGCACTGATCTGCACATGACGAGATACATTTATCCCTCCACACAGCAACATGCCACTGTTGGCATCTTTGTACAGGGGTCGAAGGTGGAAGCTGGGCAAAGGGTGGGAGCTCGGGCTGGCCCACCTTCTGGACTCCAAGCATCTCACAGCCTGGGGGCACACTGTGCCACTGGATGTCTTGATGGGCTGGTTGTCTGAACAAGACAGAGCTCTTTCTGCAAACAGATTTACATAATGAATTCACAGCACAGCGGGCTTCTTCCAGAAGCGTCATTTGAGCAGCCCAAGGGCAAAATCTACACCAGAGGCCCTGTTTCTTCTCTCCTTTCCCTTTTAACTTTCCTTTACTGTTCCCATCCTCCCTGGGAACTTCACTAGTGCCCTTTTTTACCCAGCTCATGTCTATGCCCAGCTTACTCTTTTCTTCAGGATTTTCAGATATCCAGGCTGCCAAATATCTGAAAACCTTACAGTTGTAGTGCAACACTGCAAGGTAAGACTGGTAGATCAGTGCCTCCGTAGGACATAATGCCTGGATGGAGTGGCTATCTCTTTTGGAGATCTGCCCCACAGCTGGAAGAGCAGGAGGAAGGGGTAGACACTTCCCTCTGGCTGATGTGGAAGAAGGACACTCCTCAGAGGTTGCTTTGCCACAATGACTCAGTGTTGTGGAAGTTATGACTGCCCAAGAATATTTGTGTCACGAAGACCATTTCAATTTTTGCCATCTCCAGTGTTCACCTTGCACAAGGGCTGGCAGTACGTAGGCACTGGCACCATCTAGGGGCCAACTGCCAATCATCGATGTATTTCTATTTCATAATATATAAAAATGATAATCTATGTAAGCATATGCTATAATAATGTGTCTAAACAAAACATATCCTAGTAGAAGTGTTGAAAAAGGCAGTGTCTGTAAGTCTTTACTGCTATGCACAATTCAGGCACAAAAATATAGTCTCAGTTGTTACTTACCTGCTTGAGCTGCTTATTTTGTATTAACTGAATATGTATGTGGTATCATGTGCTGACTAATAACTCATCATTCACACTCTTCTGCTTCCAATGATATTCCAATTATGCCTTCAACAGTCACCTAAAAGTGTCAGAATAATGAATGAAGACTTAAGAAAGAAAACACAAAAAACCTTAAGACTATGGATCGCACTTTAAGAGAACGAAACGCATAAATAATTTTTTATGATCTCTCAATATAAACGAAACTCCTTAATCTGACATTTTTGAAAGCTTTCTGTGTCAATCTCTATAATTATGGATAAAGATTAATAAAAGGCAAAGAAATCTAGTGCAATGGACTTCTCCATCAAACCTGTCTAGCACTGCTTCAGAACTAGGGCTCCTAAATTCTACTTCTTAACAATTAATAAACAATAATTTCCACACTATTCACTTTATAGGAGTAAATTGTGTCTTGCAGTTGATTACACTCTGTGGCTTTCTAATTAGTACATGTAAAAATAGTATTTGTAGTATCTTTATTTTCTTAGTTGTTTACATTCTGAAGCGGATTAAATAATGTATTCAGAAGTTCAGTCTGTATTTAGATACCTAAATAAGCATCTTGATTTTTCAGAGCACCTACAACTCTCAGCATTGCACAGTGCTTCTGAAAATCAGGCCATTTATTTAGGTGTCTATATTTAGGTACATGAGTTTGAAGCGTTTGGCTTGAGGTCACATAGCTATGGCTCATTGCATTTTTTTTATTTCAATTTGGGTCACAATGGGCAAGTCACTTCTAATAATTCTCATCACAAATCTAAGAAATAGCAAAAGAGGTGGTAAGAATTACTTACTAAATACCATCATGATGCTTAGCACTTCCTCAAATAAATAAAGTTTCCTTCCCAGAGAATTTCAGTCTAAAAAAAGATAGAAATCAGTGCATCAGAAAGGTAACACAGTGTGTTTAGAGACTGAACTTATGTTCTGGTTAAACTGTGCTCATTTCCTGAATTTTATTTGTCTGGCATCTTTGTCATTCCCTCTATAAGCCTATGATCATTTTGACAAGCCAGATGTTCTAGCTTCCTGTAGTTTGATTGGGTAAATCCTAGAAACCAAGTGATTCTACTTGTTAACACATGGCAGCAAACTGCAGTTTATTCTTGAGGAATTTGAGCTGACATTATCAGTCATGCTGTTGAATTGTGACCGTACCTCCAAGACTGCTTTTGAATTTGCATGGTAGCTTGCACAGGCCTTGACCTTACTGAACCAGTTATGAAATAGCAGTTGAAGCCTCTGCAGAGAGATCACTGGGAAAAGGACATCAAGAGGAAAATACAATCCTTTAAAGAAACAAGGAAATAAGTTTCCTTAACATCCTACCTCTGCAGTTTGTCATCCCTCTACTTCACAACGTGAGATGCTTGTAGCTTTGGTAGCTTTGGTAGCAGGTGTACACACCATCAGCGCTTCAGAGCGCTGCCTTCATTTTGCATAGAGATGGTGGCTGGGAAGAAACAGGCAGCCCATAGGTGAAACCAATCATCTTAAATACCTCATATATTTCAACAAAATGAAAACCTCCTCATCTTTCAGCATCCTCTTTCAAATGGGAGAATTTAAATCTTGCCATAATATTTGAGATTTGAGAGAACTCTACTTGTACTTTAAGGATGGTATTTGGTTCAGAACAAAAAGCTTGCTTTTTTTTTCTTTCTTGAAATGGAGACTGTTTTAAAAGTCAATGAAACCCATTTTTGATCTATCATGCATCTAGGCTAAAAAAACATGTCTTGGTTAAAAATATTCCTTAACCAGAAATTGGGACATGGCATTTTTGTTGTCTTCAAAACTGAGGGTTAGCTATAAGATAATAAAGCTCTATGTTGTGTTAGATATGGAAATTTTGCAATGTCAAATCAAAAAGACTTTTTTTAGGCAACTCACTCTCTGAAGCGGATGGAAAATGTGAAGACTCTTTGTTCCTCTTCTCATGGCTTTAAAAGACAGGAGTCTCCTGTCTGACCCTGAAGATGCTCAGAAACAACAGGGCTATGCTAGAGGGAGGGTTTAGGGAGCAACACGGCCAAATGCAGGGGCTGTCCCACGGCAAGGCTGTGAGTTGAGGGGTTTCCAGAGTGCTGCCACAGGTTCTCTCCATTTGCCTGACTCCCACATACCAGATTTGGAGAGAACCAGCATCCCTGTGCACAGCAGAAGCTTGTTCTTCTCTGCATCTCCAAATGCCCAAAGAAGGAAATGGCCCTGCTCCATGATCCACCTGCTCATGGAGTATCATGTGCAAGGGCGTTACAGGCACTGAAATTTTACAGCAAGTGAAGGATACTCTCCCTTTCTGCAGCAACTTTTCATTGGTGCAATTATTAATCATTCTTCTTGCACCTAGAACCGTGCAAAATACTCTGTAGATAAATGAAAAAAAAGGAAAAGGGATGGCCTTTGCTTTACACATATTTCTTTAAACATCTGCAATACGTTCTAGCTAAGCTTCTTTGCAATTGCTACATGCATACAGGATGGAACTGAAGAGGTGTCGAGGCAATGTTGTCTCACTGTACTGAGTGACTGGGTGATAAAATAGCAGATGAAATTCAGCGGTGATAAGTGCAAAGTAATGTACATGGGAAAAAATAACCCTAACTATACATACATAGACACCGGTTCAAGCTATCCCTTTTGCTGCAGGAGATCTGGAGGTTGAAGTGGAAAGCTCTCTGAAATTGTTAGTATGGGGTTAGGAAGTGGTCAAAAAGGGGAATTGAGTGTTAAGAACTAGTAGCTCCCCCCTTAGATGACAAGGAGACCCCCAAAGTCATAGGACTCTATGGCTCATGTGCTCAGAGTTCTGAGTCCCTCGGCCATACAGCTCTTTCCTGTTCCAGATCCAACAAAATTCATTTTAGTAGAATCAAATTTTAAAAGAAAGTAGTGTTTTCTAGTAAAATTAGAAAGGATAGAGAGGATGGTGATAAAGTTTCACACTGGAAATAGAGAAAACCACATCAGCTTGAAAGAGGGATAGCTGAAGGGAAATCCAATTAAAGTCTGGAAAATAATGATGGTGAGAAGATCAAAATAGAAATTTCATTTACTGCCTGTATAACAAAGGAACACTTAATACAACAATCAGGAAGGAGAATTAAAATTGTTTTTATACAGTGAAGAATTATCATGGCACATTCAAAACCACAAATAGGCTTAAAAAGAGTTAAGACAAACTCCTAGAAAACAGGACCACTGGTAGCTACTAAGCATAGTAGATTGGATACAACCCTGAGTTCCAGAAGTCCCTACTTCCCTAGTTGCTGGAAAATGATAAGGTAAATAGGAGAAGAATACATGGTCTATTTTTACACTGTTTTATTAAGTATCCAGTCTCGGCTGTTGGAGACAAGATACAGAGCTGGATGGATCCAACTGTGTTTTTATATTCTAAAAAAGTAACAGAAACAATCAAGGGTATGCTAATGCTGATAGAGTCAACATTAATTTTACTTGCTTTATCCACTCTAATCTCTGGACTCAGACATTTGCAAGAAATCATAATCCATATCTGGCAGAAGAATTTGGGATTATCCCAGTGAGAAGAAATGTAACAGAATCAGTGTTCACTTCTTGAGAATCTACAGATTTTGAGACATTACTTACTCATTTGTTCCGAAAAGAGAAAACGTTGTCACCAAAGCTCCTACAAAGGCTGCAGGAGTGAGTCAGTGTTTGTATTTTGATGATCAGAAAACAGCTCTAACACGGGACCAAAGTCTTTTGGCTACACTTTATTTATGTTGAAATTCACCATGGTTGCTTCAGTAGGTTTGAGAGGCCACTTTTTCTTACCGATTAAATCTGTGGGTAAGAAACAGGTGCAGAATGAAGATAATGAGCAGCTCAGGTTTTGGATGAGATGGGCTAAGCCCGTGCTCTGAGATACCAGTAACAAAACTCCCACTCAGTTCTGTGGGAGCAGGACTACAGCACTGCTTGCAAATCTTGCAAGTAGCAGCTGTTTTATCACCTCCTCTGGTATCCTTTCCAGAATTTCAGCTTCCTCCAGATTTTGGCACTCTACAACTACTTGGGTTGTGAGAAGATGCCCACAGCATTTAGGAAGCACAGGCTGCATGGCCTGAATAGCACTGGGGCCTAGGTGAGTAAACGGTGTGACTCCAAGAAGGACGTTCTCTCAATTGCTCATTTTTTTCCATGTCTAAATAATATATTATTTTGTGACCTTTCCTAATAGAAATCTTTAATGCTTACAACAGGGGATATTAAAAACCCTGCAATTGTTGCCATTCTCACTATTATCTAATTTGAAGAACATATTTAATGCAAACTGTGGAATTTGGGTTTTTTTCCCCCTTCATCTTAGCAATAATGTCTGGACGTACATAAAAGCAAAAGTACTGACTTAGGCATTCCTGATTTTTCCTGAACGTGGATTAGCTTGCTTTTATAACTGCAGAGTTCCTATTTTACTACATGGAAAGCATATGCCAGGGCAACTTCATGACAATGAAAATATTCTTCCCAATATAAAAAAGAATAAAACTTGAGACTGGCTACCGTGAACAAGACACAGTTAAGAGGTATGGGGGGATAAGAAGACACAAGGAAATTGTATAACATAAAATGTGGGACAGAAAAAGCACGGTGGGTGCTCTTCCTACTCAGAATATTAAAATAAGACATCATGCAAAGGGAACACATGTAAGTGGAGACAGAGGAAGATTTCGTACCAGGTTTAATTCTTAAAACAAAACCCAAAACAATAAGCGTATAATTTGATTCAAAACCTGGTTAGTTTATATTGTGACATCTTTGGTTTCATAGCTTGCTTTCTCTTCTGCTTAGTGCCCGAAGCAATAAGATCATGGTCAGGGATTCATATTTTAGGCACAAGGATAAAACAACAAGAAATAATAATTACTAATATCTGTTATGTATTATATATTAAAAAGGTAGAACCAAAAATGAAAGCCTGGAAGGTGCCTAAACCAGATATGCATCAAGGCATAAGTCAGTCTTTAGTTAACGGGACCAGGAAGAAACTCTTCTGTTGCAAATACGACAATTTACAATGCATTGCTCTTAGGTATTTGCAGAGACGAGGTGGGATACACTATTGATCTCATTCATTACAACAGTTTTTTTCTGCTGTTATGGAAAGTGCTGCTATAAATGGCATACATCTTTTTATATATTTGTAACTACTGGAGAATTATTCCTTCCATGGATTTTTTTATAGGGTATTTAATAATTATATGGAAGTCTCCTAGTTCTCCATTATATTCTATAGATTTTCAAAGCCATCTTTACAGAAACCTATTTACATTTCTTTATCACCCTATTGATTAAATCCCTCTGTATTACAATCCAAAGTGAACAGACCGCGGAAAATCAGCATTAGCCTCTGACGCTTAGCAGCCTCGGATGTACAGCTGGAAGAGAGAAAATAGCCCTTCCTTTAATAAAGCATGCCTTGGGGGCATCTGAATGCTTTCTCTTCTTTTTAAAATCATGACCATGATCAGCCCTTTTCCACTGTAACCCTGATGTTCCTTAAGAGTCCTACAAATGCACCTTCTGGCCTCATCTATAATGGGGAGATACACCTTATTCACCTGTTAGTCTGAAGAAGAGATGAACAACAACTGGATCCATTCCAGATGGAGCTCACTTCAAGGGTCAGTTTGCTTATCAGTGGTCAGAAGTGGGAATGGTGGTTGGGAGGTCCATGCCCCAGAGGCATTCAGACCCCCTACAAAATCACCATGGGGGACCGTTAGGGGGTTTGTCACTAAAACCATGGTGAGGTGTGCTGGCACCGTGCAGGCATCCATCCCACCTCTTCTCTTTGCATCCCACCTCTCCCCTACCCTACCCCATCCCACCCCTCCGCACTCCCATCCCATCCCATCCCATCCCATCCCATCCCATCCCATCCCATCCCATCCCACCTTTCCTCACCCCATCCCATCCCATCCCATCCCATCCCATCCCATCCCATCCCATCCCATCCCACCTTTCCTCACCCCATCCCATCCCATCCCATCCCATCCCATCCCATCCCATCCCATCCCATCCCATCCCACCTCTCCTCACCCCATCCCATCCCATCCCATCCCATCCCACCTCTCCTCACCCCATCCCATCCCATCCCATCCCATCCCATCCCATCCCATCCCATCCCATCCCATCCCACCTTTCCTCATCCCATCCCATCCCATCCCATCCCATCCCATCCCACCTTTCCTCACCCCATCCCATCCCATCCCATCCCATCCCATCCCATCCCATCCCATCCCACCTCTCCTCACCCCATCCCATCCCATCCCACCTCTCCTCACCCCATCCCATCCCATCCCATCCCACCTGCCCTCACCCCATCCCATCCCATCCCATCCCATCCCACCCCATCCCATCCCATCCCACCTCTCCTCACCCCATCCCACCTCTCCTCACCCCATCCCATCCCATCCCATCCCATCCCATCCCATCCCATCCCATCCCATCCCATCCCATCCCATCCCATCCCATCCCATCCCATCCCATCCCATCCCATCCCACCTCAGGGCCGGGGGCAGACATCCTGAGGGGGGGAAGCTTTGTCACGCACTAGTACCAAGGACACAGACCGCTGCCTGGTTCCTACCGCTCCCTGGGTGCCGGGGGCGACGTGAGACCCTCCCCCGGCTCACCTGTCCCCACACGGAGCGGGGAATGCCCCCTCACCGCCCGCCGCCGCCAGCGTCCACGCTGGTAACCTACACCGGGCGCGAAGCGGTGGGAGGTGAGGGGCGTGGTTTAGGGTGGAGAAGGCGGGGCTACTTTGCTACTCGCATTCTTATTGGTGGCCCCTGCCTGCTCGTTTGGGCGGAGAGGCTTGCTGATTGGTTTGTGGCGTCCCCTCACTCCCCCCCCCCTTTCCCGCCTTGTCCTCTACCTTCGCCTCAGCGGCGCGGGCAGCTGAGAGGTGCGGGGCGCTCGCTGAGCAGCCGGCGGCGCGGTCCTCAGCGGCGGCGATCGCTACCACCACCGTCAGGGGGAGGAGGGCGGGGAGGCGAAGGGCGAGCGAGCCCGCAGCAGGTAAGGGCAGGGCCGCTGCCGCCAAGGGGCTCCTTCCCCGGCGGGGCCGCCCGGTTGCAGCCCTGCCCCGCCGACCTGGCGCCGTGCGCCCGCTGTGGCGGGGTTATGTAACCGCCCCCCCCCCCCGGCTCTCCCTGCGGCGCCCGCGGTTCTGCCGCCTCCTCGAGCCCCGCTCTTACCTCGGGGCTCCTCTCGCCGGTGGCTTTTCGGGGCGCGGGGCGAGCCCGGGGCTGCCCCGCAGGCGCACGCCCTCCGGCCGGAGTCGGTGCCCGTCGTGCAGCCCCTGCGCCGGTGGCGGGGGGGAGGTGGAGGCGTGCGGTGAGGGAGAAGGACAGGGACGGGGCAGGTGGTTGGTCCACGGGGTGCGGAGAGGAGCGTGGGGTGGGGTGAGGTGAGGGAGTGTCCCCGCGAGTGGGGCAGGCAGCGGGGGGGTGGGCTGGGGGTTTTGGGAGCCGGGCGGGAAGCGCTGGGTGCCGGCTCAAAGTGGGGGGGGGGGGGGGGGGGGAGGGGATGTTTGAGGCGGTGCAGACCTGTCCCGGCTGCTGGTACCGCCGAAGGCTGGGGTGCAGGAATGCAGCGAAGCCCCTATCCCTGAGGAGGAGTCTTCTTGGGCTGCTTTAAAGTTAGCTACTGTATCCCACAGTGATGTTATTTGATGCTTATATAGCAGGTAGCTCTCTGGTTTGGTTTTGTGTTGGTTTTTTTTTTTTTTTCTCTCCCGGCTTTTTTTGTATCTCTTTAAAAATGCTTTCCTAAAAGGAAAACGTATGATAGGTTTATACAACTTAAAGAAACCATACAAATGAGAACGATAATCAGGAGTTATGGTTTGCGTGAGCTCCTGTGTGAGGCTTTCAAGATCAGCACTGACAAATTGGTTTGCTCTTTGTGTTGTTTAGCTGGTTAGAATGGTTGTCCTGTTGAAAAGGAAAAGTCTTTTTCTATGAAAATACAGCATTACTGTAAAGAAACTGCTCCATTTATTGTTGAAGCAAAACTAGATTACATGGTTACACATCGTTCCTGAACAGATGGAAGTCTGAATACTGTGAGAATATAAAACAATCAGGAAAAACTACACACACATCACAGTAAACAAGGACAGAAGAAGACTTTCTGTAGACTATCAACTCCCATAACTGGTAACTTTTTCTTAACAGCAGGAACTGTATAAAGGAGTCCATTCTCCTTAATCCTCTGAGAAAGAGTTGTCAGCTATGTGATCTAGTTTGTCTGTCCTCTTCCAAATATTGTAGTGTATGTTCAGATTCAGTGGCTTGGTTTGTCATTGTATTGAAAATGATTGTCATTGCATTGAAAATGTTTGTCATTGCATTGGTGTCCTTAATGATTTTTAAGCTATAAATTACTTGTGTGTACCAGCAGAAAATCCTTTTCAAGGAAACTTTAAAATCTTATTCCAAGTCATCATGGTGTCTTGAGTATTTTCTAGGAGTTAAATACTGCAAACAGGTCCTCTTGCATATAGTTCTGACATACGTGGTTTCTTCCTTTTTCCCTCCTGATGGGGAAAGGCAAAGTGGGTCTTGGTAGGAATTGGGGTATAGTTATGAATTTTATGTTACAAGCCAGAGGGCTGTTAAAGGAATGTTCCACTGACCCCTGTGTGAGGTGACAGGTCTGGCTGAAGTCCAGCAACGTTGTAATACTGTGCCCCTTATAAAACTGGCTCGCTTTAAATAGAATAGCATAGAGGCCAAGTGAAGGTAATTGGAAAGCTTGTTCTGGTTTCTTTGGGTTTGGGGAGGGTTTTTTGTTCTTTGAATACCTTGATATTACCATGGTAACTTCAGTGGTTGATTAATCATAGCCCAGCTTCTTGTCCTCAAGAGTAGCGCACAAATCTTCAAGCCTGGCATTGGCTGACCAAAGCATCATCTTCCTATTGTGGAATGGGGCTGGAGTCTTAGCTTAGTAGAGTAGAGCACCAGCGTTTGCTCGCTTGTTTTCTCCAGGGCTGGACATACAGGTTGCTTAGCAAGCCAATGCCAGCTGAGTTACTTTACTTGTCACAGGATACATCCCTGGCATGGGAGGCACAGCTGAGCCTTCTGAGCAATATGCAGGTCTTGAGCTGGCCAGCCCTGGTCTAGATGCATAAAAGTGAATAGTCCTTTTGGATGTTAAAAGCTTCCAAAAATAGTTACAAAGTCTCAGCTAAATTTAATACGGTTAAAATGTCAATGGAAAGGATTAGAACATTTGGGATTTGCACCAGTTAGCATTTAAAAAGAATAAAATCCTCTTCCTCGTATCTGCCACTTCTGTAAGAGGAATAGTGGAGATTTGACACTGTTTTTGTGTGGTGCTAACCAAATTGAAGTTAACATGTGAGTGGACTTCGCTGTACCAGTAACTTTTATTATTGTAAGGGGAATAGTCGTTGCATAGGTGAAGGTTGAGGGAAGGGGTGACTGTGGTCTGTATTGTTTTGAGACTTCAACAGTTCATTAATCTTGTTGCATGAGGTCCTGTTCTGCTCTTTCTAATTAAGTAAAATGTCTCCGTTTAAGTCCATGGGAGGTTTCCATAGGGAAGAATTAGCACCAATATAAAAATAATACTAATCTCCAGTGTTCATTTTGCAGAATGGAATGAAGTTTCAGTAGGTTGCTATTATCTGAACTTCCCTGTTATACTTGTGCCTTCTGCCAAAGTCTTTAGTGTGAGTCCAGTTGACTTCAACAGGAGTTATCCTTAGGCTAACACTACAGAAGCTGGTGATTCTACATCTGTTGAGTCAATAAATATTTTGACTCAAAACTGATTGTTTCAGTAAAATCTTAGTGGGTTTGATTCCTCCTCTGTCCCCTCCTCTTTGAATTCTGGTTAAACTTGCTGCTTGGGTTGTTTTTTGGTGTGTGGTGGTTTTTTGCTTGTTTTTTTTTTTTTTTTTCTTTTGTTTTTCTTAGTAGGAGCAGAGGTATAATCCCTACAGTTTTTCTGGACCCTTCTAGAAAAATAACTGCAACTTTTCTCACTTTGTTTTTTTTTCCCAAATTTTCTTAATTCCTGTAGATTACAGTTTCCAGGTTTGCACTCAGGACTCAATAATACTTTTAGTTTATAGTGATTATATTTAAAGCTTCTATTTGTAACGTTTGTTTGCTTTATTCTATTTTTAGTCATGTTGTTTGTCATGGCAAGCAGTGTTTAGTAAAAAAAAGTAAAGTTTCCTAGCAATTTCAAGAGAGATGTGCCTGTTTCTTGATGTCCCTCAGGGACTCTTTTTAAAAACTCTTAAGGCAGGGAAATGGTCACCAAGGAAATGCCTTATTAGTTTCCATAAAACAGTGGATAAATCTATACATTCTTGGTGATATATAAGGCATTGGTCCATTCAAACACTTCATGTGCTCAAGTTGTCTTCATTCAGCAAAATTTCAGCTGAAGTTCTTTGCTCTGTAGGGGTCTAACTTCATAACAAGATGCATATCTCTGCACTTTCAGCTTTACTCTAAAAAAGCAACACTTTTTCATAACAATTTTTGAAATAGAAACCTCAGTAAGCTATTGGTATTTGCCGATGAATATAGTCTTCTACTGGTCTCTGTTAATTTTAATTAGAGGTGTACCATGTCTAAAAATAATGAAGTAACAGAATGAATACTTGGCTTCCACCTGGAAACTACAGAACTTTCAGCTGCAGTATCTACAGTGTTGAACATTGACACAACCTAATCTGTTCCAGTGGGAAGGGTGTTTGCTTCATGTTTTGAACAAATGACAAGCTCTTGTACCCCTTGACCACAGGAGGAGGAATTTGAAATAGCTTACATCAGTGTAAAGTGATGCAAATTGCGCATGTGAACTGCACAAAAGAAATGACAAGGAGATTTCCACGTAGGGTCTGGAAGGGTAGAGGCTGAGTTGGTTTTCCAAGGGTTAACAGTACTGCACTCTTGGGGTACTGTATTCTGTGTAATGTATTTTCTGACTTGAAAGTTTAGGGTCAAAATCCTACACCAGATTCAGAAATAATATAGGAACACAGATTACATATGGGTGAACTTTATTTCAAGGGGATAAAAGGATGTGACAAGCAATCAACGTTAGCTGGAGGTTACATGAACTTGGGCCCAGGTTTGTTTATGTCTCAGTATCTCAGTCTTCTAAAGGGAACAATCCTGCTATAGAGTTTACTAGTGTGGTCCTGGTTAAGATCTTGGTGAATGAATTTAGCATCAATATTGGTGCTGGATGATGCCTTGGTGTTACTGCAAATTTTTTTTTTTTTTAATGGTGTTGCCACTTTTGAAATTCTTTATGACAACTGTATCTTAAGTATTTGAAAAAATTCCTGATTTGGGAAGAGAGGAGCAAATGCACAAGTCATTACATTGAACTCATTACATTTTAAAGTTTAGATGAATGTGGTTTACTCTTATGGATGCCTTTCTATGTTGTTTTTTTTTTTTTATAATATAGAAGGGACTGTAAGAGGTGGGAAGTTAACCTATTTTGTCAGAAGCTGTGGAAAGGAGCTTTAATATAAATGGGAATATGATCCAGTGATTGTAGTATAGTTACATAAAAGATGACTTTTAATTGGATTTATTTTATATGGCAATCCAGTTCATGGATGACACATGATTTAGAATTAATTGTTTTTTAGGGAATTGAAATGAAAATTCTTTTGTTCTAAATTAGTAGAGTAATTTTTTGACAGAGGACTGCCTGAAGTGCTAAGTAAATTCAAAGAAGCCATAAAACACTACCAGAACACCTGAGCCTTAAGGTGTTTGACAGACATAATAAAGGATATGTAGTTATGATTTGGTTTCTGTACATGTGTAACATTATTTATAATACAGAAATGGTAGGATTTCTAGCTCATGACTGGCTGAAGTTAACTTCTGATATGGTGACTTATTATGAAGTTCATGCAGAGCTGTGAAAACTGAAATTATAATTTCATGAATGCTGTAAGTAGGTTAGTTGCTGGAAAGTTAGATCCCAACTTTTGCTGTCACCTGCCCATTCACAAACTCGTCCCTCACTTTTTCTGGTTTCTACAAATATTTATGCAGCCATGAATTGTATCAGGTCAGTTATCTACCTAATGGACTCAAACTTTTTTTCATTAGGCCTGGTCTTTTCCTTTAACTCAATCAGTTTGTGCAGTTGTGCTATGAATCTGAGCAGACTACAAAAGGTGGTGTGGGGCCAGTCTCTGTAGGAAGTGACTGGTGTTGGAAGCGAGAAGCCTGAGGTGCGTGGCAGATTATGTTGCGTCTTTTGGCAGAAGTGCTAGTTTGTCCAGTCAGTCTGAACTTACAGCCCAAGGATTTGAAGTGTGCTAACAAATGTTGATTCAAGTATGTTTGTCTGCTCTGATAACCATTGAGCTCAGGTTCATAGGCAGTTTCAGTTCTCTTGAGGAACACGTGTGTCTTTTATTAGTGAGATTTCCATTTTACTTGTGGTGCTGTGCCTGATATTCTGCAATGCATGGACCTTGCATAGCAAAGTAAAACTTGTGAAACAATAGTTATTCCATACATATGTTCTTAACTGTGCAGGTGCCATCTTAAATTGGGCAGGGGATTTGATAATTAAGGTATTGTAAGTTTACTTGCTAGTGGAGGGAACACTTACCAGAATTCTGGGTATATCTGAAGTATAGAAGAGGCATGTGCATCTACCTACAAGTCTTGAAAAGGAGATGGTCAAAAGGCATGTGAGACAGTGACCGTCTTAAGAAGACTTGGCCAATACTGGAGTCCCACTGAGCAAATCTGTCTCAAGAGTTGACTGAAAAAAGAAGCAAGCTTTTCTTGTTAAAGAGCTCTAGCAGAGCAAAACTGCCACCACAAAATGTGAGAGTATTTATTAATTTCTAATCTCAGATGGAATTTTGAAGCCTATATATTGTACAATTACCTGCTATGGTTGGCAATAAGGAAATGAGCATACATTAAGATAGTTAAAAATCTGAACTTGATTGTAATAACTTAAAGTCCTGTTCTGTTTTATTGCTTGTCATAGTGGTTTTCCTTAATGCTTAATTTTAAAAGCTTCCTTTTATATCTAGTACCTTATAATATGCCTCTACCAGGAGAAAAAAAAAAAATAACAGCGGTTTAGTGAAGAAAACTAGATTTTCAGACTTCTGTTGATATATTGAGATTCTTTAATTCTCTTCATGCTCTAATAGCTGTGTTATGCATTGAGGAACAGAACATATGAAATCTGTTAGCTGCCCTGAAGTTATCTGGAACATTACTATCATACTTTACAGTGAAAGTGAAACTTGTTTGTTAGTCTAAAAAGTACAGTTTAAGAGATCATCTAGTATAAATAGGGATGTATATAGAAAACAAACCAGTGTTGCCTGTCTTGCTCTACTTTGACTCTAAGTTCCATTCAGCCAGCAAATTCCTGTTTCGTTATATCCTACGACATTCTTGTAGATCTTAAACTTCACTATGCAGTTCCATTTAATCTCCTCTCTTCTCGCTAGAGTGCTTATTGAGCGTTAATTCATAATCTGAATTCCTACAACTTTTGAGTATCAGCTTGTGTCATCTTTATCCTCTTGAGTCTGTTGCATAAAGCTGGCTTTGAAACATCCCTCTCTGCTGAGTGGACTCTTCCAGCTTCAGGCTTGTGGGGGAAGAAGGGTTTTACCCAATGTGACTATAAAATAGTCAGTATTTTCACTGCAAGTACTTTGCCTGTTGTGAATGAAATACTTCATATTCACTGGCAAAAGTCTGCTCTGCCATGTAAATTATATTTTGTAATGTGCTGGGCTTGAGGTTTATTTTCATAAACCAAAAAGCAATGAATCTTATCTTGACACAGGCTAGATGTAATGGCAAACACATTTAGAGCTGATTGTATTTGGAGTAGATGATCTATTAATATTTTCTGCTAGAGTGGTGATACATTCTGAATTTAAGTTTCTTCCCCAGTGTTGGCTGCTGTTTGCATTTCTTTATAGTACTTATCTGGGAATGTTTATGCTGAAATGTACAGTAATACTAGTCTTAAGTGAGTTGGTTCAAATATCAGAGGCAATATTGCTGTGATACTTAGTTCCTATTACACTAATGTATACTGTTGGAGTTGTAGCCACTCCTCTGTCATTTGTTCAGGCTTATTTTCAGTTAGAATTAAATTCCTAAACTGAAATTAGTTGGAGATAGTTGTGCTAGTATCAGACTGAGTTGGCAAAAATACTAGTGTGTATTTGATGGTCTAAAAACCTGTCCTCAGGTTGACCCAGTAAAAAAGTAATTGGCCTGAGGCTTTCATACTACACCTGTTTCCTTACAGCACTGCATCTTTGTTTTAAACCCCTCCCTCATAAATTACATGCATAGAGTATGGGACTAGGAAACTATTCTGTTTTTAGCTGTGTAACATATTTTAGTACCTAGAGAAGGAGGACAGCTAAGATCCCGTGACCTACCAGCTCTCTGCAGATCACTATATGCACTATGAGTGGTATTGCTGTACAACACTTACCTCTGGTCCTGAATTATCTTGGTCTGACCTTGTGGTTTGGACTGGATGACCTCTGCAGGCCCTTTCCAACCTTAGCTGTCCTGACTAACACTGGCTAATAAGTCTGTCTCTATCGCGTGATTTGAGAGTGATAAATGTGGACTCTGCTCCAAACTGATACTTTTGAGCATGACTTAAACCTGTTTTCTTGTTGACTTCTGTCATTAGCCCTGAGTCTTCAGCAGTAACAATTACTGACACTCCTGTAACATAAGGTTATGGGATGATGTGCTGTCATCAGCCAAACGTCACTTCAGAGCAGCAGCAGAAACAAGGTTATACGAAAGGCCCCGGCATGGCAAATTATCTCCATAATTTAGCTTTGCTTTACTGAGGTTAAGTGTAATAAGCCCATAGGGTTTAATTTTGGACACTAGTCCTAAATAGTGTATTTGGACTAATATTTACAACTATTTATAGAGAATAGCAAGTACACAATAGAGCAAGGGCAAATCTGAAACAGATGAGCACGCAGTGTTTATGTAACTCTCTCCTTATGTTATGAAGAGAAAGAGCAGCCAATGATTGCATATTGTTATTGAAAGAAACAAAAATATAAGGGAATTAATTATTCCTCTGCATAGCTTCTAGTCAGCTTCCTGGACCTCTATAGAGGTTGATGTGTGATACACCTGTACTAAGGACTGATAAATACCTGAATTTATACTGACACACTAATAATTAATTGGACCTTTACTTACTCTTCTTGGCTGGTATGAAGCTTACTCTTATATCAACAGTAGGGATACTGTTTGATGTATTGTCTTGTTACTTCTGTGTGTCTTAATTATCTTTCTATTCTGATGGATTTGGGGCAAAGGCTCCAAAGTCAGCAGGATTTTCCTAAAAGGTGGTGAGATTCACCTCTTGAGTCCACTCTTCCCTTAGCTTTTTTTATTTGCTTCCTAATGTGATTAAGATGCAAAGAAAGAAATTGCTAATGGGCATGGAGAAACAGGGTACGTTCTGTCCTTAAACTGTAGAAAAAAAATTGACTTTATTCTTTGTAATAGCAATGTGTCTTAGTTGTACTGTTTTTTCGATGCTTCTGTGTTCATGCTATATTTCAACAGGGACTTTCTTTGTTCTTTTTTCTTTTCCTTTAAGTTGATGCTTGGTATAATTTTCAAAGTGATTTTCATTTTTTTTTCTTACCTAGTGCATTACACTTTCTCTTGAATCTGAATGCAAGCTCAGAAGCACCAGCCTGCCTTACCAGTAACAATATGACTCTCAAACCCAAATACAACACAGCATTTTCTTTTAGGGCATGAGGCACTTAAATAATGCCTTGCTTCTGGTTGTGTTCAGCAGCTTGTGCTGATATGGTTAGGTCTTTATGCAAACAAATGAAACTAAGCAAAGTTCTAGTGCTCTGTTTAAGATGTCAATTGTTGCCTTAAAATAGTGTGAAACACACATTCTACAAACTAAGCCCCCAAACTAAGAATTTCTGAGTTAACTTGTGTATGTGATGTTTTTAAAAGTGTAGTGTAACTGTGTCTCTCTTCTCTGTGCTGCTAGGAATGAGGGAAGACTCCTATTTCTTTGGAATGCGAGGCCTTGGTCACTATGGCTGCTTCCCAGAAGATGGAGGACAGTTCTTACTCTACTCTATAAATGGAGACAACGATTTAAAGAGGTGTTTTGCAGAGGAAGATTTTCATGAAATAATTGACTTCAACGATCTCCCAAACTCTCTCTTTGCTTGTAATGTTCACCAGTCTGTGTTTGAAGATGAGGACAGTAAGGTACAGTGCCAGTTTCCATATTTTCAGTGTAAGAGACACATATGCCTTATGTTTGTGTTTATTGCAGTTTCAATGAAACAAACTATTTATCTTTCTTGTACAAAGAAACCAGATCACAAATATGACTTCTTTCTAAAGTGACAGCAACACTCTGCTGTGATGTTTATTTCACGAGCTTAAAAGCCTTTTTGTAGACTATGGTAAACAAAAATGTTTCTCTTGTTCAGATCTGCAGAATGCTGAAATACATGTCTTCACAGCAACCATAGTTGCAGTCATGATGGAGGTGGCAAAGTTAAACATGTGAAAGTTTCTCTCAGTTGCTGATCACGTACCACTGTGATGGGAGGCTACCTTTCTTGTCTTTTCTCATAGAATTGTTTAGGTTGGAAAAGACATTTAAGATCGATCCAACCATCAACCTAACACTGCCAAGTCCACCACTAAACCATGTCCCAAAGCACCACGTCTACATGTCTTTTAAATACCTATCCAGGGATAGTGATTCCACCCCTTCCCTGGGCAGCCTGTTCCAACACTTGACAACCCTTTCAGTGAAGAAATTTTTCATAATATCCAATCTAAACCTCCCCTGGCGCAACTTAAGGCCATTTCCCGTTGTCCTATTGCTTGTTAATTGGGAGAACAGACTGACACCCGCATCTCTACAACCTCCTTTCAGGAAGTTATAGAGAGCGATAAGGTCTCAGATGTTTTAAGTTATCTGAAATTTTAGATTTTTCCAAATAAAATAATATGAATGATAGTGAGAACAATAGGAACTGCATTACTTTTATTTTTTTAACTCTGCAATTAGTCTAAAACAGAATGTTGAAAACAACATTCTCCTAAAATTAAAAAAAAACAACATATTTAACTTTTGCAGGAAGTGTTGAGTTCCTGTTTCTTAGCCTATTATTCTTCCTGATGGAGATGTCAGGAATATAAAACTGATAGCTTGGGGCTTTGTTGTCTAATTAGATTAGTCTTGGCTAATTGTTATAGGCACATCTGAGGCTAATTGAGTGTCTTGTCCAGAATTTTCAATTCAGAAACAAGCTGGCAGTAGTAAAGTAGGTTTTGGCTGGAACTGGCTGATGAGGTATTCAGATAAAACTACAGATTCACTGGGACCGAAGCTGGCCAGGTTGGACAAAGTGTCTTTAGTGGGGAAACTAATAGATGAAAGAGAAATGAAAGAAGGCTTCCTGTTAAAGGTACTGAAAGTGCTATCTGTTGAGGCTGTACAAGTAGAATTGTTTGGGTTTATTTTTTTGAGACCTTTGTCTTCCATAATGATGTCTTGTGTATGTTTGAGTACTACAAATTAAAAGAAAATAAAATTTCATACCACAGCACTAAACAAAATGGTCATACTTATAAATAAAAAAATCCTGTACTCTAAACTGCAATCTTGGGGAAACAGTGCACCATTTTATTGTATTTAAGTCCTTTTGCTAACAAGCATCTTGCATTTATGTTGTGCCATTTTGTGGAATTTTATAACAATCTGGTAAAGATTTTATAACTATCTGGTAAAGAACTTCACTAAAGTTGAAGGGGTCTGAAAGTCCAGTTTTAAAGGTAGAAAACAGGAGCCTGCCTGGAGCTAGAGAATCTCTCTCCATCTTGCAGAGTTTCTATCCCCACTTGCTCCTGAGCTTTCCCTTTTGAGAGCTGTATTCTAGGATTTAGCCGATGGCTTAGAAAATGGAATGGGCGATTATGTAAGTATGTGGGATAGCAATCCCCAAAGACTTGCAGGACTTAAGGATGCGTCTTAAGAACAGCAGCTGGGTTGTGGAGGTGGGTATTCTGTTCCATGTGCATATCTGTATCTGTCAATGATGTGGATTGTCATTGTGCTCAAGCACAAACCAATGTCTATCTGTCAGTGACGTGGATTGAACAGCTCTGTTTGCAGGTAAGTAGTTACTCCCGTAAGTCTATTTAACTAGATGGGATTACCTTCAGATTTCTCATTCAATCCAAGAACCTGAGGAGTTGATTATGATTTTTATTATTCCTGTAGAACATGTACTTGTGTTCCTAGTTGATTTAATACTTTCCATTATTAACTCCTGCTGCAGGGTAAGAGTTCATGAATTCACACACAGTCACAGTAAATGCTGCGAACAATCATATCTTCAATTATATATTGATCCAGTGTATGTGTAGTGGTACAGTAAACTTTTCAAAGAACATACCGCAGTAATGGTTATATCTACAGTAGTTTCATTGTTATCCATTCTACAGAAAGTAAAGGTTTTTTTGCAATGTATCTTTGACTTTTACTCCTCACCTATACTTTTAGGAGGAAAATGGAGGTATGATTGGTTTGGAAGCTACAAGTTAGCTAGTGAAGAAACCTGTCATTGTAAATGTTGGGTTTGATTTGGTGTGTGAATAAATAATATTTAAATATTTAAAATTCTGAGTGGCTCTGGCATGCAACAGTACTGATGTAAAGAATTCATGCTGACAGCTTTGAAGTTATGTTACCTGAAGTGTGTAAGAGGCTGAACTGTCAAATTCAGACTTCTAATGCACAAATATCTAAGCAAAAGATAGGTTTTAAAAGCAAATGCCTTAAACAATTTTGGTTTTAATTTGAAGGCATATAACTACTTTGTACTAGATATAGGGTAAACTCTGGTTTGTGCTTGAGCACAGGCTTGCAGCAACCCCAAGGGAACACTTAGCTTCACATACACCTGCACTGTGGATAAGCTGATTTGCTTTTTCTGTTCTTACTGCATCCTGTATCAGATATGCCCTTTCACAAATACCATGTGGCTGTACAGTGCTTCTTAGAAAGGATTCTGTGTTGCCTACCAAGAGCGATGATGACATCTGCAGGGAGCCTGAGTTTGGACTGTCATTTTCTGAAGATGAGGAATTCTTGCAGCCATGTAAAGGCCATGTCCTTTACAGATGAAGAAGCTGTGTTGGGCCAGGCTTGAGATTTCTCCTGCCTGGCACCCTAAGGTCTCAACGTAGAGTGAGTCTGAAGACTTGTGGGCCCTGGGATCTGAAGACTGGTGTTGCCATCTGGCTTAAAGGAAGCTGCTCAGGAGTGACTGTCTGATCTTAAACACTGGCAGAAGAAAGGAGGAATATAGATTAGTACTAGCTACGTGTATCTGATTTTGCTACAGTAACAGAGCACCTAGTCAAAAAATATTTCCCTACCTTTCAGACCTGTGTTCTTGGAAAGAAATCTCTACTTGGGTCAAGACAATGCCCTGGATAGCTGGATTGATAATACAGGCATTTAAGGATTTGCACAGTATGGCTTAGCAGCTTCAATGAACTAAAAGCTTGCTACAAGTGAAGGGAGGTGGTTTTGCTTGTCTCCACTACCATTATGGACAGCCTGCTTCTTTGTACAAAAAATGAAGTTTTAGCTTCTTAACAATGTTGGCTAGAAAATACTGAGACTTTTAGTTTTTAAGGAAGAACAAAGGCATGGAGAAGTAGATTATCCAACAGACCTGTTGCAAAGCTGGGATCCCATTCGGCTGTATCCCCATCATGGTCCTGTGTTCTGATAATTTGTTTTGGCATATAACCTGTTAATGATAGGGGCAGATTTTTGTGGGTTGGTGGTTGTTTTTTTTTTTTTTTGCCTGTACAGCACTGACTATCAGTATTTAAAGGGGGCCTACAGGAATGATGGGGACAAACTTTTTAGTAGGGCCTGTTACAATAAATAGGACAAGGGGTAATGGCTTTAAACTAAAAGATGATAGATTTAGACTAGATAAAAGGAAGAATTTTTTTTACAAGGCTGGTGGAACACTGGCACAGGTTGCCCAGAGAGGTGGTAGATGCCCTATCCCTGAAAACATTCCAGGTCAGGTTGGATGGGGCTCTGAGCAACCTGATCTACTTGAAGATGTCCCTGCTCATTTCAAGGACCTTTAAAGGTCCCTTCCAAGCCAAACCAGGCTATGATTTTGTGACTTGCTTGGGTCGTGGAAGTCTTCTTATAAAGAAGCAAAAAATCACATTACCCCTAAACCCTGGGATTTGCCACATGTCTCTTGGAAAAACTGATGGGACTACTGACGTGAGCAAGATATGGCAAAATTGAGATTTATTTTTGGCTGATAGTGTGAGTGAATGGGAGGTGCTGCTCCTTTTATCTTTGCTGATAAAGAAATTGTGGTGTCGAGCCAATTGACATGACTGATTACTCCTAAGGGTGCACATGTGTGTGTTTCAACAGTTAATTGCTACGTATAGCCCTGAGGCTTTCCAGCTAGTAACCCTTTTGTTGTGCTTTTGTTATGCATGTATCACTGTTTTGTAAAACCGTCTTTTCTCTAAGAAAAGTAATTGACTGTAAAGGACTGTAATTTCCTTCAGGGAGAAAGTGGTAAGCACGTTGTCAAAGCGAAGCAGATATCTTTGTCTTTTAAGATGGTTTCTTCAGATGCTGTAATGCCTCAGGAGATGCTTACACAAAACTTACCTACTGTAAGCATGTTCTAATAGTAAGGATGTGGTTCTTCAAGCTATTAAGAAGCTGTATGCTCTTCTTTCCACTATGTTGGTTCAAATTGGAAGGAACCCCTGTTAAACTTGATGGTTTTATTTCAGATAAAGAATGATGAATTGGTTTCTGAGTGTTTTAGTTATGGTGGAGCTTCCTAGGAAATGATAGCCAAAGTCCATTAAGTACTGATGTAATTCAAACCAATAGGAGATATTATTTCTGCATGAGAAAATACAGTGACCAAACGTGTGTCCAGTTCTGGACTTCCTAGTACAAGGAAGGCATGGACATACTGCAGAGAGTCTAGCAAAGGGCCAATAAGATGATGAAGGGACTGGAGCATCTCTCCTATGAAGAAAGGCTGAGGGAGCTGGGACTATTCAGCCCGGAGAAGAGAAGGCTCAGGGGGATCTTATCAGTGTGTATTGACACTGAGGGGGGAAAATGCATAGAAGAGAGAGCCAGGTTCTTTTCAGTGGTGCCCAGTGACAGGACCAGAGGTAATGGGCACAAACTGCAACACAGGAGGTTCTCTCCGAACATCAGGAAACACTTTTTTTACTGTGAGAGTGATCGAGCACTGGCATAGGTTGCTAAGGGAGATGATGCAGTCTCCCTCCACAGAGGTATTCAAAAGTTGTCTGGATGCGGTTCTGGGCAGCTGGCTCTGCTTGAGCAGGGGATGTTGGACAAGATCGTAGATCCCCTCCAACCTCCACCAGTCTGTAACACTGTGAACGTATGTTGAAGTATATCCTGCTCTTCTGATGAGGAGGGTCAGTGTGTGAATGCAATATTGGGGAATGAAGGTGATTAAAAAAAAAATAAAAAATGCATTTCCTGAACTGTGAGCTTAAAGGAGGCTGGGTGGGGAAGGGAGGAGGGAAGACGTTGAACTAGTAAGTCAATGGAAAAGATAATCCTACTTTAATTGAAGGACTTTATTATGAAAACAGTTACTATTTTCATAAGGGATTTGTTCACATTGCAACTTAATTTACATATATTGGATGACTACTTGCTTTTACTATAGAAGCCTGTATTAGACTTCCTTTTACTTTTTTTAAGATATGTTATTGAGCTTGAGCCTTTAAAAAGACAAGGCTACCTCAGGTGACTGCTGGAATATTTGTCCAAGGATGATGCTTTAAGAGAACTCTGTAGCCTTACTTGGAAAGGCTTTATTTCCTTTGTGCTTGCATTCAGCTTTCTCAACAAAGCACATCTTCATGCTGCTATTTTTATTTTTAAGGTGCAGTAAAAGACACTGGACTGTTCAGTGGTCTGCTGTGTTGTCTTTAACTTTTATATGTTAATTCTGGAACTGAAACTTTCTACTGATTCTTTGACTCTGAAGCATATAATTGAAACGTGTCTGTTCCGTGCTCCTTCTAAACACAGTGGAGCCAGTGTGTCTGCTGCCATGTGTCAAATGTTTTTCTGGTTCCCTTTTCCTACAGGCTGACTCAAGAAGATGCTCCAGGAGGCAGGCTTTGTTTCTGCAGGGGAAGATCTTTTCCTCTTCCCTTCATTTTTAAAAATCTAGATTGTGAAGTCAGAACCTCTTTGGTCATATTACATCACTGAAGCCTCTAGGTATTGAGTCATCATTATATTTAGAGGGTGGCACGCTTCTTTTTAGTCTAATATTAGTATTCAAGCCTGGACTCAGTGGAAGGTCACCCTAGCAAAGATGAAGTCACCACTCCAAGGCTGGAAAGGAATGCAGGCCTCGTTCTGCCTTCCTGGTACACTTGCTGTTGCTTTGTTTTACTTTCAGTTTTTCTACCTTTTAAGGTGGTTGTCCATTGATATGATAACATTATCAGGAACTGCCACTTGAAGCAGACTGTGCCTTGTGCTGTGGAATCCTCACCTACTCTTTGTTCTGCTTTATAAATGGGATGAATGTTATTCCTTGTCATTCTGTAAAAATTGAAGTTTCTTTACTACACACTGTATATATACGCACCTAGCAAAATAAAAATACAGAGTTGCAAAGAAAGGCTGCAGGAGCAGCGTCCTTCAGCACTTGATGAATCATAGCTGCCCTCTAGGAATCCTATCTTGCGCTCTTCCCTGGGTGGCGCTTTACAGACATCTAAGAAATACTTTTTTTGTATGGTCGTGGAAGCACATGGAGGCTGTTCTTGCTCTGAGATGTACGCTGTCTAAAAAATTCATTTTCCATGGTATTTATATTTTATTTTGTAACTCATTGCAAATACTTTCTCTGAACTGTATCAGTGCAATACAGTTATTTCAGCTGAAAATACCTATGAACTTCCATGCTCTGCATCTGAGGTCTCATCTGACTGCTGGAGTGATAATCCCAACTTTTTGAGACCCGTTATATAAGTCCTCTCTACAACCCAAAAGAGCTGTTGATATGTGGCATTCATAAACCTACCTTGGTTTGCTTTCTATGGTATAGCTGTCAGACCTTGTATTGACTATGGAACAGGATGCTGGTCTAACAGCTCTTCTATGTAGCTGTGCTTTACTCACAAGTCAGATGTGAGTTATGACAAGGAGCTCAGCTAACAAAACCAGTCCCTTCATGAAGTCAGACATACTGTATCGTATGAACTATCTAAAGATGCCTGGCACTAAAAGCTCCAAAGCATATGAGTGTCTAGAGCTCCCTAGGACTGTAGAACCACAGTAACAGTAAGGTGCTCAGGTTTTACTGGAGAAAGGGCATAGTGAAGTTAACCTTTATCGGCATTTGGATCTATTGACTGTTCATTCTGGTTTTGGGGAAGAAAATGAATTAATTTTGATGTGTCATTTGCACACTCAGAATTTCAATACATATATATCAGGAGTTTATTTAAGGTTACTCTTGTTGCTGTTAACATGACAACTTGCTGAGGGTACTAAAGGCAGCTCATGTATTTATGTATAGATATAGGGGCTGACACTAATTTTCTCTGAGGTAATCTGCAGAATTTCTGATGGAACTGTAAGGAGTCATTAGTCTGGTTTAGGCATTCCTTCTGTCTTCCCTCATAAGTGTTTCTGGCTCTTACTGAAAGGCTTCAGCATTTCTACTGTCTTTCTGGAAAAATGGATAAGCGTTGTGATTTGATAGCTTTCAAAGAGACAGCAAGAGCATATTGAGATTGTGCAGTTGTAACAGTATGGTCAAGTTGAATCTGTGCATGTGCCCACTTCATCCCATGTAAGTAGAAGGTATACCTGGCCATGATTATCCTCTTGGCATCCAGGAATTGCCAGACTCCAAATATTCAATCAGTGTTCAATTCCTGTTCTGAAAATGTGTTGTTGGTGTTGTGTTTTTTAAAAACAACAAAAAAAACTTCAACAACAAAGAAGTAACTAGTATTTCTGGGTCTGAAGCACCGCTGTCTGTAACGTGGATGCTGTCTAATAATTTATGCAGAATTTGGGGTTATTTTCCCATCCATGCAAAGGGTGATTGGTAGCACAAACTCTGTTGTTTCAATGGGAGAACGTGCCTGGCAAAAGACCAACTGGGTTAAAGGTAGGCCTGTATTCGTTGCAGCTGAAATTTGGAGTAGTGCTTCAAAGCATTTAACTATACTAGTTGTTTGTAAATTACAAAAATAAACTGATTAATGTTCTTTCCAGAACACACAAGACAGCAGTTACTGTCTGCTTTTTAAATTTGGAAATGTACTTTTTCTCCTTAAGAGCAACTATGGAAAAATTCTTTTAGTATTGGCTTTCTGTGTCATGCTCCACTCTGCAGTCTAGAGGGAACGTGTTATCTCAAGAAACTAGGATGGGTGGGAAATCTTTGCTGAGAAAGGACCGTTCAGGGCAAGTAGTTAATTTTTTTTTTTTTTTTGTACAGGAATATCATTTTCTTATCAGCTCTGCTAAAATATGCAGAGTTTTGAATAATGAGAAGTTTTAACAAAGGTGTTGGTAAATCCATGCTAAGATTTGTGGGGACCTTCTGTTGTGGCATGAGAAAACATAGGCTCTGGGAGCCAGAGGGAATTGCAAGGTCTTATCTGTAAGTCAGTAAAGAATCATTCTGTTAATTACTCCTTTCCTTAGCACAATGAACTTTGCAGTTGTCTGTCTTCAGTAAAGGTTGAACTAAATTCCTGGACTCAAATGCCTTTCAGTCTTTGAGGAAGTTGAGATCTGACCTGGCACACTGAGGCTAGTGTGCCTTTCCTCTGAATTCACTACCAGTGCTAGCTGGGAAGCGGAGTTCAGCTGAGGACTTACGCTCGTGTAGAAGTTTTCTTGTTGGTGGTTTTTTGCCTTCTGATTATCCTGCTTGAAAATATTTGAGAGTTTGACTGCATGTACATGGAATACTGAATCTTTTTTTTTTTTTTTCCAGAATGGTAGTGGGCTATGTTGCCTTCTGGAATGATAAGAGAACTTAGCAGCAACCTCTTCATGCAATTTTATACCACTTCCTATTTCCCAAGTTTGAGAGGGTTTGTATTGTAACTGGTGATACTTGCTATTCTTGGCCAGTGTTACTCCTGGGGTTTTTTTGGCTTTTTTTCTTGTCTGGCAATCTAAGGTGTGGTGTGTGGTTTTGTGTGTGTTGGTTGTTTGGTTTTTTTTTTTTTTTTTTTTTTAAGAGCAATGTAAAGCCGAGAAGATGGACACCAGGTCATGCTTGGAATAAACCACAACAATGTCTTCTACGTGAACTTCCTTACATCTAATTGAAACTTTTATGTTGGTACAGTGCATATTAAAGCAAGAAGTCAACCCTTCCGGTATCTTCTGACACAAGCAAGAGCCACCTCTTTCAAAGGAAAAACCTGTCTTTAAGTAGTTTATAGAAAACTCTTTGGTTTGTTCCACTAGGTAGTTCTTATCAGCCAATATCTGCTAATAATCAAACACAGTCTTGCCCTTCTCCCTCCAGCAAACTGTCATTCTGAAGTCAACAAAAATACTGTTTTTCTAGCTGATAGTAATCAAAAAGTGCAGTAAAGCCATTCTAATGTTGTTAGGGCAGCAGCTGTTCCTTATTTTAATAACATCAGAGGTCCTAATCCATCCAGAAGTTCTGATATCAGTTTTCTGGCCCAAGGAAAAGCCTTCTGAATGAAGGTCAGCCTTCATTACCAATGCATAAAGACATTGCATTTACAGAAGCTGCATTCTGGCTTTATCACATTCAAAACAGTAAATTTACAACTCTACCAGTTATTGAAGGGATTTTCTCAAATGTTTCATACAAAATATAGGTTAAGAACACTGCACCAGAGTTTCATGTGATTAATAAATCAAATAATGCTTTAGAGAGGTAGGAAAAAAGTTAATGCTTCAAAGGGAATGCAGTCTTGGAAAATGAAGGAAACTCGAAGGTGATTTGAGGTAATAGAGAGGAGAAGAGAGACAGCAGCTTTAAGCCTGTGGCATTGGTTAAGACAAATTCTGCAAATTCTGATAAAGGTGAGAGATCATATTCAGAGTTGAATCAAGGTGAAATGAATTATCAATTATTTCTGTACATTTGAAAACATGTTTTCTTCTGTGCCAAATAAATTTATGCTTCTTTGTGGCTCATAGAAGTTTTAGCATTTGCAGCAGTAATACAAAGGCTTCTCCATGGTTGTGTTCTCCAATCCAATCCTTAGGCAACAGATCTGCTGATTAACTGTACTGTTCTGTCAGCTGAGGATTTTGTTCAAATTCTTAGTTTCCTGTGTAGTGCGAGTGTGTGAATAGTTTTAAAAATGTCTTGTACTACTTTTATTGCCTTGCTTTAATGTGATTACTTTTACCTGTAGGTCCTTTTGCTCTAATTTGGTTGCATTTTATGGACACTTTACCCTGCTTAAATTACATGACTTTTGTAATGTGCTTTGAAACTTAATACAGAAGCAGAGGCATTGCAGATATGGTAGATGTAATGTGTATGTCTCAGAGGGATAAGAGAAACCTTTTCCATGTGATAGAGACTAATGAGCTGGAAGTTAAGATGACAGTTGGATGGGAAAAAGAAATTACAGTATCCCTGGCAGGAGAGTAATGAAGGTATCTATTACACTGCAGCAGGGTGAATTCAAATCAGTATGTGTTGTCTTTAATTGGCTTTGCCAATAGTCCAAAAAGCATAAAGACATTGTAAAACTGCTGCATGCAGTCACTTAGAAATTTTGCATTTAATGTCATTGGGATTACTATTGCGGAGAAATCTAATAGTTTAATCCCTGTGTTTTCAGGGTTTGGTTGTATTACAAGGGAAGAAAAAAACTGAAAACTTTGTAAGATGCTGAGGACATGAGGTACCAGCCCTCGGCTGAGTGGGGCCTCAGTAACAGACTGGAGTGCACTGTGGGGCTGACTTCTCTAAAACCCATGATAGAAGTCAAGCAATGCACATCTCTTCTGTTCTTATTCTTCATGACTCTTCTGAATGGTGGTTGTATATTTGTTTCTCAAGATATTTCTTGTTGAAACCTTCAGGGTTTTTTTTTTTTGTGTTTAACAGCTGGAGTCCGTGGTATCCCTGGTTGAAAATACAGTCAGTTCACTCAGGCTGAAATACCGCCGATGTTGAAGTGAAGGGAACAGGTATTTCACATGGCTGAAATCATGTTGCATCAAGCCACAGGGCTATTTAGATCAGCCTTCTGCCAGTTTGCAAACTAGAGGTCCTTTTATTTGATTATTTTTTTTTTTTTTTTCCTTCGGTTGCTGGGACAGGGCCATGTACAGCCTAAGAGCACTGGTACAGCACAGGCCTTTACCAAGAGGCTAGCTCCTATGCCATATCAAGCATGTATATTAGAAAGTTTACTTTGACAGTGGTTGCTTTCACTTTCTTGCCTTTGCAAAGCTTTTGTGTGGATTCTCCCAAGAATGTCTGTTTAACAAGCAAAGAGAAAATTCAGGTTACGTAATGAAACGTACCTAAATGAATAACTTCTAGACCCACTCTGTTCTCTGCTAGTGATTCTAGTCCTCTGAATAACTGTGTATGGCTGCTTCTCACCATCTGACTTAAGGAGTTTGGTCATGGACATTTCCCAATTCCGTTAAAGTCTGCTGCTGTCACCAGCAACTGAGAAATATATCACAGAACAGTGTTATGTTGTCCTTCCTTCCTGTGACCTTCTGCAAATCCCCTTACCTTTTGCATCTGTAACTACAAATCTTGTTTGTTAGTACAACCAGTTCATTTCAGGTGTTTCTTTAGACATAGTGTCCAGAATATATGCTCTGTAATACAGCTTCTGATGCGAGCATTTCTTTAGCAGTTGGAGGGAGAAACGCAAAACACAAATGGTACAGGAGTGTTTCTTAGGAAGGTTATCTGTCTTTTTTATATTCCAGTTTTAAATAGTTTAAATAGTAAAGCTTATACCTTTTAGTAAGCATTTCCAAAATAGTTAGTTTTATTCATTATTGTCTTTATCACCCTTACAGTTTTGAAACTGAAGTTTTTCTGTCTTCCTGCTGTTTTATGACCTACATATAGCAGATGCAGTCCTACATACACAGGACACAGTGCATCAGCTATATGTATTTAAATTTTGAGAATTTTTTTTTGGAGGTGACTGTCACTTACTGAAGCATAGTTCAGATTATCTATAAAACCTATTGCACTTTAGTCTTTCTGTTGTTCTAAAGTATATGATCAGATTGACATTATGTAGGGACAATGAAAACAAGCATTTAAAATAGCTTGTCCAAACCATGTACCTGCATTTCGTGCATTTACTTCAGATCTAAGAATTAAATCCTTCTCTGATATTTGTCAGAGTCTTAAACCAGAAAGAGATGGATGTATGCCTTATCAATACCTCTACTGAATCCCTGGGAAGGTAATGGAGCGACTTATTCTGGATGTCCTCTCCAAACATGTTGAGGAACAGGAAGTTATTGGAAGTGGTCAGCATGGATTTACCAAGGGTAAATCATGCTTGACCAATCTGATAGCTTTCTATGATGTTATAACTGGTTGGCTGGATGAGGGGAGAGTCATAGATGTCATCTACCTTGACTTTAGCAAGGCTTTTGACACTATCTCCCATAACATCCTCATTAGGAAGCTGAGGAAGTATGGGCTAGATGAGGTGTCAACGAGGTGTCAACTCTGCAGACAGAGCTGGCTGTGGGACAGAACTCAGAGGGTTGTGAGCAGCGACACAGAGTCTAGTTGGAGGCCTGTAACCAGTGGTGTCCCCCAGGGGTCAATACTCTGTCCAATCTTGTTCAATATATTCATTAATGACCTGGATGAGGGGACAGAGTGTATCCTCAGCAAGTTCGCTGATGATACCGAACTGGGTGGGGTGGCTGACACCCCAGAGGGCGGTGCTGCCATCCAGCATGGGCTGGACAGGCTGGAGAGCTGGGCAGAGAAGAACCTAATGAGGTTCAACAAAAGCAAGTGCAAGGTCCTGCACCTGGGGAGGAAGAATGTAAAGCACCAGTATAGGTTAGGGGCGGACCTGCTGGGAAGTAGCTCTGAGGAGAAGGATCTGGGGGTTGTGGTAGACAGTAAATTATCCATGGCCCAGCAATGTGCCCTTGTTGCCAAAAAGGCCAATGGAATCCTGGGCTGCATAGGGAAGAGTGTGGCCAGTAGGTCGAGGGGGGTCATTCTCCCCCTCTACTCTGCACTGGTGAGGCCACAACTGGAATACTGTGTCCAGTTTTGGTCTCCCCAGTTCAAGAGGGACAGGGAACTGCTGGAGAGAGTCCAGCGAAGGGCAACTAAGATGATTAAGGGATTGGAGCATCTCCCTTATGAGGAAAGGCTGAGAGAGCTGGGACTCTTTAGCCTGGAGAAGAGAAGGCTGAGGGGAGACCTTATTATGGCGTACGAGTATCTAAAAGGTGGGTTGAAGGAGGATGGAGCCAGGCTCTTTTCAGTGGTTCCCAGTGACAGGACGAGGGGTAATGGGCACAAGTTGGAACATAGGAAGTTCCATTCAAATACACGGAAAAACTTCTTTACGGTGAGGGTGACAGAGCACTGGCACAGGCTGCCCAGGGAGGTGGTGGAGTCCCCTTCTCTGGAGATTTTCAAGACCCGCCTGGATGCAGTCCTGAGTGATGTGCTCTGGGCAATCCTGCTTTAGCGGGGGAGTTGGACTAGATGATCTTTAGAGGTCCCTTCCAACTCTGAAACTCCGTGATTCCGTGAATACACTACAAAATAAAATGAGATTTTTGTGAAACTCGTATCTTCATTCCCAGTACAATCCTGTGTATTTTTGGTTGGTGGTGTGTGTGTGTTTTTTTTTTTTTTATTATTTTGTCCTCCCTGTTAGTAGGTCTTGCACAGATTTGCACTTTGAGAATTGAAATGGACCACCAACTACTCTCTGGTAGTATATCTGAAGGGCGGTGGGTGGAGTCTGAATGCAAACATTAACAGACACTGGAGTCTCCAGAAAATGCTTTGTAAGCTGAAAGTCATGTGAGGACAGTGACTGTTTTAGGATTTTGTGTGTTTTGTATATACTGCAAAGATGGGGTATACAGTTTCTGTATAGGCTGATCTCATTGAAATATTTGGTACCTGCTTTGCTTTTTCTTCTACTTTTTCCCTAGCTGTTAAGGTTCTCTCTAACTTACTTTGCTTTTGAACGACCTTCAGCTATCTTTTATCTGTGTTCTTGTAGCATATCATCTGCTATTAACCCCAGACGGGTAAAACACAGATTGTGTTAGTATTCTGTGATACTGATGTTTAGGAAAACTTTAGATTCTTATTAATGCCTTCTGAGTGTTTGAGCTTTCAGGTTTACCTGAATCACCATCTATATGTGGGTTGGTTTTGGTTTGTGTTTTTTGTTTGTTGTTGGTTTTTCTTTTTTTTTTTTTTTTTTTTTTTTTTTCCCTTGAGGTCATTTCTTGGGTGTCTGTAGGGTTGGGTGAAGGAGAGGAGTTGAAATGGGGGTTCTCGCACAGATGCATCACTTCTGTAAACTGGGTAAAAACACCAATATTGTGGAATTTGAGATTAAATTTACCAAAGTGAAAGGCACTGTTCCACTTCTTTCTGATCTCTCCTTGCACCTAATAATCATGCAGCGTCACCTTGATGGTCAAGATAACTTATATCCATTTAGACTATTTACACAGTATAAGCGAAAATCCTGGCTGGTACAGAAAAAAACCCCAAACTTTCTGTGAATAATCCACTGTGTATGAATTAAAGGTCATCAGAATGTGTGTGCTCGGGTTGTATCAAGTGCCATGGGTGCCATCTGCTGACTCCTTCATGTACCACATAGCTCTTCAGCTGTGGGAAGAAGGAAAGATAAGATATGGTAAGGAATGTAGTTATAAATACCCCGCCACTGAAATATTATTTGTAAAATAATTTTTAATCCTTGCTGGTTTTGTGCAATATGAATAGCAGTGTTCACCCTAAGTGTATTTGAGTTTTATTTCAGCCCTGCAAGATAGTAACAATAATTACTCTGTATACCTATCAGTGTTCTTTTGCAGTGTTTTTGCTTAGAGTGAACCTAGATCTTAATTTTTTGCAGTGTATTGCGGCTCATGGCCTGAACTCGGCTTCTAGCCATGTGTTTTATCTTTTCAACTTTTTTACATCTCTGAACTTTTTCCTCATTCTACTTGTTATATTTCACCTATGGTATCCTGTGTATAACTAGGAAGGGAGACTAAAATAATTTCTTTATGTGCTTGCTTGCAAACCTGGTAAAGTAGATTCTGTTGTCTTCAGTGAACATACCAGCAGCGCTATTGGGTAAGGTGGTATAAACAGTTGGCTACACCTGATTTAGTAACAAAGCTGAGACAAGGGGCAAACTGGAGGAGTGCAGATTAGCTATCCCCTAGGGTAGTTCATAGCCTATTTATTAAATTGGTTTTAAAGGGAAACTTTTGTTTTTCCTTGAAACAAATTGTTTAGCCTTGCTTGTTATAGTTTTCTTTAAAACCTAAATTGATGAATTGCTTTGGGTCACTCAACTGAACGTCAGTATCTACTAAGAAGTAGTTCAATCCTAATAAGCATGAAAATGTAATATCTAATGCTGTAGTCTTGGGCTGTGTTGCTGCTGTAAATCAAATTATGTTCTGGCAAGGGTTCCAGCACTATAATGTGAGATAATGTTTTCAACTGAGTTGTTAAAATGGTCTGTGCCATGCTTTTGGCTGAGGACAAACAGTACTTTCCCTAGGAACTTCCAGGCATAGTTTGGGAGTCTGCATGGTCCCTGGGATGGTTCCCAATAACCATTTTAGAAGCCAAGAGTTAAGTTTCCTTGAAATAATTTAACTTTCATTTAATAGTATAGGTGCAGCCAGCATGTGGCAGTTAGGGCCCCAGGTATACCAAGGGACTTCAGTTACTGTGACCAGCTTCAGCTTACTGGTCCATTTAAGCACAGGATGGGGGCCTTCATTCCTGGCCTGAACACTTACGTAGGTCTACCTGTCTCAAGTCCTGTCCTTGAACCCACATTGTAGCCTGGGACTTATATTGCAGCCTTTCTAATTTTGGCTCTGATCCCATCTCTTTCTCCTTCTGACTCCCTGGATAGACCTGGACCTGTTTCCATTGCTTTCTGTGGCCAGGGCTGTCAATGGCTGTAATTGGCACCCTGCTCTGCCCTCCCTGTTCAGATGCTGCCAGATAGGCCCCTGTCTGGGAGGGTACTCCCTGCACTGTGGTCACCCTCAGCTTCCAGCTACTCATTATGCATGGAGCAGTTTTGGTTTTGCTACTCCTGGTCTCTAAATTGAAGAGATGGATTTGACAAATGGACCACTCAGTGGATAAAGAACTGGCTGGATGGTCACACTCAAGGAGTTGAAGTCAATGGCTTGATGTCCAAGTGGAGACAAGTGATGAGTGGTGTTCCTCAGGGGTCAGTACTGGGACCTGTACTCTTCAACATCTTTATCAGCAACATGGAAGGTGTGGTTGAGTGCACCCTCAGCAAGTTTGCTGATGATACCAAGCTGTTTGGCAAGGTAAACACGCTGGAGGGGAGGGATACCATCCAGAGGGACCTGGACAGGCTGAAGAGGTGGGCCCAAACCAACCTCATGCAGTTCAACAAGGCCAAGTGCAAGGTCTTACATCTGGGTTGGGGCAATCCCAAGCACAAATACAGGCTCAGCAGGGAATGGCTGGAGAGCAGCTCTGAGGAGAAGGATCTGGGTGTGCTGATTGATGAGAAGCTCAGCATGAGCCAGCAATGTGCGATCGCAGCCCAGAAGACCAACCGTATCCTGGGCTGCATCAGAGGAAGTGTGGCCAGCAGGGCGAGGGAGGTGATTCTGCCCCTCTACTCCGCTCTTGTGAGACCCCACCTGGAGTACTGCATCCAGCTCTGGAGTCCCCAACAGAAGGACATGGACCTGCTGGAGCATGTCCAGAGGAGAGCCACGAGGATGATCTGGGGGCTGGAGCACCTTTCCTATGAGGAGAGGCTGAGAGAGTTGGGGCTGTTCAGCCTGGAGAAGAGAAGGTTCGGGGGAGATCTTATTGCAGCCTTCCAGTCCCTAAAGGGGGCCTACAGGAGTGCTGGGGAAGGACTTTTTACTGGGGCATGTAGTGATAGGACGAGGGGGAATGGCTTTAAACTGGAAGAGGGCAGGTTCAGATTGAACATTAGCATGAAGTTTTTCACTTTGAGGGTGGTGAGGCACTGGCACAGGTTGCCCAGAGAGGTTGTTGAGGCCCCATCCCTGGATGTCTTCAAGGCCAGGCTGGATGTGGCCTTGGGCAACCTGGTCTGGTGGGAGGTGTCCCTGCCTATGGCAGGGGGGTTGGAACTGGATGATCTTCAAGGTCCTTTCCAACCTAAGCCATTCTATGATACTCCATGACAGTTGGCCTCAGGACTTGGGAATGGGCCTTGACACTGCTTAACTTTTGTCATGTAGAAGTAGCTCTAGTGTATTAATATGAGTCTTAACTCTGGTGGATTAACTGGAGATTTCTCATGTGATGTCTTGGGATCACGATTGAACATATGGTCAGGCTTTAGGCTAGTTACTGATGGAAGCATTGCATATGAAATAGGGACAATAACTCTAGAAACATCTAGTAGGGGACAAAGAACACATTTTAGAGAGTTTTGCAAAATCAAAGGTTGTGTGCGCTTTCTTTATGAAGCTAGTGTAAACCAAGCAGTGCTCCAGAGACTCCCAACATAGCTGGAAGCAGAATGCAAAGGCAGATCCTGATGGAAAGTAGTATGGTTTCAATCTTGATGAACAGCAATGCCAGAGAGGATGTGCTGAAGGTGCTTTGCTAGTGTCCGAACCCACATGTGGCTAGCAGTAATGGGTTGAACTTTGGTTGGTGCAGGTAAGTCAGAAATGGGTGTTGAGAGAAGTTTATAAACATTCTTTCTTCCTGTTACCTGACCTTCCAAACCACCATAGAAAATGTAGTATCTGCAGAGGAGAATAATAGTTGAAAACCTTGGAGTGATACCATCAAGGCTCCTCTATTTCCTACCCAGCTTTATTTGCATCAAGCAAAACACTTAATATGCCAGATGGTTTATTTTCTTCCTTTTAAGGACAAAAGCAAAACATTTGGAAGTGCTGTGAAGGTATGTGCTTGGGATACAAGAACAAAGATTCATTCTCTAGCTTTTTTGATTCTTTCATGGAACTTGGTTTTCCTGCTTTGGCTTCAGTTTGAAGGAGCATGCGATCTGTCTTTACAATACCATTTGAATCTTCCATGGTTGAATGATTATGAAACATTTTTTTTTTTTTCCACAGACAGTTTGGTTCTTGATTACCTGAGGTTTTCTACTGAAACCCATTTTGGCTGAACGAAAAAACCCCAAACCTATGGTGTTCTCATAATGGCCTCCCTCTAAATACTTGAGATAGATGCCTGTCTCCTTTGTCAGAAAGATTAGAAAAAACATCTGAAATGGGAATTCATACAGTTCCTTTACCTTTGCTTTTTTACCTCTTGCTATTTGCTTTCCTCTGGATCACAGTCTTGCATCTTGCAGAAGCAAGAATCAGCGGGTGCTGCTGTGCACGTATTCTCTCTGTCATTTCATGATGTAGGTTCTAATTTTCAAATTACTTTCTTTTAAATTAGAACATACTTCTATAATATAATATTTTTTTAAAGCTTGTTTGTAGTATTCATGTGTAGTATTTGAGTGTGTTACCATGATATGTTTGATGGACACACGAAACTCGAGTTATGTAAAATTTCAGTTTATACAGTCACTCAAACTCTGAATGAAAACAGTGCCAACTTGTACACTGCAGTTGAACTGAAGTATGAATTATCTGCAAAGCTTAGCAGAACACTTTATGCAACTGAAATTTAAGTGCACTGCAGTGCTAAAGGCAGTTTTCCAAAAAGCAAGTATTGATATAAGCACCACAGGAAACCAATTGCTTCTCAGTGCTTTACATTAATAAATTGCTTTTAATACTTCTTAATTGTCTGCTGAGCTCTGAATCCTAATGTGTGTTTAAATATCCAGTGTTTCATCTCTGTGTATATATATATACACACCTGGCACTTTCAAAAATCTTGAACAAATATGAATGTTCTACTGTGCTAGCTAACTTCTGATGAAATAGCTTCACTGCTGTACTGATAACAGTAAACTAAATCTAGAAGTGTGAGTTTTTAGACAAGCACTTGATACTGGGTTACATAGTTGAACTGCACGAAATTAATAGTTTTGCAGTGCTTGGAAAAAGATCTTGTTCTTGTAACTTGAGATGAATGAATGGTATTTTGTAGCTGATTCCTTTTAAACAGGTAGGTCAATGTCTAAAAAAAAAAAAAAGTCTAGAATATGTTGGAAGGGTTTAGAATCTGGCCCATGGGGAGTGATGATGGAAATCAGTGCATGAAAACTTGAATTACAAAAAAAAGAGGCCAGAGGCACAAAAAAAAAAAAACCAGCAAAACAAACACTTGGAACAAATGCAAATCCTGTTCCTGGAGACTTAGTTTTGCAGTCTTCCAGTCCTCCTAAAAGTGTCACTAACAAGCATGTTATTTACAAGAAAGGTCAACCCTCCACCCTCCCTTGAAATTGGAAGTACAAATTTATTTTGCTTTCTTGCCCCTTGAACATGGTTACTCTGCTGTGTTTAAAATAGTTTCAGTCTATTGCCTACCTTATGTACTTAGGGTGCACAGAACCTGCTACTTAACTAAGAAAAAGAGCTATCTGCTTCTCAACATTAATACTTTAAATGTGAGCTTTTATCTAACTTCTAGGATGTTTTCCTTTTCAGAGTTTGGAATGTCTCATCTGTCTAAATAGACTCACCAGAAGGTGGGGATAAGGACCTTTTTAAAAGCTTGGAAAGGAAACATGAGAGCTTTTTCTTTATTATTCTGCTTCTTACTGGTACTTTAAATTATCTACTTGCTATATGCTAGTAATTCAAATTAGAATATTGTATCTGTATATGATTCTACTTACTCACTGAACTCCCCTCACCATGATTTGAAAACAACCCAAGACTATGTAGGTAAAGTAGCCTTCAAATATCTCTTTCTAGTTCCTGGTGGTGTGTTTTGTTGTTTTGTTTGTTGTTTTTTTTTTTTTTTTTTCTCCTAAACACAATCTCTTCCCTGTCAGTGTTTGCCTCCATCAGTCTGTTTAGCTGTGGATTGTACAAGTTCTGTTCTTCGTACCAGCTGACACAAGGATATTTCTACCTCCACCTACAAAGGAAATGGTCCAAGATACATACTAAGTGGAAAATCCTGAGTGGATAGTTTGGTTTCAGTGCTGTGGAGAGGAAGCATAACCATATGATTACAGACCTGTTTGGGACTTGGGACCCAAATTGCGTTCACTGGCTTATCTTTCTATCCTGACCAGGCTGCTTTATATGTCTTTCAGAGTGTTCCCACCTATTACAGCAGGGATGTTGTTAGGATAAATGTATTCTGAGAATTATTTAAGGCACTTGCTGTTACAGGTAGCACCTGACCTTTTTTTTTTTTTTTTTTTAAAGAAAAGGAGGGGAGGGGAAATACTGTTGCATTAAGGTGATAAAAATCTGATCCATGTTTATGCATATTTGTTGTCTTATTTGGCAAAGCCCTGCTGAAGCATATAGGATTACTTGAAAAGCATAAGATGGATAAAGTTTCAGCCTGGCTTAGATGAATGGGATCAGCTAAAATATGCAGTAGTAAATTATTTAAATAAATTTAGAGTATGTTTTGAACAAAATGGGAGGACTGAGTACTTGTGCTGTTCATAGCCCAGCCTTGGTAAGGAGACTGTTTTTGTTAAAAGATTATAGTGCCTGTGTCCTCTCCATTTGACTGCTTAGGGGGATGGGGAGAAATCTTAAGTATTCTGATCTTTATGGGGGAAGGAGGGATGTCTTCCACAATACACAGAAATACTTAGCGGAGCTAACTGGTAACTAATGGATACAGTCACTATGTAATGCTTAAAGATAGTTAAGTAAATGAATGGACAGAAGAAAATGCTTCCCGATATATTTGAATACATCAGTAGCTTTAAATGTATTGAACATGAAGTATATATTTTCAAGCCATGCAAACAAAAGGACTGATCCCTGATTATGTGATTATTGAATTTTACTATCTGTATCAGAAGATGGTAAGTTCTGTCATTTTTAATTCCTGCTGGTGCATGCTCATTTAACTCTGGTGCTGAGTGACATAAAAAACCTCTAGATGAACATGCAGTTTGGGATATATTCACTTTACAGATACTGTAGAGAAACTGTGTTCATAAACAATGAGTAATAAAGCCCTAGTGATGCCAGAAATGCTTTTTGGGTAGATATGACCCATGTCCTTCTTTCATACTTAGACAACTTTGACTTTTCAATGAACCCTAAGCCAGACCATTTAATTACAAACTTCCTGCTCTAAGGTAGTATTTTTGACTTGTTTTACTGTGTGTAGAAGGAATTAGCATAATATATTACGGCTGCCCAGAGAGGTGGTGGAGTCTCTGACTCTGGAGACATTCAAAACCTGCCTGGATGCCGTCCTGTGCAACCTGCTCTAGGTGTACCTGCTCTGGCAGGGAGGGTTTGGACTAGATGATCTCCAGAGGTCCCTTCAAACCCCCATCTGTGCTATTTACATAAACTTAATGTGATGATTACTTTTTTCTATATTCTGAATATATAAGGGCAGATAATAAGTCTTCATACCAGTTTGGTTCTTTTAATTCTGCTTTTTTTTTTTTTTCTGTTTTGTATGCACATATGCATATAGTGTGTATGTGCATACTTCAGAAAAATAATTCTGATGTGAAAGCTAACTGACTTTCTTGGGCTAGCAGAAAAGTCAGGTAATTTTAAGGAAGCCAGTAGAAAGCCTGCTTGCCAGAATTCAAACAAAGAAGTTACTGGCAACTATAATTGAGTACAAGAAACTTGAACAAATATAAAGCAGCATAGAGGAGATGTTACTGAATATTTTTTTAGGTAGAGAGACAACTCATTACTACGAGAGTTATTGTTTTATTTCCAAAACAATTTGCTCTAACTGGAATTCAATCCTGTATACGATATGTTGGTAATACTGGAAGAACCTATAGGCCAACTAGGTAAAAAGATGGCTTTGCATACTCAAAAGCCACTGTGATGAAGTACATTGTAATTCAAAGTTTGGGTGACTGTAGTGAGGTATTTAAATGTACTTACACTGATATTAAAGGGGCAGTCAAGGAGTCAGCTTGACAGATAATTGTTAAACAAAAGCAAGGGAGTTTTCTAAGCTCTTGGCAAGGCAAAGTATATTGTATTATTTCCATATTGAGAATTTGACTTCTGTCTACTTGAGGTATTTCTTTTCTGAGTCTACCTCAAGCGGACCCTCCCTCCTCTTCCTCATGCAATTAATAATTTGAGAATCTGTAATGAGAAGGTCTGAAACTAACCAATGCCTTTTTGAGTTTGAGTGGTAGCACAGATTTACCTGAGCAGAATAGCAAGCGTTTTATTTGGTGCATCCACTTAGTGGACAAATATATGCTTTGTTTTCTCCAGGAGTGTCCCCCAAATTATCGTTGATGTGCTGAGCAATTAAGTTCCTGCACTGTATCTTCAGTGAATCAGACACATTGGTTGGAACGGATCTCTGGAGGCCGTCTGGTCCAACCTTTTGCTCAAAGTAGGACTGTTGCCAACACTAGATAAGGTCAGCTGTGACTTTTTTTTTTTTTTTTTTTAAAATCGGCTATTGAAAACCATGAAACTCCACAACCTCTCTGCGTAGATGGCATCAGTGCTGCATTAAGCTTCAAGAGAAGAAATTTTTCTCTAATGTCCAATCAGACCTCCCAAGCTGTGACTTAAGGCTTTACCCCCTATTTTACTACCTATTTTACTATCATTTGCGCTTTCAGCAAATTTGCAATTTGTCTACAGAACTCAGAAGGTTGTGATCAGCGACACAGAGTCTAGTTGGAGACCTGTAACCAGTGGTGTCCCCCAGGGGTCAATACTCTGTCCAATCTTGTTCAATATATTCATTAATGACCTGGATGAGGGGACAGAGTGTATCCTCAGCAAGTTCGCTGATGATACCGAACTGGGTGGGGTGGCTGACACCCCAGAGGGCGGTGCTGCCATCCAGCATGGGCTGGACAGGCTGGAGAGCTGGGCAGAGAAGAACCTAATGAGGTTCAACAAAAGCAAGTGCAAGGTCCTGCACCTGGGGAGGAAGAATGCAAAGCACCAGTATAGGTTAGGGGCGGACCTGCTGGAAAGTAGCTCTGAGGAGAAGGATCTGGGGGTCGTGGTAGACAGTAAATTATCCATGGCCCAGCAATGTGCCCTTGTTGCCAAAAAGGCCAATGGAATCCTGGGCTGCATAGAGAAGAGTGTGGCCAGTAGGTCGAGGGGGGTCATTCTCCCCCTCTACTCTGCACTAGTGAGACCACAACTAGAATACTGTGTCCAGTTTTGGTCTCCCCAGTTCAAGAGGGACAGGGAACTGCTGGAGAGAGTCCAGCGAAGGGCAACTAAGATGATTAAGGGATTGGAGCATCTCCCTTATGAGGAAAGGCTGAGAGAGCTGGGACTCTTTAGCCTGGAGAAGAGAAGGCTGAGGGGAGACCTTATTATGGCGTACAAGTATCTAAAGGGTGGGCTGAAGGAGGATGGAGCCAGGCTCTTTTCAGTGGTTCCCAGTGACAGGACGAGGGGCCGTGGGCACAAGTTAGAACACAGGAAGTTCCGTTCAAATACACGGAAACACTTCTTTACGGTGAGGGTGACAGAGCACTGGCACAGGCTGCCCAGGGAGGTGGTGGAGTCCCCTTCTCTGGAGATTTTCAAGACCTGCCTGGATGCAGTCCTGAGTAATGTGCTCTGGGCAATCCCGCTTTAGCGGGGGAGTGGGGCTAGATGATCTTTAGAGGTCTCTTCCAACTCTGAAAACTCTGTGACTCTGTTTTAATGTCCAGAGTATGTAGGAAAATACTAAACAGTATCTGCCCTGATACTGTTCCTTATGTTACTCTGCTTGTTACTTGTTGCCAAATGGCTGTTGAGTACTTGATTATTAGTGTTTCAACCTGTCAGTTCAGGAAGTTTTCAATGCATTTTTAACGATCTGTTCATGCAGCCTGTACTACCTGTCATGGTTACAAATGAGATCATTGGGTAAGGATTTTGATAAGTTGGCATTACTCAAAGCTCTTTAAAGTGCTTATGAAACAGGTGATATATGCATTGTATTTGAATGCTTAGTATTAGCATGTTATTTGCTGTACATGTAGTTTTGTTTTGTTTTTTAATGTCTGGGACTGGCCTACAGAGAAAGCTCAGTTTGCTTTCTGTGAGTTACTGGACCCTGAAACCTGAGCTGCTGGACAAAGAGATGTTATTTCTTCCTTGGAGGCAACTGAGCACTAGGAAAGACGGGTTTCCAGAATGCAAGGTAGAAGGGGAGAAAGCTTAAGAGAGAGAGAAACCTGCAGGGCAACAGAGTTTTGGGAAGATCTGGGAGTGAAACAGGAGCTGCAGGGACAGTGGAAAGAGGCTTCCCAGGGAACGAGGGGGCAATGCGTTGGGTTTTGTGCAGTGCAGGAAGCAGTTTTATTGCTGGATGGAAAGCCACCTGAAGGGTAACCCTTCTATCTGTGGGGATGCAGTAGACAGGGGTAATTTGCTTCCAACTGTGTTTCATTTCTGTTTTCTCACTGTGAGACTTCTGTATTTTAAAATGTTCAAATTCTAGTCTTCAGTCACAGATAACTGCATAATGTGCTACGTCAGCAAGAGCAGGGCCAGCAGGCTGAAGGAGGTGATTTATTTTATTTACTTGTGAAGCAACATCTGGAATAGTGTGTCCTGCTTTGGGCTCTCCTATACAAAAAAGATGCTGACAAATTTGAGAGGGGCACTGAAAGAGCACGTAACATGGGGAGAGGCTGTCTTCACATGGGGGTTGGGTTTGTTCAGCCTAAGGAGGAGAATACTAAGACCTGGGAAGGATCTAGTTGTTGTCCTCAACTTCGAATGAGTGTCTATAGGGAAGAGTGCCTGACCTCACAGGTGCGCAATGAAAGGACAGAAGGCAGCAAATACAAGTTGTGATGTGAGAAAATCCAGCTGGATACAAGGATAAACAGTTTTCAGTGGCTAAGCACTGAATCAAGCTGCTGAAGGAGGCTGAGAAACCACCACCCTTGAAGGTTTTTTGGAATTTAACTGAACAAGGCCCAGAGCAATATGATTTAACTTTGAAGCTCTCCTCAGTGGCACTTTATTGGTGTATCCTGGAAAGCAATGTGGATTTGTGTACGTGGGTATTCTTCTGCTCTTTGACTTTTGAAGGTCATTCAGCAAAGTCAGAAATATCTTTGTGCTGTGGTTCTCTTTAATATTGGCTTTGTAAAGCATTTAATCTTTACATGTGAACACTGTGGCAAATCTGCTGAAGAAATGTCTGGAACCAGCCTTTTTGTTGTCGAATTGGCAAATGTAAAACTCCCTTGCATATAAGCTGCCACAGATGGAACATGGTTGGTTGCAAGCCTTTTAAAAATCATGCTTTTATTTGGACTGCTTCCTGGCCTTTCTGTGCATTGTTGTCATTACAGATCAGAAGATTTCATTCTTCGCGTTCCTTCCTGCATGACTATGAAGAGATGGAAAATGGTTAGCATCATTCTGACACCAGCCTAATCGTTTTTGCATTGTTGATAAAATGTTAATTTTTTGCATGATAGTGGCTAAGTACTGTCTGCTTAAGTTCTTTTTTGATAACCTCTGCTAAATATAGCTGTCTCTGGACTGAGATCTTGAAGGTGTGGGTCTGTAGAGGAAAATGGTTGTATGTTATGTGTGTGGGAATATGGCATTTCAGACTACTTTTTAACCTAGTTTAAGCCCTCTGGACTGACCATGCTCACTATGGTCCTGGAATGCCTCTTCCACTTCAATTTTGTCCAAAGAAACCAAATTTGCACACTCAGCTTGATCACTGGTGTAGAACAAAGTGTGGTAGGTGGGGGTTTTCAGGAGACTTGCTTCAAAAGCACAATCCTCGTCGGAACTAAATGCAAATGTAGATGCACCCATGAAATACTCCTGTGTATGTGAAACATATTGAAGTTGAGATTTTTCTCACCTGCTTGGGGAGACTTAAAACAGAATAATAAAGAATGCCTGGGGCCATATTGGCATGATTCTTAGTAATGTAAACTCTCTCCAACATTTTAAAAGAAAAATACATTTTTAGTACACAAGTTGAATAACCCATTACTATGAATTATATTCTGATATGTGCACATCTGGGTTGTGGAGCTACTGAACAGCCATCTGCAAATAAGTTATTGTGCTAGGGTGTGCTTAGTTGAACTTCACACATGGAAAGACAATAAAAAGCAGAGGGGACAGAAAGGCAACTAATGGGGGAGAAAATGTTAAAGATGGGGTTTGGTTCATTTCTTAAATGACAGTAAAACGTTAAGTATGTGGGAATTCATGCTTGACCAACCTGATAGTGGTCTGCAATGAAGTGACTAGCTCGGATGAGAGGAGAGCCGTAGGTGTTTATCTTTACATTAATAAGGCTTTTGACACTGTCCCATGTAACATCCTCATACACAAATTAATGAAGTAGGTACTAGATGAGTAGACAGTGAAGTGGTTTGAAAAGTGGCTCAGCTGCTGGGCTACAAAGGGTTGTGATCAGCAGCACAAAGTCCAGGAGGAGATCAGTCATTGGTGATGCACCCCAGGGGTTGCTACTAGGGCAGCATCTTCATTAATGACATGGATGATGGGAGCAAGTGTACCTTCAGCAAGTTTGAATATAATGTAAAACTAGGAGGAGTGGCTGATAGACCATATGGGTGTGCTGCCATTAAGAGGGACCTCAGCAGGCTTGAGAAAAGGACCATCAGGAACCTCATGTGAAGTTCAGCAAAGGGAAATGCCAAGTCTCGCCCCTGGAGAAGAAAAACCCCGTGCATGAGAAATGGTCCTGAAGTCCTGGTGGCCACCAAGTTGAACATGAGCCAGCAGTGCAGCCTGGTGGCAAAGAAGGCCAAAGACTTTCTGGGCCATATTCTGTAGAGTGGTGACAGCAGATTGATCTTTTCCCTCTGCTCACTCCCATTTGGGTGCTGTGTTTTAGAACTAGAGTTCTGGTCTCCTCAGTGCCAGAGAGAGATGCATACTGGGAAGAGTCCAGAAAAGGTCCATGAAGGCAATTCAGAGACTTGAGTGTTGCATAAGGAGAGGCTGAGAGATGGGACATTTCAGCCTAGAAAAGAAAAGGCTCAGGGGAATTTTATCAGTGTGTATTAACACCTGAAGAGGAGGAGTGCAGAAGATGAAGTCAGATTTCTCAGTTGTATTCAGTGAAAATAAAAGAAGCTGTGGGCACAAATTGAAAAAAAAGGAAATTTCATTTAAATATTAAAAAAAAACCCACTATAATAAAAATGTTTTCTATTCGAAGGTGGTCAAGTGCTAGCATAGCTTGCCTAGAGAGACTGGACTCTCAATCTTTGTAAACATTCAAAACCTGACTGGCATGACCCTGAGCAACCTGCTCTAGTTTGACTCTGCACAGAGCAGGGGGTTGGACTAAATGACCTTCAGACCTGCCTTCCAGCTGCAATGATTTCCTGATTCTTACTTGTCTGTCTTCCCATATAAAAATGTCACAACTTAAAACTGTTGTTACAAAGCATGCCTATAAAAGCTCTGTGCAAAGTAGAATTTTCTTGGTAGATTGGGGAGTGTTGGTGTGCTAGTATCGGACTTCTGCTTCATGTTTGCCCATGCTTAAATTTATCATTGCAGACCAATTAATTTAAAATGATCAATTGCATGTACTGATTTAAGTCATAAGAATCATTTTATTGCACAAATCGAGGTATTTGAACTGGCACTTCTTGAAGTTTTTAACCAAATTAAAATCAGGCTCTCTGGGAGTAAAATAGCTTCCAGTATGTACGAAGTTCAGGTTATCAGTGAGCTCCTGTTAGACTTGGATTTGATACTGTATTCGTAATTCACTGATAAGAAATAACCTGTTGTTGCGTTGCGCTTCGTTGTCTCTTTGGCTAGGAATCCTCTTTAAGTTGCCTTGGATCGTTCCTTTTTTTCCACCTGACTTGAGTCATCAGCACAAAAGCTGGAGTTGATTCAACTTCCCAATTCTTATCTGACTCCTAAAATCCAGCTGGCCTGTTTTAATGGACACTTACGTGTGCTTTGCTGACAATGTAAAAACTTGAATGACTGAAACCAAACTCCTGTTCCTTTTCTGACGTCTTTTTTTGTTCTTTTATGCTGAATATGTCGCAATATCTTTGCCCTGATTCTAGGTGACAGACCCAGGCAATCGATCTAATTTTAACTATGCTCGGCAAACTTCAGCTTTAAGAACTATTCTTTCCCCCTGCTTCTGTGGCTGAAGGAATGTATGTGCCATAATAAACTCTTAGCTGGGCTGATCGTGTGCTTGAGTTTCATGACTCCCACACTCTCCCATGCTATTTCATTATTCAGCATTGCTGTTAAGCATCTTCCTTATGAATCACTGTGAGCATGATTCTGATGTATCTGATGATGCAAAATGGTATGAAATAAGAGTGTGCTCAGGTTTCTTTTTTACTCTCTCCAGCACCAATACACTTACCTATTCATGCCACTGTTTTACAGTTCTGTTTCAAGTTTATCACCTTCTTTAGTCTGCATTACTTCTCTCCCATACTTAACTTTAAAAAATCTTTCAAATTACTGTTGGAAAGCAAAGGACGAGTAATGCCAATCACGCTGTCCTGTTAGCATTCCCACAGACATCTTGGAGCTTGTTATTAAATGACAAGTGTGTATTCATTTGCTATCTACCATTTTTTATCTATCTCTTCTTTAAATTATGCTAAGTATTGAGCTGAGGTGTTGTGAAGTGACATAATAATTTGTCTGTCTTTACGTGGAAGCGTTCTGCTGCTGAAACCTGGAACTGGATTGCCTTTTTCCAAATGCTGGTTATGTTACCTTACCTGTGCTGCTGGTGTGTGATAAATTTGTAGTCCCAATCTCCATCTTCCTGTGCTTTGAAGGCTTTAAGCCATTGACAGTTTTGTGAGTGCCTGTCTGTTGCATGGCTTGTCATTAATATGCCAGATAAAATTACTGTTAATAATCAATTTCAATAGAAGTGGTATGAATAGCCTGCCACTGGTCTGGTACTTCCTCTGTTGGTGCTGAAGGTAGTGCTATCCTCTTCTGCGCTTAGCAGTTCCTATACCAATCTGGTCTTCTCTGCATTAACAAACAACTTGCTGTCTGGCACTGTATCAGATGATTTATTATATGCGATTCCCCATTTATTTATCTGAAATAAACCATGCTAGACAAAATCTATTAAAGGGCCTTTTTCTGAAGAGAATAACTTTAAACTTTTGCTGTCTTTTTTAGCATTTGAGTGTATGGATGGCAATGATCTCTTTCAAAACTTCTTCCAAAAAATCTCTTGGAGTTGTGTGGGCTTGTGCTTGCCTACCATACTTCTGCCTATATTTAAGAAAGCTGTGTTTATTCTTGTCCAGTCATGTGGGTTTATGATTTGGTGACACAACCCCAAATGGATTAAATTTGAGATTGACCCAAGTCCCTGCCTTTGATTTGAGGTGAAATTTTCAGATGGTTTTTATTCGAATTTGTAAATAACGTGCTAAAAACAGAGAGCACTCAAATAATGAGATATCAAAAGTAACATAAGAGACAAATGAAGTGGTTAGAAAATTTTACTCTGCAAGAACAGCACATGGAGGGGACACAGGAGTCTCTTTTTCCAGTTCAGCCATTTTCAATGGTGTCCTGGGTTGCAGCAGATTCTCTGCAGTCATAAATGGAGAAGGTCGGAGATAGTGGAAAGAAAGGAGCTTGGTTTTGTTTCTCTGTTATCTACCCATTTGGAAACTGAAATCTCTGTGAGAGATCTGTTTCTATTTCATTTGAATTTAAAACTACATGGACTTCAGATCACTTTTATTTATGTAAGCTCTTCTGCAGCGTTTTGTAAGTTAACAAATTCATGTTGAAAATAACAGCACCTCTAGCTACCCGTTCACCAAAGGAAATTATACTTCAATTCCAGCCAAAGCAATTTCTGTACATCTGAATTCTCCATCAGTATTACATATAAAAAATTATAGTCAGAAATATAAACTAAATGAAAAATATTATTCTGTGTTAGTTGCAGCATGCAATTGTTCTGTGGATTACAAAATCGCTGTTTGAGGATACTGATTTTTAAACAGTGGAAAAGATATCTCCTCATGATTTTTCTGTCTTTTAAAATTTTTCTTTAAAAAAATATTATTTCTTTGCTCAGCTTTTACTCTAGAAGTAGTGCTAAACTAGTTCTTAACTTGTTATCCCTTCTACATTTTAGGAGCAGAAGGAACTACTTTTGATTCTGTACATTAAGCTTGCATAAATGTTTTACTTCCAGAAATTTGTATAGTAATAAATAGATAAGTAAAAGGAATTATTCATGTTTATCTTAATAAACTGAGGAATTTATTTAGCAAATTAAAATACAGCCATTTTCATAACTAAGGAATGGTTCTAAGGCATTAGAGGAAAAGTCAAAGATGTGGGACATGAAAATTTAAATAACTTTTCTAGATCTTAAGTTGGCTTTTTAAAAAAAAAAAAAAAAACCACACAAATCCAAAACTGTCAATGCCTTGAAGATTCTGTGTGTCATGAGTTTTTACTTGATACGTACTCTGCCTTCGAGAATCACTTTTGTTATCTATGTGTTATCAAAATACTGTGAGGTATTTGCCCCATCCCTGGAAAAATTCCAGGTGTGGTTGGAGGGGGCTCTGAGCAACCTGATCTAGTTGAAGATTCTATGATATTTAGTAGCTTGTGAACAGTTATTTTAGAGTTTCGTAGCTAGCCCCACATATAAGCGGATCTTAATATAGAAACTTTTCTGTCTGTCATCCACCTTCTCTTTTGTATCTTTACAGAAACAAGGCAGCAAGTTTGGGACCATCTTTATGGATGTCAGCATATGTATCTTTATGAATGAATGTCTTTTAGTCCCTGTTGGTTCATGGGATTGGTGCAAGACTGTGACTGTACCGTGCCCCTGTTTCATGACCACTGTGCTTCCTGGCTTATAGCCAGGAGTGTCTTTCAGTGGTTAGCAAGATGCTCTTTTAATCTTTTATGTGCAAATTTTTTATACTATGGCCATCACTACTCTGAATGTGATGCCTTGAAGACTTCAGTGGCCTTCTCTTAGGACAGTCTAATATGGGGTAGACCTCTGTCCTGCAGCAGTCTGCAACCTGATACAGGAATTAATTTGCTGGGGAATTTGTTCTTTTTTAAAATCTGCTTACTGTATATGGTTTGGTACATGTGCCTTCAAAAATTTGGTTGCATTCTTTTGTGTATGTAAAATATTTTGTAAATAGTAACCAGACATTACAATAACATTTTAAAATGCTAAGAGAACATTGACAGAACAGGAAATATATAACTCTTTCGATTGCTCTGTCCAAAAGATAAGAAATTATTTTTTGTTCACATTCTAATTCAGTTATCTTCAAGGAACGTTTCTTGGCTTGTGACTGTCTTCAATTACTTCCTTCTGTCATAGAAACATAAACAAGCTTGAGATACACTTAGTAATTTAGAGTGGAAATAAATCTGTGTTAGCTGCAGAGCATATCCTTTTCATGAGAACTGGTTGCTATCATTTGATATCATCCAATGTTAGAATACATTTTAGCAGTCTTTTAAAAGTTAAAGAGTTGTGACCTTCTTCGGTTATGGGCATTTTGGAGCATGAATTTCTTATTCAGGTTGACAAAAGCGGTGCTGTGAAATAAAATGACGTAGTTCCAAGTACTCCTTTGAGAGTGTGCCTCTTGCTATGTGTTGTAATATTTGAGCCTAATTTTATCTCTGTGGTCTGAGGAAATTGTAATGCAATTGGTGATATCTCAAGTGAACTGAAGTAGAATTTTTCTTGTCCATCTTAAGTTGGAAGGGTGAGAATGAAGTTCTGACTGTAAAAACTCAGTTTATAGCTAAAATTTATAGATACTGTTTTAGAGTTGCATATTAAATTACAAATTAATACTTGTATTTTTTGTCTTTTCAACAATGAGCAAACAACTGCTGTTTTACAGGAAGCCCAGCTTGCTTTATGCTGCAAAGAAAGATTCGTTTACAGAAGAAAGCTGTGAAACAAATAGTGACCTCCAAACTAATATAATGTCAAGTTCATATTTTATGGTAAACGTCAGTATGGAGCACCTTGCATCGAAGGGCATAGGGCAGACAGGAGTGTTTTCTTTTAGTGAGACTTTTTTTCCCTCCTTCAGCTGGGATCCTGTACATGATATGAAAATTGAAGCTGGATTAACGCTTAATGGTTTGATTTTATTTTTTTGTTTGTTTTTGAATGTTTCAGTTCTGGCATTCTCCCTCTTTGTAGCTTATTCGCATTGTTCTAATTTAACTGACTAAAAAGAAAATTAAGTGATCTATAGCTATGTGATAAACTTTCAATACCCTGTATAAAGGAAAGCTGTAGAGTCTGTATTAGAGTTGTATCAGTAACTGCTCTATGAATTGATTCACATAAGTAGAACAGAATATTACCTTGAATTCTTGGTAACAGATTACAAAAATAATTAGCAAATTAAAGTTAAATCATCAATAAATATTCTCAGATAACTTGAAGAGCTTACTTGTGAAGAAATATAATTAAATATGCATTGCTTGATGATGAGGTGAAATAAGCTGTGATAAGGTGAGCAAAATTCAGAGTGGAAAATAAGTGGGGCGTAAGCGGTCATGATTATAAATGCAGAATTGAGTAGCAGGTAAATTCATATCGTCCTAACAGATAATTTTAACTACAGACTCTGTTAAAGGGAGACTCCTCATTTGGATGTTTAAATCTAGCTTGGACAAATTTAGAGATGGACTGTGCTCTAGAGAACACCTCCACATCAGATTAATGGGCCTGCATCTTTGTGTTTTGACGTGCAGCAGTCAAAGGCAGTTGCTTTGGGATTGAAGTTATGACTGTGGAATTTTTACTTAGTGTTTTCTGAGATCTAGCAATTTTTTTTTTTCACCTTTGCAATGAAAATGTTTTAACATAGGTTTGTTGTGTTTTATTTTTTTTTTTTAAATTGATGATAAAACAGGTCCATTGGGCTCTACAAACTATCTTTGACTATTAAAGTCTGTCTGGGAGTGGGGGGCAACTAAGAAATCTTAAAAATGGCATCTACAACAGTAAGTTCAAGCATGCTTGTCTATGTAAACGTGGCTAGTAAATTGTTAGACGGACCTGAATCTAGCTGTGCTAAGTAGTCTTTTCTCCCAGCAGTTCCTGGGGGTGGGTAGAGCTCCACAGCAGTTGAGATCTTCCCCGTGGGCAGGCTGAAGATAGATATCTTCTTTTACAGGCCAACAGTACCAGCGCAGATGTGGACTGCTGTGTGCTAGTTGGTCTCAAAACTAAGCTTGGACTGCTCCTAACAGACTTAGTTTACTGGAGTAACTGCAAGTACAGTTTAGGAATCAGTCCTAGGTCCAAATTGTATGTAGCCACTGAATCCGAAATCTTCAAAGAATTAACCGGCACTTTCCCAAAGTCAAACAAGTTCACAAGCTGGGTTTGCCTAGATGTATAGCAACCAGAAGACCATAAGAAGCTATAAAACAAATAAATAAAAATCTGAGGCTGAGAAAGTGTCTTGTTTCCAAGAAAACAAGAAACTTTGCAGAACTTCATAGAAACATTTGTTTCTGTTTTTTCGAGTATTTACAGGGACTCCTGATTAAAATCAAGTTACTTAAATGATAAAAGCTGAAACAAACAAAACCCAAAAGCTAAAGTAACAGCTGAACTGCTCTAGTTGGACCCAATATCTGGGTTCTCCCTCTCTGGCCTTTGGAAAAAAACAAAACAAAACAAAAACAAAACAAAAAAAAAAACACAAACAAAAAACAACCAAACAAAAAACGTCTTGAAAAGTCCTTGTTGTCTAGGCTTTTATATATGGTTTTACAAAGTAAGGTGGTGAGGAATAACACGTATGCCTGAGGTCTTGTCTTAACTGATAGTTTGCATCTGTTAGAAACCCACAATAATTTATTGTTGTTTACACAATTATTCTATCGCCCGATGACCCCTCCCCACCCGGCAAGAGGAATCTGGGAAAAACAAGGAAAGCTAGGGGTTGAAATATAAACAGATTTAATATAATAAGGCTGGATAATTAACATTGATAGCACTAAAGAAACAATATTGATCCCGATACCAACATAAACTATACAAGGATTATACTCAGCCAATTCTAACAGTGGGAAGCTGTGCACTCCCAGCAGGGGATAGCAAATGTCAGACACTGAGCGCTATGGCTTCGGGAGGAAAGGAAGGGCTCAGGGGTCTGGCAAGAAGTTCTCAGGATGGCAGCCACCAAGGGAGAGAGAGAAACTCCTCAGCAAACTTTCTAATTTATATTGAATGTGACGTTGATGGTATGAAATAATCCTGTTGGCCAGCTTGGGTCAAGTGCTTGGGTCTTGTTCCTCCTCATCCCTGCACCTGGTTAACTCAAAAAAACCTGAGACCTTGAAACCCACATACCATAGCTGGCTATAAAGTAAATATTTCACAAATTCAGACACTAGAGTCTTCTAAAAGGGCAGTTTTCCCTGCTCAAACCAGGACAGCATCTACCATAGACTTTGTATGGCACCTGCAGAACTGCTGCTTCAACTACAAGTATGGCTGATACCATTGTTCAAAGGTGGGAAAAATCTACACTGGTAGACATAGAGAATTTCTCTATATTAGGCTTTTAGTGGTAGCTCTAATTTGATCAGAATATGTAGCACAGACGAGATTTACCAGGGATCTGCATGACTCGACCCAGGAATGCTGTAGGGTTTTTTTCTTGAAGACTCTCAAAACTAGAATGAGGTAGAATTTTTGTATGGAAATGTTCTTGTACTAGAGAATGTTTTGGTTTGTATAATAGCATAACAGTTGGGTTCATTGTTCGCAGCTCCATGTTTCAGAGGGAAGCTGATTGTTTAAATATAGCTAAGTTGCTTTGAAATAAGATCAATTTTCTGTAACTCGTATTTTTTTAATGTATCTGCTATTTAACTACTGTCAATTTAATATTGACAATGCATTGTAATGCCCTTTTATTAGAGAGTGAACCAACATATAGAATGACTAAATGATTTAGAACTGTATTAAATGCGTGTCCTCTGAAACCACTGTACTGATACTTCATGTGTGAGGTGACTGTATGGGAACTAGCTGGGGTTTAATTTTTTTTTTTAATTCTATTTTTATTAAGATCTGTTTAGAGCTGTATCACACTTCATAAAAACTACTGAAAAATTGAGTAAACTGAGAGTGCAAAGCGGAATAATGGAAAACTGGTTCTGGTCGTTTCCTGGGCTGGGTTAATGGAAGACTATTTATCAAGTTCTAGTTGGGAAAATAAGTCTGTTCTTTAGGGAGAGGAAAAGAGGGAAACTAAATCTGATCTTTTCTATCTTCACATAAGATACAGGCTCTTAAATGGGCGATCGTCTCTTTCTTCTGTTTGTGAAATCATGGAATCAGACTTGTGGGGAGGGACTCGGATAAAAACATCTTATAAATACATTATAAGTTCACTAATATTTTAGAATTACTCAGATTTTTTTTTTCTTCTGATCATCAGTTATATGCTGTAGGGCAAAAAAAACCCACAACTTCCTTTACAGATTTCAAATTTCACTTCAGAGCCACTGGAGAAGCTTTATATCCGACTTCTGGGTCCCATATTATCTAATCTCCATCTGTCCTTTGAACATAAATAGAAATATAATAGGAGAGAATTTATCAAAATGGAAAACACTGTCTTCTGTCTGTAATGAAAACAAGAATGGATATTTGTGTACAGTAAATTTTAAGTATCAACACTTTTTTTTGTCTGCAGCTGGATCAAGGGATTAACAGAAGAGACTATCTGGTTTAAAGTGTTGCAGCAAAATAAATAGGCATTTTATAATATCAGCATAAAATAGCATTTACGTAAGAAATCTATTATTCATTGCTTCATTATTTGCTGTCTGACTGCATGCTGTTTGACAGTTTACTTTTTTTTTTTTTTTCCCTTTGAACTGGACTGCTTTTGCTGGCTTGGCAGTAAGCACTGCTTTCTCTCAGCACAGCTATTAAATCTCTCACCTGCGTGTCCTGTGCAGAGCTGCAGTTGAGAGATAAGGTTGGTCTCTCTCGCAGCCATGAGCATTGGTATTCCAGGCTCTTCTTTCAAGGGCATTTTGCTGTGATGAACGCCTCAAATGACAAGGAAAACATACAGGCATGTTAAATACCCTTGCTAGTCTGAGACAAGTTAAGGGTAAATGGAAATGACTTAAAAATGCATTTTGAAACTGTTAACAGAGTCCATGAATAACCGTAAATCACATTTTTAGGCAGGAGTATTACAGGCCTATCACAACCGGCATCATCCATTAAATAATGTCTAGTAATGGAGAGTACTTGTCCTGCCCAGCTTATACTTAAAATCCAAATAAAACATAAGGGCTCTGAGCCCTTCGGAATATCTGTTCCTGTGTGTTCTTTGTCCAAGGTCACAAAGGTAGTTCTGTGAAGAATTGAATCCATCTCTTCAGCGTCTTCCTCCTGTGCCAGCCTATGAGCACCTCCATCTTCCCAGTGTGACCTGAGAAGGTGCCTGAGGTTTTGGAGTTTCTTGCAGCTCTCAGAGCATTGGCTTGACATCCTGTGTGTGTGGTGGTCTCTTACAGAATCTATGTATGACCTAGTTTTAATTCTGTTTTTAGGTACTGTAAGAGTAAATATGTGTAAGTGTATGACCTGTTTCTCAGTCTTTCATAAAATAAAAGAGAACATAAGAATCTATCAATCAGAAATTGCCTGGGAAATCTGTTTTACACATGCTTATTCACATTGCCATACATCTACACAGTAGGTAAGTATTACCATTCCTGTCTTGCTGTTGGAGAAATTGAGGCACAGTGGTAACATTATGTGTAGGACTTGGTTCCAGATCAACACTTAAATTTAAATGTCAGCTTATACATATGTACATATGCACTGTATGTTTAAGTTTCTGTTGTAGTTGCTGGAAATCTAGTTAGCAACCAGTGGAGGTTACAGAGTAATTCAACCCATCCGAAACTACACATCAAGTGCCTGGTCAGCAAAATCCCACTCCGGAGTCCATTGAGTGTATTAAACAAGAAGCATTCAATTGCCCAAATACAGGTGCTCAGTGCTAATTTGAATATCTTAAAGGATCTCTCAGGGCCTCTGGCTGATGGTTCAGAAGGGAAGGGTCTTCCAGAGGTCCTTTCTCACATTTTTCATGTGTGTCTCTTGCATATCCACCCTAAGGCATCTCACATTGCACTAGCTATCCATGCTGAAGCAATCTGTTGCCAGTAATGGAAGTGTATATACCAGGATGTGGAGTTCTATGTTTAGTTCTCTTAATTTAAAACTGAAACCCATGCAATTTATCTATAATACTGTGTAGATAGACTGCAAATAAATTTAGCTTACACTGCAGGGTTATGATCTTCTTCTGTTATGAGGGATTCATGGGTGTGTTATGTATTCTGTGGGTGGTCATCTGTTCACCAAATGAATCAAGAATGTCCTGACTTCTGAACTGCAGGAGCTCATTTTATGAGAGAGAGGGTTCTGTAGTTTAGAACTGTAACAGTTCTTCTTATCCTGCATAGATCTGGCACAGAGAAGGATTTGTAACCATTTCCAGTAGACAGAAGACGCATGCACTGATTTCCACCCCCTCACACCTCCCCACATATACTTGGAAGCTAAGGACTATGAATGGTACTCCCACGTTAAAAGTAATTCAGCAATTCTGACTCAGAGTTGAAACTTGTATGTAGCTAAATGAGACAGCAAAATGATGTTGGCTGAATGACATAGTCGTTTATGCAGTCACCGAAGTATTCTCACATTAACATATGTGGGTCTTTGAGTTGCTTGATATGATCTTTAATAAAGGAAGGTGAAAGCCTTCATAATGTTTATGAATTGTTTTATTTTCTGACTCTTGGACCCTCAGATTCTGAGATCTATAAGTATGAATAACAGGAAGTTATTACCTACAGAAAAGCAAAATATCACTTATAATACAGAAAAGTTGCCTTTCCAAAAATCAAGGCCAGTTATGGCATGGTTCAGCTAGGGATTTTCCAAACTCTAGAGTTTCTGCACGTATGAGGAACTTACTGATTTAGGGTTATTCTAAGTTTAATTAAACATACTTTTTCTTTTTTCTCTGGCTAAAATTCTGTGTCTTTAAAAATTCTCAAATCATAGGAATGATTATTTGTTATGAGAAGGGGTGAATCGGAGTCCTTTTTTGCCACATTTGTTGCCAATTTAGAAGTTGTAGAAACTTTAGCTTGGGGGTCAAACTCACCTTGGAAAAATCAGAGGGTTTGTAGCTGTTGGATAGTTCGTCGTTTCTTATTTATTGTAAATGCTAGTTAAATTTTCTGTCTAAAAGATATTTTATTTGATGTATAATTCATCTAGTTATCATCTTTGGGAGGTTCAAAAATGCTCTAGATGCTCTGTTTTCTATCTTTGATATTGTTGTGTTCCATAGCCTCGGAAAATTCATGGAGTTTTGATAGTAATTTGGCACCTAAGAAAGAATCAGTTGGTGCAGATAGGCTTTCTCTGGCTTAACACGCTCGTTTCACTGTTGTCTCTGTTCTTGGAGAAGTTTCCTAATGGATGTTAATGGAATCTCAGTTTTTTTCATGTATTACATCAAGATTTAAAACCCTTACAATGTTGTCAAAAGGGGCATAACTTTAACAGAGTAATATTTAATGGCTGTTCTGTTTGGGAATTAAGAGTGGGAGTAATATTTCCAGGTAACGGTGAATTCATGTAGCACGGTGATGCTAGCTCATAGTATCCAGTAATGTGTTTTATCTCATTTGCTTTCACATCTCCCTTAACTTCAGATATCTCTCTCTGAATTGTCAGCCTTTCACCCTTCAATATATACAGAGTGCAAATTGCAGCATAGCTAGAGAAAAGGATAACTCCTCCCCTCAGTTCCCAGTTCATGGCCCAGATTGCTCTGGTCTGACGTGTTGCCAGTGTTCCTTTGGCTGGATTTATGTGTTACTTCCATCCTTTTGGGGGGTAATCTACTTTAGCATGAGTCAATGATCACTGTCGTAAGAAAAAAAAAACATAATTATGCACTTTCTTTTTCCTTCTATGGCTGAGCTGAACCCTACTCAGTCTTCAGTATTCCACTGTCTTATAAAATCTTTATGAAAGACCTCTTTGAAAGAGCTAACTTTGTTCCTGAAGAATGTATCTGGTTGGCCTTTCTTATCTGCTGCTGCAGACAGAGAAACTGGAAGAAAAGTCTTTTATCTGGGCTTTTTTTCAGGGCTGTCTGTTACGTTACTAAATTTTGATGGGTTTTTGAAAGTCTTTATCTTTTATAATTCGGTTGAAAAATAGGATTATATTTGTAAACGTATGTTCCTGGCAATAGGTATGTAAGGGAGCTTGGTTTAAATACTTTTGACTCGTGTTGTAGGTTGAACGAGATCAATAAAGATGCACATCATTAAAAACACTTGAGTGAGACATAATGTTAGTCTCTTTACAGTGTTTTATTCAAGCACCAAAGGGTTATTGATGTAGGGTTTCTTTTTTTTTGTTCTGGATTTGTATAACGCCTTAATATGATTTGCACCTGCAAGCAGAGCTGCTACAGAAATATTCCTTCTATTCTTAGTAATAATGAGCACAAGCTTCATCCAGTGAGCAAAAAATGTCACACTTGCTTCTGAATTTAGCTGGTATTTTTGGTTACAATGTGGCTGATGTTACTGTGAGGTCTAGATATAGTGAAGTTTCCCTAAGGCTAAATCAGTAGTAGTGCTTGCAAAAGGAGGGTCAAGATTTCACACAAGTTGTTTTAACGACTTGACAGTTGAACTTGAAAAGTCTTAAATCTGTGGTACTATTTATATGCATCCAGCTGAGACATAGCTATAACTCTGGTAGCACTGTAGAAAAACAAAACCTCCACGCGCAGGAGTAAAGGTTGTAGAGTAGGACTGCGTTATCCCAGGCACTGTACAAATCCAAAATGCAAGTGTCCCTGGCTTGAACAATATGACTTATTTTTCCTTCTGATTTTTGAAACTTTTCGTCTTTTTGAAGGGGGTTGCTGATTCATGTATAAGACTTGATCATCAAGTGTTAATCATCAGAGGGTCTAGTTATGCTATGGAACTATGTTTGTTCTTGTAACAATATCACCCGGACTTATGTTTAATCAATGTTATTCTGAGTTTTAGAACCTAGTTGATGGCTATACATGTAACTGCAAAAACTTGGTATTTCCATATTCAGCCTAGATGTACAAGTGGGTCTCAGTTGCTCTTAAATTCACTCCCCTGAAATATTCAAACATAGTGAATAGTGCTCGTTTAATTCTATGCACAATTGTTGCTCTGGACAAATTGAGAAACTTCTGAATGACTGTTAAAAACTCTCTACTTTCTCTCCATTCTCAGAATTGGTGGTCGTGGCCTTAAGCCCAATGTAAAGTTGGTAGGAGATGGCAATAGAGCTATATGCTTTTGGATGCACTTACATTAGCATTCTAGTTCAGGCCATTTTCTTCTGGAATGGTCTTCCACCTTCTGCACTTTGGCTCACATTGCAGAGCACTCTGCATGTGGATTCCTTTCAGATGAACCTATACAGAGGATGCCTTCAGGACTGCTTCTACTGTGTTGCTGCTGGGTACTGGTCCACAGGGCATGCTAGTCCTAGCCTAAAATAATCCCTCTTGAAATAGGTATACTGTTCATTTCAGGTCCTCAGCACCAACTGTTTCACTTGAAAAAAAAAAATCTGCTTGTATTGGTCATTGATATTCCATATATTGCCTAGCCTTTGATGTGGAGCTTTAGGGTGTATATGTGATCCACAAATCCTCTGGCTTGGCACCTGCCAACAAAAGCATGGCTTTCCTGATCACATGTTAGTACAAACGCTGTGATTTGTGATCTGGAGAACCTACTGAAAGAGCGGGTTCTTCGAGTATGCTGAAGTGCATTATGTGTCTATGTCAATTTGTGTTTATTAAATATGATACTTTAAAATATGCATGAAATACGCTTTATTTTTTCTTGGGAGTTTGCTGAATTGAATTTAGCAAGACCATTTAGAACCAGAGTTAAGAATTTTTTTGAAAGAAATTGAAAGAATCTTTCTTTAAATTTGATTGAAAAACAAGTCTCCTGATCTGGAGAAAGCAATCAATATTAATCAATTTTAAATTATCCGATAATAAATTTTTTTTATTAATATTAGATGAGACTATAAGGAATTGTAGATTGCCCTGAAAAAAATCTCACGTAGGATTGTGTCTTGATTTCAAATGAGAAGCGAGTAGTAACAAACAGAATATGACGTATATTGAAAGATGGAAGTTGAAGTACTCAAACGCTCTGTAGAGTTCTTCTGTCAGGTAACGCTTGTTTTCGAGAAGCAAAACCAACTAGATTGTTGGTTTAGAGCTCACTAAAATACTGTAACGAGCTAGAGTGGTTTTTAAGGGGAAAATATAGGTTATGCTTAGGCATAAGAAGGCAAGAAGAAACAAGAAATGAAAGTAATCGTGATCTCAGTAAGGTTTCCTTACTCAGATAGAGTAGAAAAATTGCAATGATTCTGTTTTGAAAGAAGATGAATAGTAGAAGTGCAAGAATAATCATGAAGTGGAACAGGTCAGTTCGCACACCATGTACCAGTTTTCATAAGATTATTTAAGGAAATGGGCTATTGAATTTGATAGGTGACAGTTTTAAAAATGAAAAAAGGAAATAAATTATTATGGAACTACCCAGTGTAGTTCTGTACTGTAAGATCTTTTTTCTGTCACTGCTATGAAACCACGCTCAGGCCAGGCATCACTTTCACTTCAGATGCCTTCCTAGGCCTTAGGGATCAGCATCATCTAATTCTTGATCTTTTCCTTTTTCAAATGTTTGTTATGGGTTTTTTGACCTGTTCGTCCACGCTGCTGAAAGTTTCATTAGGCTCAGATATACATGACTCGTCTTTTCTTTCAATGTTTCCTTCCAGCTCTTTGATAACCACTTACTAACTTCTCAGTTTTCTGATGACATGATTTTTCCATTGCTGCTTGCTTAGAACCTCAATCAGGCATCTTTATGGCTTTTTTCTATATCGCATATATATGATATTCAAATATATGAATAAAAGTTCCTCTAAACATGCACAAAAACGTTAACTTCAAATTCTTTCTAAAAAGTCTTTTCCTATGGTTTATGCAAAAACTTGACAGTGATTAAGTGACTCGTGTATAAAACAATTGATTATCATTATAAAACATATTGATTCATTTGTTGCCTTGTACTCCCCCATCTGTTTCTGTTGTTGGGTGTAGCCCTGGTTTATAAAGTCTTTAGCGCTGGGATATGTTTCTGTCCTTGTTCTGGATCTTGGTATAAGAGATCGCAGCTTTTCTGTATTGGCAACTAACCTTACTGCCAGCTCGCAGGGGATGTTCTGCCATCGGCTGATCTGGAATTCCCTGTGCTCACCAAATTTACAGTGCTGGTGAAAAGAGTAAGACAGGAAGCTGGGTGGCTTGAGTCTAATCCGATGGTGCTTCTACTGGTAGGTATCTGAATGCACAGCTTTGGTGGAAATAATTTGATATATATTTCCCAGGTGTCTTCATTTTTAATTTCATTAAGGGTACGGTAGTCTGAAGCCCAAACTGACCATGGTTCAGCATACATGTCTGAGATAGTTTTAGACAACCCAGTTTAAATATCAGTAGCAAACTATGTGCAGCAGCATCACAATGTGGTGCAAGCTGCAGTATCTGTCAATGGAAGTGGAGTAGGCAGAACAGTCTCTTACATTGAACTATGTGCTGATGCTAGGTTTATATCAACACTTAAATATATTAATTCTGCCTGTTAATCTGATTTACCCATAAATGTTATCTCTAGGCTTGCAACAATTAAAAGTAATTTATGGATCACAAGAATGAAACATTAGAGGAAGAATAATAGTGCAAGTCTGGGATAAAGATCAACTTTGTTGAGTCAAAGACTCAACTTTTTTGAGTCCCAAATTTGTAGATATTTTATGTCTATCATTAAAAAATAAACTTGCAAAATATAAACAGCCCACTAAGTCAGCGGGTGTAAAACTTCTTCACTTTACTTAAATCTGTTTCTTTCAGGTGAATACTGTTACATTTGTGAAGGAGTAACCCCAAGGACAGATGGTATAACGGATGCCTAGAGTGAAGTCCTAATTTCAAGGGAAATTTTCGTGTTCTGTTCTTTGAAGGGGTATTGACTTCCAAATCGCACACAGACATGCCTCTGATCTTCCTGTCAATTAGTCATACTGCAACTTGTACGTCTAAGTACTGGGATCAAATTTGCAGTACGTTGATCTCTCCTGATGATAGGAGTAGATGTTCTCTAATCTCATGTGTGGGGTTATATAGCGTACTTTATTAAAAAAAGAAGACTTGGAGCTATTAAAAGCAGAATGCTGAGGGGGTTGTTGGTTTGTTTGTTTTTTTTTTTTTTTTCCCCCTTTCATTAGTGCTCTGCTGTAGGTTTTAAAGTATAATAAAGTAACGAACGTTACCCTTAGTGGCTTAGTGGCTTTAAAGGCTGGGTTAATTTACACTCAGAGTGGAGCTTTCAGTGTCAGGCGATCTTTTTTGCCAACATAAGCACTCAGCTGAAACAACAGCTATGACTCAGTTGCCAGTGAACGCTGCTTGAATTGATTTAGTCCGAGTTCAGATTTAGCACATAATCATGTTCAATTTGATCCACTGTGCTGCCTAGAGATAAAAGGGTTGAAAAAATAGATTTAGCTTATGTCAGTCTTTGCGGTGATGTCATTGCCATGAGAGATGGAATAGCGCTGTTACTATGCTGTGCCTGCTCAGTTGGTGGGTGTGCGAGGGAAAGGCAAGGAGCAACTCAGTTAAGTGCAAAGAGCTTGTGTCGGAAGCTTGCAGTTATTGTCAGCATTGAAACAGAATTTTGGACTGTTCAGTTGCAATACTGAATTGAAGATTTTTATTTTTTTTTCTTCCAATCGTTTGTTACTCTGAGGTTGCCTAACTCTGTGTACAAAAGGGGGGGATGCCAGCCCGTAGCATGGACTGTGATGTCTCCACTCTGGTTGCCTGTGGGGTTGATGTGGAGATTTTTGCCAACCAAGAGGTTAAGGTATGCGCCTACAATTCTTTTGTTACAGACGCTTCTTAGAAAAGCCTTTGGGAGCAATAGGCATTTGTATGTAGCAATTCAGAATAAGGAGGCAGATGGGATTCTGCTGCAGTAGTAAAAGACGTGCAGTTAAAAAAAAATTGTTAATTAGGGGAGAGAAATATGGGAGAGAAATGTGCCTGCTTTTTATTGTGTTTTGATAAGCTGAAAGAATAGGCTAGTGTTTACCCTTGAATGATATAAGAAATGGGTTATATAACTGACATCTGTGCATATGCATGTTTCATATTCATAACAAATCATTCATTGTTAATTTTGCCGAGATATTTTTAGTCCCATGTCACTTTTTAGATCAGCCTGGCCATAAATGTTATTTATCAATGTTGATAATCCTCAGATATTTTTACTCAGTTGAGCAGTAGCTGTTTCTTTTCTTCAGATCCAAATCATGTATACAAGTACAAATTTTTTGTGAAGGGTTAAAAGTTTGTAGCAAGTATTGCATCTGCAATGTAACAGAATACAAAAAGTTGTGCATCTTGCATATCATATGAATACCTCAAAGACAATGCTTAAATCAAAGGCTTGATATGCTGGGCTCATAGTCTCTTAATTAGACAACTGCTGTAGAAAAATCATTGTGTGTAATTGCTTACTGTTGAAATCAATTATCTTTTTCATTTATTCTCATATTACAGCAAAAAAATTCTCTGCAAATTAAGTTTGAAAGAGGAATTTTAAGTATGCTTTTCACAGATCATCTGAAAGAGCTCATAAGCATAATACACTGATATTCAGCAGTTTGTTTAAAAGACAAAGATACAGGCAACATTAGTTTCTGATTGCTCTGTTCTTAGTATTAAAAGAATGGAATGGGGAAAAAAGGATTTAAAAAATGGAGATCAGATTTTGAGCCCTGTTCTGTTTAATTCTTAGTCAAACATTGAAGCCAATGGAAGTATCTGGAAATAAAACCACTTTAATTTGCAAGAGGTTATTATGATTTTTATTTCCCTGATAGTTTGTTACCAGGTGATATCATGCACACTTTGTACAGATGCATTTGTGTTGCCAGCAAGAAATTCTTCTTAATTTAAGAAGCTTTTTCTTAACACTTTAATGCTGGATTTAGAGATGAAATAGGGAATAACTCAGAGGAGTGGTTCAAGTGAGCAGTCATGCCTGCACTGGGACATGTTTCCTGTAGTGTTTTGAAGTAGTGAAATGTTTGTCTGCTTATTCCTTTTTTCTTTAGAACATATTTTTGTTTTTAATTTAGAAGTTACACCTGCATTGATATGGGCTTGTACCTGGAGCAATTGTCTTTTAGTGTCTGGTCCACACTGAACATAAGACTATGAAAGAAATTAAAGTTGTAGTGATCTTGTATCCTTATTCATATAACAGTAGCAATGAAAAAGCAAAATTTTTGGCTTTCATAAAATCAGCAGAAAGCTTTCCATTGACTTTGGTAAGACTTAGATTAGCCTGATTTAAGCTGCAGCATCTGGAAAGTGTGGCCCAGGAACATGGGATAAAAGAGAACAAAAGGGTTACAGAGACGTTACAGGAATTGTAGTCCCTTTTATGTTACTTGGACTTTCTGTGCTTTGTTTGCTTTGGTTAAAACTGCCCTTTTTCTTGTTTCTTTTTTTCTGATGTCTGAATTAAAATGTTGAATGCAAAGACTTTGGGTATATTTACAATGGAGACTGCACTGCAGACTGCACTGCAGCTTTGAAACGGTAAGTCTACTTGGAAGTTGTCTGGCTTAGATGCTGGAAACAGTCTGTCCTCAGTGACCCACAGCTCACTGCAGACTCATTTTCACTTAGCTGTCACCAAACTCGGCTGTGGGAGGCCGTGCAGCGCTGCCGCAGCTAGGCTGCTTCCAGTGCTCCAGCCTCGCTAGCTCTGCGCTGCTCCCCGCTCTCTCTCTATGCAGCAGGCTGCAAGTGTAAGCATCCTCCTTGTGAAAGTTTCAGCGCAACTGATATTTTAATAAAGTGGAGAGACCTACTGCTCTTTGCTCACTCCCAGGAGAATTGCAGCCCCCCCCCAAAAAAACAAAAACAAAAACAAAAACAAACTCTTTTTGCTCTTTTTGTCTGCAAAAGGAATTCACTTCAAGGTGGGTGTTTTTGTTGACAGTATGGTCACCGTGAGCATGAAAATGTTTGTGTTGACTTTGATAGGATGATGGGAACATCAAGCTTTAAAGTTGAAAAGGAAGGAGTCTGTTTCTGAGAAGCGAAGGGCATGGAAGTTGAAGTAAAAGAGCAAAAGCAAGCACAGAAATCCTGCCTTCGCCCCTTCTCCTCTTCTCCTTTGTGCACCCCTCCACCCAGCCCTTCTGCAGGTCAACTGGAAGGCACAAGAAGTATTGAAAACTGGAGCCTAGGCTATTGGCCTTTCGGTTTTCTTCTGCTATAGAGCTTCTCATGTACGGCAAAGATTTTTTTGCACAGAACCTTCTGGCTGCGTGAGGGGACTGTTACTTCAGTGGTAGAACAGATATATCAAAGACTTCATATGTGTGGTGCTTGATGAGACTTATTAAAATGAGCTATTAGTCCTGTAGAAGTTCTCTAATGTCAGCAAGAATTGTGGTTTAGGTTTTAGGATATGCCTGCAGCATGGCTCACTTTATTTCTATTTAGGGTTAGAACTGCAATGATGTTTTGGAGAAGGATGCCGGCTGTACTGAGCCATCGTTGTCCCGCTTGCAGCATGTGGGTTGGATGCACCTGGGAGGCTGACTGCAGCCAGCAGGCTGCAGAGAGGGATGGACAGGAGCTGCCCTGTTTGCCAGGCCTGCAGTGGAAGACTTTGGTATGTGTTTGGGTTGTAGAGCAGGAGCTCTTGCAGCAGGTGGCAATGGTGGCTCCTCAAGTTGTCGCTCCTCCAGAGCAATGGCCCATCAGTGCTGGGGTGTTCTTACAGAGAGGCAAAGGCTGCTACTGGGCACAGGGCTTGGAGCAGAGTGAGCTGCTTAGCTTATTGCTGCTTTTCCACCTATGCAAGTGACCTTATTCTGTAGGCATTATGCTCTTAGCATCTGGCAGACAAGCTCGGAAATACTCTTTTTTCCATTTGGCCTCTGAAACAGGAGAGCGATTACTTAGGCAAAGCTTTTTAGTTTCAGCATTTGGAGTGGCTCATCCTTTCAACAGAGGCTCGTATGGATGCCCTGAAACTGGCAGCTGGCCCACAGACTGACACCGTTGGTTTACCATCCATGAACCCATCCAACAGGCCTTTCGGTTTTGATCAGCTGCTGTTTTGAATTGTCTTTTATAATCCAAAAACTGGGTCAGGCTAATCAACATGCTACTAACTGTACAGCACCTGTACATCAGGAACTAGTAAAGTTGAGAAGGCAACCATAAAAGTCACAAAGTGCAGTTCTGCTTTGAAGTTCACCTGGATAATTAAATTTCTTCTTTCAGTGCCTCTACATGATAATTTTATGTAATGATGTTTGTTACATAAGCAATTAGCTAATGAATATCTTGTTTATTTCTAATAGAGAAATTCCAGACATTACTGAAACAGTGGAAGAGAATTTAAACTGGTACTTCTTCCTCTAGGCAAGGTATTCTTATATTATTAATTCTTTATGTTCTCTCTTCAATTATGTTCACATGCACAATTCCGCTAGGCAACAAGGTATGATTGGGACCATGAGGCACTACTGTAGCAGAGAAGAAATACTAATGATCCAGATCGATTGAATTTGTATCTGAAGACAGTAATGTAATGTGGGTAGGAACATTATCTTAATACAGGGAAAAAACAATGTGGACATGAGCCAGGCAGCAAAGGGAAATAGTAGAAAGAGTTTCATTGTTTTGACTGCATTGCTTTGTGGGATTAATCCTCACTGGAGCAGGATCTCTCTCAATCTGTAAACTCATTCAGTTCAAATGCTCCAGTGAGCACACTGCTAATACCAGTTCTTTAGGATGGATGGTTTGGAGATCAGTGATTGCCCTGCAGTTGCCCTTGAGAGGTTTAGCAGTCTGACATGTCTCAACTGAGGTCTTGAGGGTGAAAGCATACTGGGTTCTTGTGTTTTTTTCCCTCCCCGCTTCAATTCTCCATTTTAAAAGTGTTTCATTCACAGAGATGTTCTGAGGTTTGAAGTTTAAGTGCTCTAAGATTAGAATCGAGTGAAGAAAGCTGTAGAAAAACATGCTCCTCTGGATACTGCCAGCTGTCCAATGGCAGAAATCATGACTTGGGAGAGTTTCAGGGTTTCTTTTTTCAAATTCTTCTCCTGAGCCCGTAAGCTTGATTTGTGGGAAGGGACTGGGTAAGTCATAAGGCTGCCCAGACTGGGTCTATAAGGAGGAAACCAAACAACAGCATGATTACCAAAAATGCCCTGGTGGCTTGAAAGGACTGCTTTTGTAATTTCATCTGTTACTATTTAGAATCACAGAATCATAGAATAGTTCGGGTTCATAAAGGTCCAACCTCCAACCTTCCAACCTCCCCTACCGTAAGCAGGGACATCTTCAACTGGATCAGGTTGCTCAGAGTGCTGTCCAACCTGACCTTGAATGTTTCTAAGGATGGGGCAGCCACCACCTCTCTGGGCAACCTGGGCCAGTGTTTCATCACCCTCATTGTAAAAAATTTCTTCTATATATCTAGTCTAAATCTTCCCTCTTTTAATTTAAAGCCATTACTCCTTGTCCTGTTGTAACAGGCCCTGCTAAAACATTTGTCCCCGTCTTTCCTGTAGGCCCCTTTTAAGTACTGAAAGGCTTCAATAAGGTTTCCCTGGAGCCTTGTCTTCTCCAGGCTGAACAACCCCAGCTCCCTCAGCCTGTCCTCATAGGAGAGGTGCTCCAGCCCTCGGATCATCTTCATGGCCCTTCCCTGGACCCGCTTAAGCTCAAATTGCTCACTTGTCACCCAGTGCTACTGCAGACCCAGGTACTGCCAGTAACCTGTGTTACAGAAATAGTTTAGGCTTTGCCTTTGTTATTCTAACAGCCCCCATGTGACGGCAATTGAACCCTTAAGACTTCTAAGGGTTGTGATATGCCCTTTAGGCTTACCTTCAATTATTTCTATTTGCTTTTTGCTTGACTCGGAGGAAGTCCGGCTTTTGCACTGGAGGTCAGTGGCAGCTGCAGGTGCTTATGCACCTGTGAGTATGTCATGCTTTCTGCTTATCATTCTGCACTCTTTTATATTAACAGAGTGAACAGCAGAACAAGTCAGAGGTTTTTGTATTCTTTTTGATCCTCCTTTCTGTTGGAACTCACGCAAAGTTATTTCCTTTTCATAAGGATAATTATACAATGAGCAATTTGTGGTCAAAAGAAAATAAATAACAGCTAGAATGTGTTGCTAGATGGTGCAGTATTAATCCAAGGCAGGGAATAAGGTAAGATGGACCTTGCAATTATACTGATAAATGGCCCAGCATATGTGAGGAACAATTAAGAGATGGTGATTTTCTTTAGCAGATTTGAAGAATTAACCAATACAGCTATAGATTGACGTCCTTTTAATACAGATGCGAGATACTGGTTTTTCATTAAATAATGACTTTGGTTAGAATTCCCAGAAGAACCTAGAGAGATGAAGTACCCAAATTCTTTTTCTCCAAAAGAAGTTTTTCAAGGGTACGTTGTTTTCAAGTCTATAGTGATCTAGTCTCATTTTTCTCTAGAGGTACTGTATATGAGCACTGTTTTGTCTCAAGCTTTACTGATACCTTTTGCTGCTTCTTAGCATGATCTAAACTTTGTTACTGAGAGAAGTTGCAGGTTTTGAGGCAGAAGTCTGCACCAACTTTTTTTTTTTGCACATAGAATAACGGATATGCTTTATGGTTGGACGATTCTTTAATATTTTCTAGGGGTGATTCTACCAAAGAGGTTAAACAATCTACTTAGTTTTGATAGTTCATGTGCCAAACAGCATATTTGCTTTGGAAGATATTATCTAATCATATGCTAGAATGCAAACAACCATGACCGTATGGTCTCGAGCAGTGAATTCTTCCTTGGCAAAGAGATGCTGAACGAGAGTGCCACAGTTTATCGAACACTTGGCCAACACACAAGCTGCCAAGGGCCAGAAACTGGCCTAGCTAAGCCTCCAGTCAGTGCTTGGTAGCTGCAGGATTTTGTTTTTGCCATCCATGTATTTATAGTGGTGCCAGGACTGTGTGCATGTGCTTTTCCGGAAAATTTCTCCCATTCATATGGCTAAGTGTCAATAAGCATCTTCACCTTCTAAATGCCAACAGAATTAAAATTTTTCCCATGGGAGACTTCTGAGACTGTACTGTCTAACCTTGCTTGAAGTAACTGTATTTATTGACTTCCCAGTGTTGAGTCTTGACTCTTTGGTTTGGTGTAGATCATACAGATGAGCCTCAACTGCTGCTGGCTTGAGGCATGACAGCTTAGCTGCCCTCTGCACTAACTGCAGTACAGGATATTAGACATTTAATTTTTTTCTGGGGAAATAGGAAACTTCTCCCCCCTTTTTTTGCCTCCTTCACAATGCTTCCAAGATGTACAAGCGGCCAGCACGTTTGGCTCCAGTCCATGCTTTCCTTCTAGAGTTCAGGCTGATTTCTGCTTTGTCCATGTTAATTCCCGAAAGCACAATCGCCTTCTCACAACATCAGTGTTCCTGTGATGCATTTAGCTGCCCCTGTTTGGAGTTTGTTGGTGCTGAATCAAGGTTGCAAGCAGCTCTGATGGAGTGAACAGCCCCGCTGTCCATGCAGGGTGTCCGCACAGCAAACTGCGCAATAGGAAGGCAGATAGATGGGTCCATGCGGAGCTGGGTGCTGCAGTGGCTGTGGGCTGCTACTTACATCTCCGTGGCAGTGTGTGTTTCTCTTCTGCACTCCTGGAGTTGCTGAACAACTTCAAAGTGATGCTATAGATAAAAGATTTCCAAGTATTCTCATTTGCAGATGGAAAACTAAGGAACCAGGAAATAAGTTTTCCAATTAGGAAACTGGATTGGAATGTACCAGATCTGGTGTAATTAAAAATCCTTTTTTTTTAATAATCTGGTTTTGTAGGTGTTCAATTTCAAATGCTGTTTGAGCTCTATATGCTTTCCAGGGAGCAAGGAACTTTGCTTAGTTACTGGTTAGTTTTTGTTTGTTCGTTTTTAATTAGCTCAAACTTCCTACCTTTCAGAATCTGCCTGAGATTCTGGCAGCATCTGGACAGAGATATGGACTTTATCTTGCAGGATGGCTTCATATTTAGCAGGAGAAATGTACTGCAGCATGGAAGAGCCTCCAGTTTTGCAGCACCAGATAGTCCTATCTGTTGAAATAACAGTCACTGATCTGAGAAACACAATAAACCTATTGTGCTCAGCGCAGTATCAGCAGGCAGCTGTACACTGTAATTTCTTCAGCTCAATTTGTCACTTGTGGAAGTATCTGTCTGCTTCAGATGTTGCAGTGAGTAATCTTGATACGTTGGCCATAAAGGGTGGAGGCATTCAAACAGCTGAATCATGCAACATGAGTTCTGCTGTGTGTACCCATGTCACGGCCAGAGGAGCGGTAGCCTTGCAGAAATCTCATTTGACCTTTTATTCATGCAGGTCAGATGTGCTGGTGTGCAGGCAGATGAACAAATTATGGTAAAAGAACTGCTAATCCTCTCAAGAAATGAAGTTCCATTTATGGAGGAAATAAGATTGTTTCATTTGCGGTATAAGTCTTACTCCAAGTTTACCAGCCTCAAGTTTCATCAACCTTTGCTGCATATTCTATTGCCTGATGGCAAGCTTCCTTCAGTTTTGGATCCTTTTCCATGTTTCTGAGAGAAAAACAATAACTAAACCAACAAGAATACAAACTCTTTCCTTGATTAAATAATTAAACTATACTGGGAAATTTAACTACCACTTGTCTGTAGCTGTTGGTTTGGTGTGGGTCCATTTGTTTGGCGGGGGTGGTGGTGGTGTTTGGGGGGAGTAGTAGTATTGTATTTGCTAGTGCTGATCAAAAAAACCCACCCCAAAACAACCCACCATCAGAAATGGCCTTTATGCCTTTCTCCTTGAAAGAGGAACATGTATTTAAGACAAGCAAGTATCTTTAAGGAGCAGGTCATAGTTGGAAGTTCTCTGGACTGTGGTTTAACCGGAGGGAGGAGGAAAGTTGGTTATTCAAAAGGGTGGCTGGAATGAGGAAGGGGAGTGCAGGCTTTCAGAGGAGGGAAGTCCTCTTTTTTCTTCCCCATGAGAAGTGCCTTTGTGGTGCAAGACCAAGAACGGAGAAAACTCTTGTGGAAGCTGGGGCAGGGAGGTAGGTCACGGCAGGTCTTCTGATTGAGTGGGTGACAGAGGCAGAGAAGTTTAAAGTGGAGGGAGAGTTGATGAAAAATGAATAATCAATAGAAGACCAAGGTGAGAACAGAGGACCTTGACTTCTCATGGTGTAGTGGAATGATTTAGGGACTTTAGACCAGAAGCTGACACAAGATGCCAGATAAAACCAGGTGATGGTTGAAAAAAGAAGGAATTTTTGACAAAGCTTTCACCAAGGTGTTAGGATTGTTGAAACCTTAGGTAAATTAATCTTGAAAGTTCATTTGCTTTTCAGAAAGCATATTCCAGAGGCTTCCATTCCACCTCCAGGTAACAAAATCCCTTTGTGAACTGTTACTCTGGGCTGCTGCCACTCTTCTTTCAACTCTCTCCTCAAAACGTTTTGCTGTTAAATGTCTTACAAGGAAATAAGTGATTGAATGTGGCTAGACTAAGCTACATGTGCCTGCATGGGACAGAATATGTTTTGTAAACCCTACCAAAAAAAAAATCTATTCTTTTTTAATGTATCTTATTCCTACCTTCTCTGTCTTCCTTTCTGCTTCATCCTTCTGGAATGCAAGAAGGAATTGTCTGTTTTCCCTTGTTTTTGTCCAGTGTGGTAGATGATACTAGAAATAAATAACAATACTTTCTAAATTGTTGAAAGTATCCAAACAGTAAGTGATACAGTAAGACATCATATATCAAATTATGAGAATGTTCTTGGCACACTTCTTTCAGCAAATGGAGTTAGTTAATTTGTATTTGATTTTCGATTTTGATCTTAACAATTGAGGAAGAAATTAATAATGGCAAGTACTTCGGATAAAAATTATTTTGAAGTAAGCTTTTGAAATAATGAAAGTCTGAGATGAGACAAACAAGGAAAATTATTTTTTTAAAAAAGTCATTTTCAGCAGCCTTATGGAGCTGGTAAATAGCGTCCCCTAAGAAGATTATCTGAGAGACTGAGAAGTGCATGAGAATTAGCAGTTAAGGAGGCACTTTTGAATGCATAATGGAGATTATCTGTCCTGATGCAAAGGACAGATGGGATGTACATTAAGAGACTGTTATGGCTAGATCAGATACTCCTTTTGCTTTACAGCAGTTTAAGGATTTATATATAAAGTGAAAACAAAGTGGGCAAAATCACAAAATGAGTTTCAATTAGCGGAGAGTTTAAACAAGAATAAGGAAAGTCTTGTGATTCTTAAAAAGTTAGCAGAAAACAATGTGCAAATCCATTAACAGCAAAGTACATACGTAACGAACAATCAGGGGAAGGTTATGGTATGACTGATTTCATGTGTGGTAAATAAAATGCTTGACAGATAATCAGCTAAATTAATATAAAAAAACCAAGCCTAGTAGTGACCAGAGCAGACAAAAACTGCTAAAAACACAGAGGGAAGACAGTTATTCAAGTGTACAGGAGCTGATAAAAATCCACCAATGAATGCTTTAGGATGTAGTTGAAATAATCTAATTTGAAATTATCCTTGAGAATTCATAGGTTACAGAGAGATTGCTGAGGATAGGAGAAGGAAAGAAATAGCATTTGTGTTTAAAAGCTGGAGGGGGAGAAAGGTCTGTGTAATTAGAGATATTTTTATCTAATTTGAATTTGGGAAATAAGTTTGTAAGTACTTTGGAAGTAATTAGGCCTGGGTAGTCTAGAGCAAATCATGTCAAATCAATATGCCTTCCGTGTTTGACAGGCCAATTGGATAAGTGGGATAAAGGAGATATTGAAGGTAGATATTTTGACTAAAGCTTTCATGCTGTTCAAGTCATTTTTGTAAGTAATCTACAGTCTAAACATAACTTCCGTAAGGTGAGCGCATAGTTGTTTAAAAAATGTCTAAACCAGAAGGTGTTTATTCTCAAATGGTGAAGGCATTTAAGTAGATAAGCTCACATGTGTCTTCCTGGAACCAGGTTGGGATTAATGACAGTAGTCAACAGAGAAAAACCTTAAAAAAAATGTGGATGACACCATGCTGGTGGGGCAGCATCAAAATTCTGAACAAACTTTAATTGAGCAACAGGAGTGCAAAGGATTACGCCTGAAAAGAAATAAAAATCACAGCTGTATATAGAAATTCATGTGTCTAAGCAGTTGTGTGCTGCAAATCTTTTAAGTTCTGGTGAATTGCAATGAAGAATAGTCAGCAGTATCTCACTTTTGTAATCAAAACAAATGTAGAACTACAGAATTGTTTGGGTTGGAAGGGACCTTAAAGATCATCCAGTTCCGACCCCCCTGCCATGGGCAGGGACACCTCCCACTAGACCAGGTTGCTCAAAGCCCCATCCAGCCTGGCCTTGAACACCTCCAGGGATGGGGCATCCACAGCTTCTCTGGGCTACCTGTTCCAGTGTCTCACCACACTCAGAGTAAGGAATTTCTTCCTTAGGTCCAATCTAGATCTACCCTTGTTCAGCTTAAAATGGTTGTCCTGTCACTAGAGGCCCTGGCAAAAAGCCTGTCCCCACTGAAAGGCCACAATAATGTCTCCCTGGAGCCTTCTCTTCTTCAGGCTGAACAACCCCAACTGTCTCAGCCTGTCCTCATAGGAGAGGTGCTCCAGCCCCCTCATCATTTTTGTGGCCTCCTCTGGACCCATCCCAACAGGTCCGTGTCCTTCTTATGTTGGGTGCCCCAGAGCTGGACACAGTACTCCAGGTGTGGTCTCACCAGAGTGGAGTAGAGGAGCAGAATCCCCTCCCTCGACGCGCTGGCCACGCTGCTGGACATGCAGCCCAGGGTACGATTCCCTGCGTGTAATTTCTGGACGTATGGAAGACAGTGCAGATCACTTGTTCTCTCTCTTTGGTACGTTGATGCTGGGCTACTAGGGCTAGTTTTCAGTGTGCTCTGTGCTCTAAAGCAAATGCAGACAACCAGAGAGAATGTGGCACAGCTGCAAGAATGTTAGAAGCTGAGCGCTAACCGGGATGGCAGCCCTTCCAACGGCGCTGTTACTGCTCTTACGCTCGTCTGTTATAGCTAGTTGTTGGGGGGAGGTGGTTATTCTGCTTCTTGAGGTTGTTACGGAGCCTGGCATTGTGAATAAAAGTCTAGTCCTGCCTGGTGCTTGGGTAGTGGTTTGCAAGAGGCAGGTACTTTCTGACTCTGTTGTCAAGCTGACTGAAAGCTCTCAAATTGTGGGTAGCATTGTGGTGTTCTTGGGCACGTTAATTCTGTTGAGTTTACTATTTTGGGTTCTGTGCTAATGTAGCCACTGGTCAGCTTAAGTAAGCTCGCTGTTGCAGGTACGCCGTTTGTGTCTTCAGGCTGGTTAGACTTTTCAGATGCACATTTTTTGTCTAAAAGTGAGATTTCATGTTGCTCTCTTGTTTGCAGATCCTAAGTAAAATACCTAGTGTGAAAGGTAGTACCTTTATCTTTAGAAACAGCTGATTATATTAGAGGAATTCCAGGACTTTGTGACCAGCCAAGTTTTCTGCAGACTACTGCTAGTCCTTGAACCGTAATCTGAGAATTGTTGAACTAAAAAAAATTATTAATCACAACAGCTGGGAGCAAAGCCAAATGCTGGCCCATAACAGTAATAAATATGCAGCTTATGTTAGACAGAAGTAAATTATTGGCATACTTAAAAGTTTTAGAGGTTTGGCAAGTTGATGCATTTTTGTCTGAATTTTTAAAATAAATGAATAAAGAGAAAAGATATTTAGGTATCTACTTCTTGCTTTTGTAGCAGGTAACTGGACTGAAACTGTTGAAAAACTGTAGCGATTTAAGCTACCTGCACACAATATTAACTCCCAAAGCGGTCGTACTTCTTGGGGTAGGGGAGGGAGCTTGGTGTCACTAAGTAATGTTGAATGAAAAGATTTGCTTGGCTTACAGTAGCAGTCCTGAAACGGGAGAGTACCCAATGCATACTGCATCCTAGAAAACAATACAGAGTATTATTGAATGCCATTGGCTCAGTGTTTGCTAGAATTTCTGCTTAAGCTTTAACTATTTTTTATAGTTTTATAGTTTATATAGTTTTATAGTGAAACAGAAGCAGAGCAGATGGACTTTAAGAAAAGGTTTAAATTGTCTTGGATAAGGAGAATTTACTTTGGGAATAAGTATTTGGTATACGTATGGTAAAATGATAATTAATAGGTGTGTATACATCTGTGTAAAATAAAGTATGTGGTTGATAATAGCTGCAGATTGGTGTATATTGAACTACTCTATTTTGAGACCACTTATCTATAGGAAGTTACCCTTCCTTTCAACCTCTTGATTTATTCTCCCCTGAATGTTTTCCATTGAATCTGAGGTTTATGTGTAGCAAGACTAGATCTACTGTGTTTCTGATTTAAATACCCCTTAGAAAGAGTCTGTGGACTATGCTAAGGAACTTGTAGAATGAACTTGTTCACTTTTAGGTGGTAATTTGTTCTTCTTAATTAAATATTAGTATCCTATACTGAGTAAGTAAACAGTTCAGTTGAAATTGAAAAATGTAAATTCTGTTCTTGAGGCTACAACTGACACTGCTTCTGCCGCGTAGTGGTTTGCAGCTGGATGCAGGTGTAGTCGGTGCAGCAGGCTGAGTGGTCTGGGAGACCCTCTGACATTTGAAGGTGTAACCTCGGTAGTGAACAGGTTGCTTCCCTTTATTTTGACTGATGAGTTCCTCCGAAATTAGTAGTCCCACGTCTTCCTGTGTCACTTAGAATCTATTTGCACCAAACTTTAGTGCTTTGAAAATCTCAATGACCTCCAAGCCAGACTCCTCGAGTCTACACATTTGTCTCCAACTCTGCAGACGCACACATTATGGACTTACGTAACAGCATTTGCAAGGCACATAACTTTCTTTCACACAGTGTGAAACAGTGCCACAGGGCAAGAGACTGGACTCTACGGGATACTAATTATTTTTATATGTCCTACTTATTTTTAAAAAACTTGTTCATACAAAGAACAAAATCTACCTTTGGTTACTACTCTGCTTGCTAGTCACTGGGCTCGTTGCCTTTGCACTGAGTGCTCTGGATACAAGCCTCTGCGAAGAGCAGCTTCAGTTTCATAATGCCAGTCCAGTATCTTTTTAATATCATGCTGTTACTAATATATTTTTTCACATCAGGAAATGAAAATGATTTTGATGAAGAGCAGTGCTGTTTTTAGCTGTAAGATAGGATTAGTCTACTTTCCAATTCTTGTTTCTAAACAAAATCTGTGCCAACTGGAAGTTATCCAGTTGCTTGGAAAATGACAGGGGAGCAGTTTGGTCAGGAATATTTGCTTTTTCACCCTGGGGTTTCTTCCATCTGCCTAATAAAACAATTATATCACTGTAAGACTAAAATTCCCTCGTCTCTATTCTGTTGGGTAGTGGACAGTACTACCGGCTGTTGAGGCAGATAGAAACCATTGCTTCTTTTTCTGCCCTTATGTACCTGATACAGAGCCTGGGTCTGTCATATCAGTAACTCTTCCTTGGCTGCTTACCAAGTCCACCCAAAACCTTTCTTCTGGCCTACACAAGCCCAGTTTTCTGAAATGTGCCGAATTCTTGATTTCGTTAGGTACTATAGCACTATAAAGTTCTAGAGGCTAATTAAGCAATGTAGTATATATTGGAAATGAAAATATGCTGTTGATTATTTTTTTTTTTTTTAATAAGGCAGGTAGGCTGCTGTATAGCTTTTCTTTGATATTTCAGCATCTGTGCAGCTTGGGATCCTGGAGTTCTCTAAAGACTGTGACCTCTGACGGGGAAGAATACTGCCTCTCGAAGTGTAAAAATATTTCAAGCACTTTTTTTTTTTTCCACTGAAGTTCATTCAAACTGGAAAGCATCTTCAGTTTTTTGTAGGACAGTCCTGAAACAGGTGTTACAGTGACAATATAGAAAAAGCATGGAGGGAAGAGTGTATCATTTCTGTTTATGCAGATGCTTTCCATCCATTTTCTGCCACGATCTGCAAAATCAAATTCACAGGTAAACTTTTCAGAATGATAACAGCATTAAGATCAATTATACCCAGCAGGCTATAGCTCATCTGAGGCTCCTCTTGAGGGCATCAAATCACTGAATGTGGGAGAAAGGTATGCTTGCAGTATTTTATAGTTGCCTTTTTCAGTGCAATGTATAAATATAATCATTTTAGTCCATGGAATTTCTACCATTTTAAGTTAGGGGAACAGACTGTTACCTGTAAGTTATCATCTTTTTTCTTTTCCTGTGTCTTTCCATTTCTGATAGCACAATTCCTGTTGTAAGGAAATTCTATATCCTGTGTAATAATAAAAAAAAGACTTCTTTTTCTCTTCAAAATAAATGTATCAAGCTCAAATGTTTTCTTATAAACAATTAGTGAAGGAAGGACTACAAAGAGCAAAATAGGTTAAAAAGAAAATATACATAAAGAGTTGATGATGAAGATGGATTTTCACTGGCAAGCTACGGAAGGAGACTTTCATGAATCATAAAAGCCTTTTCTGGAAATAACTGTGCTTAAGAGATTGCAACAGCTCAGTGTATTTTTTCTGGATCTCAATTTAAAAGAGACGTCACTGTTTCTGAACTATGTTTTAAGGTTGTTTATTTCGCCATATTTTCCTCTTCCATTATCCATTTTTTCCCACTTGGAACACTTCTCTATTTTAAAGTGAAATTAGGAACTAGAACAAGTTAACATATTTTAAGAAAACTGTATTGATCTCTTGCTCAGCGAGATGTGAAGGGGTTTGCTGTGTGAACCAAGCACAAAATGCGGAAACCTGTGCTGTGGTTTAAGCATCTCTTGTGTGACCCCGGACCCTCAAATCCTTATGTAGCCCATCAGGTAAAATTAGTTTGAATTGTATGTGTCATCCATTCAGTTACGGTGTGTTGCTCTGTGACCAGTGCGTTGCTATTCCATCACCTACACTGAGCTGGATGTAAGAGAGACAGAACACGTCAGAATGTGTCTGAAACGGATCCTAGAAAAACATTCCCATATCCCTCTGTAAGCAGAAAGTTTCCTCTGTGTACACCTTTGCTCTTTTCCAGCCCAATGATGATTTTTTTTTTTCTTAGTTTTCTTTCTCTCTCTCTTACATGTTTGTTTCTGATAGAAGGTACCTGTATTGAACTCTTTTTGCATACTGTTAGTCTTGAAATGTATTTTCATGTAGTTTATGTAGGTTTGCTGCAGACTCCATTCAGTCACTCAATTGGAGATAGCATTTTATTGTCCATGATGTATCTTTATTGTACAAAGAGACTCCAGTCTTAAAGGCTGTAGATTCTAAGAGCTGTTTGAATGTATACAGCCAACAGACCTGCTTGAGTAATTTGCAAATGAAGTGTAAGACGGGGAATGACAGATGGTCGCGACAGACTGGCAAGAACGAGAAACAGTCAACTAGTACAACCAGAGTGTTAGACGTTGGTCACAGTACTGCAGGTTCTGCCCACTAATTGTGGGCTGCAATGGCAGGGAGAAAGGCAAAAGGGGACAGTAAGCAGCTCTTTGTTTTAGTGCAGAGGTGCAAAGTAAGACTAACGCCCTGAGTGACAGCTGACTTCTATGTTTTTGTCTCTGGGTAGACTGTTTTCATTTGTATTGGAAGCTACATTTTAGCAGAGATATTTTTACTAAACTTCTGAAGTTGTGTATTCGTAGGTTAATATGTGTTTTTTCGATAGTTAAATAACATTTATGGAGGAGCATGAGATTAGATTCTCTTCTACTCTCCTACTTGTTTTTCTTAGTAGTCACTTTCAAAATTGTCAGTGTCCTTTCTAAATCCAGACAAGTTGAAACTATATTTTAGTCATGTTAGTGCAGTTTGCAGTTCTTGGGAGAGAGCGAAGGGAAAAAGCATTCTCCATGACCGTGATGAGAAACAGCTGAACTGCTATAAATGTTGATCACTGTAGGCAAAACAGTAAATCAGGAGTGGGCAAGGCAAGCATTTTATTTGTTTGAACTGTCCCATGGCTTTTTCTTGTTTATTTTTCTAGTTTAACTGGGTTGACAGAGACAGGGAATGAATAGTATGTATTTTATGGTGGTTTTACAACATTACAGCTCCAAGAGTATAAATAAAACAAAGTTTTTCAGCTCTTAGTGCTCTCTTTATTATATTTCATTCTTGCATTTAACATTCTATTCAAGTGAGGTTCTGATTCTGTGTCACTGACAGCAACAGAGGTGTCCCCTGACACTCTAACAGGCTTGGTAACAGATTTTTGAGAGGCTGAGCTTTCTAGATACTCTGGGTTTTTGGATGCTTGTAGAAGTAAAGATGCTCCTGAATGAGTTACGGAAACAATGGTTCTACTCCCATGGTTGCCCGAAAGTGGGCACTGTGACTATAAGCGAATCTGTCTTTGCCTCAGTGTCACCACACAGGAGAGTGGTATACCTCAGAAGGGTTGAGGAGATGAAACTTAAGTTCTCAAAGATCAATGAAAAGTAGTGTAATAAGAAGATGGATATTTATGCAACTTTTCTTACAGTTCCTAAGTTTATAGAGTTAGTATGAATATTTTTCACCTGGCTTCTCATAATGCATGACCTTAATCCTAGTTTCCTGCACGTTTGATTACCAGTCCCTTATTTATTATTGTCCCTAGCACTTAAGGTTTTTATTTTTTTTTTTTGCTTTTCCAGGAGTGCCAGCTAACTGTTCTTAGATACTGGCTTGCGTCTACATTAGCATTTTTAGTCTGAGCTGGGGATTCTCATGAGGCAACTTTCCTCCTGATCTTCATTAACTGTGCTTTTCTTTCACATCACAGACCAGTTCATGAACTGGATACCTTCAGATGAAATTAATATAGAAGATGCACTCCAGTAGTGTGCTTCATATGCTCCAACTGCTAATGGGCATTCGGTCTGTGGCACCTGATCAGAAAGTCCTCAGCACCAACCGTTTTGCTGTAGAGATCTGCTCCTATTGGAACACCATTACTGATAGAAGCATAGCAGCTATTGGTAAAAACTAATTAAGGTTGGGTTTTTTCCCTTAGCTTTGTTTGCTGAAATAAGATAACAAGAACTTTAGGAATTATTGAAACAGGCTAAACATATAGACAGCAATTTGTTCCTTGTGCTATAAATTAATTGCTGGGCTTAAATGTTTGCAGCAATAAGACAAAATTGATAAGCCAGTATTGTACTATGTACATTCTTAAATCCAATGCAGATGAGCTCCTTGGAGTTCACAACATATATTATCTACTCATTTATTGTTTGAATTCTTAAAATCAAGCAAACAAAAAAAAGCTTTTCTTCAGGAAAGTCTGAATATTTTCTTCATGTCTTTGTGACGAGCATTACTTTTATCATTCTAAAGCCAAAATGTAAGGCTGCTATTTAGAAAACAGAAATTGCATTAAATCCTCCACAAACCTGCTCTTGCTTTTTTTCACTGCCAAATACAATGCAACAGAAAAAAATATAATCAAGTGATGCACAAAATGGTACCCAGCACAGGAATCAAAAGTAGCTTCTCAGAGAGCAAAGAATGATGTCTCTACAGAACACTCCCTAGTACTGGGGGCAAAACTAATAGACCTAGCCATATAAATGTGTGCTTGGCCAGCTGGTTTGAAAGAGTGCTTCCAGCGTTTCAGGGAGCTAATAGGGCATCTGGAACGGGAGTACTTCAAATATGGAGTGCTCAGAAAATCGGTCGCTGGTGATACAGTAAAATAGCAGTGCTCATATAAAGAAGAAATGTAAAGTGTGGATTTTTCTTTTAGCTCAATCGTTGGGTGTGAAATTGAATTGAGAAGTCTCCAAACTATATTAAATCACCCCCTTGGCATTGCCACAGGAACAATTTATTTCATCTTGAAGGAGCCTTTGGTTTCCAGATCAGTGGAGCTAAGCAGGAGGAATGTGCGTCACATTGAGGTAAACAGGGATGTGAGCTGGTTAAAAACAGAAAAGGCAACGCAGCAAAATTCTGTGCCCCTGACATTTGTCAGCCTCTTCTGAAATGTGAATGCCGTTTCCATTAAGCTTTGGGGCAGATATTATCTCTGTACCTTTTGTTGTGCTGATGAGTTGGAAGCTGAACGTAAATTTATTTAGTTCAGCTGATTTTTCAAGTGGCAAGTCTGTCTTGTTTTGTGCACCAGGAGGTTTGCGGTGCTATTGCAGTGCTATCACGCCTTGGTGGACTGTTACAGGAAGACTGGTAGTGAGGGATGGCACTTACTGCCTCAGTCCTGGTGTGAAATGTGACTATCAAGCTTCTTCCAGTTTCCTACCTATTTTTGTCATCACAAGTTTTCATGAGATGGTGAATTACAGATGTCTATGCAACATTATGCAATGCCTCATACTTTCTCAATGTCTCTCTCCGGAGCATCTGTAAGCAGTAAGCTTTATATCAAATATGCATGGTGTCAGAGTGATTTTGGCACATAATGAAGGCAAAACCCTGGATGCAGCCTTCAGGATCTGCAAGATCACAGAATCATAGAATGGTTTGGGTTGGAAGGGACGTCGAAGATCATCGAGTTCCAACCCCCCTGTCAGAGGCAGGGACACCTCCCGCTAGACCAGGATACTCAAAGCCCCATCCAGCCTGGCCTTGAAGATCCAGGGATGAATCTTCCACAATTTCTCCAGGCAACCTGTTCTAGTGCCTCACCATCTGCATAGTGAAAAATTTCTTCCTAATACCTATTATAAATCTGCCCTCTTCCAGTTTGAAGCTATTCCCCCTTGTCCTATTACTTCATGCCCTTGTAAAAAGTTCCTCCCCAGCTTTCCTGTAGGCCCCCTTTAGGTACTGGAAGGGGCTATAAGGTCTCCCCAGAGCCTTCTCTTTCTCCAGACTGAACAACCCCAACTGTCTCAGCCTGTTGGCATCTATACAGATGCCTCCAAAACAGCCTAGTGTGTAAGGGTAACATGGCAACATTGGTGAACCATGGACCAGGGCTGTGTGTAGACATGTTTGTGGCCAATGTGTTTAATTTCATCTTTGGCTCACAATTTGCCTGACCCTCTGCCCCTTAAAAACAACAGAAACCCAAGCATAGAACAAACCGCATGAACTGTGGTAGCAAACATGGGTTGATCTGTTGATGTACTGAGACAATTGTGTAATTTAAATAAATAAACCCAAGCTCTTTTCACTACTCTCTGAATGCTTAAATCTAAGTGCAGTTTTCTATTCGGGAAGAAACAAGCAGAACTCGGCACTGAGTTCCAAGGTGAGAAATGTGCTTTTAGTCAGTACTGTAACCTGGCAGTCATTGCAGAGCACTTTGTAATTCTGGTTACTTCATGACCCAGTCTTCCGCATTTTTTCCATTCTTTCAAAATTTTACATTTTTCTACACATGTAGAAATGCTACCATGTTAGTATGTACCCTGATGAATGGACAGGTGGAAGGACATGTTTTTCTGTTGCATTTTTTCATTGCTGTTTCCATCTACAAGATTGTATGAGAGATTTCCTTTAATAACAGAAGAAACTTTCTGCAAGACCAAAATTCCACCACCAAGGCAGTGGTATTCAGTCTGAATGGTTTATTGAAATAATATTCCGTCCCATTGGTAAGGAGGGAGTAGGAAGACCTCACACTCTTGACTGCACTACCTTCAGTGGAAGGTAAAATAAAAAGCTAGGACATGGAGACCGGTGCCTTACAGTGATCTCTGAATGGTAAATTAGTATTTTATTCTCTTGCCATTTTGTAAAAGTGTGAGGACAAGTTCATGTGAGGTCTTTATTGATCATCATCATAATTGGTTTAAAATATTTCCTCCCTTTGCAGCACTCCTGGAATTTTAACTGAGAATCAATAGTGTTTTTTCATACACGATCTCCAAGTTTCCTAGGAAATGTTGCTATTTTAGAACCAGAGAATGTGATAGTTGATTAGGCTGTTGTCTACACTGGCTACTTGCAGGAGTTCTTGCCATGTTCTGATTTGACAAATTTTTAGAAATAAACTCCCTCTCCCTCTCCATTTTTTTTTGTTTTTACTTTCAGAACTACAAAAATGCATACTGCTGTTCCATAATCTTTCCTTCCTATCCTTTTCATGAAAGTAATTAGCCTTTTTGCTACGTGTGGGACAGTGGCACTTTCAAAATTTACTGGTCTACTCCTCAATTCAAGCTTAAATCTTTTAATGGACGGTCTTTGTTTTGTATCAACACTGATGTTTATTTTAATTCAGATAATCTCTTTCCCTTCACATCATTTACTGATTTCCTTATACTTAATTGTAGCAGGAAACACCCTGTACCTTAGTCTCAGTTTCCCAAGGAGAGATCATCTACTTCCTGTGGCAGGCTCACCACTTCTCTGATCATCCTTGCAGTCCTCTTCTGCTGCTCTTCCAACTTGCCTCTATCTTCCTTAGCCCTAGATGAGAAAATCCATTTGCAATATTCAAACTAGGTCATTACAATACCCTTCCTGTACCACTGACATATCCCAATCCCGAAATTACTTCCAGCTGGTATTTTTTTTTTTAATGCGTGGAACTTTAGTGACTCATTTATCCCTCTACAATTAACCATCATGCCCATCCTCATTACTATAAACTGGGAATGAACCTGTTGGTAGAATGTTTTTGTTACTAGACTCTTCAGCGTGCAGCCTCTGTATGTCCTATCCAATTCCATCTTTCCTCTTGTGCTGCACAAGAGACCTGCAGTGTTGCAACCAGTGCGGCTGTGTGGAAACAGGAAACATTGGCCTCTGAGACTTGAGTGTATTTCTTATGTGAAAATTTATATCAGGTACAGAACTTATTTCAGGAAAAACGTTTCATAATGTGAATTACATCTCAGTTTCCCTATTGTATACAATTAGTTACTTGGATTCTCTTATTTATATAAACGAACAGGAAAAATTGAAATGGGAAAAATGCTTGCTTTATTTGCTTACAAAACTCTAGGAAAAAGAATTAGAGTAAAGTTTTAAATCACAGCCATCTCCTAAATCAAATGTGTAACAAGGGTGATAATGAGCGTAAACACACTGAATAATAAAACGTTAATTTGTGTTCTGAGTTCTAGGGCTGTAATCCAAAGCTCACTGATGTCTGTGGAAAGACTTCCATTGATTTGAATTAGGCCTTGGCTTTTGTCCTGAATGAACACAATGCCAGTGGAGCTATTCATGAGAGAAATGTTTGGAAATAAATCACAGGAACACAGAACTGGAAGGAACTTGCTGTGTCGGAACCCAATTCACTTGCTAATTCAGGCAGTCGTGTTTTACAGTGCTTGTTGTGTTGATATTCTGTTATAGTCCCTCGCATGAACTAACCAAATTCAATCTTAAAAAAAATCACTTGCTACTGCTTCTGTAACTGGAAGGTTGTTTCTGGATCATTACTCTGATGTTTGGAACCTTCTTTAACTTCTAGCCTAAACCTATTTATGCCAATTGTTTCCACTTGTTTTATGCAAATGTAGTCTTCTAGTCTGTATAGAATACAGTTCTGGTAATTGTCCCATTGTTCTGATGATTGTCCCATCTCCTATCAGGCTTTGCTGTGTTTTGCTAAATAAGCCAAACATTTTCATTTCTTATTCAGTAAGTTGTTCTTTCCTTGTAGCTTTTATCTGAATTTATTCCTGTTTTGCTTAGTCTATCTGGGGTACAGGCAACAGAACCTGCATTTTTAATGAAGTGTAATGGTGCTCTATATAATGTTGTTAATACTTTCCTTGCTTTACTGGAAATACTTTGACAGATACAAAAATACAAAATACATCCAGTATTTTGTTTGCCTCCTCATGGCTGCATTTCACTGATCCCTTTTATGGTGTGACTTACAGGATCTCGGTTCCCACGTGAGCTCCCATTCAGTAGTAGAAATAGTTTTTAGTGCAGGAGAGTATCGCTGTACTCTGAGGTTTTTAGCTGGTGTCTGTTACTCCAGTGCTCGTTTCTTCCTTACACGGTGCTCTGTTTGTCCTCTGCATCTGCTGTCATAAATGATAACAATCAAGCTTGAGTAATCAGCAGTCTTAATTAGTATGTTCCCACTTTGTGCTGATTTTGTTAATTAAAAAAACCCCAACCAACTCTAGAAACTGATAGAGGTGGTGAATGATGAGTGATGGGAAGGTGACAGGAAAGAACTGGGGAAAGGTGCCCCGCTGGGCAATGGAATAGGGAGAGGGAGCGAGGGCACGGAGCCCACGATGGAGAAGTGAGAACTTCTGCAGTATTGGTCCAATGAAGGCTACTCAAATTTGCCAGCGCATTATTTAGGTCTCACAGAGACATAGTTGGGATGGATGAAGACATGCCAAAATCCCAGAAATCAATGAATCACTCATGACTTTCTGCATTTTGAGTTTTTAGAAGTAGCAACACTGCTGCTTAACTTCGGATGTTCCTTTATTTATTTTTTTTCAAGAGTTTTCAAAGTATCCTGAACGTTTAAAGACTAACTTTCTAAAAGCATCTTAAAAATACTGAATCCTAAAAGCGCTTTAAAGGTCCTGAATTGAGAGGCTTATGAGTCCTGAATAATTTATCCACAAAACTTTAAAGGAAGAGAATTTGCTTAGGTTTTTAAAATGTATATGATACATTTACTTATATATTGGGAGGTCTCTGAAAGACTTTTAGCCAGATAAGTACATTCAGCAGATATTAGAAGTCAAAGGCAATAGCAATTAAGGCATAAGGCATTTCCTGGGAATTAATACCAAGATGGGAGGAGTTGGGATGGCTCAAGATGCAGCTGAGGGCTATTAACTGCAGTTGATGATTAATGACCTCTGCTGAGGTCATTATTATTATCAGCTGAAAATGTAGAAAAATTCATATATATGAATCTTTTTAAGGGGAGATGCAGTTTTAGTTGGTGCAGTAGATGTGACCCCACGGTGGATAGACTGCCCTGTATTAATATCAAGTAGAGGGCTTGATTTCCCTCCTCCCTGCGGCATTTTTAGGAGCGTTAATCAAAGCTGGATTTCTAAAGCTGCGCCAGTATCAAATTGAAAAGTAAGCAGAATAAAGTCCATAGTGCTTTAATGTTCTCCCAGTATTACATTTGGCGTCCAGAACTTAATCAGCTTTATTTAGAGATATTCCCATCTGTCCCTGTCGGTGCCTCATGAGAGTGCATCTCAGTATTGTCCAGAAATGTGCCCCGAACAGCCCTTGTGCTCACTGTTCTTGGATCCACATGTGAAATCTTGTCCTGCCTTCATTTGCGTTGTGCCCCTAACCAGGATCGAGGTTGTGGGTTGTCATATATGCTGTGTACAGAGGGCAGGCACACAGGGCTGGCCGATGCAAGAAAATACTGCTGGGTCCATACAGGAAGAATCTGTTCCCTAATAAATAGTCAGTCATATCAGAACTTACTTCCCAGTGTCCAGACAAGTCCATGCATGGTTTCTTCCACAGTTGATGAGTTTTATTTTTTTTTAATATGATGAATTATTTCATTTTTGACTCATAGGGAAACTGAGAGGTCCTACAGAGGACAAGGAAATATTCACCATGCTGCTTATTTTTAGCTTGTGTGACTTCTATTTTAATACCTTGATCATCTCATATATATATGTGTATGTATATAGAGAAAAATATAAATATATTTATAACCTATATCAAGGTATTTGTTTACTTCAAGGTGCTTTTTAAAAACAATACTGATGAAGTCTGAAATAGGTAATATAGGTAACATAAAGACATCCGCTTTAATTAGTCACTATTATCTTTTATTTAGATTATACACAGTACTGGTACTGCATATTTCTGAATGCTACAGAGGTCCTACTTTATGCCTACGCTGGTCCCCTGTCCCTTTCTGTCCCTTCCCCCAGGCCTCTTCCCCTGGTCATTGTGAACGTTGTAGCATCAAAATTCCAAGCAGGACAGGACAGAGATGACTGCTGCTTTTGGCTGACCTTTATACAAATGTCACTGGATGTAGACTTCTGCTCAGGAAAATGGAATTTTGTGAAATTGTAAGAAAAGCAGTTAAAAAAATATAACTTAGGTGTGAAATATTGACAATGTGAATGTTAGGTGGTACAACTAGACTCGCCTGTGCAAACCTATCAACTTCACGCTGTTTGTGGGATTGCTGCCTGCCTTTATTCACCTTCAACCAACCCACTGAGCTCTCTCCTCTCTTTTTCTTTTTCTTCTTTATTTTTTTCATTCCTCCAAAGTATCTCCTGTGGTGAGAGAAAGAGGTGAATGAGGTCAGGCGAAATGAAATGAAAATCATGAAAGCTTAATAGACCACAGGCAGGTTCCTTTGAAAGGGTGCCAGAGATGGAATATCAGTTATGGGGAAGAAGACCACAGACTTGGCAGTGAATGAAAGGAGATCTGGTACATGCGCATTACTGTTTCATACTCCTTGCCACAAAACTGGCCTGTTTTCCTAGTTAACTCTTTAACAAATGTATCACGCTGACAGTAGGCAGTCCCACAGTGCTACCGGTGCTCCCTGATGCAGCTTCACTGTGCTTCAGGATATATTTTTCTAAGTTCTGGATTCTTTGTCTTGCTTGTAAGATCAACAGATGAGAACTGAAGTATTGATGGGATTACATAAATTGCATTTTCTGTTTCATCTTCTGCAGCCTCTGCTAGTTATCCACGCTAAGGGATCTCATCCCTTAGAGGGATATTATCCCTTAGAAGGATAACTGTTTTCCTGGATGAGAAGGAAAGAAGTTATATTTTAAAACATGTGAAAACATGCTTACTTGCGCATATATCAAAGAAAATGTCAGGTTATTGTAATTATACAAACACCTGACATAATAGCCCTCAGTGTATGAAATGGTGCGGCCAATCATCTCAAACACTGTGTTTTCAGGATAAAGAACTCTCAAAAGAAGGGGCTTTACTCTGATTGATTCTCCTTCTTCTAAGACTTCAAGTCTTGGTTGCCGTAGTTAAAATGCTAGGACTTTATGTGAGACTTGCTGGATGGCAGTCTAAAATCTGAGTAAACACAAAGGCTAGGCTAAATGATAACTGCTCCCTCTCAGTCTTGACATTTTATGAATCCATGCTTGTGTGAGTGAAAAGACCTGTGCAAGAGTGTCAGAATTGATTTAGGGACTTTGGTTTTATTTGATGATATGGAACTAGTCCTCTGTGTGCGCATAGTTTACAGAGAAATTGTAGAGACTCTAATCCTCCAGGGCTGTGAATATACCTTGAATTTCTGTTGATCTCTAGGTCCATAGATGTGGTACATTTCAGACCCTTCCTTTGCAATGTTAAAATATCAATATTTGTGTCATGTGCTTCTGGACATGGAGTTTTACAACTAAACATTTTTAAGCCTGAAATTTGTCTTTGGGATGGGACACTGTTTTCGGTTACCTCATTTTTTTTTCCCTGCTGCTACAGGAGCTTTCAAGGAATGAGTGTATATCTGCGCTAAGTATTTAAATGACAAAACATCCAGAAAGATGTAATATGCAATACAAAATGACCCTGCAGTGTTGATGTGAATGTAATCCTCCATTTCATTGGGCCTGACTTTGTCTGCTGACTCCATTGTAATTCAGCACAATGTTTGCTTTTGTACAGATGAGACCACAGTTGTCTGGTATTTTCAGTCATATGCCCTTTTGAGATTCATTTAATAAGTCATTATCACAATTCTGCTCAACTTTTACGAGAAGTTCAATAGCTGCTGGGTTCTCAATTTGAAGACTCCTTCCCCCAAACATTTTGCAGAGTTCAGCACTTCTAGACCAGTGCTTTTCCTGAGTGTCTTTTCACAGAGCCTTTATCAGTTGATGGACACCCACCCCCAAAGAACACAGGGTGAAACCTCCCGGTTCAACAGTTGTTGTCAAGTTTCAGATAATCCTTTGACACAGACTGATGTGACAAAGCACAAAGTTAATCTTCAGCATTATTTCTTTTTCATTTGCAGGAAAAATTTGAAGGCTTGTTCCGTGCCTATGATGACTGCGTGACATTCCAGCTGTTTAAAAGCTTCAGGCGTGTGCGGATAAATTTTAGTAGTCCCAAATCAGCTGCTCGTGCCAGAATAGAGCTGCATGAAACACAGTTCAGAGGGAAGAAGTTAAAGTTGTATTTTGCACAGGTAATGAAATCTGGAATCTACTTCTATGTTAGTGTATAGCTTTTATAGAAATACTCCGCAGTAACACTGAACAAAAGTAATAAAGGTTTATCCCGTGCCCAGTCTCTGCTAAAAGATTACTCAAACATCCTTATGTTGCCTGAGCTGTACCTGCCCAGTGGGTCTGCAGTAAATTTAAAGGACCACTTATTCAACACACAAAAGTTACATAGCTTAGAACTGATTTACAACATTGGGTATTTTCTGTGGCTAGCTCTCTAAACGAACCATAAAAAACCCAGTAATGTAAAGTATTGTAAGTTCATAAAAACCATAGGGCTGAGTTACTTATTTGACTGCAACCCTGAGCCACAGTCAGGCTTCCTCCTGCCTTTTTTTTTTTCTCCCCTTACTGAATATATGTGTGAATTTTCTAAAAGGAATTTATTAAGTTCTTATGCTGGAGACTCCAGAGCTGGATGCAGTACTCCAGGTGGGGTCTAACGAGTAAAAGGGAGAAGGTAAGGGGAGAAGAAAACCCCCAGCCTGCAGGCATAGGTGATTGTATCCATCTGTTGGAAGTGTCAGATGAGGGTTCAATCCTTCTTGGCCAAGGGAGAGAGAACCCAGATCTCCCACAGCCTGGGTGAGTACTTGGCCCCAGCCAGGGTATAGAAGGGTGAGGGAGACTGAGAGCCCAACCACCATCTTTTCTCAATGTATTTTAATAAGCTTCTGTGGCCACTGTGGCTTATGGGATACTCACTAGTGCTTATGAGCAATGTAAGTTTGCTTTGAGCTGCCAGATTGGTCCTTCAGAGGTCTTAGGTTAAGGGCAGGCTCACTGGAAGGGATCAGTCAAACCTAAGAGGCAGTTAAATTTTGAGCCTCTACAGCCTGGTTAGAATGGGAGCTGTTTTGAGCCTAGGCAGAAGGAGAACCTCAGGAGGATGGGAAACTATAGTTGTGGAAAAAAAGACAAACAACAATACGCTTACAGGTTAGATGAGTTCAGAAGATCTTACAGTTGGATTTAAGTGTTGAAAATCTACCTCAATCCCATTTTATATGCCTTAATCTTGTAGATATGGCTCCGATTTTTTTCTGAAAGGTTTCAAAACCTGCTGTTAAGCAGATCTGAGAATCATTTCACTCTAACTGCACAATCAAGAGGTTAATTGAAAACTTGGGATAACACAAGAAAAAAGAGCATAATAGTGATTAGTCTCCATATCTAAGCTGATTTCCCGCAAAGCCACTTAGGTATCTGCACTATGCTCTCCAGTATATGCAGTCTTAAAAGAGCTTATTAGTTGTGTCCAGCGAATGAGTGTGTGGAAGCAGCACAGTGTCTGGAGCAGGGTATATTTATATGGGCCTGAGCCAGACTGAATAAGCACTTCCATAACTGGAAGTTCTGGGGAACATGGAGTTGTGAGACCCAAACTGGCTCTTTGCAGAACCCATTCCAGTATAGCAGGGTGCTGGCTCAGGCATCCTGTCATGCAAATGCAGTTTATTGCTTCTGGACCCGAGCTGGTTGGAAACTTGCTCAAGTATGGCTGTAGCATAATTCATTTATGTTGAGGCTTCTTTAATATACCAGAGGAAAAGCAGGAATTAAACTAGATAACTTAAGATGGAAATAAAATGAGAACAATTAGTTGCAAATGACTAAGGAACATGATAGATTCCTTTATCACTTCAGCTAAAGAAATCAAATATTGAGAAACCTTTCTGAAATTACTGATAAGGCCTTGGTGCAGGAGTTACTGGCTTCTTGTCTAATGCCTGCTTTTATTTAGGAGTTTAGGCCAGTAGATCACAGCAATATCTTTTCAACCTCAAAAATCTCTGAACTAGCAGCTATGGATACCAAAGCTTTGCATTTGTCCTTGGAGGACATATACAGTAGGCACAAACATTGTAGCTTTGCTCATATTACAGCCCCCCACAGTGTATTTACTGTAGAGGAACCATCTGTAAGGTTGAGATGAATTTCATCTCCAGGCCTCCTCTGCTGAAACTGACGCTGAAACCCTGCTTGGGTGGCATTTGGTATTAGAAGTGTATGATTTGAGTAATCATTCCATTTACCCATCCTGTACTAAACAATGTATTTGTTATGCTTTAAAGATTCAGACCTCCGAGACAGATGGAGACAAGCTTCATTTGGCACCACCACAGCCTGCAAAACAGTTTCTCATCTCGCCTCCAGCCTCCCCACCTGTAGGGTGGCAACCAATAGATGATGCAACACCTGTCATCAACTATGACCTCCTTTATGCAGTTTCTAAGCTAGGACCAGGTAAGCTCGTGGTCCTTGTGTGAAAATGTGTCAGAAAAAGCAGACGAGGAATAGCAGCGTAGATAATAACTGTAGCGGAAGTTGGCGTAGAGCCTGTAAGTTGCATTAAAGCTTTGGATTTAAGTTGAAGCATGTCAACTGGCTCTTTAGTTGAGAATGAGTTCTACCGTATGTATGTACAGAATTATATCTTAGCTGCAGCTTGTGAGTGCTATCTGATTGAATAGCAGATCAAAGCTTGTTTACACAATTTCTTATGCTTCGGTTTGTGCTTAGATGAGACAACTGATGTTTATGTGGGGACTGGACAAATGCTTGTCCATGAACTTGATGAGTTTTTGCTTTAAATCACATCTGCTCCATACTGCATTCCAAGATGCAGAATACCTCACCAAATGTTTAGGCGTCACTGCATCTCCACCCAAGTGGAGAATCTCTCATGTTAACAAGTTTGTTGAGACAGAACTACCATTCCCCAATCCTGGCAGGATTCTTCTGTTGGGACTGCCCATTTTCTGTTGAAAACTGTATCCAGAAGGAATGGGATAAGTAGTAGCCTCTATTACCATAGGATAGATGTCAATGGATAATGCAGATAGACTTTCTTCTGTCTTCCCATCTTCAGCTAATGCCTGGAATTGAAGTTAGCTGGGATTAGCTGTTAAATCACTGTCTTTTAAAATTTTCAAAATGGAAAAGTTTCCAGTTTCAGGTCTAAGTATAATTTAGAAATTAGTCTAATTTATGTTTGTAAACTATAAGAAAAATTAGCTCGTTAAATTATTTTTATATTGAAATAAAACACTTCAGATCAAATCTAATAACAATTGGGGGGTGAGCTCATGAAAATTTATCAGAGTTTATTTTGAAATCCTTGTGGGATGAGACAATTGTTTTCTCCCCAGCTGTACTGAAGATGCTGCTTTCTTGTTCTGAGATGAGCTTCCAATTGCTGACATTTTATCACTGGGGCTTTTGTGTAACTGCACCAGAGTAATCCAGAGCTGAAGTGTGTGGGGTGCAGGAAGAGATGTTTCATGATTCACAAGGTTTGCAGGATCATCTCTTGTCTTTTTCACATGGGATCTCTCACAGGGGGGAAATATATATCAGGCGAACATCAGAGATTCCTGTGTTTTATTCCCCTTCAGCAGGAAAGCCCACAGAAAAGGGCTGTCAGGTGTAACACTTCGTATTGTATATTGCATATTATTATTTCCAGAATTGATGCTTTGCTTCTAAACTGCTGAATAGAAGAAAAACAAAAACCTAATTTTTTTTTCCATTTGATGCAGCAGTGTTATAAATGGAAACATGTAAACGAATTCCCTGGCTATCTGGGTAATAAATCAATTCCTGTTCTAGAGCAGTGGAATGTGAAATATCACTCATTGTCCCACACTCTGGGACAGCTTTGCGTGAAGGTCACATTCACCCGTATTTAAGGAGCCTGCAGGGAGCAATATGAAAAGTCATTGTGTGCTCTCTTCTTTCTATTTTTAGCACTTGTTAGAGAGATCAATTTTAGTTAACTGCAGTGGCGGTTTTAAAATAGTGTTGCAGTTCTCAGTTGTGCATTTACTATGTTTAGAATTTCATTGAAAAACAACTCCCACCAAAACTGATTTCTGAGTATCACACCAGTAAAACATGCTGCTGTATGTCAAACAACACTGTTAGCCTCAGCTAAGTGTGATTTTTTTTCATTCAAAAAACAATAAAAAATGTAACCGTGGCATATCAGCTATCAAAAAATACTCACTGGCACAGTTGTTTACAGAACTCTGAATGTTAGAGCCTGACTTCTATGTCATTAACTTGTGAGAAATCTTTGCTATATTAAATACACTGTTTTGGTAAGATTAATATCTGAGGACCAGGAAAACTCATTTGAGAATGTAAATAGCGAACAGTTTCTGTGTGTGTCCTCAGTACAAGATGAGTTTTACATAGTTCGCTGGGAATGTAAGATACACCACTTAGACACAAACCCATGCTACTTTCCCACTCCATGAATATAGGTCATCTCCTTTCACAGTACACTGCCATAATCATCGTAGCCACAAAATTAGAGACCACAACTATCCCTAGGAACAAAGGGTGGGAGATTCGCTCCAGAGTAAAATGAATAGGCCAGAAGCTAGTTAGCAGATTTGTTGTGTGTTATCTTTTTCCAAGTTCAGTTTTGGGACAGTTTTTTTTTTTTTTTTTTTTTTGCAGTCTTGTCGTTGCAGCAGTGACTGTCTAGCATCTTGGAGGTCTAATGGGAAAGATTTCTTTTTGCAGTGCCCAAAAGAAAAGTGGCTCTTGGTCCTTCAATATGAAATTCAGATCGGTGAGGGCTCATTTACTTCTTAGAGAAGACCATGGCATATTTAATTAAGCTTCTTGTTGATTGATGTATATTCTCGCTTTCTGCAGATGCAGAAATGGAGCTTTAAACAGGGCATGAACAGAATACTGTAGACCAGTCAGAGCCAGGAACTGTGACTTTGCCAGGTTCTGACCACCAGCCTACCGTTTTTTCAGAAAAGAAGCGTGATCATTAATGTCTTTGATGAAAAACACTTCCACTGTCAAGAGAATATACTGATGAAGATAAAAAGATATTGCACTGAATAAGGGTGGTAGTTTGGCTGTTTGCCTATCAGGCCCAGGTTGTGTCTCTGCCTGGACTGACTTGGACCTCACCTTCCTACAGAAACACTTGCAACCTAGCAAGCTGTTGTCTAGTCTGGGCCTTCATGTCTTTTCCATAACATTTTATAAGGTCTTAGTTTCATCCCACTGAGCAATACAGGAAATAATTTTATGTGAGAAATGTTTGTAGGGGGGAGTGGGGGGAATCTCCATGTCTAGGCTAAGCATACACAGCAGAACTGCTCCTCTAAAAGAAAAGGCAGCTATGTTTGCTTTGCCATTTGTTAGTGCCGCAGTTTACAAACCATCACCATCTTCCTGGCGCTAGAGTAAGTCCTTTTTTTCTGTAAAGCAGTCCTACACCCTCCCTATCTCCCCCGCAACCTGCACATTTCTTCCCTCCTTCTCCCATTGCCTCTTTTAAAACTGTTACCCCAATTTCTTCTCAACAGACTGCCCTGTACTCTCTCACTTCCTAACTGCACTCTTCAGAGCACCTTTCCTCAGGACCCCGGGTGCCGCCCGGACCTTCCCTTGCCAATCTCCCTGCCCGCTGCCCACATAGCAGCTGCCCAGACAAATTGCCTTTGATTCACGCATCATGGCTCCGCTGATGAGAGCACAATACGATAAGACACGATATAGGTCAGGGTCCTGAGCACTCAACTGCTTTGGGTGGTCTCCAGTCCGATTTTGCCCTCTGTCTGCTGTCACTCGCCTCAACAATTTCAGGCACTAATTGAAAACCAGTGCAGACTGGGCACCTTCTTACAGTATCCCGTATAGACAAGCTTGTGCCAATTTCAGTTCTCTCCACATTTCCCAGTCCTTCATCAGCATTCCAGCAGACTTTGCACCTCTGAAATGCCCTCAAGCTACACTCCAGGACATGTAAAATACATTTTTCGCATTATGAAAGTGCCATTTGGAGTGTTACACATGATGGCTCTTAGGTCCACAGTGGTACCTCTTGGGACACAAAGGAGACCCTGCAGCAGTCTGTGCCACTTGGCTGCGAATGATCAGTGGTCAGAGGAGGGGTTGGGTCAGGGTTTCGTTTGTGTCTCTGAGCTGTTAAGATGTGGCTGTTCCTGCCGTGCTGTGACTGGGCTTCTTGAGGAGGATGTTAGCTCCTGCCCCTGCTCTGCCCTGGGTTCGGCTCACCCTTGCCCAGGGAAGGGGAAAACGGGGAAGAGCAGGACCCTGCCCAGTAAATATCACATGCAGGGATTTCAAACCATGTCTCGCACAGCAAGTTTTCTATGCCCAGGTGTTTCCAAACTCTCATGTTTGTTCTCAGTGATTGAAAGGAAACACTAAATACTTCATCTGACTTCCAGAGAAGATTAAAAGGGGGTGGATGGGCAGGCAGATGGGTGATAGATAAAATTTCCATCTCTGTCGTTCCTCTCCCCTCTCTTCTGTGGCTGGTTCTGCCCTTCCATCCCCTTGCCAGGGGCAGGGTATGTAGAGTTGCTGGGTGGAGGTTTCCCTCTGCCTTGTTCTGCTGGCCAGGAGAGGAGCGTGCCCGTCTCCTGCAACATCAGTAATGGCATTCTGGAGAGCAACTCCTCCATCTTGTATACAGGCAGATCCATGCAGCAGAGGTATCATATGGGACGTTTTGTTGTATCCCTTCTGCCATAGTCATGCACCCGTACAAAGGACCACCTGTTATTTGCACCATATTGTTAGTAGAGCACTTGGATGAGGGGACTAAAAGTGGAAGGTATTTTTATGATGCTAATGACATGTTTAACGTGGAATGGACAGCTCTGAGCCCATTAACCTTTGATCATAAGTCAGAAACGGGGAGGTAGCTGCACAGCATCATTACCATTTCTTCATTATTAATTAAGTGTATGAACGTACTGTTTGCTGGACAAAAGAACCTTATTAGACAAGAGATGCACCATCAATGAAAAGTTATGGTACTGATTCACAAAGGGATAGAAAATCGCACATATTTTTAATTCTGAAATATTGTAAGTTGCTTTTGTGCTGTTCTTGTGGTCATCTTTGTTGTGTTTCCTGAGCTGTGGGTTTGCTTGTGGTTAATGTGGTCACAAAAGGTGGTGCCAAGTGACACAAAAGCAGCTGGGCCCATTGTTGAATGGTGAAACTTCAAATTCCTTTTTTTTTTTTTCTGGTGCAAAACAAATGACTAGAGGAACATCGCTGCTATTTTCACAGGTTGTTAGGAACATTTTCTATCAAATCTATATGGTGGAGGTGCCACAGCTTAATTCTTCCCTGCATTGTATCCTGAAGGCAGAGTTTAGATGTTTGAGCATATTTGATAAATTGAGTGATATTTTTCTGAGTAAATTTATGTGAGTTTCCATTGTTATCTTAGCTTACGTGAATACTTGAAAAAACTTATTATTAAGGGATAGAGATAGGCCAAAGACTGCTGGAGGAGAAAGACACCTCCTGCCAAGAATCCTTTGGCTCAACCTGTAAGAGCTCTCCAGGCAAGTGGCAGACGCGGGAGCAGTGGGGCAGCGTAGGGCCTGAGAACGCAAAGGAGGCAGCGTCAGAGGCAGCTGAACGAGGTAACTTGACAAATGCTTGAGTGATATGAACTACAGAAGCTGGTGAGTCTTAACTATGGTAACTTGACTTGCTACTCTTAGCTTGGGATGACCTATATCTTGTAAACATAACTTCATTGCAGTGATTCAACCATTACTCTACCAGTTGGACTGCTGTGGATTTAGCTGATTGGTTTTTTTCTATTTATGCTGGAGGTGTTAAGAGGAAAGATAAAAACATAACGAAAAGCAGAAGGGAAGGGCTAATCTGGCTGTATCTACTGCATTTTAATTTTGTACTTATTACATTAGTATTTTTTCACAACAAGAGTTACATTTAGGAACAAGATACAGCTGTATAAAAGTCCCATATTTACTGTTGTCCTGTTCCTAGCTCAGCCATAAAAAGGTTTTCTGCAGTTCGAGTCACAGTTCTGCAGGCATGAATAATCGTGAGTACAGAACTGATTCTGCAGCTCATTTATGCTCAGAAATAACTGTATGCCTTAAAAACCTAATTTATGAGTGCATCGCATTTTGATTTGCAAAGTGACATTAATTGCTGTTGCAGTTACTTGTGCCAGAGGCATCTGAATATTTTTCCTTGTGTCTGTACTTATTTCCACTGTTCTTTTTCAGTGGAAAGAGTCCTTCTGGGAAGGATTTGAACAGTAAAAGAATGTGGCATTTGAACTGGGATTATTACCTTTTAAGAGGGCAGTGAATCTGATTTACTTCGTGGTACTGGTGTACGAGGAAAGGGCCCAGCGTTGTGTGCGCACAGCACTGCAGAGCTGCTTGTAGCTGACAATGACCAATGTAGCCTTCAGTGCTGGTTGGCAGCATTGACGTCAGCCCATAGCTGAGAAATTAGCTGAAGCCCGCAGGGAAAATAGGCAAAGAAAAACCATATAATTTCTCAATGCAGCAAAACCAAGCTATTTCTCCTTTTATATTCTAGCCTATCAGCAAGACCTGTAATGCTTTGCTCAATTTGGATTCAGAGGAAAGGTTGCCAAAAATAGAGCAGTTAAATGTCAACATTAATGGTATCACAGCAGTAAAATATTTCTCACAGCAAGATGCCTGACTTATAGCTATTATTCACTAGTTGCCTCCTATTTTTTAGGCAAAAATGCAGCATGTCCTCTAGTCCCAAGCCACCCAGTCTTATTTGGACCAAGAATTTGTCAGCACAAATAGCACGTGATGACAGTCCCAGAACTGCGTGTGCTAATGCAGGGCCAAACCTGCAACCCCTTCCTCACATTAATTACTCTGCCACAAAGTTGCTAATAAATAAAAATCCAAATTAGTAACTGGAGCAAACTAGAAGTGCTTTGAGGTAGGGGCTGCCATTTCACTGTCATCATACAAGACCGAGCCCTGCCAGGTTCTGCCTGTGGCGCAGGCATTTAGGAGCTGCTGCACCACAAGTACAGGTGAGCTATAGGCATGTTGGGACCTCACTGTCCTCGTCTCTGAACATTTTCCAGGCAACATGCAGTCATTCCGAAGCAATCTTAGGAAACAAAATCCAAGCTATCAGGGGTTTGTGTGGTTGCTGTAAGCCTATTTTAATTTAACTGTGGCTTGTGAGTGTTGGAGATGAGAGTGATGACAATTAGGCCAAAGTGGGGCAGCGCATTATCTGGAATGGTTTCTAGTTTCTAGTGCTGCTAATGGGTGGTTGTCACTTCTGAAAGACCAAGTCATCCTGTCAGAAATGTCACCGTTGGGACTTTTTCTCTTTACAGTCTTAAGTTAATTCCTTGTAATTTAATATCCAGTACCTACTTATATCCTGTGTACAATCCAAAACACGTGTAGTGCCAACAGACTGAATGCAGGACTAAAAGTCCTGTCTAATCCTGATTTTCCATTGTTTGCTTGTGGACTCTTGCAGGGCCGTACTCCTCTTCCTCACAGGAGTACTGGGTGGAGACTTAAATATGGAATGTACATAGTTAGAAAATCTAATGTACTGTTTAAACATTGAGTCTGCTAGTGACCATTTGTAGACTGTGCTCTGTAATCTCATCAGTAGAGGCACAATTTGTAACAGCTCAAGCTAAAGAGCTTTGAATCTCAAAATCCATCTGGAGCAGATACATGTTGGTGGGGTTGTGTTTTTTTTTCATTTCTGGAGCAATTGGACCAAGTGTTGATGTCTGTCTGGAGGTGACAAGTTGCAGAATCTAGTGGACTTCAAATGGGACTGGAGCCATGCTAGACTGAAAGAAAACAAGCAAACAAAAGACTAGCCCCAGCCCAAGAGGTGTGACATGACTTCAGGCCAAATGTTTGCTAGGTTGGATTCCAGTCCCTCTGCTTAACCATCCAGGTGCAGGAGTATTCTGCAGTCCAAGAGTGCCATGGTCTGTGCTGCTACTCAGACTGTGACCCTTTGATCTATTTTTTTTCTGCTTCCAGGAGAGAAGTATGAGCTACATGCAGGAACAGAGTCCACTCCCAGTGTGGTAGTGCATGTCTGCGACAGTGACATGGAAGAAGACGAGGACCCAAAGAATTCTCCAAAGCCAAAAATCATTCAAACTCGGCGCCCTGGTCTGCCACCTCCTGTATCTAACTGAGCCTCTCCGGCAGAAGCGGCACTTCTCTCCTCCAGCACAGCTCTTGGTTTTTGTTTGCTTTGTTTTGTTGAAAGGCAGCCATCGCCTTTTGAGTACCAGGACATTAAACTCATTGAAATCCCTTCACAGTAATCAAGCCTATGTAATAAAAGGGCTAGGAAAAAGATCTTTGTATATGTAACCATATCACACACCAACTAATAGATTTTTCTGGAAAGGACAAAACAAGGCTGAAGAAACAAGGAAGGGTTTCAGTCTGAGGATTTTTTCACAGCTATAGTTTGCATGCTGAAACACCACTACCAGAGAGGTCGTTCAGGGTGGGCAATTAGGTCGATATCAGGCTTGATATTCAAACTCCCACAATACTCGCTAGCACCCTTCATCAAGCAGCCAGCTCCTCTGCCCTCCTCAGTACCCACCAGACCTTAGTCTTTTCCCTTTTTATTTTTTTTAAGGAGGGGTGTGTGTTGTTTTCAGTCTACTAGCAGCTTGGTGGCCTTTTCATCCCTGTGGAATTTTATTTAATCTTTGCGATATTTTTAGAAACAGCAGAAAATCACCCTTTTCCACCAACGGCTGTGAGTACACTGGTCCTTAATGGTGGCAGGGCTGAGACAGAGCTCTCTGGGCTGAGGGGAGAGGCAGCAGCTTGCTGGACGGTCTGGTGTCTTTCAGTCTTTCTCTCTAAAGAGGAGGGAGCCAGGATATCAAGAGGGATTGTCTTTTTATCTTCCATAAAGGTATGAGTGGTACTTCTCTCTGAGTTTGAGAAAGAGAAGCTAACTGACTGCTCATTTAAGATGGGATTCATTGCTCTCTGTCATAGCTGTGAGTTCTAGTAATGAGGAGGCTGAATGCTTTCCTAGTGGTGTGTTGAATAGCCCTGAAACTGTTAGGAATTACTTGTACATCCCCAATATTCACACCTCTTTCCTCCCCACTTCCTATGCTTTAAAGTCCTTTATGAGCTGTATGCAGTTTGGGTTTGTGGAGGTGAGGAGAGGTTAGTTGGTGTTCTTTTGTTTGGTTTTTTTTCCTCTTTTTTTAGGCCAAAGAAAACAGGACCATAATTACACACTTGAAATTAGACTGCATGCAATTTAATCCTCTTTTTTCACTCTGTCCTGCATGTTTCTTTCACTTGCAATGTATACTGGGTTACAAAAATTGTTCTGTGTTTTCATCATGGCTGACAGCAGACAGATACTGGATTCTCTGTTTGGCAGACCTTCCGTGATGATTTTTATAATGTGTACTTGTCATTTTGAGAACATATTTTCTAGACATTTGAGCTCAGATTTTGCATATATTTAAGCATGCGCTTAATTTATGCACATGAGTAGTTCCACTGAAATTAATACTGCAGAAAACTGAGCATATGTGTAAGATACAGTGGGATTTTTAAGCTAATTAGCTGCAGCTGTACTCCCAAAAGTGACTATAAAATGGCACAGTGAGATTCCAGAGTTTAAAATCCTTTACAAGTTAAAATAAGTAAATACATTTTGGAAGCTCATTCTAGGATCTGAAAAGTCAGCTTAGGTTCTGTAATCAAGATTTTTGTCATAAAACCTAATGATCTGGTTTCTGAGGGAGGGTTCCATTCCACCCTTAATTAGCAGTGAGGCTACAAGCTTCAGCAGTCAAACCCCCCTTGCCGGGGTATTGGCCCTGCAGTACTTCCAGGAAGAAAAGCGCGTTGCTTTGTCGGTGAAGACAGGAGATGCCATTCTCAACACGCACAGCGAGGATGTTCTGAGAATGAAGGCTTGCCATTCTCATCTAGTTCATCCTCTGACCACCACAGCCCCCTGATATTCCTGTTGAGATGTAGTGCTTTACTTAAGATATATCTATAATGTGATACTTGTTACTGCATTATGGCCATCGTCGTGCGTGTGTTACAGTAATAGAAGCACGTTAAATACATCAGAGACTTAACAAAAAAAAATGGGGCTTTAGTATCCTCATGGTATCTGTGTAAAGTTGTCTTAAAGTAACTCCTTGGAGGTTTCACTTCAATTATTTTTACAGTGATGCATTTAGAATTGGTTTAAATAAAGAAATTGTCACTCACTGCCCTAGGACTATAATCTGATGTTCCCGTTGAAAACACCATCGTAGACGACCTACAATGTTTCAGGTGTAACACCACTGTCTTTTTTGAGAACATACAAAACGCTAAGGTGTATACAGGGTTTAGACCAGTATAAACAGGGAGAGTAAGATTTAAATGCATAAGATTTTTTGTTGATATGTGCTGTATGGAAGAAACTACTGGCCACATCTTCAGCTGATGTAAGCGATCAGAGATATCTCCAACTAAAGTTGATACTATGGATTTTTTTACATGCAAAAGAGTTAGAGGCCGAGTCTAGTTCATGTACTCAAACTTTGGAGAGACTTGGTTCTGAACTACGGACTTGGGCCTCAAATGACATAAAACAATACTGCAAATTAAAGCATTGGATATTAAATGTTCTTTCCTCAAAGTGCATTTTCAAAGAGGTTTAAAAACAGGCCGCATTCAATGACTGCTCTTTGTCTTTATAAAACTATGTAGTAACACCCAGGAGGGAGCGGAACATAGCTCATTGGTTACAGCACAGAAACACAACTGCAAACCTGAAAACTCAGAGAAGCCCGTTGTAACTACGGTCAAAGCTTGTATATCACCTTTCTATGATAAAATATGGTCATCACAGAAAAATGTTTCCAGTATTACGGAATAATGTCCCTATCATAAAAGTAACAGCCTTTGTGACTCTCTTAAGAGAACCTGGTATTTTACTAAAGAATGTTTCTTGCCTGGCATGGAAGAAAGGCTTCTTTCAAAAAATGCTGGCCATCTGGAAGAGTAACTGTCCTATTTAATTCAGTAATTGACAGGCAGAGTCCCTACTTACTTCAGGGGGAATCTCCTTTTGTGTAGCATCTATGAACTCAGTCCCTCTGACTTGCACTTCTCACGGGGTGTCCACAGTGCTAAAGTAGATTCTCTCATGTTGCAAGACTATAAATAAGAGTGAAATCTCTGTGTTACATTACTGCTTCTGATGCACAGTGACACGGATGATGTCCTTTTAATTTCCTTTCCAAAGCAGGAGCCTGTGTGAGCGGCTGTCAGCGATGCCCTGGGGCCCTCTGCTGAGTGGACCTTGCTCCTGCTGCTGGTTGGAAATTAAAGGAGGAAAACAGGGGAAGACACTTGCTGTTTCTGTTCCCTGCTGCCTGCTTGTCCTTTCTGATCTCTTCAGATATGAAATCGAAATTTTAATGACTTCCTAAGCAGAGTTAAAAGCATGAAAACATTTACAGTGCACAGAGAAAGGGTATTTTGGAATCTGCTCTTCTGGAACAAAAGAACAAAGAATTTCTGTGGCCTTGATTTTTGTAATTAGGACAAGGTAGTACAGACTCCCCCCTTCCTAACACGTACACATGCACTCAAGTACACTTTGTTTTCAGCAGGAAAACATGGCAAGGGCATCTCTTCCTTAACCATAACAAGACTACAGACATAGTTATTGTAAAGTGCTTTATACTATAAAAATGTGCCCCATGGATAAATTGTTTACTGTTTATTTGATCGTAAATTGGGTGGGAAGGGTGGGTTGTTTTTATTTAGGTCTTTTTCCCCCTCCCTCCCATTCGGCAACAGCGAAAAAGCTTGCTGCAAAAAGGAAGACTGTTCTTTGTACAGAATAATGGACTGAACCATCTTGCAAGACTTGATTGTAGTGGTATGTCTGAGCACTGTGACAGATTATGTTAGCATTTCCATTATATTGTACATACTTTTGAAATACTCTATTTAATCATATTTTATAGGAGTATTAAAAAGCTATTGGCTAATTAATCACTTTTACACTTGTATAATTCAGAGCTTAGTTTAAAAAATAAATATGGCGAACAATATTTTTGTGTTCTGCTTGCGTTAGCATTTTGAAAACATTTAAAGATGGAAACTATATTAATAAACTGACTAGTGTGATATATACCACTGCTCTCTTAACTGGTAGAACTGAAAATGCTTAAATGTGTGACATAGGCCAAACTGTTTCAGTAGAAATTGGGGGGGGGGGGACGGGGACCAGAATAGCCCTCTTATTGGCAGGATATGCCGTGTTCCATTTAAAACTGCTGCAATTTCACAAAGCCACGTGAACTTGCACTGGTTTGCTGTGGATTTGGCAAGGTGTATGCAAAAAAAGCATACAGCGCAATCCCCCGTGAGCAAAAGCACATCCCTGACAGCTGGCCTGGTTCTTACTGTGCTTTTATAATAATGGGTAAATACAGCGGGCATCAGTGCTTGAATAAGGAACATGGCACCCAGCTACCAAACAGGCTGAGGAAAATGTTCTAGTAACATTAATTATTACAAAAAACGAAACTTATTGTTTGTAGTCTCTTGTGTCAATTTGCACTGGATCTTGCGAAGGGCTGGAAACCAGGTGATGAGTTTGCTGATTAACTGTCTTGTGAAATTCTTATATTTGATCACTCAGATCTGCATTTGGATTTTTTTTTTTTCCTGAGTGCCAGGCATAAAAGACTCAGTTTCTCAAAGGGTGATTATTCAGAATTCTGAAAATTAGATGTGCTTAAGAAGTCTCGTTGGAAATGTAAGCTCTGAGCTCACTGATTCCTTTTGAAAAGACAGGCCTTAACCTCTGTGTTCTGATTACAGAAAGTAGTAATAGTCATCTTACAGACTACTTTAGAGGTAAAATGCACTATAGGGGGCCTGATTTATTCTTCACTGTTGAGCCCAAATGAGCTTTCCCCAGCTACAGTAAGGTTCTTCATCTGATCTGATTGAATTGTGGCATTACCTACATGCCCATTGTGGCTCTTCCTTCTTGCTTGGAGCTGGAGACAGCACCTGGAAATAAGCTTCAAGGCTTCAGTGGTAAATGGTAGGGAGCAATGCGTCCCACAGGATCTCAAACTGGTCTTTGTCTGAGGATGTGACTGTCTGTAGGTGTATAATTTCAATGCACACTTAATTCGCACACACAAACAGGCAATATTTATTGATACTGGGCATTTGTGCATGCAAGGGATAATGTGCAATCTGACCATTGCATGATACTGAAAAATGAGAGGTAAGAGTATTTCTCCCAGCCACAGCAGGGCCCTGAGGCTTCCATGGCTCCTGCCTCGGTTACTTACAGCTCAAGCCCTCTACCCTTTGTTACTGATCGTCTGGCCATTGCTGTTCCTTATGCAGCCTCGTTTTTTTGTCCTGAAGAGTTACAATCAAAGCAAGAGAGATGGTGATTTAAGAAGGACATGTTGGAAAGCGCAGAGCAGACACCAGCTCTGCAGTTGGGTCTGTAGTGAGTTACCAACTCACTGATGGTCGGCCCAAGTTCTTAAAAGGCATTCAGCAACTCACAGGGTTGGGTCTGCCCGACGATGAAATCCTTAGTCAGTTTGGTGGTGTTACAGACAGATTTCTGGAACAGCTGGCTTGAAACAAAGGCAGTATACCTGCCATTGATCTGGGGAGCTGGAACAAGCTTTCTAGGGAAAAGGGGATTTAAGTAGGTTATTGTGGATATCCTGACCAAAGTTAGTGCTTTCAGATCGCATCCTCCAAAGAACTTTTACTAAAATTATTTTTGTTCCTCCTTTAGTTGTAAACATTTTACTACTAAACATTTAGCCACTTAAGACTTTCTCTGACATACTAGTACAAATTTAAGACCTTTGCATTTCCTTCATTTCCTTCTGCCTAGGGAATCGTGTTTAGTTCCATTTTATCAAAAAGCAAAACCAGGTATGGATTAGAGTCACAGACAGACCCTCATTCATAATCATCTCCATGTAGTGCTCCTGAATAACTAGTTACACTAGCAAAAAAAAAACAAAAACCACAAACAAAAAAACCCCAAACCTAAACACTGCTTTTCCTGTTTTAGCACATCTTCTGGGGAGAGTACAGCAGTTTTCAAATATTCTAGGCTCCTCTTAAAAGGAGATGTTGTTTTCTAATGTGAGATGTGCTCTTTTTTTTAAATACATGTAGACTGCAGCATTCAAGGGTAAAATGCCGAGGAAGCGTTGTGAAATCTCTTTCCCACACATCTATTTGAAGTGTCGAGTGTATTTACTTTGGCTTGGAGGGGAGCTTGCACTGTTAGAGGTGCAGCAGCACTCCCAACGGAAGGGCAAGAACCCCAAATGCCTCCACTGCAGAGATGTTCAGAAAGCGTTAAAAAAAAGCACCTTAATTTGTCTCTCCCCTTTTGTCAATTTGTTTGGTCGGTACACAGAGATTTTGGGGCTACAGAGTCAGGGGCTTCCTGACTCACCTGAGTAAGAGTATCCAGCAAGAGGGATTAAACTTCTCTATTATTATACCCCAGAAAAGCAGCCCTGTTTTAACAAATTATTGTAATTGATCATTTACTTAGTATGAGAAAGTTGTGTCTACGTTAGTGTCACACAGATGTGTTCACTATTTGGTTAATGAAGGTAAATGTTTTGAATCCATTTTAGAGCAGAGTTCTTGTTCAGAAACTTCTGAAAGAAATGCCATCTGTAATGACTGACGGATCCTTAAGTGTCCACTTGGCAAGTTGTCCTACTGTGGGTAGCTGCAGAAATATTTCATGTATGTTGTTGTAGATTTAAAAACATTACTCATGTTTTCATTCAAGTGTCTGCATTTCTGACACAGATGTGACATATCTGTATATATTATAAATCAATACTATTTTTAACCACATATTTTGTACAAATATTCACATTAGCTCTGTACTTCAGTGAAAATCTATTATGGTATTAAACATTTTGGTGGAATTAGCAAACTCCTTGTCCATGCTTTGTTTTCATTTTATAACGTTTTAAGGATCTGAGACATTTCTTAGATCCAAGACAAATATAATTTCCAGCCATTTAGAACAGTGCTTTAAATCCACATACACCTGTACCCTCTAGTGACTAATTCCAGCCACTGCAGAAGCGTGCAGTTCCCCAGACCTCTGGATCTGAGTGACAAGAGGCCGAAATTCAAGTTGAACCAACAGTAAATGTGAGTACTATTTTTCCTGGTTAATCAGAGTAACTATCAAAGTGAGACAGCCCATCACTCCCAACTAGAGATTTCAATACACGCAGATGCAAATTTATAATGGCTTTTTTCTTTTTTACCCGGTTCGCCAAAGGTTCTGGTGTGGGTCACTGTCGGGAATCAGATGATGAACTTTGTGCTACAGGTGTGGTCTAGTTCAGTTTGCTGCATACAAAACCCACATCCATACAGCTTCTACCAATCACAGCAGCAATATGTATTTCCAGTTTTATGCTAGTCTCAGTCTCATAGCTCTATCAGAACAACAGTAATGAACTGGGGGAGGGGGGTGGTGGTGGTGGTGAAGGTATTAAGAAAACAAGTAGGAAGCCTTTTCCCCTACTACAATTCTTAGAGCCGGGGTGATGGGGAGGAAGGTATCACCCTTGCTTAAAAAATGTAGATATGATGACCAGATTTTGCGACTGCCCCAGGCTTGAGCAAGTCCCTTACTGCATGAGCGGGGCCAGCTCAGCCATCTCAAGTGCACAAAGCCAAGCTGCAACTTCACACAAGAAAGAGGGGAGGGAGCCAGAATCTTACCTGGATTACAGCCCGTACACAGGTTATACGTAACCCTTTTCTACCTAGTTACTAATAAAGTACTATGTCGGAGGTGTAAAACCTCCAGTAGGTTGCCATCAACAAGAAAACAGGTTCATCCTGGATGGATTAGGCAAACAAAAAAAATAGAAAAAAAAAAACCACAAATGTTGTTTGCTTTGCGTTATAATGCTTGTTTCCACCAGAAGGACATGTAAGTTAGGCAGCGCCAGATATAAAGTGATTAATAAGCAGCACGTTCCTATGCACCGGTAAAAGTATAATGGTTTTCTACACTGCCACAAGGTGGAGTAAGGTCTGTGTACACACACGAGGCGTGAGCTTTGGACCTGTATGTAGCACGGGTCCTCAACCAGCGAAGGTGGGAAACCCGGCTCGGGCTTCTGTCCCCTTCAGCGGTTCACTTTCTAGTGAGGTGAGGGGGGATACACCGCTTTGCCTCTTCATTCCAGGGCGCGGCTGTGGCTCCTGAACATCACAACACGGGAAAAAGTATCTACCAGGAAGAAAAAAAAAAAAAAAAAAAAAAAAGGAAAATTTAGAGCCTCAGAACACCAAAGGAGAAAAAAAGCAGAGAGAAAGACACCCGAATCAAAATAATTTTGTGTTTTTAAAACCGAAAAAGCACTTGGTGATACCCAGAAAGTGAGTTTTGCTCCTCGCCTTTACAGTCGGGTCACAGCACAGCTACCCAGCCTGCGCCCCGCTTCTCGTCTATTTAAAGCAATTCCACGACATGCAGCGACACCCTTTACGACGGGCCCCCTCTTCAGACCCCCACAACCGCCGTACCGGCAAGCCGGGGCGCTCGCCAAGCCGCTCGGCTCCCCGAAGCGGGAGAAAACCGCCGGGGCCGCCTCCACCCCGGGAGCTGCCTCGGGGGCACCCGGGAAGCGTTACCCACCGTTGGCACCACCCGCCATCGCTGCCTGAGGCGCCTCCTCACAGCCGCCCCGCCCCGCCCCGCCCCGCCTCCCCTCCCCTCACGGCGGCGGCGGCGCGACCGTTACCCGCCGCTGACTGACAGCCCCGCTGGCCACTCCCAGCGCGGCGGGCGGCCGTTACGTGCGGCCGCCGCCTGTGCCCGGTGAGGCGGTCGGTCTGGTGGGTGGGAAGGCAATGGTAGTGTTCTTCCGCCGCCGGCAGGTAACGGCGCCGCGCTGAGGGAGGGCCCCGCTCCTGGCCTGCCCCCCGGGGAGACGGGGCAGCCCGGAGCGAGGGGCTGCGGGGGCGGGCGGTGTGGGGGGTGGCGATATCGGGATGTGTTCGTTAGGCCCGAGTGGGCCTCGGTGGGGGCTGTCCTGCGTGTGGGAGTGCGGGGTTGTGCAGTGCGGGTGTTGCCTGGCGCGGGCGGCTTGTCAGGGTGAAGGAAACCTTTCACAGAGGTGTCCGGCCGCGGTCGGAGGCGGCTGTGTATGGGAATGCCGACCTGCCCGTGTCATTCCTCTGTGTCCTGAGCTCCTCTGGCAGCTGAACGGGTCCCTGGGCACTTGTCTGTCTGTCTGTCCGTCCGTCTGTGTGGCGGCTCCCTGCCCCGGACAGTCGGACACCTTCGTCCCAACAGAGCCTCTTCAGGAGCCCAGAGCTGTGCTCTGTGGTGCTGGGTTTCTGCAGAGACCTGCTCAGGTTGTACCTGAAAAAAGACCTTGAAAAAACCCCACACCATTATTCATTATTAAAAATATACAATTAAAGGATTAGGTGATGTTGACATCATTGACTGTGTAAAATTCAGAAATAAGGACCTGATTTCACTCGAGAGGACCTAAATTCATACTGGTCACTTCCCAGAAGGGCAATTTATGACTGGGCCGTGGGCTACGCTTAATTTGGCAGGTGGGTGCAGGTGGACCCGACAGCCTGTTCTCCTGTTCTTCCTTCAGGGTCAGCTGAAAGAAATCCCACACTGGGTGAAACCAAGTGATTCCACAGCCTTTAGGTGTGTGGTGTTTGCTGAAAGGGGAGTTCTGCCTCTGAAGTGTCACTTCGTTCTTAGCAGGGCTCTAGGCCTGGATTTTAATTTTGGGAGACACACAAGTTCGGTGTAACACTTGACTACCTGCAAGTCAGCAGTGCCTATGCGGTTTTTCAGTGTAAATATGAGATATTTACCAGGGGAATTGGAGTAGGAAAATTTCCCCTGGAAGATATATTTGGTGTTCAATCAAAATGACAAATCCTCTTCCATCATTGTGGTGGTATTCAGATACTTGTTACAGTGTAACTTGTTATATTAACTGGGATATTTATGTTCTCTGGATATTAATATGGGTTTATTGGTTACACAATTAGTGTTTTCCAGCCAAATTTCAGTAGTGACTTGTGCCAGAGGATTGCTGAAAAATGGGACCCTAAAGGGAACTGTGTGGAGTGTCAGTACAGTCCATGTGCAGGACTGGATGGAACAGTGTCTGGTCTTGTGGTTGACTGATGCTGTTGAGCAAGAAGTGGGCAATATTAGCATGAAATTTTAGAACAGTTACAGATAGGGAAATCCTGTGTTGAGGGTTCTTAAAGGGAACTTATTTTGAGTTTGGTAACAGTTTTGAACACGCAAGTGTTTGGGAAATGCAGAGGGAAACAGGCAGGGGAGTACAACCCAATACAATATGAAGTTACATGTCATATCATGTCATGCTATTAGATAAGGAATGCCAGTCATAGCTAGGAATAGTCCATATCCTTAAGTCATATGGCCAGAATTAGTATTGAATATTTATCTAGGGAGCCAATGCTTTAGGGTACAGTGTGTAGTGGTCACCGTCTCATGCAGTTCATGGATGGGAATTGCATCATTTTTCTTGTGTCCTGCATACTTCGCGCTGCTGCGCTCAGGTGGCAGTGGTATTTGGCTGGAAAGGACAGATGATGCTTGCTTGAAAATTGTAGTATTTCCAGTGGCTCACAACTGTACCACTGAATCTTTCAACCACCTCTTTCCAATCCATTCAGAGACCTAAGTGTTTACTTTGAAGAACTTAAACTGCACACTGACTTGCATAACTTGTATACATTCTTGTTTGTAAAGCTGTCTGTACACTAGAAGTTACCTTTGCTAGTAAGCGTCAGAATTAGTTGAGCTGGGTTATATAGGGAAGCTGTGACCAGGTTAGAGATGATATAAAGTGTTGGGAAACTGGTGTTCATGCTATTTGTTTCTCTAATTCTCGATCTGATACCTTTTAATCAGCAAAACCTTTTCATGGATATTCTGCTGTGTCTGAAATTCAAAGCTTATTTGCTAGTTTTTGTCCTCAGCACGTTTGGTAATCCCGTACCAAGTGTCGGGGCTGAGAAGCTGTGAGGATTTCTAGCTGGTCCCACCTCCCTGGTGAGACCTGTGCAGGTGCAGAGTCCTCCGGCTCCAGTGTGTACTTCCTGCTCCCACCCGCTGCTCTGCCACGTGATGCTAGTGTGTCTCTGCCACGCTTGCGCAGAAAAGTAACGCTCCAGAGATTTTAATGGGGGTTATAAAGTTCTGGTGGGGTTGGACCTTGTTATTCTCAAGATGAGAACTGTCCTTGTTTACATCTTAACAAGCAGAAGCTTTCTCATAGGACAGTTTCTTACAACTTTGAGTACAGAAGATACTTGAAAACATGTCAAATTGCAAAAGCAGCAGTCCCTGTGTATTGGGAGCAGGAAGAACAAGGGAAGAGCTTGGGCAGTGGTGTTGGATAAAGAAGTTGCTTTGTGAACTGTGTTTCATTCAACAAATTGTAGTGTCTCACTTCCCATCTCTAAAATTGGGATATCAATATAATTGATAGGTAGAAGGTCTCGTTCCTATGTTTGGAGCACTCAGTGTTAGTAAGGCGAGCTGTATAAATACATGAGGAATATTTTAGCTACTCATTCTTAAAACTAAGTTGTGACTTTGACAAACAGGTTAACACAAACAAATCTTCTGTCTCTGCTCAACAGATGCCATGTTGCCCCAGAAGAGGGGACGAATACCTTCCAGAACAGCCATGACCTGTTATTGGAAAGTCCTGGCTATTTCCTTACTATTTCTTCCAAGTGCACTGTCTCTCCAGCCAGCCCAGCCCAGAGTGTTGCTAGTATCTTTTGATGGATTTCGATGGGATTACATCTATAAAGTTTCAACTCCCAACTTTCATTATGCCATGGAGAATGGCGTTCATGTCAAACAGGTCACTAATGTGTTTATAACAAAAACGTATCCTAATCATTATACAATGGTGACTGGTCTCTATGCAGAAAGCCACGGTATAGTTGCTAATGAGATGTATGATCCTATTCTGAACGAAACTTTCTCTATGAACAAAATGGATATCCATAACTCCAAGTTCTGGGAAGAAGCCAGCCCAATATGGGTAACGAACCAGAGGGAAGGACATAAAACCGGAGCAGCTATGTGGCCTGGAACAGATGTGAAAATACACGGAGTATTTCCTACGTATTATATGCCCTATAATGAATCTGTTTCCTTTGAAGACAGAGTTGCTAGGCTTATTGACTGGTTTATATCAGAAGAACCCATAAACTTTGGTCTCCTATATTGGGAACAGCCTGATGAGATGGGCCACATTCTCGGCCCAGAAAACCCGCTGATGGGACCAATAATTAGCGATATTGACAAAAAGCTGGGATATCTTATGTCTGAACTGAAGAAAGCGAAGCTGTGGGATGTGATAAATGTCATAATCACAAGTGATCATGGAATGTCACAGTCCTCCTCGGAAAGACTCATTGAGCTTGATCAGTATGTGCATAGAGAGCTCTATACAGTTATTGACCATTCTCCTGCAGTAGCTATTTTGCCAAAAGAAGGTAGGACCTATAGCAGTAAAATTCTCTGAAGAAAATACTCGAGTGTTGAAATTTTATAGGCTTTGTTCCTTAACTAAAGTGGTGGTAGCAGCACTGATGCCGGTAGGTCATCAGCCTTGAGCAAGGAGTACTTGCAGGATCACTTCTTTGTTCCTTTTGCTAGTTCTGTCAAAAGCCTGGATTAACTTTCTGAAATGAAAAATGAGCAAATCTGTTTGTTGTTGACTAATATTGCCAAATATCCTTCAGTCCTTACGAGAAGTAAGATAATCTAACGGCATTATCAAGCATGAATGGCGTTCTAGATAGATAACAACTGAATGTTACTTATCTTGCCTTTCATCAAGATGCTAAAGCCATAGTGGAAGAATTAGATTTCTAACTCAAACAGTAAACTGAAACCAGATGCAAACCTTAGATAAAAAGAAAGCCTGTGTTGGCTATTTGATTAGCTGCCAGCTATTGTAGTTCACTGCAGTTTTTTTCCCGTCACGCTGAACAGCCAGCCAGTTATGTTCATACCATTTTTATTTTGATAATGATGGACAAGAATACTGTTGGAATCAAAATCTGAAGTCTGGTTGCAGTCGTAGAAGGGTTGCTTAAGTGTCAGGTGTATGCTTAGTGTCACTGATGCAGAGGTGCTGCTCTTTGACTATTTGGTGCAAATGTGTTAACCTGGAAAAATAGCCTTTTTTTTTTGGTGTGTGTGGGCAGGGGTGGTAATCTGGAAGTTGAGTTTTCAGGTGACCTTCTGAAAAGGTGGTTTTTAGGATTTCTGTAATATTTACATCACTAATGGATTGCACGCTGTATTTAATGCCCCAGCAGGGAGGGTATTTTTCAGACTTTAATTACCTTTAAACGCATAAACAAACGTCTCTTGTCATTTTTTGTTTGGAGAATACTCCAGACTAAAGTATTAGTATGTCCAAACTGAGATCATTTGCTGCCTGAGCACACTCAGGTGCTTGTAGCCGGGCACTGTTTCTCTCAGTGGTGATGAAAGAGCCGAGTTTGCGAGCTCCATCCTGATGGAGACAAACATGGTTAACCAGGATGTTCTTATTACCAAATAAAGGAGTTGTAAAAGTAAACTTTAAGGCTGAAACATCCCTAATGCAGTAAATGAGAACTTGAAGGTGCGTAACCTGACTCTCCTGTCTGCTAAATGCTGAAAAGAAATAGTATCTCTGCAACAATAAGCTGACAGAATAGTAAAAAAGCCATTTTGATGGATTTCAGAAATAGCTTGGATTTGGTTTTGCTGAGAGGTTCAGATATTTATTACACTACCAGTAAACAAGAATTAGTTTTGAGCACAGGTATAATTCCTTCCGTCTGTGTTACCAGCTGTAATTTTTATCATAAAACAATGAGCTTCATTCTCAGTCTAGCTATGAAATCACATGCACTTAAGTACATAAGACTGATTCTTCAACAGTTAATCCATTTGTCTTGCTAAACCAAAGGAATGGTAAAATTTAGTGAGACATTGAGAAAAATTTTGAGTGTTTAAAAATGCAGCAATTTCTGCTACTTTAACTGTTTTGCTGTGTATTTCTTCCCTGAGGGGTGGATTAAAGCCATTATTTAACCATGGTAGTATATTAGCAAGCGTGGAACTAATAATGTGTTCACATAGATGGTACCTGTAGCACAGCTGGTGATGCTGGCCTTTTTCTTGCATTTAATATAATTGTATTAATTAAAATAATTAATTTAGTAAAATCATAGTTTGCTATATTTGGGGCTTCTCCTCCCTGTTATCCCATATAGAAAAGTGGCATAATGAAATTAATTTTGTTACTAATATAGCCCTAGAAATGCTAGATCAGAGTCCCTTGTTACTGTAACTGTATCATATCTGGACTTTTGCTGTTTCATCTTGACCTTCGTTGTGTTTCCTGAGTTTAGTGATTCTTTTTTTTGTGCCAAGTTGAGATAAGAAGCATTATACATTAATCTATTTCCTCCAGAATTTCTATACTGGATCTTAGGAACCGAGGGGGAAAACGAAGACAGTTTGTTTCGAGACATTGGGCACTTCCTCCCAAACTTTTTTTTTTTCATAAGATATATGCAAAACTCCACGCTGCACGCTGTAAACTATAGACTAGATTTTATCCTTGGTTTACTTCAGGTGGTGTCTCAGGTCAAACTAAGCACTTGTTCTTGTGGTCATCAAGGCGATTGTTTCTTGGGACAGACAGTCGGAGAAGAGTTCGTTCACAGGAACACCCGCTGCAGGATGTACAGCTCTCTGTGATGGCAGAACTAGCGAGAAATGATAAGTCAAAATGACAGGATGTGCTTAAATCCCACTCGTCTGCTAAAAACAGCAGTGTTGGCCACAAAGAAAATGTAAACATCTTCCAACTGTGCTTCAGGCCTTGTAGTGCCGAAACTGGCCTGCAGAGACTAGCTGTGAACTCAGCTGTCCGACTGAATTGTGCATGTGTGTAGCACAAAGTGTTTAAATAAGTCATGGAGCCGAGTTATTTGGTATATAACAGAAGTCGGTTATATACACTGCATAGCCCTCAACAGGAGCCTGTGCTTAAATGGAGGAGGGGATGGAAGAAACTTGCTCAGATGTAGATTCCTGAACTTGCTTTTGTGTTCCTGCGTGCGTGTCCTGGTTCCTCCTTTCCGTGCACTGGTGTTCCAGCTTGTCCAACTACTTTCTGGCTGTTCAGTGACTTTTGCAAAGCTCCGAAACTGGAAATATGCAAATCAAGAATTGGGGCTGAAAAATGCCTATTTATTTGGTAGTGTGGGTACAGCTCTCGAGGGTTTGCACTCACCATGCAGTCGATGACTAGGGAAGGGAAAAGAGTAGACACTAAGAATACAAAGGAGTAGGTGGTGCTGTGTCGCTGTGTCGCTGTCGGGACGGCCAGACTTCCCTCCCATGTCCCCAGTGGCTCACCTACTACAGGTGTCGTCTTAAAAATGGCCCAGATCTGTCAACAGCTCTGCCCGCTGTCTTCAGCTTCACTGGGCTCCGTCCCCACGACTATTTCCAGTCGTCTTCTTCCTTAGCATCACGTCGGGGTCACCATTTGTGGTGATTGAAATGCACGGACTCCAAAATGCAGGATCAAAATCCAAATCCCAATCAGCTTTATTAAGCAAGCGTGCTCTTTATATACCTTTCTACCAAGGCCAGTAATTTTCTACTTTACTTGTTTACACCATCACGTACTGTAAAAGATCACATTCCCACCGAAAAGGGAATCTCTCTTCCCTGTGAGCAGCACCTCCTTATCTAGGGAGTAGCTTCACACAACTTCATCGTCTGCCAAAACAGTGCTGCAGCTGCTTATTCCTCCCTATTAGTTCTACCACACTTAACCCTTTTTTTGTCTCAGTCCCCACAGTGCTGTTAGCTGTTATTGAATACACAGAGTGGCTGACGGTTCTAGACCAAAAGTGCCATCTTCATCTGCCAGTCCAACCTGTCCCTTCGTATGTTTGTCATCTGTTCCCTGCTTAGGCCTCTGCAATCTTTGTACGGCTCCTAACGTGTTGGTGGCATCTGGACTGTGACCTGAGGGTTTCCATTGAAAGATTAATGCAAGCTAGTTTTGCTTATCCCTAGGCAATTAATTGATAATATTATGATGTTACATGGTGCATAGCGACAAACTAGCTACTCTTTCTAAATTGGCTAAACTTGCCATCAAAATGGTAGAAGAAAACTGGGGCTCAAATGAGGTCAAATATGTAGCTGTTTATTAGAGCATCTTGTACAAGGAGAAATAAATAGTTGGGTTCACTCAGAAATAGGTTTTCAGAGATGCCAAAAAACAAAGTGGCTGCTCTCTTTGGTCTTCTAAAGGAAAGCAACTAACAACTAAACTGCTTTAAAATAAATCAAAAGTGTCACTTATCATAGCCAACTGGGGGAAAGACAGAATATGGCCTTAATGTAAACATTACCTCATAAACATTTTTAGGAGGTACCTTCTTGCTTTTAAGCTTTGCGTGGAGTTAGGAGGAGCTGGTTTCTTTTCCTTGAGACTTAACCGAATGCCTCCTAGCTCATTCTTGTGAGAGGCTTACATTCTGATAACTGTGAAATGAGGAATTTTTCTAAAATTAGCAAGGCACTTACTGCTTAGGAATAGGCTGTGAAGTCTTACGCCAGGTGTGAATGACGCTCTGGATTTCTCACTGTACTCCGCTGTTGTCTCTCACAGCTATAATTAGCTTTTGGGGAAGTGCATTTTGCCCTCTTCTTTCGGTTGTATTTAAACTACTGATGAGGTCAGCAAAGATATTAGTATGTTTAAGTTTTCTCTTTTGTTTCTTTTGTTTGTTTGAAGGTAAACTGGATGAAGTATATGAAGCTTTGGCCAATGCTCATCCCAACATGACTGTATATAAAAAGGAGCAGATTCCAGATAGATTACATTACAAACACAACAATAAAATACAGCCAATCTTAGCAGTGGCTGATAAAGGATGGGAAATTGTATATAATAAGTCTGACGGTTTTCAATGTAAGTATTCTGTCTTTACAGTGTTTTGCTGTATCTTCCTAGTCAGAGACCTTACATGGTACTTTCTCTCCCAGTCTCAACCAATGTTAATTTTTATTTTATTTTTTTAAGACTGGGAGGGAAAACTCTGAAGCTAAGTGTGAAGAATTTATGATTTTTTTTTTTCCCTGATGGGATGGGAAGTATTCTACTATTAGGGGAGGGGGAACTGGATTTACTGTTTCTAAAAATTGAACTTGCTAAGATAAGATCATTCATATGATTTAGTGGCTGTGTACTTGAGGTCTTCTTGCGAGATCTAGCAAACTGACAAGCACTTCCTGAGAAATTAAAAAGGAAGTTACAACTGAACTTGTTAAGTAGAGGATGAATAGTGTTGTTTTATCATGTACTATTTACTTACTGGAGAGGGTTGGGTTGGAAATACAAGAATGCTTTCTAAAAGTCCTCAACTTCTGTGGATGCTTACACTTACTGTAACCTTATTCTGTTGCTAGAAAGAATCTTTGAATATTGTGTCACTGTACACCAGTGGTTTTCGTTTGCCTTATATGGTAAGATGCGTTCTAGGTGATTTGGAGGAAAAAAAAAACACTTAAGTTCCTCACTTGGCACTTTGAGATTTATTATAAGTAGAATGAAGACAGTAAACTGTAACTTTTGGTTGGCTAGGAGGAAAAATAGAGGTGTTATACAGTCAGTTCTTAAGTTTCTTAATTGAAAACCTGTTAAAATTTGCTGCTGAAGAGCGTTACCTGCAAGACCTAGCAAGTTTTTCAGTTGTTGATAGCTGATGAGAGCAGCTTTTTGTGCCTGCATGTTTATTCACTTGTTCAGAGTTTTTAGTGCCCCTGTAAGGAAGTGCCACTGGAGACCCTCTAGTGAGACCTGTGGATTTTTTCCTTGTTCATGAGTAGATAGTGCAAAAAATGGGACAAAGTGTCAAAGCAGTCAGAGCTTAAGTTCTGTCTGCTACTAGCAGTCAAACAGTCTGTCTACATGTATTTTTTTTTTTTTTCTAAGAGATCTGGTCCAGTTGCAAAGATGAAGTTTGTCCTTGAGGAAAAATCAAGGAAACTCGGATGTAGCGTAGCGTGCCATTGACATCTTTTTTAAGGCATCTTCTATTTGTAATTCTGAGACTTGGTGTTTGCTAGGAGACATCTGTGCTGTTGATCAAAATGATTCTTCTAAACTTCTGCAAGAATAAATGATGGCTGTTCCGTTTCTGCATTACGCTAATTCTAGGAAAAGGTTCAATGCTTGTTTTGCAACTTCAGAATATTGACCTTTATCTGTCTTTTTTTTCTAGTTGGCAATCATGGATATGACAACATCTTACCAGAAATGCATCCAATTTTTTTGGCAGTTGGGCCTGCTTTCAGAAAGAACGCAACCAAAGAAGTCATGAATTCTACAGACTTGTACCCCTTATTGTGCCATCTGCTTGGTATTAACCCACTGCCAAACAATGGTTCGTTCAATGCTGTGAAAGACATACTTGCTGAAGAAGTTCCTGTAGCCTTTGGAGCGGACACCTATGCTACTGTTTTAGGAGTCTTGCTGGGCAGCTTTCTTGTTATGGTTTTTATTGCGGTTTTTGTTAAGCATTTTATCCTCACCCAAGCAAACACCATGCAAATGCCACATACTGAAGCTGCCCAGCCACTGTTGCAAGATTAATAACACTTGGTACTATTTCTTGTTTGATGCTTAAAATAAGCTTATACAAAAAAAATAACAATAGAGCTGGATCAGCATATGTGGAGTAAAAGGAAACGAATGCTGATCCATTGGTATGCTGGAGTCCGTACATATGAGCTATGTGGAGGAAGAGCATGTTTCTGTTTTCACCCTACAACCACTTAATCTTTCAGGGGTTGAAAATATTCTGGGTAAACCTGGAAAGCTGTGTATGTATGTAGACATGTAGTGACAATAGGCCTTGAATACCTCATTCTGAGCTACTTTTAACATCAACTGAGGTGCCCTTCACAGACTATTAAATGGTGATTTAATTTGCAACCCACCTTTTTTTTGTTGTTGTTTTTCCTTTGAGAGGTTTTTTTCAGTCTCTTGGATTCTAACAAGTCACTGAATGTGACTGGACTTCTTTGGGTTTTTTTCTTCCCTGTCCCAGGAAGCTTTTGCATGGATCACCATTACATATAGCTTGGTGGATTAAATCCTGCTGCAAACAATGTTATTGTTAAGCTAGGTCATGCAGTGCTAAGTGTCTACGTTTAGAGTTAGGCATATTACTTTAAACTACTGTGTTAACTGTAGTCCCAAAATACAAATCTAGGTGGTGTTGCCTTAAGTAATCAGCATTAAACTACTTGATTTTTTTTTTTTAATTTAGGTAAATATAGGTCTTTATCATTTTCAGTATGATTTTATGTAAGTGTAGGTCTTTACTTTTTCTGTTGTTTCCTGTACACTGGACTAATTTTTCTAGGAGTTCCATGCTGCTGGCAGTTTAAAGGCACCTACAAGCACAACACCCGTGTATCCAAATGGAGTCTTTGCTATTTCTGTGGTAAGAGGGTTCTTTCACAGTAAGGCGGATGAATCAGTTAAGGAACATACAGGTACAAGCTGGTTTCAGAATGCTGTCAAGCTTGTCATTGGGTGTAACATCAGATCCATTACTGGAGACTCTTCTCAGGCATGAGCTTGGCTTGCTGTCTTGTGTTTCATCTGATAGGTCTGGGTGGACCTTAGAATTTGATGAGTAGGGTTAAGCGTGCAATTTAAGGAACAGCTGTATTGAATCTTAAGCCATATATACTCTTAAATCTGAAAAAGCACACTTTAATATGAAAAAAGGTGTAAGACTGGAGTTTGTTCTTCCAGAGGAAAGTCTCTGTCAGGGAAAATTATTAATTCTGAGTCAACAGAACTGTATATTACTCTGTTTCTTTTGTGTGGGGCAATAAATCTTTTTGCTATTGTATTTGTGGTTAATTTGATGAGCTCACTTCAATGGTAGGTGAGAAGCTGCTGGCTGAGGCTTGCATGAAAAACACCGTATGAAGTGAGAAGAGTTGCCTGGTTGTCAGACTTGATTAAAAGCTGAATTTTTTTCCCCCTCCCTCTGTGAGGTAGCATTTCTCTGCAGTTTGCTTATGAGCACAATGCCTGAAGGAGAAAGAAACTCTTTGAAAATTTGCACAAATATTCAGTCTTGTATTTTTAAGTGCAATTTATTGCTTTATCCACAGCACCCAGCAGAGGGCAAAGATGGGAACATCTTGGCTTTGGATCTGCTCTGTAAAACTAATGGTGTGATTAATGGTCTGATACTGCAGTTGGGAGGGTTGCTAGCAGACCTAGCAAGGAACTGCAACAAGCTGACTAACTGATGTACAAAACTTATTTTGCCGAACTTAATTCCAGACCCGATGAATGACATCCGGATGAGTTCAGAAGCTACTTCTCGCTGCCTCGGTGGTGACTCTGCAGTGCCACGTCACGAACTGGCTGGTGCTCACTGCGTCAGAGGTAATCTGTTGGATTCCTCTGTGATGGCAGGGACACTTGCTTAGCATTAAGCTGTACTGCAGACAGATATGAAAAGTTTCCAGAGACCACAGCTAGGTGCGGTCAATGCTGGAGAGGGAAGGCAATGAAATACTCCAACTTAAAGTATATGCTGGAAGTCTAGCCGTAATAGTACCTTTAGGAAGGCAGGAAATGAGCCGATCTGTTGCAGAACAACCCCCTTCATTTGAGGGATACGTATAAAGTCTTGTGTGACTTAATCTGACTCATCTCTGCTATTCTGCTGATGAGTGTACTGCCTTGTTTTCCTACATTGCTACTTTCTTAAGAAAAGAGTTAAGGAAAATGTCTGGGTTAGGTGTGCCTGACACTGTAAAGCTGATTCTTAGTGGAGCTGACCATTAGGTATGTCTTAAGTTTAATTTGCTGATGCTGCAGGGGCTTTTCAAGCTGAAAGGTGAAAGCAGTAATAATATTCACAGTAGTTTCTAGAGTGGCTGGGGAAGTCCAAGTAGAAAACCTAAACCTCTAAATTGTTACTAATCACTTCCCTAGCTACCTTCCAAAAAGTGGGTGGCAGACAGCAAATTGATACATTGAGTCCACCTTTTCTTGCTTATTTGCAACTTAAAAACAAATTGTAACACAAACTTAGTGTGTGTTTAAAGATCTACAGGCTTCCTAAAGGGAGTAACTGAAAATTGGAGATGCTGTAATCCTTGCTTGAAGCTACTTCACTTACACACTTTCTCACTTTGGAACATGCTGCTTTAATAGAAATTCTTCTTATGGCGGTAATTTCATAGCAACGCTTATGGCAGATGTAAAAATAACTGGATTGTCATCTCAGAGGTGTTCATTAAACTTCCACTTTTTTAATTGTGGCAAGTGTAGTTCTATCGTCAGCCAAAGTGACCCTTGATTTTGAGGAGGGGGCAGAGTTGGTCAGTGTTGTTCAGTCATCCTGGGACTTCGGCTTACCTGCCCAAACATGCAACAAGGGAAGAGCAGTCAGTTTCCCCTAACAAAGGGTTTGGGAACAATAATATTCAAAATAGATTGGGAACACAAACGTGAGAATTCTTCTTGATGTCGTTGTTCTGTATTGCAATGTAAGGCCCTTCTTTGAGGAGGGTAAAAGGAAACTGTAGAAAACAAGGGAATCTTTCAGCATTCCGGTATTTCAGTTCAGATGTAAACGTTTCCTTTATAGCTTAGGTATATTTGCAGGTACGTCTTGGGTAGTTCCCTTAGGAATAATTAGGATAATTGCCAAGCCAGTGTTAATTTTACATTGTTGGATGTATGCTTGTGAAATTGAAAGCACATATGATGCCACTGGAGACAAATAGCAACTTTTTTTCTGATGTGATATGAAATTTATTCAGACTACCTTTTTGGTTGGGGAGGACATGGGATTTGGTTTCTGTGTATATGATACTTTTTATGATGTATGAACAAGTTCATTGGAACGTGGATTTGAGTACCCTGTATACTACTTGTAACTTAAGCTTGGAAACAGAAGCCTGCATGGTTTGTCTTTCATTATTGACCTGTGAAGCATACTTTGAGAAGTCAAATGTTTTGTTTGTTTCTTCCTGTTTGGAAACTCTGAAGTTGAAATATATCTCTCCTGTAGTGCTATCAAGCATTGAGTGCTTGCTTCATTTAAAAACACTTCTGGGAAAAAAGTTTGAATTGGGGAGGGGGGGTGGGGGGGTAGGAGGGGGGGAAGGGAAGGCAGCTGGGGGAGAATGGCCTTAACTCGCGCATCCCAGATGTATCTTGTATTCTGCATAGTGTATGCCTTTACTAAAGATAACTGGAAATGTGATAGAACTTAAGAAATTTACGTCAAAGTTCTTATAAAAGACCTCTTCTTTCCCACCTTGCTGCTGTATATGGAAATATCAGCTATCTGTTACCAACAATGGTAATACAGTTTCTTTTATCAAACAAATCTTCCAGACTTTCTTGGCAAAGAGCTGAAGTAATGCTGTTTACAATAAACGTGGTCTCAAAAAACCCCCAAAGCGCAAAAATGCCTATTATAAGATGAAGGATTGTGCAGCGTGACTTTTCAGAAGTGTGGAACAACACAATCTTGAGCTGTGTGTGGGAAGAATGACAAATGTGCAGTTGTTGAGTCCTGCTGTTTTCTGAAATGCAAACAGGCTTACTTCCAAATCTCCTTCCCTGCTTAAATAATGGCCATGGATGCTGTCTTGACCACTTCTGTGCCGCTGTTCCAACCTTTCACGAAATGTCATGTTTGTACTACAGTAAAGGTAATGTAAGCATTTATTAGATGTTAGACTACAAAAATTATTGCAAGCACATGAAAATGGTAAGTTCAGGAGTGGTAGTTGCGGCACTGCGAATGGACAGCCTTTCCACAATGAAATCCTAATCTGAATCATATTAAGTTAACAAATCTCTATTACTGTTTTTTGCAATAAAAGGCGGTACCATGCATATTAATGCAAACATCTATCCCTGTGGTCTGACCCTTGGAGGTACATGATGTTCTAGGATTTTTTTCCATAGGTAGTACATTCTTTTAAATTTATAACAAGTTGAACTCCCCCCAGAAAAAAAGTGGTTTGGAACTATAGTTAGTTGAAATCAGCTCCATTCTGGAACAGTTTCCTTGGTGCTAATTGACAAAAAGCATATAAACCCAGAGGGGTGGACGTTTTAAGGCTTCTCTACCCAGTGTTGAGAGTTGCTTTATGGAGGCAATCAACATAAGTAAACATCAGTCTTTACTGCTGGGAAGCAGTGTTAGAAACTTTCCCTATTGCCTTCTAAACTTCAATGTTAGTTTAAGTCTTAAGAACTTCCCCTAAATTAATATGCCCTATATGAACATTGCAGAGTTGCCTATATGTAGCAAGGCATGAAATGTTGCCACAAACTATTGTAGGATATCATCTCCTTTATCATAGCTTTGAGGAAGGGGGAAGCCACAGCTGCTCATGTTCCTGTTTTGAATTACCTATTCAAAAGGAAATCAGCCACTGACTTTCACAAGCAGTAATTCATACAAACTGTAATTAGATAGGGGAAATATTTAATCATGTTTAAGGCACTAACACTTTTAAAAATAATCATCTTTAAATATGTCAACTTTATCACTAAGGAGAAAGAGGTGTTTTTCTAGATGCTCTTTATTTGTACGTGATCTGTATGAAATCCTGGATGTACAAGAGCTACTTTGAAACTCTCCCAGCCAGCAGCAAAGAATTGCGCCAGGAAGAATACTCAGCACTTTTATAGACTGTACTGCATCTTTGGAATTGAAAATAATTAGCAACCCAACTGGAATATAGTTTATCCTATTTCTTGATTAATACTTAAACTTTCTTTTTAAACCCTTCCCACAACAGCACTGTTTAGTCCCAGCGCTAAAGGGAGCTGGAGTAGGATTTCTGTAGACACTACCACACAGTTTCTGGTTTCAGAGGAGCTCAGTTGTCTGTAGCAATTCTTACCAGAAGGGGTTACCTACTATGCATTTATGAGAAATGCATTTACACCTAGATTTCCTCATCTGTAACTATTCATATTTCAGATCAGAGTGGTGCCATTGCGCTTCAGTCAACATTTACATTTCTAGTAATTAAAATCTTGGTGGTAACCTTGACACCTGGCCTGTGATGGTGATGCACAGAGGAACTGAAAGCACATCAATCACACACTGTATGACAACTACTTGGGGGAAGGAGGAGGAGGAAGGGAAGAATAGTGGAGCGTACCCTGTGCTAATCAGTTTTAGCATCTAGAAAAACCCCTCACAGGTAGAGGACAGTAGTTTGGTCTTACCAAGTCTGTCAGAAACATAGAGAACCCAGTTGAGTCAAACCTTTCCATATAGGGATGATGCAAAGCACCTCCCAGCAAGTCCGACACCCTCTGAGGATGGCAGTCTTTATTAGCAAAATTACAAGAACGTAACAACTCTCTCCACTGTAGGAATTCAAGCATCCTCCCTTTTACAGCATCTCTAGGCCTGGGTTCTACCCTGAAAAACATTCACTTCACAGTTACTCATTAACCCGACCTCTAATTGTATGTAATTAATTACTTTAAATCTTCCAATAGGATGAGATAACTTCTATGTTCAGTCCAGTTATTATTTCAATTTCAGATTAATCCAGAGTAAAACGTTAGTCAGTATGTCAAAACTAGTAGTTTAAGGAGAGGGGAACAATGCAAAAACTAACCTGTTCTGCATTTTTAATCAGTACAATAGAATCCTCAGAGAGGAAGATACAATTTAGTAAAACTTCACACATCATTTTAAAAACTCAAATTTATTTTTTTGAGTGGTCAGTTAAAAGTAAGCCTTCCCTCCAAAGTCCATACTTCCTCTCAGTTGGATCAATAACAGGTAGTCTGTGGCTAATACCGAATTGCATTGAGTTTGAGCGTGTGAACAAGAAACCGCGTTGCATGCTATCAGGCAGCTCAGCTCTCTCCCTTCAAATTATCAGTTCTTAAAACCATCAAACTCATAGGAAAATGAATTGGTAACCGTAGTCCTCATTTTGGGTTAGCATTAACAATTCAACCCCATGTTCTTTCCTCACTAAAAGATAAGGTACCACTAAGGCTTTCTAAACCAAATTAATTTTTTTTTTTTTTTATGGCAAGTTACTAAACTTGACCATTAACAAGGATCAAGAGTTTCAATTAAGAGAAGCATTAGCACTGGTCTTCACCAGAACTTTACAACTATACAACTTTGACACTACAGATAACAGATCTTATCTCGAGAACTAAATTAATTTTTTCACTTTAAATTTCCAGGGTTTAAAATAAGAGTTTGGAATCCTTGCTTGATGATTGCATGTCAAACTTCCAATTGTTGCTTTGTAGCATGCCGACAGCCTTCACAAAATAATTATCAGCTGGTACACAGGGCAGAACCACCTTTATTACAAAAACACCTTAAACAGAACTTACACCTTAAAAACTTTTCACAGGGTATAGAAGCAGTAATTTTACTACTACAGCCCATTAAACTGAGTAATCCAAGGATTCTCAGATTAAATTGGCACCCTTGAAATAAGCAAGTAGTACCATCCCCACTCTCCGAGTGCACGAGCTGTGGAACTGTCATCCACAGACACACATCTAGAAACATTGATCTGCCCAGTGCTGTAACTGCTGAACTGCATACTTTATTGCTCAAAATAGAAGTGATATGCACCAATTCTTTCCTCACTGACGTCTGTTTACCTTCTCATCAGTTTCTTGTCATATGCCTTAGGGTGGAAATAGAAGCATTAGGTCTTCTCTATACCCTCTATCCCCAAATTTAAGAATAAATCAGAATATACTGTCCAAACAGAACTAACTTCTAACTCATAAAAAAAAATAATCTTTCCAACACAGGTGCAAGAACACTACAAGAAGTCAACATTAATTTAAATTTAATACAAAAAAAACAATTATCATTTACAAACGTTAAAATTCACTTTGTCTATCCTGGCTAGTTCACATTCTGGAATTTAATTTTGGAAGCGTTCAAAGGCTTGAATGAAAAATTAAGCATCCTTATTTTGTTAAGTATATCTTCCAGCAGAAAGCCACCTGTTCACCAGTTTGTTCTGAAAATATTTTTACAGGACTTCTAGTCAGGTAGCACACACAACCAAGTTAGCAAGATCCGGCTGTACAGTTTTTTATACAGATACTGTTAAAGTGCATCAAAGAATGCCGTCCAGTGCAAGTTCAAACTCTCTTCCTGAAATCACTATTTAGCAAGCGAGGCGAGGCTCCCTACATGCTATCCAATTAAAGGATCATCATCGTCATATTGTAACTGAAGTCGGGAAAATGGCTGTGGGGGAGCTACTCTATTCTTTGAGATTATTATAATGCAGGTGAAAGTAGTCAGTATCATAAAAGCCCCAATAACTATCCCAATAGCTCCTGGAAGATTTATGCACCACTGGTCAACGAGCAAGCACCTGGTGTTACTGAAAGTGCCATTGTGTGGCTGTGGTGTCAGTCCCAGGATGTGGCACATCATGGGGTAAATATCAACATTGTTCATTGTGCTCTGCTTGTAACCCCGACGAAAAGCAGGCCCACGAGCAGCCAGGAACGGATGCATGCTTGGGAGAGCATTGTCATAGCCATGGTCACCTACTGGAAAAATGCAAAGTTAAGAGTTAACATCACAGTTTCTGTTTGCATATCGATTATTCCCCTCCCTCTCTCTCCCCTGTGCCCAAAAGGCATATATTTTAACCAAAGGCTAATGCAGAAGCAGCTGTTAACCCAGAGTTCCTTTCCTTTTCCCTGATGCCCAGAAGTCTTTTGCCATACTGGTCTTCAGCCATGGTTCCCCATCCCCCTCCATTATCTCTTTTTCCTTTCGGTCATCAGCATTTCCAGTTTTCTCCTTCCCAATCCTCATGCCAAATTTGGAAAGGACGCTGCTAATCCTCAACGAGTCAGTAGCTGGAATGCAAATTTGTACTTTTCAGATTTTGGAAAGACATCTTCCCCTTGCACAGCAGACACTTTGATAACTTCTTCAAAGCCAAGCACTTTCCCCTTGATAGCCTTCAGTTCGAGCATACTAATTACCCTCAAATCATGCTTATCGGATTAGGTACTTCAGGTGAAGGGATACCCAAACTGTCAACACTGAAACACAGTCAAAGGATCAGGATGCCTGTGACAGGCATAAAACAAAACACTCATGGCTACAAGGTCACCCGTACTTGGAGATTTGGTAGGTTTTTAATAAACACTCTGATTTTTGGTGGTATATAAACAGCTAAAAAGCAACCATGGTCAAATTTCACAGAATCACGGAGTTTCGGAGTTGGAAGGGACCTCTAGAGATCATCTAGTCCAACTCCCCTGCCAAAGCAGGATTGCCCAGAGCACATCACTCAGGACTGCATCCAGGCGGGTCTTGAAAATCTCCAGAGAAGGGCACTCCACCACCTCCCTGGGCAGCCTGTGCCAGTGCTCTGTCACCCTCACCGTAAAGAAGTTTTTCCTGTGTATTTGAACGGAACTTCCTGTGTTCTAACTTGTGCCCATTGCCCCTCGTCCTGTCACTGGGAACCACTGAAAAGAGCCTGGCTCCATCCTCCTTCAGCCCACCCTTTAGATACTTGTACGCCATAATAAGGTCTCCCCTCAGCCTTCTCTTCTCCAGGCTAAAGAGTCCCAGCTCTCTCAGACTTTCCTCATAAGGGAGATGCTCCAATCCCTTAATCATCTTAGTTGCTCTTCGCTGGACTCGCTCCAGCAGTTCCCTGTCCCTCTTGAAGTGGGGAGCCCAAAACTGGACACAGTATTCCAGTTGTGGCCTCCCCAGTGCAGAGTAGAGGGGGAGAATGACCTCCTTCGACCTACTGGCCACACTCTTCCCTATGCAGCCCAGGATTCCATTGGCCTTTTTGGCAACAAGGGCACATTGCTGGGTCATGGATAATTTACTGTCTACCACGACCCCCAGATCCTTCTCCTCAGAGCTACTTTCCAGCAGGTCCGCCCCTAACCTATACTGGTGCTTTACATTCTTCCTCCCCAGGTGCAGGACCTTGCACTTGCTTTTGTTGAACCTCATTAGGTTCTTCTCTGCCCAGCTCTCCAGCCCACGCTGGATGGCAGCACGGCTCTCTAGGGTGTCAGCCACCCCTCCCAGTTTGGTATCATCAGCAAACTTGCTGAGGATAAATTTCCTAATAACATGTCTGAAAAATGTGCCCAAGATGCCCAAAATTTCTCATAGGACATGCAGCACAGTATTTCAGTGACTACATTTAAGTTTTGAGTTCATTTCTTAGTAACAGTTTAACGAGTCTCCCCGAGAGCTGTCTCCATGGCTGCTTCACTGAAGTTTTTGTTATGAAATGTCAAGATTCCTATTGATAAGGTCACACTCACCACTTCAGTATACTTCCAATATTCCTTTTTTGATGTTTTCCACCACTATGTTTATTACCACAAAGATACTACTGTATCACATCTTGATTGTTTATTTTAATGCAGTCCTATGTTTCTTGACTACATTTTTTTTTCCTTCTACTACTTGCTTGTTTTGAACTGAGCTGTTCCAAGCCCTCCCTCCAATGAAGTTTCCTATCTTTCACCTCAGAAGTAGGAGGGCTGGTGGGTGCTAACGTTGCTAGGTATAGTGTAGGTATTGACACCCATGGCTGGTGTCACTGCCACAATTTTGAATTTTGACCTTGATGAGCAAGACTGGCAAACTGGTAACAATGGACAAAGAGAAGGCTGAGGTACTCAATAACTTTTTTGTCTCAGTTTCCAGTGGCAGCCCCTCCATCCCCACACCTCTTGAGTGGATGGACCACAAGGCAGGGACTGGAGGAGCAAAGTCCCTTCCACTGTAAGAGATCAGGTTTGTGACCACCTGAGGAACCTGAACGTACAGAAGTCTATGGGAGCTGATAAGATGCATCCCAGAGTCCTGAAGAAATTGGCTGATGTAGTTGCCAAGCCACTCTCCATGCTATTTGAAAAGTCATGGCACTCAGGTGAAGTCCCCAGGGACTGGAAAAAGGGAAACATTGCACCCATAAGGGTAGACAGGAGGACCCTGGGAACTACCGACCTGTCAGCCTCACCTCTGTGCCCAGGAAGATCATGGAACAGATCCTCCTAGAAGCTATGCTAAAGCACACGGAAGACAGAAAGGTGATTCAAGACAGTGAGCATGGCTTCACCAAGGGCAAGTCCTGCCTGACCAACCTAGTGGCCTTCTATGATGGAGTGACTACAGCAGTGGACAAAGGAAGAACAAAGGACGTTGTTTATCTGGACTTCTGTAAGGCCCTTGACATGGCCCCCACAACATCCTTCTCTCCAAATTGGAGATGTATGGATTTGATGGGTGGACTGTTCAGTGGATGAGGAATTGGTTAGATGGTTGCATCCAGAGGGTAGTGGTCAATGGCTCAGTGTCCAGATGGGAGATCGGTAAGAAGTGGTGTCCCTCGGGGGTCCATATTGGGACAAGTACTATTCAATATCTTCATCAATGACATAGACAGTGGGATTGAGTGCACCCTCAGTGAGTTTGCAGATGACACCAAGCTGAGCGGTGCAGTTGACATGGCTGAGGGAAGGGATGCCATCCAGAGGGACCTGGACAGGCTTGAGAAGTGAGCCCGTGTGAACCTCATGAGGTTCAACAAGGCCAAGTACAGCGTCCTGCACCTGGATCAGGGCAACCCCCAATATCAATACAGGCTGGGGGATGAAGGGATGGAGAGTAGCCCTGAGGAGAAGGACTTGGGGATACTCGGGGATGAAAAGCTGGACACGAGCCAACAATGTGCGCTCGCAGCCCAGAAAGCCAACCATATCTTCAGCTGCATCCAAAGAAGTGTGGCTGCCAGGTTGAAGGAGGTAATTCTGCCCCTCTACTCTGCTCTGGTAAGACCCCACCTGGAGTACTGCGTCCAGCTCTGGGGCCCCCAACGTAAGAAGAACATGGACCTGTTGGAGCGGGTCCAGAGGAGGGACATAAAGATGATCAGAGGGCTGGAGCACCTCTCCTGTGAAGACAGGTGTTGTTCAGTTGGGGTTGTTCAGCCTGGAGAAGAGAAGGCTCCATGGAGACCTTATTGAAGCCTTCCAGTACTTAAAGGGGGCCTACAGGAATGATGGGGACAAACTTTTTAGTAGGGCTTGTAGCAATAGGACAAGGGGTAATGGCTTTAAACTAAAAGAGGGTAGATTTAGATTAGATATAAGGAAGATTTTTTTTTTTTTTTTTTTTTTTTTTTTACAATGAGGGTGGTGAAACGCTGGCCCAGGTTGCCCAGAGAGGTGGTAGATGCCCCATCCCTGGAAACATTCAAATTAAAATATAAACATATCTTACATTAATAGTAGTACTTTTGCACAAATAATGAGAAAATTTGAACTTAAATGTGCAAAGGGCAGACAGTAAGAACAACCAAACTGGGTGAAACCAGAAGTTTACACCACCCAACATCCTGCAGGGAGTCTGGGAAGTACCCAACAGGGTTCGCCCTAACATCCCAACCAGTCTTGAGCTGCTCAGAAACTTCCTGGGAGTTGGTACCTTTGTATTTAATTTCTATTAATGTTTTTTTCTTCCATGATTTTGTCCAATCACTTTCTGAACACACACATATACATATATATATACACACACACACACACAGAGCCTTCGTCTGCAACCAGAGTTATTGGTTGAATTCTCTTATTACGATGATAATTAAATCTATCTGGAATTTCTTCTTTGAGATATACTTTCACATGACTGTTGCGTTTTTTCAGCAAGTTATACGTTCCTTTTTTGTCTGCCAAAAAAAACCTGCACATGAAACACCTGGAAATATGTATATATATATACACATACACATGTACATATATGTCTGTATGTAATTTGACATTCACAGCATCTAGCAGGAAGAAAGTGCATAGCTTAGCAATGCACTGTGTGAGGTAATATCTGCTTTGGTTTTTGTCTTTAAAAAATGCTATTTGATGCCCCTAATAGGAAGAACTCTGGCTTCTTTGACCATTATTGCTGTGTTCCTATTATCTTTTAGTATTTCCTCCCATTTATTTTTGTTTCCCAGTATATGGACTGTAACATTAAATGTTGTGTCTTGCATTCTTCAGTTTATGCTCCCCTATATATACTTTCTATACACAAAAAGCAGTTAAACCACACTCTAGTGGAAGCTTGAGACAGACTGCTAACTTGCCTACAGTAACTCTTAAAAGTGTACCTCAGGATTTTAAGTTGAACATGACAAAGAGTTTTAGCCAACAGAATATTCCCCATCTCTTCCTTATCTGTTAAAACACTCCAGACTCAGGCTGAGAATGGTCTAGAAAATGCTGAGATGTTCCTAAAGATGCATAGTGGCAGGACTCTGCTCGCTAAACTAAGACCATCCTACAGATGGCTGGAATAAAAACAAGACAGTTTAACAATATAAGCCACCAAAAAAACACAAATAAGGAAAACACACTTACATTTTGAAAGTGACTCGTTCTGTACAATTGTCCAGCCTTCATCTGCAACCAGAATTATGGGTTGAATTCTCTTATTATGGCGATAATGAAATCTGTCTGGAATTTCTTCTTTGAGATACACTTTCATGTGACTGTTGCATTTTTTCAGTAAGTTATACACGTCTCTTTTGTCTGCCAAGAAAAAAAACAGCATGTTAATCAGCTGGAAATTATGTCCCGTTTACTGCAATTATCTGTCATTAAACATAAGATCCATTTTTTTCAAAACAATTCTTTTTTAAAGGCACATAGAAAAGGATTTTTTTCATGTTCCTAATGCAACACTACATGTATTAAGGTGGATTTCACAATTTGCTCTCATTTTAAATCAGGCACCTCACAGCCATGGTTTTGAACCTACAGTTCAACTCACCCTCTGAGGTTGCAGATGAGGAAGGCAAAATTCAAGCAAAGAATCAAGAGAAAGAAATCACACACCAAAGTAGTCAACATTTTACCCAAAACAGTAAGTATTAACTTTTGCTAATGTGTAAATCACTTTGTTCATTAGAAGTGCTTCAGTCTGGCCACAGTTGTGGAAACTGAGACCAGCAGTGTCATGGTTTAAGACATGCCTGTTAGTAACTACTCCAAGATACAAAAATTGAATTCATTCACAGAAAACAGATTGGTAAAGCAATCAAAATTGGGTTTAGATTTTTACTTGGAAGTTTAAACAATGATATTTTTCACTCTGAATAAACATGAGGGTTTATTTCACGCTCACTGTGAATTGCCAGCATATACACTAAGTGAGCAACAAGACAGCAGGTGTACTAAGTGCCTGTCTACTTTCTCAACAAGCTGTACCAGGACCACCTGTACCACCCACAGCAATTTGACAAGAAACTCCCCTTGGCCCACTGATTACCAAAACAAAGTATTTTCTAAATAAACAAACATTCCTTAGCTTATTCATTAAATATGTCAAAGTTCTGCAATGTGAACTACACTGGTTTTGCAAAAGACATGAACAGTCTACCATAGTGTGTACGATAAACAAGATTTAATTCTCAGTGTATGACTTAAAAAAAAAAAAAGAAAAGGCACCACACAACAAAACATACTCTGCCTTGGCAGCACTGCAGCAACTGGACTCTTGTCTATCAGGGTATAGTTATTGCGACCAATGCAGTCATCCAGGATAATCAGCTTCTTTGAAGAACAGGAGGCCATTCCGTGATCACTTGTTATTATGATATTAATAGTGTCCCACAAACCTAATGCCTTCAATTTATTAGTAAGGAAACCAATATGATTATCCACTTCTTCTAATACTTTGCGCATGTTCTCAGTGTCTTCTGGTCCATACTTGTGTCCACTTGCATCCGGTTCTTCCCAGTATAAAGTAGCAAAACTGACTACAGGATTAGAGCTGTTCAGCCATGCAACAATTTTCTCCACTCTCTCCTCAAACGTTACTGAAAAGTTATACTTCATAAAAAAATGAGGGGTGGTATCGTTAATTTTTACATCGGTACCGGGCCACATTGCAGCAGCACTTGCTCCATGTCCCTGCTGTTGATTTGTTACCCAAATTGGAACTGCCTCATTCCACCAGAAGGGATCTGAATCATTGAACTGTGAGAACTTTTTCTTGGCATCTGCATCATACATGTCATTAGCCACGATGCCATGGCTTTCTTCATATAAACCTGTCACTATGGTATAATGGTTTGGGAAAGTCTTGGTGATAAAAGCATTTGTAACTTGTTTTACAAGCACTCCACCCTCAATGAACGCCTGAAGATGAGGAAGTTTATAGGTTTCCAAGTAATCAGCCCTGAAGCCATCAAAAGACACAAGGAGTAACCTGGATACCGAATCGCCAGCAGAGTGAGCACAACAAGCAACTATTCCAGAAAAAAATAATGTTAACATTGAGTTCATTGTTGATACTTCAAAGTATTTCCACCAGGTAATCAGATGCACCTGAAAAATTAAAAAAGATAAGGGATGTAATACAAAATAATTGTACTGGAACCAGTTTAACTAGCTATATATTATATATTTCTTCCTTACAGAGGTTAACTGCAAAATAACCGCTCTAAAGAACCACTGAAGTCAACAGTGTATTTCCCTAATGACTTCAGAAGTCTCTCATATATTAGCATAGTTTTTCATATATTAAAACAAATGAAAATGAGATTTTTTTCATTCCAGACTAAAGGAAAGGAAGAATTCTTTTCTCTCTTTTAAGCAATAAAGCCATCATTCTGTGTCTTATTACAATTCTACATTTCAAGACAGACAATCAGTATTTTTCCATATGTCCAAGTACAGGCACCTGAACAATTCTGGCTCCACATTTAAGAGTCCTGTACAGCTCTAAATCCTGCTTACACACCACTGTTCAGGCCAGAACTTTGTTTTCTACTGTAATTATAATTTTCATTTTTCATCCCACCTTTCCTCTTCCACAGTTTCCACCCTCTTGAGTTGCTAGAAGACTTTTGAGCCTTTCAATGTTCCTTTTACTTATTGCTTACTCTATACATGAAACTGCCAGGAGTAACTTCTACTTCTGTTTTCTCTCTAAGCTGCTGTACATCTACCACAACAGTATTAAACGTGTTCTTTATGTATCGTATTTCTTTCTCTCTAAAAAAAAGTTAAAAAATAATCAGTAACCTTAGCTATGAGGCAAGTATTTCTCACCAAGGAATTCATGACTATTACAAATGCAAGGTATGATCTGTAAGCTTTTTTCTTCCCCCTAAACTCATTATGTATGACAGGTGCACTGTTCCGGACGGTCCAAAATTATTCTATAAGCATTTAAGAAAAAGGAAGTGAAGCTCCAGGTTTCACAAAAGCTTCTGCAATATTCTTAGCGTATTTACTTCTCAAGAAGAACCCCACTCCATCAAATTTATCCTTTATCTCACACAAACTAGGGTGATTCTAGGAGGAACAGCAGGTACCTTCCCAACTGGAATCGTATCTTCTGACCTGTCTCAACACTCTCCCCCAAACTCTGTAAAGCTACAAGTGTGTTATTTTAAAAGTGTAAGTAGCTTTAATGTCAGCTAAAGTTTTAGCAGTGAGAGGTGTTCAACGCATGGGAAATCATCCCCCCTCAACCGTAAGCTGAAATTTCTTTAGAAGATACAGATGTTAGAAGAAAGGATCATCAAAGCCAACATTAAGGTAGCTCTTAATATAGACGACTTGTAACACACAGTCCCCTTAAAGAGGGGGAAAAATGAAGAAGAGATGAGGAACGGAGCACAGAATGACCCGTTTCGTGTTGTCAGGTGCTTTAAAAAGCAGAACCAGAGTTTTTCATCGACATAAGGCTGCAGCAGTAGCTTCGAAATACTCGGAAGATGCTGTGCGTTGGTGTTCTGACCCGCTGTGTCACACACAGACAACCCTACAACGCCACCGGCGCGACGGCCCTCCGCTCCTCACCCTCTCCGCCTTCCCGCCAGGTTTCCCAGTTGCTCGGGTCAGTCAGAAAGGAGTTATCCCGCCCCTGAAAAGCTGAACACCGACGTTCCGTGCCCCCCTCGGTACAAACTCACCCGCCGTACGGGACCGGCTCCCGCACCGCTGCAAGAGACACCCCACACTGGGAGCCCAGCCCGGGGGAAGGCTCCGACAACCGGCCCCGCCGCCCCACCAGCCCCACGCAGCCTACTGGCACTTTCTTTCCCTCACGTAGAAACCGGGGCGGCGGAGGCGCGGCAAACCCGCCGGTCCGAAGCCCCAGCCCCAGGGGAGGGGGATCCCGCCGTCCCGCCCTGGTCACCACAGCCTCCCCCAACCGGGAAATCTCCTTGCCCGACGCTCCCCCTCCCCTCCTTTCCCGCTGCGGTTCCGCCCCGACCCCACCGTGAGGGCCCGCTCCTCCGCGGCGCTGGAGGTGACCGGCTGTGGCGGTGGGGGGGGGGGCGGGACGGGGGGAACCGGATAAGCACCGCGCCTGCGCACCCGCCACCCGCGCGGCCCCAACCGCCATCAACGGCGGCGGCGCGAGCAACGGCCTTTTGGGGGGGGAGAGGCGGTGGTAGCGGGGGGAGCTCGTCAGCGGGCTCGGCCTCCGCCGGATGCGATTGGCTGAGGGCCCGCTGGCGGAAACTCCGATTGGTTCCAGAGGAGCGGGCGTGGCGCTGTGAGAAATGGAGGGGGGAGCAGAGGTGAGGGGGGGCTTTGCGGAGCTGAGGGGGCCTGAGGGGAGCGAGGAATGTGGGGGCCTGAGGGGAGCCAGGAGTGGGGGACCTGAGGGGACCCACGGGGTACTGAAGGGAGCGGAGCTGAGGGGAGTCATGGGGGACTGAAGGGAGCGGAGGTTAGGGAGAGTTGCGGGAAGCTGAGCGGAGTAGAGCTGAGGGGAGCTATGGGGGAATTGAGGGGAGTGGAAGTGAGGAAAGGCTGTGGGTAGCTGAGGTGAGAGGGGGGGCTGTGGGGAATTGAAGAGAGCTATGGCGAATTGAAGGGAGAGGAGATGAGGGGAGCCGTATGGGATGGAGGGTGCAGGAGGTGAGGTGGGCTGAGGTTGAGGGGCGTGTGGGGACCTGAGGGGAACCATGGGGGACTGAGGGGAGCAGAGGTGAGTTGAGGTGAGGGAGGGCTGTGGGGAGTTGGGGGGGGGCGGGCTGAGGTGAGGGGAGCTGTATGGAGCCATGGGGGGCTGAGGGAAGGGGAGTTGAGGTGAGGGGGGCTGAGACGCGGGGGGTTGTAGGGAGCTATGGGAGGCTGAGGGTAGCTGTGGGAGGTGGCTGTCACAAGTAGGGAGATGTGGTGGGTTGCAGGGGAGCACAGGTTCTTATGAAAGGCATTGTAATGCCCCCCTGGGCTGGGATGTGGGTGGGTTGGCCTCTAAGGTGGGACAGTGAGGCCTGCTGGTGAGAGGTCAGAGCTCGCTTGGGGTACAGGCTGTTTGCTGGGGTGCCCCGTGACTGCAGAATGATGTTGTGGTGTGAGGGTGTGTTACTGTGACACGGTGTGCTACTCGGAGTTGTCCTGTGTTTCCCCAGGATGCCTGTAACCAGCCACCTTTGCAGGTGTTGCAGCAGCTCTAGGCTGTGGCCATCACAAGGCAATGGTGGTTTGTCAGCGCGATTACAAGTCTCCTGTCCTCCGTGACTCCTGCTCCCTGTCGGCCACAAGGCACTGAAAGTTGACTGTTCATATTCTTTCCTGTGTATGACCTCTCTCTGCTCTCTCGTGACAGCACTGGTTTACCCTAAAGCTTAGAATACATGCAGCAAATAGTATGTGTTGTTGAACATAAGTACTCTGAATGCCAGTGCTGCTTTTAGAAAGGCAGTATGTGGTATGATGGGTTGAGGTCTGTTTTGGGTCCTGGTGTAGGTTTGCTTCGTAAATTAAGGCAAATAGTTTACATTCCCTTGGTTTTCCTTTTTATTATGAAAAGGGATTAGTAATTCTGCAAAACCTGTTAAGTTACTGGTGCTGAATAACAATGAAGTCAGCTCTATGTAAATAAAGTAAGTTTCCTTTAATAGCCCAGAGCAGAAGTTGTCACTCCATTTCAAATTTCATTATAAAAACTGAGTGAGGAACATGGCTATAGCTTCATGATTGGCTTAAGTAGAGGATCTGAATTTCATTCTGTGTACCCTGCCAGTGTGTTTATTCTGAATGCCGCATAGATTTGAGCTTGTTTCTTTCTAATGGGTTTCATATGTATGAGTTCAGCAGGTTGTGCTGCCTGTGCATGCCAACTGTGGAGCGGCTCTAAAGATGTGGTACAATATACTGAATAAAGTGACACGCCTTTGATTCACCTTGATTTATGGAATGTAGCAGGTGTGGCAAAGCACAGGGTTGTGAAAGAGGAAAAAACCAATTCCAGGTGAGCTAGATAAGACTTCTTGCAGCTATATTTTATATGTCAAGTTCAAGTCAAGGTGCTTTTTTCTCTTTTTCCTTTTTTTTTTTATTTGTTACACTAGTTCAGCTTTATAAATATACACATGTGGAGGAGGGAAGTGTCCTTTATGAATTACTTTATTGTATTTTCTTCAAAATATTTATTACATAGAGTGAATTAGAGGTCAAGGGAATATATAACAGGTGCAATGCTTTAGCCAATTTCATCAAATTACGACTGAGGTCTTGTTACAAACTTTACGCAGAGATACAGACAGATTTTAAGCATCAAAGCTCTTTTGATAACCTAGTTTGGCAATATACTCAGCTATTCAGTCCTAAAAGGTGTGAGTAAGCTCTTGTTTACCCTTACCCATGTGCTTTGAAACCTATTTGTGTTATTCACCTATTCATGAACCCAGCCTAAATTAGTGTGTCCAATTTGACACGTCATAAAAGCAGCATACCATACCAACTCTGGACTTTGAACTGGGCTAAACTGACATGTATCATGTATTTAATACTGCTCTTGGTTCCATTTACAGTGCACACCTACAAGAAATGGGCGAGTTACATGTATACTTACATTAAGAGAAGTAAATCTGGGAACTACCAAGATATTTGCCTTGCCTCACCTTAATCTCTGTGTTGTATTTCACCCCGCAGTTTTCTGTATAGACTGCAGTCCTTCTAAGCACTAGGCTGTACTAAATCCTGCCAGAAGCTGTAAAGATTTACTGTTGTAGGTACTATTGAGGATTTGCAGCTTGAAAACCATTACACGCATTTGTTTGTGTCAGTGGAGTTTAGTGAATGACAGGAAGTAAAGGCACTCTCTACCACGGCAGTAGGCAACCTCAAAATATTCTTTGTGTTTGGCTAGGTTTAGTAAACCACTTAATTTCTATATGGGAAGCTATACACTCCTGTTGGCAGTGTTGTGGAAGAGGAGCAACTCCTTATTTATTTGGATGAAAACTAGATGTTGTACATGAATAGTTCAGATACTTGTCTTAAGTACTTACTTGAGAAAAAGCAGGGCATTTTCATTACTTAGAGTTAAAATAACTGAATATTGAAAGAGAAACATTTTCCTGTATTTTTCCAATTTTTCTCTCAATTTTATCCATATGACAGATCTCTGATAATTTTCTTAATCTGTCATTTACTGTGTTTTGATGCATTTTTATATAGTTGAGATGAGTAAAAGTGCAAGACATTTCATAAAACCATAAAAGGCGAGGTGACTAACAGCGAAGTATTAGACTTCAAGCTTTAAGTGCCCATTTAATCTGAAGAAGAGGTTGTATATGGAGGCTACAAACAAAATGAGGCTCTTAACCATGCTGTTTCTCAAACTGACTGTGGAATGATATCCCAAAGGCTCCATGGCAGGGTGGTAGTGTGGTGTCTCTGCCTTCCCTGTTTCGGTTACTAGAGCCTCCACTGTAAAAAAGCTTGAAGCCAGGTTGCTGGGCTTTCTAAGGGTGCTTAGTTTCAGAGGTAAATAAGGATGTTGAAATAATGCCAGATTTTAAAGGCAAACAAAATTGTTTTCCTTGGGGCAGCTGGGCAAATAAAAAGTCAGTATTTCTTAGGCCCTCGGGTATTCTAATGGTGTTTCCAGCCATGGAGCTGGAGAGCAAACTGAACAAAATTTTATAAAAGGAAGTGGAAGAACACAAATAAAGGGCTTTGAAACATCCAAATTGGGAATAATTGCTTAGGCCCTGCAGCAGGTAAAGCAGGTTTTCAAATGTCTGTTGACAATGACTACTCCTAGTATTTTTAACAACTAAAAGCTGTTGATAACATGAGAGTTGAGTGTCCTGTGCAAAATAATTTTCTATTTTTTGTTTAGTTCCCGGTAGAGAAGTGTCTGTCCTATGCAGAGTCAAATTTACGAATGTCTTAGCTTTAAATATGGCTTTTATGGAGTCAGTAGCAAAGCAAAATCTGGGTGGAGATGAATCTCCATTATTACAGTGGGGTACTGGATTCATGAGCCAGCCCCTCAAGACTGCAGAATCCAGGTCAGTGTTAGCTGAGCAACAACTGGTTTTCCGGATGCCTGTTCCAAGGATGTGCTGACTCTTGTGTGAGACATGAGTCTGTTCCTATTATGCCGGTCTATGAGTGTTAATGGCAGTAGGAATAACTGGGTAGAGGAACTTGAGCCTCTCATTCTTGTAGAGAGCACAGAGCCAAAATAGAAAAGTACCCTACACAAGAGACCTGATCTGAATGCGGGATAAAGGTCTCTTCCTCATGTTGTTTAGTGCAAGATCAGCACTGAATAAAGCATTACTGTTAATGCGATGTGAAGAGATGAGGTGCTGATAACCATATTAGTAAAGGCTGAGGATGGAAAAGATGCAAGAAAGTTTGTTGGCAGTTGATTTAATCCAGGTATTTAGTGCAGTCAGGAGTGAAAACAAAGTGGTATGATTTTATTGCAACCCCCTTCTAATATGTCTGTAAACCATAAACAGTCTTGCTTCCAGAGACCACAGTGTAGTTTTGGTAATGTTCTTGAACTATATGTTGCAAAGCTTTGGAAATGTTTGAGCTTTGTAAAGGCAAAAAAAGATATTTTTGTAAAACCAGCATCCTGAATGGCCAGGAACATTCATGATTATTCCATTGAGTGCTCTTAAATGCAAATGAAGGGCCTCACCCTATGGGATGCTAAGATCCTTCAGTTTCTACTGTCAAAATAAACATTGTTTACCAGCATTCGGTTTCAGGTTCAGCTGTTTCCAAGAACTCTGAGTGTTTTAACTATTCAATTTTCTTGCTTCTCCTATGACTGGAAAAAGATACTTTAGAGCAAGCAACTGAAGGACCTCAATTTGTTTAGATTGCAAAGAAAGATTTACAGTCACAGAGAACAAATAAAGTGGAAGGACTTTTAATTAAAGCACTAAAATCATAGCAATAACCGCCTGAGAAATCCTAATAGAAACAGGTTTCTATTTCTATACAGGGCTATTAACTACTGAAGCAACTTGTGGCACTGATGGATGAGTTGAAGTTTCCAATACTGTGGAATGTCTAGAAGACCTGCAAGTTACTGGCTTTAATAAAGGGATACCCAAGTAAAAGTCTTGTTGTATTGGGGATCTGAATGAAATAGTGTAATGTGGCTTTTTGCCTTTAATTATTAATTTCTGAGAAGATAAGAGGTATGCTATTTAGGTTTCTGACATTCTTGTTACTCTTCCTTCTTTCCGTCATCCCTTCTGCTCTGGAGGTGAGGGATAGCTGACTCTAGTAATGCAGGAATGTCTTTACAAGCTGGTCTTTTGCTTGACACTTTAAAATGTTTTCTGTTAGGGGTACAGGATGATCAGATAAAGTTTTGGTAGTGGCTTCAGTGGTCTGATTTTAAGATACATTCTAAGTGTGCCAGGGCTCTTACTATATTTGCTGTCCTTCAGATAAAATCAAGTCAGTCTAAGCAAACAACTTAAATACCAATAAATGTCTGTGTGTACCTGGGCTACTGAACTGAGCTCTGTGTATCTCTGTGGAGTGAACCAGGCAATTATCTAGGTTCCTAGTGTGAGTTTTTATGTCCATTTGTAGGCTTCTAAATGTAGATGAATTCCAACCTCGCTGTCTAAAAAGACTCTTATTTGAGGGAGCTCAGATGGCTGAGTTCTGCAGTAATAAAGACCATCTCCAGAATATACTTAATCTCCTGGTATAATTCTATCCACCTCTTTTTATCACGTACTCTGAGATGCCCATCGCTGTCCACTGGACTGTAGAAAGAATCAGTGATTAGCTTAATCTAGGTGCTGAACAATAGACAGTTAAACTTAGTATAAAGAATGTTTCAAAAAATGAGACCTAAGAGATCTTGCTGATTGAATGTAACTTGTGTCTTATGTATACAAACTGGAGTTAGGATCATGTTAATTCTGGTATTTCTTGCTTTAAAAAGAGTAAGAGAGTAAAAATGGAACAGTCATGAAGTAAAAAATAAACTATGAAAAGGAGGAGTTCTGTTGCTCACATTTTTTGTCCTTGTATAAATTTTGCTGCTTATGGTTTCTGTGGTTATTTGTATTTCTGCAAAGCAAGTAACCAGCATTATCGGATGGCTCACACAGGTACGGGTGGTACATGCTACAATTGAATTACAGAACTAACAGCGGAAAGTACTGCTATTACAAACGACCACATTAATTCAACATCTTCTAGATTTGGGAGCAGAGTTATTTAGGGAATGGATGAAACTGGTGATCTCTCTTTTTTTTTGTAATCTTCCATTCTTGTGGCTATGGAGCTGGGACTGTCACTCAGAGGGCTTCTTTTGCTAATGGAGAATGGAGTGCAAAGTGGTGCTGAGACTTTTTTCTGCTCTCCTGCCTCATGCAGCCTCTTTCCTCTCACTTCTCTGCAGGAGACAAATTCCATTCACTGGACGAACATGCACACAGCTGCTCTACCCTGCTCCTTTGCTGGACCAGAGCATTTTTGGCTGGAAAATAGGGAGGGAGCAGCACAGGACACAGGGGAGTGGACCAGGATGCTGGTGTCCCATGTCACAATGTGGACATCTCGGTTTTCATCTCATTTGTAATCATATAACTTTTGAATTGTGGCACAAAAAATGTTTCCAACTTCCCTGAAGATGAAATGTAAGGGTTATAAACTAGTGGTGAGTTCATATAATGTGATTTGAAATGCATCTGGTTGTCACCTGGATACATTTTTAAGTGCAGTCAAGTTTATTCTGGGGCTTTATCACTCTGTCACAAGAGCAAAGTCTGGATCTTGGAGTTGAATGGTGTTTTTCTTCGCTCTCAGAAGAGGGCAGAGCAAGGGAGAACTTAGGTAACTCACATTTCTGACTAATGAAATCCACATCAACTGTATTTATCTATTTTTAAACAATACTCATAGGTTATTCTCTTCCTGTGCTATTTTATACCCTCCAGCAGGTGCTGCTGTATCCTAATTTCTTCTTCATGGAGAGGAAAAAAAAATCAATCAGTCATTTGATTTGATATTATGCAACTGGACTTTGCTTTTTGTTTTCCGTCATGAATGTGTCTGTGTGCTCTTCTCTTCCTCAAGTTATTTGCCAGAAGAGGAATGAAGGAGGGAATTTTTATGATCCCAGCATATTTAATCCTGCAAGTGCTCTTTGTAAGAAGGGGTTGAAGATCAGTGGGAGTGGGCTGTGCTCAGAGCAGGTTGAACAGATGCAGGCATAAATACATTTTTACTTCTACAAAACATGAAGAAATGCAAATCTTCTCAAAAGTAAAAAATATTCATAAAATATAAAGTTATAAAAGTTTCTAGTTGGCTTATTTGTTTTGCCAAGTTTCTTGAGCTTTGATCAAGAAATCATGATTGAGGAATGCCATCCAGAGGGACCTGGACAGGCTGGAGAGGTGGGCCCAAGCCAACCTTATGCAGTTCAACAAGACAAAGTGCAAGGTCCTACATCTGGGTCGGGGCAATCCCAAGCACAAGTACAGGCTTGGCAGGGAATGGCTGGAGAGCAGCTCTGAGGAGAAGGACCTGGGGGTGCTGATTGACGAGAAGCTCAACATGAGCCAGCAACGTGCGATCGCAGCCCAGAAGGCCAACCGTATCCTGGGCTGCATCAGAAAAAGTATGGCCAACAGGTCAAAGGAGGTGATTCTGCCCCTCTACTCCGCTCTCGTGAGACCCCACCTGGAATACTGCATCCAGCTCTGGAGTCCCCAACATAAGAAGGACATGGACCTGCTGGAGTGTGTTCAGAGGAGAGCCACGAGGCTGATCCGAGGGCTGGAGCACCTCTCCTGTGAGGAGAGGCTGAAAGAGTTGGGGCTGTTCAGCCTGGAGAAGAGAAGGTTCGGGGGAGATCTTATTGCAGCCTTCCAGTCCCTAAAGGGGGCCTCCAGGAGCGCTGGGGAAGGACTTTTTACTGGGGCATGTAGCTATGGGATGAGGGGGAATGGCTTTAAACTGGAAGAGGGCAGGTTCAGATTGAACATAAGGAAGAAGTTTTTCCACTTTGAGGGTGGTGAGGCACTGGCCCAGGTTGCCCAGAGAGGTTGTGGATGCCCCATCCCTGGAGGTGTTTAAGGCCACGCTGGATGTGGCCTTGGGCAACCTGGGCTGGTGGGAGGTGTCCCTGCCTATGGCAGGGGGGTTGGAACTTGATGATCTTCAAGGTCCTTTCTAACCTAAAGCTTTCTGTGATTCTATGATAATTTAACCTCATGATTGTAAATCAGTCTTATTGTTAGCCTGGTAGCTGGTCTTGAATGCTAGAAGTTTGCAATCGATTACACAGCACATGTTTCAGAATCTCTTATTTAGGATTTCCACATGAAGGATTGTGGCAGAGTTACATAAAGAAAATGTAAAAAGGAGACGTGCTTCATTCAGTTCGCTGATGGACCACATATGCCAGGCAGGAATTTGTGGACAGTAACAGTTGAAATTGGACCTTGATATGGGTTACGTATCCTTGAAGTCCTTGAGTTGCATCAGGCCAGAAATGGGGCTCATGAGCTAAGAGATTTCATTCATCTCTGATACTTACCTGCGTCTTTGTACTGTATTGCTGGTTCCATATAAGGAATTGAAACTCTGCTGTAGTATTTTTCCTCGTTGTTACAGTGATTAAATCTGGCTGTGACTATGATTTTGGCACTTCTGGGCTTATCTAGGATCCTTAGTAGGTGAATCCAAGTATTTGTCTCAGATGGAAATATTTGTCAAAGTTATGATTTAGTAGCAATTTAAAATTTGTGATTCGAGGTAGATCAAGAGTTAAGTTTTAGCAGCACTTAGTCATTAACCAATTTAAGGATTTATGAGATGATTTAATGAAATAATTGAACAGCAACTTAATTACAGAGTTGAAGATGGCTAGATTCACACTAACTTACTATGATGTATCCTAAATCAATACATATATATATAAGCACTGATATGATTGGGGTAGGAGTGTCTTCACAAATGAAGGAGGTAGCTGCACCTGCAGAAGTTAGATAACTGAAAAACTTGCAAACGTTGAAATTTTCACCTTTTTAGTTTAGTGTGCATGCTTAATAAGCCTATGAATATTACCCCTCCACCTCTGGGTGGCCTAAAGTTAGAGTTAGATACATGTGACGTATGATGTGAGGAAAGGTACATGTTAGAGGAAAATATGTAGTGGGCGGACTGGGAAAGTCTGTACCGTCAAAGTTCCTCAGTCAATGGGGAAAGGAAGAGGGTCATATGCGGGTGGGAAATTAGGATAAAAGGAGGCTGTGTCCTCTGGCAATGTTGAGAGACCTCACAGGGGTATGCCCCAGTGGACTCTCCCTTTATTCAAATAAAGTCAACTATCTCCAGGACTCCTCTGTCTCCTTTGTGAACACTGACCTCTGGCAATGAGATTTTCTGCACAGCACGAATATATTAACACACAACACTTAAGAGATCACGGACACTCCTACACCTGAGTTTTTAACTTAGAACAAAAGATCCCTTCACAACCGGTGACTCCAGTGAGTTGACAGGTCCCCGTTTTACATGTGCATGGACAAATATTTGGATCCAGTAAAATATAAGAACATCCACACTTGTAAGAGCTAATGCGTATATAGAGAGGTGGGTGGAAGAGCAGCTAGCCTATAGTTAAAATTTCCCTCTTTGAGTTTAGAGCGAATACTCACAATGTATGAGCACTCCTCAGCGGGTGAGAAGTGGGACTCACCCTGGCCTTGCAGTCCTCGGGGTGTTGCCTGAGCAGCATCCCTACTCAGGGGAGATGCTGGCCACAGCATGCTGCCATCCAGGAGAACTCGAAGGGTCTCGCTAGAATCGCTACTTACAGAGTCCGAGACAATTGACTTTCATCAGGTATTTTTCCACTCTGGCCCAACTCAGATGATGGTATTTTCCACCAGTTGTGCAAGTCCAGAACTTGCTAGGTGTGCAAGTTCTGGTATCATCTCCCTTTGGGCCACGATCCAGGTACAGCTGTACTAGACTGTCAGGGAGCGATGGTCCCAAGCAGTAAAGGAAGCAGGAGCCAGGTGTGTTAAGAGAGTGCCTTAACGCTCTGGTCCTTTATCTTTTGCAATTCATGCCTGCCATCTCCTAGGTCGGTAACGCGGCCCAGGGATGGGGAATTGCACTAAGTACTGAGTGCTCAAAGGTGGGGGGTGTTGCACCACCACAGTACTGTTTTGCTTTTGATATTTAACTTTATTAGTAGTCTCAAATGTTCAGTATCAGAATGACAGTAAACTACAATCATAAACCTCAGGCAGGCAGCACCTGCTACTCTACCATGGGAAACATTGTGTTCCGCTGGTCCTTCTGTTTGGAGATATCTGGAATTACAATCTTTCTTTCTAACCTCTCTTCTGTGTTTCTTTTGGACACCCATTCTGGTTGTGGCAGTTAACTCTTAGGAAGTGACAAGCACGGGTCAGGAGTAAAATACTTTCATTTTTCCTTTTGGCTCAAATCTAAAACCTTAAATATAGTTAGATTCTGAGAATTCCAGTAATAATGAGCATAATCCAGATGCACTAAACATATAGATAAAAAGTCTTTAGTCAGTAAGGTCTGAAGTTCTCATAACTTTGATAAAATTTTATCTTGATCTTTAATGAGTTTCAGCTCCATTGACTTCAGGTGCTCAGGAACGTGTCTCTGTCTTTAAGAGGGCAGTTCATTTTATGTTAAAGCTGGAAGTATTCAGCTGCTTCAGATTCTGTAGCCTTTTGTGTCTCTCTCCATTCTTTAGAGAAAAGGAACTATATAGACAAGGTGGCTAACTAGATTGCTGAAGTCAAGTGACATTAACCCAACTTTGGAAACGGGTCTGTGTCTTATGACATGGAGATATATGACCTAAATGCGATTATAAGTAATGAGATATAGATGACAGGATGAAGTCGCTAAATGGGAAGTGATTCAAGGTCCTAAAGTGAACCAGTGGCAAAACTGGAAAGCATTCAAGTTTGATGCCTTTTTCTTTTGGATGTACCACTTTTTTTTTGTTTGTTTGTAGTTTTTTTTATAAATGATCATAATTTATTGATGTTGTAAGTAACCACTGAAACACTGCAGATTGCTTGTATTATTGAGGCCGTTTTGCCGTGCTTTTCCTTGAAGCTAGGCTTTTGTGTGTTGAAAATATGAGCAAATGGGTAAAGTCTGCATTTCTACCTCTTTACACAAAATGTACATAAGGTTTCCTGTAAAACTATTTTTGACTTCCTATGACTGAGTACATTTTTTTTACCATAACTTTCTAGTGCTGACAGGTGCTTCAGCTGTTTTTCACTATACTTGGCCAGGTTGTATCTGGAAGAACAAAAACTGATTACAGCTCCTAAGATACAGTTACCAGCAGTCAGATCGACAAAGGGGTTAAAAGTGAAACAGCCCTACCTTTTACTTCAGTGGAAGTGTAGTTGTTGATTTAAAGCTCTCCGTAAATGATTGTTGGAGATCTGCCATGTGTAGCAGAGCATTCAGAAAGTGTATCACAGACTCTGCTTCCTCCTGAGGAGCGTTTGCCTGTCAACATCTCACTTTAATTGTAGTACTTTAAGGTACCAGAAGGCAGGCAAAACTCACCAGCCAGCAGTCATGGAAGATCAGGCCTTTACCAATGTTTATCAAAATGTTAATGACACCACTGAGTATGAGATTCCAGATGCTGAGGAAGACAAAGGGGATAATATCTATGATCCTGTCGATGAAGATCCAGTATCTCCTTTTTCCATCACTACTATCCCAGAGAGCATGGACAATTGTCAAGAGAGCTCAGAAGACAGCTGTAGTAATTCTGTGGCCTCTCAGCACGGGGCTGATGGAGAGGATGGTTCTTCTTTATCTCGCCATGGTGCTGAAGAAGACCACCTATACCAGGACGTGTATGCGGTAAGCCCAACTCTGGAAGATAAACACGTAGAGGGCACGATGCTTGAGAGCAACATGCATTTTCCTCTGGATTTCCAGTTGCGTCGGAGCCAGAGCACTTCTTCTGACTCTTCAACTTCCCTCAAGTTCCCTCCTAACAATAACTTCAGAGAAACTGACAACTTTCATGAAGATTGTGAGATTTTCATGTTTGTAAAGGTAAGAGCTTGGGTGGTCCTAAGAATGCAGTGGTTTTAAACCCCAAATCAATGTGTGTGTCCTCCAAATCAGTAAAATACAGCCACCTGCTGCCTTGTTCCCAACTCCGCTGCCTGTGTGCTGCAGGGGGTCAATCCATTCACTTACCTCTTACATCTTAAGGCACAGAAAGGAGTTGTGTTGTGTGGAGATGCCTGGGATTTCTTCACTTCAGGTGGAAGCATGAGTATGGTGAAAGTATTCTGATTGTTGCTGCAATTCATTTATTCCGTGAAATCTGCCTGCTGTTACAGTGAGACTACTGCTACTTGAACTGGTTTAGTTAAGCTAGTTCAGCTACCCCTGCGTTTCACTGTCTGTCTAGTAGCTAATAGCTCAAAAGTGATAGTTATTAATGCTATGAAGAAAACTATATATTTATAGTTTAAATAATGGCAATGAAATTTCCACTAATGCTCATCCCTGAAAGAGGTATTTCTTTTATTTCTTTCAATATTTAGATTAATGTATCTCTGTGATTCATTAGATTAATGTTTTTCTGTGACAATATTAACACGTATTTTTCATTCATTTCAAGTTAGGTATAAATTACTGAGGGGACACCCACACTTTCTCTAACCTTGTGAAGTATTACTTAAATTTCTAAACCATAAACACCTGTGTTCTTAAACACTGTACTTCCCTTCATAAAAACTCTTGTATTCAACCATTCTCAATATTTATTGGGCCGTAATAAAGGCCTGACAGTGCCTCCTTTTTAACTACATAAGAGAGAAATTTTCAAGTTCTGCTTTCCCTTGAATAGGACCGTAGACCATGAGTGTAATACTCTGCTATTTCAACAGAAGTCTGGCGAAGTTTGTCACTTTTCAACATAAATAAGATTATCAGAATCTGTTCCTCAGTTCCAGAGGTGCTTTGAAAACAGGGTAAGAGATTTTGTTACCACACGTGGGGAGAAGTGTTTTCAGAAATGTCTGTATTTGGTTAATTTAGTTTCTTTAAGAGAGAACACACTATGACCTTTGCATAGGTGTGAGGTGCTGATTATCGTGTGTGAGCTAGGGGAGATCAAACGGCTTGGTGGGCTCTCCTAATACTTCATCTGGTTTCTGTTGTGAACCGTGGGAAACAGAGTTAGTTAAAAAGTTATCCTATGTTTATCTGTAGGATAAAGGAAAGCGCTTCCATAAAGTGTCAACAGAATCTGGAGATTCTTTTGAATGCATTAAGAAAGTTATGATTTAAATATTTTTTTTTCTTTGTGTCATGTCTTCCCTTAGATGAAAAGTTGATGTTATTCTCCCTTCATGTCGCCTTTCTCTATATGACAATCCTTTGTGGTTGCTCTTGCAATTTTTGCATAAAGGTACATCATTTAAACTATTGATAAATTAAAAAAAACAAACAAATAAACCAGAAGTGGCTATCAGGTTACTTAGCCTTATTCTGCATAAGGCAAATCATAAACCTTCAGCCATTTCTCTTGAATTTCAGTATAACTGCAGCTACTCTTGTAAAAAGTTGTGCATCCTTCAGGAGAGGGAGTGTCTGCTAATTGCGGGGTCGTGAATCGTTCGGGGTCCATGTGTGCTGCCACAAGGAGTTTTTGCCACTGATTTCTGTAGAGGTGGGCAATGAGAGCCATGTGTGAGGGCACTCGACCTTTTTGTTATCTTCAGGGTACTCACACTGTATGACTCTTTGAAGCAGCAACTGTCTTATTTCTGTGTCTGGATCATGGTCATTGCTAAAAATATGTTAATTATATGGACAAAATAAGATCTATGGTGGTGTTTCCAGTTCCTGTCTCTGCTTGTAGTCCTGCATACATGTTCTAAAAGTTGCAGCAATTGAGTATATTTTGTTAGCAACTTCATGGTGTCAGCGGCGCGAGTGTTATGTTTTTGCTTTAAAATAATCTCTATTCCTTATTTATTCACATTCCTCTTGTTTTAAAACAATGGTGTCCTCTCTTTCTGTGCGTGAAAAAAAGAAAATTCATGCAGATGCTCCCATTCAAGCAGCGATGTTGGGGTTAATTTGAATTTCTGAAAAGTGAGAAGAGGGACATTTTGAAAAGAACTGTCGTGTGGGAGGATTGAGGAAGTCCTTTTCCTTGTTGTGCAAAGCAACTGAGTATCCCATAAAGGGACTTATCAGCTAGAGAGAAACCCAAACTTTGGACTCCATTCACTTGCCAAAGCATAAATGCCTAGTGCCTTTGAGATGTCCTTGAGCCTCAAGAGGTCCCTACCGGGCTGGAAAGATGAGACACGAGGCTTTCAGGTGATCCATGCTCCAGCAGGAGCTGGAGGCCCGATGAGCAGGGCTCCGTACCCTTCTGTGCTGAACTGGACTCCTGTCACGGTGTTTTATTCCTTGAGAAATTGATGACATTTCATTTCTCGTTTTTGCTTTTCTTTCTGTCTTGTATTGAGGTAATAAAGCACTGACTCCATGGAATACGGAGCCAGCTTTGCTATCTTTAATTATCTAGATAGCAAAAGTCAGCCTATAAAATGGAAGGTCACAGAGTAATATATAACAAGAATTGTGAAATACCTGAGGGCCGTCACTTCTTGCACGTAGGAACCAAATCTCGCGGCTGTGTCAATGGCTATTATTCATAGACGGTTCCCTTCTTGTATGGTCTGTAAGTCCACCTGAGGCCAGTGTTGCTCTGCAACTGAGTTCTTCTTCTGGATTTGCTCTTTTCTGCAGATATTAACAGTGACAGCAGGACCTTTTGCTGTGGGACAATAGTGGTAATGATAATTCTGCCGCTATTTATTCTTTCCTTTGTTTGTAGCACTGATAAATCTCCGTGAGTGGCTGGAAACGTGAGTGTCGGAGAGAGGTCACTGCTGACTGAAAACCAGAGAAAGTGGGAAGATTAAATGGTATCTAATTTACAGTCTAGCCGGCTTCGTTGCGGTGCACTGCCTAGAATAGAAATTTAACTCAATCAGAATACCGTAAGTGCTGTTACATTGGCACCATCGTTTCAGTCAGACTGGGTAATCTTTTCTGCATACTCTTCTGTGTTATTAGGCACCAAGAAAACATTTAATCATAGAATCATAGAATGGTTTAGGTTGGAAAGGACCTTGAAGATCATCGAGTTCCAACCCCCCTGCCATAGGCAGGGACACCTCCCACTAGACCAGGTTGCCCAAGGCCACACTAAATCACATTAATTCACCTTTCACTGATTATCAGTACTTGGTAACTATGTCATTGTCAGAGGACTATTTCAGAATGTGCCACAAGATAAAAAATTTTGCCTTTCATCAAGGAATTCCCTGTACCTTCAATAGCAGAGTGTAGCATGTACCAACATGGAGACGTTTGTGTGAATCCAGCGTGCCCAGGCTTGTCACGGCCACCTTAATGCCCTTTCAATAACACTGTAATTTCTTCAAACAAAAGCCTTTGAAATTTGAACAGAAATATGACTGACATAAGGCTGTGTTACTCAGTGCACGGGACAGCTTGACCTAATTGTAGCTGTTGCTCGGAGGCCCAACCTTTTCACTTGTATGCTGTATTTCCCCGTTTAGCAGTGTGTTTGTTCTGAAGGTTGAGTTTCTTTGAAAAAGTTAAACTCTTTGTTTTCCTGAAGCTTGAGTTGTTTTGAAAGCACAGTCCCTCTATTTTCTTTTCAGAAGAAAATTATTACCCTTCTGGTTTATTGATGGCCCGAGACAGGCTACAGATTATACCCTCTCTACACACGTTTGTGCCATAGGAGCACAGGTCCCAAACGAAGGAGGTAATTCTTTACCCCGAGTAATGAATACCTTGTGTTATCCAAACAATACAAAGTTAATACAGTGGTTCAGCATTGGGAATATGCTTGTTGGATCACTGCACTGGGGTAACAGAGTTATGGATGCTGCGAGGCACCTCTGGACACCATCTAGCCCAACCCCTTAGTCAGAGCAGGATCACCTAGAGAAGGTTGCCCAGGGCCACGTCTGCTCAGGTTTTGAATATTTCCAAAGGTGAAGAATCCACAACTTCTCTGTTCAACCATTCCAGTGTCCTACCCTCATGGTAAAAATGTGTTTTCCCGTTTAAATGGAATTTCGTGTATGTCAATCTGTGCCCATTGCCTGCTGTCCTTTTACTGGATACCAGTGCTTATATTTTTAAGAATGCTTTTTTAAGAAAGATGCTGTTTTAAGAAAGATACTGCTTTTAACTTCTCTGTACATCAGAACTTAAGGTTTTAGCTGTTTCCATTGGGATCATTGCATCCTTTAGTAAAATTTCTTTAGGCCAGTAGCTGGGAAAGGACGGACGCTTCTGTTTTTCCCACAAGATGCTTCCCTCTCCCTTATTTCCAAGTCAGGAAGGTCTGAGGGCTATAACTTAATGGCACAATCCTGTGCTAGCTCCCTACTGACTCACAAAGTTGAGCTGAACTCTTGTGAATGACAGACCAGGTTCTTAACAGGGACAGTGAGATTAATTGCTTGTACCACTGCAAAAATCTTGCTCCTTCCCATTGAGTTGGTTTTTCTGTTGTTTTATGGAGCATACCGGTACCTGTTGAGAAAGCTTTGTTTAAAAATGTGTATTAATGGTTTAGAACATGATGTTACAGGACATTAGCTTACTTTTAGCATGTATTATTTGAAAAGAGCAGAACCAAATTGTAATGTAACCACACGAATGCCCAGTCTTAAGTTAGTGGTTATGCTGGTGCGTTGCTGAGCAGAACTGAGCATTTCGTAGAAGCAGATGGTAAAAGAGTACCCAGCACAGGCGAACATTTGTAGCTTTCAGTAGGAACTTCTGCAGGGGGTTTCAAATACAGGCATGGATACTGATGGTAATGAGAATATCAGTTTTTCAAATTTTCAACCACTTATTTCTTACTACGCTCACAGTCTACAGACTAAAACAACTGTACAGTGCAATTTTGGGGTGGTAGTTATTTGCAAGCATAATTGGGTGTCCAAATCCCTTTCAGCAATGCAAGCTGGGTAGTCTTTTAATTGACTCCAACACAGCACATAAGGCTGGTGTTAAACCCGCTCTTCTCCACCGAGGTTTGCAGGTGGTAAAAGGAGTTCTGGCTGAAGTCAGGTGGCAGGTGTAACTCTCTATATGTACATAAAATTATAGTAATTTGGCTTTTTATGACATTTTAGCTTTTAAAAAGATTTTTTATAATACATGTAATGAAAGTAAGCAAATATTGTTTTGGTCTTACGAATAAGCTTAGAAAAAGGTTAAGTGATTCATAATCCACCTTTTAAATAGTGTTAACTGAGCAATTTGAGCACGGAAAAGATCCAAGAACTATTTTCAGAGTTCTCCAGTCATGGCAGATTTACAGACCAAGACGCAACATGCTGAAGTTAATGTGCACGGCAAGAAATGGGGAGCCAATATCCTAATGTGATACATTTTTTGATAATTTCAATGTAATTAATGGATGTTTTTTTGCTGCAAATAGTCTTACTTAAGATAGTTTACAAGTACAATGATGTCTAGAACTACAAGTCTGGAATATCAAGCGAAAAGATGTGTCCTCCTGCTTTCAGTCTTACCTAGACTATCCCTAACGGATGCTTCTTTGAAAACATTCAGTGATGCACATTCAGCACTTACACCAATTAGTCTCTGTCAATGCTTAATTATTTTCCTGAGACAAATATTTTCCTTTATTAAAATTCTGTTGCTCTGAATTGTTCTATTTTTCTTCTTAATAGATAGGTCCTTTATGTATTAGAAGACTGATATCGAATTTCCTTCAGTCTTTACTTTCCTAGACTAAACACATACAATTCCTTCAACCTGCCTTCAAACTTGAGTAATCATTTCTAAACCGTGAGTGGTTTGGTGTGTTGTGGTTTTTTTTTTTTTAATTTGTTTTAGGGTTTTCTTGACCTTTTCCTGTCTCTCTCCAGTTAAATTATACATTTTTTTTAAGGTCCCGTTTTCAGGTACAGGTAGTGTATGTAGCAGTGCCAGTAAGGGTTACCATAGCAAGCGCCTCTTTACTTCATCATCTGTCCGGCTCTCTAGCTGGGACACTCTCTGCTGTATTTTAGCATATTTCGTAGAATCGTCTAGATTGGAAGGGGCCTTTAAGATAATCAAGTCCAACCGTTAACCTAACACTGCCAAAACCACCACTAAACCACATCCCTCAGGACCACATCTACCCGTCTTTTAAATATCTCCAGGGATGGCAACTCCACCCCTTCCCTGGGCAGCCTGTGCCAATGCTTGACAACCCTTTCTGTGAAGAAATTTTTCTCAACATCCAATCTAAACCTCCCCTGGCATAATTTGAGGCCATTTTGTCTTGTCCTATCGCTTGTTACTTGGAAGAAGAGATCAGACCCACAGATATGTGTGCATCCTTTAACATTTTGTTTAGGATTACAGAGTTCATCTTCTAGCCCTGGCATTTTCCCAATAAATGCTTCTGTAATGGTCTGAGCTGTTTAGTACTCGCCTGTTCGCAGCTGCCATTTGACTTTTAAGAGCTTTAGGTTTCTCCGAGTGATGTGATCAGACTCTGATCACCCGTCACTGAAAACAGTATGGTTCTGAAGTCAGAGATTTGCTCTGATACAAATCCGATATGGAGCATACTATAACCAATGCTTTTGTTCTACTAACTCGGAAAACAGAAACACACCTGTCATATCACAGAATCACGGAGTTTTCAGAGTTGGAAGGCACCTCTAGAGATCATCTAGTCCCACTCCCCTGCCAAAGCAGGATTGCCCAGAGCACATCACTCAGGGCTGCATCCAGGCAGGTCTTGAAAATCTCCAGAGAAGGGGACTCCACCACCTCCCTGGGCAGCCTGTGCCAGTGCTCTGTCACCCGAACCGTAAAGAAGTTTTTCCGTGTATTTGAATGGAACTTCGTATGTTCCAACTTGTGCCCATTACCCCTCATCCTGTCACTGGGAACCATTGAAAAGAGCCTGGCTCCATCCTCCTTCAGCCCACCCTTTAGATACTTGTATGCCATAATAAGGTCTCCCCTCAGCCTTCTCTTCTCCAGGCTAAAGAGTCCCAGCTCTCTCAGCCTTTCCTCATAAGGGAGATGCTCCAAGCCCTTAATCATCTTAGCTGCCCTTCGCTGGACTCTCTCCAGCAGTTGCCTGTCCCTCTTGAACTGGGGAGACCAAAACTGGACACAGTATTCCAGTTGTGGCCTCCCCAGTGCAGAGTAGAGGGGGAGAATGACCTCCCTCGACCTACTGGCTGTATCTCCGCACCATACTGTGCAGACACAACGTGTCTTTAGGGCTACTCCTACACCCTGTCATGGACAGGAGACTGGTAATCTCTTAAGTCTTAACACATAAACCTAGGAGCTATGTAACCCTTATTTCTGAGGAGGAAAACTGGGTTGTGGGTCTCTTCATAGCTCGATTTGTGTTTATCTGAATTACTCTTTGTGCTTGTGCGAAAAGATTAGCAAATGGCAGTTCTCTTACAGATAACACCCAGTTTCCCAACTATCAGTCAAGAACAGAATGTGTGCTTTAGCAGCAGGGCATAAGCAGTTTGCTTAATCCTTTGGATACAAAGGGTAAAAGGTCTCTCTTCTGACCTCTGCTGAGTCTGTGCTTTGCTCGTGCACCTTTTCTGCCTCCGGAAAGGTCCATGAATCAATTTTCAGCCGACACTCCTGTGCCACCTTCGGCTTTGGGCTCCAGCAGCGACTGTGGCAGGGTATAGCACAGTAGCGTAGCAACAGCTTCAAAATACGGACCCGTATTGTCTGGGAAATCGTTACTGCACAGTGATTGCGGCAATAGCAAATACAATGTAAATATGTAGGTCATACTGAGGGAAAATGAAGATGGAATTTGTTTACTAGTTTCTCTTTCTTATAATTTCATTCTTGTGACTTCCTCTGATGTTCTGAAAATAAGACTCGTATCCCATCCTGGTTTGTTGTTTTCTTTTGAAACATCTCAGTTCCTTTTGTTAAATTTTAGGAGACAATAATGTTTGAATTTGTGGATTGATTACTTTTTTGCTGTCCCTGACAATGTATCTGTGTAGCAGAACTGTCAGCTGTTAAATGTTTTCTGTCCAATATAGAGGGGGTTATATTATCTTTAATTGTTTGTTGCAGAAATACCTAAAGAGCAGCTTTACGGAGACCGATGTTTTACAAACAAAAAGTAATAGATAGTCCCTGCAAAGCAACTGGTAATGATATGTGTAAATTATTTTGGAGTCTGCAAGAGGAGAGCTGCTTTTCTGCTCTGCTCTTTGTTTTCTATAGATATCAAGGGTGGGAATTGGCCCACCCGACTTAAGATGTGTCTGTAAGGTAAGATATTAACTACATCTCTGCAGGCTATCCAGGCTCCTTTTGCAGCAAAAAAACCTGTCTGAAATAGTGCAGTGGGGTGTTAGTTCATGTGGCCGAGCGTAGGCATCAGCTGCAGGGTGAGGTTAGTTATTCTGTAGGCCCCGCTCGTTGAATCGAGTAGGGACCTGATTCAGTTTTCCAACCATAGGCATCCCGTGCTGGTTCAGATGCCTTATGTCTTCCCTCCTGGCCTCCAGCTGCCTCTGCAGAAGGCCCCACGCGTCCCATACATCCTTTCTCGTATATGTTTACAGATTTCCTCAGCTATCCCAAGGCCTCTCCAACGCTGCTGGATATCTAGGTTTAGGCAACTGAATCGAGCCATAAACTTTCACTGCATACAATGGCACGGTCACCTGAAGTTAAATAAACTGAATGCCACCAGTGACAGTTTAAATACAAAGCCTGGATTACTGGATTAGACTAGAAGCTAATTCTGATAATGGGTATCTGGAAACAAACTCCAGACTGATTTTTTTTTTTTTCTCAGGCTATTTAATTTTCCTTTCTCTTTCAGTGTCCACACTCAGCAACAGTTGAAGTGCAACAGTGAACAAACATTGTCACTGTTGGGCGGTTCAGCTGTTCACTGGAGAGTCTAACTTAATCAAATAAAACCATCTGATACATTTTAGCATCTTTCCAAGTCTGAGAAACAGCACTTTCTTTAACTTCACTAACTAAAAGGATAAACTAACCTTTATCCTTTTCTTAATGGCAACCCCTGTATAAGTTTCTTTCAACTATATTTCTTTTGTAGTTACTTTTAATTTTAGACATCATAGTAGAAGAGAAAAGCCAACTGAATTTACTAGGTTTGTATTCCTGGTACCTGTTCAAACACAGTTCAAGATTTTAATTGTGAAAAGAAAATCCGCTTTGTTTCTTGGGGTCATAACATCCCGTATTGGAGGGAAATTTTACACTGTTCTGCAACTGCATTTCCCGGTCCATTAGAAATATTTTTGGTGTTCTGTCATACGCTGTGATTGTGGCTGAAAAGGAACACCTGAATATTTTTCTGTGTCAGTGGCAAAATTTTAAACACTTACAACTGCTTAATGGCAAATGTTACAAACCTGTATGAAACTACCTTCTGGGGGGGGGGGGACGACCAAGGTGGCATGTCATTCTAAAATGAGTCATTGGTTTGTTATCTGTAGGTGTGATTTTTATATTTAGACCTCTAGATGATCCTTTTCGTATCAATAATGATACAGTTATGGTTGGCTTTTACTGTTGGTACACCTCTGATACTGTTGTAAGACATCAGTGATCTTCATGATGGTACCATTAGAAATAGCTGAGAAGTGAATTGGTTAGTGCACGGCTCTGGTTTCACAAGCAGTGTTTGAAGCCAGGATTTTGATTCGCAAATTAATTGATTGCAAGTTAAGTTGCAGCCTCTCTGCAGTCGCCTCAAAGCAGTCTACGAGTGTTAATAAAGTAAAACTTGAGAATGAATCCTCTGAGAGAAAAACAATTTTTTCCCGCTTATATGTTTATAAAAAAATGAGGCACAGAAAGGCAGAAATCTTTGCACACTCACCAAGATGATTTTTTTTTGGTGTTCCTGGTAATCTGAAAAAAAAATAATTCATGAGACTGGAGGTGACCTTTTGGGACATGAAATAGAGTCCTCTTCTGTCACAGACAGCCTCATCATATAATATATAATTCATAAACTGATCAAGGATGATCTAAAAATTAAGTGTCCATTATTATTCATTTTGGAAATCTATTTTACAACGTCACTGCTCTGATGGTTTGGCACCTTACTCTAATTTCCAAATTACATTTATTCATGTGCAGCTAACACATCCTTGTTCTTGGGCCAGCACGGTCCATTAGCATTCATTCTTTCATGGAGCGCTTTTTAAAATTGGTTTAGGCTCAGCCATCCTCAGATGTTTTGGGGCTAAACTAACCAATCCTTTTTGTCTCCATTTCTTCCAGTTGTCATAGTAATTCCCTTCTGCACGTACCTTCTTTCCACAGAGGTGCCTTCTTTTTCACAGCTGCATCCTGTCTCGGGTTGCTTCTACTTTCATAGCTAGACTAAACAAGCAGCAAAAAAGATTCTTTAAATGACCTTCTGGTTAAAGATACCTGGGATTGTTTAAGTAACCACATCATTCTGTTTGAGGTGAAATGTCCTGATGTAAACATGTTAGAGACCCTCAGAAAAATCTCTATTAATTTCTTGGTGCCTTTCACAGTTTTTCTCTTATGCTGACAACCTGTTTTCCTTTCAGCAGCAATGTTTTTCTGACATCCTTGTAAGGTTCCCTAGTCTGCCTGCAAAGCGCCAGCAGGGTATAATTTCTACTGTCCCGTTGATGTTAAGAGTGTTCATGGGTACCGGTCTTGAATCTGAAATTCAACAGCTTCGAAGGGCTTCTCTCTGGATCCTTAATTGACATTTAGATGGGGTTGTTTAGTTGTCTATGTTACTGCTCTTTGGGAAATCTTCGCACCTGAACCTCAACACTATATCGCTGTATAGTGGAGTGTATATAGAGGACTGGCTGAGAAGCAAATGGAAGGAGTGGAAGCTTTGCGCCTGAATATATAGGTATTTAATCTCTCTTCTGACCTCCGCTCACATGTATTTGTACCATTTTTGGATTTATCTTAAAATATATTTGATTTAAAAACTGGCCAGCAGAAGTGTTTTATACTTGCCCTACATTTACACTCGCTCTATAAATATATGCATCCTTACGTGTAACACTAATACTTTGGTGGCCCTTCATTGCGTGTGACTGGTCAGTGAGGTGTCTAAATAATACTGGCAAATCCTCATTAAACAGGAATACCAAGAGAGATAATTTAAGTTTTTTTTTTCTTAATGTCATTAGAAATTCTTCCTTATTTTAATGTCTGTTAGCTAGGAATTTTTTACATCAGTAAAATAATTCAAGAATCCTGAATTTCATAGACTTGTTGACCTAAGAGTCCTTTTTTTAGCTTTTTTTTTTTTTTAATGTCACACTGTGATTCAGGCATGGAAGGTAGCTTTACTTGTACGTATCATGGGCTTTTTCATAGGCCATCAAGAAGGCCCATTAAGAATAAAGTCTGCACTCATATCCTGGTTATTTTTTAAAAAAAAAGTTAACCAAGAGCCTAGTGCTGCAGCCGAATGCTCTGATGCTTATCCATAAAAAATATAAACACATGCCTAATATTTTAGTATATAGAAACTTTATTTCACATTTTTCTCAATAATTGTAAATTAATAAAATTATGTTTCTACTTAAACACTTCAGTGCTTTGGGAAAAGGAAGAACAGAAAGCAGGACTTTTTTTAAAAAAACTGATGAAACTTTAGAGAAGAATCATAGTTTTTAAGTAAGGGGAAGTTCAGTGGACAACACTAAACCGCCATCCTTTGCTTTATGAAGATAGAGAGCTTAACTAGTTTAAAATGTTATCATATAGAGAAATCATGGATAAAATCAGGTGTGAGGTATGAAACTATAAGAAATATAGTTTATTAGATAATTTCATTATCTAATGTTTGAGTCTGTCGTTTTGGGGACTAAAGAAAATGAAACTTGTCAGTTCGGATGAATATGATAAAGGGCTATAGGGCAACTAGTTTTAATCACGTGATTCAGTGTGGATCACAGTTAATATGCTGTCTGCTCAGGGGACCTTGGTGAGATTTCAGGGATATCTCCAAACAGCAGCGTGCTGTAAGCCGTGCTGAAATTTTAATAAGAGTATTGCACAGATTCAGTGCAGGCAGGGTATTACTGAAGGTACTTCGATGCATACTCTGTACTTGCAGTTTGAAGATTGTTTGGATTTGGGGATTCATCTGGGTAAAATTTATGAAGTCTGTTTTAATGATTGTCTGTCAGACAGAAAACCTCTCGAACATTGGTCTGAGCTGCTCACTTTTCTCTTTTGTTTCCATGGTGGAACAGAAGCTGAATATGGAGGAGTAATTGTTACGTTGGCTAGAAATGGCAGTTCACAAGTCTGAGAGACAATCTGTTTGAATTAAACACCACGAGACCCGATATAGACTGTCTTAAGGAATTCATCAAGTCTAAAGTTCTTGAAGGTCAGTCATTAAGTTATAGATCAACTAACGGGGAACTCTGATCGCCTGATAAATCTGAACAGGTACTAAGTGAGAAAGAGCAGCTTTCTCAGCTGGGTAAGCGATTCAGCTGCTGTAACACATAAGAGCTCTGATCCTGTGAAAAGCAACAGCTGGAGGCTGGGCAGGATAGCCCAGGGCATGTAACATGGTCCTGGAGGTCTATCTCTGAGCAGTCTAACCCCACCATCAATTTCTCAAAGCCTAAAATTATTGCCACGTCATATTTCTATGAAAAGTGACTAAACAGTTATACTGGGCAAGTATAAAAAAAATAGTTATGCACCATGTGGCCTATTTTGAAGAGGCACCAGTCTTCCTTCCCTTTCTTTGGGGAGCACACGAATATGTAAATAATCAGCAATCGGTATTTCTAGTTACATAGTGTGTAGTTACAAGGCGACATAAAAAAGAACACCTTTGTAAAAACCACACAGATCGTTTTTTATATATATATATATCATACTGCAGGATTGCATACTTTATTAGACTTTGTGAGGCACCTTAAATTTTCTTACTTTCACCAAATGTAGGCAGGGTGCTTATCTGTTGAATCAATAACTTTATCGCGGTCCTAACTACTCCTGTACTTTGGTGTGCTGGTGCCTTGCCGTGTGTTAATGAGCCCATATAACGAAGAGAAGAAGTTTGGAGCAACAAATTCACAGTCATTTGGCTCCTCCCTGTGAGATTGCTGAGAATGAAGTTTGGACCGGAGCGGAGTTTCTTGCAGGCTTCGGGCGCTGATTGGCCCTGCACATCGCGGCTGATAACAGCTAAAAATAGCACCGGTATAAAAGCCCAGCGAGAAGCACAGCCGCCCTGGCATTCCCTCCTCGAGCGCCAGTGAGGGAGGAGACGGTGTTCTCCAAGTCCCTGCAAATATGTGACCAAAGAACATTCCGCTGCTTGATTCCTCTTAACAATTAACTTGTCAAATAAAGACGCACACTGGACTGTGTGACTCATGGGGAAGTAGCCAAACTCTACTTTAAGTGAAATAAATAAAGAAAAAAAGGACACGAACTGAAGGCCAGATTTTCTAAGCAGGTTTTCCGAGCAGAGTGTGACAGGTGGACCGGTGGAATGTCTTTGGAAGTGTGCCTGCAGAATACCTGGGGTTTTGTGTACAAAAATGTTGTACTTGTGTATATACTCACAGGATCACCTGTATCGGGAGTATGCTCCGCGATGATGGGATTCTGAACACTTGGAAAAAACAACGTGGTTTTATTTGACAATGGTTTGACTAAGCTGGCATGGAGGAGTTCAGCAGTCTATTCTCAGCCGGGCTGTTGGTTCTGGGGAAACCGATCGGTTCCTTGCATTGCTCTTCCCTTTCAAGCTCTGCCCCTCTTCTGTTTTAAACTGTAGACTTTGGGGGAACTGCGACTTCAGTGGCCGAGTGCATTGGAGGATAAACCTTTGGTTATCTGAAGCGCTTTGGATGAATAGAGAAGGCAGACACCTGTGTTGAAGAGCTCCCCTTTTACAGTCTGACAAAAGTTATATTGAATTGAAAACAGGGTGTAATAAAGGAAAACATTAGGATGTCTTAAAAATAGGTGGCAGCATCAGCCCTATCAATAGTAAACTATTCCCTCATGTATTAATTCCAGTTGTTCTAAGTCCTCTGATTTATTTTTATGAAGTTTTGCACTACGGAATTTGTATGGCTGGATTTCCTTTCAATTAGTTATAGCATTTTTTTTCTTGTTTATTATAATATACTGCAAGGTTTATAACATCCTGCAGGATTGACAGACGACCTGGCTAGCTTGCCTCCAGTTTTGATTCAATATACTTAATTTTCTGAAAAGGTCACTTGTAACAGCTTAGCCGTTTTCCCTTTCATAAGAACATTCAATTACATTTTAATTTATTTTTTAATTGAAACATCTTTCATGGCAAATGAGATAATTGCAGAGGATGTCGCTTCGGTGATTCTGTAGACTAAAGTCGTCTTTTTCTGGTCAGGAGCCCCATCATGAGCAGTGGTGACCAACACAGTGGCTTCCACCTAGTCAAGATACAGAGCTGAGAGGAGTCAATCCTTATCGCGCACCTAACTTCATCCTGCGGAACTCTTCTCCTTTCCTCTCTAAAAGTCCATTTTCTGTGTTAATGTGTAGCCAAGAGATAACCTGAGAGTCTCTTATTGGTGCCATCCTCCACAGGAGGATGTAGGCTTTCTCTCAACATCATGAGATACCTTTATATATATTTATTAATTAGTCTGGCATCAACGGTCACTTGCTGCTAGGCCAGGAATGGGTAGAAACTGGTAATAGTGAATAAAAGGCTCCACATCTCATTAGCACTTTTCTAACTGGTGTAGGTCTCCCAGGAAAACCTCGTTCTTTTCCTGGAGTTGTATCATAGTAGACCCGAAGGTCAGAGCAGCAGGACTGCAAAGATGACTCTGGGCTTTGACATTTTGGTGGTCTATGAGGTTGCTTCCAGGTATTGCAGCTGGTGACCAAGGGCCCACAACCTTCCTCATGAAGTGATACCTGCTACATGCTCTGCGACAATTTTGTGATTTCAGGAAAAGATGAAAAAATTTTGGAAAATCTTCCATTTAAGAGGAAAAAAAATCATATTTCTTTCTAGTTGGACTACTATGTATTCCCAATTCAGACAGACTTAAAAAAGACCCCATTGCTATTCAGACTGTGCTCAGAGCTGAATTTCACACTAAGATTTACTTTCAGTCTTGACCTAAGCTCTTCTTTAAGAATTGCTACCACCGTCTTTCACTTAAGGATGTGGGATGTGGTCTCTGAAGTCCTAATAACCTGCATATGGTGGTCACCAGAGAAAATCTACTAACTTAAAAGTGTAGTTGCAGCAGAAGGGTTCACATCAGTGCTTAACTAACCACATTGCTCCCATTTATCCTGCTTGTCTGCATTAACTCTGCAATGAAAAGGGTCCTCAAGCAAAGAAAAACTGAAATGAGATATCACCAAGTCAGCATCGAGGGCTTTAAGATGTTGACCTCTTACATTGAAAAAGAAGGGGAAAAAAACCCCAGACAACCCACCATTCGTTTAATAACAACTTGAGGTGATGCACTAAGGAAAGTGAGCTTGTTCACTGGCAAACTTTGTGGAAACTTTATCGCAGAAGAACCAAAAGGTGAAATGAAAAATGAATGAGGGCAATTTTCTAAGAAGAATGGAAGAGTTCTACAGTTCAGTGTAAGGCTTAAGGTCAGCGAGCTGCATTAACCCAGGCGTACAGCGCTGCCATTGATGAGGTGGACCATAATGTATGCAGAGGTTAAACTTTGCTGCCATAGAGATGTAACGATGTTGATCCCTGCTATTCCACACTGAGCAAGTGTGGGTTTATCAGGGAGCCAGAAGCTTCTTCTTAAGCCAAATAGCACGTACACCACAAAGGATCCTGTATTCCGCTGTGCAGATCCATGCACGTAACCTGCCATGCAGGTACTTTATGGCTTCATCTGGCACAGCTAAATGTCACTGATGCCAACATTTGAAGCCCACGGGAATTAGTCTGAGTCACAAGTAATTTCAACCTGAGATGCTGAAGGCTTCATCTTTTAGGAATAATGTGCGTCGGAATATAGTAAGTAATTTCTGCTTTCAGCCAAATTGTTTGCTAAACAACAGAGTGAAACACAAATGTATCCAACGAAATCAGCAGCAATTGTGCATTCTTTGGGCCTCATTTACTGGGCGGAATTAAAACCTAGCCTGATGTCTGCACGACTTGTACATGCCATTTTGAACACTTCCTATAAACAATAATTCATAAATTGGGGTTGGACTAGTATGTAGTCTGCTGGTCTTTTGCTTGGGGATTTCACCCTAGTTTGCATGCACGTGCTTCAGTTCATAATTAAGACTTCATTTATGCCAAGAAGCATACCTAGAAATGAACAGAAATAATCTAAATAGGGACTTGCACTAAGAACACTTGTAAATTAAGACAGGGATGTGCATTACTCTGTTGCAAATTTGTAAGTAAAATCATGGAATTTTAGTTCTGTGACAGCAATGAGTCAACAACAAAGGGTACATCACACTTACCTGGTGGTGTTTTTCTTCATAACACATAAAGTATGGAGGATTTATTTTGAAAAGCAAGGGCTGAGGATATCTACATTCCTCCTTTCATCAGCTATGTTATCTGTGTAGCCCACAGTTGGGGACAATCTGTAATGCTCTCCATTGTATCCCCTACAATAACACTTTCCAGAGCAGTCTCAGTCCTGTTTGGAAGTATGTTTTGTTTTTAATGGAAACGACAGTTTTGGAATGATAGTAAAATAAAAGAATAAACCGCTGCCCTCTAGAAGCCTGTCTGCTGAATGCAGCATCAGGAGATGATTTTGTACCTTTTAAGGGCCACTTCCCTGTGAATGGTTAGCTGTGACTGTCGCAACGTGAGTGCTTGAGATAATTATCCGTAATGAAATCCCTCTTCACACTGAACAGCAGTGGGTTTTTCTCTTGAAGTTGTTAATGCTTGTTAATGTTACAGCAAAGTTTGATACTGCATCTATGTGAAAACATAATTGTATATAAAAATAATTTCATGCTTTTGGACTAGAACTTATTTTGCAAAACTCCTGTCTGAGCTGATTCTAGTGCTCTAACATTCTGTTAAAGAGTCGAGGTTCATCTAGAGGCCTTTGGAGCCAAAATAATGCATTTTAATAATAAGGTAAAGGAGAGTTGCTGTAGCTTGTGGCTATGACATATTCATAATGTCTGGTGGATGGATGTAGAGCAAGATATCTAAAATTTGCCATTTCGGGGGAGTGCAAAGTTTTCTGGCCTAGGTTTTGCCATCCCATGCTGTTTCATGGGACATTCAGGCTGTATGCTTGTTCTGTCACTCGGTGTCTTTTGTTCCATGCCCTTGAGTGTGGGACAATTTATAAGAAGGAAGAAAATCACAGTTCCTCCATCAAATCAACAGGTTTTGAGGCACTGTACATCTCTGGAGTTGAGGGAGAATATCTGCTCTCAACCTCAGCATGAAGTTAATGAGAAGAGCTTTGCACATCCTTGCATGTCTTCTACATCTGGGGAGGGAAACATGCCGTCCTGACCCCAAATATCTGAGACAAATCCCTTTTGATTTTTCTGAAGATCAAACAAGAACTTGATAGTGACATGTTGTGATTCAAAAAGAAATTAAAATTTTTGGATTGATTGATTGCATTTGTTAACTTGTTAAATAAACAGCACGTTGAAGCTACCAGCATGCAATAAATGCAGTTGCAAATTACCAGTAATTCACAGCTGTGCCTAGGAGATATATTTTCACAACCCGTTCAAACATGCTGATTTAGTAGCTGGTTGCTGCTTAGTTGGGTTCCTTTCAGGCAACTAAGCAGTTAAATAATTCCCATGTAAAATTATAGCCCTACATACCATCTACTGCAGCCGCACCAGGGTTTTACTACTTCTTTTCCATAATCCATAATGGCAGTTTATTCATGACATGAAAACTGCTACCTGCGTCGTATAAACCTTGTAATGCCCCTCTCTCATAGACCGAGCTGGGTGGCCGCACCAAGCGAGCGCTGGGGGACGGATGCCCTCTGTGCCCCGATCCCTCTTGGTAACTTAGCGGTCTGCTGGAGAACTCCACGATAGAGTTACATTCTGGATGCTTGGCCTCTGATTCACCCCCTCAGGACAAATCTTTGCTGGAAGTGAAGCTTGGATCGGGCTTATGAAAGCTGATAGCGCGTCAGAGTTCACCTACAATAGAGGTCTTATGCGGAGATGTGGCGGTTCTTTTTCTGAAGCTGTCCTCTTCTTTTATTAATGGGATGACATGCTCATATTCATTTATATACCTCATAAACCTCAAACTATAATGACTTGGCTTATGAAGAGTTCATAATTCAGTGTCTAATGTTCTTGTCCGTAACTCAAACGAGAAAATGATAGGCCAACTAAGCGACTCATTCTTTGCAGTAAAATGAGAGTGTACTAATTATTTATCAGTGTCTTACCCTTAATGTGGCTGAAGAAAGAGCTGATTTCATAACACAAAACAGGGCTGTGTAGGCAGTAACCTTTATAGTCAAAAAGGTTCCACCCAGATGTAAGCGATAAGTCAGTTTTATATGACAGCAAAACAGTAAATGCACGAATAGGTTCCTGAAGTAGTGCATATATATATATATATATATCTCCTGTTATTCACTGCCTCCTACAATGTTTATCTTAAATCCAGCTTTCAGAATCTATTTTAAAAAACACAGCATTTATATGAACAAGGACTCTGTTTTGCTTGGTCTTTTCTAGGGGTTCCATGGAGAGATTTTGGAAAATCAAGAGGGTTTTTTTTGAGGTGGGCTGGGTTATTCTCTCAATGGATACCTACAAGCACAGCTGGAATACCAGATGTGAGGTATTCACACTACAGCTCCAGCAGCTTCTGAGCGCTCCGTGTCAGGAGCAGGGGCAGGAATGAGTGTGAGGCGGTGCCTCCTGGGTGAAAGTGGATGGGGAAGGGACCTTCCAGGGACACGGCTACCCAGAAGCATCTCAAACCAGATGGGGTCAGGCCTGTTCCTGTAGTAGTTTATATCTGGGTCAGGATGGAAATGGCTTCAGGGCATCGTAGCTCCCTTTCTCTGTGTTGCACAGTTTCCCTTCTGCTTTGCTGAGCCTCAGCACAATAATCTTCGTTTTGCAAACTAATTATAATACACTACTAAACCCAGACAGTAATCGGGAAGGAAGGATTTAAATGTTTTGACACGTAGAGTCTCTACTGAAATTGCTACATCTAGAGTTTACCTTCGAGAAACGCAAGGCATGCACGACTTCTGAAGTGGGAGGTGACACGTGCGTAGAAATTAGGCACTAAAGCCACAGACTTGTATTGCTTAATCATTATGGCAGGATTTGTCTGACCATTATAATGTCTTCACCTGAGCTCATTAACCTGGGTTCCCTTTATTACCAGTGGAAAAAAGTAGGCACTTCTAGGGCACATTTTTTCTTTCTAAAATAGACATCTAAATAGGTCACATGCATCACATCTTACGTGTACCAATATCTCAAATCCTGATTTTATTTAAATATTTTGGGGTTTCATTAGCAGTATTATCACCTTACTGTTCTCATCGCTGGCAGTATTTTCTCCTTCCAGAGCTGATATATAGGCTCTAAATATATATTTATAAATTGTTCAAAGCGATTGCCTATAACAAAACAGTGTTTGCAATGAGGCTGGAGCTACAGGTAAGCTCAGTCAAGATGACCCACTTCCCGTTGTTTCCAGGAGCTCTCGTTAAAGGCAAAATACGTCGTTGCATGAGGTGCTCAAGCAAAACAATTTTTCAGCAAAACCAAAAGCTTATAATCATGTAGTTGGCAGTATGTTATCTAGGGATGCATTTTAGAGATACGGTGACTACACTTCGGTTTTTGGCAGATTTTTATAACTGTAATACATAATTACAACGCAGTGATTCTTTTTCTACATGTAAGTACACTTAGCCCATGTCCTTGGAAGTTTGCCTGTAGGCCTAAGAATAATTATACTATAAATGTTTGGTAATGAATGTACCTAGTCCAGAAATGACATGTAAAAATTTGAAATCAAAGGAGTAATAACACTTAATTCTCTTATAGTTAACCTTCCAGTTATTTGAATGAGTGCTAATTAGATCGAAAAACCATAAGCACACTTTTACACTAATTATAATGTTGATTATATTGTAATTACAGTTGCAACAGTATAATGAGATTGACTCGTTAACCATTCCAGTGCTTCGTGGAGTGCACACGGAACAGCTGTTGTGTGAAATTCCCGTAGAGTTTACCCAAAGAGCCACGGAGATGTTGGCTGCTACTGCTCTGGACCTGTGTCAAATGCCTAGAGGTCGCGGGAGAGAGTCAGAGATCATCGCAAAAGCACACAGCTAAGAGCACTTTCAGGATAGGCGAGTGTGTGATCATGTCAAAACCATACCCAAAAGGCCTCTCTGTGTCAGAAGGGGGAGGAACTGCCCATGTCAGAACTGCCCATGTCTGGGGGTGCGAGCTGCTGACAGCCTGTGAGCTGGAGCTGCGGCGGTCCCGAAACAGGAGCAGAGGGCGGCGGGGGCAGGGGTGAAGGAAGGGACTTTCCAAGGGCAGGAGGGCACGAAGGCAGCCAGATCCTCCAGGCAATGATGGCAATGGGACTCATAGTATCATACAATCATAGAATCATAGAATCATAGGGTTGGAAGGGACCTCTGGAGATCATCTAGTCCAACCCCCCTGCCAGAGCAGGGACACCTTAGAGCAAGTTGCACAGGAACGCATCCAGGCGGGTTTTGAATGTCTCCCGAGATGGAGACTCCACCACCTCCCTGGGCAGCCTGTTCCAGTGCTCTGCCACCCTCTACTATGAGGGAGGGTGCCAGGGGGATTGGAACAGTCTTTTTTCAGTGGTGCCCAGTGATAGGACAAGAGGGAACAGGCACAAACTTGAACATAGGAAGTTCCATCTAAACATGAGGAGGAACATCTTTACTTTGAGGGTGGCAGAGCCCTGGCACAGGCTGCCCAGAGAGGTGGGTGAGCTCCTTAGGTCCCTTCTAACCCTGACCAGTCTGGGATTCTGTGATTCTGTGTAATGAGGAGGAGGTCCCACCAGACCCCTTTGTCTTTGTCCGCTCTCCTCTCCCATGCCAGCACTCCCTCCCTTCACGCCTTTTAGCTGTGTCAGGCCATTCTGCTGCGTGCCACCTCTCGCTTAGGGTTGCTGTGTGGCGACCTCTGAGTCACGCGAGGAATGCAGGGCGAAGGAAGGGAGTATAGATGACGACGGTATGTCAATAGTGGGCTGAGGCCCTTGAAAGTTTCCTTCCGTACTCCATCCCAGTGTATCATCACTCTGCTGTCCTTCCTCTACAACCGGCACCCTGAGGGACACACTGAGAAATAGTTACGGGACCCAAAATTTTATTTTCCCAGGGCCTTGAAACTGCTCATTCTTCTGCATAACCCCATTCCCCTTCTTCTGCCCCTGAGCTCCATCAGGAGTGGTGGCACCACGGGTGCTTTTCTCACCCGAGAGCATTCAGTTTTGGCTTCTGTACTGCTTTGTACCGCACACAGCGGGTTTCGTCGGGGCAGAGCTCTGCTTTTCCGCGCACTCCTTGCACCCATGCAACAGCCAATGCACAGGGTGAAGAAATTAGCCTGCTTTTTTCCTTCCCATTCTTAGCAAAAAAAAAACAAAAAAAAACAAACCAACAATATTAGGATTTTGAACAGCTAGAAGCAGGACGAACACCCTTCAGAAATGAAGGAAAAAACATCACTGTTGCTTAAAGCAACGAAAGCAGCCTGCTGCGGACCTTCCCTCTTCCCCTGTCACTGGTGCTCCCAGCCGCAGAACAAGGGAGGGAACGAGGGCAACACTGAAAACAGGGAAGAGCAGAATTATTTGCTCAGAGAATGATCCTGCCGTAGGTACCAGGAGGTTGTCTCCTCCCCTGTGAGTTAACCCCACCCTCTTTTTTTTATGCTCTGGGCTATTTTGGGCAGGCAGTGAGAACTGCAGCTCTGACAGATGAGGATACTGTACCAGAGCACAGCAGCACTTGTTGCTCTGAAGAACCACACAGCCGTAACAGGGACCGCTTCTCTTCTGCCTTTTTTTTTTTTTTTTTTTTTTAAATGAGTGTTATTTATTTATTAACCTGCAAACTTGTTTCCTCCGCTGGTTTCCAGCTTTATCATTACAAATGATGTTTTAAAAGCTTGGCGAGAGCTGTTCGGAAGGGAAACCTACCCGCTGTGCAGTTGAAACCTCCTTTTGCCACTTAATAGCGGGAGATCGGCTGGTAGCCTTGGGGGTGAAAAATGACAGACTCTGTTCCTCCTAATGGGGATGGAAAGGACCCTGAAATTGAGCTCTTTGTGAAGGTAAGTTGCACTGTGAACTGGACACTGGTGTGACTCCCGGCTCAGCTCGGCGTCTATTGAATAATCAAACTTTAATTTTCTGGCGCTGAGTGGAAGCGGTGCTTTGACAGCCTGTTATCTCTTGCACACACGTTCACACTGCTTTCTTCTTCGTGACATTGGAATTAGGTAATGTTGTGGAGGGAGAGGCAGAGTTCCTGTGTTTTATTGTTATTTCTCTCCTCGTGAGTTTCTCCTGTTATTCTTAGCCTGCTGCCTGCAATGTGCTGTGTCCTAACTTTAGGCTGCCAGGTTTTTCACTAAGAATCCTGACTTCCTTCTCCATTTTTGGGAAGAGAGCATGAAGAGCTGAGGGGTATCATGATTTGGTACCTCAGCAGAAGCTCTCAGGTCTGAAACACTAATGGATTATAAAACAAAAAGGATTGAGATAAGCTGGCAGTCTTCTGAGTATTTCCTGCAATACATTTTTTTTTTTTCCTAAAAAAATGGAAACTAAATCAGTTTTTACTCTCAGTTTCCTCAGCCCAAAGCTCATTCTGATTTTATACAAGGGTAACTGAGAACAGAAACTGATTTAATGAAAATACAGAAAAACAAGTACACCTGTTATGTGGTAGGATTTCAGAATGTTTCAAATTGGGCATGTCTGTTGGTTTTGGGCTGTGAAAATCTTACCATTAAAACCAGTGGCACAATTCAAACCCCTTACACATATGACCTTTTTAATAGCAAACTTCATGCAAACTCTGTCCCAGTGAAGAGCTCAGATTTTTTGATGTTCAGAGCATGTTTCAAAGCCTCTATGTAGATTGAGGCTGAAATCAACTATGGCCATATAAAATGCAGGTGGTTGGTCTCTCTGAGTCTAAAGCATCCCTGTAAATCAACAGGATTATTATTAACGTGCGGGAGTTCTATCAGGCCCTTTGCAAACAGACTACAGAATGATTGGGGAAGCAAATTCCAGCCCCTCCCTTCTGTCAAGTTGAGGGTATATAATTGCTTTGTACTCCCTGATGGGTATTTTGGGTTGTAAGTTGACATGTCAGCCACATCCATGATGTGTATACAGGGCCTCTTCACCCATCTTCCAAAAACGAGTCAGTTCAGGTGCAGCTTTTCTGACCCAGCCAGCACCGAGGTCTTTTTCCCTCGCAAACTGATTTTACAAAAATTCCTTGTTCATAACTGCCCAACAGAGCTTAATGTATCAAAAGGGACCTGCATGGGTCCGTGCCTTTCCTCTACAAGTTGTTTCTACCAAAGTGAGTTTAAGGGAGATGTTTGTGGGCTAAAAAACAGGTTAGTGGGATTTTTTTTTTTTTTGCGCTCCGTCATCACAAATGTATTCTGGAATACAAACCTTTAACTACTGCTATGTTTTAGTGCCCACACTATTTTACTGAGGCTGATACGGTGGTTTGTGATATACGGTTCTTTGACTGCATCAGCTGTTAAAGTGAAGGTCATTGCCCAGATTCAGTGTGTGAAGTTCTGAATCCACAAGTTACTGGAAAAATTTGCGCTGCATTCAAGTGAGCCATGCCATCCCCTGAAGATTTATAACTCTAGAAAGAACATTTTTAGCAATATGTGATTTCCTGCATAATGCATGTTACAGAATTGCGTAGAGAGTCTCACATATATCTCGTAATTTGCAGAGCCAGAGCAGAAGAATTAATCGGTATCTTCCCGGAGACTTTCCACTTAGGTTGAAAAATTGTAATTCTTGATGTTTTGGAAAGGTGCCATTAATATAATTAAAAATCTAAAAGGTTGTATAGTAAAGCATGTAACCAGAGTATTAAATTATACAGCTCAGAAGTTGTGAAATAAATAAGAGAGGAACATCAAAAAAGAGAGGTGCTAGAAGATGAAAAATAGGAGCATATAAAAGAAATACAAACAGGTGAAAACTTTGCCGGAGCGTGAAATTTAAAAGAACAGCGTATTAGTGAGGGCAGATAAACAGGAAGGCTGATCCAGGAGGGAGTCTGCAAAGGATGAGGCGCTTGCTCTGTTTTCAGACAGGAAAGAAGAACAGAAAGGTGGCAACTTCTGGATGAGCATGAGATGCTGGGACAAGCTGCAAATCTAAATATACTGGACTACACTTGAGGGAAGTTCTAATAACCAGTGATGTTGGGGGTCAACGAGCATTTCATCATTTGGTTCTTGTGGTGCTAATATTTCACTTGAGGAAAAAAGTTCTACTCTGCATCCTTGAGTGAACACACAGCCAGAAAATGCGGAGATTGGTGAGAAAAATGTAGGGCAGTAGATGTAGCCTGGAGAGAAAACTGTATCTTCTACAAGCACAAATAAAGCAGGGAGGGCTGGTTTTCACCAGCCATAGAGTCTCTAATAAAAGCAGTTTCTGTCTCAGGTTAAAAAAAGAAAGGTGTTACACAATTGCTCTATTTCCTTTTTCTATTTAACAACCAGGAGAGCAGGAGCCTTAGAAAGACAAGTAGGGAGATGATTGTAAACAGCAGAGCCGTGCTGTAACCTAATGCAGGTCAGCTATCTCCCGCGCTGTGCCATGGGCTGGGCACCGCCAGGACACGGCTCGCTGCGCTGCCGTGCCACGGACAGGCTGAGCGGTTATCTCACCTGTGTGTTATCGTCCCCATTGATTCTACTCTTTTTCTAACGGTGCCCCGAGGTGGATTCTGCGAGATGTTTTTTTCTTCAGGGAGTCTTGGTTCTTGCAAGGTGTTTGGTTGAGAGTAAAAACTCCCCCAAAAATCTGGGGTAGGACACAAAAGGACTGATGGTGAGAACGGGCAGAGGTGAGGAGCGGTGAGGTCCGCCGGGGCGATGGTGCCGCCTTAATCAGATCTGCAGGTTGTGTAAGCAGGCCTTTTGTGAACACTGAAACTCTCCGGCAGCAATTCCCCCTCTAAACTTGTTTGACGAGGAATGGGAAGAGGCTGCCAGAGAAAAAGGCTCGATAGGCGGTAGCGTGAGACGCTGGCAGCAGCTTCGGGGGAGTGAGCATCGGGAGGGAGCTTAGCCCAGCTTGGGGTAACTCAGGTTAATTTTAATTCTTTGTGTGCTGGAGAAGCAAAGTGCTTCTGTATAAACGACACCCCGATGGAAGGTATATTTAGCTTTTTTCTGGCGGTCTTGCACCTGTGTACTTGAACATAATGACTAAACTGAAGTGGTGCTCTTTTTATATACAGATTATTAAAATCCATACGGGAGGATCACAGAGCTTTTATGGCTTCCTTCTGTTTGCAGTGGAAACAGGTGTTTGGATGTACATTCCTTGCATTTCAGCATTAAAGTGGTGCCTAATATCTACAAAGTTAATTTGAAGGGAAATACGTTGTATACATGGGAAACAAAGCATGAGACAGACAAGAATGGAGAGTTGGACTGTGCATTTGCACGGCTCAAAATAAGTGCAGTCTAGAAAGCAAGCGAACCACACAAACGGTCCAAAGTATATTTGATTTAAAAAATCTTCCTGCTTTAGAAATACTCTGTAACAAGATATATAATCCGTGTTTCTGACAATGCAAAGACAGTAGTATTGTCATGGCAGTAGGAGAATGAGTAGTGAGCTGGCGGGTTTCTGCAAGGTGTCATTGTGGTATTGAGTGATTAATATTCTGGATATGTTCATCAGCTCAGGTGCGCAAAGAGCTTTTACTTAAAAGGTGTAAGGCTTTACTTCACAAAGTGTTTAACCACAGTGGCGCTGAACACCCACGTAGAGAAAACGAGAAGGTGCTTGCAAATGTAAGAAGCAAGAGAGACCTCTCAAAGGCCTTGATCTTCTGCACTCGCTGACTCATACATCGAACGTGTTCCCGTCTGCCAGCGGAAGGCATAAAGGCATAAGATGCACTGAACGCTCTCAGCCCATTCCTCCCATTAGGAGCTGAGCGTTGTGCATGACCAGGCACAGTGATGGTGTATTTGCAATGTCTCGGGGACACGGTACCAGCCAGGGTAAGGTTCGAGGACTAACAGCATCCAAGTATTTGCAGGGACCCGTGCAGTCAGTTCTTGTTAGAGGATTATCACAAAGAAAAGAGGTTAGTGCTGGTGTGCTCGCAGTCTCCTGGGGCAGCAGACGTGCAAGGAACCTCTGAGCACTTTGTCATCTCCAATGGTTTTATTTCTGAGAGTTTTAGGTGTCTGTTAGGAATATGTTTAAAAGCGATGGCAAGATTTGGCACCAAACTGACTGTTCCTGAATGAGTCGGTCAGTCAGAGAGCCAGGACCAAGCAGTCATCCCGCCGATTTAGTGTGCTCCGTCAAAAACCCAAGAGTCACTGCTCTCAGGAAGGTGTAGTTGCCTTTCTCCTCTCCTTTGGACAGAATTATCCTGGAAATTATCCCAGGGAGGTGCAGGATTTTTATGGCCTCTGCGGTTTCTTTTTTTGTGAGTTTTCTGCCAAAGGGTGATTTCAGACTAACCCTGGTTCGGATTTTGGTGAACTGCTGCCATGTAGCCTTAAAGGAAGATAAAATGTTACTTCAGGTACAAACAATCATTCCCCACTATTAAGGTTTATGTGGTTTTAAGGTAAGAGAGTCAGTCTGATAAGAAAACTGATTTCAGTTTCAGAGTTTCGGGGTTATCAAAACCAATAATGGCTTTACAAACTGGGAGAAAGAACTTGTCAGGAACCTTTTAACCCATTATAACAATACAGATGATGTAATTTATTTGATTCATAGACTGCCCTTGATAAGTATTTTGATGATGAGTAGAAATCACAATCAGATCTGGAAGGTATGGAGTCCATTTCTGTTTCTTGAGCGTTGTGGATATTTTACTGGGTATCATGAACTCAGCTTTTGGTTTCCATATAAAGTCATTCCTGTGTTCAGCAAACTTTCTATGTAAAGAGGAAATAATAAAGAGAGAAAAGCTCAAGGAAGAATAATTATACTGAAACATCTGGTCCAACCTGTCCTGGTGGTCCAAGACTCGCAATAACATTTTTTGGATCCTTGGTCATGAGGTTGGCCAAGACTTTCGCGTTTCCAGGGACACTTAGTCACCCTACAAAGCAGACACATACAGAGTGTGCAGCCTCTGGCACTTTTCAGCTGTCACCCTGCATCTTGTCTTCATTATGGATCTTGAATTTTTCATCCATTCGGAGCGGTCAAGCAGGTGATGAGCACCACAGTTCATGTCTCTTCCAAACTTATTTTGGTGAGGTGGTGCATGATCAGCAGCCTGAATAAGTCTCCTCTTCTGTACTGGCCTTGTGAATCACTATTCAAATTACCAAACTTACAAGGTTTACTGGTAGTCCGAACACCAGCATATATACTGGGAGGAAAATAGTTTTAGAAGGCTTGTTTAAACATCTATAAACACCCTTCATAAGCTCCACGTAGGGAGACTCAGGTATTTCACCATAATTCTGGCTCAGTTCCTCTCTTGCTCAGTTCTTTTCAAATCAGGAGTGACTCCGTTGAAGCCCATAGACTTTATATGTATATAAAATGGGCACAAGAACAGAGTCAGGCCTCCTAAATTTAAATCACACTGTTTAAACAAGAAACTTAACAGTAACTTGCTATAGACCCAATTAAATTAGGGAAATGCTACCTGGACTGGCGGGTACTTCTTTGGTCTTTTTAGAAAGCATTTTTCAGTAAATAATAAAAAGAATAGTTGAGGGAAAAGCATCCATCTTGGAAAGATCAAATTTTGCTTTAATCTTATCTTGTTAAAAGAAAATAATTGCATAAATTAACAGATAGCTGCCTAGCAAATGCTTTAAAATTCCAAGTTGCTTGTTATTACTTGTGATGAAGAAAAGCAATACTCTAAAGAAGCCGGAGCCTGAGTTATACAACCCAGAGCCTCTACGTCTGCGCATCTGTTTTCTCTCTGAGGATTTGCAGATTTGGTTTTGCGTCAAGACAAGTGCCTCATTGGTGGGAATAGTAGAGATGGGCAGTGAATAGTTTAAGCAGGCCAAATTTACAAAAGGACTTGGCAGGGATATAATCGCTATCCCTGCCGCCTTGAACCTGGTCTGGAAAGTTTTCAGGATTGACTGGGAAACTGGATCTCAAGTTAAGGAGGGATTTTCATCTATGTCTCGTTCTGCCTAAGTTCATGATCTAATCATTAGTTCATGGCTAAAGGTCAGTGACACCTGTGTCTGCCATGGTTCTTTTTTTTTTTTTGGCTGTGATTGGTTGCTTTTTATTGAACTTGATGGCATCAATGTCTATGTCAATTGTGATCAAAACATTTGCTCAAAATGAAACATATTCAAATGCTTTGTTGCATATGCATAACTTTATTTCTTCAAACGCCTTTAGTTCGAATAGTTTGAATGGATAAGAACTCAGAAACATTCAGGACGGGTCATATCGCATGGCCATAAAAGCCAGTCAGGTTTGTCCTGCTGAGTTCAGTGGCAGCAGAGTTAGGCCGGCTTAAATGTGTTTGACATGTTGTTTAAACTCCACCTACTCATTCCTTCCTTTATTCCAGCTTTTCTGAGCCGCATAGTCCAATCAGGTAAATACAGTGTTTTAATTCTACCGTGAAGAACAGGTGATATTCATAATTGTTATTGCTTGTACTTAGAAATAGTCTCCGGTATGCTTTGGGTGCTCTATGTTTAGCTGCAGATAGCTCTTTTTCCGTCTCTGGCAGCACATGTCTCGTCAGGCTCACAGGTTGTTGTGTCATGGTTCAGCGATGACAGCGAAGCTCCAGTAAGTGTCCCCAGGAAATTTTTATCGGCAGTATATGGCTCTGCTGTGGCTCTTCCAGAACAGTAAATGTCACAGAGATCGTTTGACATAGCATCCCAAAAATATACAGGGATACTTTCCAAGAGAGCCAGTAGGAAGTACGTCTGCCTCTGCTCCACAGTTAAATGTTGGTGTAAGTTCACCTGGCTATGTCAAATATATTTTGATGGAAGGCTGTGTAAGGATTGTTTAGGATAACATATTGATCATTACAGCAGCAATATTACTTAGTTCTTATAAGACACATAATTCTTCCAAATCTGGCAGATATCAGCAAAATAATCCCAGCAATGCTGCAAAGAGGTAACAGAAACACTAGAATTCCCATTTTGCAGCTAAGAGCTCTGGTAGAATATTTTTCAAATTATGCTTTTTTAAGAGTCAGGTGTTACGGGGCTGTGAGTTTGTGTGTTACTTTTATACATGAATAAAAGAAGGTTTCAATTATACTTTTTTTTTCCAGCAAAGGCTGAGTCAAAGTCATAGGGAGAATCAGTTGGCATGAGAAAAGTTTTGGTTTTGTGCTGGATTCATACTGTATTCAAATCTATAATTGTTACTTGAAGTAGGAAATCAGAGCAAGTACCTAAAGTGCTATAGTAGGTGTTCTGAAAATAGCTTTAAGTGGTTTAATTGACACAGTAAAGTTTAATGCTGACAAAGTCCAAAATAGGTCCTTGTTCCTTTCCCTTCCTTGCCCTTTGCTCTCCTCATTTATTTGCACTTTTGTATTGCTGTCATGCACTAAAACTCATCGAGATGCGATAACAGTGATATATATGTACATCTGGAGCTCTGAGTTAAAAAAAATCTTCGATTTTTGTAGGTCTGATGAGTTTAATCAGCGTCATGTATTCCTGGTGTGATTTTTTTATATTAGACTTAAGGGTTGGAATTTATTACAGTGGAACAAAAGTAATTCAAAATGCATTCAGCTGTGTTTTGAAGATCCAAAGCTGGTAATTTTATCTAATAATACCTAAGGGTAGAACTTTCTGTAACTGGTTACATTTACAGCATGTCATTGCTGTTTGCTACACAACTTGATTGCAAAGTTCACACATAAGTGTAGAACAGGTCCACAGGATGTTTTCTCTGACTTTGTTAAATTAAATGATTTTTTGTAAATGAGTATTATTCTGTCCCTCTCAATGATAATTTCAAGACATCCTTTGGAGTGTTTATGATTTTACCCTTCTATCTGTATCCTTTTTTAATGGCCTTTTTACTGGCTGAAGTGGATCTTCCATGACGTGACAGATTCTTCTTCGATTCAGTGACCCTGGTACACCACAGAAATTGCGTGGCTACGGTGTCGTAAGAGAAGATGTGTTAGGCAGGAACACGGAGCACCTGCGATACAGTTCTGTAATGCGCCGTAGCGAAGTTTTGCCATGTTAAAATGGCCTCAAGTGTTGTTAAAATCCAAATCAACACATTTTCTACTTTCCATTCAGTGTTTCAGTGCTTTATCTTAATACAGAGTGGAAACTGATTATTTTTTTTTGTCTAGCTCTAATCAAAATATGAAAAGGTCCTGCCATGCGAGGTCTGCAACATTTTAAGCTCAGTAATATTCCTGGGTTACGACCCAAATTCTTGGGAGACTTTATTTACTTTTTTTGCTTTTCTGCCTCCTTCAGTGACCCAAGGCAAGTTATTCAGGCTCTTCTCACCTTGATAAAATGCTGATATCGGTCCTTCTCCACCAGATGTGGACTCATTGTGGAAGCAGGAAACATTCTTCAACCTTATCCCCAGCAGAGCATCCTGAACATCGCTTAAAAGAGTAGAGAAATACACGATGCCCCATCCCTGGAGGTGTTCAAGGCCAGGCTGGATGGGGCTTTGAGCAACCTGGTCTAGTAGGAGGTGTCCCTGCCCATGGCAGGGGGGTTGGAATTAGATGCTCTTCAAGGTCCCTTCCAACTCAAACAATTCTATGACTCAATGAAACCTGAAGAGAAGAAATAATCTATGGGATCAAGTCTATGATATAGAACTGTCGCCTTACAAAGTATATTGAAAATCTTGATTTCCTGGACATAAAAGAAATCAAACCAGAGGAAATTGGACATTTGCCTGCTCTCACGTAAAGGCTGTTGGGTGCTTTATTAAGTACCTGGACACGAGCTAGCTGTAGAGCAGGATTTGTGTGGCTGTGTTAGTGGGGAGCTCGAGCTCAGTTTGAGCTGCCTCCTGCAGCAGTTGAGCCCAAATTCCTTTGTGCTGGCACCCTGTCCGCTCTTTCCTTTTTCCTTCTCAGGGCCTTATGTCTTCTGTAGTACCTTATTTTTCAACTTCTCTGCTTTTTTTCTGCTTGTTCTCATGGGCTTTCAGGCTCATAAATTTATACCAGTGTCCTAATCCCCATGATTTCTATGTTGGTCCCCGGGGTACCATGGTTCAACTACTGCCTAAGAGGTATTGAATATCTGGAGCTTGGGTGCTTCTCCAATTTTTTTTTCCCAGGCATCTTATTGCCAAAAGACATTGAAATAGCTCCTTTATATATATTTCTGGCAACTCTGCAAAAAACTCAGATAAAGCACTAATTGAAATGTATTTCAGGAGAGTTGACTGTAATAACTTATTTATGCACCTGTAGGACAGTAGGAGTCAAACCTCTCCCTGCTATACCTTGTCACCAGGGAGAAGAGGTCAGCCCCCACCTCTCTACACCCTCCTTTCAGGTAGTTGTAGGGAGTGATAAGGTCTACCCTCAGCCTCCTCTTCTCCAGGCTAAACAACCCCAGTTTCCTCAGTCGTTCCTCATCACACTTGTGCTCCAGACCCCTCACCAGCTTTGTAGCCCTTCTCTGGATGAGCTCCAACACCTCAATGTCCTTCTTGTAGTGAGGGGGCCAAAACTGAACACAGTACTCGAGGTGGGGCCTCACCAGTGCTGAGTACAGGGGGATGATCACTGCCCTAGTCCTGCTCACCACACTATTCCTGATACAGGCCAGGATGCCGTTGGCCTTCTTGGCCACCTGGGCACACTGCTGGCTTATATTCCACCAACACCCCCAGGTCCTTTTCTGCCGGGCAGCTTTCCAGCCACTCCGCCCCAATCCTGTAGCGCTGCATGGGGTTGTTGTGACCCAAGTGCAGGACCCAGCATTTGGCCTTGTTGAACCTCACACCATTGGCCTCGGCCCATCGGTCCAGTCTGTCCAGATCCCTCTGCAGAGCCAACCTACCCTCCAGCAGATCAACATGCCCGCCTACAACATGTCCGCCTAGCTTAGTGTCATCTGCAAACTTACTGAGGGTGCATTCGATCCCCTCATCCAGATCATTGATAAAGATATTAAAGAGAACAGGCCCCAGCACCGAGCCCTGGGGGACACCACTCGTGATCGGACACCAACTGGATTTAACTCCATTCACCACCACTCTCTGGACACGGCCATCCAGCCAGTTTTTTACCCAACAAAGAGTACACCTGTCCAGGCCACGGGCAGCCAGTTTCTCCAGGAGAATGCTGTGGGAAACGGTGTCAAAAGCTTTGCTAAAATCCAAGTAGGTAACACCCACAGCTTTTCCCTCATGCACTAAGCGGGTCACCTTATCATAGAAGGAGATCAGGTTTGTCAGGCATGACCTGCCTTTCACAAACCCATGCTGACTGGGCCTGATCACCCTGTTCTCCTGCATGTGCCGTGTAATGGCACAGAGGATGATCTGTTCCATGACCTTCCCAGGCACCAAGTCAGACTGACAGGTCTGTAGTTCCCTGGATCCTCCTTCCGGCCCTTCTTGTGGATGGGTGTCACATTTGCCAACCTCCAGTCAGCTGGGACCTCCCTGGTTATCCAGGACTGCTCCTAAATGATGCAAAGTGGCTTGGTGAGCACTTCCGCCAGCTCCCTCAGTACCCTCAGGTGGATCCCATCCAGCCCCATAGATTTGTGTGCCTCGATATATTCATATGTCAGTATGGATCCCATCTGGCCCCATAGATTTGTGTACCTCAATATATTCGTTTATCAAGGTGATATATATGACATATATGTTATAATGGGAACATATATATATGTTCCCATGATATATGGGAATAGTAACTTTTTTTGTCCTTCTTATGTAAGTCAGGCTATAAAACAGGCATTTCTTGATGATTTTTTGCTTTTCTTGCATTTGTTGATTTCCTCTGGACTAAGAAAAAAATATGACTCAGTTTGCCATTCACCAGTATTTCTGGTGTTAATACCTGTTCATGACAATGGGAATGGAATTGACACACAGATGAAGTTTGCTTGATTTAGGTACTGCTTTAGTTTCCCTTTCTGTTAACCATGAAGATGCCAAAGCAGATACAACATTTTCAAACTGCTGCTGCTGCTGAAGACATAGAAGTATAATGCTCTATTGTTTGGAAAAGGGCTAATGACCACCAAAGAGTGTGTGCTGTTGTAGGCTAGCATTGGGGTTCAAAGTATGATGAGCTAATCCGTGGAGATGTATGCTCCATCTCATGGAATCTTAGAATGGTTTAGGTTGGAAAGGACCTTGAAGATCATCGAGTTCCAACCCCCCTGCCATAGGCAGGGACACCTCCCAATAGACCAGGTTGCCCAAGGCCACATCCAGCCTGGCCTTGAACACCTCCAGGGATGGGGCCTCAACAACCTCTCTGGGCAACCTGTGCCAGTGCCTCACCACCCTCAAAGTGAAAAACTTCTTCCTTATGTTCAGTCTGAACCTGCCCTCTTCCAGTTTAAAGCCATTCCCTCTTGTTCTAGCGCTACATGCCCGAGTAAAAAGTCCTTCCCCAGCTCTCCTGTAAAAAAAAATCTCAAAAAACACTTGACAGCTAAGCTCAACAACTGTCTCCCATTCAGAAAAGGTAGTTTAGCATAGCTTTTAAATGCTCAACAGTTGCTTTTTTCTTAAAAAAAACCCCTCACCTTACTAATAAAACACAGGGTGATAATAGAAGATCTATAACGTTCCTGGATGCTGATACCTGTTAAGAGTACTTGTACCCCAGTTCTGCAAAGGAGGCTGTGCAGGCTGCTCCGTGCTTTGGCAGCTGTCTGTGAACATGATTCTCTTCGCAAAACACAGTCCCCGAGATAAAAAATACAGAGGCCTTTTTGCAGCAATGCTGAAGCACTTTACAGTTGTGGTCAGCACTTTACAGGTGTAGAAGCTGAGAAGCGGTGGCCTTGCGCCAGGACGTCCAGCAAGAGCAGCACTCTGGTCCTGTTCTCCCTCCGTTAGGTGTAGCTCTTGTGTTTTCTTTTGGTTTTTTGTACTGCACTTAGCACCACTGATTCCGTGTTCATGTGCCACACCTGCTTAGTAATTCACAGTAAATATTGCAGTAATAAATATACAAATTATACGAGTCACATCTTTGCTTTTTTATTTTCTTCCGTTGCTGTTAGTAGGAAGGAGTCAAGGTTTAGATTATCTTTTGGCTGGCTATTTTAAATGCACACAGAGATAATGTGTGTTATGGCATTGGAAAAGATAAAGAGAAGAATAATTTTAAGGCTTAAAATATACTTAATATTGCCATCCTAAAGGCAGTCTTTCTCATTTAAATAAAAGACCAGATGTCACTTGACTGCAATATTAAATGTATCTGTAGGATTTTTTTTTGTTATAGTAGTAACAAGTATAACAAGAAATATTACCAGTTCGTTAAGGTCTGATATAGTCAAGTTAGAAACAAGCTTAATAGTAACTGTACAGGTGATTTACTATTAGAATGAACCACCAAAGAAGTCATGGCCTTTCTTCCTCTGGTTGAGAGCAGGACTAGATATGCTTTAATGAAACACATAGTTAGGCTCAAAAAAGGAATAAACAAGCCATAAAACCTACAAACCAGGAAAGCATTGCAATGGAGGATATCTCGGCAAACCAGCTTGGTTCGAGCACAGAAGAAATCTTGGATTTCTGTGTCTCTGTCTGAAAGTCGGCACAAATTTGGTTGAAGCCAGTCTGATAGAAAATGTCCCTGCCCATGGCAGGGGGGTTGGAACTAGATGATCTTTAAGGCCCCTTCCAACCTAAAGCCTTCTATGATTCCATGATTCTAAACTATTCAGAGGCTGCTTGCGTGTCTTAACATATTCCTTGGTGTCCTGGGTGTGATAGTGGGATGGGATTCATTCAGGTAGTGGTTAAATATGTAATTATCCTTGTCCGGATATGTAAGGGCCAGGCTTTGGAAGGGGCTCCAAAGGCAGATGCTGACTTGGCCGGGGCTCTGAATGCTGTGTCAGTACGGGTCAAACCTTGAGGCTGAGATGAAGGAAGAGTTAAATTAGGAGATACAAGAGCTGAATTCCCCTTCTGTCTGTCATGGAGCCATCGCCTAAGTTATACCACATCCCCGTGCCTTGCCTTCGCTTCCTATGAGACTTTTGCACCAATGCTCATTTTCATCTCTGTGCAGCCCAGTAGCTTCTCCAGCTAAACCTGCATTCCTTCTTTCCTCTTTACATAGGCGAATGACTGTAAAAGCTGCTCAGACATCGTGGTTTAACTCCTCACAAAATATGAAGTTCATTCTCAGGTTGGGCAGGTGCTTCTCTGTATCAGTGGCCAAGCTTGTCCTCCCCAGGACATTTCAACACCCAAATAAACACCCTGAACCTTGCCACCCACCCCATTTGGCTATTGTTGTTTTGGGTGCTGGTGCGTGTCTGTACCTGTGTATTGTCCGAAACAAGTGGAAGTCAGAGAAACCGGCCTCGATGGATCATCGCTATTGTTGCCGGTGTTTTTCTAGATTGTGATTCAATTTGTGTGGGTCAACAGGCACGTTGTGTTACTGCTTTCCTTTTGCTTTTCGCTGCTGAATGGGCAGCTTCAAACAGATACGAATGTGTATCATGGGAGGAAATGATTTTCTTTCACTGCCCTGTGTTTTGTGATGAGCTACTGCTGCTGATTCAGTGTGTGACTGCAGACCTGTTTCGTTTGTTTGTTTTATTTATACTATTTTTTTAAAAAGCTGTTCCTGGATGAAGAGGGGTTGAGTCATGGAATATTCTTGCAGGTTATAGGATGTCCCAGAATGGCAGTTTTAGTTGTTTTTCTGTGCCTGATTCTTTTAAATGTTCAGGGCATGCCGAGAGGATCCAGTGCTCCAAACGCCTTTGTTATTAAGGCTTTTTATTTTTTTCAGACTTCCACTAGCATTTGTATAATTTTAATTTTCTTTTTTTTCTCTGGCTGTTGACTCGCACATGCAGTTTGGCAAAGGAATGGTATTTTTGCCTTGATTTACTGAGTAGCCCTTTGTCACATTGAGTTGCTCTAACTGAATTTTTGGTTTCTTTTTAATGCCAGTAAATCTGAGTCCTCCAGTTAAGCTCTAGATCCTGTTCTAGATCTACTCTTGCATGAGGTTCAAAAATGATCTGTTGCTTCCTCTGCATTAAGCCCTCACCCTGCTCCAAGATGGAGCCATGAGGATCTCCTCAGAGGGCACGAATGTAATCTTTTGGGGCTTAGTTCATCTCCAAGTACATATTTCTCTAAACACCCCATAAGTCTTACTTCTCACTATTCGCTCTGTAAAAAAGGCAGTCGAACATGTATGCGGGAAGTCTTGTTTCACATTGGGAAGTCCCAATGCCATCCCAGACCAGCAGCCCTATGATATACATCTACTGGGGGGAACATCATCCTCTTACCGGCCTGAGCGGGACCTCTGCCTGATGGTTCAATGTTTGTCTCAAAAGAGATGATTCTGCAATAATAATAATAATAATTAAAGTGCTGATTGTAGACAGCTACACAGGTCCAACCTTGGACAGCCTGGGAAGGATGTGACCAGGAGGAGAACTCAGAGGACATTCTGTCCCACTCCCCTGACAAAGAGACAAACCTTGAAATGGCGATTTTCTTCTCCAGGGGAAGGAAAAGCCTCTTCTCCCTGACCTTGGCTTTGTCTGCACATGTGGTGACACCTTCCTGCACCTCCCATGGGCCAGAGGGGTTTTTCATAATTAGGCCCTGGGCAACTCTTCCACACTAGACACCAAGGATTTTGTGGTTTTAATTTTATTTTTTTTAATAATTTATTTATTTATTATTCAAATATTTTATTTATTTAAATATATTTATTTAAATATTTATTTAAAATTTATTTAAAGCCATATCCAGGATCTTTGAGAGCGGATGCAGTCAGTAGTAATCACGTTGTGCCCTGCTGTCAGTCACAGGGTTTTTGTACTGACTGATGTTTGGCTATTCATCAGAAGTGGGAATTTATAGGAATTCTCTGTATTTGTTATTTTTCAAGAACCACCTGTGCGCTTGGCACTTCAGAATAAATAAAAAAAATCTGTGTTTCAGAAAAAATTACAAATAAACATAAAAAATAGCTAATTCTTCATAGTTTATCCAGGCACTTGAGTGAATTGGGCCTAGCTGTACGTGAATGTATATAAAATGTTGCCATAACAGAAACATGGCGGGAAGACACACACAAGTGGAGTGCTGTGATCGATGGCTACCAACTTTTTGGAAGGGATAGGCAAGGAAGGAGAGGTGGTGGGGTGGCTTTCTCTATTAGGGGCAGTTTTGAATGTCTGGAACTTAACAATGTGAAGGACAGTGTTGAGTGTGTATGGATAAGACTGAAGGAGAAGGCCAACAAGGCAGACATCGTGATGGGAGTTTGTTATAGACCCCCCAATCAGGATGTAGAAACTGATGAAATATTCTATAAGCAGCTGTCAGAGGTCTCATGATCACTTGCCCTTATTCTTGTGGGGGACTTCAACTTCCCAGACGTCTGCTGGAAATACTACGCAGCAGAGAGGGAACAGTCATGGAGGTTCCTGGAGTGTGTGGAAGACAACTTCCTAACACAGCTGGTGAAGGAACCAACTAGAGGAAGTGCCCTACTGGACCTACTGTTAACAGAGAAGGTCTTGTTGGGGGATGTAAAGGTTGGAGGTCGTCTTGGGCACAGTGATCATGAAATGGTAGAATTTTCAATTCTTGGTGAAGTAAGGCGGGGAGCCAGCAGAACTGCCACCTTGGATTTCCGAAGGGCAGACTTTAGCCTGTTTAGGAGCATGGTTGAGAGTGTCCCTTGGGAGGCAGTTTTGAAGGGCAAAGGTGCCCAGGAAGGCTGGTCATACTTCAAGTAGGTACTCTTAGAAGCACAGGAGAAGGCCATCCCCATGTCCTGAAAAAGGAGTCGACAGGGAAGACCAGCCTGGCTAAATAGAGAGCTTTGGCTTGACCTCAGGAAAAAAAGGAAAGCTTATATTCTCTGGAAAAGGGGTTTGGCTACTTATGAGGATTGCCAAGATGTAACGCAGTCATGCAGGGGGAAAATTAGAAGGGCCAAAGCTCAATCAGAACTCATCTTGGCCACTGCCATTAAAGACAATAAGAAGAGATTTTTTCAGTATATCAATAGAAAAAGGAAGACTAGGAAAAATGTAGGCCCACTGATGAAGGAGAAGGGTGCCCTAGTGGTGGAAGACACAGAGAAGGCAGAGTTACTGAATGCCTTCTTTTCTTCGATCTTCACTGCTAAAGCTGTCCCTCATGAATCCCATACTCTGGAGGCAAGGGGGAAGGTCTGGAGAGAGGGAGATTTTTCCTCAGTTGAGGAGGACCGGGTCAGAGACCACTTGGCCAAGCTGGGCATCCATAAGTCCATGGGCCCTGATGGGATGCACCTGCAAGTGCTGAGAGAGCTGGCGGATGTTATTGCTAGACCACTCTCCATTGTCTTTGAAAGGTCATGGGGAACAGGAGAGGTGCCGGAGGACTGAAGGAAGGCCGACATCACTCCAATCTTCAAAAAATCTAAGAAGGAGGACCCAGGGAACTACAGACCTGTTAGTCTCACCTCTGTCCCTGGGAAGGTAATGGAGCGACTCATTCAGGATGTCATCTCCAAACACGTTGAGGAACAGGAAGTTATTGGAAATGGTCAACATGGATTTACCAAGGGTAAATCATGCTTGACCAATCTAATGTCCTTCTATGATGTTATAACTGGTTGGCTGGATGAGGGGAGAGCCACAGATGTCATCTACCTTGACTTCAGCAAGGCTTTTGACACTGTCTCCCATAACATCCTCATTAGGAAGCTGAGAAAGCGTGGGCTAGATGGGGTGACAGTGAGGTGGATTGAGAGTTGGCTGTGGGACAGAACTGAGAGGGTTGTGATCAGGGGCACAGAGTCTAGTTGGAGGCCTGTAACCAGTGGTGTCCCCCAGGGTTCAATACTCTGTCCAATCTTGTTCAATATATTCATCAATGACCTGGATGAGGGGAAAGAGTGTATCCTCAGCAAGTTTGCTGATGATACCAAACTGGGTGGGGTGGCTGACACTCCAGAGTGCCAGCGTGACCTGGACAGGCTGGAGAGCTGGGCAGAGAAGAACCTAATGAGGTTCAACAAAAGCAGGTGCAAGGTCCTGCACCTGGGGAGGAAGAATGCAAAGCACCAGTATAGGTTAGGGGTGGACCTGCTGGGAAGTAGCTCTGAGGAGAAGGATCTGGGGGTCGTGATAGACAGTAAATTATCCATGGCCCAGAAATGTGCCTTTGTTGCCAAAAAGGCCAATGGAATCCTGGGCTGCATAGGGAAGAGTGTGGCCAGTAGGTCGAGGGAGGTCATTCTCCCCCTCTACTCTGCACTGGGGAGACCACAACTGGAATACTGTGTCCAGTTTTGGGCTCCCCAGTTCAAGAGGGACAGGGAACTGCTGGAGCGAGTCCAGCGAAGGGCAACTAAGGTGATTAAGGGCTTGGAGCATCTCCCTTATGAGGAAAGGCTGAGAGAGCTGGGACTCTTTAGCCTGGAGAAGAGAAGGCTGAGGGGAGACCTTATTATGGCGTACAAGTATCTAAAGGGTGGGCTGAAGGAGGATGGAGCCAAGCTCTTTTCAGTGGTTCCAAGTGACAGGACGAGGGGCAATGGGCACAAGTTAGAACACAGGAAGTTCCGTTCAAATACACGGAAACACTTCTTTACGGTTCGGGTGACAGAGCACTGGCACAGGCTGCCCAGGGAGGTGGTGGAGTCCCCTTCTCTGGAGATTTTCAAGACCCGCCTGGATGCAGCCCTGAGTGATGTGCTCTGGGCAATCCTGCTTTGGCAGGGGAGTGGGGCTAGATGATCTCTAGAGGTCCCTTCCAACCCTGAAAGTTCCGCGATTCCATGAAATTCTCTCGCCAAATGTTAATTTCTCAACTACCTCATTAACCTGGATGTTCCAATAAGCTTTTCTCAGCGGGTGCCTGGCGTGTGGGCTTCAAACGGCATTCTGCAGGTGGCAGTTGCTCAGGCTAACGGCTCTCCGACAGCCTGCGAAATGGAACCTGCTGCCTTCTCTTAGTGGGAGCACAGGATCAAACAAAAAGGTACCAGAGAAACTTCTTAAATGAAGCAGGGTGAGATTCAACCCTTCTCTAGACATGACGGTGAGGCCCAATTACCTGTCCAAGAGTATTGCACCAGAAGGTGTGAATTATAATTGATTAAGCATGCTGGGAAATAGATTAACCATGCCTGGTAACAGATTGCACAACAAACTGTAAATATAAAATATAAAATAAATAATATAATAAACATGTAAAATAGAAGCTACAGTATAGTATATAATAAATATAAATTATGCAATAATTTATATAAAATACAAAATATAAAACTGTAAATATAGAATATATGAAAGTGGTACAGAAGACTAGAAAGATTGTAGATTGACAACACGAAATCTCTGTCTAATTGATCTAGAATGAAGTCTAGGTCTGAAGCACAAGCAAAGCATAGGAAGTACAGTGTCCCACTTGAACTGTTTTAAATATCCAGCTCTATCAGCCCAAACCTGAGCGTCCAGGTTAAACTGCAGTGACAAAGTTTAGTGAACATTTTCCTGTAGAACTGACAATAGGAAGAAGGTGCAGATGGGATTTTGTGCCTATTTTGTTGAGCCGGAGAGAGGAAAAACCTGTTTGTAGGAGTGCCAAACAGTATTTATAAGACATTGCAGCTCATGGGTCATGAAAAGGAGGCAACCTGAATAACCTGACTTACAGAGGATGGCTGGAGACTGTCTTCAGAGGAGGAGAAGGTGGCACCGGGTTATGAGCTTAATGATAAATGGGTGAGGGAACTTACAGGGCATGATCTCTGTGTCACGCTCTGTTTCCACCATATCAAACGGGATTTGTTTAATTTGAATAAGGCAGCTGGGTGACAATGTCAGAGAAACAGAGTGGACAGGCAGGGGAAGGGACGGGAGGTGGGGGCAGATTTTGGCGTTGCTGTCACCAACTTGGTAGGTAAAGCCGGTGAACAGAGTATGTGGCTGAAAGGTGAGGGGCATAAAACCAAAAAAAAAATCAAGTGATTTTTTTCGTGGGGGTAAGAGAGCAGAAGAGATTTGGGGAGGAGGGGGAGGTTACTGGTTGCTTCTGAGACAGGCGTGATAGGAAAGGATGGGCTGGGGAAGGGTTTTGCTGCATGACCAAGCTGGGGTCACTGCTGGCCTTCTTGGAGAGTGGTCCACTTGGAGCATGAAGAGGGCAGGAGCTGGAAGAGGGCACTGGAACTGCAAGAGGGCAGGTTCTGATTGAACATTAGGAAGAAATTTTTCACTTTAAGGGTGGTAAGGCACTGGCACAGGTTGCCCAGAGAGGTTGTTGAGGCCCCATCCCTGGAGGTGTTCAAGGCCAGGCTGGATGTGGCCTTGGGCAACCTGGTCTAGTGGGAGGTGTCCCTGCCCATGGCAGGGGGGTTGGAACTTGATGATCTTCAAGGACCCTTCCAACCTAAACCATTCTATGAGGGGCCTGGGTGAGAGAGGGACTCTGGAGTGATGAGAATAAAAGAAAAAGATGATATTGGGAATAGAGAGCATGGTCAAGGACCCCAGAAGCAAGAGGACGGTAAGAGGTAAAGAGGTGCTAGGGCATAATTAAGATTTTGTATAAAGGAAGAAATATAAGAATTATTCTAATAAATAACATTGAATTAAACTTAATTCAGTTTTTATTTTATGCTTGATAAACAGGATAGAATTAAGTTAGAGGAAATTCAGTCTGAGCATCAAGTCAAAATGTGTTTTGAGAAAATTGTCCAAAAAGTTTGTGAAGCAGCATCACTGGAGCATTTCAAACTGACCCAACAGTGTAGACGCAGAGATTTAAGAATCATCCTGCAGTGAGACAGCAAGTAGACAAGAAATGGGATCCAAACTCCACTAACTGGCCCAACTATTTTTGTCTATTTACAACATTTATCATACATTAGTTTCAGAAGTCTGTTACATAAAATACTTGTAAATTGTACTGCTACTTCTATACACACCTATTCAAAATTTCTCAGTAGTTTTTGGAAAGCGTCACTGTTTGTATTTTCTTGAGTGTTTGATATTGAAAATGGAAATTGCTTTGCTTTTAGATGAGTCACAGGGAATGTTTTCTTGCTGTTTGTGTGTGTGTCTTAGACTCTTGTTTTCTTTGCAGGTATTTACATTTACAAACTCAGAACTTGCTCTCTGTTTCCTTAATGAAATATTCAGAGAGAGTCGCATTCCTCTCCTTTGTAGATGGCTATCAGTAAGGACTGCCTTGTAGTGTAACACCTCCTTGAACGGCTAAATTTGACTGTATGTCCGTGCAAAACATCAGATGAACAAATGCAGCATTTTTGGCAGATAAGAAATTATTAAAAGTGAAAAAATATCCCCTAAACACTAAACTCTGTAATGATTTCTCTGTGAGTAGCTGGGAACCAGAAAATTTGTTGGTATTGCATTTGTATTCTCATGGCAGTCCAAATGCTGGTCATATTGTGTCAGTAAGTAATTAGTTTACTGAAGTTATTGTGGGTTGCATTGGGAAGTCATACTGAGACGCAAAAGTCAAACCAAAGCCTAGTTTGAGGCTGCAATGTGCGGCTCCTTTGCAATGCAACTCGATCTGCTTCCAGTGAAAGTTATAAACATTCATGGCATCTCAGGACGAAGCCTCTCTCATACCCTCTGCAGCGCCGGTAGCTTTGGACATGCAAAAGGAGGCAGAAAGACCAAGTCCTGCCATGGTGGGAAACCTCCTGAGAGTTTCTTTCACCTTAAATCAATAAAAGTCACTGATGGACAGTATTTATATGATGTTAAATAAGATACATAATGAGGCAGATTATGGCCAGATTATGGGGTCAGCTGATGCGGTGGTAAATGCCCTTATCAGCGACACTCCCCCCCCCTCCCCCCCATTCAGACCTTTATTTGCAGTGCCTGCAAGTGACTCTCTCTTCTAATAATGCAAATAAAGTCATGGAATTTCCATAAATAATTCAGTCCCGGATCTGATTTCAGGTTCAGCATTAACTTTCAGCACCTGGCTGCTGTTATTGTTTGCGCGTCTGATACGCTGCTTAGAGGCATGGAAATTTGGCTGCAATTCGCCAACATTTGCAGAATATACTATGTGACCAGATTATTGTCCCTGGCTCGGAGATTTTTAAGAGCCATTCAAGTTCCAGATGTGCACAGATTTAATTCTCACAAGAAAAACTGCATGCAGGATTCTGGTACTGTAATGGGAACCGGAGCTCTGAATAGAGCTTGTTTTGGAGAAACAACTCTTTTATTTGCATCTGATCTCTACTAGAAACAGTAATAATTTGACTATAATTTTCATTGCCCATGACACCTTTTGACAGTGGTCTATCTCTCATTTTATTTTCAGCAGCTTTCCTGGGGGAATGAATTTTTTACATATCTAATCAGCTTTCAGGATATAGAATCATCAATATTTGAAGCAACTGTAATTGCTGCTTTGTGAATAGCTAAACCAGATTCTTTCCCAGATTCTTTCTCCAGAGCCCATGAAACCGCTTGTGGTTTTAATCACTTATTAGAAAGAAACTAGGGAATCCAAAATATGATGCTGCTCTCACAGAAGTCTGTGGAATATTTGTCATTAGTGGGAATATTTCATACGAATATTGACTGTTATGGAATTAGATCAAGTGTGTTAGAGTATAATCCATTAATAGCTGTGGCAGAAAAAGGCCAAAACCAGAATATGACCCTACAGGCATAGGCTTCCGAAATGTAAGAGCTGCATTCTGTATGTGCAGAGCACGAACAGCCATCCGGTATGAATATGTTGTAGGACAAGTTAATTTCTCTTAAAAAAGGATTTGTGGATTTCTTGTTCAACGTCTTTACTTCTTTCTATGACATGCACTGATGTACTCGAGCTAACCAAGCAGTAGCTGATGTTTGAGTGTCTCTATTGACTTTTACTAAAATTGTGACAATATTCTGAGTACCGCTGTGACCTGACTCCCCATATCCTGATAGTAAGGTTCGTTCCAGCCTTTAAAACCACATAAAACAATGCAACTGATAGAGAAGAAAAAAAATTACATATGTAAGTGATGGGGCAAGTTAGCTACCTTTAGCAAAATCCTACAAATGGGATGTTTGTGGTAGACTTCCATGGGAGAACTTCACCCTGCAACGCCAACATATACCACTAGAGGGGATTTTACTACCACTCTATGTCCAGCATATGTCTAGCCTGAAAAACTTTTCAAAACTTATGTTCTAGTTCAACCACAAGATGTTGGCTACGGGCTGAGTGAAATCTATGGTTTGTATTATGCAAAAGGTCAGGAAATATTATTATAATTGTCCCTTCTGGCCATTAAACCTTTGTGTGAAATTCTGGTCCCGTCAAAGTCACGGGCAAAATTCCCATTGATTTCACCTGGGCCAGACTTTATCCTGTGCAGGTCAGAGGAAAGCAAAAGTCTGTGCCACCAAGCACCTAACACAGAGCAAGAACGGCTTTGTTGTCAGAGTCACTAATATATACTGTTAGAAAGGATTTTAAAACATCCTATGCACTCTCTCTGCTCTGCAGCGGGATGAAATAAATCGAGACCAGTTTTGCCAACATTTTTTTTTTGCTTTTGATTTCTTCAAAGCCTCCACTAATGCAGATTACACAACCTCCTTAGAAAGCCTGCTTTGTGTTTCGTTAGTCCTATAATTACACAGGATTTTTCCCCCCCTAAAGCTTTATTGTTGCAGATTTAGCAAAATACTTAATCCTATCCTCTGTGGGCATGAACAACAATGGATCATCATCCTCTTTGTCAGTCTTCTACATGGGTGAGGACTGTTATGTAGTGGTACAACATGGCATGTACGTCGCATTACCTTGTTGCTGTTGCTTGTAGATGCATATGCTGATGACTCATATTGTTTGTGATTTATGTAAAACCTCCTTCGCGTCATCCTTGCAGCCTCACCAGCTATTCCCCATCCTGCATTTGTACATTAGATTTTGTCCTTCTCAAATCTTATGCCTTGAGGTTTACTTTCCTAAATTTCATTTAAGTGGTTTCAGACAGCTTTTTCCAACTTCTTAGCATCACTTTGGAGTCTACTTCTCTCCTGGGAAATGCCAATAACCTCTCTGTGCTTCTTGCTGTCAGGAAGCTTTGTAAGGTTCTGCCTATTCCTTCCTCCATTTTGCTAATGGAAACATTAAATATGACTCATCTTATCATAGACCTTTATGGTTCCTCTATTTGTTATGTGTTTCTAGACTAACAGCAAACTTGATTATTACTGCTCTGTAAGTATTTTTTCAACTACTCATGCAAGCACTTTGCAGAGATTTCATACAGGTCCTATTTCCATATTTTGTTTATGAATATATGGTCTGGAACCTATGTTGGAAATCTTATAGAAGTCAGCTTCTAGATACCTCCTGCTTCCTTCCTACCTGCTGTGCTGGATCATAGAATCATAGAGTCATAGAATTAGTGAGGTTGGAAGGGACCTTTAAGATCATCAAGTCCAACCATTAACCTACCCTGATAAAAACACCACCACTTCTAAACCATGTCCCTAAGCACCTCATCTACCCTTTTCTTAAACACCTCCAGGGATGGTGAATCCACCACCTCTCTGGGCAGCCTATTCCAATGTTTAATAACCCTTTCAGTGAAAAAATGCTTCCTAATATCCAATCTAAACCTGCCCTGACATAACTTGAACCCGTTTCCTCTTGTCCTACCACTTGTCACCAGGGAGAAGAGGTCAGCTCCCATCTCTCTAAAACCTCCTTTCAGGTAGTTGTAGAGGGTGATAAGGTCTCCCCTCAGCCTCCTCTTCTCCAGAAGATACCCTGTCAGAGACCAAAATTTGATTGATTTAACGCTATTTGCTCCGGATAAGTCCTTATTGTCTTTTCTTATCAATTTTACATCTCCGCATGTGCTTGTGAGCTTACTGTTTAATCATTTGTTCCAGTATCTTTCTATATGTTAGGCTTATACATCTGTCATTTCTTGAGTTCTTTTCTTGTTTCTGTGGAGTCTCATTTGCAATGAATTGTTGAAGATGGGTCCCCCAAACCCAATGCTTTTAAAAGCTGTTTGCTGTGGTTACATCCTGTGGCTAATGTGGGTACACAGGATCCTGTGCCATGATACTGGTGAGTGATGGGAGCACGATTGCCTTATTGGGTTGGGAAAGGCTCAGGAAGAAGCGTAAAGGATGATTTCTATGTGTCCATCAAGCCAAGAAAGAATTGTATATATTTCCAGTCCACTATGTCCAGAAGCACTCAAACTTCGTGCATATAACATGAGCTGTGATGAGAATGGCAATTTTGGGTTTTGAAGAATTTCAAGATTTTGCTCTAAATTGCTCTAAAAAACACATTTTAAAACATTCACAGCATTGTTGAACAGAAGCTGTGGGTTTCCTGCGAGGTGGGAAACTGAAATAGTCTCAGTAATTTTGAAAGGAAGTTTTGGGTGGTGGGTGGGCTGCCAAGGAGCCAGGAGCCCTGTGAGTCCTGGTCGAGCTGCACATTGGGACTCTGTGCTCTTACGGCTTTGCGTGGTCCCAGCACCCCGCCTGTCCTCCAGCTGGTATTTCGCAGGTGCTGGGGCCAAAGCCATTGCATATCTCCACCAGGTATTTGTCAAATTCCAAGTGTGCTCCTCAAAAGAATATTGTTCCAAGGGAGATTTTTACTTTCATCTTAATTTTTTGCCTAGTTGCTCAAGAATCTCGCAGTCAGGGATACTTCCAAAGCAGATCTAGAAAATTCTTACTAAGACTTTTTAAAGCAGCTGTTTCTTCTGGGTGAGTCCTGACCTGATTTTCCAAGCGTGGAGAGTTGATACTTGTGCAGAGTCAGCCACCTTCGATTTGTCTCCCAGGATCTAAAACTGCTAGCCACTTCAAAAGTGTCAGCCTGCATTTACCACCCATCCTTTAGCCAGTATTTTGCTGACGTTAAAAGAATCCTTATAAATGAACGACGTGCTGTATGTGGTTTGTCTCTGCGATACTGCTGATGTGACTTAACGACTCTCACTCTTCTAGGGGCTTTTCCCTTATGCGTCACCATGTGAAAGTCAGATTTGGTATGCAGAAATTCTTCACAGCAATACATGCTGGAAGGTGGTCTCCTGGAAAAAATATAATTTGGTCCCATCCTTAAGTCAGGAATTGCTGCGTATGTTTTGGTGCAGGAAGCTTCATTATAGTTCCTACTTCCTTTGATTATTTACTATCAATTTCTTATCAAAATGAACACATGCAACAAGAAAGGGATCTACAAATACAAATGAGAACCAAATAATTTCTTGGTGCAGGGTGATGGACCAGTCTGTGCTTTTCTATTCTGTTGATATTTGTTAAGTCATGGGCCTTTAGTTCTTTAAAAAAAGCAGAAGAGGTGATGGAATAGCATGAATCATTTTCACATGCTGAGTCTATCTACCTGTGACTTGTCTGTAGTTTCCTCAACCCAGACTGTACACGACTGACTGGAGGACATCTCAAAGTATATTCCAAAGCAAAACATATTTAATTCAGAATATGTGCAGTGGCCAGTGGCTCTAACAAAGCCCTTGAGGAAAACTGAGGCTTATTTGTATAGGCTGATCACTGTGCATGTAGCTATTCTGCTACCAGGACCTCTGCTGATGTGGCAGATAAATCTACTCTGCACCAGGGGCATGGACCAGCTTGAGTCAACTGATCTGTAACTGTCAACATCCCAAGCCACCACGAAAGGATCTCCAGGAAGAAGCTGATCTGTGTGACTGATCCCTTCCTGCCCATGCTGCCATCCATGTGAATATAAATGTTGTAAAATAATGATTTACCAAACCTAAAGAAAATACTTGTCATGTCTTAACTACTGATGCCCACGGGGTCTCTAGCCTGCAATTCCATCTCCTGAAAATTTTGAATGTCTCAAGAGTACAAAGGCATCTGTCCCAAAACTGCAGAGATCCTGCGAGGAGAGGCTGAGAGAGTTGGGGTTGTTCAGCCTGGAGAAGAGAAGGCTCTGGGCTGACCTTATAGCCACCTTCTAGTACCTAAAGGGGGCCTACAGGAGAGCTGGGGAGGGACTTTTTATAAGGGCATGAAGTGATAGGACGAGGGGAAATGGCTTAAAACTGGAAGAGGGGAGATTTAGATTGGATATTAGGAAGAAATTTTTAATTTTGAGGGTGGTGAAGCACTGGCACAGGTTGCTCATAGAAGTTGTGGAAGCTCCATCCCTGGAGCTGTTCAAGGCCAGGCTGGATGGGGCTTTGAGCAACTTGGTCCAGTGGGAGGTGTCCCTGCCCATGGCAGGGGGGTTGGAACTTGATGCTCTTCAAGGTCCCTTCCAACCTAAACCATTCCATGATTCTATGATTCTATGAAGTGCAATGGCAGCTCCTTGGAGATCCTCAGCTCTACTGACGTGCTGCTCAGCCCGTTTGAAAGGAGTGTAACAAGCCAGCTCCCTTCAAATTGGCCGGCGGTGCAGACCAAGTTAAGCTTATGTGCATCTATTATATATGTCTGTATGGATGCCAAACTTGGACAACATTTTGGCTGGCTTTTGGGAAGCTGGCTAAAGGATTTCACCACTTCCTTTTTGTTTTGTTACTACCCTGACAGTCTTTCTAGCAAATGCTCTATTTTTATTTGACGTATGTGCGCGTGGTCCGTTTCCGTGTGTGTGTGCTTAGGAATATATTCCTGCTCTATCTTGCCCTCCCTTGGAAGGCTGCTGGTAAGAGTTTCTCCTAGCAAAATGAAATCTCGGAAAAAGTCCAATGAGTTTAAAACGCTGCACAGCAAATTTATTGTTGTTGTTATAGGCCCCCATTCAGGAAAGTACTTAAGTATGTGCTTAAGTCCCTTTGAAATTGTCAGGACTTAAGAACATGCTTAAAGTCAAGCGTATACTTCCTCTGAATTGGGATGTATTTCAGCACATGCTTAAATGCTTTCCTGAACCAGAGCCACAGTCAACAAGAGCGTCCTGTGATACACAGGACCTGTGCTACAAGATTTACTTCTTACTTGAGACCTACCAGTGCTGCTCTATGAATATACACTTCTTAGCTTGCCTCTCCGTTGGTGGCACTCCAAATAGCTTACTGGCTTTTGCATTTGCACAAGAAGTTGTGAAAGAAACTGGAAAAAAATGAGCCTTACTAAAGCAATACCTTGGCATGTCTGATCTCATGTTGCAGCCAATGATTTTTCCCTACAATGGAGATTTGTGCTATTGTGTGTGTGGTATAATTACTAAGACAGATTTTTTTTTTTTTTTTTAATGGCACAATAAATAGGATATTTCCTGGCCTGCTTTGCGTTTTGAATAGGATTTTCACTTCCCCTTTGGGTCCTGAGCGTAAGGAGAGTAAGTGTCAAAAGGCAGGCGCTTTCCCAATTTTAAAACAGAGGGTGTAACCATGTGTAATGTGAGTCTAGATTTTGATTGTAGGGATGATGAAATCAAATCCCTCCTTAATCCTTACTGAGAAACACTGAGGTGAATTAGCCTGCCTGCTTTAGCTAACTTGTTAAAATCCTTTTGAAAAAGAAACGTGGGTTAGTGTCATCAAAAATATCTCCCTACTTTACCCCAGGCACTGGATCATTGTGCTCAATGCAATGGAAAAATGAAAGGAGAAGGAGAATAGATAAAACCAAATACACTATTTTCCTGGAAAAAAATACAGTGCTTTCCGATATGCAACTCCTTCCAGCGCTGCCATTTTTAAGCTGGATGCTTAGTCATTATTAATGACGGTATATTTCTTCAAAGCTGATATATTTTGGGAATAACTGGAAATGAAACTTGCTTTTCCTTCCCCCCTTAAGGTTAGTTAAATAATACACAGTTGTCTGTGTACATTGCAATCACTGTGCATGTACCGGTTGGAGTATTTTTGGAACAAGTGAGGAAGTTTATTCCAGTTATTTCATTTATAGCAAAGTAGTACCTTGAACTTGAGAAGAGCTCCCTGTTTGTGTCGTTCAGCTGTGCTGTGCAGCGGTTGGAGGCTCTCGATACTACCGCGAATTTACAAAAATATTTGGCACAAACTCATAAAATCACTAAGACTTTTTTTTTTTTCTCCCCCCTGCCCCTCGAAACTCTTTTAAATTTGTTCCTTGGTAATGTGGCAGTACATCCCCCACTTGTGCACACAAATATCTTTAAGGTTTAATTAATTCATTAAATATAGCTGAAGTATTTAAGGAGGAGTGCCTGATAAATAACAAAGGAGAACATCTTGTTCATTCTTGCCGGTACTCAGACAGAGGCAAGCAGCTAGTATGACAGTGGGGTTTTCCTGATGTGGTTATACCAAGTGCCAGGGCAGGACCTTGCATCGGCTGGTGTGAAGTACCTAAATGGCTGGAGGTCACGTAGAAAAGCATCATTTTTTATTAGCTAAACTAAGATGAGTAAGTTTGTGTGAAGCAACAGGACCAGAAAGTGATGTTTCCAGGATGGAGCAAAATAATTCTCTAGCAATTAGGGCTCCACGGATTCCAGGCTTTTCTATTGCTGGGGTCCACGTTCATCCCACCTAAATTTAGACACTCATCAGTCAAAGTGAAAGGTTGCCAGATTCATCTTTTGGATGCGCATCCCGCCCTTGCCCACACAGGAGACCTTCCCTTAGCCATCCCAGTTAAACTTCAGTGGGATGAGCATTGGCCGAGGAGTCTCAAATCCTTGAATCCGTGTTACTCATCCACAGTTACTCTGGGAATTTGCATGTTCAGGTGAGGTTCTTCTCCATAGGGAACTGGAGGGACTGCTCATCTACAGGGACAAGGTGGCCCCAAACCCCTTTCACAGCTTTGGGACTTATACTGCACTTTAAAAATTCTGTTTCCTTGATCCTCGTGCCCACAAAGCCTCAGGTCTATCCCTAGTTGCAGTCATTAAATCAGAAATATCCAGTGTTACTGGCAGGGAGAGTACGTACATCACCGACTTGCACCTTTTTATAAGTGGTTGATCATTTTCGCCGTGCTTCAGGGAAGCTACGTGAGAAAGCTTTTGTGCTCGCTTGTGAATAACAGCGGGGATAAATGGTGTTTCTCCAGCTTGTCAATTATTTGTTCTTTTCTTGCCATCCCCTGTTTGAGTTCTTGATCTTGATGAAGGTACTATTTAATTCCTGCATTTCTGAGCCGTTAACCTTGGACAGATACATAATAGGCTTGGATTTCGGCACTACTGGGGTGCTTTAAGCAAGCTGGTTTTCTTTGAAACTAAGAGTGACTAAGCCTGGTAAGTTCTCTGTTCTTCCTCATCTCCTCCCAGTAGTTAATAGACTTCACAAGGGATCTCGAGACACTCTGATAAGCCTTTGAAGTTATTACCTACTAAGGTTTTGCTCTTTCTGAGTGCTGAACATTGAATTACTGACTGCTGTTAGAAGCAATGTGAAAGGATTCACAAAATCGACAAAGCCTTGCCTATAATTTCTGCAGAAAAAGAGCTGAATTTAATGGACAAATTGTGTTGCTGGGGAGATTTTGCTTCTGTTCCCTCCTCTGTCACCAGTTTGCCTTGTGATTTGTGGTAGTGTTTTCAGTTATGCCAGTCACATGAGATCAAAACCCATGAGTCAGTCTCCACCCAAATCATGAGCCTGGTTTCCAGACAGGAGCTTTGAACAGAGATCATACCGTACTTTTTCGTTAGTTTGTCTTTAGTTTCTGGAATTTCCTCTGTCTATTCCCAATGTGTCTCTAGCAATTAATGTTTCCCACTCTTTTGGAACTGTTGGGAAGATATTTTGACCATTTGAGGCTGTTGGAGGCCTCATTTGACCTCCACAATTAATTTTATTTTTGATGTCAAAGTGAATCTTATTTCTTCCAGACTCTGGATCTTTCTCCTGTCTTCTGCATCCCTTAACCTCACAAGACCCATCACTTCTGTATCTTCATTGACATTCATCTGCTTTGTTCCCCCAATAATCCTCTCTGGTCTTGAGAGGGTTTTTCACCATTGCCTTGCGGGATGGAGAACATGTAAAAAGATGCAGATCTGGGTAACCCTTAACCTTTGTATGAGACTATATAATTGGAGAAAGCAGGGGAATGTTCTTCCTGAGTCTCTTTCCTGAAAAAAGTGAAATTGTTACTTGCAGCACAAGAAGTGGGTAATGAGGACAGATGGGAGATTGCCCCCGTGCAGGATGGAGACCTGCAGGAGGGCTGGAGCTTTGCATGTTATTGTGAGACAAGACACCTTTGCTGGCAAGGTATTTGCAGGACTTTGCTAATGAGGGGTTTACGCTCACTTTGAGGGGGGTCAGGTGAAGAGTGAATAGAGTTATAAGCCACAGTAAATCCAGAGTGGGCCAGATGAGAATCAGCCCTTCTGTCTGCGCTCTTTTGCCCTCTAATTCAGTTGTTGATCTGTTTTTCTTCAAATTTTGGGTTTGTAATATGTTGTTTGTATACTCAGTTAGCCAATCCCATTATGAAGGATATGATTATGATTGAGATGGTGAAAAAGCCAAGGGGAAATTTGGTGTCATATGGCTGTTTTCTCCTGTAACGTTTGCCTCTTTTCAGGAAGGGTAAGAAGTTAAAAGTTCTTGGCAATGGTTTAACAAGCCACAGCCAAATCAACAAATACGACTTTGCAGTAATTATTGCATTCAACACGGTGGTGCCTGGTATTCCCATGGTAACATTGTCATTGTTTTGCCATGAAATTTGCAGAGCAGAACAAACTATTTAATGAACAAAATTTTGCAAAACTAGGCTACTCACACCTCAGGCAGATGGGAAAATGCACCTTCTCTCGCTCGTCCTCATGCCTTACCGCTCTTTCACCCCCATTGTTTGCTGGTTTTTGCATATGCCATGCACCAGGCATATTGCAGATCTGTAATTTCAGGTAAAAGTGCAGCCAAACTGTACCCCCGTATCCAAATACCTCTAGAGTCTGAGTGTTTGAAACTGAATCTGAACCCATAGAAGAAGTCTTTACATAGCCCTAAACTTTATGATGGGTTGTCTCCAAGCCTGGAATCCACACTCTCTCCCTATTTTGGTGGATGGGTAATCAGGAATTTGGTTTTAAAGCCCAAATCATCAAAAGCTACGTTCAAGACATGAGAAAGATTCACGACGCCTACCAGGACATCTTTCAGCTAAACATTTCACATGCAAGGCCTGAATGTGTAGCAACTGGACACATCTTGAAGTGTTTCTAGTTGTGCTGTGAATGTTTCATAGAGCTGCGATAATTAGAAGTGATTCCTTCTTTAAGACAGAGAAATGCTACCTCACAGCTTGAATATTAATAAGATAAAATTGATGAGAGCAAACAGAGTAATATAATATTTTCTCCAAAGGAAAAGGGCATGTATTTCCTTAGCTCTTTCATCAGCTGTTTTCAGACACACACTGTGTGCATAAAATACAGTTATGCAACCCATGTGGGTCAACAACGGAAGGTTGGTTGCTTCACCAGGATTAGAAGAATCTTTCAAACACAATGGTACCACAAATTAAAATGGAAATCTATCAAAACCATTATCGTCCTGAAAGCTTTGGCCACAAGCATAATTATTGTAGAAGGATGTTGTCCTTGGACACAGCTTTGGCTCCGTTCAGCTAGTGTTATTTGTATCCCTCCATGGCTCAAAGTCAGAATTTGCATGGCCAAGGACCATAAATTTTTAGAGGAAAAAATAGGCTGTTTCCTCAATGCTAACACTAGCAGTTTTTTATTGTTTTGTAGTAGTTTGCAGGCAACTCATTAGGTACTAGAGATAGGAACAGACTGTACGCGGTGGCTGAAATCTGCCTTGAACCTCGGAAGGATTTGGATGTAGATTTCTGTCTGGATCTGGTTGGTTTTGTCTGAGGCTGTTGCTTTACTGGATGTGACCAAGAATGAGTTAATGCCTGGAGTGCTTGGGCTTAAGTCTAGATCTGAAAGTCCACATTTTGGATAGTAAAGCAGTGAAGCAGATCTTGAGCTGATATAAGCGGCAGTCTACAGACTTAAATGGAGCAGAAAACCTGTCCTGAGAGTTCTAGCATGTCTGTGAAGCAGGCAGTCCTACAGGGACGAGAGTAATTGAAAGACTATACAGTCTCCTGGATGTTGCTTGCCATCAGCAAGGGACACATCTCCTTTACTCAGAGCTGCCCTCAGGAGAGCCACAAGGTTGCTTACTCAAGATTCTGATGAAGGCTGAATGCTGGAGTAACTCCATTCTTGTGTTGATGATAAAATAAATTAAATAACAGGCGCTGTCGGTTATTTTTAAACTGGTAATTTTTCTTTCAAAATCCAATTTTCCATCTTGAGGGAGGTAAATGACTAACAAGACTTCTCGTTCCATCCCTCAGGCTGGCATAGATGGAGAAAGCATTGGGAACTGCCCCTTCTCCCAGCGTCTCTTCATGATCCTGTGGCTCAAAGGAGTTGTGTTCAACGTTACCACTGTCGACCTGAAAAGGTAAAAATTGTTCAGTTTAATTGAAAATGGTTATATGATCCAGTGTTTTCCCTATAGAAAGGCCCTACCAAGTTCAATCAGATTTGTATCTGGCCTAGAGAGTCTGTGGTGCACAACAAAATACTTGGGATTCAGGTTTGGGTTTGGGTTTTTTTTTCACTTGTGGAATGTTTTTATATTAAACAGGGTGCTTGGGGTAGTTTCAAAGTCTTCCAACCACAAACTACAAGAAAAAGAAAAAAAAAGAAGGACAAACAACTGATTTTGTAGGAACTGACCATAAAGATTAGTGATTTCATGACTTTTTCTCTCTCTGCAGAAAGCCAGCTGACCTACACAATCTGGCTCCTGGGACCCACCCACCTTTCTTGACTTTTAATGGAGAAGTCAAGACAGATGTTAACAAGATTGAGGAATTTTTGGAAGAGACTCTTGCACCTCCAAAGTAAGAACTCGGGATTTTTTCAGTCAATATTCCGTTTCCTAGGAATGAAAGATGTCCTAAGAGGAGTTCCTAAAAAGCTCTCCCTCCTACAATCTTTACTTACAGGAGTAGTATTTATTTATGAAACTTGCTGGCTTCAGTGAGATGACTTCCATGTGTGAAGGTTACTTGTATGACTAATAACTGCAGAATGTTTTCTCTGTACACATTTCAGGATGCCCTTGTATGCAGAATTAAGGAGACCAATACTAGAAATTTTTTTGTAGGGGTCTGGTGTCCACATTTTACAAAACTAAAAATAACTTGTAATAGATGCCCAGAATTGCCACACAAAATATCTGTGCCAGGAAAAGCATTTTACAGTGAAAAACTGGAGGTTTCTGAGCTGTATGGTATATTAGAAAGGTTAGAAGGGGAACAGATTACAGAGGACGAGAGGCTCTGGAGGCAGAAAAGTGCTCATTATTCTAGTCAAGAAATGACAAGAGCCCACGACTGGAAGTTATAACCAAACTAATTCAGATTAGAAATAAAGCACAGGGTTTTTTTTCAGTATGAATGATTAACCGTTGGAACAAGCTACCAAGGAAAGGTTTAGATTCACCAGATATGCCTTAGTTAGTCAAACGTTTTGGACTTAATACAAGGATAATGGGGGAAAAAAAATTGTTGGCTTGTGATTTGGACCTTAAAAGCCATGAATCAATGAAAACTGGCTTGGTTCCTTACGGAGTGTTTTACCTCCAAGTGAATCAGCAGCTATGGGCCAGTCCCGAGGCAAGAGATATTTAAATTTTCTATACTCTGGTCCAAGACCACTGCAGTCAGTAGGAGTCGTTAGTTTGTGTTGGTCTTTCAAATCAATATATTCCTTTGCACCAGATGCCTATAAAAAAGAAACAATTCAAAGACTGAAAACTTTATGTCCCTTCAGGTGGGTAACATGCCTTACTATTACATCCTGGAATACGTTCTCAGCATAGGGAATTAGACACGACTGCCATTCATAATAGAGCGAGCTGGCTGCCAAATTCCCCTGCACCTTTCTGGAAATTTATGTTTCCTTCTGGTTTAAGGCCACTGTATCTTGGATCGTGGTAACATAAAGCACCATTACAATTACCTTTGTCGTGGAGCCATCCTTGTGTAACTATGCAAACGCCCGCCTTGATAGACACAGATATTATTAAGAGGGACTTGCCAAGCTGTTGTTTTGAGATAGGTGACAGCGTTAATTGCAGCTCCTGGTACAGGGCTTTTTTTCTTTCTTCTTGTATATCGTATTTGTAATCATCACTACGTTGCTGGTAACAAGATGTTACTCTCCACACTGCTTCTCCCTTTTCAGGTACCCCAAGCTGGCTGCTAAGCACCGGGAATCAAACACTGCTGGAATTGATATATTTTCCAAATTTTCTGCATACATCAAAAATACCAAGCAGCAGGATAACGCTGGTGAGTAGGATCACTGCCAAATGTGCCTGGGAGTTTGTGTGCTTAGAAGTGGAATAATTTTGCCATTCTCCCATCATTTTATTGTAAACTCAGTTCATATGATATCAGGTACTGCTGCGGATCAACTTGAGGTGGTTGGTTCACTGGACTCAATTCACATGCCCACAGTTGAATTAACTACATCTATACTAATAAATAAAACAGGCCACAGAGTGTTTAGTAGCCGCTTTACCAACTGCCATGACACGGCTCCTGTCCATACAGCCCAGCTTCCTCACCAGAACACGATCCCATACTGCCTACTGGACATGGCTGGTGGCCCATGCTGCCTCCTGTGCTCTGCCCAGGCACTGCTTAGAGGAATGTGTGTTGACTGGACCCAAAACTGTGCTAGTACTAAAAATTTAGCAGTGAATGGCTCGGTGAGAGGAACTCATGCACTGACCCTTGATAATTTGTTAGATGTAGCCATCAGACTCTTGGCCCACTTATGCCATGATTGTTACGCTGTTATAATTAATTTGCTCGTATAAACCAAGTTACATCAAGACATTAAACATAAAATAATTAAATGAAAGAAATAGCTTTAAGAAATGTAATTGCATTCTGTAAGCTCCAGACTGTCTCTCACATGTTTGTGTGTCAAAAGAAATACCCGCCAGAAGCTGGATGCCACGCATATTTACACACATCCTACGCTGTCTTCTTAATGAAATTGTTTTTCTTTTCCACATTCCTTTCCCCTCAGAGAGGCAAGACTTCAGCTTGTCCAAGATCCTGATGCTCCATGAAAGATAATGGATTTACGCTGCCATATCCCTTGAGATCTGGCAGAATATTTACAGTCACTGATGTACATCTTACCTTATATTACTAGTTTCACAGAGAGAGGCCTAAGGCCTAAGTTAAACACTATGTGCTCATATCATATCATCATATCACATCATATCATATCATATCATATCATATCATATCATATCATATCATATATCATTCAGAGAAGACTAGGTTTTTTCAGGTTCCAGCTCTGCCACAAATTTCATCAGGGCAATTATATTTCATTGCCTGGGGCTGACCCATGAGTTGAAAATGGGTAAATGATGATTTATGTCAGATAAAAATCTGCTCCTTAATATTTTTGCATTGTTAATGAAAGGAAATAATTAAAGAGCTTCGCTTCTCAGGGATGCTAAAAAGTGATTTTTTTGTCTAATGCTAATGGGATGCTCAGCTAACCTCTGTAGGAAGTTGTAAAAGGAAGATAGATTAAGAGTTAGACTAAATAGACGTTACAGTGAAAATAAAATATCTTGGCCATTTACAAGGAATTTTTATGGTCTGCTCTGCAACTGTAAGTCATAAATCCAGCTGTGCTGCCCCTTGCATTCTAAAACAGCCGTGGGGATCTGTCCACATGCGTAATCCCAACGCATCGCTTCTCAGTGACCCTGCAATATGCAAATCCCTGGACTCATAAGGGCTGGCAGCTCCAGGCAGTAATAAATGACCGTCCTAGAGGTGTCTGCATCTGGCCATAATCAGAGCTGGAATTCAAGGTCGGATATCCGCTACTGAGAGATAACGAATCTCGCCACACAAGTGCTCATGATCAGGTCTCCACATTTTTAGTAGCTACAGTGTGATTAATGGGAACTTTCCCTAGTTCTGCCTAACAAACTCTTCGTTTAGGTACTTTTGACAATAAAAGGAAAATGCTTGCCAATGGCAATTAAGCACACCAAGTTAGAGAGAAAATAGATGGTAAGCTGCAGGACAGCAACAATCTTTGTTCCCTGTCCCCACTCCGTTTTGTTAGTTGGTTTGTGCTCCTGTGATATCGGGACATGTTGCAATCTCTGAGCGTACTGATACTCAACTTTCCCCTTTGAAGTAGAGATAAGATTTTAGCTTAATTTTTTACAGCTGGTGTGCCGCACTGCAAGGAGAATAAAGCAAAGATGAGCGGAGTATAAGTAGTACCTACATGTTATTTCTATCAATGGAGTAATGTACCCGAGGACCTCCGAGTCCTTGGGACTATCAGTGCGGACTTATGCCATGCGGGAAGTAGACCTCAATTTCAGCAGAGTAATTGACTTTCATTTTTCAAGGGCTGAGCAAGAATAGCTTTTCCCTTATCCCAGGGACATTTTACCCGCTTTCCTATCCAGTTCATCTGGACCTACAGCAGTTATTCTGAAGGCTGATTTGGATGGCAGATAATGAGTTAATTAAAAGGTTAAATTTCTTGAGCAGTGAAAAGGCTATGTGCAAAAAGGAAAAGACAGAACCACCACATACATATTTCCTAATGAACCTATTTCATTTTGATTGGTATTTTTTTAAAATTGCAACAGCAAACAAAAAGGGATCTGGGGCTCTAGCCCTGATCTGATACTTGTCATTTTGCAGCGGATTCTGATTCGCATTTTTCCTGTTTAACAGCAGGACTAGTTGTATATAGTTCTGTAATTAAAAAAAAAAAGCATTTTATAAATATAAAATGAAATTACTTAGGAGAATGTCCCCTTTCCTGTCTCCATATGAGCAAAAGAGATCCAAAGACAACAGAGATTGCTGCTTGTGGTTATCTTAAATGGTTCCTATACACCCCAGCTCTCAGATAAAGGTAACGCGTGTCTCATAGTCATCCTCTATATTGGCTCCTGGCTCCAGCTGGCTCAAATGCTTGGGTTAATCTGGAAAGCCACACCAGTGACTGGGACATCAGTTGCACATGATCAAAATACAGAAATAGAAAAAGACTTGTTAATAAATCCAAAATAGAAGGGAGAACCCAGACCGTTATATAAAAATAATTTTAGTTTATTTTAGTTGGGAATAGGGGAGTGCTGAATACCAAGTGAGCTACAGTACCAAACATCAGGTTGTTTAAATTATGTTCTCTTAACTTGGGAGTCAGGGAGGTGAATTCATTAACTCGTGGGATATCAGGCTGGGAATTTGTAGCACCAGCCTATCTCTAGCTGTGAGAAGTGTGGGTTAAGTGTAATTATATATGATCATTCTTCATAACGTAGTGGTTTAGCAGAGATCATGTGGTCTACGTAACGTGAGCTCTCACTACAGCCTGTGGCTATTACATCTTTGAGGAAAAGTGGCATGAAGTGATTGGGATAATTAATGAGATTTATGCACGATGAGGATACTGGATGTGAGAAATAATGAGAACTTAATGCATGCCAAAGATAAGCCCACGCTAGAGTTCCTCCCAGGAGGGTTTACAGCCAGGCCCATGCAACAGTTTCAGACTTCAAGTGATGCCATCACTTGCCTATATCGTTGCAAAATTTCCTATCCTGAGAGAGGCAGTGAGATGACACTGATAACAGAGTCTGTAGCCTTTAAGTAGCTTTTTTTTTTTTTTTCTAATAGTGGAAAAGTTACTGAAGAAAACAAGATTTGTAATTTCCTGGTTTAGCTTGTGTCTGAATTCTTGCTTGTAAACGAATAGACGCAATGATACATACGTCTGTTTCTAAGATTGTGATACCCTCTGCTGGCAAATATGTGAATATATAAAGTAAGCAGCTTTACAATCAGGGCTGAAACATCCCCTTAACAAAATAGGTTTCCTTCTATCAAGACAGTTTCTTCTTACAAATTCAACATTGTCAAAAGAGAAGTGTTTCATAGTAACCTATCGATTTTGACAAAGTTTTAATGGAAAAAAAACATGTTTTTTCTGGATGAGTTAAAATTACTTTGAAGTAAAATGCTTTAATATTACAGAGAAAAATAGTACTTTATTTCTGGATTCATGCAGTACTTCATTAGCCACATGCCACTATGTTTTGCGCCTGGCACAGAAGCAGGTGATAACCTTCTTCTGTAAGTCTGTACGGCAATATGTTATTGATCATGATTCATTTACTTACCAAAGGTATTTGGCAGCTAGGCTGCCCTGATTTAATAGTTCCCTGAATTTCTGATTCTTTTTTTCCATCTTTGTTTTCCTAACTTTTCTGTCTTGTAATATAAAAACGTTGAAAGGTTTGGAACGGGCTGGTGAGGGCTGTAAGCCCAGAAGCAAACATGCTCATGCCATATCAAAGTCCCACCACTTTTAAGCTTCTTGAAAGGGAAGGAATTGATTCCAGATTCTCAGGATGTGGCAAGCTGTGTTTAAAGAAAGTGTGTGCATTTATTATTTCAAGTCAGTTCAATTACACCAGGCTTGATTCCTTCCACCCCCCGTGTCACTCGATAATTTTATAACAGGCCTCTCTGAAGGAGTCATCTCCTCGTTGCAGGGTTAGATCCGCATCTTGCCTCGGTAGTATGACTGGGTTATTCAGTCCTCTGGCCACTGCCACCAGGCTTCACCGCTCGTCCTTGAAGTGACAAGTGCTCATTCACACAAGAACAGGAGTTCTTGGGTGACCTCGGTGGCAGTAGTCTTAAAAAATTATTTCCTGGATGCTCTTGCTCAAGTTTTCATGGCCAATTTGAGAGTTTTTGCTTGCTGAGTGATTGTTTAATGCCTAGAAGGAGGTCTTGTCTGAGCACAGGAAAGCAAACAAAGAGCTTGTGAGCTTACTTTGGTTCCTTTGGTTGATGTTAAGCAAGTCACTCAAACTCTGTACAGTAACCAGGGTAGCAACAATTTATGTATTCATTGGAGGAGGATGAAATTTAATTAATTGGAATGCTGTGTACATATTCGGTATCCTGCTTATTTTTTTTCGTGGAGACTGTATATCGCAAACCAAGGGGACAACTTATAGTAACCGTCCATTAACCGTCCCGCCTAAAATTGTAAGTTCTTTGGCTCATAGAATGAGCCCTTTGATTTCATTTATGAGTTTAAAAAGTTGTTCTTGAATTGAGTTCTTAGGGGGCACCAGCTCCAGTGTGGGTGGGCGCATTCATTAGTGGTACGGAAGGATATTTCACTGTACGGCTCTTCAGAAGGCGCTGAGCCGGGAGACCACCAACATGATTTCATGCAGAGGAATTTCCAGCCGTCTGACCAGAGGACTCCGCTAGTCTGGTTTGGATTTACATCAAGAGGCCGAAAATAAAAGCGCATTTAAATCATTAGCTTACATGTGATTAAATGCCGTTCACCTCTTTCAGTAGCTACATCACACTTTGTGGTTAAATGCGTGAGGTGGGAAATGTCTCTCTTCATGTGCTGTGGATGTATGTATACCGTAGATATGCACACAGGCATACAGGGCTGGAATTTAAACTGGCCTAAATCAGTTTTACACTGTGGAGTTACTCCTGCTGAGAAGCGGGTCAGACCCACAGTGCAGGTACGCGCTCGGGCTGGAGGGCGTGCTCTGCTCCATTCTAGAAGCCGTTGCGTACCTCCTTTAGTAGGCAGAAAATCACTTCACTCCAAAAACCTACGTAGAATATTTACAGTAATAACAGCTGCGTGGTGCAGACCCTTCGTGGCACCTGAGCTGGTGTACGTAGCCGGGGTAGGAGTGTCATGATGCTGTGGGTCAGCTCCTCTTGACTTTAACAGAGCAAGTTAAAAACGCGGTTTGAATGCCCTTGAATCGATGGGGAGTTTCCTGTGACAAGGATCTCGGATCAGGCGCTAACTGAGGACCAGCATTAACACTTCATGCTTTTTGCACAGATTTTCAAGGTGCGATATAAATATAAAGGTATATATATGTGCGCGCGCGTGTATGTCTGTGTATCAACTCGCAATTAAAATTTTTCCTTCTTCCTCTTTAGTTGCAGAGTTTCCCTTTTCCACTACAAAATCCCACACCTGTCCAAGGCCCAGCATGAGCCGCAATTTGTCCTGTGCTGTGACAATATTAAGTTTTCTCTGTCATGCAACCAGGAAGGACTCGGAATAGCTTTTAAAATTGCTTTAGAGAAAAGGACTTGCTTTGTGATGGAACATATCAGGATGACGGATCTTTAACTTTGGCATTTTGAAGCACAAAAAACCTATTTCAGAACATTTTAAACACGTTTTTATGGCTCCCTCTAAGCTGAGTACTGTTGGGGTTGTGGTAGCTAAAGTGCCTGGCAGCTTTACAAAACCAGCCCTAATATAAAAAATACCCAGTCTTTAAAACATATGTAAAATAGCTTTTCTGCAACATTTGTGGCACATAAAGTACCAAATACATGTTGGCGAGTGTGATATAAAGCTTTTATTGCCATTCATTTGGGATGACCCATATAACTCACTCATGATACGTTAATAAAACCGTTCTCCACTCTGCCTCTTTATAAAAACACGCATGTAAAGACCACTCAAACAGTGGTGATAGCTGTGTGCTAACCTGTTAAGTAGTACTGCAAGTTGCATTTGTCATCTGTCCTAAATTGCTTTATCTGCTTTCTGCCCAGTAATCAAAGACTGATTCTAAAATGCTCAGAAACAGCAGTTTGCAGAATAAGTTTTCTTGAGAAATAACTCTTTGAAACTTCTCCTCAAAATCATGCTGGCTGGAGGCCCAGAGCCATCAATATTCCGTCTGGTACCAGTGACAGCTTTAAGGACCAATATCTTTTGACCTGCCAAAACTAAGAACTGAAACTTTAGGCTGTTGGAAGGAAGAGGTTTTCAGTTTTCTAAAATGATAACAAACCATCATCTTCATCTCAGAAACGTTTTCCTTACCGAACTTTCCTATCATTTAGGGGCTTTTGTTCTTATTAGACATTGCTAATTAAAGGTATGAAGATTTCCTGACAGAAATGTGAAGAATACTATTTGAAAGCAATACAAAACTAAAACTAAAACTCTGTGTAAGTCCAGATGTGATCTGACTTCAAGCCCTCCAAGGCAGCGACTTGGTTTGCCTGATTAGCACGATTAGATGCAACCATTCTGGGAACAGTAAATACAATTAATGCACTAGCAGACATAATTTTCTGACACGTGTGCTGAGGTAGCTTTGAAACCAGAGCATCATAGGGAGGGAGAGAAAAAATGAAAGAATATACATTTTTATATATGTTCAACACAGAGAATAGTTGACAATATATACTGAAGTCAACGAGGCTGAGGATATGCTCCAGTTAAGGCACGTTCTCAAGCCTTGGCTGAATCAGGGCTTATATACACAGGCCAGGCCTAGACTAAAATACTTGCAATGGGAACAGTAGTTGGCAGAAGTTCTTCTTTAAGAGGGAATTATTTCCCCTGTGTGTTTGAATATTCCTCCAAGTGCTGCTGGCTTTACTGGGATGCTTTGTTCTGTTTCCCAGCCGAGCTCCCATGCTCGCACACAGGAGCAGTAGCACAGCTGGAAGTGGATTAGAGCAATCTGGCGGCAGCAGTCCTGGGAGGAATTAAGCGCCTCGCTGCTGGAATGGGAGGCCTAAATTACATTATTACTTAGAATTGAGTTTTAACTTCATTGCTCTATGGTTTCGCACTGGTGGGTAACTCCCTTCGTTGCGATATACTTGATGCATCTTAAGTATGTTCCCCACAGCAAGGGCTTAGATGAAGTTATGGCCTTACTCAGTAAAGTATCCAAATTTTATATGAGCAAATGTCCAGATTTAAGCACCCAACTGGTCTTATTGTCTCGATTGTTCACAGGCTTATATTTAGCAACTGTAGAGCAAGCTATCACATGATAGGGAGCCCAGTGACTGGCTCCTGGAAGTCAGTTTGCAAAACTGTTGATGACTTCAAAGGGAGAAGGATTGGCCCGGAATCTGTTTTTCCCAAAACGGATTTTTTTGTTTTATGCATGCAAATGTTCTTCATAAAATTACAGGGAAGAGAAGAATGAGACATAAATAAAAATCAGTGTTGCTAATTTTCTTTATTAGATCAGATCCCAAATAGCTGACCTTTAGCTTGAAAACAGTGCTGGGAATAAGGTGACTAAATGGGAACTGGAGACATAATTCTTTTCTAAATATGCTGATTCTTCTGATTGCAGAAAAAAAAATCAGAATTTCACAGGGTTTGAGGCTAGAAGGAACTTTGGATTATTTACTATGATCTCCTGGAGACCACATCTCAATCAATTTTACTCATTGAGCAAGCATGTTAGCATTTTATCCTTTAGATTATAAATTGTTTTATATCAGAGCAGAGAATAAGAGAAACTGAAGGGTCTTTGATGCACAATGCCCCTCTAAAGGGGAAATTTACTGGATGAGAGATGCCTAGCTGATGGCAATAGCTGGTCCATATTTTGCACTGCCGAGGAAGGGGAATCCTGGTGATTCAGCCAGTGAAAGCTGAAAAAATAAGTATTTCTTGGACCTTAATGTGGACTCAGAATGGCTCTGAACACATGAGGAAGGCATCTACTCAGCAAGAATTTCTACACCACTCCAAAGCAATGGTCCAGCTGTTCCTGTCTCTAGCAGAGAATGACCAGATGGCCATGGATAAGCCACATAACACAGCTGATTAATTGTATATTGGGAGAAAAGATACTGTGAACTTTGCAAGCATCTTAAGTCTTGAAGCACATGATTTTATTACAGTCATTGTCTTAATGTCAAGTAACAAATTCTCTGTGACATTGAGGGTGATACAGTCAACCTACCTTCCTCCTGTTTCCAAGACCTAAAAGATGATATGAGGGATTTTAAAGTGCCATGACCTGCCCATGCGACCGTCCCCCTCCAGCCCAGTTCCTCTTGTTTTTGCCAGATGTGAATTAAAGCCTGCTTTTTCTTACTCTCACTATAAACACCCCAAGAAGGAAGTCCACCTCCCATTTCTCCTTGTTTGTTCTTTAAACAGTTCATTGCTTTGGTAACATGGAAAGTGAATTTGTCCAACTTCCAGCCATTAGACCTTTCACACCTTTGTCGGCGAGGCTGAAGAGCTCCCTCATGCTTCCCAGATGTTTTGTCTATGAGGGAGCATCTGTGCACGTTGGCCTCTCAGCCTTCTCTCTGATAAGCTGAACAGACTCTTCAAACCTGACATTTTGAGGCTTGTTTCCAGTCCTGGACCATCGTAGTATTGTTCTCCTTTGAACTTTTGCTCGAATTTTCAAAGCCTGTTTTAACTGGGGACACCAGAACTGCGAAAAATGTTCTTAATATTTGTTGCAACAGGGCTGTTGCAACAGAAGGGAATATGACCTCCCTACTAGTACTAGTAGAAAAAATTCATACATCCAGTCATAATTATAACTCTTTTTGCTTCTGCTCCTTTCAGAGAGGTTAAGTTGAGACACAGTCACGATGATCCCTAAGTCATTTCATGGAGCTTGAAACAAAAAATCTCACAAGCAGAGAAACAATGGAAAAGAATTAAGATGTGAGTCATTTGTAAATCTCATCGTCTCATGTTTTTTTTTTTTCTTGTATTTGAGTAACAATTTTTGAACACAAAGGGCAGAAAATACTGGAAACATTAAAATAAAACTATTTGAGACTGAGATTTCCTAAGCGAATGGGGGGATTTGGGAACTCGCTAAGCTTTAAAACTTCCTCCTCAGGTGCTGCTGGCTAGGCCTTGCTGCGTCTCCCCCTCCCGTGTCTTCACTCCACCACTGCTGCAGTGAAATTGCGTAGTTGAAATCGGTGGAGTGCAATTGGGATTATCCTGGTGTAAACAAAAGCGGACTATTCCTCTACATGCTTGGGACGGAAAGAAATTGATATCAAAGACGCAAGCGCCAACAGCCTGTGGAGGAACAGTCATCTTTGCTTAAATTTTAGAACACAAGGGGTCCCCACAGCACTGCCACTAAAGCCCAGTTGCACTCTACCGGAGGTAACTTTACTCTTATTTTAATGCAGAGACGTGTAGTTAAGTTTTCCTTTGTTAGTCCCAGAATCATCTTGTTTGCTCTTTGTTAGTAAAACAAAATTTTACAATCTGAGTAAACACACAGCATCTTAAAAATCAAGATAGCGGAGTGAAAATCTCATACTATAAGTATGTGGTTTTATAATCTGCAGGGCTCGACGGTGTGTTTTTTTTTTCAGGTTGCTGATGCAAATCAGCTGCTGCTCGTCTGCAGTTGGTTTAGGGACACCTGCACGAGCCTAGCGTTGCAGAGGTCAGGATTAGGCCCTCGGGGACGTGCTCTAGAAATGATGCTTGTCGCTTACGTGCTGCTACAGAGTTATGATGACTTGTGAAATGCAAGTTAGGTACTGTTCTTCCTGGGGCACTTGTAGGCCAGTAGTTTTACATTCACTTGTTTCCTGCCCTCAGGGTCACTTGGACTCCTAAGGGACTTGGAAATGAACCCTTCTTTTGGTGTCGCTCTAACACCTGGGTTTTCTTCTTAAAAAACAGCATTTGAAGGTTCTCCAACTCATTCTTCATGATAACTTCACAAGTATTACATTTATGTCTTGCCTCCACTCTAAAACTAAATAAGAAAAGGGAAGGAAGAAACCTGAGTTTTCAGTCTAAAACTAGAAACAAGTAAAAACAAATTTCCTCGATGCTTGAAAAATATGTGTTTAATTTTCTTTTTAAAGACATTATCAAGTCACCTCTTTCACTGGTTTAATTTGGGAGTAGGACAGATGGTATCACAAAGATACCTCTTTTTTCTACTATATGTACAGTTTATCCCCCTCAACCTGCAACCTGAAACATACATCCACAGCTGGTACATTACAGCTTTTAGCAATGTAAAGTCTGTGGCTGAAGAGTGTTATTGTCTTGATTTTGTATATGGGAAGTTGGAAGGCAGAGAACTTAAATAATTTATATAACGTCATGTAGAAAAAAGCTTGAGGAGAAGAAACATAGGACAAGGGGTAATGGATTCAAGCTGGAACACAAGAGGTTCCACTTAAATTTGAGAAGAAACTTCTTCTCAGTGAGGGTGACAGAGCACTGGAACAGGCTGCCCAGGGAGGTTGTGGAGTCTCCTTCTCTGGAGACATTCAAAACTCGCCTGGACGCCTTCCTGTGCAACCTCATCTAGGTGTTCCTGCTCCGACAGGGGGATTGGACTAGATGATCTTTTGAGGTCCCTTCCAATCCCTAGCATACTGTGATACTGTGATACTGTGAAACTCAGGTATCCTAAATCCAGGTAACCTCTTAACCCTTGGATCATTGTGCTCTGGCTTAAGAAAGGGTACCGGGGTAATCAGGGTCTCTGTCTTTCTGAGACCGAGACATACTTTCTTGGGAGTTTTTGAGATGGGTCTGTCAAAATATCCCAAACTTTTAAGATGAAGCTCTAATCTATCAGTCCTCATCATCAAGGGTTTGTAGATGGGGTGGAGAGGGAAGAGGGATGATAAGGAAGGGATCATCTCACCTAAGTCTGTCTGAAAGTTATACATTAGTCATTCAACAATCCTGACTTCTTTTGTGATCAATGGAGAGGGACATAAATCCATTTCTAAAGGGCAGTTTGATTTGTCCTAAAACACAGACCTAAAGTTGGGAGAACTTACTTTAAAGGTGCCTGTCTTTCATTGCTATCTATAAAGGAGACTTGGACAACTAGGTTGAACTAATTGCCTAACACTTAGATGGCTAAAGTTAGACGCGGTCAATCATATCCATAAATCAATAGATTTTTGATGTGTCTGGGTTCCTAAGGTGGCTTTGGGTATCTAACGGCTGTATTTCAGTTCCATGTTCCTCTGAGTCCTGGCTGAAGTGCTCCTGGGGTTTAGCACCTCCATTTCTCTCACTGGACATAGACAGAACATATGTGCCAACACCTATGGAAAATACGTACCTATTTATGCCTGCTTTAGATGGTGGCCAAAAGGCAGACTATGACCAAAGTTGTGTAGTTGTTCGCATGTGTGCACCTGTGTCCGTGTGACATACCCCACTCCTGGTGTGTGCTCACCTGAACACTCACCAGGAGTAAAAATCCCCTTTCAAGTCCTGGCTCTGACTGATCTGGAGGATGAATATGAACCCCTGTCCTCTAGGAGAACCCCCTAACCAAGAGAGTAGAGTTAAGGAATAAGAGACACTGCACACTATATATCTTCTGAGTACACGACTGTGTTTGTTGATTCATTAAGTGAGGAGAAACAGACCGATCACACACAGCTTTTCAGCATGGTTGTACGGGCATTCACCTTTATTGTGGGAACATGCTCAAGACTCTGTTCCAGTGGATATTGAATTATTTATCTAGAGTGAAACATCTTTAATAGGAGAGGTGACTCAGGCCAGAAACTCCCTTTGGCCCAGGGTTAGGCATCTAAATGCCTTGGATGCATGGGAGCATACAACCTCCATCCTTCTCCTCTGCATTTCCAATGGCTCTCTTAGTGACTGCCCACTCATTTGCCTCTCCCTATAGATGCTGCTCAGAGCTGGGAATTTTACAAGGCAGAAACATGCCTGGAAAGGGTGTTGCAACGCTCAAATTGGCAATGTACTTGCCCTTTGGCGAGTAAGCCCTAATAGTTAAGTAACTTTAAAAAAATGGGAGGTATTATCCTACATCACTTTGGTGAACTGTCAAATTATATTCAAAAGGTAGGATTCATCTCGCCTAACTTCACCTCCCTGAAAGTTTGGTGTCTAGTCTGAGCTAGTCCTTTAGGCTTCACCCGTAATCCATGCAGCGAGAAGGGCATGTGTGGAGTGAGTCACACCAGTTTAAATCAGGTGTCTCAGGCAGTTGGAAGGAATTGCCCTCTGGAGACGCTTCGTGCCTCTGAGCAGAGAGGGAACATAACCAGCTTAGACAAGACACCTAACTCTTAAATGGCTAAACAGAAGAAATCAAGGCAGCGCTCAAATCACAGGGGTTATACTGAAATCATAGGGAGGAAGATAAACTCTTCAGTATGTAACACAGTGGCGCACATATTGCAGTCACAGCTCCTCCATGTGAGAAGGATTAATCCATACAGATTAGAGTTACAATACTCCGTTGAGCCTGCCTGAAAAAAATGAACAGGATGGAGAAAAAATAGTGAAAATATGTATCCTTGGTCTTTAATCAGACTGTCAGACTAGTAGAATGATATTATTTTCTTACCTTAAATTGCTGTTTCTTAGCTGGTTTCCCTCTCCTACCAGAAAACAGTATTGGGTCTCATATAATATCAAACTCTGTGAATCTGGAAGTGATCAGGAAAGGTGGTTTGTTTTTTTAAAGGAAAAATAAATCTCAGATTGTTTGTGCGAGACCGTGAATATTTATGTACTGTTCCCCCTTTTCCCTCATTGCGTATTTCACCAAGTTCATTTGCGTGTGTTACAGGATAAATCTTACAGGAGGGCAGTGGAAGAAAGCAGTAAAAAGGAAAAGCATCAATCAGGGATCCAGGGTAGCAGCAGGAATCGTTGTTCATTTTTGTCCTTGGGTCATTGTTGAACTTGTTTGGGCTTGACAATTAAGAAACTTGCAGGTCTGCCGAGGTCAGTCTCAGGTGGTTTCAGATGATGGCTACAAAAACCATTATGTTGCTGGGCTTCGATGGTTTTGAAGCCTTGCTGTCACTGTGCTTCCAGTGGTATTCACTTATGAAGAGGGCCACATACATTTTACTTCGGCTTGGAGAAATATTTTGTGACAAAATGTTTATTTGACAAAAAATGCCATGGGTGGTGTGACTAACCTGAATTATGGGAAAATGTGGGTTGAACTTGGTGAATAATGACCTGTTTTGAAAAGTAAAACTATTTTCGCTTAAACTTTTTGAAACAAAAGGTTATTCTCTTTTTAATTTGGAAATGACATGTTAATTTTGAAGATTACCAACATTTTAAAAGTCATGTGAAAATGACTGAATGTCTAGGCACGACTTAACCAGCCATCCCAAAACATGGCTTTCTTTTTCTTTTCGTTTGTTTGGAAATGTTATGTTATTTTGCTTTAAGTTTCTTTAAAAAAATGACCTAGTTTTGCTCTTTTGATGTAAATCAAATAGCTTTTATGTTCAATTTGGTCAAAGAATCAATTGTTCTTATTGCTCTTATTGTGCCCTCTGTGCTTTGCATCTCTTCCCATCAAGTAAGATCCTCATTCTGGAAATGGTTCCACTCAGACACATAAAACAGGAGTCATCTCACCTAATTTTAGCTATTTTAAATTTAGGTAGTAAGCCTGCCTATTCTCAAAACAGAGAGAGAGAGGCTCCTCTGGTGGTAATTCAGCTTTTCCTAGCCTACTATTTTAGGATGGAATGATTTGCCTTCCAGTGGCTCCTTCAGGCCACAGAGATTGGCGTTTATGTGCTTTGTCTGCTTTGCTATTTCTCCTCGTCCGGGCATTAAACAAGGAAGGAAATATTTGGAGTTCAAGGAAGGGGAAGAAGAGTCCTTGTCTGACCTCTGCAATGCTGTGGGTGTGGGCAGCCTGAATTGGTTTTACTTTTTCCGAACCATTTTTCTTTTACTACTTTCTAGTTACTTTCCATTTTGCTTCAGCCTTATTTGAGCCACAGAAAATAGAGATGGAAACGACCGATGACACTGGAAATTTTATGACTGGTATTATTTAGGAGGTCAGATTAGCTGATTATAATAGTCCCTTTTGGTTTTAAAAGGTGCTGGAGAAATCCTAACTCCGCTGAAGTCAACAGCAAAACTTCCATGGGCTTTGGTATGGCCAAAATTTCACCCTGAATACCTAGTAATGAGTCTTTGTCATCTGGCCCTCCCCTTGACTTGCAGGATTGCTCCATGCATTACATTTTCCAATGTTTTGTTCAGTTGTGGTATAAGTGCTTCAAGACACAGGGATTTCTCTTTGTCCCCTGGAAATAGTTGCACGGGCTAATAGTTTAAGGAAGTTTTTGCTTGAAGAGTTGAGTAACAGAGCCAAAGTCTGTTCTTGGTTGAACTGGAGTGAATATGGAATAGCTTGTTGACAATGCGGAGTTACTCCTCTTTTATATCAGTGTAACCGAGAGCACAACTTTGCCAATTATTAACTTTTGTTACATTATTTGTATTTCTGTGCATGTCAGGATTTGTTAATCTCATTGTTCAACGTCAAGTAACCTTTTGCTGAAAACAGAGCGTCATTGTGAATTAGGTATCATCAACTAAATTGAACCTCACCCTGTGTATTTGACAGATGGTAATATATTCATTAAGTGTTCTGTGGTTGCTTTGAGGTTGGAAAGTGCTATTTTTCTGGCTTTTAACTCAGGATTCTCAAGTAAAGTTTTATAAAAGCATAGTTTTGAAGGCAGAAGGAAAATCACAAAGAGCTCGTGAGGACTTTTTATTAATATCGTTGTTTACTATTGGTGGGATGACACATCAGGACCGTGGTTGCTATAAGTTATCTTTGGCTGCATAAGGAACCCAGGGCTGAGTAGTGAAGGGTGAGAGAGAGGTGGTTCCACCATGGATTTTGTATATACACAGGTAGACCTTCTTGGAATTTGAAGTTATATTAAATGCATTATTGTGGGGACAATAAGATGCTGGTGCCTTTGTGCTGTCCAGAAAGATGGTTTCCAGGAGCCCAGACACTGCAGCTGTTGCACGGGTAACCTGATGACAGGGTTCCTCTTGCAGAGCTGGTGACATTTGGGATCTCTAAGGTCATACTGAAAGTCTGCAGGGTGGGGAAGCAATTGGAGGTAGAAATTTCAAAAGCAGCAGAGAGCCACATTCTCAGGCATAGTTCCACTTGGTGGTGTAATATTGAATCCTCCACCCTGACATTACCAAGGCACTTCAGGCTGAGATCGGACACTTCAGGATTGGACACTCCACACAGCTGATTTAGGGGTCTCCTAAACCAAGTGTAGAAGAGAGGACTCCAGTGACTACAGAGGAAGTTCAGGGTGTTTAATTCAAACCTAGTCATTTAATTTGCTCACTTCAGGGAAGATAAATCCCACTCATTGACTTGCAGTGGAGCCTCAGCTGTTATCAGCAAGCCTATTTAGTTATTTAATGATGTTTCCAAGAGGATAAGTTGCTAAGGGAATTAGCTGCTTAGCCACTTTTGAAATTCATTGTGGGTAGTACGTTCACAAATGGGGAATTAGTCACTCTTTAGTCATACCTTTTTAAATGTCTTCATTCAGTCTAGTGCTGTGACTGGTATTCACAAGACCCCTGCCCTGGTGAGTGTCTGCTGTCCCTTATGTTCGCAGTGGAGACAACGTACAGAGTCATCCAGATTTTCACAAAATAGCCATAGCATGGGAGGTTTAGAATTAAATCTTTCTTCTGCTGGGTTTGCTCATTAATACAAACCCAGACATCTCTTTCATCAGCAAAAGTCCCAAAACCTTCAGAGCTGTAGGATATTCTGAGGAGGTTGTTTCTTGGTTTCTGTCCATGTTTTTTCACCTTTCATGTAATGCTTAAGTAGCAACCAGATAAGAGAGAAAATGAGAGAGTTAGGGTTTTTCTGACTTTTACCTGTGGTGTTAGCCTTCAGTTGTGATCCACTGAATGTTGAGTCATTTATGGAAAGTGAAACGGTTCAACAGGAGAGCTGTACAAATTACCTGATACTCCACTGGCAAGGTCTCATCAGGCAGATCTGGGCTGAGATCATGTTGAAGAGGCATTTGAAACTCAATCACTCAATCTTCCATTTCCCAGGAAAATGTTCTCCCTATACCACTGGTAAAATCACAGCACTTCTCTCCTTTTTTTTTTTTTTTTTTTTTTTTTTGTGGTGAGAAATTAAAAACTGACCTGCTTCTGACACCTCTCTCTTCCGGGTGATCACTGCTGAATTCAAACCTAAGTTTGGTTCTCCCACATATGACAGCATTAGACACGTGGCTCTGTCTGACATCTGGGGGGTTAGAAACCTCTTGCTTCAATATTTTTGATATTCTTGTATGTATACTTCTACTTTGAGTGGGTATTTCCCTGAGCACCTTCTCAAGGAACGTAAGACTTCAAATCATATAGATAAATCTCAACGTGTCAGGGCACCTAGAAAGTAGGATTTGCAACATGGGTATTTGCATATGGATTTCAGAAAATGCCTTGAAAACCATCAACACGCTTTAAAAATCCCATCCTGTGTACCTACGCTCAGTTTGAAACGGCAATTTTAGGATCTTAGTTCTCTTTTCAAAATTCTGTCACTATTCAGTTGGAAGAAAGGCAGTTCTGCCTTGTTCGCTACTCCTCTATTTTCATAGCTGTTCTCAGAGGTTTACTGGGATCAGAAGAGTTTTGATTAATTAAATGGGGTCATTGGAGCCACAAGTAGCGGTTCAGTTCTTGACTATCAGGATATGAGATAGTCCTGACTGTGTGGTGATTTCACCGCGAGATGTCAGTACCCTGTGGGTTCCAGCAGAGCCTGTGAATTAGGTCACAGATGCGTTGAACCCTGAACATACGCTTATTTCTGGCCTAAAGCTGCCGTATGCAAGCGCCAAGTATGAATTCAGATAGATGTTTTTCCCACTGTCACAAATAGGCTTCACTCCAGGCATTGTTTTTGAGACAGCCATGACGCACTTTGATATATCAGTAAGAGCAAAAAAAATCCCAACCCTAATAAGTTCCAGAAAAGTTACATAAACACATCCCACCTGATGCTCCTGTCTTTGTACACGCTCCTAACTGACCCCATGGGCCAGTGCGAAGCATCAAATGTAGTACTGATACTGGAAATATTGCACAGATGAGTCAGAGAACTGATGATCCTACTGGGTGAAGGGGATACTGGAAAATGTTCAGTGTTAAGCCAGTTCTCTAACATCTGAATGTGCAAAATTGAATTAAATCACAGTAAGTCGATTCCATTGTCTCTAAATGAATTCATTGTAAGAGGACGTAGGCTGAGGCTGACCAAGAGAAGGAGAACTATCTATTCAACAGGTGTTATGGGTCAAACCAAAAAGAGATTGCTAAATCTTTTGAGTGTTGCCACATGGGGGTATATTACATGCTATACAGTTATTACCCTTCAGCAGAAGTTGTGTGGCGGAGCACAGCTGCAGACGATTAAAGACACCACTGCCAGCATCTGACAGCAGAATGTCAGTGTCAAAATTCAATTTGAATTGATTAAATAAGGGATGGCAACACTTTTGTTTTATGGATGGCAGCACTTCAGTCGCTTTAGATGCTTTGCTTTCAGAAATAAAATTCCTTCCCTCCCTGCTATGTTTGTTGGGGTGTTTTCAGTTGGATCGCAGTCGTTTCTCCAGTCAATCAATTAAGCCAGGATTTGCCACTGTGTCTAAGAGTCAGCCACAAAAGAGCTGGTATGGTTCCCTGGTGCTTGGCCAAGAGGCTTCGGTGGGAGCAAGACATCAGGCAGCTTAATCTGACTTCCACCACTGGCACAAGGTTTAATGGATGTTAGGGCAGCAGAGAAATCATGTTCTGTGGTGTTCGGCTCCCGCTCTCTCAATGGCCCCATACGCGCCGCCTTTCTCTCCGTGCCAAAAACACAGGGGCGGCTGACAGCAGAGCCAGCGGAGCTACCTGTGCCAGCAAGCCGCTCCACGCAGGGCGAGCGCTGCAGCCTGTTGAAGCTTACGTTGTGCTCCATAAATAAAATTATCTCCATAGGCCTTGTAGCGCTACACCGCCTGAGTAACTTGAGGCATTGAGTAGTCTCCCCGAAGTTAAATGGCAGTAAGTTACTCAGAGATATAAGATTTTACAGGATTAGGCCTTAAATGCTGACTCCAGGCCAGATCTGCAGCAGGTATAAATCACCACAGGTAATTTTCACCAGCTGAAACTCTGGCCCTGAGCCCATGAGTCATGTTGTTATTTTTTCACATTGTAAATTCTTGCTGTTTCTTATTTATATTACTTTAGCACTTTGGGGCGCTCGTCAGGGGCCTGGACCCCATCGTGCTTGTCACCCTTCGAACAGAGATGCAAAAGATCCTTCTTGCCCCAGAGCGTATGCAGTTTAAATAACATGCAAACCTGCCTAGAGTCATTCAGCTTTCTCTATGTGCATTATTACAATCGAGTTTTTCTATTATCCGGCCGGTAAAGCAAAAGAACACAAATTCTGTGCCTGGGTTGATATTTTTAAGGAAAAAAAAAGTACACTCTGCTGTATATTAAGGCTACGTGGGATTTCAAGCCTGGAATTTATTGGAGCCATCAGCAGTGTGGGACATGGTCTCTAGTAATGGAAGTGAGAGGTCTGAAGTCTCTTCTCCATTGTGATACCCAATTTGAGACATACAAAAAAGAGGATTTGCACCTAAGTTGAAGCTGAAGTGAGTGGGATCTCAACAGTGGCTATCTCATCTCCTTTGTGTAGTGTTGTATTTAATTATTGTTATATTACTTCATTTCAGTTTTTGTGTATCTTCCAGCTCTGTAGAGCTCTGTTTAGTATCTCTGGAATTATTGCTATTGCCTTTAATTACTCTGGAAGGGATTTAAATGAAGTAAACTTACAACTTTTTAGAGCTGAAGTAATGCTAGAAAATTCCTTTTCCTTACAGTCCTACCTGGCTGCTTAGAAAAATAACGTAGTGGCGTACAGGGCTCCGATTTACTGTGTGGTGGCCTCAGCATTCATAGGGTGAATGTGTATTATCGGTATATTATACTAACAAGCTGTTCTTTCCTTCCATGGTCTCTTTCACTGGGTTTGTGTAGGCATTGAAGAACAAATTAACAACAAAGAAATGGTTCTTGGCTTTTTTTTCTAGATACCACCATAGCCATTTGACAATGAATGTTTCTGAATAATTCTTACTCTGCCCTAATCACTTATTTGTTGCTTTTTGGCAAAGCCCTTGAAAGAGGCCTGGTGAAGGCTCTGAAGAAGCTGGATGACTATCTGAGAACCCCTCTGCCAGAGGAGATTGACGCAGACAGCACTGAAGAGGAGAAAGTGTCTAAACGCAAGTTTCTGGATGGAGATGACCTGACTCTTGCTGACTGCAACCTTCTGCCCAAACTCCATGTTGTCAAGGTAAAAGATGTCATGCGATGGTCAAAGAAGCCTTATCTGACAATGAAGTGCCCTGCTCCGACAGCCTTGAGCTAAAGCCAACATGTATTTCAGCAGAGGCATCTTAAGTCCAAGAAGAGCAGAGTTTGCAACCTGCTTTTGCTTCTCAGTATTTCCTACAGGTTAACTTAAGCAACTTTGTATTTAGCATATGGGGAAATTGCCCCATCTCTAATTAGTGGCAAAGACAATACGAAGGTCTAGGTATGAAATCTCTTTATTTTTACCCTGCTGCGAGTAGAAGCATATGTCATATTAATTAGTTCCTGTTATTCTTAAGAGAGATGTCAAAACTTTAGTCAGTTCCTACTCATTTGTAACTTAAGAGCAGCAGTCCATCCTTTTGGAGAATATTTGTTCCAGCTGGTATTTCACACAGAGAAGTTAACAAATCAATGTCACCACCGAGGTCCAGGATTTAAGATGTACAATGGTTGCTGGTATAGTGCAAGTGGTGTACATCATCTTGACTTCTAAATGTTGCATTTATTTAATTTATCAGATTACATGTTTCTTTAGAATAAAGCAAGTACCTGGCAGACCTTGGCAAGCAAGAAAGCTAGGAATTAAGGCCAAGTCATGCATCTAATTTGGCTCCGTGAGCCAAAACATAAACTGAGCCTGGAAGCTGACTGCACACATGCGAAAAATAGGAAAAAATAGGGGGAAAAAAAAGTGCGGATAAGTCACCATATAAGAAACGTGATAATATCCTCACAGGTCTAGCCCTTTTTTTTTGGCTCGTCTTCATTGGTGATGTTGGAGTCAGACAATGCAAAATGAATGTGTGGCCTCTTACTGATTCCTGTCTCCTTGGGATGAAATGAAAAATGCCAAAAAAGAATTAAAATCTTTCTCAGACAAGCACAGCCATAGGATATTGCCTGAAAAGCATTTTACAGACGGAAGAAAAGGGTAAATTATTAAGACTCTTTCATTTGATGGAAGATGTGTGCTGGAAATTGTGAAAATCTTGATTTAAGTTGCCCAGCAGGTTTTATCTTCCCCATGTGTGTGTGAAGCATCATTGAAGGCAAGAATGCTTAATTAAATGCAGTTTAGGACAGGATTTGGACTTGCATATACCAAGTGGATCCTGGTAATAAAACCAAATCACAGTCATTTCTGAGAACATGACTGTCCTAAGAAATCTGAGATGGAAAACAGTTCTACCATGTGCTTTAAAAATAAAGGGGAACTCTGTGGCACATATGTATGTAATTTATGCCCAGGAACAATTTTATACTGTCAGAAAAATTAGAGATTGGAAGCACTCATTAAATCAGCTAATCCATCCCTTCCTATCAGCTAGTTCATTCTGTCACCACAGGATTATTCTATATGGTATATTCTTACAGGAAAACTGAAATATCCCAATCCAGCAGCTGCTTAACCAACCAAATAGCTTTAAGCACAGATTAGTGCCATTTACTTCAATGGGACTATACAGGTGCTTAAAATTAAGTATGCACTTAACTATTTTCCTGAATAAGGGCCTGAGTATTTTTAAAAATCGAAAATTTCCCTTGATAGACAATTTCCTACTCTAACAAGTCTTGAAATAACCATTTTCTCCCCCAGTTTATCCTAATACTCCTGTTTCTAATGTCTGATAAATCATCTTGGTTTCTCAATCATGGTGCTCATACCACCCTGATTTTTTCCTTTGCACGAGCACGGATACAGCCTTCCAACAGCTGTAGGTGGTTACATCCTCTGACACCATTGGCCGGGGAAAATATATTACATCTCATAAAACCAGAAATACAATATATATAAAATATAAAGTAATGTTAAATATACATATAATAATTGATATGAAAATGTTATATATATGTTATATATAATTGTTACTAATGCCTTTCTCTTAAATCTGTCTTGCTTATTACGATTCAGCTAATCATCTCTTTCTTATGTGGCGTCTCAGCGTTAAGTAAGTGATGTACTTAAGACTGGTAAAAACCACCAAAAAACAATATGGCAAAATTAATGAATTCATAGAATCATAGAATGGTTTAGGTTGGAAGGGACCTTAAAGTTCATCTAGTTCCAACCCCCCTGCCATGGGCAGTGACACCTCCCACCAGACCAGGTTGCTCCAAGCCCCATCCAGCCTGGCCTTGAACACCTCCAGGGATGGGGCACCACAGCTTCTCTGGGCAACCTGTTCCAGTGCCTCACCACACTCAAAGTGAAAAATTTATTCCTAATATCTAATCTAAATCTTGCCTCTTCCACTTTGAAGCCATTCCCCCTTGTCCTATCACTACTTGCCCTAGTAAAAAGTCCCTCCCGGCTCTCCCGTAGGCCCCCTTTAGGTACTGAAAGGCCACTATAAGGTCTCCCCGGAGCCTGCTCTTCTCCAGGCTGAACAACCCCAACTCTCTCAGCCTCTCCTCATAACAGAGGTGCTCCAGCCCTCTGATCATCAATGTACCATGAAAGTCATAAGTTGTTGACAGTAGCCAGGCCATTGATTTAGAGCGTCCTTAGGCCAAGTAGCATCCTTGCAAGATAAGGGACAACCAACAGTCACTTTTCAGGCTTTTCAGTTATAAGTCCCTGAACGTCCAAACATTTCTCTCCTTTGCTATTAATTATATGAGAAGAAAGAATAAGAAGCTCTCTAAAAAGGAATCTGGAGATCTATCACTAGCAAGCTGCTTTTTTCCCTCTTTTATCTTTGCTTTAGATTGTTGCAAAGAAATACCGCAACTTTGAGTTCCCGACAGAGATGACGGGGCTGTGGCGATACCTGAAGAACGCCTACGCCAGGGATGAATTCACCAACACCTGTGCGGCAGACAAAGAAATTGAGCAAGCCTACGCAGATGTGGCCAAGCGGCTCAGCAAGTCCTAACTGACCTCAGCCGTGGCTCAGTATTCCCTTTTACAGACTCTTCTCCTTGTTGCCTTAAGACATACTTTATCATTATGCTATCTGGTTGGCACCCCTATGACTTCACCTGTTCAAGTGTACTGGTCAGGGACAAATCTGCTTCTCCCTGGAGAAAAGAGAAGGCAGCTTTAGTGTGAGGGGTGGAGACCCTTTGAAATCTGAACGTAAGACCTGGCTCAACTAGTATTATTCTCAATCAGTATTGGAAATGAGTCCACTTTACTAATTTCTTGTTTCATGTTGGGGGTATATCACCACCTGTATTCTTTGGAGTTTTAAAAATCGGAAGGTAGCTGAAATTTCAAGTAAGAAAGTTAGGAACACATAGAACTGATTCTTCTGTAGGTTATTTCGAGGACACTTTTTCTCCCAGTGCTGTTGAGATCCTCAAAGCAGGAGGAAAATATGAGAGAGTGAGGGGGAAAAAAGGAGTTTGACCCTAAAGGAGAAATGCTCTTAGCAGTTATATTTAAAAAAATTCTCTGAGTGCATATTCTGTCTTAGCAGGCCCAAGAGTTTATAGGGTATTTATTTTTAACTTGGCGCAAGAGGAGGAAGCCTAAGTGAATATGTCAGACTTGCAGATGCTACTTTGCATAAAATTTGCATGATGCTGTTGGATCCAAATTTTTAAAGTGCAAGACAGTGAATGAGCCATTGAGCAGGCAGCCTTTGGAAGAGGGGGGCTAGTGCCAAAATGCCCAGTGGATCTGCTAGTTGGTAGAGACACACAGACGTAGCAATAACGGGGGCAGCGTATTGACTTCAGCGGATATAGAGGGAATTGGCACGGCTAACAAGACCACGTAGGATATTGTCATCTTGACTGTATGGTTGCCAGTTCCTTTATATTTGCTATCTTTGGAAACTGGCATAGGCAGGAGAAAGCTGTCACTGCACACAAATTCCAGGCAGGGGAAATGCTTTCTTCACGTTGGGCTCCAGATGGGTCACTTTCCAGCGCTCATCATCTCACCCCAGGAGAAGTTTGTTCTGAGAGCCTCAAATAGGGCAGGCTAAAACAGAGAGGGGCACATTTCCAGCCAGAAATTCATCAATTATGCTAGTGGAAATCCATGCATGACGCCTTAGTCCTGCTCATCCAGGGTTTACCAATACTGGTTACACGATTCTGGATTAGGATTGTTTTCTAAATCAGATTATTTTGTTCTATCTGTAGCGTCTTCCTGGCACAATCTGCTTTATACTAGTGATTATTTGCACGTTACTTTAGCAAATTCATAATGACAGCTCTTTTGCATGAAAATCACGTGGACCGATACGTACAGCAGTGCACATGGCTCTCGATTTTCAGTTTGGGGGGAGTTATCGTTGTTTTCAAAGATAAAATAAAGCTGAGCCGTAAGCCGGTGTGACTCCCCTTCTGATCAGAGCTGCTAGAGCTGCACTGATTTGAGGGGAACCCCAAACTGGTGAGCTATGACCGAGGGGAACCTCCCAGCAGGCTTATTTGCAGCCAGAGAGCTGGAGGACTGGAGACACCATCGAAAGGCAGCCTCTGCCGTGTGATGCTGATGACAATCTGAAGCCATCCTGTTGCTTTGGCGGGATTGTTCTGCTTTTCACACTAACCCAGCTGGGAGCAGAATGGTGCTCGTTGACTGTGAAGATAGTTTGTGGTTGACTATTGTTTTGCATGCAATGGTCAATTTTTTTTCTGAACTTTCCAAAACCTTGGAAGAAAATCAATGAACTCCCAAGTCTTCCCCTAGAACGGGCTATTTTAACAACGGCTAGACTGGAGGGCAAAGGCTCGCACTCTTTAAAACGTTGCTGAGAAATCAGCTGGCTCAGAGAACGCTAATGGCAGCCAGAAAAATCTAATGAGATTAGAAGTGTCTGCGCAAGCACATGTGGCTTGTTAAAAACATTTCTTCATGAGATTGGAATTATTTGTGATTTTATTTTTCTTTTCGTAAATTAAGGCTTTTTTTTTTTTTTTATTTTAATTGACTCAGTCCTTTCCGTCTGTCTTTCTGGTTTTGTTTTCACTCAGCACGCTGGTCAAGATGGCTCTGTCTGTTTAGAAAAGTGCTATTAGCAATGCTCTCCAAATTTGTTTCTAGTGAAAAGTCTTCTATCTGATTAATGATCGCTGGGATTTTTTTCCTTTCGGTATGATTTGGCTAGGAGCATGCCGATCAACAGAATCTACGTTTTTCTCGGTTGTCTGTTTCCAGGTTTGTACTTCAATTAGTGGCTTTGCTTAATCACTGCTGCAGTGAATCTTTGAATAAAGACGCAGAGGCAGATGCAGATTCTTGCTCTGGGCTTATTATGTTTAGCTCCTTAAAGAAGATTGTCCAAACATTCAGCAGATCTCAGGCAGGGTAAGTGAACCAGTTCAGGGTCTGTCCTGATTTCTTCTGTCTCTGTGAATCTTCACCAATTTGCTGAATCCCACGGTTCTGAAATGTTCTAATCTGTCTTACTGTAGTTTTGCTAGAAGAGGGCCAAAACACAGTTGATCTCAGCGACTTCAAATTGCATCTGTTTTTAAAAAATTATGTTTAAAAATGGTTGGGCTTATACCAAAAAGAAAATGAACTTTTTGTAAGATGATTTGCATGTTCTTAAAATGTTTATAGGATTTCATTATAAAACCTGAAAATCCCCAAGCTACCTTCCTTTTAATTAATAATAAAAAAATCCTTAAATATATTTTTCTGATAACACCCCAAACCCCCTAGATGTAATGTATTGATGGATATGAGAAAGAATAAGCGTAAAATTAAATAGCTTTCAGTTATCGTGCCTGTTCTGTGTGAATTCAAATCTCGCTCTGCATCCAAACTTTGCATCTTACTCATAGCTCTATTATAGGCTGATCCAAGATTACGGACAGGTTCAGGCATTCCCTGACCTTTGTTTGGGTTTGAAATCCAAGCTTCTGTTTTCAGATCTGTAACTTTCGCTCGCCTTTGTGCTTTTTGGCTTTAGCCGTAGTCAGAAGTCGGAAATACTGGAAATCCTACATAGAAAAGTGTTTTGCTAAGATTTTGAGCTCAGTTCTCAAGACTCAGGATCCATCACCAGTGAGATTTTAAAGGGCTCCGGACTCCTTTAGGCGGGGTACTTCTGGTGACCTTCCATTGTATTTAGAATTATAAGTAATAAATATTAATCATACAGGATTGTGTATCTACATTGGCAAGGCAGCATTTCTGAAAAGAATCTAAGTGACAAGACAGACATTGCAGATTTACAATAACTTTGTTCATAAATTTTTTTGCAAGATGTAAAGAAAGACATAGTGCAGAGGGGGAAGAAGCCAACAATGTGGATTTAATCATCTACATTTCAGAAATGCAGACCAAATGTCTGTAAAGATGTCCATTTCATCCAAACATTTCTTAGATATTTATTTCAAAGCTCCCTGTTCAGTCAATCCAACACTCCATTCATATTGGAACTAATACTGATTTTTCTTCTATTAGCAGTGGTATGGGAGCGCTACAGGATCCCCTATATTAGCTACTCTTCTTTTCTGTTAGGCTATTTGAATTGCCAAGAGGTCATCTTGCTGTACAGGTAGGACTAAGGAAGTATCCGTTTCAAGAATATTTAAAAGAGGGCTTCTGACAAACATTTTTTTTTTTTTTTTCCCAATAGAAAGAGTCATATAGTGATATCACTCTATCAGGACTAGTGTGGAATATAGAGCTACGGGTTAACAGCTCGTCTTCTATGTTTGCATCAGCTGAAAAGCCACTGCCCTGGAGGAATGACAGGCTGTATCACACAGAAACTAGACGTCTTTGTTTCCTACAAGAAAGTTCAGCTGAGTTGCACATAGCATTTATTTTGAATATGTACTTCTTTTATTTTAACCCCTTGCCACCTTTCCTCCTCTCTCGCCCCTACTCAAAGTCAACTCCAAGTGAGCCATAACCGTTCTGCTGTTTCCTCAGTGCTACGTAGCAGGGTGCTCACGGTTGGGCATGCAGGAAAGCGTGTTCTAGCATAACCCATCCGTCTTGGGGGATGAAGCATCTTGTGGGATTCTGCATCGACTGAGTTTGGCTGATTAGCTGAGTTTAAGGTACTGCGAAAATTTAGGCAGTGGAAATCCCACTTATGTAAAGCCCCAGAAACACACAGAAACATTCACTTTCTAAAACAAATTGGTGTTTTAAAGAAAAAAATAACCCCAACGTCTTGTGTCCTCCTTCGTGTGTATTCTTTGAAGCAGCAGGAAGTTTGCATTTGTTTATTATTCTGCTAAATATACTCATTCTTCTTGAGTTGCTTTTGATATTTCCAGTAATATTTTGCCTTTCTGCTGAATCTTTCATCTCTTCATTAATTTTGATGTCTGCAATGACCTAGCAATTCCAGAGGAGGAGGAAAGCTGTGAGCTTCATACTTGTTGAGAAGTTGAAGGAGGTAATGATTTTCTTGGAGAAAACAGTATTAAAAGCATTTTTAAAAAATGTGTCTTTTCATCTGGAATACTTTAACCGAGAGTGATAGACTGTTTAGTCTGGACCGTGATTTTCAGCACAGACTCGAGCAAGTCACCATGTTTAAGGCGGCTTTGCCTAGGCATTTCCCCAGGATGCATAGAGATGTTCCCTCTGAGACACCAAATTTCCCATTTCCTTGGTCAAGAGTGATCTGCTGGGCTGTATTGGCACCGAACTATGGGAGCTCGCTAACTCAGTGCTAGGCAGTGAAAATAGGGGTCCTATTCCCTTCTCCTCCCTTCCAGCTCACGTGCAGAGAAAGGAGAAAGCATTAATCTGTTCTATTTCCTTGCCCCACATCCCAAACAACACCGCAGCCCAAGGAAAGCACAGAAGCCCCATCCAAGGCTGGTTTTCAATGCTTGATCAGACTGTGTTTTAATGTTTTGACCTGAAGGTCTGGAGAGCCCCGTGTAACTCCTCAGGCACTCACCACGCAGCGTGACAGGACTCAGCAGCATCTCAGAGACCGCAACAATCACGTTATTCCCCTGTTGCCCCAAATCATTCCCCTTTCACCATTTATTGGAGAGATGCTCAAGCTGAAAATACTCCCGAGGATGCACTTGAATGTGGTGTATTTTGAGCCGTGCTCATCAGCTAACCAGCTCTGAATGATGACATTGTCGCAGCTCAGCAGGTCCTGCCTCTGCCGCCAAAGGGACGCCCCGCCGCCCCCGTCAGGTGGGAAACGCCGAAGCTGCTCCGCCAGCGATGGTGCAACAACGATGAAAGGTTTCAGTACCACCTTTTCTGCAGCCCGGCTCGCTGGCTGAAGCGTGTTAGCAGCTCAGCTGGGGCCATGATCCAGCGCTAATGAGCATTTCTAGCTTGCAGCATGTGAATAGAGACTACTCATGTGTTTAATGTTAAACATGTGGTTGCCTGCTTGCCTGGATAGGGGCCTAGAAGTCATGACAGAAAAGCCTATATTAATGAAGAGCATTATTATTCTCTTTCCTTTGAAATCCGGTGGCAGAATTCCCAGTGGGGGAATTCCCAATAGGAATTCCCAGTGGAGCCCAAGGCTACATAAGCACGAAGATGTTTCAAGAGTGAAGATGTCCTTAGAGACCAGAAAACACCCAAGGAGAAAAGGAAGCAGCGGTGATATATAGGGTCTTGTTAGAGAAGAAGGACACCAGCTCTGTCCCAGTGGTAACTGGGAGGGACACCACCAGTGGCTGTCAGGCTCCATTCCGGTTTACCATGGGGAGGTTCAGAGCAGAGCTGGGACTGGGCCACGCCGGCAGTGGAGTGCCAAAGCATGTTCTGCTGTATCTCCGACCGCACTCCCTATGGTGGTATCCCACAGTATAACGATGCCTCCATTGTGTCTGCCTCACTCTTATTATGAAGTGGCTTGTCTAAAGAAAACTAAGAAGGGTGGGGGATTTTTATTTTTTTATTTTTTATATATACATGGAGTAAAAACAATCCAAATATGCTTTAATGGTTCTCAACATGATACTGTCAATTCTCACCACAGGGTGGAATTTGTTGGTGGAAATTAAATTAAATTAAATTAAAACAGAAAAACTTGGCTAGTGCTAATGGGTACTACTGGGAGCCCTAAAAGCAGTTTTCAGTGTGGAACCATAGCAGGAGTGAACATCCCTTAATTCCCAGAGTCACTTGGGTTTCACAGGGTCATTTCAGCCTATTCTGCTGCGCTGCTGAGAGGTTGCTCTTTCCCCCTCTCCCTAGGTCTATAAACTCTGAAGAATTTGGGAAATGGCTATGGGCACCACATTAATCTTTTTCTTTTTCACTTTTTTTTCCGTCTTCATTAAATTAACTACTTTATTTTGGAAGTAAGCGATAAGTAAATAGAATTTGCAAATGGCAGATTTTTCTGCGTTTTCATTAAGGAGGTTTTTAAGAGCTTTCAGGAAATGAGAGGTTATCCCCAGCTTTGGGTATAAACTATGGTATAAAACATATATAGAAGTGTGATTTTAAGCAAGAAGACTACAGTTTGTTTTAAGGAGCGTGCTTAGGACTAAACAGAGTACCCCAGAAATTGCAATAGGGATTTAAGATTCACTTGCAGTCTCCACTGTTTTGTTTTGTTTTGTTTTGTTTTAATTATTTATTACTGATTGTACAGCATAGAAACCATATATATATTAAAACTTTATTTAGCTGCATTATTTAATTCAATAATTTTTTAAAGTGTGTTGGGATGGAAGGTGGCATAAAGAGGAAAACTTACACTCTTGCAACAGCACTGTTAGTCCCGTGTCTCTGATTTTGTTCCCACTGGAATAAACAAGAGCCGCAACGTTTAGTTGTGTAGAAGCAGGATCTCAACTTCACACATCCAGACAGTTTGGCAGTCTCTTTGGAGGACAGGGTAATTTGCTGTTTAGCAATCTGAGTCTTGCAGTGGGCACAGCGCATTGCGGAAGGCATCCGGCACCGTCCTTGGATGAAGGGATAGCGTTGCTTGCGAAGGACCACAGTGAAGCCCCCGCTGTTATAAAATGAGATTAAGCCATCATGAGATGCGGACTGGCTCACCCCGAACCAGACACACTTGCCTGCAGCGCAGCCGCTAAATTGGTCTGACATCAGGAACCGCAGCGTAAGAGCTTGGCCTCAGAAGTGAGTCAAAGCAGCATCTTTGTCACCAGTCATTTTCTATTTATAACGACACAGATCTATTTTATAATCACGGGGAGGCACAACAGGAGTGGGCTTTGTTCTGCCTAAATCGCATTTCTCGTGCGGGTGCGTTTAAACACAGCCTTTGGCCCCTTGCCGCACACCACACACACCCAAGGCGGGCAATTCTGGCACAACAATGTACACCCTGTCGTGCTTGAATGCTCAAAGACTCCGGCGCTGAAGCAATAAACTCCCGCTAAATGGCTTAAAAATGTTCCCTTAAGTATGCTGAGCTGCCACCCTGCCTCACTTCTCGTTTCCAATGCCATTTTGTGTCTGAGCCTTGGGCTTCAAATAAACCAGGCGTATATTGCATTGGTTAGTGCTGGAAATTACTGGGCATTATTAACCATAAGAAACCGGGGGGGGAAAAACCCAAATTCCCACCCAACCCTCTTTCCTAGTGCAAATCCAACTGCTTGTGCGTGTGACTGTGTTCCCAGAGGCTGTGAATCAATTCCAATAGCTGCTTGGTTTGGTTTCTGAAGAGTGGGTCCTCATCTGTGCAAATCCTCACAAATCCTCAGAGCTATGATGGTACCCCCCCCCCCCTCTTTTTTTCTTTTTTAAAAAAATTGAAGGGTCCTGCTCTGTATTGCCTAGAAATTTGTGATCTAGTGATCAATAGATTTATTTTCGTAGTCTGACTGATTTTAGTTCTAAAGCCTGAAGATCAAAACCAAGTTGCAAAGTGAGATTTGGGGGTGAATGGAAGTGTTTTTTTTTTTCCTCAAAAACCCCACACATTTTCCAATCCCAACTCATTTGGGGCACAGTCCTGGTTACTTTGAGTTGGATCTGGGGTTGAAAGAGAGGAAGGGGAGCCCACTGTACATGCTACTGTTCTTCCACTGGGAGAGGATAGCAGAAACCAGTCTGGAAGTTCTAAGAGGTCTATGGACATGTTTTCCATCTTCAGTGTGAAAGCAACCTGTACAGGGACCTCAACAGCCCAAAACTTACCCCCAGTTGCTTAAAAATTGCAGTGACATCAATGGCATTGAAAAGCAGAATTTGGGATGTGAACAATGACGTGGCGATCAGATGTGGTACCTCTTTGGGGCATTATGCAGGCAAAAAATAGTTCATTTGAAAGGACCCTCAAATTTGTAGATACTGACCCAGACACAGGTTCAGAACTGGGTTTTCTCCTCTAAAATGTCATTAAGCTCAGAAACACCTAATGGCTGTTGGGATTGTCACCACCTGATCTGATGGGGTAAAAGGAAAATCTGAGATTCGTAAGAAGAAAGCAGGAATGATCTCTACACTCAGACCTGGTAAGCTTCAAAGAAAAGTCATTTATTTGTAAATAGCTATTTTATAGTGGTTGACAGTGAAAAGTAACTGTTCGTCTAGGGGTCTCCATCAGATAAGAAAAACAGACAGGATAAATCCCTTCAGATACTTGTGATTTTCAGTTGAGGCACATCCTCTGTTAATGGGTAATTTTAGATTAGACTGTAACCTTTCTGGGGTAGGAACTACGTATTTCTTCTCCATATGTGCAGCTCCCAACACAACAGGAGCCTGATTAGAGCCTTTGTGTGCTGCACTAACCCTTGTAATATATAATAATAGGAATGACACAAATAAAATGTCATTGCAGTTCACCTTTAATATTATGATTGTGTGGCTATACTTTTGTCAACTGTGAATAAAATCAATGCCCTTTTTGTATAATAGGCAGCATATTTTATTATTGAAGAAACAGTTAAATCTAATTTTTAAAAGCAAAAAAAGTATCTGGTCGTTGTTTCATTTTAAGCTTTTGGATAAATAAGCAAACATTTCTTCTGTATCCTTCAAATGAGTATGTGTTAAACGAAGAAATCCACCTTCCTGAATCAGAGCTGTTTGTAATCTTGTATTCCAAGAGTGATTAACACCTGATAATTTGAATAAAAGTGGTTTATTTTCTCATTGGGTTATCCCTGAACTTTTGTTTAACTTGTTCATTGCTTTTTTTTTTTTAAACAGGAAACATTCCCTTGGTTGCAAGGGCGCTCACAGCTTCAATACAGCTGTACTCATCACTGGATCTAAAAGTCGATTTCATAGAAATAAAGGGGAAGGCAGCAAGGACAAGTAAGCTACATCTGCGCTAGAAGAATAAACATGGCCAGGGTATAACTCATGCGCTGTCCCCCAGATGTTGGTGCCATACAGTTAGCGCATCTGGTGGCACTGTTTTGGCCTGGACCAGAGAGCACTCTCTGAGGCAGTGTCCAAGCGCAGCACAAAGGGCGTGAGAACCAATGGGATTATAATACAGGTCTGTAAAATAGTGGATGGGGTGAAATGGGAACTGATTATTCAGTATTTCTCATATCACGGGTTAAATGTTCCTAATGAGATAATCAAGCAGCAAGTTTAAAGCAAACAGAAAGAAGTGCCTTTTTACACAGCCTATAATTAAACTTTGGAGCCCTTTACCGGAGGATGCTGTGTAGATCAGAATGAATACAGAGTTCAAATATGAAGATGATAACTTCATGAAGAACAGGTCCATTAAAGTCATTAAATATGAAAGTTTGGATGCAATTTCCAGGTCAAGAAGTCCCTAAATACCAGGGCTGGGAGAAGGTCCAGGGAGAAGTAAGTTTCCATTTGCTTCTGCTGCGAGAGGTTAGACACAGCTGAGGTAGGGCTGGGTGCCTTGGCTCCAGGATGGCCTATTATGATACACAAATGTGAAGTGTTATAAATTTTATTCCAGCTCAAAACTTTGAATTTAACTTCTCCAAAGCAGACTACTTCCAGAGAGGCATTAGAGACAGGGAATCACTGTCCATCTGAAATAACAAGAGTTCATCATCGTCCAACAGCTGCAACTGGAGAGGAACAAGTAGGATTTCTCCCACCTTACATGTCAACTTTTTTTCTGCTCAGCAAAGACTGTACTCTTTGGGCCACATCTCTCTAGTAACACATCTCTCTTGATGTGATGTGTAATATAAAACCAAGATTTTGTTTTAAATTCTTGAAACCCAAGCTGGTAATTGCCAGCCTAATATTTCTGCTTTAACTAGTGCTGAAACACTCAGTTGTGCAGAACTGTGCAAGTCCAGGGCCTTGGCTCACTGATGTTGGACTAAGCCCTCAATGTGCAAGCACCCAGGTGCACCTTCATAGCAGATGTGGTCTTCCCCTTTTTCTCCAATCGGGGCAGCATGTAGGAAAATCAAGGCAACGCTCACCATCGAGCATATCAAAGAATGAATAAACAAGGTAATGCAATCCCTTTTTCACCTAATTTGTAACCAGTCCTGAATGGAAGTATAGCTTTGCTGTTTGGTCACTCAACTGCGTGAAGGTTGACCGTGGCCAGCACTGCGATGGGTGATTGACAACACTGCTGTGCGTTTTCTCATGGGAACCCACACTTTGCACAGCTCCATCATGTCACGTGTTGCCAGAACCACACGCATGAGCCTGAGCCATCCTGATGAGCATCTCTGAGAGTGGCCAGCACTGAATTCTCCAAAAGATGGTGCCAGGAGCTCCAGCACTTGGTGTTTGTCATGCTGACCAGACACAAACCATGTTCCACACTAGTGGTGGGTTTTTAGTGTTTATTTCATTAAAAATAGGTAGCTGTAGCTCTGGCTCCTCTCATTATGCAAACAAACCTGACACTGGTCTCAGTGTCTCTGGACACTGGTCTAGGTGATATTTTACAGTAGCGATTGCATCAGATCCGTCAGGCACTGCGTAAAATAAGAGATTTCTGTGCGTGAGTGGTTGTGATTGCAGACCTGAATGATGAAAAATGGGGTGAGTAACAACTTGGATCACTCATCATTTTTCCTGTCTTTATTTTATCATCCCTTATGCATCTGCTCTGAACAAGCCAAAGCTTTCGCCTTTCCACAGCCGCGTCTCTACGCTGCTGGTCATTTTTTTGGTCATTGGGTCTCTGAAGGATCACTTCTACCCAGCTAATCGCTCTGTGTGACGGGGATTTGTACCACTGTCTCTCCCTGCTCGCCACGTGAAAAATAGAGTCCTTAGTGGGCTCCATGGAGCTGTTGGCACCTCTTCCTTCAGGGATGGGGCGGGGGGGAGCTTTGTCAAGGAGGGTTTAGTTTGGGTTTTCTTTTTTATCTCAGTACCTGCTGTAACACTCTACACATCCTGCTAGACATGCTGCAATCAGTCCAGTCTGCGCCAGGCAAGAGTTTCATTTCAGGTGTCATCCATCCTTCATATCTCGTGCATGCCTTTCCTTTCATGAGCCCAGCAGATGCCTTTAATTGCCAACCACTGCTCTTGGCTTTCCAAGAAGTAGCAGAGGAGCTATGGAGTCCCTCTGGCGAAGGATGAAACGAAGGGGCCCAGCAGTGTTATGACATTTTCTTGCACTGAATTGGCTTTGGGAAGAATGGGCTCTTTCCTCCCGTTAGATAAGCACAGAAATGTTAAGCAGATGCTTGCAAAACATCAAACAAATATATACTTAAAAAAAAAATAAATATAGGCTGTACCCACATGCCCCATAATCTGGCCAATATTCAGCCACCGGTAACAGTATCTAGCCTTTCTCTGGTGGAGCCTGGAGGAAAAGGGAAAACCCGCAGTCTAGTCACTCCACAGCAGGACTGCAACTGGCTCCTCCAGCACCCTCGTCCCACCGGCAATGCCAGTGGCTGGTGGCCGGTCTCCAATCCACCCTCTCGTTCGGCGTTGAGAGGAGAACACAGCCCCTCTCTCCAGTGTGTTGTGTGTACACTCCAGGGGCTTTAATCTGCTTAAGTTTCTCCTTAAATCAGCACTGCTGAATGCGAAGGGGAATTTCATGCCATAGGGAAGAAGGTGCAGCAGTCTGGAAAGCCTAAATTGCAAAAAAACCCCAAAAGAATGTGTGTTTTCTCTAGTGCTTAAGTAACCCTTACGCTCCTGATTTCTAGGGCAGAGATAATGGGGGGGGGGGGGGGTGTCTTCTAGTGACTTGGCACAGGAAAGCCATAGGTTTTGGGAAAAGCTGGATGGAAGTGTACTCAGAGAAGTGTGAGAAAGAATTTAGTGCAAGAAGTCTGCCTTCCCTCAACCCTTTGTTAAAACAGTGTGAAAGGACATTACTGGCGCCAAGGGAAGGACTTTTAAAAACCTGCTGGACTTCAGGTCAACCCGTGCAATCCTCGTTCACCTCTCCGTGCGGGTGGGTTGTGGTACCAGCTTTCATCGCCTGGCGTACCACATCCTACGCAGGTCCTGCCCCGTTCGGCACCCTGAACAGGGGATGCAATTTGTTTTCTCGACAAACCGTGGTGCTGGGCCTTCTTTAGTCCTTATTACTCAGCCTGTTAGGAAGCTCTTTAAAATAGTCGTGGTATCATGTGCTTTCTACAGCAGCGTTGTTTGTAACTGCTTCACAAACATTCATTAGATCACTCCCCGTATCCCTGAGGGGGACAGGATGATGTTTCACAGCGTGGGAACCAAGACCAGGAACTTCACATACGAGTTTTCTTTTCACTTCAGTTGCTGAGTTTCACCTATTTAAGACATGATTTTTTGCAGTATGTTGCACTGCGCAGCAATTTCAGGGTACTGCTGTACCAATAAATTGAATGTGCTGGGAGAACTCCCAGTCTCTGGGACAAAATGGCTCTTGTCCATACTGGTTTTACCCTCCTAAACTGGATGGGTGCCTGAAAACGGCTTATTAGAAACAGGCCCTGGACAAATGAACTTCCAAATGATGCTGGGGACAAATTAGTTTGGGAGGGTGCTGGGTGGCCTGAGCCAAGAGGGATCTCAGTCCAGACGGACTTACATATATATATATGGTGTATATATACCTATGTACACTAAATACTAAAGGCAGGCCTTTGGGGTGCGTTCCCACTGCTTTCAAGTGCAGCTGGGAGTGCTCAGGGCTCCTGCACCTCAACTGTTGCCACCTTAGGTCCCAGTGCCACCATAAAAAGTAGCAAATTTGGCTCAGGTGAACAGTATTTGGTCTTTCCTAAGTTCGGTGTGTTTGACTTTGTGAGTACAGTAATGTTTCAGTGTAATTTTTCTTTGTATAATGTTTTGTGTGCGTGTGTGCTATGTATAGGTACACACATACGTACATCTCTTTATACACCTGTATGCATACAGGTATGGCAGCATCCTTCCCTCCCAGCAGCATTTTAATTCTGGGTATCTGTAGCGATCACAGAAAATCAGTGCAGTTGGTATTTGAGCTGCCAAAGGGGACCGGCTGGCTTTTGCGCCACGTCTCCGCTGAAGCCCGAGTCCCGGGGAGGTTATTTCTCACGCGGCAGCGAGAGTCGTGCTGCCGTTCCCTTTCGGCCGGCAAAATTCACTACCCCTTGCCACGGGGCGCGATTCCCCAGGGGGAGCCCCGTGGCTGTCAGAGCCTGTTGGATGCCTTGCTCTGCATCCAGACGGAGTAGCGCTCATATTTATGGTGTATGGGCTTAAATCTTTATTCATAAAGCAGCAACTTTAGCTTTTCATTGTCAACGTGGATGTTGAACTAATCAGAAAGGGGAACAGGGGAAGGGTGGGCACCGGAAAAGGGGAGTTTGTGGGAACATAACAATGTTAAAGAAAAAACTCCGCTTGCTGTCAGTTAAGTCTCTCCATTAGTTACCTCTACCATTATGGATTCATTTTAAGATCCAGACTTCAATATACATAACTTTAAATCACTAACATCCTTCATGGCTCTGTGATTTGCTGGTTCCATATGTAGCCTCTTGGCCCATTGCGTTGGCACGGGTTCAATTCTTGTTCTTCCTTTGGGTTACGGTTTCCTCGCTTTGATGGGGGGATCGGGAGGGGAAAAAGAGGGAAAGAGCAAGAAAGGGATGGTGAGACAGAAGGTAAGTGATGGGGGAGAGGGAAAGTGTGGGAGGGAAAGTGAGGAGCAAAAGGAAAAGTAGAGGTAATACAAATGGAGAGAAACAGCTTGAAATAAAAAGGAAGAAGTAAAGAAAGAGTGTGGAAAAAGCAGAAAGAGGAAAACAATGAGAAATATTGTCGTGAGCAGCCATCCCCATCCTGCTGCTTGCGGCAGCGCTGAGATACTGAGGAGCGGGAGGAGAGGGCTGATACGGCCCTTCCCGAGTGCCTGAAATGGCAGTGCCATGCTGCTGCTCGTCCCCGCGCAAACAGGCTCAGTCCCCGCCTGAACTTTATAATTAAGCTCCCTGAGATTTTGCTTGGGGTCTGGGCTGACAGCTGTATTGAATTTTGGTTTATTGTGTGATTTATCAGGGCCGTCGATGGGCGTTTGGATGATTTAGTGCTGCAAAAATACCTTGGAATGCAACGCACAGCAATATCTGCATTATTAATAACAATAATAATAAAGATAAATGTCCCTCCCCAGAGCTTTCGATGGCCATGCCACTCAATTTAACATTTTAACAGTGGCATGTGGCCTCTCCATGGCACCTGGTAACGTCTGATGGATTCAAGCAGGCAAAGAAAAGGTTATTTGTCAAACGCTCAGCCTCAACTGTACAGTATTTTGAAAGCTCCAGGTCAGAGCAGCCTGAGCCGCATTCCTGTCCCTGACATCCAGCGAGACTGAACTTTGTCATGTTATTAAGCTGTCAGCAGCGCTGGGGCGTTATTTAGATTTCTGGTGGGAACTCCTTGCACATGCTTGGGGTGCTCTAGTGGGATTATATCAACACCATTGTAAAACACACACAAATGAGCTGTGCTGTAATTACCACATGAAGACCTCGCTTGGCTGGGTTAATCAGCAGAGAATGGAAATACCAGATAAACACAAATGGGCCACCAGGATGTTTATTCCAGTGGCAACAATGCCATTGTTTCCTACAAGACCAGCCTGATTCTGGGCCTCCTCTGGCAGCCAAACCACCGGCTGCTGAGCATCTGTGCCACGCATGGAGGAGCAACGAGGGGCTCTCCTTCCTTCCCTGCTCCAGGGTCCTACAGGCATGACCAGCAGTACCAGGGCTGGGAAGATGCAGAGGGACCAAAGGATTTAGGTGATGTGATATTTGCTGATGTAAAAGAAAAAGAAAAAGAAAAAAAGAAAAAGGAAAATTTATTTCTCTACATCCTTGCACCAGTTTGACTCAAAGATTTGCTTTGCATGAGACTCTTGTGCCCACCAGGTAGGGCAGAGGGTGCTTTCTGTGCAGCCCTCCCCACAATGCTCTCTGAAGTGGAAGGGGCGATTAGGATTTTCTCAGTTCCAGCTGCCCATCGGAAAGGGGACGCTTGGGAAAAGCAACTGTCGGGGGAGTTTTGTTCTGTTGGTTGCCATTCAACAAATCACATTTTAAGGTGCTTTACAGTTTGCTTTTCGGGGACAGACACAACCTGATTTAAATTGACTGCACCACCCAGCAGCCACAAGCCACGGTGGCCAAAGGGGACCATGGTGGCACCAACCACCCTGGGCAGTACAGAGGGCTGAGATCCTCTGTCACAAATCCTCCTTCCTCTGCCCAGTGCATCAGGGCATCAGGTTTGTTTTATCTACATAGCCCCTGGGTGCTGTAACTCACGCCATGGACGGTGGTTTGCTAAGCAAACTACTGAGCCGCTGGGAAATGTCCTTGTCCCAGCTGTTTGCTGCAACCCCCACAACTCTGTCCATGGACAAGAGGTTGGCTGAGCACTCTTGAAGCCAATGATGGTGTCTATCTGGAGCAGTTTGAATGAGCAGTGAGGATGGTTGTGCACAAGCCTGCCCAGTTCTGTCAGGAGGTGACGGCTGAGCACTTGGTTAATCCTGTCCTCTGGAAAAACTACAGGTAAGCATAAGGGATGGTGACAAATAGTGAATGGGTAATATCAGCATCGTTTGGCACAGCGAGCTTCGAAAGAGGTTTTCCACATGTCCTGACATCCTATTATAGTAATGCAGCAATGTAATAATGAAAACATATAACAATCTATGTCAGTAATATAATAACTGCTTGAAATGAGTGTGTCACTCCCATGAATTTGCAGTCCGAACGGGATAAAGATGTGTTACTGGAGTCTCCATTTGCAGAGAGAGGATTGTCCAAAGATATTCACTCATCACTCAAATGGCCAAGTTAGGAATTCAGCCCTCATCTCCTGGACAGTAATGTAAGAGGAGGAGGGAGGTTGGAGGTGGAGAGAGGTTGGACTAGATGACCTTTAAAGGTCCCTTCCAACCCAAACTATTCTATGATTCTATTCTATGATTCTATGAAGCACTGTACCATCAGTGCCTCCCCATTCCATAAATAGAGGGTCTTGCAGGAAGGTTTCCTCCTCAATGGAAGGGAAGGGGAGAGGAAAATAGTGGTGTTGAGTTGCAAGGAAACCTAGAGACTGGGGAGAGAAAACCAGAGCCAAAAATGAGTGGTGTTTCCTCGAGGTCTTTTTGCCATCTACAGGGTCTATGGAAAAGTATAGCCAGACCATGCTCTGAAAAGCTCCTCTCTGAGTCACCAGGTGTCCCTGTCTTCTCTCATTTTTGGGACCATGTAGGACACCAGAGACTGAATAACCATGACAATCTCATTGCTATTTCTTCCTCCCTGCTCTGTTTGCCACATCTATCCATGCCATGCCCCATGTTAGCTCTTGACCTCACGTCTCATATAGCGGGTTGAGGTCCACCATGTTTAACACTGGGGTTAAAAATTCAATTGATAATAATACTGACCAACAAACCCTTATCTGCTCAGTGCCACCACCACTATAGCAGACAAAGGAATGGACATCAGAGATCTGGTCCTCTCCTGCCTTTATCTGGTGCTGGTGACTTGGGGTCCCAAGGGCACAATTCATTTTTATCATCAGTTTTGGAAAATTTGAATGTACAGCTCATAGATCGTCTGTGTGTGACTCCTCAGTTAGGGACTCTTCCGAGCAATGTCTATCCCAGATGAAAAACATTTTTCAGCCAAACAGAAATTCTCATTAAAAAACGTAATCTAGTAAAAATTTTCCATATAAAATTGCTGGTTTGGACACACACTCAAAACCCCACCAAAACAATTAATCTTACTAAACAGGATACCGAAGTTAAACATCTCATCTAAAGTCAGTATTTGGAAACTAAATTACATTTTTAAGTAAAATGACAACTCAAAAGGAATTGTTCCTCCCAGTGCACTGAAACAGGCAATTTTTGGCTGGCAGTCATCGTCACCTTGTGCTCCCCCTGCCTGCTTTACTCATTTGCTGTCCTCTGACACGTGGGCTGGGTGAACATCTTCATTTGTGTGTACTGTGGCACATAACACAGGGGACCCACAACTTTACTACTGATGAAATATAAATAAATGTTTTCTGCCTCAGTCTCAGGGGTGGGTGCAGGCAGCCCCCGGCTTCTTTTTGTGGGTGCTCAAAGCTGCCCAGATGCAGCTTGGATGGGATCTTTTGTTTCTTTGACTCCCACTTGAAAAAATGCATAGTCACATACTTATCCCTAAATCTGGGGTTGAAGTCAAGGGGATTATATGGTCTGTTGATCTGGGATAGAGTTTAGCGTGTGCTTGAGGACATGCTCATTTGGTTTACTGAATGGGAGCGTTTTCACCAAGTTTAAAGAGAGAGTGATTGATTTATGAAAAAAAAGCCAAGATGAGGGAGAAGGTCAGCGTCACTGGATGGGGTGACACAGCAAGAGAAGCACCTTCGTATAGCTCCGTCCTCTGAACAGCACTGATCAGCACCTTTAAAAGTCAGTTCTTTAAAGTGTCTGCAGCCAGGCACTAAAAACTAGTGAAAAAATAAATCATTAAGGATACCTGAAACATAAAGATATGTAGAGAATAGAGTTTGGAATAATGAGGAGTTACCCAGCGATGAATTGTTCACTATGTAACCCACATTTTCCTGGAGGTTTTATAAAATGTCTCAAGCAGGAAAATAAGAAAATAGACACCTTTGCTTCCAGTATGCTTCAGCACTGTGTGTTTCATATTTTGCAGTACCAAGATTTCTTGCCTTGGTACTTGCTTTCTCTTTGCCATCGATCAGGATCTTCTGCAGGTTCAGAAGAAAAGGCCTTGTATGTTATTTTCCTCATAGCTGGAAACCCAAAGTATTTAAGAGAACATGTAGAACTCAATTCAAAAAGGGGGTTAAAAGCTTTCCCCTGCAAAAGGGAAAGTATTGTGACATTTGAAAGATTATTATTCCTGGGACTCAAGGTTTTTACCAATGATCTGCATCTGTAGCCTTTCCCAAAACACTCTATCATCAAATGATTCAATGTCATCATCAAAGAATTTTTGGCTACTGACTTTCCTTTAATAATAGTTGAGAAGTTTAATGAAAGGAAAGATCTGCATAGATTTCTTCCTAAATTGGATGAAATCCTGCCTTTTTTCTTTTCCTTTTTTTTTTTTTTTATTTTTTTTTATTTTGGTAATGTTTCTGCTCAGAGAAAATTATAGCCTCTGGTGCCAGTGATGTGCTCTGTATGTTTTGTTTATTACAGTGGTTTTAACTGGAACCATGGGTGAGGGAGTATCATTATAAAATTCTTGATACCCCTGATATATTTGTGCAAACATAGTTGTGGGCACCGAAGGCAGTGGAGGAGACGACATTTTCAAAGGGTTTTCTCCTTATTTTAAGCATCTGCTCAGCCACTCAAATGCGGTACATGACCACACGCTCTCTAGGCAGTGAGGAACCAAGGTCCTGGTTCAGACCGGACATCTGACCTCGCATGTCCAACCCCACCTGAGTTGATGCTTGTCTTCTGCAGCTGCCTCTCCAGCTGAGCCATGGCTTGGTGGTGATACCCGGGTGGTCAATCCCTTCCTGGTCTTTGCCATCACTGCGTCAGAAGCATCATGACGAGTTGTGTGGCTGCTCACAGGAGGACAGCCTGGAGTTGTACAAACCAGGAGTGATTGCTGTTTGTAGTAAAAACCTCCTGGACGCGTTAGTTACACACATGCGGTGGTTGGGGGGAAGAGGTGGTTGCACCACCTTTGTGAATAGCAAGTGTTGGGTCCCAGGGAGCTACAAATTCATGCCATGTCTGCAGTATCTGTGAATATAAGCTCTGGAAATCAGGCCTGCTGGTGTTCTCTTTGCAGTTCTTTATATTTATTTACTATTTTCTAGCACTGAATTGCTTCTGACTCCTTGAAGAGCTGCAAAAAGTGACAGCTGTGGAGGAGACCAACAAGGAACCATTTGAAATGCAAGGGGCCAGGTTTTCTGGAGAGCCAGGAGCTGGATTTCTTCCATTTGGTGTGTACAGGCTGGGCCAGATTTTCCAATTAATTCAGCTGGTAGCACTGGGTATCTCCCACCGGGACACTGGTAGCCCACTCTGCAAAAATCTTCACTGACAAAGATGTCAAACCATCTTAGAAACCTGGCTGCTGCGAATCACACATCTGCTTATTTATTTATATTACTCTGAACCATGAGGATCAATTAGCTGATGGCAATGCAGAGGGGGAGTGAGCTGAGATTTTTATTTATCTTCAAGAACTGTTGTATCGGTAAGGGCTGCGTGTTGCCTCTGCGGAGCCCAGCGCACCTCGATGTGACCCTGCAAAGGCAGGGGCTCACACCAAACCCTTCAGGTGAGCTTGTCCTCATCTGACTTTGGCTATTTCAAACCATGGTGTCTCTGCCACCAGTGATGTGAGATGAGCACCTCAACAAAGCTGTTTACTATGCTGGTTGTAGACATGTCTCTTAGGATGGAAGGAAACACCTTCTTTTCCAGAGGACCACCTCAGACTACACATTTAGCTTTATGATGGGTGAAGTCAAGTGAGAATGTGGAGATGAATGAGACTACAGGTGGCCTGAACTGAAGCACTGGGTTTGCACGCTTTGCTGGATTGGGCAATCAGCAGCTGCTACAACCAATCTTCAAGATTATCTGCGGTTACCTTCACTGAACCACCCTTCTGAAAGGGACAAACTCTGCTTCCACCCCAGAAAGGCTCCTCTTATTGCAGTGCCATAGGTCAGCGATTAAGAGATATATAATTGAGAACACATTTGTCCCTCCAGCAGTAGAGATAGCTGCCAGCAAAATGCGATGAGTAGAAAGCAAACCAGGCAAAAGCTGTAGACATCTCCCACTGGAGCCAGGAGAAAAGCTCTTCTTGACATCTCTGCAAATCAGGGCTGAGCCAGATGAGGGCTGTGAAGAGAGCCCTGCGCGCTGTAAGGTTGTGTTGGTCTACAACCAAGGAAGGGAGTATTCTGTAGCCTACAAGATCCCTGCTGGGCAGCACAAAGACAAATTTCTCTTTCATCAGCACAACTGGAATTAATCTGGATTTGTTCTAGTGCAAAAAAAGAAATAAATTCACTTTGTATGTTTCCTCTCCTCTCTCCTTCCCCCACTACCTGAATATGTTTTAAAAATGAGTCCTGAGCCCTGTTCTGAAGAAGTGACAACTTGAGGTCCACGTGCTGGGAGTATTTGGGAAAGATTTACATGACAGGGTCATCATCTGAGACAGAGAAGAAGAGGCAGGAGGAAGGAACAGAACTCTGAAGAAAGGAAGGAAATCAATAGAAGACTGGTTACTCAACCCTGGGATAGATTTAGAATAAATAAGTAAGTAAATACCTTGTTGACTCAAGGCATCTTGTTAGGAGGGGCTCTGAAAGGAAAATGTGAATGAAGAATGCAGCGTCTTGAGAGAGCAATAGTGGTTTTGACTGCTTCGGTTGATCCATGTCTTTATCTTGCTGCTGCTGCTATTGTTTTGGTTTTTTTTTTGACCAGAGACGTGTCTTCACCTATGCTGACAGATTAAACTGTGCCAAGGAGCATTTTCAGGTGCAGCCCGTTGGTTGTCTCTGCTGTTAAATTGCCTGAATTTTCCCCAGCCTGATTCTGGCCTGATCCCAGCAGGGCCCAGTTGCTATCTGGGAGCTAGCAGAGAACAGGAACCATTCCAAGTAGCAGCTCAGATGCAGCTGCCCACTTTGTGGGAGGGTATGGACATGGACATCCAGTGAAGCACTGGTCCCATGTTTAATGTACTGCTATAGATGCAATCTGTGTGTTTATGGTCAAAATGAAGTAAAATATCAAAATATATAGCCATCATAAACAACTAGAGGCAGATTTCTGGAAGGTGTTGGGGTGGGAATTCATTGGACAGATGAGCACCAGGGTCCTGCAATCCTGCCCCTCCGCTCGGTGGGCTCTACTTTGTGTCCAACCCCTATGTGAGCTGAGTCATCTCTGTAAAATGGCAGGAAATGGCGCCATTTCACACTTTTTTTTTTTTTTGCATACATTTTTTTGTCACTTTAATGTGCTGAATGAGCTCAGCAAAGGGTCAGCAAAGAAGGCCTAGGGCAAGAGCTTCAAGGCTGGGGCAGGAGAGGGACCAGGGATCAGGCACCAGAAAAGGTAACGGGAGGGGTCTCCAAGGGTCTCGGTGGGACTTGAGCCTGGGCTGTGACTATTCCACTGACGCTGGTGAGGGCCTGCAGACAGGCTTACACACCTTCCTCACCTGGGACTCCACATTTGGCTGGTTCATTTTGTTGTGTGTTGCCTTTTATCTTCCCTCTCACGGTCTATAAAGTATTCTCACCTCCCCTTTCTCTTATCTGTTGTATTGTGGCCTGTGTTCTCATAGGGAACATGTGTATTTCATAGAATCATTGAATCATAGAATTGTCTAGGTTGGAAGAGACCCTTGGGATCATCGAGTCCAACCATCTACCCTACTCTACAAAGTTCTCCCCTACACCATATCCCCCAACACCACATCTAAACGTCTCTTAAACACATTCATGAATGTGCAGTCTTGCACATATGTTGCTCATGCCAAGTATGAGCCCATTCTGTATCAGAAACAGTCATTTATGGGGCGGAGGTTAGTCAAAACCTTACTATTAATAGTAACTCCTGGCACTTGGCAGCGAGCGTGCAAAATCTTTGGATTCTGGGAACACATAATTCATTGCAACAGCCTCAGACTGGCCCACATGAAGAAATCAAGTTTTAGTACAATACAAAACCTCTATTCTGAGGTTGCATCCTATTTATCGTAAAGGTTTTTCTCTTCCAAAAGTCCAATTATGAAATATTATAGGAAAAATGCTTGTTCTCAGTGGTCATGTAGCCATTTCTTGTCACAATGAAGAGAGATCAGCGCTTCCCATGAGAAGTGACCAATTCAACAAAAAAATACTGGAAAGAGAAAAACAAAACAAGTCAACCCAACACATAGGCATTATTCAACACAAAAAACCCAAGAAATAAACAAAACCAGGAAAATTAAAAAAGGTTGGGAAAAGATGGTTAAAAATCAAAGGAAAAAGAAGAAAATAGTTTTCTTTAATTCCCTTTTGAGCAACCCCCAGTCTATGATTTTGCAAAGCTTTACTCTTTTGGGGCATTCTTGAAAACGAAAATTAGACTTAACACGTATATTTACTAATATTGTATATCACTTCTGTTTTAGAAATTCCCAAATAAACAGGAGTGGTAAGTTTTACTGTACTACCTTTTATCAATAGTGCTTCAGGATACACTAATGCTCTTTTAAGGGCAAGGGAACTGAGGCACAGAGAGACATTAATAAGACAAATACCAGAATACAGAATATTTAGATTATATCTCCAGCTTCTTTACTCACGAGTTTTCCATGGGACAGCACCGCCTACTTAAATTTAGACTGCGTTTAAAGATACGTTTTGTAAATGGAAGTAGGTCGAAAATCACTGGTTTCCTGTTGTACACTGATGTTAAGGATTTGACTACTGGCAGAAGCTGAACAAGTTTACTTAAACTAGTACAGCTATGCACAGTGGGAACAGCAAAGCAGTTGTTTCCATATCCATGCGTTGTTGTCACTTATGGATTCAGCTGAAAAAGAGATATTTTTCTTTGCCCAAGATTTAATGGAAAATGAATGTTCTTCCAGAATGTTTAAAAAAAATTTGAAATGTGGACTATGTCAAAGGTGTCAGCCAGTCCAAATGTGGAGAAAAAGCTTAGGGGGCCTTGGTGGCTTGGTAAACCCAAAATGTCATTCAAGGTCTAACTGTCACTTGGTAGATCTTACTCTACCCAGGCTGACAGTTCCTACTGCACCAGGCATGTTTACCTGTTTTTTATGAAATAAAAGCTTTTAATGGACTTAGTGCCTTTACACCATGGATCCTCCAAAGGAAGGTTGTACATCTTGATTTTCTCTGTGTGTTTTGAGGGAAACAAGAACCATGAGTTGATGTTCATGCTGGGAACAAATGCCCTGGCCCCATAAACTACCTCATCTCCCCTCTCTCTGCTCCTGCTGGAAAAGGATGATCCAGTGTGGTCACTTACTTTGGCAGGTATGGTAATGCTATTTGGACTGGTTTGGGCAAAATAAGACCTCATTTTGAATTGGCCTTTAGAAGCACCTTCTTGATATACAATTTCAAGGGCTTTCCAGTGTGTTGTATCTGTAAAAGTTTTTCTTCAGGGTACATCTTTGCTGGGAGCAGTTCTTTCAAGGACTGCTTTCTTCTTGCAGAAAAGAAACATTTCATTGGCAAGGTCTGAGTTAACAGGGACTTTTTTTTCATCCTGCTGGTATCGAGTAGTTGATTGGAATAAACCTGTTCTGCCTTGAAAGCCAAACCACATGAAAAAGAGAGCAACACAGGGAGGCAGGAGTTCAACAAACAGTGCTGGTGGAATTGGCAGTGATGGGTCCAGGCCCAGTCACTCCCAGGTGCCCATCCTACCCCTCTCTTGGGGGTCACCACCCTGCTCTTCTGCTGACAGGCTGGTGTCTTCACACAAACCCACCTCCACCAGCAGCATCAGTTCATACATGGGGATGTGATAGAGCTGAGGAGGCAGAAAGTTCATTGTGCACTAGCTGTGAGGTGGAGGCTAAGTTGGAGGTGATACAGACCACGCGAGGTGGCATTCCCACAAGCATGTCTCTCACAGCCCTAGTTTTCCAGCTCTTTCTATGTGCCTTGCCCACTTGCATCAGTGAAAAGAGTCAAAACATGCCCGAATCATTCATTCAGGGCAGGAAGACACAGCCACACTCCATGCAAGCGTGCTGATTGCCTCTTGGCCATTAAATGGGTGATTAAAGCTATCTACGAACGTCATAACAATTTCGCTTAGATCCTTGATGGGTCGGAGCAACAGAGACGTATACGGACCACCGCCACCCCCTCTCCTCTCAGCAGCTCCATATTCACAGCCCTCACAAAAGTGGGGAACTAAAAAATTAGGGAGGTGCGTTGCCTCCAGAGAGGACGCACGACGTTCTAGCAATGCCTAGCGCCTGTGGTTCTGGCACCAGCGGAGCTGACTGCCGCACTTTCACCAGCAGATCACTCAAGGCAATGGAGAATTCAATTCAGGGAGAGTTCAGGGAAATTGCTGTTTTAATAACAGGGCAGGAGTTTTCACCCACCTCTTTCACCCTAGCCTGAATACTACAGAGAGTAGTTATCTGTATGAATTGGCTTCCTCAGCCGGTCTGAGTCATTTTTCTAAGTCTTAAGTTTTAAGGGATTTTTTGTGGCTACACATTGACTCTGGTTTTGTCCCTGGCATCCCCACAGGAAATTCAGCTCCACAGTTTTGGTGTCAGACTCAGCAAAACAGCCCTAGACTGAGTGGGAAGAGTTAGACCCTCTGGGAGAACAGAGACAGCGTGCAGAGGCAGGGTGAGGAGAGGTTGCCTTGTTGCCCTTGTTATTCTAGTTCTGTGGATAACCAGAAGGTTACACCCTTCAGCACTTCTGCCAGTCAGAGCTATTTTTAATTAAAAATAAAGCCAGGAAGTTTTTAATATGGACAAACCAATAACGGGTTGTGTCACTGGCAAGTTCTGAAAATTATACTGCTGAGTCTTTAAAAGACAAAACTATTTTGCCTACTTTTTTTTTTTTTTTTAGGCTTTTTAAAACTTTTTTTTAGGTTCAACCATGGGCCCAAATATTAAAAAGTACTTGTCTTGCTAAAGGCATCTACCTATAAACTTGTGCAGAAGCTGACAACCCAGTCTGGGACACTGGTACAACACAGACTTTCAGGTATAAACTGAGAAGGGTATGGTCAGCAGTATATTCTACACTCGGTGACATTGCCCTGTTATTATAGTGTATTTGTGTTTTGGTCTGCCCTCCAAAAGCCCCACAAGGTATCAGAATATATATGGTAGCCCATCGGTGATCAAATATGAATTAACTGGATGATGTGTAAGGAATCAGCTCAATAGAAAGCAAAAATGCATGTGATGAAAGAAATGATGTATTTGGCTGGAAGGAGGTTACTATATCAGTTTTTCCAAGAATTATCCTTGTCATTAACCATTTATTAAGGATGAGCATATTTAATATGGTCATTAGTCACTCTAGCACAAAAGGCTGTTGAGATTTGCTGATGACACAAAGAGAAGGACTTGGGTATCGTGCAGGGAGAACTGATGTCCTGAGGGTGAGAAAAGCAGAAATAGGATGACATTCAATAGAGCAAACCAGAAAGATTTCACTTTGGAATTAATAATGGCAATTTTTGCTAAATATCAGAGCCATCAACCGGAAGCAACTGAAATGGGAAAGGCATTAGTTTATTACACAGAATCACAGAATGGTCAAGGTCAGAAGGGACCTCTGGAGATCATCTAGTCCAACTCCCAACTTATTAGCTGATAACACATTTATTTGGAGTCACCAATGTAATTGAACCGGAATAACACAAAAATCTTCCCAGGATAGCCGATGTTCCCAGCAAGGAAGATGTTTTAACACTGTCATAAAAGATCTGCGATATTGCCTGCTTTCTGGGTCCCCACTGTCATGTGGGCAAGCCTGAGCAAATCAACCCTGTGAGAGCAGACTAAGGGGTACCGTTAAATGGGCTAGGCTGGGGTGCAGAAACAGCCTCACCAAACTTTCTTCAAGCCAAATTAGCCGTCACCTGGGACAGGACTGGATCTGAAGTACCTCCTGCATGGCTGTGAAAACAAATCTCCTTGTAGGCTCCTTTCCTTTTGCTGGAAGTGCAGTAGCACCTTCCCAGCGCTGCTGCCCTACAGTTGTCCTCTTCAATGTGCCAGCAACCTCTTCTGAAGCATCCAACACCAGTCATGCTCAGAGACGTGACCATGGTAAGATGAGCAGCTATTTCCAGTTTGGCAGCCTGGCAATTTTTGTTTCCCTGGGAATTGGCAACTGCCCACATACGCTCAGCCACTGTGTAGGAATCCATAATTAATGTCACATTTGCTCTACCATCAGTCTAGACACATTTGTCTAAACTATTGTTTTTAAAAAAGAAATAAAAATATAAAAAATGTCAATCCCCAACAGACAGGGAGTAGAGAGTAAATAAAGCCTGGCAGGCTCTTTTGTCTTTGATCACTTTTGCTACATTCCTGGTTTTCTTCTGAAAGGATCTGGCACAGATTTGCAAAAAAATGATGTCCTTTATCTTCTTTGGCTTTAGAGTTGCCCTGCATTAGTTAGCATCAGACAACAGAAATGCTGTTAGAGTTAAATAAATCAGCCACCATGTTTAGGGTTTAGCAGGGCTACGGTGCATGTTACTTGGGCACCTTTTGCTGTTGTGTTATTCTGATGTAATTTTCCTCAGCCTGCAAATGTCCAGAAAGGTTCAGAAATAACTTCACTTATTTCTGAACTTTAGTCATTTGCGAAGTGTCATACTGAAGGAATAATACTACAGAGGCTTTTGGATCAGAAGTATATCATTAAACGTCCAGACGAGAGCACAGGGAAAATTTCAGTTGGTAGGATCCTCATTTGATATCTTGCTTTATAGCAAGTTAGGATTTGTTCTTTAAAAATTCCAGTAAAGATGACTGTATAATTTCTCAATACATTGTTTTCTAGCAAAAAAAGAGAAATAGCTTTTCTTTCTCTTTCCTTCCCTACTTCTTTCCTTCTTTCTTTCCTTCTTTCCTTCCTTCTTTCCTTCTTTCCTTCTTTTTTGCTCTTTCTTTCCTCCCCTTCTCCTCTCTCTCTTTCTCCTTCTCTTGTCTCATTGAATTTCAGTCCTCTAAAGCTGTGTGAGTAGCTTAAATCACTCATCTAGGGTTCCTTAGAAGCTAATGGCGTATGACATCCCACCCTTTATTTTACAGTTGTCTCTTAGGATGGAATGAGGAACATCGTGAGGGTTCTCACTCCTCTCTATCATTGTCGTGGTTTAGGCCAAATCCACCACTGGGGACCCGAGGGACCCCAGACGGGACCGACAGATGCTCCCCTCTACCCCTCTACATCATTTATACAGGGAACCCAGGCAAGTAACTTAGATGTCACCTTAATTCATAACTTCAGGCATTTATAGAGGTAGATATCCACCTGTGGACTAGTTGTCTTGACTCCCATTATAGTTAAACTCTTATTGATATGGTCAGTGGAACCTCGGGCAAAGATTCTCTGACCAGATATAAGTGTCTACAGCAAGGTGAACCTCAGTCTAAGCGTCACTGGCTCTTGGCATTAAACCTCCACTGATTAAAACAGAGGTCTGGATGCCCAGCACACATGTAAACATGTCCTGAAAGCACTTTGGACATGATTCATCCTATCCTTCATGTCTAACTTATAAATAAACCATTTAGGTGAGAGCTCCCAACCGTAATACTGATCTGTAAACTACCAAATCACTCTGGAGAAATGACCAACTCTTACTGTTATAACCATCTACCAAACTCTATCTAATCTGCAAAAGGTGCCTGCAGTGAATTTTTTCTTGAGATGGCTGAGTTAGAATGACCTCAAACACATTCTTTAGAGATCATATCTACCTATTTATAACAATTTCAAGGTTCTTATCAACATGATATCACCACAAAAACCTTTTAACTGGAGACAGAGAAGAGCTGGCTTTTGGTTTTAATGCACCCAAGCATTTATGCCACCCTCATTCACATAGTTTCTGAGCATTTAACAAAGGATGCAAACAGTGAACTGTGATAGTCCGTGTATTTATTTTCTCTCTTTTTTATTTTCTCTGATAAGAAATATAGTTCTAGAAAGCTCTCCACACAGCTCTCCTAGCTATACTCTTGTAAATATACCGTAAAATTATTATTGGATTCAAGGAGAAAGATCAATTGCCTTGCGAAAACCTGTCTTGAAGTGACAATAATGTAAATCATGTAAAATTAGGGGGAAACCTATAATAAGCAAAGCTTGTGCACGGTTTCTATGACCAATATTTTTTATTTTTATTTTGTTGTTTGGTGACAGCCTTTCTATATTTCTGTCTGAGTGCATGGGATTTGAAAAAAAAAAATAGTGATTGTAAGAGAAATTTTGAATGGAGAGGTGAAGGAAGGCAAGTCAGAAGAGTGAGTGAATGGCAAGAAGCACAGTGTGCAGAGATAACATTTCCCTGATGAAGGTAGCCTAGACCATACCTAAAAATGAGGCTCGGTTGGAAAAAATGAAGTTTTCTTTATTAAAGTAGACATTTTAATAAAAGCAGAGATTCAGTTCTGTTCCAAATTTCTGTTTTGACTGAAGAGCTCAGAAGAGTTTTTTAAGCACTGTTTGTAGGCATTTGGAAATTTTTTTGGGGAAAAAAAGCATCCTCAGTGTGGGCTCAGTTTTGTATAACTGTTGCAAGCAAGTGTTCGGCACTCCCTTCATACCATCTCTCCAAGAACAAAGCTCAGGGAGCCTGCTGAAAGGCCAGGGTGTATCTTCTAAAGCTCAGCACAACACAGGCCTACAAATGTACACAACTTTCATCCAGGTATTTAAACATCTCCCCACTCTTCTACCTCGTGCACACACACGTGCCCTGGACTCCTGTTCCCTCTCCCTGAGTGAACATCAGCAAGGAAACGATGACCTGCAAGTCGGTTGAGGAATGAGACATACAATTAGCAGTGAAATAAAAAACAGCTGGTGCAATTGAATAGCTGTTATTCTGAGCACGTGAACCTGAAAAGATACTGTTTATTTTATAAGACAAACAAAATTTCCCTTCTGTTTGATCTCGGAGAGCATCTACCATTGGGAGCTGTCCGTTTTCATTTAGTTTTTCTGGTGCCAGGGCCAACTGTGCAGAGTTATAAACAAAGAGCAGAAAGTATCACTTTCTTTGTTAATTTGACAGTAAACAGTACTAATTTGACTGTGCAGCTGTTTATTGATACCACCTCCCCAACAATTCAATATACAAAACAGTAGCCAGTGTGCTGGGACTGTACTGTTTATAAAATTGAAGGAGCAAGAGCGACCACAATCTCTTGTTGTAAAGCGGACATCAGGAGGTACCGAGATTTGTGTCTTTTGCCTTGCACCAGGACAAGCTGTGGAAATGCGTTACTGAGATCAAGAAATCTCAGTAGGTTGCAATCTAGATGGGCGTCTTCATTTTCTTCATGGCTGTCTTCAAGATGGTGTTTCCAAAGCCATTTCTTATTACTCTTTCTCTGATTTCTGGGAGGTCAACGAGAGCATTGCCATCTACTTCTGTAGCATCTGCTCAACGAGCTTGCAGTATCTTGGTGCTGAAAATAGGTCTTATGTGTTTAATTATAAGACACGCTTAGTACTAAAATAGATGAAATGCTGCATTGTGTAAAATAGTGACTGGCAAAATGAATCTGACTTTGAAGTTGCTCCAGTGTTGTTGTGAGATAAAAATGGAGGAGAGGGATCATGCAGAGGCATATTGATTTGCTTATATAAACACGTACATCTGGTTGATAGGAGCCAGACTATAGTCTTCACCATCAGCTCCTAGGATGAATGTCCTTAGACCATCCATCATTAAGGGACCATGAAGGCAACCCCTGCAATCATCAGTTGCTTCCTTGCTAAATACCTTCTGCTCAATAACCTCCTTTTGGCAGGATTTTAATCTTGTGCTGAGATGCTGAATCTTCTGCTCCATACCATATTCCCAGGATTCTCATCTGAAATCTAATAAAATGGTGCCATTAGGCTTGCAATAAGCAAATACTTTCTTTTAGTTTTTTCAACATTACTCCAAGGATTTATTACATTACACTTCACACCTGCCGGGTTCAAAGCGTTGTCTGAAGGTTGCTGAGAGATGGGTTTGGGACCCAGCACTATACCAGCTACTACTACTCTATGATACTTTATCTGCATTACAGTACCACTTCCCTGAGCCTATCAACTCATAAAATACTCTACATGTTCTTACGTACTAGTAAAGGCTGAGTGCTCTTTGCAGCCTCTCTTCTGTATTTTTTAAGGGTAAAAATAAGAGAATCACAGAAAGATTTGTAGTTCCACAGAGGACAAATAGTGGTGAATTACTGTACTTTCTACCCTTGGTCCAGTCTGGTGAGGGACATTGGTGATTATTCCCAGTTGTGCTTGAAATCTGAGGACTTGGTTGGAAGATATGGATCGTGTAGGAGAACAAATAGCCCCATGAAATTTCACAAGGTCACACTCTGCAGGTTTCATTCAGATGACAGGGGTAGTGAATGGGGCAGAGATGTCCTAAAGCAAGAGTTGGCCTCTAATTCTCTGCCTAACTTACTGGTTTTGAAGGTATGAATGGATCAAACTGGACTCAGACGGCAGTCTTTGATATAATGTTTTGGCTCTAGTCATCAACAGCAATGGTTCTCAGGCCCGTAATTCACTCCGGCCATGTCTCTTCCCTAGTCAAGTAAACAAGATGTTTATGTACATAAACCCACAAAAACTTTTATTTTAGTACGTAGGTGAGCATTTGCCATTGGTTCATTGGCAACCTTTCCAAAGCAGAAATACTCCAACAGGCTGACTGTGTTGTTACAATGTCTTCTTGATAGTGGGTGTTTTGGGTCTTGAAGACTGTGGAGAGAGGACAGGGGTGTCACAGTGGATTGTACTGGACTGTCATGACAGACTGGCAGGACAGAAGAAGCGTGTCTTGGAGAAAGCAAGGTAGCTGCAAGTGGCCATTTGTGTTCTGGAAGAAGAGCAGCTGCTGGCTCTGCCTGGGGTCTATGAGTAGGTCGAAGCTCACTTTTCTGTCAACAGCAGTGGCCATATGAACCACAGGGCCAAGCTGCCACCAAAGGTCGTGCTGGGAAGGTGGCTGGTCTTGCAGAAAGGCTTTTTGGGAGGGTGGGGCTGGCACCAAGGATGCCTTTCCTTCATAGTGGTGGAGGCTGCAGAAGTTCTCCCCAGCCAAGGACAACTTCCATCTTTTTTTTGTTTCTGCTTGTGGTTTTGGCTCAGGGCTACCAGATGCTGGCAGAGATCTTCAGCCTCCCTGGGGCAGTAAAGGAGAAATTCTACAGAAATTCATCTGCCTGGTTTCATTTTTTCAAGAATAATGTAGACATGGCCTTTTTTGAGTGGTCATAGTCTTGTGACATACTGCCAGAGTGTAAAGTGTTCTGCCGAAAAGCTGATGTCCCCATCCAGACAATACTCAACATACACAAATGACATGCAAAAGCAGACAATTTGGGTTGTCGTATTTGAGAAACGAGTATAATAAAAACAAAGTTAAAACATTTCTTGCTGGATTTGCATGATTTTCAATAAGAGATTTTTGCTTTTGCCTTTTATTTTCTCTTACCTATTTTGTAAATGCTTCCTTGGAGTGATGACTGATCCTGTATCAGCCCTTTGGATGAAGGATTGTTTTAAAGATCGTAATGAATGCTTGGAAGAATTCATACCCCTTGATTATGCCAAGTTTTGATTGGATCCCTCTCACTTGGCAGACATGGTGATATCAGCTTTGGAGTTTTTTTTTTAAATCACTGTTGCCCAATTTTCAAAGTCAACAGTTTGATAATTAAAAATATATGTATGGTTATTGGGCTGAAAGTGAATTTAAGTGTATGCATAATACCCTTCTGTGCATGGGCGATTGCAGGTGTAGCAGAGAGAGTGAGCTGAAAACTGCTTGCCACCCAATACGAAGAATTCAGAAGAACAATATGGGTGTACCAGCAGAAATACTGTGACTTCATTTGCTTTGGGATTTCTGAGTTCTCTTGGGTCAGGATATTAAGGTGTCACCCCTTGAGATACAGATGAGGAGCACTGCCAGTTCTCAGGAAGGTCGTATGTTTGCAAACAAGTAGGGATGTACCTCATATTATGCATACCCTGAATATGGTTACAATAGTGGTTTAAAATCTACAAGCACTGCTGAGAATTGTTCTTCCAAGTAAGCCTGAAAGATGTCTCCTCCTCACTGAGCTCAGCCATGCTTATCTTAGCTGGAAAACGTACTTCCCCCCTCTTCTGGGTTTGTGTTTGGGCGGCACCAATAATAGCTGTGCCCAATGACGGATCCTGTGTCCAACTGGATCCTGAAGTGGCATCACAGAGCTAATTTTGTGGTTTTGATACCACAACTTCAACAAGGGAACTTATGTCTGAAAGGCAGAAAGTTGCCTACAGCCAAAAGCTTACTCCATGCTGCTTGCTTGCTCTTTCATACCACTTTACTTATCGTTTTCTATCTGCTGGACAGTAAAGTGCAGGAGCAGGAAAGCTAATGAGTGGTTGTAGCAGTGGTTTGTAGTGCATCTAACTAAATCACTTGTGGAGCCCAATTAATAATAGCAAGCCTGAAAGAGTGGTCTAGCACTTCTCTTAAGCTGTTGCAGAGCAGCCCTTGCATGTCCCTTTCCACTCGTTTTTGCTCTGTGTATGTTGGCCTGTCTGTTGGCTCCAGATATGAAGACCAGAGCTTGGACTTGGTGAACCTGCTTTGAGTTTGGGTCTCTCTCCAAGGTTTCATAGGAGCCAAGGCCTGTTGAGCATTTACATGACCAAGGTCTTAAAGATCTTTGCAAATGATAAATTACATACTTTTCAATACTTTTCTTTTGTTGTCTTGGCCTCAGAACACAGTTTTCAGGTTTCTCGAGTTCCTGTGGATGGCAACTGCAGGAGAACTGTCCCTAACTCTAAATTAACATCTAAACTGTGAGATTTAAGCTTAGGGAGCCAGGAACAGGAAGGGTCCTCTGAGTTGAAACTAATTGGATCCATGCTCCGATATCCGTGCCTGTTTCCAAAAGGATATAATGATTCCAGCCAGACTGTTTGCTCAGTGTCAGTCTGAATTTAACTTCATGCTACTTCGCTTTATTTTAATTTGACATTATTTTCATGTTTATTTTACCTAATAAGTGAATCATTTAACTATAAAAGACTCATTTTGGAGGGTTAAGGGTGGAATCTGGAATGGGTGAAGCTTGGAATAACCACTGACCCGCTCGATTATGCTGGAGTAGGGCATGAGCAATGATGTCATGTCAGGGAGGCAAGCCAGACACACAGGGGTGAACAGGCCTGCCAATCTCCCTTCCCCGTCATTGGAAATGTCAGGAGACTTGTTTGAAGGGCAGATGCGGTTGAGTTTGTGATAAAGACACCCTGAAGTCTCCACCAATCAGAATGCATGTTGATGTTACTGTTGAATTTCACTTTGAAGAATGAATTTTAAGAGAAAATACTGTTTCACTCAATCTTTAATGCCATGATATAAATGAAATACGAGACTTTAAAGGTGGCTTCTGATTAAATAAATGCCACTTGAGGGGTACACAGTCTGTGATTCAAGAAGTGCATTGTGAAACTAGGACAAACTCTTTATGAGAAGTGGGGACTTTCATAATTTCTCAGAATATGTTCCAAAATAATTTGTCAGTGAAATTACGGATTCTTTAACAGTGAATTGAGTTATTCCTGATATAAGCTGTTCTGAAGGTATAATTTAGTAAGAGACATGTTAATGTCTCCTGACTTCAAGGGAATTTGTTTCCTTTGTTGTCAGTTGAGGTGGGATTCATCTTGTATAACTCTAGAAAGCTACAGTAAGGATATCTAGGATATCCTCATCGAGAATAGTCACCCAGGCATCTTCTATAAGCAAAGGAAAGAAATAAGATCCCTTGGGGATTGTTTCATCTAGCTTACTTTTGTTATCTATATTTAGAAGAGATATATCATGACTTAAAAATGCATCTCTCCTTATTGACTATTGGAAGAATTGGGGTTGTTCAGCTGGGAGGAGAGAAGGCTCCCGGGAGACCTTATTGTGGCCTTTCAATATATAAAGAGGGCTTATAAGAAAGGTGGAGAAAGACATTTTACCAGTGCCTGTAGTGACAGCACAAGGGTCAGTGGTTTTAAACTGAAAGAGGGTAGATTTAAATTGGACATAAGGAAGAATTTTTTTTATGATGAGCATGGTGAGATACTGCAACAGGTTGCCCAGAGAAGTTGTGGCTGCCCCATCCCGGGAGGTGTTCAAGGCCAGGCTGGATGTGGCGTTGAGCAACCTGGTCTAGTGGAAGATGTCCCTGCCCATGGCAGGGGAGTTGGTTTGGATAATCTTTGAAGGTTCCTTCCAACCCAACCCATTCCATGATTCTATGATCATGTGACTATGAAGAGAGTCCAGAGTGACTATTTCCATGCAGAAGTCTATATTTTAAAGTGTATACCTGTGGTCAGGTGAACTTGGTCCTTGCGGTCTAAAACTGAAAACTTTGAAATAATCTGCTCTGATTCACTGCATATAAAAGGCTGTGATAGTTTACTACATTACTCCTGTCCTGGGTCACATCTTGCCTGGCCAAAACATAAATTTAATGTAACTGCTCATGTTTTCCAGAAAAGCATCTTTTGGTGGCCTGAAGATCTTGTGCACAGACTGCACTACTTATTTCTAGAGCTATACTTATGTCTGTGTCTGCTAAACCATCTTTTGTTTGACTGGGATGAGGTTACTGAATTATTCAAATCACTCGGTATTGAGGCTCTGTCTTCATTTATTATTTAGCCACCCGGAAAACTTTACGTAATCTGAAAATTTTATGAGTAGCAATTTCTATACTTGTTTTCAGAACAGTGATCAAAGCACTGAATGACATTACACATCATACCAATCCCTGTAGGAGCCCAGTGGATGCACCATATCCAAAACTAATTTCCTGTTGACATTCCTATTTCTGAGATCTGTTGGTTAATCATTTCTTAATCCATTTAACATCTGTGCTATTGAGACTGTGCAGTGCTTGTGGTTGGAGAATGGCAGCACAGCCAATTGACCTTACAAAAACCTATATACCCCATATATCTTGGAAGATATTATTATAGATCAAACATGTTGTTTCAAAAGAGAATCAGGTTAATTTGAACTTAATGAGTGTCCCCAATTACACCTTATTTCTAAATTTTTTACTTATTGAATCACTTTTCTGCATTCCTTTTATTTTGCCCTGAACTGAAATTATATCAGTCTTAGCTGTCTGGTTAGCTATCTGCATCATCTAACTTTTCTGCCTTGAAAACTTGCACATCAGTTTTGATCTTACTTCTGGAATTCTCCTGAGCTTCTATGGTTATTAAAAATAGGTATCACCTCACCAAAATCAGGTGGTTCTTAGGTACAAATTGCCAAGATCTGTTGAATTAAATATTGTTCATTCCACATAGGTTGCCAGAGCATGTTTCTTGAAGGCAGTTAGGCTGGAAGCCAAACTCTCTCCAGACCTACAGACCACTGTCATCTGAGTTGAAGGAGAACCTCTTTATATGGGCTTCATGCAAGCCTTGACTGAAACATATGATTACACATGAGATGGTGGAGTTCATGATTCTTATGGCGGTGAGGAGGGCGCACAGCAAGCTCACGACCCTGAATTTCAGGAGAGCAGACTTTGGCCTCTTTAGAGATCTGCTCGATAGAGTACTGTGGGATAAAGACCTAGAGGGAAGAGGTGTCCAAGAAAGCCGGTTAGTATTCAAGGATCACCTTGCAATGCATCCCAACTAAGAGCAAGTTGGGCAAAAACATCAGGAGGACTGCATGGATGAACAAGGAGCTCCTGGTCAAACTCAAACAGAAGAAGGAAGCCTACAGAAGGTGGAATCAAGGACAGGTAGCCTGGGAGGTATACAGAGAAATTATCCGAGCAGCTAGGGATCAGGTTAGGAAAGCTAAAGCCCAGACAGAGTTAAATCTCCCCAGGGACATCAAGGGCAACAAGAAAAGCTTCTATAGGTATGTTGGTGACAAAACAAAGATGAGGGAAAATGTGGGCCCTCTCCAGAAGGAAATGGGAGACCTGGTCACCCAGGATATGGACAAGGCTGAGGTACTGAGGTACTGAGGCTGACTTTTTTGCCTCAGTCTTCACCAGCAAGGGCCCTAGCTCCACCATCACAGAAGGCAAAGGCGGGGGACTGGGAGAATGAAGAACCACCCACTGTATGAGAAGACCAAATTCGACACCATCTAAGGAACCTGCAGGTGCACAAATCCATGGGACCTGACAAGATTCATCCGCGAGTCCTGGGGGAACTGGCAGATGAAGTTGCAAGCCACTATCCACCATATCTCAGATGTCGTGGTAGTCCAGCGAAGTTCCTGCTGACTGGAAAAGGGGAAACAACCAGCATTTTTTAAAATGGTAAAATAGAAGACCTGGGGAACTACAGGCCAGTCAGTCTCACTTCTGTGCCCAGCAAGACCTTGGAGCAGATCCTCCTGGAAACTCTGCTAAGGCACATTGAAAATAAGGAGATGATTGGTGACAACAAACATGGCTTCATTAAGGGCAAATTGTTCCTGACAAATTTGGTGGCCTTCTATGACAGCGTTACAGTATCGGTGAATAAAGGGAGAGCAACAGACATCATCTACCTGGACTTGTGTAAAGCATTTGACATAGTTCTGCACAACATTATAGCAGCCTTCCAGTACCTAAAGTGGGATCACAAGGAAGCTGGGGAGGGACTCTTTATCAGGGAGTGCAGTGATAGGATGAGGGGTAACGGTTTTAAACTGAAAGAAGGTAGGTTTAGAATAGATATTAGGAAGAAATTCTTTATTTTGAGGGTGTTGAGGCACTGGCACAGGTTGCCCACAGAAGCTGTGGATGCCCCATCCCTATAAGTGTTCAAGGCCAGGTTGGACCAGGCTTTGAGCAACCTGGTCTGGTGGGAGGTGTCTCTGCCCATGACAGGGTGGCTGGAACCAGATGGTCTTTAAGATCCCTTCCAACATAAACCATTTCATTGTTCTAATTGCTGTTAACAATGCAGCACTTCTTATCCTTAAAAAAGTTGATGCAAGATCAGTATGTTTGAAGAAGGACTGACCATGAGTTTTTACCATCTGAAAAAAAAATCTGAACAAAAAGACCATGTAGCTGACCTGCACAAATCCATACCTTGACGGTCCTTCTCCCCTTATCCATACCCCTCAAGCATTGAACACTGAAATCCTTTCATAGGTCGAGTAATAGAAGGGTAAATCCCGCCCTCATTAATAACAATTCAAAGCCACAGGAGCCATTGGAATTGGAACAGTCCAGCTAACCGCTACTTTTAGCCCAATGGTGACACTTTTCTGCTTATGCAAAACCTCACCAATGATATTTTGGATAACCAAAACCAAATGTGACTGATTTAAGAGAAGGATGGTGTTGTGGTCAGAGCACTGGAGTTGGGCATAGGATACATAAACTCATTTTCTGGTCATCTCATAGTCTTCCTGTTTGGCCATGGGTAAGTAGCATTGTAAGGGTAACATAGCAATGGATGGTGTACAGGGGTTTTGGCTAGCTCTGGGTTGTATTTGAGTTGGGACAATGAGCATCTAAGTAAGTGAGCTAATTTTCATTCCACAGCCATAACAGACCCAGCCTTTCTTTTTACAGCAAGGGAGTTACTGAAAGGATAAAGAGGTTAAAGAAATAAAGGATAAAAAGCATTAGGGAACAAGCCATGATATCTTTTCAGTACATGTCCTCTGAGTAATAAACAGTTGAGGAACATTTAGTCATTCATAGAACATCATTCTTACAAAGATTTTTTTTTACATTTTACCTTATTATTCATAGAAAATTACTATCCTAAAGGTACATAATTATTTTGCTACAAGGTCCATTCTGTTGAGCCAGAATACAGCCATATAGTTGCCTTTCTATTAAGCAGCAATGCTTCTTTATTGAAAGGGAAATAAGGCTTTGTGTAATCAGACAACCTGTAACAAATAAACTGAGTAAGGCAGATTTGTCTAAAGTTGTCTTGGACCCTCACCCTCCCTCCACCACAGAAATCTGATCCTGCAAACTTTCACAATGGATTTTTGGCAGTTGTTCCCCTAAGGTCCATGACTCTTCCGATAAAATCCTAAACACTGATCGGAAAAAGCCTTCAAAGCTAGAGAGCGAGCACATTATTACAGTGGTTGACATAATGACATCTGGAGGAAGACATTACCACTCAAAAATTGACCATAGCGGTGTGGTGAGCACTGTGGCTTCTCCTAACTTCAAAGCTCAACATGGTAGTTAACAGATGACAATACCTACTTCCTCAGGCCTTACTGAATTTACTTACTGTGCTTCTTGAAAATTATCTTCTCCACCACAAGAGTGACCAAAAAGAAAATCTTTACAGAAAAAAAAAAAGTCATTAGCATCTGTACTCTGGAGTCAAATGTGTCCATGTTTATTTGGGGCTTTGATGTGTGTGAACAAGTGCTGACTGCAGATTTTGTAAAATTAGTAGTATAAATTTTAGTCCCTAAATATTTTTTTATGAAGTTTTTGAACACAGTGAGGATATGAAATCTGTTATCAGATATTTAGCATTTCAAAGAAAAGCCTCTGCTTATGCTGGTCCACCTATTTTGGAGCTTTTATCTATTTGACTGTCTGTTTTACTGTTCTTCAGTCTGTCCACCCAGGGAGTCATTAAATGCTCACAAGCATAATTTGTCACCAGGTATTTTTCTGCTGTGTGTTGAGCAGCTGTATTCAAGATTGTCTAGGAGAGAAGGATGGGATTATGTAAAGTGTCAGAAGTAGGAAGGAGACTGGGAAAAGTCAGAGGGGAAGGGGAAGAAGAAATCAGCCCTGGTTTTGTGCCCATTGCAGCCTGGATGGCTCCCAGCATTTCTATTGCTCATTATTCCTTTGAAGTCAGTAAATGTCTGTGAAAATTACTGATGAAGTTTTCTCACCTTTACCTAGCTCCAGTAGAAGATGACAATTTACTCCCACTGTTGCTTTCTCTTTTAGCTTTAATAGTGGCTGGTCCATAGTCTCCATCAATAAAGTCCAGTCTTTCCCTGACGCAGGTGGATGTCACCACGATGGCACCTGATGAACCATGGAGGGGGAAGGGAGAGTGGTTTTTTTTGAGACCTAAGATATTACATTTTAAAATAAATAAATAAAGAATCCAGCCGACCTGAAAGAACATTTTATAGCTGTAGGATCAAGCATTTAAAAGCAGCTAAATGCCAGAATTAAGGACGTCAATCAACTTCAAAACATTGCCTTTTGGCATTGTAAATTATGATACAGTCTTTAGTTATCTCAACACATACAGTTTTTTCCTCAAGGCTCCTGCCTCTGTTAATGCATATGTAACAATGCAGAGAAAAAAAAAAAAAAAAGAAATGGAAGAGTTGCCTATTAAGTTTGCTTAAAATGAAGCAGAGCTGAGTGAAAATATGGAGCTGCAAAAAAAAAAAAAAAAAGGAGCTAATAACTTCAAAAGGGGAGTTAAACCACTAATTCTGAGATCATAAATTTTTGAAAATTATAGTTGTGCTTTCTTCATCTCTGTATCTGGGGAAGTATTGACTCAGATTGCAACCAGTCATCTAAGCAGTCATCACTTTGACAAAGCGGTTCCTCTGAGGAATTGCAGATTCTAATTGGTTGTGAAACCATAAATTCAACCTTCACACCCATACAAATTTAGAAAATGTATAGAGACGTACTAAATTGCTATCACACCTTTACTGATTTGACTGAAACAACATCGACAAATGATTAAATATTTCAAAGATTTTGCCCAGAAAAATGAAGAGTCCTTCTACTTTCTGTAATCTCATTCATTCCTCTCTTGCTGGTAGAAAATGCAATTAAAAAGCCATCTGTGCGCTTACACATACCAGTCATGTACATATGTGGTCTTCCTGACCTGTGACAAGGCAAGGACATTCATGGTAGAATTGATATCAGGTCTTTGTCCAAGATCTGCAGAAGGAGACACAAATCAAAGATCACCTCAGTAAAAGGTCTGCAGCATCCCTTCAGTCTCTTTGTATCATCACTGAAGGAGCGTTAGTCTCACCATTAGCAGCAAGGAGGTGAAACGTGATTACATTTGCATCTACTCCAAACCGGTCTTAAACCCATCCCACCATGAGAGCTAGCAGGGCAAGCCTGAGACTGATGGACAAATTAATCTGTTTTCATAGCAGGTCCAGAGCAGTCATTGACAATGCACTGCAAAGTTCGGTTTACCCTTTGGTCATCACTTAGGTCTGGAGTAGGAAGAGACCTGGTAAACAGCCCCCACCTCTGTACACTGTGCTATTGTAATTCCTCCTCTCCCTGTGTGGATCTGAATTTCAGACGCAGTGAATTATCAGTGACAGACAGCTTGGATATTCCCACCAGATTCTGGGTCTGAACTTGTGGTTCTGTTCAGAAAGGCTCAGGCTGTATCCTGCAGCATCCTCCTCTGCTCTGAAAGTTCCTGATCAGTTTTCCTCTGTGTCAGACACGCTGCTGGGATGGTTGATGCTGGGGTGTCTAAGCAGGCCTGCTTGCTGCAGGAGGGTGTCTGAGGCCAAAATATGGACACTCAGGACAAGCTGGGTCCCTCCTTGTAAGTCCATCTGATGAATATTAGTAAAGGACAGAAAAAACTTAGGAGTAAAACATGTGGGTACAAACCAGCCCTGATGCTACTGCTACAAGTGTTAATGGCAGGCAGGCAATAATAATGCCGGTGGGTGTCTCATCATTTACGTGTGCAGGGGGCTAAAGATAGGAAATTTACACAGAGAAGCCTAAATTCTGTTTTTCTATGAACATTTTGAAGCCTGCTTGTAATCTTACCGATGCCTTTCTGAGGTAGTTCCATGTGTGTGTGTGTGTGACATCTCAGAATTAGAGGAATATAAGTCTGGATGTCTGGAAAAGACTTCATGAAGACATTGAAGACAAGGCTGAATGTCATCTTTATTGTTCTTGACACATTAGCATGTTCTAAAAAACGCCTTGTGATGACAAACCCCAATTTCCAAGCAATACATTGTCTTAGCTTTAAAAAGTTTGTCCCCTTGTCAAACCTAAATTGTTCCTGGTGAATTATAAGCTCATTACTTCTTGTTTATCTTCCCTTGCTCTTTAAGTGCACCTTGTGTGTCTAAGCCCATAAAAATTCTGAACTATCCAAAGCAGAGTTTTGAGTCCCTCTGTCTCCCAAAGGAAGTTTTAACTTCAGTTATATATTACTGTCTAGGAAGATGTGGTTAAAGGAAAAAGATTTTTAGTTTGATCTTTGAGTATTTTTTTTTTTTAACCCTGGTTTTCTTGGTTTGAGCCAGCTCTAGAGGACGCTCTGGTATTCTCTAAAGCTGGAGGAGCTTGTCCTCACCAGCATCTCAAAGAGCAGCCACCCACAGCACAGCGAAGATTTGCTCTTGTGGTGAGAGAACTGTGCTTCAGTCCTCTCCCCATTCACCAGGAGTAATTTCTGAACACCACCTTTCCCCAAGGATCTCAGCAGGCAAGTCTTTCTCACACAGTGCCCAAAACAAAAGCTTTTGTCTTCACAGTTAAAAAGGACTTTAGACATTAACTACTTCTTGTGGTGAGAGATACTTGCCTAGGAAACTCTGCTGTAGTGATATTCAAAGTGGATATCCAGCACCTGCCAACCTCTGTCATAACTACGTAATAACTGTGTTCCCTACCATATTTGCTGAGAAAATGCTGATATATTTGATATGTCCGTATCAAATTTGATGCCACCTCACAGACAGCTATTTTCAGTTCTTGTCTGCCATCTCCATTTCTAAAAATGCTTTTCTATTGCTTGATGGGTTTTCATTTTTTTTTTGTTTTCCATCTAATAACATTACTGAAAAGTGATGTGAAATAGATAAGTCCGTCAGTTTCCTCTTTCGTTCTCAGACTCACACACATACAAACCAGAGGGTGTGCACAAAGTACAGGAGACAGAAAAAAAATCAGAACATTCAGGCACATGCCTTTTTACTTCTGCAGCGAATGAAAACTGAAGGTCCTGAAGTACCAGAGTCCTACAAGACTTGCAAAGACATCATGCTGCCACCAAGAACACACTGTCATTTGTGGCTCCTCACACTTCCTGGACCACAAGAGAGCCTGGAGACAGGAATCCACCGCTAAGGCTTTGAAAAAGCTGCAATACCTTGTTGCACAACTGGATTCATGAAATTCTCCTTGTTATCCTATTTGTGGTGTCTCACAGCTTTGCAACCTGGAGCAAAACGGCAGTTTCAGACTGCATTTTTACCTAGTGTATTGTACATTTTCACACTAGACAGTCTGATGTCTGTGTTAGCCCAGACACAAATTAGCTGGGAAAAAATGTATGTTACATACATATGCATGTACACACCCCTCTATGCTTCAAGAGCTTCAGGTCACAAAGCCAAGCAAGAAATTAGGAAAAACCACAGTTTAGGTAGCCTTTGGAACCTCAGTTTTCTTTCCAGGTGCAGGAGGTCCATGATAACTTCTTGAATGAAATGATCCCATCCTCTCTCTTCTAAACCATCTCGGTTTCATCCGGTGCTCAGGATCAGTAGTCTTGGGTGGTGAACGAGAAGCACAGAAACCCAGGATCTGCCCTATGGCAGTACCACACCTCACACGAGGACGCGGGAAAATGGAGTAGGGGACTACAGGGGGAGAAAAGAGTGGTGTAAGAGGCCCCATCTGCTCTCTTGCTGTGATTCCCTCTCTTGGTGCTGCAAACACTTGTGCCCTGGTAATTAGAATTACTTCTTTTCTTCCAGCTGACAGCATGTAAAGCTTGCACAGAAAGTTCATTTTTCATCTAAAAACGATATAAATTGCCAACTCCAGAAAAGCCTTAACAGACAACCCCAGCAGCAGCGGCAGGGTCAAACCCCATATTCGGGGGGCTGACTTTTCCCTTCCCTTGCTTATACTCATCTCCCACCCGACTGCCGGGTTGCCCATCTCCCTCCTCAGCAGCCGCCCTCATGCTGCTCAACTCCAGCAGGAGGAGCAATGGGAGCACACGAGAGGCGTCCCCCATCTCCCAGCTCCCCCAGCATTACCAGCACCCCTTCCACAGCCAAGAGCAGCAAATTATCTGGAAACTCATATTTGGCTCAAGGCTGGAGGAAACTCCAAAGCTGTTAAACTTGAAAAAAAAAGTCTCTATGGAGTGTGCGCGACCTCAGAGTTCCCAAAGGCTCATTTCGTAGGATAATTTCACCGGGTAATTTCACTGGAGAAGGTTTTCGCAGGAAAAGGCATGTCTCTGACATTAGGGTAAACCCCTTACTGAGTTCCAAATCTCTGCTCTGGAGAAGAGATATAGTAGATTTTTTTAATGAAACACCTATTTGGTGTTTTTGTGTGTTTTATACTGTAAAAGAAAAAGTTTTTTTTTTTTCTTGGGCTCTGTTTTGGAAACAGGTGAACAGCATTTGTAATTTTTCAGCCCAAATGGTTAAATTTACAAAGTTATGAAGAGCTATAAAAAGAGTGTCATAGTGGGAAGAAGTACAGGCTTCCTTTACTGTAGGCAAGGATATGGAAGTCATGTATATGCTACAGGACAGTGTCCTATGAATAATGGTATAGAGATAAGGGCTTATGCAGTTCTGCAGGTGAGGGTCCGTGCTCCTGCCAGCGTCTTCCCAGTGCTGTCATAGAGGTATGTGCCAGAGTTTCCTTAGTATCCTCTCCTCCTCACTGGTAAGTGTATTCCTGGGTAGATACTGGTGTACATTTAAAAGAGGATTGGAAGGATTTAGAGATGCGGCATGGGTTAGGCTTTTTGCTATTTAGTAGTGTCAGGAACAGGGATTTGGGGCAAACTTAGTGAATACAGCTGATGGTGCCTTGGAGGCATTTCCAAGGTTATGTGGGAGGTAAGGCAGGGATTTGGATTTCATAGGAGCTTAGAGGGATAGTGAGGACAAGTTAAGCACCCAAGACCTTTTGTGGCTCTTGCCCTTCCTGTCTGATCTCCACTAATCCCCCAACAGCTGTGCAATGAAGGATATTGTTAAAAATGGGACATTTGAGCTGGAAACCACTTCTAACAAAGCCAAAAGAAAGGTCTTGAAAAACTCTAGAGGAAGCCAAGCTGTCAGAAAGTAAGAACAAACATTGGTGTAGTCCTCCTGGATTTCCAGTGGTGCGTTTCAAAGATGGAGCGGTGCCATGGAGATGACATGTCCACCCACGAACTCGTCACCAAGTGCTCCAAGAGTTCTGTGCATCCATGATGGAGGGTGATCCAAAGTGCACAGCTCTCACCCTTTAGCAAGTCCCCTCTGGTACAGTGCTAATTACCTAGGTGGCCACAGAGGTGGAGGACAGATGGTCATAAATTACCCTGAGATTCCTGAGGCTGGAAAGGGCTGACAGGGCTGAGGTCAAAGTGCTGCACGCTGCGACTTTTCTGCTCTGCTCCACGGGGAAAACAGTGAGACCGTCTTGATACAAGCCACTGTGAAATGGCAGGACATTCTTGTGGTTGGCTCCATTATAATTTGCTTTGGAAATATTTTGGACATCTCTCTTCTTCACTGGGCAGGGGAGGAGGAAGTGTTTGAACCTTTAAACCCAGTACGTCTGGCTGTGTTCCTACTTACTGCTATGTGTGAGAGGGTGAAGGCAACATTTGAGCTTAGAGGAAGAGTAGAGCTGGTTGTGTGTTTCATACCTGCTAATTGCTTTTGTTAATTTATCTGTTGTGTTTTCCTATTCCACCGTCTCTAAAGAACTACAGTTCTTGGGACAGTTGGACAATTTAGAAAAAGCAAATTGACCTCACAAATGATATTGCTGCACTCAAAAAGCTACCCTGCTTTCTTTTGACCTGAAAGTGTTTTTCTCACAGGGCTTTGGAAGTAAACCAATATTCCAATAACAACAAATTGTTTTTTTTTAGCAACCGACCTGAGTCCTTTATATACAGATATTATGCATACAATATTGAAAGGGCGTTAGGGTAGAAAAAGACACGAATTCAGAATCTGCTGGTCCAAGATGTGGATTTAACATCATCAAGAACGCAGTCTGGTGTGCAGGGCATGCAAAACTTGGACTGTGAGTCCTAATACCAGAAATTTCACTTCTCTGTGCCTCATATTATTATCCTATAAACTAGAGTTAATTATACTTGTCAGCTTTGTAAAATACTTTGAGGATTATTGGCAAAAATGACCATCTAGGAAAAAAGTGTTATTAATATTATTAGGACTGATGACACAAAGTTAAGCTGCTCCAATTTTACCCAACGGCCGAACACCCGCTCCAGTTTTACAAATTACAGTGTAGGCTATCCAATTTCACGAGCACACTTGCCACTCGGTGCCACAGCTTTATACCTCTGGCTCCACAGTCAAGGTGAACGGTGTATAATCACCATAGAATTTATGTCAATTTTGTGGAAATGTTATGATTATTCACAGCTGAAACTTCAGAGACATCTTAAAGCCCTGGATAGGCTTAGAGTTTCCCACCATGAAGCCTCACAAAATCTACCTGCTTCACTCGCCTCCGAGCCTGGAAATCTGCCCACTGAGCTGAAACCCAGGCCCACACGGGGACCCCAGCTCCCGTGTTTATGGGAGTGAGCCTGGGACAGCAATATTCACCTTTGCTTCCATTAACTGGCTCGAAAGTGAAATTTTCTGGGTCCATGCAAAGAGACAGACAGAGAATTGTCCGTAGGCAAAGTATAAAACAGGAGGCTCTCCGTATAGCTCACTTCCTCTAAGATTATACTTTATTCAATAATAAAAACAAGCATAAATCTCCAAAAGCTGGAAAAGTTATCTCTGCTGAACTTCTGCACTCAAACTCAGGCTATGTCAGGTGCACTTTACTGTACATATTAGATCAGATCGGGCATTTTTAAAAAAATATAAGCACAGCTTAGTGGAACTATGACAGAGCAACTCTTCCTTAAAATTCTGTCTATAAAAAAAAATTATTAAGATGAGAAAACAAGGTGATTAATCATGGGACTGATTCAAAATCCATCTCGTCAGGCATAGGAACATATGATCAAAAGATGTCTCCACATGCTTTTGATGGATGCCAATAAGCACTCACCTGGTCTGTGCTGCCCAGACACTGCATGGTGTCCTCCAGTGCAGACAAGGACACAGCGGGGTTTTTGGGAATGAGGGAGAAGAAGACATGAGCTACGCTGTGCCATTTGCCCTCAGCACGAGAGAAAGGGGCCTAGAGCCCATTTAATTTATTTTTATGAACATAGTTGTTCTGAGTGGGAGCCTTTGGCCTATCTGGTAACTCGCATCTTTAGATAGCCATTGCCAGGATGGGAAAATTAGCAACTAGCTTAAAATTAACTAAGTAATTGAAAACAATACAGAAGATTTGTCTCTTAAGTAGATGTAAGCCATGCTTTTAGAACCAGAAGTATCACAGTTCAAATCTAGTCAATCACCTTCCCTACAGTAACCAGAATTTCTGCACGCACACTCTTGGGGTTGACAGGCAAATGTTTTTGCTAATTTGTCTGCAGAAGTGAGAGTTTTCATAATTATTTCTATTAAAAGCTGAGAAAAAAACCTGCTTGTTGATTGCAATCGGTATCCACAGGGTTAGTAAAACGGGCTGAGAACCACTAGGACATTTGACAAGATGTTTCAAAACAGAGGCAATGCACATAAAGCAATGAACTATGTAACACATATAATTTAAGTAAAACACTTTATGTTTGAGGAGTAACTATCTGCTTTTGATACTGTTTTGCTACCTATAATGAAAAAAAAAAAGTGAAGTTCTGTAGCGTGGGAACTTAATTAAAGTATCAAAATAACTTTTTTTTTCTTTTCTATGGTGAGGAAATGAGAGGTCTGAGTCAAAAATCAAGGTCTTCTTGTGCTGCACGTTGTACAGAAAGAGAGGAAGAAGCAGGCTGTGGGGCTAAAAGATAACTGCCTGGAGAGATGAGATTACGGGCATTAAAATGCGAGAACTGTTTTCCTGACGTTATAAAAGAGGAACCAACAACTACATGCATCATGCAGAGGATTGAATATCAGTTTTATCTCAGATGAGAAACTTGCAGCTTGGAAAAAAATTCTGTTCCGAGGAGTATCTGTCTCTGCAGCCTCTCCAGTAGGGTCTGACCTTGCATTGCAAGGTGGAAGGATGCAGATGGGCTTGTGGCTGTATCCAGTCATGGTCGCTTGGACGGTTCGATGCAAAACTGGACACTGTCATCTTGTGGCTTTGAGGTTGACATCCAGTTCTGGTCCGGCACTCTGCTTGCATCTTTCTGTGGTGGAAAGGGAAGCAAGCAAGGTGCTGGGCTCCATTTCCTTTTTTTTTTTCATCCAAGTGGTTTGCTCAGTGCTCTCTGCTTTCAGCAGCTGCCCTCTGGGCCTTGCAAAACAGAGGGTGCTGCTCCGTAAACGAAATGGAAAAACCACCTTCTGGTCTGAAGTTTGTCTGAAAACCCAAGTTCCAAGACACCGGGGGATTGCACTCCTCCTCCGCTCAGAGGAAGCCCGCCTGCAGCACCGAGGTCTGACAACCACGCAAGTGGTAGACGAGTCTTGCTTACCTGACACGTCATGGTGCAACTCAGGAACCTCCAGGCCGGAAAGCCAAGCTAGAAGTTGCAATAACTCATATCCGCTGTGGGTGGGCAGAAAGAGGACCTGAAACTCAGGCGCACCAGTGCCTTGCACAAGCCACACACCATTCTCAAGGCCAAATTTTGGTCCTCATGCATCGCTGGGTGTTTTGCAACAGAATTAAGGTTTGGTGTTAAGCAAATAAAATGCCTACCTTTTGACAGGTCTTCAGCTGCAATTTTTTTTCCCCTTTCTGAGCAGTGAAATGGGTGTCTTATGCTTTTGCAGCTAAATATGGCTACAGGATTAGGTAAGCATGATAATAAAGGGTTGTGGAAATGTGCTGACCACAACTCAAAGCGCAAGTCACAGCGTATGAGAATACACATGTTTGGGGGTTAGGTTTATGAGAAATAAAAGATCTGAATGATGCTGTGCTTGCGAGTCATGGGCCTTGTGTTTTCTTAATGCCAGGAGTGATTTATTTCTTGTAAACAGTTTTGCTCAATCGGGGCATCCAGTTACTACAGACCTTGTTTGGTATAAAAACTAACGGCATAGAAAAATATTGGTCTAGCAAGGTTTAACTGGTTTTCAGCCCAAACATGTGGCTGAACATGAATTCCGCTGCTTGAAATATCCTCTAGTCGCTCAACAACATCTTAATGTCAAGAGGAGATTATAGTCAGCGTTCCCATTGAGCCGTGACTCAGAGGTACTGTATGGAAAGAGGACATTTCCAGCAAAAGCACGATATGGAAACTAAACACAGAAGTGTTGGAAATCTTCTCTCCCGTAGAAAAAAAGAAATGTGAAAGGCTAGCTCTTCTGAAGTGGAAGTTCGGCTGCTGCTTGGGAACATTATGAAAACACACATTACATGCATGGTTCCTCATATATAACTGTGTTTCACAGCACGTTTCATCACCCACCTTTGCCCTCCCTTTTTTAATTCAGAAAAGGCACAGGAAGAGACCTTGCTTCTCAACAAAAACAAGTGCAAAACCTTGGGAAGGTGACATTTTTGCAAAGCAGGAACTCTGATAACTTGAAACGGTGTCGTTTTGCTTGCGTTGCATAAAAGCTGGCTATTAACATACCTTAGATACTTTGAGAGGTATGGAAATGTTTAAAAAAAACATGGACTGAAGAGATTGGCCTCAGTGAAATTTACATTAAAAAAACCCAAGGAGACACTTAAACATTCATAGTTTCCATTTCTAATCTTTCTCCCTGTAAGTTTCCTGACATACATAATTCTCAGCTATGTTTGTGAGATGCCCGGCATTCTGAGGTCAGATGCGTATTTCTTGTTTGGATCCAAATAGGTTATTTTAAAAGTTCTGATCCTGTCCAGGTTTGCACACAGGAGTTAACTCTAAAATGATCAGGACTATATGCAGTTTTAAAGCCAGCCACGTACTGGCATGTGTATATATATGTGTTTGCAGGATCATGTTGTATAGAATCTAGGTGAGAAAAGAGTAATATGTATGTGATATGTCAGGATCAAAGGGTTGTGATGAGTGGGATGAAATACAGCTGGAGGCCGGTCACTAGCAGTTTGCACCAGGGGTTTATAACTGGGGCCAACAGCGTTTAACATCTTTGTTAGTGACTTGTTTGATGGAAGAGATTGGACCCTCAGCAAGTCTGCAGATGATACAAAACCAGGAGGAGCGGCTGATAGACCAGATGGGTGTGCTGCTACTCAGAGGGACTGCAACAGGCAGGAGAAATGGGCCAACAGCAACCTCATGGAGTTGAGCAAGGGGAAATGCCAAGTCCTGCCCCTGGGGAGGAACAACCCCATGCACCAGTCCAGGCTGGGGGCCACCTGGGTGGAAAGTAGCTTGGCAGATCTGGAGTCCTGGTGGACACCTGGTTGAACACAAGTCAGAAATGTGACTTTGTATTAGGAAAAGCATTGCCAGCAGGTCGAGGGAGGCAATCCTTCCCCTCTGCACCGGTGCGGCTACTCTTGGAATGCTGTGTCCTAGTGCTGGGCATGGACGTGCTGTAGCGTCTGTCACAGAAGGAGAGGCTGAGAGACCTGGGATTGTTCAGTCCGGGGAAGAGAAGGCTCAGAGGAATCTTACCACTGTGTATAAATACTCGAGTGGAGGGGGCAGTGGGAAAGAAGATGGATCCAGTCTAATCTCAGTGGAGCCCAGTAAAAGAAGAAAAGGCAGTGGGCACAAATGGAAACACAGCAAATTCCACTTAAACATAAGAAAAAGCTATTTCACTGGGAGAGTGGTCAGACAGGAACAGGTTGATCAAGTTGGTTCTGGAGCCTTCATCCTTGGACACGCTCAAAACCCAACCGGACATAGTCCTGGGCTGTAGGTTACCCTGCTCTGAGCAGGGGCTTGGATTAGGCAATCTCCAGAGGTGCCTCCCAGACTCAGCGGTTCTGTGATTTTGCAATTCTGTTGAAGAGAACACATTTCTTTGGATTTGTCCAATGAATGATTTCCTCATTTGCTAAACTTCATAAAAACGCATAAAATTATATAGAGAAAGGAAATTATGGCTTTTGTTCCAAAAAAACACCCCAAACCTGCTCTGCTCATGCATAAGGTTGCTTTCAAATCAATTATTTGGTTTAGGTCCTCAGGTGTATTTGGTAATCTTATCTAAAAGTAAGGCTCACTATCCAGTGTGTTAAAAAGTTCTTTACTCTTATGTGTCTGAAAACAACTTTGTTTCCATTTTCCTTATTCTTTTACTTCTTACACTATGAGGAGGAGGGAATAGGAAAACTTGGTTTTGCTTTTTATCTCAAATATCTTCTCATGAAATAGTACCTATGTAAAACCAGCATGTGATAAATTTTGCTAGCATTGGAATAGAAGTGTGAAAAAATAGGGTGAAGCAGCTTTAAGTACTATGAATGGAATGCCCAGGTAACAGCCTTTTGCTGAAAGGGTTGTCTATTAACATTTTTCGCAGTATTTTTCTTTCACTTGAGAATTTTCCAGTTTTCTATGTGCAGTGATTCAGTTCCTAGCAGAGAATGGCCTGGGTCCAGTTATGACACTGGCCTTAGAAATCATTTGTAAGAGAATCCGAGCTGAATTTCATAACCAAGAACAAAATTTATGGGTGTTCGAATCCTGAATTGGATATGAATTCTGTGGTTGGGGTTGTCTGAAATATTTGTTGTTGTTGTTGCAGGAGACCTGGACCTTACTGTGCTCTCTGCCTAAACTGCGTTAGAAGTGGCTTCTTCCATTAAAAAGCCAACAGTCTAAAACAGTTAACTTTTCTGCATTCAGAAGCCAACCATTCATCAGAGTGGTCTGAGACTCTCCCCCTCTTGGGGGTGCCAATGCAGTGGGAGGTGTCTGCTGTCTGGGGGTTGGAATAAATCATCCAGTGGGATAGAGCTGACCATGAGCCACCAGCTGCACCAGAATAAGCCAGCGGATAGCCCCAGAGTAAAAGCCACCAAGCCATTTCTGGTCAGTATGATAGGGACTGGGTTTTTTTGTTTTGTTTTGTTTTGTTTTTTTTTCAAGTTGGTCATCTTTAGACATTATGGCAAAGGAGAAGTTTAAGGAGGAAAGCAAAGTAATGAAAATAAAGTAGGTTTACAGATATTTATAGGATAATTCTCCCAAACTCAAGAGGTAGCTTGGGAAAATGTATGAAGGTGTGTGTCAGAAAAAATGAGCAAAGAGACAACAATGATTAGCTTCATAGGCAGCTCAGAGTTCCTACTAGGCAAAGAGATACGTCAAAATGATGCTGACTCTTGGAGACCTGTAATTTGATTTCTTCAGCTGCAGTTTGGAAGAGAATCCAGGCTCTGGTTACTGTAGCACTAAAGATACTATTACTGCTGGCGTAAACGGGAACCTCTTCCAAATACAGATAAGCAGCAAAGGATGTAATATTGAATTATTCTGCCAGTCTAGAGGTGACCCTTCTGAATCAGGCTTGAGGCCCACATGTGCATGGCAATGAGGTGAGGTATATCCCACTGCTGCTTCCACTGTATCTTTTCTGTGGCTAGGAGAGGGCTTCGGTCCTCAGGGCTGTCAGCTGGGCATCTTTCCTGAGCACTAAATTTATTTTAAAAAGTAAATATCGCTGGGCTGATGTGTGCACTTAGCCTTGATGAAGTCATTAATGTGGTTTGCAGCAAACCCTTCATAAAATTCATGGCTGCACTTAATTGCTACCATGTTCTTCCTCCTCACATATTCTTATATTAATAAGAAAAAATGCTGAAATCCCTAAGAAACTGCACACAGAAGAGGAATGCTTGAACTGCAGTTAGCTGGTCACATCACCACAGATATGCGGGCCAGTTGTCAAACGGGGGATTATGTGTCACTCTTAAGGCACTGAATAACTGCACAGCCAGTGAGGTGGCTCAAGCCCAGTTCTCCTGATCCAAACGCCACCAGCAGACACACATCGCTGGGTGTGATTGGGTGGGTGGGGAGAGGAGAGGGGTGCAGCTTACTTACTCTTAGAGTTGTGCCACCTTTTTGGTTGGGTCTCTGCTCCTGCAATGCTGAGCTCTGGGCTCACTGAAGAAGACAACTCGCCAATGTTCTTCTAGGAAAAGGTAGAGTTGTCCCACCAGGGACAGTTTTTCTTCCTGAGAATTCTTATGCGGTGTTTCTGAACTTACATCTCTACAAAGGGCCAGGACAATGCCTGGGTGCTGCCCAACCTGCTTAATTTGGGGCTTTCTCTTGGAAAAGGGGAAAAAGGGGAACAAGAGGCTAGTTAGCTGATGGGTGTATCAAACAGTTTCACATACCTGAACTTTTTTTTTGCCTCTAGCTTGGTACAGATTTAAAGAGTTGTATTTGTCTCACTTAACTTAAGCTCTTTAAAAGCTAAGCTTGTCTAAACAAATTGTTTTGTCTCTCTATATGGTTAGCACCTTCAGAGGGCATCAATCCTCCCTGTTCAGAGATATTTTAGCCATTGGTAATCTCCCCCTGCTCCTGACCCTAGTCCTTCCCTGATCTTTTCCTACTGAGTGCAGAGGGAATCTCAATGGTTTGCCTAGGTTAGGTCACTAAATTTTGGAGAGCCAAAATTGGGTGAGATAAGTCCCACTATCTGTGATCAAATCTCAGCCCCCCCAGCCACTATCAGGCTCCAGCTAGCACATGCCAAGAGGAGCCGTGCTGCATGGGGTGGCAGTGCCTTGCACTTGTATTGATGTTTCTCTAACTCGAGTCTCCAGGGAAAGTTTGAGCAGTGGCTCTGCACCGAGATCAGCATTTGGAGGGCATCGCCTTGATACTCGTCGCCTATGAGAACAAGATCTTTTGCTTTGTAGGCATATCACAACGCAGTGAGATCAGTGGAGCTGCGCCAAGCAGGCATCCAACCTTACGTATCTAATTTATGCCAACACACAGGTTGCTGGAGGACACTGTCAGAGAGCCAGGATCCTCCTCCATCCAGGTCAGATGGCGTGTGCTGCGGAGTAGACCGACGTATGCACAATTCAAGCTACCACAGCGGCTTTCTTTTTAGTGAGTGTTTCATACTGGCCTGGGGTTTTGGCGTTGTGGACAGCTTAGCAACTAATGATGGGGGTCTTGCCACTCTCTGCTTCAGAAATGGTTTGGTCCACTATTTAAATTCAGCTTGGAAAACATCTGGCTGTGCATAATGTTATGCACCACCTCTACACAAGGTTGAAAATACGTTTTCCCACTGTTGGTGAAACAAGCTGTAAGCAGGGCATAACTATCCTGGGCAGGATTTAGCCAGAAGATGGAGAATGAGACCTTCAATTTGAAGTCACCCAGCTGTAGCAAAATCAGGTAAAAAACCCTCTTTGTTCCATCTCCCTCCAGAAACTGACATTCAAAGCTTAGCAAGAGGCATCTACAAAATGTTTGAGAGCTAAATGTATCACCATCTGGAATGGGATTGCCAGAAAGAGAGTGAGAGAAAGACTCCTTTTTCGCAAGTAACTTGTTTAATAAAAATAAAATTCCTCTTGCATTTCTGACATGGGACTGTAACCACTCCACCCTAACTCGCTTTGTCATGCTCAGATCTATGAAGTAAGAGGAAATTATAGAAATTTATCATGTCTGGGTTCTCAGGATTGATTATGACTCCCTGCTTTTATCTTCCAAACAGTCACTAAATCTAATTGCCTTGTTGTAATGGATTAACCCCTGTGGTCCACAGTAGCATTTATATTGTGTTCAAAGAGACTGTTACAGAGTTGAGGTACTTTTTTGCAGCAATATACTTTCATAACATGTAGGCGCTCTTCGGGCATAACTCAACCTTTGCGGGTCTTGGGGGTCTAATTGGCTCATTGCAGTGCCTTTCTGCAGGGGATGAATTTCACATCACTCTGGGAGCAAGTATAGATGGGTCAAAGGGCCTTCCACAGCATAACCATTTCTTTTAAATTACAATGCAAGCAGATTTTGAAACCCTGTGTTCAAACATCGGCATCTGTATTGTAATCAAAAACATTCCCTTGCTGATATTCGTGGGATTAGTATTATTATTAGTCATAGTATCTTAGCCCCTGGGAGACCTGAACTCTAGGGTCAGGTCCCCAACAAGGAGCTGTATAAATACAGACCCTGTGTTAATAAAGTTACCACCTAAGCTGTCTTACGTTGTGTTTGCCGAGGGCTGAGGGCTTACACACGGGGCCTCCTGGTGACTCAGCAGGTCCTGGTGGCCCTTCAAGTGTTGGTAATGAGATCTGGTACCACAACAGTAGGCGTGAAGCAAGAAGCAACAGATGGCTGTGGAGAGCAATGGCAAGGGAAGGAGACAACTGCTTCTCAGTGTGACAAACAGTAGTCAAAGTGTGCTGGCACCCCAGATCCTGACCAGTATCTTTGGAGGGAGAACAATGTTTTAAGGAGGGGTATGAAAGAGGAAAATGCAGTAACAATGAGAAGAAAGCAAAAAGTTCAGAGGAATGATGATGATCTGTGGAGACATCATGAGGAGCAGGGCCACCAATGTTAAGGGAGGAACACAAATGTCCCTGTATCAGGAGGAAGGAAGGAGAGTGCTGCAAGATAGAAAGGGAGCAAGAGAAATGGCACTAAATAAATGAGGAAGGTTATGTTGCACCTTTGAAAGCACTGCTGAGATCTGACTTGGAGGAAGTTCAGGAGGAAAGGGAGACGAAAGGGATGATGGTGAGTCAAATGTGAGGCAGGGGAAAACTGCGCTGAAGGGCTGGGTAAGAGTAGGGCGTAGAGTTGTCTGGAAATAGCTAAAAAATATTTAGCTAGAAGGTCAGCAAAGTTATGGGAAGATGTACTGGGTAAAAGGGAAATCAGCCAAGTCTTGGGCTTGCCACATGAGTCTCTGCACCCAACAGGGGTGAGCAAGAAGCAGTGGGGGGTGAGCCCCATATGTGGGAGGCAGGGCAGACCTGACAAGCGTGAGGAGACACAAAAGGGAAGGCTAGGAGCTAGGAATTAGGGACAGAATCCACCACCAAAGCAGAGACCAGAAACAGAGATGCTAGGGAGAGTATGGGCCATGCTTGGTGAAACCAAGTCTAACGGGCAGCCAGCTGGTAGAGCAGGAGAGGTGGCAAGCCATGAATCTGAGAAGGGATGTCGGGACGGCAGGTAGATATGGAGATATCACAGAATGGTCAGGGTTGGAAGAGACCTTTGGAGATCAACTAGTCCAACCCCCAGGGACCTCTGGAGATCATCTAGTCCAACCCCCAGTCTCATTTATAGGCCTTTGTGAAAAGCCCTATAAATGAGACTTGAATCAGGTCTGAGGTTCATAAAAGGATTTTTAATGGAATTATTTCAGATTCCTGCTGGAGCGAGTAGGAAGCAGCCATGATCCAGGCTCCAGAGTCAGAGTAAATCTAATCTAGCACATTTTCTTCTTTCATCACGCAAGACACAATCGCAATCTCAAATCAGTGTAACTGAATGTTTAATAGCTTCAAGCAAAGGAATAGAGCAGGTGAACAAATTTCTTTAAATTGCTTACTTTAAAGAAGGGCAAATTGTCTGATACATTTTTGTGGGTGTACAATTGCCAATATTATTAGGTTTATTTCACTTTTTACAATGTACTTTTAATTAAAATGATTACGGAAATTCTTGTCTTAACCATTAGCAAAATAATTGCTTTTAAAGATCTCATTCACTCCCAAGTTGATTTTATATCCTAATTGTCATATTGGTAAGTGTTTAAATAAGGAGCTTCACAACAATTTTCATTGGAAAATGGAATCTGTTTAGAGTCTTTTACATGAAAACACATTTTAATTAAAGAAATTGCTGCAGAATGTTTTCCCTCTGTCTATACAGCTTGAACAGCACAGTTCAGGTTGTGCTGAAATGGCTCAAGCTGAACTTTTGTTTCACCTCTGAGTTTGGTACGATGGTTTTCAGAGGTTAGTTCAGGAGACTGCATTGCTGATCGCTAATTTAATGTCTTCTGACCCATCTTTAACTCTGATATTTTCCCACTGCAGCAAGTCACGAGGATTCACACGAGCAGGCTGAGATTCCTGTGTCTAGGGATACATTATGGCTGTGGGTATAACCATGACATCTTTGCAAACAACAAACCTTTCTTATCTGAGATGAGCTTAACTGTACTACTCAGAATCTGTATTGCAGAATAATTTATAGCAGTTCATTGGGACACAAGCTGATACAGAGAAAGAAAACAACATTTTTACATTTTTATGCACAGTTTCTGCAGGGAGCTGTAGCCTGGGTTAACTGTTTCACTGCCTTTTAAGGAAGTTTGTTAATGAGTGTAGACTGCAGAAACTTGCCTGTTAAGAATGTAAATTCAGTGCTGCTTTCCCTATGCATGTATTTTTATGCAAGCTCAGGTACTTCTGGATGTTTCTGTGGTGTGCTTCAGCATCCATATTTTGAATATTAGTATAAACCTGGTTTCAATTCTATCTGGTGGCGGTGAGTTCCCCAAGTTAATTGTGCATAAAGGCTTTTGAGAAGGTGTTAGCAACGCTTGAGAAAACTGCTTTCGTTTCAAAGCCCCGGTGATGTTGGGGTTGTGGCTTCTCCGTGGCAGCCCTGGTGAGAGCCCAGAGTCCTGTTATAGCACTTTCGGGTGTGCTCCCGCGGTGAAGGTGTTCACGTTGTAGACGAGCGCGCTTATGCAAACCCACCGGCTCCTGTCCTGAGGACCTGACCTTTTCCTTGGCCGGTGGCCACGATGTTGTTTCGTGAGCATGTGGGTGCATGTGTTTCTGCATGTCAAACGTAGAAGGCTGATGCCAGGGAACAGAATAAGAATTAAAAAAAAAATTATAGAAAAAGCAATAAGCAAAAGGAAAAAGCAAAACAAATGGCTAGTCTCAAAATGAATTTGACACCAGAAAGCTTCTCCCATGTTCAGACATCTGCAGAAGGCCCAGGCACTGGCAAGACGAGGATTTAAACAACAAACTAAACAGTAGAGTACTGTATTTATGTGGGACCAACATGACAAACTCTATTTAGGTTTTATACCAAAAGCTTAACCTTTTGCAATCTGTGGGTTTGAGCTGCACTAACAAGAAGCAATTACTGCGGTGGATATTTTTTTTTTTTTTTTTGCTTACGGTGTAAGGCCCCAGGCTTCTCAGTGTGGCTTCTCTCATAGCTGGCACACAATAACAGGGGTATATGCCAAAGCTGCTCTTACTTCTCCAAGGCAATGAATCAGAAAGAGCTGTGGTGTTCTAATCGGAACGCTTTCTTTTGCTGGGCTGGAAGTCCATTGCTTTCTTAGAAACCAGACAGACGTTGCAATCCCTCCTGCTCGCTCATGTATTCCGCCATCGATAGCTCACTGGAGGCATATATACACACATTTTGACTAAGCAGCATGATGGATGAGGAGTCTGGTGACATACAAAGTGCTATTTGCTTTATTTAGATGTCTGCACCTCTCCTGTAGAGAGGGGATTACAAGGATGGGCACAGCAATCCTTCCTTTCATGCTGGTTCTTGGCTCCCAAGATGTCTCAACATGGAAAACCGCTCCAATCACAGATTCAGGGAAAGAATAAAGGCCAAAGTCGACAAAAGTTCAGATTCAACAAGTTATTAAGAGCTTCTAAGTGTGTCTAGGCTCTTCACTTTCCCTTGCAGTCTCAGGGTTGACTTGGTGCCCTGAGATTTCATGATCTTCTGTCAACAATTAGCCAGAAAATTAAAACTCATAACAGTGTAACAGCATGTCTTTACATGGCAGAAAAATCTGCTTGCGTGCCAAGAAACAGAACTGGAGATTCTGTGGGAACACTGCCATTTGGAGACACCTGCCATAAAGCTATTTATATGCATGTAGATGTGTGCGTGCATGTATCTGTCTCTGTGTACGCGTGTACGCACGTGTGTAGGTGCACACATCTACCCATAAAGTGGACTGATGAATATGCTTGATACATTTGAGGCAAGACAATGCATTTTCTCCAAATTTTACCTTTATTCTGTTTCTGCAATGCCCTCAGGTGATTCATTCAACATTTATTTAAAACAATTCCTTTGGGTTTGACTTCATTGCAAGCATTGATCATGACCACAACAAAATGAAGGTCTGATCTAACATTCATTCACCTCTAAGGGAAGTTTTCCATTGGACGTGTCGCCTAAAGGCTTCGGGAACTGGAATGTCAGTAATCTGATTGTTAAATGGGTACACATACATGACACCTGGAGTCACAGCTCTTTCATTCGCTAGTAACTGAATATAACTGAAAAAATAAATAAACAGAGGCTTAAATTTTGTTCATGGAGATATAATTAACTTAAACAGCTGGAACATTCACTGTAGTTCAAGTCTATCCTAAGACTTGTTTTCTAGGAAATGAGTCCATTTTATAAGATATATGTGCTATGTGCAGACTGCAGGCTAATAATTAAAAAAAAAAGTAACCAATAAATCCTATCTCATTTTTTTGATTCCATGATTCCCTTGAATTTACTCCATATTCCATATTCATGATTAATTATTAAATAATTTTTGCAAATTATTCGGAACTCACTGGTCAGTTATGGCCAGCTTTTTAAATGGGAGTGTCCACAATTTACCCAGTTTGGAGTACCTGTTCACATGATGTGTTTATATACTCACCGCTTTAAACAAAATTATTTGCACAATGGATGAAGCTACGGATACTCATAACTGACGATGCCCTTTATTTTATTTGAAAACACTTAGAAGACTTCCTTGCAATTCGTGGCACTGGAGAAAATACCCAGCAATGATTTTTTTTTTTTTTTTTTTTCTAAAATGCTTTACCTAAATACCTTTACATTTATGCTGCCCACCATGCAAGTCATCTGGGAAAATACTGAAAGTCCCAGCCCAGGGCAGAGCCCTCCATGTGTTTTATCTGCTTTATCAAAACCTGAGCTTGATTTTCAGGGAGGAGGTAGAAGAACTTCTGAGTTCAACAGCATTGAACGACCATCATGATCTCCTTAAAGAGATGCAGAAAGTTTAGCTGAGGACTGGAGTGGGTGTTCGGAGTGCAGAATAACTTAAAACCGTACATGCTGATAGACTGACAACTACTGCAAAAGAAGGCACACAAGGAAGACAGCGCTGGGCAACTTCTCTTGCTTCTCTCTCTACGTACACACACTGTCATTAAGTGACCAGATGGGTCCAGAACTCCACCTTATGTGAATCTCAACAAGATTACAGCAGCTGAGCGTGTCTCCAGAGCTGCGAATCCAAAGCCTTTCACACATTAAAAGTTAAGCTCCACTAAAACCCACAGAGGTGCCAATGTGCCCTGGCACTCCGGGGGATTTTGTTCTTTTTGTGTTAGAATGGTTTAGCTGGATTAAAGAGGTCACTTTACATAATAAAGTGGAAAGTTTTCATCTGTGGTGTTCTTCCTGGGCTGATACTAATATACATTGTATGGTCCAATAAAAAATTAATTAAAAATCATGCTGCTAAAAATGACGATGGGAGTATTTGGAGGAAAAAAACCCAAACCAACCAACCTCCATTTTGGAAGTGAAATGAAAGCTTCAAGTAAATGCTGCACAGTATGTTACATGTAATTCTGAAAAACTGTCTATGAAATCTCAGGAACTCTTAGAAATCTATTGATTCCTTATGGCAAGTGATTTATGTAAAGTTCTGAACATTAGTGTAATTAGGGCCTTTTACTGGTAAAAAAACTCCAACTACAAGAAAACTTAGTATAATATATTTATATACATATTTGTGTATTTCATAAACGGTTCACTGTAACATGCAAATTCCTTGGCTCTCAACACAGCTCTACACAGATGGTGAACTTTAGTCAGCTAAATAAGTGGAACATTTCACTTCAGACTTTTCCTTTTATCTTTCACCTTTCTCTGCTGTTTCCCTCCCATGCCAGCTACTCCACAAAGAAGCCTGGGAACAACTATAAGGCCGTCTCCTCAGATCGCTTAATATTACTTCTGTGAAGACAGCCTGAATTCAAAGGCTCCGTGTGAGAGACTGGGAAGATCTTCATTTCTCCCTTGGCAGCGCTTTTATGCTGATAAATAGCAGTTTGCTCTGCGCGTTTCAGTTAGGGGAGAAGATCTGCACAGGCTGACGGCATTAACAGCCTCCTCAAGTAGTCAAAAACCCTTTTAGCTCATTTAGGGCACCACGTACACAAGCTATACACAGCCTGCATCAGCTTTTAAACTCGACCCATGTAATTTATTTCCAATATTAACACCATAATCCCTCGGCTGTGCCAAAGCACTGCAACCATGTGTTGAGCGTGCAAAGATTTGCTCTGTGGCTTCATAGATGCTCAAGGCTGGAATGGAGACGCTGTAGTAGATTAATTAATTCAGTGGATTTAAGGCTAGAAAGGCAATGAAAAGACATTTAATGTGGTGGTGCACCCATCAGATTATTCACATTAACCTATCTATAGATTCCAATAATTTTTCTTTGATAAAGCCATAATTTTGTATTGGCTAAAATATATCTTTGACATTTTTATAGCCCCTTGAAAAGATCCACCGGTGAATATTTCATTGCTTTCCTTGTAGTTTGTGATAATGAGCAATCACTTCCATTGTTATATTTCTATTTGTAATTTTTAGGGCTCCCATTCCTATTGTCCCTTGCTCTGATTGATTAAAGAGCCACTGTACACTTGGTCGTTCCTCCTTGAGAATATTTACGCAGACACTAATTGTATCACTTCTTAATTATCTTCCTGATAAACTCCATGGACTGAACAGTTTTAACTCAGATTGAGTTTCTCATTGAAAGCCATTTCCAGTAATATGAAATTTGCCTTCCAATTTTCCAAAATTTCTTTAAACATGGAGTCACTGGGAACGTACATATGAAATATTCCAGCATTGGTCTCACCAATACTTGCATAAGATTGCCTTCCTGCTTACCACTTTTCTAATCATATTTCAAGTTTGTCTTTATCCAATAGTGTCTTCTTGGGAGTCGATGTGAAGTAGCTCCTTTTCTGAGTTATTGCTTTCAAGAAGAGAGTGTCTGACTCTGATCCCAGGTCAGACCTTTGATCCTAGGGCCACATTTTTGCCTTTACGTATATTAAATTTGAGGCAGGAAGTTAATCTTTTTGTGAAAGGTCTGTGGAAAAAAGGGGACTGTCTTAATGAGAGTTTTGTTGACCTAATCCCACACAGAAGCCATTCACTTCACCTGTCAGACAAAACTGGAGGCTTATCTATTTTCTAATAATGAAAAAAACTTCTGTTTTGCTCACTGCTGCAAAAGAAAGTTTTAAATAGAGGTAGGCATCAGCTACAAGCTGGTGTTTGGATTTGGATGCAAACCTTTACATGGCCTAAGCTAACGGATGGAGAAGTTACTTGGCCAGTCCACTTGGCCATTTGATAGCCAGTCCACCTGCATTAAGACTTTTTGAACTGCCATACAGCTGAAGGTGAAAGTCTATGAGATAAATATGTCTGCAAAAGTGCTGTTAGCCCGAGTGAGTCATCTGGCTATCTCCTCTGGCCTGAAGAGACCTTGATATTAGCAAGCAATTTCTGTTTAGTGAAAGAAATGTTTCTCATTGCATTTTTTTTTCTTCTTCTTTTTACAATAGCCTTGGGTACGTTTTCCTATTGCTTTGACAAATGGGTCAAACTCCTTTTCTTTTACTCCCCTGATTTCAATAGCCTGATTACTACCAGTTGTTTGGTAGCGTACCATGTGTAAAGTTTTATTTCGTATACTTTATTGAGCATGGATGTTGGACTCTGGTTTTTGGCTGGGACTGACCAGCAGAAGGAAAGGAAAGAAGATCTGTCTAGTCCATGATGAAAAGATGAAATTTCCAGATGTTGCGTGTTCTGTTTGAAAACATGCTCACTCCTTTGTGTGAAATGCCCTAATTTGAAACCAAAGTCAAAAAAGAAAGATAACAGACCAGTGTCTTTTACACTGTCCTTTTCAATATTGCAATTTTTAATCTTTCTTTTCTTCTTTCTTTAGCTGATATTAATCCCACAGATGAGTATGGGGAATGGGAGATTCATAGCGAGGTCTATTGGTCCTTTCTTTTGCTTTGTTGCGAAGGAGTGCACAGTGAGCTAGGTGGCAACCCTAATTCTTGCCCTCTCCTTCCCATTGTCCTCAGGGAAAACCCTCCATTTCATATTTCCCAGTCAGATATGGTATTTCCCTGATTTTGGATCTCTGTCTCTGTTGGTGTATAGAACAGGCATTCGCTGGCACGAGTAAATACTCGCTGACTGAAAAGCAGTCTGTCCCTGCTTCATTATCACAAAAATTCATTTTCACCACATGCTGAAATTAGATAAAAAGCGATGAAGGTTGTAGAAGCAGACATGTGGCCTGGTTCACGCAGCTGCATAATGCCCAGGAATGTGACTTTCTACCAGTCTCTCTTCTACCTTCTTGCTTTCAGGCTCCATCAGGATACGATCTGAACGATATCACCCCAGAGCTCCTATTTTAATTACTCCTGTTTTTTTTTTTTTCACTGGACCTCCAGCTCCTTGTCTGATCTTAGCTCCCCTCAATTTATTCTCTTCATGTTTTGTATGACAGAAGTAAGTATTTTTTCTGGGTTCTGTACTTACACAGGACTGAAGCATTTTAATGACACTTCAAGACAAATTCAGCTTGAAGGGAGTGCATGGCGTGGAAAAAATTCACCCAAAACTTCAGAGAGAGACAAATGAACACAGGGTCCAACAATGGAAAATATCATGCATCATTAAGGCAGGCAGAACAACTGTAAAAACCTGAAGTTAAAACCTTATAGGTCCTGAAGAAGGTAAGGTACTTCTGATCTTCAGGAAATGTTGTACCCCTCCTTTACCATCTCTTCCACAAGATGGCCAAAAGCCCCCAGGAAGTCCCCCTCTACCTACCTTCTTGGCCAGCCTAAAGTCAAATCTAATTGCAGAAATCTAAGAAAAACTCAAAACTCATGAACAAACAAACCAAACCACTCTCCTGTCCAAGGTGGATTTTCAAATGCCAGAAGAAGTCACCAAGTCCATGAAAAGAGCTGTGAATCTGCTCTGGGGCTAATCTGCTTTAGGTGCTTTGAGAGATAATCTGGTGATGGGCACCACTATAACACCCGAAAATTGATAGCTGAGATTTTTATAAATGATGAGAGCTGCACACTGCCCTAAGGTTAGCAGAAGTGTGACGTGCTCAGTTTTATTGATGTTGTGTTTCTTTTCTTTTCTTTTCCAACAGTGAATACTGTTTAAATTACAGAAGAAACTTCCACCAGTCCTGATAATAGGGGTGGGGGATAAACCTGGCTTGTAGCTCTGAGTAATATATACCCCTCACCCCAACACTGCAAGATATTAGCTCAAGGCTTGTCAGCCTCTTGGGTTTTAATTAATGAAGTTCCTGTTAAGGACATTTTTTTCATCACTTGCTCTATTCCAACACATTTCTTTCATTTGAAACCTGAGCGCTCTGCCAAGCAGGCCCACAATGTCAGAAGGGGAGGGAGAGCCTGTCTAAACTACAGTCGTCTCTCTGTTCAACTTGATTCAATTTAGTAGAATTTCACTTTGTCGAATGACAAGATGCTGTATTTTGACAGTTGCCTATTTATGCTAAAGTGGAGGCATAATAAAATCAGTTTGGCGTCTGGCTCACTCTATCTGTAGCTTTTACTTAAGAATCTGATGATACTTTCTTTGGTTTGACTGACGCTACTCTCTAGTTTCTGATTTGTTGTGTTGGACTGTTATCCCATGGTTTGGTTGTTGGTTCTGTTGGTTTTTTGTTTTTTTGCTTTTTGCTTTTTCCTTGTTAAAAAAAAGCTGTCTTAAGAAGTTGGCATTCTGTTCCTCGAACACACCCTTCCTCAGCTGCTAACCTAAAAAAGGAGACAGCATTGTTAAAAGGAAGGAATTTTTAGTATTCTTTTTTTCCTTTAAAACTTACTGGAAAAACTTAAATGCAACAACCAAACAAAAAAATGCTGCAGTTTTAAAGTAACAAATGCTGAGGCCGTGAGTAAGAGGCATTATGTTACTGAGGCAAAATCTCCCCTTGGCTTTGGTATGAAGTTTGCCTGATGATGGGCTGACAGATCGTATGTTGGCATGTTCATATGTCCCTGTGTTTGTAAGGGTCCCCACCATAACGTGACCGCCTTCCAGTAGCCCATTCAGAGACATGACTGGCATTTGTCATCTGCTGTCTGCTTTTTCTCATATTTTCCCAGGAGACAAGTGTGTGCAATAGGGGATTTTGCTTTCCCAAGGAATGTTTTTAAGTGCTTGCTGAATTGTCCTCCGTTAGAGGAGGCAGCTCAGAGGTAGACGTCTTGCATTTCAGTAGAAGACAGCGAGTTTTGTGATGTTTCTTCATTCCTGGGGAATTTACTTCTACACTCAGCTCAGGCACTGAGAAATCTTTGTCCTTACCTTTATTGCAGAAATTTCTCTTGAGCCAGAAAAGTGACTTTTTTGGTTTTGATCTTCATCCTGGAGCTTTTTTTAGGATAGGGAACCCCAAGAAAACCAAAGCCCTACACCTGGTGGTGCACTAACAGCAACCATTTTCCTTCCTGCCCAGATCAGTATTTCTGGTAGAAAGGAGACACAGCCTTTGATCTCAAGTCCCAGAATGTAACACTCCACATTTCGCCCCATCACAGCATTTGCAATCCCAGCCCAAATCCAGACTTAAAAGACAACCCAATTTGTGAGCTCAGCCAAAGAACCTTTTTGTCAAGAGCTTTTCTATGGTCCTCTCTACCTGAAGGAAGGAGGATACTGAGAAGGAAGAATTAGTAACCCTGGTCCCGGGCCGATCTCGAAGCAAGACCTGCCTGCTAAAATGATGGTTTCCACAGGGAAGAACCCAGAAAGATGGACCACAGCAGAGCTATGATACTCTCTCCTTACATCTCTTACCTGGACAATCAGAGCGTAGGCCTGGGCCCCGAGGCTCTAGTAGGCTCCTGCTACTCAGCCTAAGGGCCCTGGCTCTGGTCTTAGTTGGCCCAGTCTAAATCAAGCCTTGTCCTGTACAGACCCAGAAAGATTTTAAGGCATTTTTGCAATCACATCCCTGTGTTCCTTATGCCCAAGGCGGTCTCGGATGCTGACCTCTCCTCTGGGGTTTTCTGAAGGATCAGTCCCTGTGTTGGTGCACATCAAAGAAACAAAGCAGAAAACCCACACTTAAAGCCTCTGGTCAATAGCATGCTTTATTTCAAAATGATAAAGCTGTGGTTTATGATCTGTGTATTAGGTCCACTGCAAAACTGGATTTTGGGTACCTTCTGAACAAAATGTTTTGTCACAGTCCTAATTAATTATGATCGTGACAAATCCCTATTTGCGCCTGGACACCCTGTCATCCCAGTTATCATCAAAAGGTTTTCTTTCAAGCTGAGCACTTAACTGCAACCCTGTCACCTGGAGGGAATAAGACCATTGGTCTCCAGCTGATTTTCATACCAGCCATGAGGAGGTCCCACCCTCCATCCCTGGCTCCAACCTTGGTCCCAGAGCTGGGCTCTACAATTGCATAAATGTATCATCTATCTTTATTGAGGCCTGGATTAGAATCTCCTTAAAACTTGTGGTTAGTTGTCATTTGTGTAGTTTTGTCTTTTCTTACATGCATGTTGCCCAAGATTTACAAGCATAAAGTAATTTCAAGCTCTGACTTCATGCTGAGCCATCTCAGGGATGTCGAACTGAAGGACATCACCTGGATGACCCAATCTGCTCCTCTGTGAGTAAAGATGTAACAGATGCTAAGCCTGGGAGGTCCCCCCAGGGTCTTTTCTATGCACAAATTCAAACATCATTGGCTACATTCCCCAACACTCAGCAAAAAAATCAGATCTATTGCTCAAGAAACCAAAACAACCTCAAAACCATAGTATTGCACAGGATGAGCCCAGGAGAGACTCAAGTCATCACCAATGGTTTGGGCACCTTCAATTGTAGGACATTGGCCAGGTGAAAATGTCCAAGGAATCTATCCAATGCACAAAATTATTGCAAATCTGATATGGAGAAAATTTTCCTGGCCTTGTAACTTATGAATAGTTTAAACCTGAGCACAGGAGCAAGGAGAAATCAAGAGGGAAGCAACAGTGCACCTCATGTCCCATGTCAGACTGCCGCCAATCTCTGATGAATCTGAGAAAAATAGGGAAAAATAAACACCGAAAAATCAGCAGCCAAGTTATTCATCAAAGGTGGGAAAAAAAATCTTCCTGGCCTCTCTAGGCTTACACTGGAAACCCTGAAGCATGGAATTAATTAAATACAAAGAAACATAATTAATTTAATTAAATGCAGTCCTTTTAAAAAGGGTTGCTCTGATTAATGCCTGCTCCTGCAAAAGCTTATGAATATATTTAGCCCCATTCCCAAAGACAATATTTGCAGGATCTCAATTAGAGCAGCTAAAAGCTCACTAATATGAGTGCAAGTGAATACCTTGCACTTACGGTGTGAGAGCAGACACAAGAAATGCCATTTTAAACAACACACTCGGAAAAGAGATCAAACCGTCCCTTGGTTTAAATATCTTCTGGGGCCAGGAGGCACCATTCAGATCACCTAGACTGACTCTCTGCATAATGCCAACCACAAAACCTCACAGTGCGATTCTCACATTAGGTCCACCAGACTCTGATCCAGCCAGATCCTGCCATCCATTTCCATAGCATAAGGTTTGGTGGGGTTTTTTTGATACATCGATTTCACCCTCTGATAACACTTGGCAGCAGCTGAGCTCAAATTTATTAAGTCAAACCATTCCCCAGTTAAGTGGCAGACCTTATCATATCATTGGTCTTAATCAGTTCCCACACAACAAAACCCATTAAATAAAACATCCCAGCTGAAGGCTTTGGAAAAGAGTGTTGGTCTCAGTCACCTCCAGCAGAGTTTGGGAAACTAAGGCTCAGAGACTGACAGTTTGTTCCCATTGGGTGGTCATGTATTCCAGGACTTACTAGGTCTGCTGTATTTCCTAACCTTCAAGATCTGGTGGAAACGACTGCGCTTTTTTTAATTATTATTATTTTTTTTCCCCTGCCAGATGTCTCAGAGGGGTGTTTTCCTAAAAGCCTGGAAGTCTTACTTGGAGAGATATGTTAAGTTTTAGGGAAGTGTGACCACCTTGTCACTTGTCATGTATATTTTACTCTTCAATATTACCAGGTTATCTCCTCAACACAGCTGACACGCATCATCTGCAACTATCAGAAGTTACAGTCTTCTGCATCATCAGTTACAGGGACAGGAAATTTTTCTCCATATCAGATTTGCCCATGAATTTGGGAGTTGTTATTTTAACTGTTGCAAACAGTGAATATTACCGGAGCAGAATTCATAGCATTTCCCCAGTTCACCACTCTCAACAGTAGGAATACTTTGATTTCTCACAAATGAGATTAATAAGGGTTTTAAGAATGGGCATTGTGGTTCTATGGAAATATTGACAATTCTCCAGTGAGTTTACTTCTGTGAGAGACACTGGAAATATGAAGACACTTGTTTTATTTAATTCAAGCTCATCTCTTTGGTGTTAATTCATCTTTTTTTTTTTTTTCTTAGTCAAAAGTAAAGCAAATGTTAATATCCTCTACCTCTAGATAGGAAGCAGATGCAAGAGATCTTAGCTGTTCTTCCCAAGGCCTGTTATGAGTTTTGGCTCAAATGTCAACATGAGTCAACATTTTACTTTTAGTGACAGGTTGGTTTAGTTTCCTATTTAGTATTGGTTGAAACACTGCAAATCCCCCTTAGAGACAAAACACTGCCCCCTTAACAGAAAATTGTCCTAAAAGCCTTAGCGAAATTTTCCAAAGTATTTTGTGTGTTTTCTCCCCATTTCCTTGAAATTGCAGGGAGAAGGAATTTTATCATCAAAGTGAGCAGAACTGGCAAGGCATGAATGAACACAAACCAAAGAGGCTCCCGATCGCGTCTGTCTTTGATGAGATCCATACACTGCACCTATGTGCTCCGTCTGCGGGGAGATCCCAGCTGTCATGCTCGCGTTTCATCTGCAAATTTCAGTTCCCCTCCAGACCTTGAAGAAGTGACTAGCACTTGCCCGGATTTCATACAGTTCATTGGGTCACTTTTATGAAATACTTCAGTCTTTTCTTTTCTTTTCTTTTTTTTTTTTTTTTTTTTTTTTTCCTAAAGAGTTCTTTTTGCTTCCTAGCTGGCCATGTGAGCATCTGTTGGGTTGTAGGAGGACTAACTTCCTCACAGGTACTTGAACAAGAGCGCACCCCGGGCCCTTGCAATTCAGGATACAATATTTTTAGTGAAAAAATATCAAAGTTGTTGCTTTGCAAAAAATGCAAGAAATCCATTAGGAAACTAGGAATAGCAAAGTGCAGGTTCAAATCCTGGCTGTGAACTGGGCAGAGCATGGATTTCAACGTGGCTTTTGCACAACTCAAGCAGTAGCTGTCAGCACTGGACAGACATAAGTTGCTCTCACTTATTTGTCTTCAAAAGGGACACCCGTGTGCAAAGCACTCCCATTCTTGAATAGACAGCATTTGCTGACAGAAAAGATACTGGTTGAAAATGGATCAACCAAAATCTTGGTTGATCAAGCAAAGTCTTGACATAACCTCTGCTTGTCAGTGGGACAAGGAGTGTCTCCCTTATTCAGCCTTCACTGTGCCTGTCCCTCCTGAGTTAAGGTGGTGCTGACTCCAGGCACTAGCTCTGGGTATCAAACACGTAACATACCCTCAACAGGCTCTAGAAACCCCCAAGTGGACCATTATAACCTTGCTTAGGCCTCCACATTTACATGGCACTGTGTAGTTAAAACCAAGGTGCAGAAAGACATAGACTATCATCAAGTGGACTCGGATGTATGAACACCACAACAATGCAAATTAACCTCAGATACAAACTAAAGTGAATTCCCTCTGCCCACTCTTCTCCTGAGCTACATTTCATTACCTGTCAAGACCCTGATGCCAAAGGCAAAGTTTTGCTTCTGCTGTCTTGTTTCACCTTCCACTCCCTCCAAATCAGTACCAAATACAGAATCACAGAATCACAGAATCACAGAATCACAGAATTATCAGAGTTGGAAGGGACCTCTAGAGATCATCTAGTCCCACTCCCCTGCTAAAGCAGGATTGCCCAGAGCACATTACTCAGGACTGCATCCAGGCGGGTCTTGAAAATCTCCAGAGAAGGGGACTCCACAACTCCCCTGGGCAGCCTGTGCCAGTGCTCTGTCACCCGAACCGTAAAGAACTGTTTCCGTGTATTTGAACGGAACTTCCTGTGTTCTAACTTGTGCCCATTGCCCCTCGTCCTGTCACTTGGAACCAATGAAAAGAGCCTGGCTCCATCCTCCTTCAACCCACCCTTTAGATACTTGTACGCCATAATAAGGTCTCCCCTCAGCCTTCTCTTCTCCAGGCTAAAGAGTCCCAGCTCTCTCAGCCTTTCCTCATAAGGGAGATGCTCCAAGCCCTTAATCATCTTAGTTGCCCTTCGCTGGACTCGCTACCGAACCCTGCTGGTCTTAATTCAGACATACTTGGGGACTTCTTTCTTTTTCATTTATTCCAAAGCAACCTGGCAGATGGCATCGAAGAATTATTTGACGTTGACTTTGACTTCCACAGTCAGCCCTTCCTGCCCATGGGTGACAATAGGAAGGGGATTTTGCGGGGCTGAGCCACTGAGGCCAACATGAGCTGAGGATGTTCGGTTAACGTCAATGGGGAAGGAGATGCAGCTGTGCCAAGTGTCCTTTCAGTCACTGCCGAGTGGTCCTAGAACAAACTTTGACACCATTTGCCCACCTGAAGCGCTCAAAGCTTCCATGAGACTGAGACCAGAGACAGGCTAAGAGAAAAGAGAAATCATTCTCCTTCTAGCTGTCAAAATCCCATCAGGTTGCAGGAAAAGGATCCTGTTACTCCACTGAATTTGATCACCCCTGCTTATGCTTTTTCCAAAACTCCGAGCTTAAAGTGAATTCTCTTCCCCAGGTTTAAAAACAGAGTAAAGCAGAAAGCCGGGCACAGACGTGACATGGGGCAATCATTTCACAAAATACTGCAAGGAGCGTGATGTACTATATCACACAGACACTGAAAGCGTCACATCAATGCACAGACTTTGCCAACAGGATGGCAAGAACTTAATTTTGAACTCTAATCTCTAATCGAATGTGATCACAACAAAGAGCAGACCGCCGAATGCACTGAATTTATTTGCCCTGGCTATATATTTAGAGGCTTTTCTGCATAGGGGAGCCGCTGCGAAGTAAACTCGGGTGTGAGTTTACAGCACGCACTTTCTTTTGCCCTGCCGTCTCATCCGGACACACTTTCTACAAGGAAGTGTGAAGGAGGTTGCTTTGCTGCACGTTGGGGCATTGGGATCAGATTTTGAAATCCCCAAAGGCTTTCAACAGCCACATAACTTGCCCATGTGAACTGCCAAAGAGCACCTCACTGCTATTTATGCCAATGAAAATCTGTGCCAAAATCTCAGCTCGGTCCCTGCCTGAGTTAGAGCTTTTGGAAGACAATGGAAACATGGGATAAACCGAATAAATAACATAGGACTGCAGTGAAGACTGTACTGGGATTAGAAACTTGACAGGCTTATCCTGTATGAGTAAGAATCAGATTTGTCATTGAACCGGCTGTGATGAAAATGCAAGAAAGCTTTTGAGAATATTTGGAAGCTTTTCCCTCACTAATATATAGAAAGCAGATACTGATTCCTAAATAATTACTGAGACAAGAGGTATGTTTCAACTGGAAAGCACAAAGCATCTGACTGCAAATATGATACACAGGTAGAATGAGTCACATATAGAAGGGGTTGATTCAAAATGGAATTATTTACTCTTGAAAGTGTCTGTTTATGGGATGAATTGAGTGAAATATGGAAGCCAAGGATTATAATACATTTACAATAAGCAGCAGTTTCAAGGACTGATGTTTGAAGGAAGAGGGAACGTATTACGTACGGGAGGGAAAGTATTGTATTACTGCTCGAACATTGACTTGAAGTCCAGAAAACAAATTACGATTCTGTTTGCCAAGGCTTTGCCCTGCTAACACTGTATGTGTCTGACTTTTGGGTAAAAAGATTTTTTGCTATACCTCAATTCCCCACTCTACCGTGTCAGAAATATAATTCTCTGTTTTTTAGGGTCATTGCGAGGATTAATCCATCGATTTCTGCTAAGCACATCCTGAATTCCTCAGCTGATGTCAGCATAAGAATTGAAGGAGGCATTGTTTTAGGGACAGAATAAATAGCCAGGAAGGATTTTGGTTCAAAGGAGCTGGAAGCAAATAGTACGAGCATCCTTAAGCAAAATTTAGATGACTTCACTGCTGATGATAAGAGAGTATTCAACAATTTTACTCTTGAGAGCAATCAATATGTTAGAGGAAGACAGGACTTTTTTTATTAACCAGAAAACTCTGCTGGGTCAGTATTATAAATGACAGTTAATTTTTTATGCATTTACATTAAAAATAAAAACAACAAACCAAACAACAAACAAAACAGGTTGGCCTTCTCTAGCATAAAATGTTCAAAGTATGTATTATTATAGAGATGACAGGATCAGCACTGAGAGTTTTCAGGCCCAAAGCACCTAGCTCCTGGTCCTGGTCCTAAATACCCTTGTATCCAGCTTGAATACATACTTTCTGTGTGACTGACTGGGAATAGCTTTCAAAATCATCTTTTCCTTCTTACAGTTGGTGGAGAAGGTATTTAATTTACAGCAAAAGTTTCACAAAAGGATAAGCCTTCAGAGGCAATAAAGAAGCTAAAGGCAATGAGTCTGAGATGATATTTCTTACTGTAAATTACAGCATCTTTCATCTCTGACTGTTGTTGGGTGTCATTCTCCTCAATCCTCCTTGTATCTGTTAAAATATTAAGCTAATCAAAATAGTAAGTATTAATAAATCACAGCCTGTCGTATCTTAAAGGGATTCAGCACTAGGGAAAAATTTATTTCTATGATAAAATATTGCATGAACAGCAAAAGCATTACAGAGCAACTTTAAGTTCCTCTAGAGCATTCGTCTAGGTCTACATCGGAGAGACAGTAGCGTATGCAGCTATCACTGCCATAAACCATGTCTCTCAGCTGCTAGTTGGGGTTTCAGCTGCACAGGTATTACCTAGGTTGGTTCATCCCACCTAAGTGAGGTATTGTATGGAGGTATCGTCCTTCAACCCCTCCTATATCATCAATAAAAGAGACGTAATCTGTTGACCACGTTAAGGGGCCTAGTCTAACTCCCTACCTACCTTCCCTTTGTAGGCCTTAGAGTCAGGTGAGATGGTCTAATGAAACTCTTACAAAGTTGAATCCGTTCTTATAGGGCCTGATCTAGTGACCAATAAAGTCAGCAGAAAATACCTACGCTGACTTAAAAGAACAATCAAAAAGCCAACGGTACCTACAGCTAATACCTAAGGCAAAACCAGGTGCATCAAAGTGGTGGTTATGAAAAACTGAGATGGTCTAGGGAGCTACTGCGGGTGAGGTTCATTTTGGGGTAGTATGTTCTGAAGGATTTATTTCTTTTGAAATGTTGTTTCGGTGTTTTCTGCTCTGTTCTGAAGGATATAGGGGATTCCTGCAACATGCTGTGAGAACAGCCAAGGAAGATTTTGGTTTATCCTGCTGTCTTGTGGTATGTGTCCCAAAGATGAGGATTTTCAATCCAAAACAGTGGATGGAAAAAAGTTCTGCAAATGTGGGCAAAAAAAATCACCCTCATCTTTATTTTTTGAGATGATGTGTCACAGTCTTTCTAGTTAAAATGCTTTCACTAGCAATCTGCTAAGGAAAATATGAAATCAGAATATTAAAAAGTGGAAATTAGACATTTGCCTTTTTAGATACATAATAAACAGTCAAACTTAGTTATTTTCAAAATAAATGCTAAGTATAATCTACCAGTACTGCATCCAAAATGAAAAGAAACCACGGAAAAGGTCTGCAGAGCAATGTGTTTGGCATACACTCTGCTTCTTGGAGTCACTCTTCATAACTGTTCAGGGCAGGATTTTCTGTGACATCTCTTTTTGTTTGCACAGTAATCAGTCACTCAAATATGCAATCAGTCCTCAAGAAAAGAGGAATTTCATTTATGCTGTGAACTCCAGATCACATGGAGAAGGACTATATTCAGTTCATCCAAGGAACATGGTTGGATACCAACGTTAAGCTAAGGCATATTTTTTTATATATATACCTCCAGTACCAAAGTCATGCCCTGTTTAATATTATAAAAATGCATAGTCTTTTGCATCCTGTACTTCTGCCAAGGTCTACAAACCCCTTAGGGTACCATGCCTACAGACAGACCATGGCTTTGTCCTGGCATGTGGCCTGCATCTTCTGTCTTTGTACTTATTATATTGACTTTGTTGCCCTAGTACAATAAAATATTACGATATTCTCTATTGTAATACTGTTAAGTTCCATTTTCAAGAAGGGAAACTTAAGAACTGAGCAATGTAGCCTAAGACACGAACGGTATTATCAAGGAGCTAAAGCTAACCCATTCTTCTGCAACTGGAATTTTTTAATGGAAAAACTATCTTCAAGTGGAAAGAAATTCAGAAGTCCTTAGTCTTCATAAAAAATTATTATTCAGGATAGTGGGGATTTTAAGGAATAAGGATCAGCTTCTGCTATCCTCCTCATCTTCTTTTATACCCTACCTGATGTCTTACTGTCCCCCAAATAAAGAACTACATAACTGGCTATACGAATGCCTGCACAGAAGAAATCTTAGAATCAAAGATACTTAGAAGAACAACACAACAACTCTGAGTATAAACAATTAAAAATTAAGGAAGATTATTGTGGAAAATGGAGTATTTTAATCAAAGTCACACATTAGTAGTAGAAATAAGGATGATCTTCCAACTCTGCTCTATATGTACAGTGCTCACCTTACACCCTCCTCCCCTCCTCAAAATTGTAAAAGAAAAGGATGGAATGAGCCTTGAAAGGTCATCTAATCTATTGTGGGAAACCAGGCTCAGGTCAGTGATAGCTGTATTATTCCCAGCAAATGCTTGTTTTGCCTGTTCTTAAACACCTCTTGTGCTGGAGATTCCGCAGCCTTGCAAAGCAATCCATCTCACTCCTTAATTACATTTATGTTTACATTTTTCCCCACAGGCTATCCTAAATCTTTCTTGTTGCAATTTAAACCTATTACTTCTTTTTCTACCTGCATTAGCTGTGAGGATGGTTTACTCCCTTCCTCTTTACTGCTAATTTCACATATCTGAAGACCATTATCACATCTCCCTTCAGTCTTCTCTAGAGACTAAATAATCTTAATTCCTTCAATTTGCAGGTCATGTTTTCTAGTCTTCTTACCATTCTTGTTGAACTTCTGTGTGTCTTCTGCCATTGGTCTACATGTTTCTCAGATTGAACACAGTAATTCAGTTTAAATTTAGCCAAACCAAGTAGAGCAAAAGGATTACATCACATGTTTTATTAATAATATTCCCTATTGTCCTTGTCAAAAAGCATCCTATTTGTTACCAGCCATTTCTTTATTTTGTGAAAATTAGTTTAATCCTATTCTAGTCCCTGAATATACTTTCAGAATTCACTTTTGGATGACTGCATAACTAATGATCTGTGTATTTAATGAGTTTTCTCTCTCTTGTCTATCACCAATTCATTCATATTACCACAGAAGCCTACTACAAAACTCCGCTCACGACATATTTCCTGGTAGAGAGTGTAGTATTGGCAGCCATTAGTTTCTCAGCAATTTTTTTTCTCCCATGTGTTATTACTTTGACTTGCTCTTAAGAATGCTGTTTAAAACAGTATCAAAAGCTTATTAAAAGCAAGATAAAACATCTATGCTTCTCCCTTATCCAAAAGGTCTGTTGCTGTGCCAGAAAAAGAGTTTAGCTTGGTTTGGCTTGGTTTTCTTCTAAAAAAATCTGCAACAGCACTTTTTCCTCTTGTGTTGTTTTGCAGGCACTGTAATTCTCACTTATCAACTCTGGACGATAGAGTCACCTGGCTTTAGGATTTTGACGGGAGACCTAAACATCTTGATTTTTGGAACAAGTTCCTGAAGTGCAGTGTTTCTCTGCTTCCTGTCCCCCGAACTATCCACCTTGACTGTAACAGCGTGAGCAGACTGGAACCCTGTTATTCATCTCCCTATTTGTCTATAATGATGATGTGGTTGTTATTTCAATACCAACTGCAGCCCAACCTTTGGCTCCCAAATGTAGGCTTAGACAGGACGAGGGGTAATGGGCACAAGTTAGAACACAGGAAGTTCCGTTCAAATACACGGAAACACTTCTTTACGGTGAGGGTGACAGAGCACTGGCACAGGCTGCCCAGGGAGGTGGTGGAGTCCCCTTCTCTGGAGATTTTCAAGACCCGCCTGGATGCAGTCCTGAGTGATGTGCTCTGGGCAATCCTGCTTTGGCAGGGGAGTGGGACTAGATGATCTCTAGAGGTCCCTTCCAACTCTGAAAACTCCGTGATTCCATGATTTTTAAAGCGTTTTCTGCTTTTCAGCTAGACCTCAGTGATGTAGGGTCGGAAGCAGCAGCTGCGCTACTGTTCCCCCAGCAGCTGACCTGGATTATGCATCGCGTTGGGTGCTGCTAACATGGGGGATACTGTCCCTGCTCCCACCCCAGGAGGACCAGCTGTGGGGCTTTCTGCACCGGCCTCTGCAGGCAGATCTGCCATTGCTCAGCTGGACGTGAGCCAGCTCTGATTTGAAAGCTGAGCAGCTTCGTTAGCACGGTGCTTGCGCCTAAACAGATCCGTCAGTCCTGCTGAAAGTGCCGGGCTGCTCTCAGCCGGCTGCTTGCCCGCCTTTGGATCAGAGATGCTTCACCTGCGGCCGCGCTGTGGTCCAGATGATGCGAGCACAGGTCTGCTGTCTGTGAAAGGCCATGCTAACACACTCGCCTTGCAATGCATATTCAAGCACCGGCTGCGCATTCTTTTTGGAGAGAAAAAGAATCTGTATCTATTATTTCAGTGTACGTAACAGGACTGATTAAAGCCCTTTTCAAATGTTATTCTTTCATGTCCCTAAACATCCTTTTAGGCAACCAACCAAGTGTTACTATCTTTGTCACCCCCACAATAGGTGAAGACAGCGAGAGGTCTTATATTGCAGGGCGGTTTCCAGCCCTGGTCTCTAGTCTGTGGCCCTAAAACTTGCAACTGCTGGATCGTGGGAGAGATTCGGCTATTGGGATAGTCCTATGTGGTTCCCAGGAGAACGAGAAAGCAGAGGAAGACAGCTCAGCTAGCCTGCAGATATGTGAAAATTGGGATATCCTTGGATTTGACCTTTATTTCGTGAACACGCCCTAAAAGTCCACGCTACCCATCACAAACCCAGCACAATAAGCCACTGCTTTCCAAATATCTTGACCCCAAATCCCCAAAGAGCCACCAGATACTTATCACATACTTTAGAAAGCAGAAAGCACTCTCCAAAAGTCTTTAGAAGGAGGAGAAGCCAATGGCTCCCACATGTCCCATTGCTTTCCTGCAGAATAACCTCAACTGGGTGCTCAGCTGGCTCTGGGGTAACCCAACAGAGTTGGCTTCAGCTCATCTGCTCCTCCCCAGGTCAGTAATTTTGGGCCTGTAGGCACCTACACTGGAAGGCAGCTGCCTGCCATAGGCAAGGTAGAGTATCCATACCTGAAGAGCTTGTGAACGGTGTGTAATTCAGGAGGCTGCACAGCCACCAAGACAAAGTACAGTGTCCCTTGACCCAGAATCATGGCTGAAAGTAAATTCCAGTCTTTGTATTTCACATTCTCGACTAATATATTGCTGCTTGACTTGCCACCAAAGCTCAGGAATGGGAGGGTGAGAGATTTCTGTCTGCCATGTAATGGCTAAAGAAGTGGGTCTGCCTTAAACTCCTTATTATTAACCCTGGGACACCTCTTGTTTAATTCTCAGAATGTAAAAAACAGAGAAGATTTAGTTCACAGTACATTTGCAAAAAAGCTCAGACTATACAAATAAGCGTCTTGCAGCAACTGCAAGTAGAGGCAAGTTCCAGAAAGGGAAAAAAATAGTCTGATGCATGTCATCTTGTGGTTTTTTGCTAGATTAATGAAAAGCCCACACAGCATAATTATGTTTACAATAAGCTTACAGGAGTTTTCCCACAAGGTAGAGGAGAGTCATAGAGGGATCAGGTTAAACCAATTATTTAACCTTTACAGAGCTAAACTTGCAAGTGTTTCAGAGGGAGGGAAAATGGACTATTTTATTGGTTGCTTACGACCATGTATTAAAATAGTGGTCTCCCTTTTTATTCCATCACATTGCAAGAGCGTATCCTGGCAGATCCAATTCAGATGACCGGGAAACAAATTGTTGGATGCCCAGATGACTTAAATATTCCACTGCTAGCACAAGTTTGCTTTTAACTACCATGAATGAGTCTCCTTGCAAATATCCTAGCATGTCTGGTACGGCTCTTCACAGAATGTGGCATCCAGATTGAGGGGTTTTAACGATAGAGTGAACAAATAAATCAACGAGCTTGCCTGGGAGCTGTTGCATTCACTAAAATCAAGATTTCCTTTTCTGGAGCTGGTCTTTTGGGCTTGAAACAAGTGGGCAACTGTGGAAAGCACTGAAAAGAAAACAATATAGTATCATTTATCAGGCCTTTTGCAATGTCAGCTCTCCATTGTTCTTGCTTAAAAAAAATACATACTTCTTGGCTTTCCTAATTCATCAGAGAGACATGTAGTTGTTCTGGTTTAGACATTAGCATTTGTTTTGTTTATTCCAGTTCCAGTGGGCAAAAATCAAGTAAACCTGATTAATTCAATGGTCTACCTACGATTTTTCCAAAGGATATGGCAAGCTATGATAGAGTAGATCTTGAGAAACACAGATATAACACCCCAGGGGCTAAATTCTATGGATGTTGTTGACAGAGCATCTGTCTAAATGATCTTCCAGCTAGTACTGGGCAAAATAAATTTTTTTGTTTTGTTTTGCTGACAATTTGAAAATGTGGGGGAAAAAAAACCCATTACTGCTCTAAATTCAAACACTGGCAAACTGCATCTTGGGGAAAATATTCAGAACACTTCATGTGTTTAATCTGGATTTGAGAGCTTCTTATTTTTCACCAAAATAAAAAAAAAAAAGGATTTTGTAACAAATTGTCATTTCTGTCAAAAAATACCAAACAATTTCATTAAAAAAATGCTGTCTGAACCCCACCCGATTGCTAGCTATAAAAACTGCAGCCAACACTCTACTTTACGCAGCAGATAATAATTAACTGGCATATGAGAAGAACATAAACGAAAACAAGATCCGAATGGTCAACCTGGGGCTCTCCAGCTACTCGCTCCAAAGCTGTTCACACATGACACCCATGCTGGCGCTGCACGCAGGTTGGGACCCTCTGGGAAAGCCACCCCTCTAGCTGCTGAGGAAGCCGTCCAGCCCGGGCATCCCAGCCTGTGCTAGGATTGAGCACCATATTCAGAAATGAGTAATAGGACCCCACAGGGAGACGTTAAACTTTTCCACCTGTGAATGCCTCCCAGCACTCCTGTTCTCCCTGCTGTGTCTGCTTTGCATCGGGCAGGTCTCATTTGTATGGTGATTTTGGCAGGTGGCTCACAGGGTCAGGGTGGTGCACCGCCTGGGTGTGCATGGACTGATCCTTCCTCTGTGTCCTACAGCAGGTGAAATTTACGCTTTAGAAGGAATCCTAGTGGCGACAACCAACAATAAATAAGCTCCTGACCTACCATAGAGCCTATCTGGCCAAAAGACAGTTCAGTCTGTGCAGGTGTGAAGCTGTACATCAAACAGTACTCAAATTTATCATTGGCTTTTGCGCAATTTAGATGAGATAATGCATTTCAAGAGCAAAGTCAAACATTTTCAGTCACTGGGTTTCCAGTTCAGCAACTCAGTTCCTATTTGGGTAGCAAAGATGTACAATTTTCCAGTTGTGCTAGTCAAACACGAGGGATTTGTAATCTTTTCACACCTCTGAAAATTAGCCCAATTATCTAGATACCATAAAGGAATTGGCTGACTCAAGGTCTCATCCAGCAGTGGGAGTGGGAATAGATGTGGTAATGATCTGAGGTTTTTCATTGCATATATTCCTCTCACCATTTTAACCAGAGCAGTCAAAGTGCTACAAAGTCAATCAGAGACACTGAGCCACCTGATGAATTGATTGCATTATCTGATTCAGCTGCATTGCTGCAAGTGAACTGTAACAAAGCATGGGCAAAAAGTAACTTCTTGTGACATGTAATCTCTAAGATTATGCCCTGGCTCCAAGTGAAAAAAAAAAAAAACAACACATATAAACATCCTTTGTCACGATAACTTTTAAGATTGCCCAACAGATATTATTAAAACATTCTAATTTCCAGTTCATTGCGATGTTCCAAAGATTCTGTGTTGGGACTGAAATTTTCCATTTTGGCTGCTAGTTTATAATTGATTTTTTTTTTTTTTTCTTTTTCCTTTTGGGAGGGGGGAAATTTAGGGTGAAATGGTTAGCCATTTCCAAAAAGAAGATTAAACTAAATTTTGGTTTTAAATTCTGGGGATCCTTTGATTTCTAATGGGAACCTCAAATTTTACAGCTGTGTCCTGGCTGGCTGCTATGGATGGGATGAGTCTTTTGCATTCCCCGTGAGAATCTGCCCAGAATTGGCAAAGTTTCAGGCTTTTGAAAAACCACAACTCACACAGTTTTTAGACGTTAGGCAACCTCCCCAAAGCTTCCCTCTGCCCAATTATTCTGTTACCTCAAGTGGCAGAAGTCCGAGAGGGTGATGTGGAGGCCCTGCTGATGGCCCATGTAGGTGCCAGGACTGGAACTCCTGTGCAAAAGTCTACTTTTTCCGGCTGCCTATTTAAAACCCTAGGAAATGAAACAAAAAAATGTTAACTGCAGGAAGATTCAAAGGTTAGGAAACACCAAATTTAAGAGTGCTTGTGCAACTTCAGCTTGGTTTCTTGTGTCTAAGTGGTGTTGGTGAAGATTTTAATGACTCGATTACTTCCTACATTTCCCATTGACCTCTGCCTCATTCAGTGCAATGAGGTTTTGCTTTGGGAACCAACTTTCTGCCTGAAGGAGACCTATTTTCAATACTGTTATCTCAGTGCTTTCAAAGCGTGGAAAGGGTAAGAAAAGAATAGAAAATGAAGGCTGCAGGAAAAGAAAGGATGGTCTCTTGATTAAATTAGTTGAGTTGGATTCACTTTTATCCTGGCGTCTGTTAAGCCCATCTTCGGTCACTGAAACCAAACTTTTCCCACAAGTCATTAACTGTGCATTTCTCATCTTCTAGATATCTGATAAGATCATAGATTCTGACTTGCAGAAGCAGCTATCATTCCTGACTGCAAGATCAGGTTATGCGTCTCATACCGTGTCCCTTTAGATCTCACTCTACATCAGTCTCCCTGTGCCTTGGTTCTCCGACAGACCAACGGGGATGACAGCACCCCCTCCTCTCCGTTTTGGGAAGACTGATGAATGAATGTTTGTGAAGCCCTCGGATCCGCAGTGGTGAACCCCACAGGAGAAGCCACAAGGAAATTAATAATTCTGTCTTCAGAATGAGATTTGTACTGTAAATAAGGCCTGGGGTCACACTTCAGATAATAAGCAGAGAACAAAATATTGAATTAGGAGAGCACCATCCATTCTGAATGAGGTGGTGGAAAATATACTAGGTGTTCGTTTAATTAAAGACTTATATAATTCATACACACAAGGGAAATGATTTAAGGTTCATTTTTGAGTTAAGAATTGATTTGCAGCCTTAATAATGCTCTTTTAAAACAGTGTGTGGGTGGCATGTATGTTTGTTATAGCCTGCCAGCCAGGTAATTCAGGGAAAGAGGGAAGCTTTGAGCTTTCAGCCCCTGGTCATTTCTTATGGATAATTCACTACCTGCACATCCTTCCTGGAAGAAGCTACATGTATGTTACTGATGGCTTATAAAAACAAAACAAAACCAGAAAGATGTAATGCAATATTTATTTAAAATCCCTGTTTTGGGAAATCATTGAATCATGTCTGTCTTGAGGCATTGTGGTTCCTTTTCTAAATACTTCTTACTGAAGATATTTCACCGTAAAACAACTAGTCTTAGGGCTGCCTGTTCCAGGGCCAGGGAAGAATTGCTGGAAAGGCAACTCTCAGCCTTTCAAAATTAGAAATTCTTTGTTAAAATACCCTTTATTTTCTTTAAGATCAAAACCCAAACTTGGTCTGAGGACATGGGTTATTATTTCAAGGGATTTTAAAAACTTGTCCTGAGTAGACCAATGTGGATCTCCGGGTTTTTACCTGTGAGGGTGTTTTTTGGTTGGGTTTTTTTTTTTTTTTTTTTTAATTATGTCAGCAGGCACCTGGAGTCTGTCAGGGCTTTTTCCTGAACCCAGCTGCATCCTTCACACTGATCCCACTTCCAGCTTCAGACATGGTCCGACACTATGGAAACAGCAAACCGATGCCGTACCGTGAAACTGGTACACAGGGAAGATTTCCTGGCTGGAAATGGCTGGGTCCAAGCCTGGGGACACTTGTAGGGGCCTGGGGCTGTGACACTGAGCAGAAAGCTCAGGAATTAACCGCCGGGGACATTTGGGGACAGGGTTGAAGAAAGCAGAGGAGGAAATCCTGACTGAAGCATTACCGTGCTGCACGTGTGTATCATGGAGGGGGAAAGGGTCAGACACAAGTGACCAGAATGGGACTGCTTAAAATGAGCAAATTTGGACAATACCTAATAACATGGGTACAATTTGCCCCGTATCATATACATAGTACCAAGCCACTATGGGGGGTGAGACAGACAGCTGGGGCAGCTGCGGTCTTAGGGGTACAACAAAGAAGTGGATATTGATGTTCCCAACTCTTGTAATTAACTGTGCACATTCAGATGAGGAAAACCCCCAAGAGGCACAAGTCAAGAGCATCTCCAGCGTAAGTGTCTCGAAGTGAAATGAAGCATGTTTTCACCAGTGGGCAATCAATGATTTATTTATTTTTTGTTTGTTTGCAACCACTGATCCCTCTTGTCAAGAACATGCATCCGCTTTGTGAATACCTACAATAAGAGTGGCCTGAAAAAGAAAAACATCGAGACTCTGCAGGCCCAACAGAAGTCACTGAAAATGAAGATCTGACCCTGCAATATTTGACTTTTAGCACTCATGGCTGTATAATTTGCTCCACACGGAAGATATCACTTTCCTGCCTTAGTGGTGCAGTTTGAGAACTGCAGCCAAATTTTATTTTCTAATGACAGATACAAGCAGTCTGAAGGCACTTTAATGGGGGGAAGAAACTGGCTTCTCACCTGACGCAAAGCACCCCCAAATCCAAGAGCATGGTCCTCTGGCTTTTTGGAGGAAGGGGGGAAAAAATCTCCTCTTCTCCATCCACTCATTCCTGTCTCTTCTCTCCTGCTTTTCTATACCTATCTTTTCCTCTCACTAAGTAAAAAGACAAGGTTGCTTTCCTGGGCCTCCCAGGAGAGTTTGAAATAATCCTAAAAATGCCGCCAAAAGGACTGTAAGCATATCTCTCCCTGGGATTTAATTAGTAGAAAGAGCTGTGCAACCAAGTGTATATTTAGAGCAATCTAATAGCCTTTGCCATGATGAAGTCTAACATGCCAGTTTGTGCCTAAAAAAGAGAAGGGGTCTGGATAACACCTTCACTGTCATAAAAAAATAACCAGTGAAGGCAATAAATAATATTTGCGCTGTTGCCAGTTCATCAGTTCTTATTTAACCAGCCAATGCAACAAAAACTTAATTCAAAAATGTACTGCAACCTTCTTCTACCCCTCCCTCCCTCTTCTGCTCTCTCCCTTCCTCTCTCTCTCTCTCTCTGGGATTGGCTTATTTTAAAACTATATTTCTGCCTAGGCATTCAAAAATGCTGAATGCCTCAAGCAAACTAGTAGAATAAGCATGTTTCTCTACTGTTTCTTGGCAAGGTCCACCGCCTGAGTCCTGCTTTAAATTAAAGCACATGTGGCTTGAGTTTAGCATTATCATGAAAATGAAATTACCACTTTAGAAAAGTCAAGTTATTTTGGAAGTGAAAACTGCAGGTCAGAGCCCACCAAAATTCCAAAAACTTGCTCGAAAAATGTCTCGTTGAAGGTTCAGAGCTTCTGCCGCGGACAGTGCATCCTTTTGGGTCGTGATTTATAGTCTTCCCCTCCATGGTTTCCTATGTTTGTTACGCGTTCTTGGGAAAACCTGACAGACCTTGGCTCTTTGTCACTGGCTCCCCCTGCAGCTCCGCCCCTGGAAAGGGGAGAGAAAAAAATATCTATCAGAAATCAGCTACATTGACCCGGGGCTCATCCTATTGTTTTGAAGTCCTTTTGAAAATTGCCCTGGCACTGGTAAATACAACAAAGCCATGTTGAAGTGCTGTTTTTTCTTTTTTTTTTTTTTTTTTTTCCTCAGCTAAAACCCCTCAGTACTATTGTATTAATTTTCTTGCCATCAGATGAGGGCTGCGTGGAGAGGAGACAGGAGCCCGCACTCTCCTGACTTGGAATGGATTCTCCTGTGCTCTTTTTCATGCCCAGAGGTTTGAGTGGGTGGTAAATCTCATCTGTTGCAGCAACATGGTGGTTTGAATAGGGTTTTAGGTTTATGTTTGTGCATATGTGCTCACACGTGTGTGTATATAAGTATTTTGGTTGGCTAATACTTATATTAACTATATATTTTTCTTTTCCTCTGGGCTCGTTATCGTGCAAAACTAGATACGTCAGGTCAAAAATAAAAGCAGATGGACATCAAGTCCCACTGCTCCTATCGAGAATGTGACAGAAGTGGATATTGGCTTGTCACGTCAGGGTAATAATGAGTCCATCTATAGGATGTCACTTGCCAGAATCTGAACTGTACCAAATTAGTGGGTTATTAAAGACATATTGTCAGATGGGCTCGATTCTTTTGGTCCACAACACTGATTTTATTTTATTGCAATTCCACTGACTTCAGTGGAGTGAAGCCAGTCTCCAGGAGGATTGGGAAGGAGGAGGAGTCAACTGTCAACAGGCCAAATTGTGCAGCTGAAGTTGGAATGACCAGTGCATTGTATAATCCTGTGGAAACATGTACGATGATTGTGCAAATGGATATGGTAATCTGGCTAAGAAGTCAAGCCACAATAACTCACCCTGTTCCCTATGTACACAAGCATGTACACTCATACACAGAGAGAAAACTGTGTCTGGAAGAAAATAATTCATCAGCCAACAAACCTCAGAGACAGTTGGAAGGACAGGAGAATGGTGAGTGCCAAGAAAATTTTCCCCAAGCTAAGAATTAGTAATACTGCCTTGCCTGTTGAGGTTTGCCAACATGACTGGAAATGGTAGTGAAGTGACTACTGATTTTCAGAGCATTTGGATCAAGCCTTTATCCCTTTCATGAAGCATATAGAATAGAATAGAATAGAATAGAACAGAACAGAACAAAACAGAATTATTTCAGTTGGAGGGGGTCTACAATGATCATCTAGTCCAATGGCAAGAAGCCCCTAGTAGGTACCTACTCATAAATTTAAGCGAGCCTGCCTACAACAAAGAGTTGGAGTTTGACCAAAGTCCTATTTGGTAGTCAAGAGCAGAGCCTAGGGTCCAAGATTCTTTGTGTTGTACTATGAGATAGTACCATTGGTCTCATCAGGTAATGCACTTCTACAGCCAAGGGATTGGTCCTGAGGCTCCTGTAGACCTGCTTTCCCCTCAGACACATACCTTTTTTTCTTCTACCTGCATGTATTCCGGAAGGATTTTGGATAAGAGCAGTCATGACCAGGCTTTCCAAACCATCACAATGAGCAGAAGGGGGGTTTTGTTTCTGCAGGGAGATCCAGGGCAAGAGGTATGATTTTGTCAGTCACAGTGCCTCAGGGACTGAAGGTGAGGAGAAAGGGATGCTGACAGCTTGGGAGTAGAGCACACAGCTTCAAACCCAGCCAGAAGTGCAGGGTCAGCAACAGGGCTGAGGTCAGAGTGTCGAAGGAAAAGGGGTGATGGGCAAGTGTACATTACTGGATATACACTCAGGCAAATCACGACTGTAGTTAATTTTGATCAGATCCTGTGAAAGAACACTTCTCTCGTGTTTGGAGGGGATGGGCAGGTGGGTGACTCAGACGAGAGGTCATTTAGGCAGGGTGAGGGTTGGCAAGGAGCTGCCTATGGGTGGCTGTGAAAGGGCAGGGGGCTTTGCTTTGAGGGGAAGGAAGCACAAGAAGCGCTGTGTTGTAGAACAACAGGGATGAGTACAAGGTAAGGAACAGACTAGAGGTTCACCACATGACATCTCTCCATCTCTTTTCCTGAGTATTTTTAACCAAACTTGAATTTGTGCTCAAGATCTGTCACTTCAAATCTGCTAATTGACCTTTATGGGTCTCTTCCACCTCGAGATATTCTATGATTCTATGATTCTACCCCAACATGTCTTCATTCTCCCACATACGACTGCCCCCTTCCATCCCATGTGCCAGCATATCCTCTTGTCTGTTGAACATACCCGGTACACATTAGGTAGTTTTCCAACAGGGTGGTTAGTTCAAGCTAGGCGTTTGTGGTCTCTTGTTGCCAACAGAACACTCCCATCTAAGGTCATAGGATACAAGAGGTGCAGTGAGCGCTCACCTCTGCTCAGGTGAGCTTCCAACCAAGCACCCTGCCGTTGCAAATAAGCAAATGAATTATTACGTAAGGAAGAAGCTTAAGTTCCATATCTGAAAATATGATTTTCAAAGGTGAAATAAGGCACCTGGTGGAATAATTATAGCTCTTATTGCTCATAAACCATGAGAGGTTCTAAATGAGTTATTGCCAGCTCAGGAAAGAGATCCTGGAGTCACCGCAGCTTTTTCAAAACAGGAACACATAGCTATATGTGCGTCTCTTGGGTTCATTTCTTGAAAACTATCTGCAGGTCTGGTGACCTCGTCTCAAGAGAAAAAAAAAGGGAGGATCAGGAAAGGTAAAGAGAATATTGACCAATGACGATCAGATGTACGTACGTACAATATGGTATCTGCAAAAAGAGAGGCTGGAAAAGAGACAGCTGATAGAATGTTTTAGAAATGTGAGCATTATGGAGAAAGCAAGTAGGAAACGATTTCTTTATGTTTTGTAGAAGATGGGAAATGCAAAGCACTATGGGAAATCATCAGTCAGCACGTTTAGAACAAAAAGAAGTATTTTTTCATCAACGATGTAAATAAATGGGGGAAGTCGTCGTTGCAGGTTTGTACAGAAGCCAGAGTTGTTAATGGGCTTAAGGTGAGAGTCAAAAATCCAGGAGTAATAGGTGTCCTAGTGAAGAGGCTCTGGCCTCTAACTCAAAAAGATCTCTGCTGAACAGTCTGTGGGATGATGAGTGGGGACACTAGTAAAAATCCTTCTATTTCCACCTGCTTATTATGAGCTTTACCATTGCTCTATCATAGAAATGATGGGGGAGGGACCCCTTTAATATAATTACTCCTGGGTTGGCGCACTCAGGGTTAGTGTGGAAAGCCCCACATTTGAATCCTCTCCCTGGATTTCAATCCAGACCTTTTTCTTTTTACTTGCAGAGTGCTGTGTAACTGCTGAGCCATCCCCTTCCCGAGTACATCTACACTGTCATGTTAGCTCATGCCTCAAATTTGCACTTTGCCCTGAACTCTCTGATCATCTGAGCCAGTGTTAGGCTTATTCTCTGATTCATGTCTGCAACGAGTTACCTGGCTTTCCAGGTAGAGAAAATTCAGGAATTCAGGAGCAGGAAGGCAGGTGGGAGATGACCTTGTCTAGCGATGAGCACATGCACTTGAAACACCTACTTGCCAGTTCTGGCCCCATATGTATAAAGGTATATATATGGTTTGTTTTCCTATAATACACACAAATACAGCATACACATGAGATATATTTCTATCACATATTATTTCTTAAGTATATTATACATCTAATGAGGAGAGCAATAAACCCGAGGGAGAGCAAGAGTGAGAACTTTATGTCTGAATATTCTGCAGACCTCTTCTGCAGCAAAAGGCTGTGTTTCAGCTTTCAATTACCACTTCAGCCTATGTGAAATGGCACTAGTACCTAAACAGCCACACTGAGAGGCAGAACTTCAGCCTTACTTCTTTCTCCCATGCTGACCTGACTCAGCCTTCAAAGGCCCCCACACAGTCGCAAGAGGGTCATAGCTCTGGACACAGTCCTTTCTCCCCCAGATGGGCTGTGGGTCTGGCGCTGGCTCCCTTCAGAAAGCTGTAAATCAGAGTGAGTCACTCAGCTGGCAAGATGCAGGTCTTAGGCTGCTACAGGAATCCAGTTCTTGATGATGTTCTAGAAGGTAAAAGGATTGCCAGGATGGGATACAGGTTCAGATTAAAACATGTAAATGTAGATGACTACCTGCAAGCTGATCTCTAAATTCCGGGTATAGTTGATGGAGATCGAGCTGGCAGAATCAGTGAGGTCTAAAGAGTGATTCAGCTGACCAGATCTAGGTGTCTTAACCTGCAAAGTGGCTGCCATCCTGGCTTCCCGTGGCTGAAATGTAAGAACCTACATTTCTGAAGGGAATATATGTCTTCCTAACTTTAGATTATAACACTTAGGTTCTAGAGGATCTAAATTTTGTCTGCAGACCCTAAAATGTCTTATGTAGGCTCCTTTTAATCCTCAGTCTCTCTGTCATGCAGTTCCCCTATTTTAAGAAAGTGGTCAGATTACTTCCTTACCTGTGTGGGATGTGGCAAAGTTTAATATAGTAAAGGTTTTTAAGCTGTCAAATACTATAGTTCCAGGTGAAGTACTTTAAGTTGATATCTGCTAAATAAATATAGCATACAGCAGTTCTAATTTACAAAGATAAGAAAAATATTTTTTATTATGATTTTTTTATGTATGGCCCAGAATTCCACTGCCCTATCTTCTTACTTATTGTATAAGTGTGAGAAAGAAATATATATTTAAAGACTCCAGTATCTCTTATTTGGTTAACGTCCTACAAGTATTTAAATGAGTCATTTGATGGCTCTGCACTTCATGATTGGTTAAGCTATTTAACATACTTTATTGCTTCTGTGATTTATTGCCTGATGAGGACACTCAAGAAAGTCTGAGAACCTCTTTGGGGTTTATTGAGCTGGTACATATTTTATGCTGATTTCAAATAAATCAATGTCTATTAGAGCATAAAAAATGGGAGCATTGGAAAGAACGTTGAAGAGAACTATTTCCGGAGCTTTGTGTTCTGCTTCATGCATAAAGCATGAGGGCTTCATTAACATGGAAGTATGTGCATGTGAACCTTTAGGTCCTTATTAATCATTTTGGTGACTAATACACGGAGCTCAATGATTCCCATAAGCTTCTCTAAAAGAAACCATAACATACACACTGTGTGAGATGGTTCCCCAAAGCAGCCTGTATCAGTAATGTCTCAGATACCTTGTACACAGGACTCTCTTGATAGACGGTTGTGTTGCTCAGCATGTCCTTCCCTGCCCCACTCATTGCATTTCAAACAAGCCCATCGAGGAATAAGGCAGAGCATCACCAGTCCTTGTCTTGTTCAGCTGACACCTTGGTCATTCACAGTCCTCAGTAGCTCTGGTGTTGATTCAATGACAGCAGGACTGAACTCCCTGTGAATCAGAAAAAAGTGATGTCATCTTATTGACCCGGGACTTCACTGTAAGGTAAGTTCTCCTGCGGATGGAGTTAAGGTTTCAGGATGATTGAGTCATGACTCTTTCTCTAGGCAGCTGTCAGTGGATCGTAAGGTTTTCTCTGGGCACCATCTGGAGAAAAATAAGACTCCTTCAACCTGTAGTTTGTGTTAACATGTATGGAGGACCCAGTAGAGAAGTGCTCCCCAGGTGTTTTGTGGGGTGGTCATTCCCAACAGAGGACAAGAAGAACAATGTCATGTAGTGCTGAACGTTCTTTCAAGAAGCCCTTTGCAGTCTTTTCCAGTCTCGTACCCTTTGCAAATTTAATGTATCTACTCCTCACCTTAATGGTCTGGACTGACCTCTGCGGAAAACATTTTGGCAGATTCCTACCTACTCAACAGATATAATAATTTGGTCAGTTTTACACCTAAATTAATTTCACCTGGACTATGTCTTTAGTTTGCTTATAAGAATGATGAGTGAAACAGAATTGATTATGAAACACTTCAACTTTCCACAATCAAAACAACCTGTTTTTCTGTTTTGAAAGAATACTAGATTGCTTTGTTCTTGGCAAACCCTTGCTGGCTGCTACTCATCTCCTTAGCATTTTCCAGGTGTAATAATTTCTTTGGTTGCTCATTCCAGAATTTTTCTGGGCCTAAAATGTAAACTGACTGGCCTTGGCTTCTTTATCCTCCTCTTTTTATAATGGGCACTAATTCCAATTTCGGTTTTTCACCTTTCCACCACAGGCTTGTCAAAGATAATTGCTAACATTTGTAGACTGCTTTACCCCGCTCTTTCAGGCTATGTCTGTTTGTGCAAGCATTGTGGTGCAATAGGAGTGGATCAGTAGTAAGAAACAGTAAGTCCCAGTGACCACACTCTGCTTGTTTGGGTTTTTCCTAAGACTAGCTCTTGTTTGGTCCCAGGGACTTTATGCCCGTTAGAAACTACTAATTAGCACTTCCAAAGTGTGTTTTCCTGCTTAGTTTCATTATGAAGTCCTAGCTTGTCTGGAAAGCAAACTAGAGCACAGTAAATGGACCTGATTACAAGATCCTCTCTAAAAGTTCATCTGCCACCCAAATCGCAGGACATGGAGCTGCACCCTCAGTATCCTGCACTGGAGTTCATCAGTCCCAACCAAACTGAGAATAAGTAAATCATGGAAGTACTCATTGTTCATGATGTTGATCATCTTAGACCTTTAAATGAAAACTTATTGAAAAATTGCTAAACATATTCTTGTTGTCAACATCATCTGACAATAATTCTTCCTCTCTGTTGGGTAATAGGCCAACTTTCATTGGTTCTCTTCTTACTGCTGATGTATCTGTACAATTGTTTCTTGATACACTGTATGCTTATTGCTACTTTAATCCTGTTTTGGGTTTTGGCCTCTCTGACTTTATGCCTAACATATTTCTGCTCTTCTCATATACTCATCCGAGTAATCTGTCTTCAGGTTTCTGTATGCTTCTGGTGCTTGAGGTCTACTGAAAGGTCATGTTTTAGCCAAGCTGTCTGCTCCTGTTTCCTATTGTTCTTTTGCACAGGTTGAGAGCTAAAACCAGAGCATGAATTTGGACACAATGATGGCTTAAGAACCCTTCCAGCCCTTTATTTACATGACACTACGATGGTTTTCCTTGTGATGTCACAGCAATAATTTATTAACATTGCTGGTACATTGCTCCTTGGAGAATCACAATCTGTTCCAGTGAGACTGTTGCTTACATGTGTAAGAAAGGAAAAAGATCATGACCTGTGCCCAGATCTGAACCAGACTATCCAGGGTATTCAGGTCATTCAGGAAGAAAGTAGGATGGCACGTACAGCCACGAAGCCCTGTTTGCAGAGCAGCACTTCATAGCAGGTCGTGAAGAGACATGAGTGAAATTTAGCAACTGCTCTGGCTAAGGATTAACATTTCTATGAGTCAACAGACTGGATTTTAACCAGAAGAAGTCATGTCTAGCATCCTACAGCAGTTGAAAACCTGCTATAGCCTTGGAAGTGTCCAAAACGTTATGCAAAAGCAGAGATTTTTTTTGGTTTTGTGTGTGTTTGGTTTCTTTTCTTTTTTTCTTTTTTTCTTTTTTTCTTTTTTTCTTTTTTTCTTTTTTTCTTTTTTTCTTTTTTTTTTTTTTTTGCACACACAGAAGTTGCTCTGAGGACACAAAGTTCTCATCCAGAATCAGAAGTCATGGCTTGTGTTACAAGAGTACAGGAGAACTGGCAAGAAACACAGAGCCCATGAGAACAAACTAGCAACACAATGGATTTGCAGTATTTAATCAAGTTCTTGATGATCACAAATCTTGCAACACATTCCAAAACTACTAAAAATGCTATACAGAAACCAGCTGAGCCAATATTTAAAGCCTTTTTAATTTAACAGAACCCATTTTTTATAGTATCCAGGATATGTTTCTGGCTTTCCTACTTGTCACATGATCTCCTGTCCAGATGTGCTGGTGTATATCTAGTAGTGGACCAGCCAAACCACAGCACTTTCCTCTTGCTTGTAGCGCGTTACTGTAATTCAACCATACTTCTCCCAGCTACAGAAGCACGACATTAATATGTGGTATAACAACAATAACACAGGAGGGGATAAAGCTAACCATAGCTTTAACTATGTATCTAAAAATAATAATAATAGCAACGGAGTGACCCTATTCAAAGAGGTTAATTTGTGTGCAGAGTATGAAATCCAAATATGCAGTTGTTGTGAAAGCTTCCCCTTTTTCTCACCTGCAACAGAAAATTTGTGCTGAGGAGATGATTTCCTGCAGCTTTCTTCAGGAAATTAGCCTCCCTCTTTGTTTAGATCCCACAGATTGTACCGGGTGCTCTTAGACAAACCCATGGGCAGCCAGCTCGGGTCTCCTACATTTTTGCAGCCGTTTTTCTCACTGGTGGCTGCCATGCAGGCTGAGAAGGGAATTCCAGGCCTGCGGGTTAATTATTAACACGGTTAAGCGCTGGCAGCATGCTCAGAATTAGAAAGGAAAGGCCTGAGGGCTGATTCTTCCCTCCCGTTCACAGGATAACCCCACCAGGCTGACTGCCACCTCCCAAGGCAAGGGCCGTATCCACACTCCCCCATGGAAAGTTAGTGGGATTCTTATGAATGGCTCCATTAGGGGCCGGATTGGCTCGGTGCCAAAGAAATCAGTGGAGTTGCTTCTGATTTACACGGGGGTAAGCATGAGGGTGTATTAAATCCATAATCCTTGTCCCCACAGAGGCCGGGAACTCAGCAGCTGGATCCTGCAAAGTGCCACAAAAAAAACCCCGCCGGTGTCAAAAAGCATCGAGGACCCTGTCCGTGCCAAAAAGCATTGGGGATGCTGACACAGCGGCATACCAGGCAGCTTAGGAGATGAGGAAAAGTGGGTTCAGCCAACTCAGTCCTAAACAGCGATTTCACCTTGTGTGCTTTGCAGTCTCCGTCACCCCAGGACCTCAGCACTTCATCTTGTAGTTCATTACTGTGCCTTTGGAAGGTGGAACGATGTTATTTTACAGAAAAAGAGGTCCATGTTCTTCCTGCCTAGCTTTGCACACACAGCTTAGGTGGCAGATGAGTCTAACTGGCTTAGATATCCCCTGCAGTCAGGGCAGAAAGGAGGCCACCAAGACCTCAGTTGCCTTCTGAAGGTGACCTAGAGCTACTACACTTATTTAGGCCCCTTGATTTAGATGGCCTGACTCTAGCCCAGAAAACACAATGGGCATATTTTAAGGGTAGGGAAGCATTTCTTGAGGACGAGTTAAGTACCTAATTCCCACTGAAGGCTGAGGGAATGATGAGTCAAACTCATTTGGGTGACTTTGAAAATCCCAGCAATTATTTCTTTACTTTTACAGAACTGTTCGCATACCAGCTGGCTCTGTCATGGATGTGTCCTTGGCATATTTGGAAGCTGAACAGAGTTCCTTCAACAGTGAGCTGTCCTTGAATGAGCACAAAAGACAGCCAGGGGCTCCCACCACCACTGGGCTCAGAATTCACCACGGGAAGCCAAAAGCCCTATTGCTGCTCCTGAGCCAGTCCAGCACCTCATTGGTTCTGGTGACCTCTCCACTCTAATTCTTAGTGTTAAAGCTGTCCTGCCATGGATTTGAATTGCTGCTTACTCACTCAAGGAGCATGAACAAGGAAAAACTCTCAGTGTCCATTTTCCCACTAATACAAGTGCTGCCTTATCACCAAAGGAGAAGATGAAGATCTGCAAACCTGGTACTGATGAGTTTCTAAGCCCCTTGCACCCCAGAAGTACACACCGATTCCCTTCACATCACTGGCTGCTTCATTTAATTTGTTTTGTTGTGGTTTTTTTTTTTCCTTTTCTTTTTTCTTCACTCCTTGCTCTTCATCTTTCCTGGTTGACCTCCATCAGAAATCCTTAGTTCCCAAGTCCCAATTAGCTCCTGCCTGATCACTGATAGGTGAAGATTTATTTCTCGGTTTTCCTGTGAGATCTTCAAAAAAATGTAAAAAGAAAAAAAGATAAAAACATACTAGTTTTTTTTTTTGTTTGTTTTGTTTTTTTTTTTTTGTTAAATCACTGACATTAAAACACCTCCTGGTTCCCATTTATTCCCTTAATAAAACAATCTAAAAAAGTCTTTCACTCACCACACAGCATTAACCTTCAAGCAGGAAGGGGATTGACTGCTTTTATTATTTTAGCAGCGTTTCCTAGCTTGGCTAGGTAGCTAGTGCTAAGAGGGTGTGTGTGTAAATATACATTATAATCACATTACAAATCACTGCCAAACAGAGCAAACCCAGACGAAAGGATGTCTGCAATCAGAAAAGGGATTGTAGACTGGGTTCCTGCAGTCCTGGAGTCAATGGGAAGGTACTTTCCGTCTTCAATTTACTGCAACTTTTATGGAAAGGTGGCACCTTCAAGGTCAATGTGTCTGCACCCCCGCCATTGTGTCGTCATAGGTATCCTAATCTAGCTGATAAGTTGTGTCCACTTAAGCTGTATCGATAAAGCAAGCTTTATTGATGCCCGTATGACAGAATCAACACCGTCTTGCGAGAGTAAACTAGGAACAATTCTACCTTGTGCATTACCAAATCAAAATTTAAGTTCCTAAATTAGAGTCTTGAAGTTCATGCCTTCTATGTGGGAGAAAGCTGCAATGTTATCGGGATTCAGCCAGGATGCCCATACCTGGAGTCATGAGTGAATGCTAACAAAGCTCTCCCAGTGACTGCAACAATTTTCCTCTTGGTTTCGCTCACTTCAGCAAACATGAGATAAAGCATCAGTCATTGCCAGTAAATGACTGTTGCTTGCACAAGGAAAAACCCTGCGACTCACTGTACCAAATCTGTTATTTGCTCAGCTCTAGATGCCAGAGAGTTAGATGAAAACAAACACACACACTCCAAAAGCACATAAATATCTGTCTTATCTCATTTGCATGCTCCGTATCCGGGCATTAAACAATCCTTTTGAAGAAAGTTTGTAGTGCAAAAAGATGTTTTCCACCCTAGCTTTCTTTTCAGACTGAATGGATTTAACTATGGGAGTCACTGGGTTACCCATGAATATGTAACAATTTAAACACAATTTGAGCTCACCAGAACAAGATTGGACCAAGATTGGACCAAGTATTGACCCCAAGTATTGAAGTTCATTCCTCAGTTCCCAGTGCTAAAAACAGCCCTGTCGCTGTGACTAGACATCTTATTCTAGATTTCTTTATATGGAACCATGATGCAAATAATGATATACCCATGGAAACACATGCCTCTACTGTATCTAGGCTTCCTGAAGCCTATTTTAATATTTCGATTCATCTGAACCATCTGTATTGTCAGTCGGCTCACACTGCATTAGATGTAAAAGGCAGCTAAAATAGAGATAAGAATAGCTCAGATGCGCAGAGCACACATGGTTTTGGGTGCCAGTGAAGGTGTTTGCCACTGAGAGCCAACGCCATGCTAAAAGACCTCTGTTGCTGCTATGAGACAAGTACTTCATTAAAATAACTAAAAATACAATCCTTTCCCCAAAGAACTGATGGTCCAAAGGATGGTGTCCACCACGAATGTGCATTATGTGTACAGGGAAAAGGGACAGTGGAGAGTACTTTTTGAGACCCTGAATATATCTTTTAATCATAATTTGCCAAGAGACTGGAATTAAGGCTTTTTTGCATGGCTGGGGCAGGGGAAGGTGGCCTTTTCTGAGATTTTAGGAGACCTTCAGCTCTGCAGAGTAGGGTGGCTTGGCACAGCAGGGCTGGGAATAAGGTCAAAGCAGAGGGGCAGCCTGGGAAACAGCATCAGCCAGAGCCTGGATGTTGCTGTCATCTGCAGCTGCTTTGGTGAGATGAGGAGGAGGTTACTTCCAGAGAGAAATTCAAAGAGCTGCCCATAGAAGCTCCAAGATGATTTCTTCAGCTGTGACTTTTATTAGGATACCATTCGCACATAAATCTAGACAAAGTAAGCATTTTATAAAATTGAACTAACAAAGCCACCTCTCACAAACACAGAAATAAACTCTCGTTTTTTTTTTCCCTTCTCCCTTCTCCTCCACATCCCCAACTTGCTCCCTGCTCCAGCTCCACCCCGGTAGACTGTCCCCACACTGAATGATGCTCAAATCATCTAATAGCACCTATCTGACAGCGAGACACAGATAGCGGTGCCTTCTCCTGGCACAACAGGTCTCTGCAAACAATGCTGCTTTTGTTAATGTTATTTTCATTTCCTACATCCTCAGTCTAAGAAAGGGAAGATGAGCCCTAAAGGTATTTGGAAGACATCAGTCCTTCAGAGGTATTTCCTTATGCAGCCTGAAGGATAGATCCAGTGAGGGTGTGAACGTGTTTCGAAGGAACCGAAGCAAGGACGTTATGTAAGGAAGGGAAAAGGATATCCCCACAGCATCCCTGGCTATTCCCTGAAATCACCAGAGACTGCAATCAAAGGAAAGCGTCTTTGCAGATGATTTGAGAAACATTTATAAAATCTGACTTGCCCTCTTTTAATACACTTACTTTTTTTTTTTTTTTTTTTGTCTGTAGCTCAAACTATTTACATGTTGTGATAAACTGCCCAACCTGCATTTCAAAGTGACCTGCAAAATTACACAAGGGAGAGGGCACAGCCGGACTGGCCAAGCTGGAGACAGGGTCTCTGAAGTGCTGAGTTTGTTTTGTTCCCGTACACGGCTCAGACCCAGAAATGAAAAAAAAAAACAAGACCAGGATCCCAGACCTGCCGCAGTTTCGTCTTCTGCAACCCTTTGCTCTGTGCAAGTTGTGAGACATGGGGGAATTGTGGCTGCAGGCAGTCAATGCTCTGTTTTACCAATCCAGCGCAGTAACCAGCAGCCCTCGCTCGCTTGTTTTCCTGTTTGTTGCAATCCTAGCCGCCCAAATTTCTGAAAGTTGTTTTTAAAGGATTTTTGACAAATGCTTTTTGCCTGGGAGTCATTTCATATTTTGTGGGCACCATCATATACAGAAGTATTTTCTTGATTAAGTCTAATCTTTATTAAGCTGTCTCACAAAACGATATTCTTCTTCCCCACGTTTCTTCTGCAGTATGATCTCCCTTTAGATTACTAATGCAGCCAGATGCATCCTGGATAATTTGGCTTCGTGCAAGGTGTCCTTTCCCTGTGATGTCTGTGTTGATACAGTTGTTGATACAGTTAAACGTTATCCAATGATTAAAACAGGACCAAATCACATCTCTGCATTTGCGAAAAGAAATTCTGCTCTGAAAGGTCATCACGTACAAAAATGCTCCATTTTACTCAATAGATACCCTGCTCTAATTCTGATGACAGTGAGAACATTCCCAATTGCCTTTAGGCATGCACAGGTGATGCTGATCAGGGCTGGCTGGAAAATCCTCCCTGGCACCCGCATGGTTTGAGGAACTCGGTCCCATTGACTGTGCAGGGTGTACAGAGCTTTACTGACACGTTGACAGGTGCTCCAAATAAAGAGGACTTTTGAAAAAGTGAAATGGAGTTGTCATAGTGGTGTGATTAAAAAGAAAGGGCAGGGGCAGAGGAAGTGAAAAATTTAGGAGGTGCTAATATCATGGTACAGCACAGGGTTGCAGTAGAAATCAGAGATTCGGGCTATTGCATACAGGTGGACCACAAGCATGCTATCAATTCTGAACTCACATCTGCAGTGATCTGTGTCTTCTGCCAGAGTTTTTACCACCTGCAATGAACAAAACAGTCGGTACCACGGTGAAGTGACTGCATAGTTTTTAAATGGCTTTTTCTTCCCTCCTCACTGTACATCACGGATTCGTTTGCAGCCAAAGACACATGTTCTTTTAATTGAATTCCAAGTGGAGAAGGAACCAGCAAAAGTTTCAATTACAAGTGGAAAAAAAGGAGTTTGCAAAGAGAGGCCAGTTCTGTGACTCTGACAGCCCACTCTCCCAAATCCCCCACTCCCTCAAAAAAACGTTCAAGAGTTTTGCTTGTCCCAGACTCCACAAAGTTCAGCCCTTCCTAATTTAATCACTTAAACTCTGCTTAACTGCAGACTCCAGCATGTTCACAGTTTCTGTAGATGGTTATCACAACCCCTTTAGCCATTGTTTAGCCAAGTTGCATGCACGACATTCTTTTAATCCTTATAAAATCAAGGCAAGCCAGCTATCATTTTTGAATGCGCACAAAATGCGTCTTTTTCCAATACTATCAGTGACCCACAACCATTTATGAGCTGTCTTAGCCATCTGTACAAATCCAGTAGAGGGAGGCATTACACAGATGTGGTTCTTCAGCTGAGGAACTATCTCCAGATATTTAGGGTCAATAAAATGAAGTAAGGTCACAAACAACCAAAGCTCTGTCTGTTTTAGTGGCCAGGTCGGTGGGGAAAAGAGAGAAGGTTCATAAAGGAAGGGGAAACATGCTTCCTGGGATGGCAAATTAATCTCCCAGTGCTTGAGGTGTTTGAGACAGAGATTAATTTACTGTACAGGGAGGGCACTTGGGGAAAAATAGTCCTTGATTTAGACTTTCCAGAAAATATGTGGAATAAAGCTTTTCCATGAAATCCATGCATGAAATCCATAGTGTCTCATGTTGATTTAGCAGAGGTAACTCATATAACTACACAGGTTGTTTTCTCATCCATTTAGTGGCCTTAAAAAAAAAAAAAGTAAAACACAACCTTGTTACTTATTGTGCCTGTTCTTATTTCTGCTCTACCGGTTTAGTTATAGCTGAAGTAGCAGGAAAAGTTGTTATAAGGCAGGACACTTACCCTGCAACATGTAGCTCCCATTGGGAACCCACAGAATCAAGTTCTCATTATGAACTCTATTTTCACCTCCCACATTGTAAGCATTGGGAAAAAAAAAAAAAAAAAAAAAAGGTTGGCCTGGAAGAATATAGAATTTCTTCCTTAGGAGAAGTAAATTGAAAACTAATTTTCAAGGAAGAGAAGCTTTCTATCAGCAGTATCATTATTTCTTATTATTGGTTTGTATGGCTTTAGCACCTGGAACCTCCACCCGCGATGAGGCTTTCGCGTTGCTGGTTGCTGCAGGTTAACGCAGGGGAAAAATCACTCTCTAAACAGGCAAAGCAAAGGAGCATAGTTTGCTGCCATTTTACAGATGGAGACCTGGTAAAAGGAGATGTTAAGGTACTTGTCCATGTTTATGCTGCCAGCAATGGAACCCAGATCCCTTGAGTTTGAGTCCAACGCTTTAACCACAAAACCCTCCTCTCTCCAGTTTCAGTGTTTAATTAATGATGATGATGTCTGCAGCTTCCTCTTATCAAGCCACCCTTTCATCAATGATGATATTGTGGTTATTCCCCTGCTATGTGTGTGGCTGTCTTCCAGTTAAATTACCAGCTCCTGAAATCATGTTCACAAGCATAGAATTTGCTAATCTTTCCCAAGTCCCTTCTTAAATGTGAAGCCAAACTCTGCTTTCAGTGCACACTCATTTTATGCTACTGAATAATGTAGAGCAGTGACGGTAAAACTTCTTGGGATACACGGATGAGCTGAGATTTCTGCTGCCATCCATACTGCTGCCTGAAGTGTGAGGTCTGTTCCTTTCTTCCTATCACCAGTTCAGCACTGTAACCTGTTTTCTAAAGGACTTTGAACATCAAAGGGAAATAGCCTTTTTCCTTCGTGCCATTTCTGGCTGAACTGGGAGATAAATATCACCTGGTCCTCAAGGTTTTTCAGGTATGGGGGGGGTTAGTCTTTGTTGCCTATTCGGAGAAATCCACATTTATCCCTCTCCTTTGTGAGCATAAAGGGAAGAGTTTTGTAGGGATTGTTTGCCACCTCCACCACTTTCCTCTTGTTAAAACAGGATTAGGTTTAAGATCATGACACAGACCTGATTCAGGATCAGTTGCAGACCCTTCCATCAGCTTTGCATCAAAATGAACACACTACATTGCATGTCAGGAACATTATTTTTACTGATGTTGCTTGGAGGTGATCAAAAGATACCTCATCATATCATCATAACTGGCTTTGCTTCATTATTCATCTTATCTTACTTTAATTGTTGTTTTCTTGGATAAATGCAATTTGGGGTTCTGGGAAGAGCATACATCTGTAGCATCTCTTGGTGAAATGAAAAAATAAAATGAGCAAGCTTCATTCCCATGTGTGATACGTTGTGTGTTCATATGAATGCTTTTGCTTGTAACTGACATTAATTTCATGTGCATCAGCAAGATATTATTTTACATGTTCTGTAATCAAAAAGAAGCAGAAGAGGACTCAAAATTATTGAGTGAAGTCTCTACAGCTACAGGCCAAGGCTCAAGTCCAGAAGCCAGAGAACATCCCACAATGGCACGGTTCAACTCAGCTCCAGACAAGGGTGGCCATGTCCAAACAGCCTGTTGGGAAAGATCCTTGGTCCGCGCCAATAATCAGACCTAAACACTACCTGGCACAATGCTGGAAAAAAGTAATTCTGGGTTATGCACTAACAATTTCTTAGTGTGGACAGTCATATGCCAGGGCCTGTGCCCATTCCCTGGCTCTTTGAAAAGTACTCACGTGGTCCCAGCCTCTGGTCCTAGCCTTACATCAGGTCTCATTTCTTAGCAAGAGTAGGAGACGGTGGGATACTTGTGGGCCTCAGCTATGAAGGGTCCTACTCTGTGGACTGTGTGTGCCATAGGTGGCTCCTTAGGGTAGCACAAAGTAGGGGAGATGGTCTCCTTTTGCGTCTCCAGCTCCTGCTTCCAGTCACCAATGCTGAAATCCCTGTGGACTGAGGTCAAGCCTTGGAGCCCAAGAGCATCCCCATCTGGCCTGAAGAAAACTCTTTGGGAAAAGTTACAAGGTATTCTCAGTGCTGTAATCATTAATGCCAAATGTAAGTAGCGGCAGCACTGTGAACGGGACTTGTCTCACCAAGCTTTTGATATCTACAATGCAGACAATTTTGTCTTAGAGCTTTCTACGATCAAGAGAGGAGAATAGATAGTTGTTATATCACAATTAATCTGAACTGGTTTAAACATTTATTTTAAGATAAAGTCAACCATGCAATCTGCTTTATTCTCTGTTGATAGCTAGTCTAGACAATTAACTCAGATAGAGCCGTATGCATATGGTCATATATATTGCTATGTTTGCACCTGGCTCAATCATAGAGTGGAAGCGGCAAAATGGGTGATACCAACAACAAACCGAGATGGGGAAGAGTGACGAAAGTGGGCAAGTGGCATCCTATGGAGACATTTGTCCACCAGAGATGATTTGAAACCGTTCTGAGGGCTCCTGGCCAAGACACTGGGGCATTCAATGTTTTCTTTATTATGAAAGTGCTGCCAAATCACCATTAGTCTTTTTTCCTGAATTAATGCCATTTAATTATTAGATTTACTGTTTATGAATGGGAAATATTGGCTAGGGTACCTATGGGAAGTATTTAGTTTCTTAAGGTTTCTGGGCTATTTTTTTCTGTGATATTTTATCTTGTAATTTTAAGCAAAAAAATTAGATCCTCAGCCTGGCCTTCACTGCTGCCAACACCACCTGGCAGCCTGGTTACATATACAGAAAAATCTCATGTGTCATCAGTAAAAAATCAATCCTGCAGTCCATGCTGGGGCAGAATTCCCACCCAAGGCACTAGGAATCTCTCCAGAGTAAGGTAGACAGAGCTGAACTCTTATTTTGTCCAGGTTCATCTCTTCTTGTATTTTGGCGTTCATCCCTTTTGACAGAAAATAAAATTTGCTGTAGTTGACCATTTGAGCATCAGCTTGTGTCTAGGTCTGAGATTGGCACACACCCAATGTTTCAATCAAAGCCAGAAGACTGAGAGAGAGGGAGAGCGAGAACAGCCCTTGTAAAGACCCTGTCATCCAATTTTGCAGTGTTCCAGAGAAGGAAAAACTTACTTACTGACCCCTGTGGTTACCAGCTTATACCTTGAAGCATGAAATTTGATTACCTTTCTCCTCTAACTGGCCATCAAGTAATCCTTCCTTCCTTTTTTTTTTTTTTATTCCAACCAGAGTATTTGACTCACTAGTCTTCTACAGAATGAATCCACCAGTCTTGCTTTGTCCTTCATATGTTTTTTGCACTTTGTTTTGCATCTTTTAGAGTCCCAGATTGATCTTAATGCACTGCCGCTTGGCAGTGCTCATAACATTTGGGCATGCATTAATTGATCTTTGGACATTCTCTCCTTCCCCATCTGCTTCACTGATTTGTTCCATTCAATTTCATCCAACACTTCTCACATCAAATTGCACTGTAATTTCCTCTGCTGAAGTTCAGCATCCTTCGCGTTCGACTCCTGGGTCTCTCCATAGTTCTAATTACAAACCTGGAGGATTTAGTTGGAATTTTAATGGTAATATAATATTAAGCCTAGAGCCAAAAAAAGTACTCTGTATTTTGGAACTACCATGAACTGAGAGGCAGATCAGGGAGTGGGCTTTAAACACAAATGTGCAAAAAACATTTAAGGAGACTTATACTTAGCTTAAATTCTTTTTTTTTTTCCCCTTCACCAACTCATTTTATTAGGGAACATTTAATTTGTTAAATTGAAATGTTCAGACCCTTTAAAGAGAAAAGAGTCCAAAAATGTAGTCCGTATTTCATGCCAAAATGTTATTCCAGAGTTTGCCACCCATTTATGTTTCAGTAGAAATACTTGCCTCCCACTCCTTGGCACTGGCTCAAAACTCTTTTTCTCAAAGGAGGTGCTGAAAAAGCATGTGAGTATTAATTTGTCTTTTGTGGGAGGTTTTAGTGTTGTTATAAATCACTATAAATCACAAATCAGGCTTTAAATGGGAGACTTCATAAGCTGCTCTCACTGCGTAAGGCTGTGAAAATGAAAAGCTTAATGCAAATGTTATCTTGATGTGTTGTATTTAAATTGCCTCTAGCAGACTTAGTGGCCCGGGTTTGCCACTGTCTGACCTTCTCTTCCAGATGGCAAAGGGAAGTGTGATGGGCATCTCCTCCTATGGTGAAGAACATGACTCAAAGCTCCATTTGTCAAAGGGACCTGCTTCAGATTTGTTGGGTGGACTTTCCCATAGGGATCTCATATTCTTGCAAGCATTACTGGTAACGTACCCAGTGCACAATCTGAATTTGAGCTCTTAAGCACCATAGCAGCGCTTGTTCTGATATCAAATACGTGTGATTCCATACGTGCAGTTCTGAGTGTTTCAAAACCCCAGCCGGAGACCCAGTAATACCCTATATTTACATGACATTTTTCATTCAGAGGTATTTTTCTGAGTCTGATACACCAACCATGTGCAGGTAATTATCAGTGATCATCGCTAATTGTTTTTACAATTCTTTTTTCCCATTTTGGCATCTCCTTTGAAACGGCAGCTTAACATGAGCTCATCAAAATGTAGACTTTGTGAAGACAACATTTCTGAATAGGAGCTGTATAGGGAGTTCAACGAGACAAAGCGTTCCAAGCTGGCGCGTGGCCAGGACACCAAAGTCATTGCTAGGAGTCATGGGATCTTTAATGCCCACAAAGTGGTCAGGACCTCCGCTGAGTTTTATGAGTGTAATGTCTCACCCGAAGAACAACTTCTTCAGCAGCACAGTACCCCATTGTATTGCACTGGACTCGTTCATGTGCAAGGAGAAGAGTACCATTCAGTGAATCCCTCATGCCAATGTGTCCGGCAGACCAGACTGTCTTAGCGCGTCTTCCAGCCCAGCAGACCACCTGTCTTGGCTCACCGCATGTGGCTGAATGCCAGTGGAAGATGGCAAAACTCTCGGCCTTCTCAGATAAAGACATTTTTGGGGCCTCATGGGATTTGTCCAGCTTTACTGAATTTTGTTCATACCTTCATGCTCCAGCCTGACAGTTTGCAGAGCGGATGGGAATCCAAACAGGGGCTGGACTGCTCTTTCTTTAGGTCTACAGCAGCTGGGGTTAGCATCCGAGCTCTCCGGGCGGTCCAATGATAATAGGCTACTGAGAAAATGCACTGAATCAGCATGTCCTAACACTGCCTACGCCAAACTGCCTTTGACTGCATGGGGCCATGCTTCAGGCGACTAAAATACACTTGAACCACCCGCTTAACTGAGAGAAGAAAGTTGTGGATATTGCAATTGCTTTCCCACCTTCCCTGATATTGCAAGTCTGGTTGTCCGTGCCGATGTGTGGACGCTGCTGTGAGTTTAGTCCAGCAATGCCGAACTGGTACATTTTCCATAGGGCAAGAAGCGTGTGCAACCCAGCATAGGTAAAAACATGGGCTTTTTCAGTTTCCTCTGCCATTTAGAGCTAGCCACAGGACTCTGATGCTCGCTTTTAAACAGTAGCTTTTAAACATTTCTCTGCCCACATCCAACAGCCTTACAGCAGCTCTCTGTAGAAAAGAGGAAGCCAAATTGAACCCTTAGGAATGTGGTGAATCTGTAGACTTGTTTTAGGATGTCAGAGTAACTGCAATAATTATGGGACTATCCTAGAGTCACTACTGATAGTTAAATTCACTGTCCTAATCTAGCTCAAGTAGCTCATCTACACGCACCATCAGTTGATGGGGCTAGGACTTTATTTTCTGTTAGGCCATTATTTTCTGCAAAGGAAAAGGTGAAAGATTACCTCATTATTTAAATAAACCAAACTTTTAAAGCTTCCCTGGGGGTTTAGGCAGACATTGGAGGCCTGTGTGCATAACTGAGTCTTCACTGACATCCATCCAGAGACAGGTCCAGGGGCATATATATCTGAGCACCTACAGTTAAGAACCTAACAAAATTTTAGGATAAAAAAGGAGGATTTCAATGAAAGGGCAGTACAAGGCAGACATGAAGAAGAGGCAGACTGGATGCTGGCTTGGTCTGAAAGTGGAATTTAGATATCTAAATCCTACTGCGGTTGGGATTTAGGCTGACCAATTCCTGTCCGAAGAACACAAGCATCATACAACATGGGCTGATGTGGCTCAGCAGGCATCGCTTTCTTAGATGATCTGGAAATCACAGACAATTACCTGAACATGAGCTAACCATGATGCAATGCAAAAAATAGATTCAGAGCTTGTATTTAAATAAGCAAATTGTGAGTAAGAATAGAAAGTATACTTACTGTGTACTTACTGTGAAAAACCCAAGAGGCACTGTAGGCTGTAGAGACAATTGCAGAGATTTCCATGTCTTCAAAATCCATGGAAGAGTGAGGTTTGGGTTGGATGACCTCTGTTGGATGACCACATAGAAGTTATCCTGTAGGATTAAAGCATGAAAAAGGGGATCTGCCTAGGGAACACTGCCAATGGAGAGCCAATGGTTTAAAAACAGGGCCAAAATTACCTTTCTGTAGCATCAACTAATATCCATGCTGCAGGTTATTCATTTATTGCAGTTTTTTGAAGGAAAGCCTGATAGTTTGTGGGAGGGAGAGGATAGAGGATGGAGAGAAGAAGGGAGGGAGGGAAGTAAAGCAATGTTGATTTTAATTTTCACTATGGTTTGTTAATTTTGGCATGTGGGAGGTGGAATAGCTCCTGGCTTTTCTTTTATTGTGATTATGCTCTTTAATGTTGGCAAAAACACCTGGAGCTGACAATAGGCATTTTTCAGTAGCACATTGTTATGAAAAACTAAAAATAAAATAATGGAGCTAAACACAAAACTGAGTGTGTGGTTATCTTAAAGTGACACCCTAAGGCCTTACTGTTGTACTTCCAAACTGTATAAGCCTTTCACCCTGACAACAAATAGATAAAAGAACAAAGAAATATATTTACCTCTTGGAAGTGAGGAAAGCATTTGTAGGGCTAATTCCTGTGGTCTTTCTGCAGGTAGAAGTCCTGAGCAGTTCTATCTGGGTAAGATCTAAGTAAAGACATCAGGGTTTGGCCAGCCAATATATCCTGATTCTGCTTTTTTTTCTACCACTTAAACAAAAAATAAAAATAATTGCCTATGGAATTATGATTGCCTGATAAAATGTACAGGAAGTAAGAGTGTAAAATAAGAAATGCTTTTGGGTGATAAATGTGTTCTTGAATAGTACATATCGACTAAATACTGACATACATTACATGTTCAGAGATACAACACTGAGACCACTGTTTTTAATTCCATGAACTTATGTCTTTATAAGAAGTATTTGTATAATAGTTGTCTATACTTTTATTCATATATTCATGCACAGGCTAACATACACAAGCATGCACATTAATAAAATGTAATTCCTTAGAGGAAAAGGCGTCTTTGCTTAAGGATTTTCAAAGGCAAGATACTCATAGTGTTTAACCCATAGACAGATTTGAAAAAGATTTCAAAGAACACATTGTGTTCATCTGGTTTGTTAAAATCTATGGGTCTCAGTTGGTTATTTCATGGTAGTAATTCAAAAAGCAAGACAAAACTGAGGGCAGGGAATAACATGTACTCATTGATTTGGAAGCTGTCCCACACTTGATGAGTATAAAATGTGAAAGCCACTTTTCTTCTGCTTCCTCTCAGATTACTATTTCTACAAAAATTCCAGGTTCACTTTTAAGTCCCAGAGGTCTGGGGGGCACATCGGCTTGACAGACCCACATTGCATGGGCTGTGGCAGTGTGGAAGAGGTGAGTATTTTCTTTCTGAACCATTGGCTAGAAGTCACAAATATGAGGATGGTGGAGAAATACACACTACCAACTTCTGATGACTGCTGTCACCATTGCATGGCTTCAGTCATTGCTTTAGCAAGTAAATGATGATATGAAAAAAGGGTTTAGAGCAACACTGGAAATGGAAGCCAGAATACAAGACTCTTTAGTCTTTTATGTTTGGGAGGGTCCTGTATAAGACAGAAAATGGGCCTAAATACACATTGTTAAAGACATATTTGAAAACTATTTAACTCGTATTCAAACAAAAAATATTTCATATGTGTTCTACTTCCTTAAAACAGATTTTGTTTCACTGCAGATGAGTAACAGCAGTGGTTCAGCTCCCATAAAGACAAAAATTTTCAGAATTTGAGGCCTCCTGGGAAGTGGGCACACATTTTTTTGCTATTTATTGCTTCTCCTTAGGAAATTAATCCTGAAGAAAGAGCCTGTCCTTCTGAACAATATCCTGAAGACATGTATCTTTACATTCATTATTAGCAGGTGGCAGCTGGGTCAAGACCACAGGAGAAGAATTTAGCAGGTGGTCTTGTGAGGTGACTCATATCACTTCTGCTTTCTGCTTCTAAGAAGTAGTGAGGGAGGTTCAGCAGAAGAACAACTCCTACCAAAAGAGGACTGTGCCAACAGGAAGAAGTCCCAGTTACTCAGTGGGTGGCACGGTCTCAGTCTGAGCCAGTGCTGCTCCCAGTCATCACCCAAAGTGATGGTAGGAGGGCTTGGGTGGTACAGAGATAGCATCTTTCAGACAGCGGGGACAGATCATTACCTGGGTTCTCATGATCTGCTTTCCTCTAATTACCATTTTTCATTTTTTTTACTAGTAAGTTTGGGAACTGATAGTTCCTAGAATTAGTAGTTCACTAACAAAAATCTGATGAGCTTAACTAAAAGAGTCTACGAGGTTACACTACGAAGGGATTTTTTTCTATTCAAGAGACCTCTACTCTGTATCACGGCTACCTGTTTATTAGCAGCCCGATCTACGTTAATATGCTACAAGATTGTCCCCCTTTCCTCAAAGAGATCATGAACCAGTCAGAGAAGGCACACATCATCACATAGCTTGCAATGGGGTGAGCAAGAGGATCTATCAGAACTAAAGTCTGGAAAATGAACCAAAAAGCCATTAAAACCCAGATTACTTTTTTTTTTTTTTTTAAAGTAATCCCACTAAGAAAGGATGGCAACCCTGCAATATCTTCCCAGATGAGTGCCAAGTCTGCTGTGCTAAACAAAAGCCAGATAACCTTTCTCTTTTTCTCTTCAACATGTGACATAGAGAACATCTATGCTCCAGTACTCTAAAACTAGTGGAAGATCCAGGGAGATGGGATCTCTCAGGCTGAGCCTGGCAGGGAGCTCAGTTTTTCTTCCCAGAAAAGCACATTAATCACCAATCTGTTGTGTAGACCAGAAGCCATCTCTGCCACCCTGTACTGTGGGGATCTTCCATCCATGACTGTATGTTAGTTTTGCTCTAGGAGTACATACCAGCATGGGTCCATGCAGGAACGTGTAGTCTGGGCTGAGGCGTGAGTTAAGTGCTGATCTGCTCAGCCTTGTGAGGACTGGCAGTCTGAACATGTGCAGAAGTAGTCTTGAGAGTAATTCTGACATCTAACAGAAGATGTGTACGAAATTAAAGTGTCAGTGCTAAAGCGTTTCAGTTGTTGGAAGGAATACCTCCATTCCACCTACAGCTTATATCAGCTCCATCCAGAAGTCATTTGCCACATTTGCCTGGGAAGCTTGTGACAGAGCCAGGGAATATCCACTTTAGTCATGAATTTTAGCTGGCTCTCAAGTTACAATAATAATATCAGGGGTTTTTTTTGGGGCAGCATTGCCCTTCCAGTTGCTTTGCAAGGTGGTTTGCTCCAAATCAGCCTGCTGGTTGACCTGCAAGAAGAACCTGGACTCCACCTCACCTAAGACAGACACCTGCCTGCTGTTACATCTTGACTCTTGGGCTGGATTTGCCCCAGCTAGCAGCACGGGTAGTGGGCAGAGTGCTCTGAGCTTCCTTGGGAAGTTATTGGATTTATCAGGAGTAGCAGTAGGCCTACAGTAGAGTTGCTCTGCATTCAGAAATATAGTCTTTGTCTGTCAAGGGGGTGTTATATACACAACACAATGGAAAAATAAAAATACACCCCTCAGAGCCTTGCTGAGATATCTTACAAGGAGATCATATTGAAATGTCTTTTCTCCTCCCATTTCATTCACAGGGACTCCTTTCAGTACTTAAAGGGGGCTTATAACAAAGATGGGGACAGAGTTTTTTAGAAGGGCCTGTAGCAACAGGCCAAGGGACAATGAGAGGGTGGATTCTGACTAAACATAAAGAAGAAATTTTTTATAATGAGGGTGGTGAAACACTGAAACAGGTTGCCCAGAGAGGTTGTAGATGTCCATTCGAGGTCAGGTTGGACAGGGCTCTGAGCAACCTGATCTAGTTGAAGATGTCCCTGCTCATTGCAGGGGGGTTGCACTTGATGGCCTTTAAAGGTCCCTTCCAACCCAAACCATTCTATGATTCTGTGATCGCTGCTGTAGAGACAAATCCTACATGTTCAGTGAAATCTCCACTTTAAAGCAATGTAAATGGAGAAATAAGCATCAGAGACAGGGGTCCCCTGGGATTTCCAAGAGATACCAGAAACCTCCCAGATCGTTTTCTCTGTTTGAAGTGACAGACACAAATTTTCATAGCTTCCTAGAAATCAGTGCAACCATGGCAAGTCTACGCCACAGCTGTCTATAGCAATGAATGAAGTATTCAAAGAAACTCAGGGCAATATGTTTAGTTAATGTAAATTTGACTGGATACCTTGACTTTGGTGCAAATGCAGTGATTTATACTGGCCAAGGCTACGGACCAAACCTTTTATTATGCTTTTCAGCCATTAAAGATGCTCAAGAAAGAACTTCCTAAAAATAGATATTTTCTTCCAGAGAACAGTGAGTGTAAAAGAAGCCCAGGGACGAAGCTGGCCAAATGGATAGACCCTTACATGATCACAATTAAAAAAAAAAAGAAAAAAAAAAAAAGAAAAAAAGAATTATTGCTCTGGAACAGCTCCAAGATGTTTTTTCTTCCCAGAATGGAGATCTGAGTATTTTTGTTCACATCTTGATAGTTTTTATTAAGCGATAATTTATAGGCCAGCTGATGTCAGCATAATCAGAGTTTAGTATGATTTCTTCTTCTTTTTGCTCAACAGTGCTATATTTATTGGCCTGTTAAGTTTCATTTTAGTAAGGTGCAGCCTGAGCCAATGGAACATAACTTTGAAAAACTCCTGCGAACAGTGTCTCTCCATGCACTTTATACTCCCCCTCATGCTTTATATTCTCATAATATATTAAAGGCTTCTAATGTCACCTTCCAAGAAATATCCAACTTTTGCTCATAAATATTTTTTAACAGTTTTGACTTTTTAGAATATTTGTGTTTTTTATTTTTTTATTCCCACTTTGTCTCACAAAATGACAGGTTCGGGGGCAAAGCCTGATTGAATGACCCACATTAGACATTTCACAACTGCCTAAGCATAGTTCAGATGTCACCAAACCCACTCAAGAGGCCTCTGTGGAGTTCAGCAGGTTATCATTTTCCTACTGTTTGATTTGTGGTTACTCTGCTTCAGTAACTGTAAAGAAATTAGTTCCCGGCTAGACAGGAACTGGTAAAACGAAAGTGGTGTTGATAGAGGTGTTACTGACATGCACATTTTTTTACCCTGTAAGTGATGCTTGTCCTGTCTTGTCCCAATGCGTTTTCTAAAGTCATTACTTATTAATTGCTCAGTTGGCTTTCTTTTTTTTTCCTCTTTAACATGCAGAATTGATCAGTTTTTCTGTAAGCCTTTTCAGCCATTTCTTCTTTGCATTCTCATATCTATTTTTATGGTCTGCAGACAGCTTTCACTGAATATAGAGCTGGTCTGCCACCTCTCTTCCATGCAGCCGCTCTTTCGTTGTTAGATGTCAGTGCATTCATGCTTGCACCTAACGTGCAGAAGAAATAGATGGGAATGGAGACCACAGAGACAAACACTGCTGAAGGCTGCCGAAAAGAAAAACTGAATCCAACTTGCACAAACGAAATCTGCGTCAGGAATTTACACAGCTCCTCCGGTCGTATCCATGGCACAGTGAATTTGTCCCATAACCTACCTTTTAGTTTTTCAAAACATGTGTTTTCAGGGCCAGATTTAAACTAAGAATAAATACAGGTTTTCCAGCACAGGCACAGCAGAAAAGGCCCTTCATTATCTTGCCTACATTTTCAAGCAATTCCTGTCCAGGCAATAAAGACAAAGAGGGATATATTTTTCTTTTCTATGGAAAAGTTGATATTTTGAAGATTATTTTTTTCTTGAAAGGTGATAAAAATACTCAGACACAAGGTTCACTGTTATTAGGCATATTAAACCATTTTTCTGAGAAGAGAAAAAAGTTCAGGTCTCTAAGTTATAGCACAAGTGCTTTTTGGTTTACTCTCATTAGTTAAAATTTGAAAAGAAAACTCTCTTTCAACGAAAACAAAACAAAAAGATCTATGATGTTTATTTTTTAAAAATGCAAAAAGATGCCATTTAGAGCATGACCACTTCAAAATTTTTGGTGAACTTTCCTTGAGAAATGTGATGAAACTGACCCTTCGCACAGAAATTTTTGGCTGTTAGTGAATCAAGTTTTTTTTTAAAGAAGATTTATAAAAAACTTTTGCAAAACTCTATCAGAAGGCCCCTTTAATAATAATGTTTAAATAATAATGTTTAAATATACAGGATCTAAGAATCAGAATGAAATATACAGGATCTAAGAATCAGAATGTTAACTTGTCCTCCTTACTAGGGAGTCGCATTTATAACTGTTATACTGAAGTATAACTGTTGATAGTGTGCATCCGTTCCTCGGCTCGTCGAGTCCAATTCAATATGGAAACTGGGTACGTGGTAGTTGCATTGCAAACTATTTTGGCATCTTAAGTTCAGCTTTTTGCTCTAGAGTCTCTTGGTTTGGTCCTGGATGTCTGCTAATGTGTTGGCTGTCATGTGGGTATCACCAGATGCTGAGAAAATCCACCTCTCTGTTAGGTTTCTGTGTAGCTTGAGTTTGCCTCTAAAGCTGTGGCCAAGTTCCCTTAAACTGGTTGTCTTAGAGAAAAGTGTGAGAGCAACTTAGCAGTTTCTGAGGATGAAAAGCTTTATTAAGCAAGAGGAAGAACTCAGGGAGAAAAATAAAAAGAAAAGCAAAGCTGAAGAATGAAAAAGGTCCAACCAAAAATGACCTGAGTCCACGCACCCTGCGGCCCATGGGTGAGTGCCGTAGGTAACCAAAGGTCCCAGCAAGAGCAGCCTCCGTCTGGTAGACCCCAGCAAAGATGTCTGGAGATCAGAGCACTGGTGTCTTTTGCAACCTGAGGACTGGCTTTGTGGGAAGCCTTCCCAAAGCAGTACTAATGCAGCAAAGCACAGAAGTCATATACTCTACAGTGTACCCTTGTAATGGTTGAGTCAGAGAAATTAGAGATGGAAAATGCACTTAGGTCACTTGGTCCATTCCCCAACTGTTTAAAGGTTGCTCCCTACAATGTGTTCTTCATTGCTTTGTCTAGTCAGCTTCCCCCTTTTCCCTGGGGGGACCATTCCACGTAGTAATAGATCTCGTTGTTAGGAAAATTTTCCTGATGTGCAGCCTAAATTTTCCTTGGCTCGCATTCATCCCACTACTTCAGTTAAAACCTCCTAGTCAGCTCTTAACTTCTCTCCACCTCAGGCCCTTTTCTTCCATCAGAGGAAACAAATGAGTCTGATCGAGTAATGCCCTGTGTGTTTAAAAAATAATGACATCCTTACCTCCTAAGAGTGATAGTCAATATAAAATTAACATAAAATGTGCAAATTGCCTTATTTTATATGGAAGAAATGAATAAGCCCCTGGAAGCTTTTATCACATGTTGGTTGGCATGGCTTGAAAAGTCCAACATCTACCACCATTTACTAAAACACATGGAGTTAGGTCCCATCTGGAACAGATCAAATTGCTCTGGCTGGTCAATCAAAGCTCAAAGTCCCACGGAAATTTATATCACCTGAAGGCCTGTGAGTTCCCTTTCCAATCAAAGTTAGGGAATAGAGCCATATACTGCTTCACTGGTGACATATATCATGGACCGTGGGACACCGGGCTGGTGTCACCAACACTTCCACTACTTTGGAGAATGTGGAAGAAGCTGTGGGGTTTGTATTTCAGCTCACAGATAGCCAAGTTAACCTAAGAATTCAATGTTTTCTCCTAGCAGAGCCACACGAGTATCTGGTGTTTTGATTCTGCTGACAGGGAGAAGAACTGTCATTTTCTATTGACCCAAAATAAATACTGTCAAAAAATTTTGAGGAAATGGATGAAGTAGCAATGCAGAGGAAACAAAATGCTTCAATTAATTCTAGAACTACTGGCATGGTTTAAATCTTTAATAAAATAAATAGAAATAGAATAATAAAAGAAATAGAAAGTCTTTGGCATTTTTTAGACTTTTTCGGGGCCTCTTATTTTTGTTTTGTGACAAAAACAATTTGTTGCCATCATCATGAATCGCCAAGTGCTTCAGCAGGCGCAAATCCATATTTTTCTGTTCAAAATATGTTTTGAATGACAGTTATAAGCAGTAAAGCTCTTCATGAAGGCTGTTCCAGTAAGATCTGTCTCTGAATAAAATAAGATTTCAGCCAAAGTTCAAGATAAATGGGAAATCCAGACTGAGCGGTAGACGGGAATGATGTGGATCAAATCAGATGTCGATACTATACGATGTAGAGCAAGTGTCTGGGAAGCACTTCCACAAGCAAAAGCAGTAGTGAGAAGTTACTGTTTCTGCCCAGCTTATTTTAGAGAGATAGTCTGCAGCAAAACCCAGCAAAAGTTTGTGGTATACTTTTCTGTCTTCAACTTCTACATTACTGAATTCCTCTTCGTTGAGAGGAAGATTTCGGTTTCATGATATCGTTTGCTATTAATAATTACTTGTGCTGTTATGGTGTTTAAAATCCCCTTCCGTGCTAAACTTTGCACGATGGCAGAACAAAAACGTAGTTTTTGCTCTCAAAATGTACGACTTGGGTGTAAAACAGATGGGGGCAGAGAGCAATCAGGATGCAGATGGACAGCATCGCTCAGTGCGGTGGTCCTGGCACGCCCAGGAGAAAGGACAGTCTCATCCATTCACACCATCTGAAAAGCTGGCCCAGAATATGTCACCTTTATTTCCTTTAAGACCGGTACTAATTGCCTTGTGTCCTACAGCCTAACTCTTCATGGCTAAGTCAAGAACAAAGCTTCAGTGTCTGTCAAGGGCAAAGAAAATTCCATGTGGGAGACGATGAGAAGCATCCGAGCAAGCACAAAATATTGCACCTTTTAAGTCATATGTGGAGTCGTGTGAGAGGAGGGTCTCCCAGCTCAGCTGTGTGCTCGGGCTCATTCCGCTCCTGTGCGATTTGGGAGCTGCCTGCCTCCATGTTTCTCTGGCACTGTGGTCTCCAAACCCAGCTGGGGCCGGACAGACTGTATTTCTCTTGCATCCTGTGGGTTATGTGAGCAGAGCATACCCGCGGGATGGGTATGAAGCATGTGGCTTCAGTCGCTGGCAGGGTGACTCGGAGTTACCCTCTCCCAAACACAGCCATGCATCAGCACGACCGCTGTGCCCCAGGATGGGGACTGTCGTGGCCGCAGGGTATCATTGCCCACACTGGTGGCACAGTATCTTCTGCCTCGTGACATCCAAAGAGCATCTCTCACCAAGCTGGCAGCTGTGGACTCAGGACATAGCTTTGCGGTTACGGGTGCAACCCGTATCCTGACACAGGTGTCCTGGCTAATTGCTCAAAGTTGAACAGAAACCCAAAGAACTCTGCAAAATGCTGTAGTGAAAGGTCTGGGAGGAAGCTGGAGGCACACAGGCCGTATGGCTTTGTGGGCAGAGATGGGTGTCCACAGGGGCATCTGGCAGAGGGTACCTGCTTTATGCCTCCCAGGCAGAGCTGTGCTGAATAACCATCTTGTCTGCAGGAGGGAGCTCACTCCCCGGCTCTGCGTGCCGCCAGCTTGCAGCTGGGCTGATGCGAAGGAATGCACTCCCTAGCAGCGCTTCTTTATAAATTATTTTTACTGGGGGATTCGAGTGTCGTTACCGTGAACGTGTGTACAAATATTGGAAGAACAATGTGCGCTAGAGAAAACAAAGCCAAAAACCACCCGGCTTCCCATTCCTCCTGGGTAAACCTGTGATTTCTCCCACCTTCTTGAGTTGCAGTCTAATACAATATGGTACAGCCTGCTGCCTCCCTAAATAATTCCTGCTGGAGTAGCAGACACTGAGTACATCACTCAAATCCCACGAAGTTGTTTAGCTTCCAGTTCCACATCCTGAGGAGTTAAATCTCTGGGAGGAGGGAATGACCTGGGTGTCCCTCTGGGCGCTCTCCTGGCACAGGATAACTCCTGGCCTAGGGCTGGAGCTGGATATTTTGCAGGGGGTTTCCAGTTTTACTGTCAGTCCTGTTCTCCTAAGCGCCCATTCACCTCCTCCAGCTCCTCACACATCTATCAGGGCTCAAATAAATGTGATATATTGATGCTTCGCCAGTTTGAAATGAACTGCAATTACCAGACAGAGGATTCGTTTCACTTACCTCCAGCCATCTAGAAGTCGAGCATCTGGCTTAAACTCCTTGTCTATATTCAGGGGAGAGGGATGGACTCAGCCAGAAGACAATTGCCTTCCTACTTGTTTTAAAGCCCTTTCTTAGGCGAGGATAAATCACAGGCTGAAAGCCTTTGCCTCCCGGTGACTGTAGAGGAACCTACAAACCCAAGTTTTAGATAATTAAGGTGCGGTGACTTGAAATCCACCCTCAATATTTGTTTATAAAGCAGCTGTGAAACATGAGATCAGTGTGTTCAGAATTTTGATGGTGGAGGCAGAAGGGGGGGGGCGATGATCACCCACGGTGACTTTAAGTTTTGCTCATCTCGAGTGTTTCAGATTTTTTTGTAGTTGAAATCCAAAGAAGTATCTGTCAATTATAAAACGAATCTTGCCCTATAAATTGCTGCCTTTGCAAATAACAAGGCTGTAGAAGACGAGGCAGGAGAGACTGAAGATGTCCCAAGAGAGAGGCCAGCAGGGGATTTTTAATAATTTATCAGCGACTGGAGTGTGAGCCCATGAGGTTACTTCTACACAGGACTTTGAACATGCACCAAGACCTTATAGCTTTCAGCCCCTCGCTCTCCGAGCTGAGTCAGAACGAATAATTTAGAGAGGAAAGTCTCTTGAACTGTGCTCCATGGGTTACGAGGCTCTGTCACATCGGAGGAGCCTGGATATGCCATCTCTGCAGGTGCCGGGTGGCCGCGGGGAGAGGGTGCAGGGACGGTGCCAGCTGCGCCGGGGTTTCTGTCCTTCAGCTGCTCTGCAGTCGGCTTCAGATGTTTGAGGAGGCTTTTTTTTTTTTTTGCGAGCTGCACCCCAGCTTTCGACCGGCGGAGCAGCACGTGGGCAGCAGGGGCTCAGCGGTGCCAGCGATGCTGCTCAGCAATCGGAAAGGGGCAGCGGGGCCGGCAGCGCCAAGCAGAATTAGGACGGTTGCAGATGAACGCCAAGGAGAGCAAACAAAACCTGAGACGCAGTCTTCTCGCCATCCAAGCGATGCAGACAGAGCAGCCGCTTGTTTCTTGCAGCGCCTAAGTGGTTCAATTAAGTTGAAGGAGTAAAATAACTCCTAAGGGACATGAGTCTATTGAAAGCGCTGAGTAGAGAATAATGCACATTATCGAATGAGGCACCCGCGGGCAGGACCCCTCTTGGCTTAGCAGCGAAGCCCTTTCGCGCCATGGTGGGGCTGTCCGGACATACCCGAGGTGGGTTTTAACCATCTGGCCGAGGCGCTGCTGACAGAGCTCAGCGTGGGCCACGCACAAACCCTGCGTGAGGATGTGCAGGAGAGGACCCTGCGGCCACAGCGTTCGCAGAGCCTTGGCCGGGCTCAGGTTGGCGCAGGGCGGTCGGGATTGACGTGCTCCCTTCGGCCAGACCCTACCCACAGACAGCATCTGTCTGTCTTGTCGGCTCTGGAGCCGGTTGCTGCGCCTGCGCGAGAGCCAGAGGTTACCAAGTAAATCTGAAAGTTGCTAGTTCTGGCTACGGGCTCGAGTCCTGCTTTGTTGTCAGGATGCCACAGGACCAGACAGCTTGGAGTCTAGACTGCAAGGGTGTTTAGCATCGAATATCTTTGGCTGTGGGACCGCAGAAAATATCGTTCCTTTAGGAGGAGGCTCAGGAAAAGCGCTTTTTCCCTCCCTGCCAGCTGGATCACACTCGTGGCATCTTTGAGAAGGAAGAGTGTTGCCTCTGCAGCTGAGTATCTAATGCCATAGGCAACTTTTTCAGGCTTTTCCTGGATTTGCATGCCATGTAAACTGTTCTCAAATCCCTTAGACACCTAAATGAAGCCAGCTCAAACCTTGGTTGATAAAGCATCGGCAGCTGCACAGTAGGATTTTCTGAAGTTATCTGTACAGAGGAATGTGGCTGTGTGTCTTGCTCAACTCCACTGAGATTTTCAGCAATACTAGGCCATGAAAGGTTACTGTTCAAAAAAACCCAGGATAAATCAAGTAAAACTATCAAGAGTGGGAGAATATGCTATTTATTTACTACCGTGATAAATTGAAAGAGAGAAAGATCGGTAAAAATGAAAAATATTCCTTTTATTTTTTTTTAACCATAGAGTTTTCCCCTTTCTTTCCTATATTTCCTAATGAAAAGAGAAAAAGTGACACATTGTTCTTTACTCTTTCTTTTTTAGTCTATGGAAACTACAGTAGCCAAATCAAAAGCCAAAATGTTTTTAAGACACTCCTTTTATCTCATTTTGTTGAAACACATAACACTAGAAGGCAGTGAAGGTCATCTATGAAATGTCTTTCTCTTCACCTTTTGTGCCAAACATATCGGAGGGAAAAAAATCCTGATTAACCCTAGAAAAAAAAAACATGATTGAACAGGGCAGTTTCTTTGTCTTTTAGGCACAGACATAAAAATACAGAGGGTTTATATATAAATATATATACAGTAACCAAAACCTCAAATTCAAATACACCTGAGCTTTGGGGAAGTTTGTATATTCATTCAATCTTTGTGGCTTAGGCTCATCTGTAACAGAAATATTTGCAAATAGACAGAATACTTCCTCTTTAATCTTATCTAGTGATCTGTCTGTTTGTCTGGGTTTTTCCTAGAGATGGCCTCAGATCCTGATATCTGACGGCTGCAAGGCTAAATTAAGGCGAGATCATACGGAACTTCACAGAGGCCTTTCTTTCCTCTTGTTTGCTATGAGCATTTCTTCCATTTTAATTCATTGGGATGAAAGACGGAGCAGCCACGTAGCCTGGCTCAGCCTCCTCCGGCCCCGCGCTTGGCCCACCTTTGGGAAAACATCTTATTTTGACTCATGGTTATTTGCTCTATGGGCAGACTGTGGCTGAGAAGAACAAATTGGCTCTGCAAGGGCTGCGAGTCCTCTTTCCTGGGGCTCTTCCAGAGAGCCGAGCACACCCCGACTTTTGGCTCCCAACTGTGGTGCCTCTGGCGGGCCGGGCAGCATCCGAGGGTACCTCACCAGCTGCTCTTCAGGCCACACATCTCAGAGGGGCGAGTCACGGATTCGTGCCCAAGAGCTCTTTCCTCATCCACAAAGAGGATTGTTCGAGGTTTCACGCGTTCAATGCCACCTTTGGGCAAGCCACTGCAGCTTGGCAATAGGGCAAAGATGGTGAAATGTTGGGCTCTGTCGGCGTGTGCCTGGCTAATTGCTGTAAATTTATGCCCTTGAAGAACCCCAAGCACCACCGGTGAATAAAAGAGATACACTCCAGCTGCCTTAGGTTCACCCGCCCTCGGAGGACAAGAGGTTGAAGAGGCTATTCAGTAGCTGGTCAGGCCAAGCACTGCTTAGACAACTAACCTGCATTGTATTTTGAACAATCTATCATGGCCCTTACCTGTACCTGTAATTACAACTACCCCTGAGATTTAGTGCACCGGGAAGGGCTCCAACTTGAACAGAGCCATGCCATGCAGCGCGGATGGAGAGAAATAGGAACATTTTTCAGTTTTATTGTGTTCTTTCCTGTCTGTGTCCCCATACGTCGCTCAGAGGGGTTTTGTCACCTCCCTGAACATTTTTTTCGTGGGTAACTTCTCACCACTTCAGATTCTTCCCATTCACTGCACAAGACCTCACCAATTCCTACCAGTGCTCGTGTGGTTAATGGGTGAGAGGAGGGCAGCGAGCACATCTGAAAGGAATGCAAGAAATATAAACAATTTTATTAACAAGACCACAAAACTATTTTTTAATATATGCAGCCATTTACAAGGAGGAAATAAACAAACAAACAGAAAAACCCACTGGGGAGACGTGGTCGGTGTCGGAGAGCAGAGCGAACTGGCACAGGTGGTACGGGCAGGTTTGGGTAGGGTGTCTTTCCTTCACCCTTCCTCCACTGTGGGCTGTCCCCAGGCAACGCCAGCCCCTATGAGCAGGGCGAGATGGTGCAGAGCCCGGCACTAGGGAGGTGGGGTGCCACGCGCGTCCTGCTGCGGTGCCAGCGACGACGCCAGCTGGGTCAGGGCTTGGGCGATGACGGAGAGATGGCTGTTCATCGTCCGCAGCTCTGCCAGGATGTCACTCACGTTCACAGACGCCTGCTCGGAGCTCGGGGGCAAGGTGTGGGCAGTTAGCGGTGAGGAAGCAGCCCCCGGAGCCCTGTCTCCCATGGGTGTCCCCTGGGGATTTCCATCATGGGAGGGGTGTGGGGGGGTGCTGCTGCAGCACTTCATGCCTTCCAGGGAGGCCGTTCCTACAGGTGGCTGGTCTTCCTCCTTCCCTCGAATGGTGGCAAGCGTTGCAGAAGCGAGAAAGGGCAGCCAGTTGATGAGGTGGGTGGCACTGCCAGGTGGGACTACGGGCAAATAAAGTCCAGGGTGCAGGGATGGAGTAGAGGTGGGTGGTGCAGGAAGAGAAGGGAGTCCAGGGTGAACAGTGGTGGCAGAAGCAGATGTTGATGGTGAAATAGGAGGCGGTTTGGGATGTAAGGCTGCAACGCAGGCAGGTAACGGAGGTGAAAATGATGCAGTACCAGTGTCAGAGGAAGAGGAGGGTGATGCTGGAGCTGTGAAAGGTCCAGGTTCTTCAGAGGTTGGTGGTGAAGTGGCAGCAGGTGGAGCATCAGGCGTGCAAGGGTCTGAGTCTGCAAGGAATACACATCATGAGCCTTGATTCACAAGTCTACTTACATACATGGACTGTTGCTTGCTCTCACTTCAGTGGGACTAGGCCTTTTTGATGAAAGGAGGAATTTCATCAGCTGGTAGTGGTACTCTCTGTAGGTCAATTAGAAAAGAACAGACGTGCTCAAAGACAAGAGCCTACTGTAGGTAAACATGCAACTTAACCTTGTAAATCTAACTTATCCTTCCACTCTCATTCTTCATCAAGCCTGTGGACCGGCCTTAACATTTTTTTGGTTGATGTCTCATAGGTATGCATTAGCTGGTGAATTACCTACTGTGTTTTCCTGGCCAGTCATGGAATGATGGCAATGTCCTAACTGAGTCAGATCTCCCATGGAGATGTGAGTGCTGGACGGCTGCTGCTGGAGCCAGTGTTAGTTACTGCTTCACAGAAGGTCCCAGTTTTCAGCATTCTGGTTTGAATGGACAGGTCAACACCAGAAACAGTAAGAACTAGTTGGTGGCTTAAACTCTTCAATAATTTTATTTTTTCTGTGGAAGCATGACAGAGTTCACACAATTGAACTTAGATGTAGATCCCTGCCTGTAGATCTTTAGCAGCTTCAGCTATGAAAATCAACAAAGAAGAGACAGGAAGACATTGTTGACACTGGGCATCCCGGCTTGACACCTATGCCATCTTGCAAGTTGTTCAGTGGACCTCATCCAATGTCCACTAAAGTCATTAGAAACATGCTTGCTTGGACTGAGCCCAGCATATGATGATAGAGAAGCCTCTGGGGGTTATACAAAGACTTGGACTATGGTCCAAGTTGCTCTGATCACTGTGCCCGGTTGGTAAATACTGTATGGTAAGAATGATCTTATTTTTACAATAATTCTGGAACCCAGAAATATAATAGGAAATGTTAACCTTTCAACAGCCTCAAAGATCTGCGTAAGTGGAATTACTATACCACGCTGTAGATCTTTATTTTAGCATTGGGAACACATTATGCAGAAGGTGGTGAGATGCTACAGGAATGGTCAGTGTAAGACAAATGGATTTTAAAACTATTTCTGCTGCAATTAAGTGCAAATTTTAAGGCATTGCTGTGGATACAAAGACACAAATTAACAGATTTATCTAGGTTAAGACAACCTAGAGAAAGCCAAGTACTGAGGTGTTAACACCATACTATTATTATTTCTGGCACCTAAAAAATCTGATGTGAGAAATCCGTTTTCATTACTGGCTGGTTTGGTATTCCAGATAGCACACTGAAACTGTGAGTCAAAAGCAAATGAAGGCTTTTCCCTGTCATTTCTAACACCAAACCAACTGGACCTGCAGTCAACAGAAATCCATCTTTGTTCTAGGTGGGACCGCCATGTTTTCCCTAACCAAACACGCATGGTGGTTGGAGGGGGTTATGACACAAAATTCAGCAAGCCCTTATGTCCCTGGGATTTTTATGGAAAGTTACTGCAAGTTCCTTGAAACTGTTTCCTTCCTTTGTGTATTGGCTTTCTTCCCAACGCAAAGTCCCTGCCTACACAAGCGCCCGATCCCTGTTCACTAGAGGTGGGCTGAGGATGCTGGATGTTGTGTTTCCAAAGTGTTATTGATTGGGTTTTGGTTTCTCAAAACAAAAACACAAATAAAGCACAGTGCAAGTCCAGGTTCCATTTCCATCCAAACCACCAAAGTTTGCAAAGGGTGAGATGAAAGGTTCAGGTTTGGCTCAACCGTAGTGTTAACCAGAACAGTGTTTACGGTCCATATATAGCACGGCTAATCCCTGTCCACACTGGCCAAACAAACCAAATTAAGCGTAATGTTTTCCATACATTGGAGAGCAGAGGAAGCTCAACAAACCTTGAAGTAATCTGGTTTAACACTGTGACAAATAACTGTCACAAATGATTCTTAAATGGTTAAAGAAAAATTGGGGCTAAAATACAGGGAGTAGTAACTAATATAGACAAAAAAAGAGACAAAAATCTGGTCACCAAAGGCTCTTCTTTTAGCTGCAATCTTTCCAAACAGCGTGGCTTCCCTATCAGAAGCCACAGTTTTGTCATCCTCCTAATCCCCCCTTAAGATTTATTTATGCCATGCAGCTTTTTAAACGCATCTCGCTCAGCTTGATCAGGCTCCCATGCTTCCATCTAAAAAATTCCACATGGGCGTCTGGGTACCCGTGCAGGGGTCCTGGCGTATCCAGCACATGTGGAAGCTGTTGCGCTGCTCAGATCAACGGTCGGGAATGTACACAGCTGACATAGTGCAGTCTGCGCACCCGGAACGACTGCTTCTCTGGGCAGGATCTCACCCAACTGCTCAATATCCAAAGACCCAAACTAATGATGAAAATTGCGGAATCACAGAATCACTCGGGTTGGAAGGGACCTCTGGAGACTGTCTTGTCACAACCCCTGCTCAAAGCAGGGCCAGCTAGGGTGAATAATTTTTTCTCCATGGACAAATCTGCTAGAGCGTGTTTGAGAAAGCCCAGGAATATGGAAGTCCTGGAGCAAGCTACTACAGTTGCTTATCATATACAACAGGGTGATTCTATTTATTTCCTTCCTCTTTAATTTTGTTGGTTTTATCGGAATGTTGTAACTCTTCACAACTGTAGTGCTTGCGTTTTTCACTTTTATCTACAGCCCCAGCAGAAAGAGATTCTTCTTAACTGGTGCATCCAGGTGCACGCTCATTCCTGGGGGTGTTAGACCTGCATCTAGACAGAGCTGTAGCTAAGTGGGGCTGGATGGTTGCCTGCAGAGAAGAGAGATGTTGAACACAAGGTGCTCAGACGTGTACAGTGACCTTTCCTAAACATATCAACTCACCTGTGCATGGTCATTCAGCATCCTCTAGTACACCCAGTCTACAGACGATGGGCAGGTGTTATAGCATACTAATACACACAGAGATGGACTGTTCAGGGAAGGCTTGTAGCTTAGAAGAAAAGGTATTTCTCCAGTTAGGGAAGTTATTCCAGGACTCAGAAAACCTGGGTTCGGATCCAATTAGTCTAAGCAACTGAACTGTGAATGCCTAGTGAAGAAATTCCCTGAAAGCACCCGCATTTCCTATGCTGTACATAGAAGGAAAGCCCCTGAAGGGAAGACACATAGGCTGTATCACTCTGAACAGACTCAGAGTCACTTACTTCTTTCCACTGACTGCATAGGAAGCTTGGCCTCATCCTTTAGGATAACTGGTTTACTGGGATGGGACTCACATCACTTTTAGCTTTAGCAGCCTACAGTCCAGTGTCTACATCTTATCTAATTCTCTAGCCTTTCTTCACAGCCAGTGGATTAAATAGGTCTAGCATCACCTCTTTTTTGACAGAATGAGAAAGACTTGTCCTCATCTCTTTGCTGGGAATAATGTAGGACAACTAACTCAGATGTGGATGCCATGCACTGAAAATGCTTAGATTTCAAAAGAGAACTCCTGTACCAGGTGCATAAAAATAAGATGGGTGCCCAGCTTAGAAACGGTGGGTGCCTGACATTCACTGCCCTCCTGATCTACTACAGATCTCCCAAAGAGAAAGACATTGCACATCTTTGTGTTACCTATTTGCAAGTAATAGGGAATACTTCCACCTCTGAGAGGACCTTGGGGTGTTAAAAACTCCCAGGCTTGTAAATAGGCCAGCTCATACAGTAATGAGAAAGAGCAGAGGAGCACCTCCAGGAGAGGATTTCCTGGTACTTGCCCTGCCCATGATGCTGGATGTTGCCAAAAGATTAATGGGCTGCCCTGTGAGAATGGGGAAACTAAACTTATTTCAGATGCATTCATCTGTATGAGAAGAGTGTCCATTTAACTTTTCAGGCAGTCTTGGCTATCTTAGCTGCTTTTGTTTGACTACTGATTTTATCTGCCTTGCAGTCAAATTGCTGCAAACTCTGATTTCTTAGTCTTTTGTCAGCTAACAAGGGAAAGGTCTGTGAAGGAGAAACCTTGAGGGAAAAGCAGGGACATGACTTCCCACTGGCTATCACACTGTGTGGGATTCTGCTCATCTACCATTACCTCTTTAGCAGGCATCTGGTGCAAGGCAGTCGTCCTGGCTCCAGCAGAGAAAGAAGCACCTCTGGGGACAAGCCACCCCAAGCTATCAGGTCCCTAAGAAGGATGGGAGGATCATGCTCTGGAGCACCCCCCCATCTCCCAGCACTTCTTGTAGGACTAAGTCAACTATCTTCCACAGGCTGACTAACTTCTAAATGGCTGAAGTTGGGTGAGGTGAATTCCTCATTTTATATATAGATGTAGCAAGTAATTTCCTATCCAATCAGAATAGTAGATGAGTAGTGCTGCCTCTGTGTTTCCGTGGAAGGCATAAAACCATGAAGATAAGGTTTAAGGTGCAAAAGAGTAGAGACTTGGGCCCCCAGTGTTCTTCAAGAAACGAGCTGATGGTTCAGGTGATAATCTTTCAAGTGAGTCAGCACTGAACAAACAACTTATTTCAATGATAAGGATATTAAGATGTTGAAATGAGTAACGCAGTCCCTTCAGCGATACAGCAACCTGCAGGAGGCCTTTGTGCACCGTCCTTTCTGCTCGGTTTGTGCAGTTGCTCTAAAGCTAGCGGCGTCTGCATGTGTGCCTGTGGGACCCGCTGCGTGCACGCACTCCCACTTCATTTTGCAGCTGCTTCCCAAGAAAGTCTAAATATATGCCTGCCTCCTTTGTCTGGCAAGAAGTGAAACTGAAGTCCTAACAGTTTGTGGTAAATGAAAGTCCAATAGCAACGTTTGCGTCAGCGAGGGCGGTACTGCTTTTGCACGGACAAAGTCCGTCTTTGGGATCTGAATCTGAAGCCATCCCTCCCGTGCTGCTCAGGTTCGATTCAGGTACAGAGCGGCATCGCTTCCCACTGCCGGTCTGCAGTCGAGCTTAGAAGGGCTTCGAGCTGTAAACCGAGTTTAGAAGGGATTAAATTACAGCATTGGGCAAAGGGACTTTAGAATTTCTACGTTAGAATAGGTCTGAACAAAAACATCAGTGTGAGCACTCCGGGATCAGTGTTTGCATATGTGTGAATTCGGAAACTGAATTCAGTTCTAGATATTGTCTCTAGCATCTGTTCTTTGTAAAAATCTAAACTACCTCTGAACACCTATGTGCTTTTGGGTGAGCAGCTTAGAAATGCATAGAAAATTCATACAAGCATTAGGGAAGCTTATTGTTTGGTTTGTTGTTTGTTTTGTTTTTTTTTTTTTAGATAAAACAGATCACTTTTATATCCCAGGAATCCACTCCTCTCTGGATACATGGAAATATCCCAAAATATCATATATACCAAGGTATTGGAATCTTTAATGACAATAGGGATTTCATGCAATTAAATATGCCCACTCAAGATCAGGGGTCTTGTATGAAATATTAATTTGAAAAAACACTTCAATAGATCACAGTGTTGAAAATCAGCTCTCTTCCTCTGGTTTTCACTCTCAATCTCACCTGTCACTCCCACAATTAAAAAAAAAAAAAAAGAAGGGATTTTGAAATAATTGTAGATTGCCAGAACCATACTGTAATGGGGCACGTGGCAAAGTCTGTTCCAGAGTCCAAGACGTTTCACCAAAATTACCCCAACTCTGTCTCTGTGCTGTCAAATTAAAAACCTACTGATTGAGTCACTTCAGCAAGGCTCCTTCCTTGGCCCTCTTGCTTTTTAAGCAACCTAATAGTAATCCATGAGCTGCTCTATAGATTTTAATTCGCTCACAAATTTTTTTGACTTCATAAACCCGTGAATCTCTTTGGAATTATTTTTTGTTTTGTTTTGTTTTGTTTTGTTTTGATTGTGGCCTGTTTAGGGGTCTGTTTCTCTTCTTTCAGGTACAATACAACAGGCCTAGCTGGACTGGGCTTTATGTGACTAATCACATTATGACTCCTGTGGAGTTGTGCTCTTTCAAAATTTCTTGAGTAATAGTCTGTTATGAGTACATACTTATTCCCATGTCATGCGAACAAATTTGTTCTCACAGTTTGTCATGGGCCATCTGCTTTTTCATCTTTGTCCCTGGCTTTATTTCAGTGAGATTTTATTCACTTCCTGACAAAATGTGCATTTTTACACTCATTTGGGACCAGATTTTCCAAGAACCTGAGGTCCTTCTTTGACACCTGTGGGACAAAGCCAGGCTTTCTGAAGGGCTCAACAGCTCCTGGTATTTTCACAAAAGAAGAGTCCCTGAGGATGCCTTGACATCTCAGCTTGGAGAGGGAATGGGAAAAGAGGAGGTAGGCACGTTGGAGAGGTAATATTGTTGGGCAGCAGGCAATTCCTCATGACAACATTCATTGCTTAACAAATTTTTCCCGCTGTGCTCAAAGCACTGCACAGACGAGTCTCACACTGGCTGCACTTTATGGGGGCCAGACTGAAACACATGAGAAAAGAAATGCCTTAACAGAAGTCCACAATGAAGCCAGCAGCAAAGGCCGCTTTCATCTTCCCCATCAACTGACATTGCCAACGCAGCCCTCTGATGGCTCCTTAACCCTACCGCTCTGTTAATGCATCTTCTTAAATTGGGGAAACGTTTTTTCCCTCCCATTTGCAGCATAAAAATAAGGCACAGCAGGAAAATCTGTTGTGTTTACGGAGACTGCCAGCCCAGCCCTCCCCGGACCCATGCAAGGACATCGTCTCTTCTCCACCCTCATGCGCTCCCCTTCCCAGAAACTTACGGAGGATGGAGAAGTGGCTGAGGACTGTGTTTAAGTCCTCTGAAATTAAAGTAAGACTGAAAGCTACTTCCAGGTAGCCAAAAAGAAAGAGTAAGGAGAAGAAAGCGTTATAATTGATCAGACCACTTTGTCCTTTTTCTCTTGTGTTTTACCTCTGTCAATGGTCAGTGAGTGCTGCCTCAAAGCAAGCTATCAAAAAGCCTTCAGCAACAGTTATGCCATTGTCTGCGATAGGAAATTTTCTCGATGTTCCATTAATGAATCGGGTTTTTGGCCCAAGACAGATGTTTCCACTGTCTATGATCACCTTTTATACAATGCAGGCCAACAAATTTGATTTAAGATCAGGCTCAAAATGGACTGCAACTGTATGGACTACAATTGAAAGTAGAGCTGGTACTTAATTACCTCTTTGAATCTGGCTGTTCGCTACACCAAAAAGTTTTTCCTGTCTTCAAGCAGATAGCCTTTCCAACATGTTTAATTCTTCTGAGAGTCTTGTTTTCTTTCCTTAATAAGTACTATTGTGTCTCTAAATGTCCTTATTATGTTCTTATTAGCCTTGTAAACATCCCATCCGCTTTTTAATTATTTTTATTTTTCCTGTTTCTTTTTTTCTTTTTCTTTTTTTCTTCTTCTTTTCTTTTTCTTGTTCTTTGGCAAGGTTTTGGTCTCGATTAACTCCTATAGCAATGAGTTTCTCAGGTTAGTTTCGCATTGTGTGAGGAAGTTTTTCCATTTATACAGCAGGTTTTTGATACTAATCAGCCAGCCAGCATTTTCTCTGAAACCACCTGTGTATCTACTCTTTGTACCTTTCTCAATAGCACTTCCTGCCACACACGACCCTAGAATAAGCCCGTGATCACGTGAAATTCAGCAGGTACTAAGAGACACAAAAGAGAAGACAGAAGACGTGTGTCTTTCGCCTTATGCCCAAAGTCTCAGGCAACCGGGAACATTATAGGAACAAAACCTGAAGTTGCAGACATTTAATTTTGTGGGTTTTTTTTCTTTACTGGTTTGAGATTAGTTTAATTTATTTACATATATACTCTAGGGATTCCAAAATGGATTCAGATGTTAATTAACCAATTATAATTATATTAACCTGATCTTTTTTTTTTTTTTTTTTCCCCAGGAAAAATACGAGACACACCATGCAATCTTATGGTTTTAGTAGCCAGTGAGTCAAGTCTGGAAATTCAGTACACATGAGTCAATGAGATTTCAGGTTCCTACAGAATGTCCAGCAAGAACATTGTTCAGCCAGCAGTGGACAGGCCTCTCTTGCCTACATCTCATGGCCCTTCCTGGGCTGATTAATGAAACAAACTATATCCAGGATGAGTTACTCTGAACCTCTACCACGTTATGCTTGAGATGAACTGTCCCTCCCAAAGGCTTGTCACAGCAGTGTTCCCCACTGAAGCACAGTAACTGTATCTTTTCCTGGTTATTTACCATCTGGCAGCCCCAGCACAAGGCTTCCGCATTAGACTCTACATAAGAATTTTATACCATAGCAGACTGACGGTCCAGCAGTCCTTATCTTGCATCATTTCTCCATCTCTGGAAACTCAGTACTTAAATGGAAGAGATGATGAAAAAGAGTGCGGGAAGTGTCTTGTCCCATCTGGAGCAGACCCAAGGCTGTTGGCTCTCCTTGGTAAGTTATATTTGGGTGAAAGAGGGAGAGGCTGAGTAGGACACCATGATTAGACATAGCACAAGAGAGTGTGTCTGCAAAATTAGCTTCACTGCCTACGAGTCTGCAGGCCAAAACCTTCCTGTCAAGCTAAAGGTGGACACCTTGGTTGTACAATAGAGGGCCCCTAGGTGATCTGAAGATGGCAAGGGAATGATCTTGCCTCAAGTACGCAAGAAAAGTAGGAACTAACTCATGGAATTCATTAAATATTCATATATTTCCCAGTATGTTTCATCCCCAGAGGGATGGTGCCATTTTTAGGAAAATAATCTTGTAACAAAAATCCCCTGAAACCACACAGCCTGAGGTGCTTTTTCTCATCTTCATACACCGAGGAATCACATAAACTATATCTTCTCTACAGAGTTAATCTAGGTGGGACACAGCCATCTCTGAACACCTGAGTTATACCAGTCTGGACATGAATTATTTCCCTGAATGACCCTACTGCATCTTTGCTGTTCATGACCTTTCCAAAGTGCGTTGGGAAAATCAGAGGGGAGGAGGCATATGTCATAACTTTTTTTTTTTTTTGGATTTAGATACCTTGGGATTCTTACCCTGGGATTCTTTCCCAACCTCCTGTGTCAGATGTAGGAGAACTTGTTTACTCCAAGGAAAGGCTTTTGTGAAGGACCTGAAAGATTCAACCCACTTGTGATCAAATCTGGGTCCTCGCTGCAGAGCGGGTGAGTGCAAGCCCATGGCCAGATGGGACCCGGGCTGTTTATGCCCTCCTCGGGACTCCTGGCCTGAACTGAAACCACTTCCCAAGCCTGAAAGAAATTTTTAACAAATGCAGATTTGGTGCCCTGGAGATGTACCTTTCGTCCTAACTTTCATTTCAACTGCTAGATATGCCCAGGCAATCGTGGCAGGCATCATGGAAATGCTGTCTTCACAAAGGCATTTTGTCTCCAATAACATTTTCATTTTACACCCAAGTCTAGCCGGAGGTGAATTCCTTTGTTTAATGAAGAGCCACAGCTCCTTTGGAACAAAATGTTCTCCTGTAAGCTGGGTGAGCCGCTGGTTTTATTGAAGAACAGTCCTGCAGACCAAGACAATGCTGTACTTCACTACCCTTTTTGAATTACCACTCTGTCATTTCCCAGAGGAACATGATCAGCCGACCACTAAACTCTGCTTTAAGATCTTATGCCCAATCTAAATGAGACAGAATGAAGCCCTGGAGAGATTTCAACCCTTGCTTTGTTGAAACAACATTGCTTTGTTTGGAATGTATTTGCCTTTGTACTGGGGAATGAAAATGTAACCCAGTGCCCAGTTTTGAAATATATAAATACAGTCCTTTTGGTAATGTATCATATACAAAGAGATCCATAGCATATGCTCTTTCTTACACAGCCCTTTTTCTTGGAGATCTTCAGCCAGTTTTGAAACCTTCAAGCCTTGAGCCTTGTGACAGCTTGGTGAAGGTGGAACATATAATTTCTGTGTTACGGGCTGGCACAGTGACCCAGTTAGGAAATCTGCAGCAGACTTGAAATGAAACCCAGACCTGTGCTTGCAACAGTAAACTCAGCCTTCCTCTACGTCCAGTTCAATTACACAAGCCAGTAGCCACCCAAATGTTCATGACGCCCACTCACAGCTCCAGTCAGTGGTCACCACTGCTTGGCTCCCAGGTCTTACCCATGCTTTACTTTAATACCCTCAGATTATGAACTGAATAGATCTAACGATATGATCCAGATCTTTTCACCCTATGGTTGAGTTCTGAACTGGCAACTGTTGGACAGCTGAGACAGTTGGACTTTTTCCTACCCCTTCTCACAAATTCACAGTTGCTTCAATGCACCTTGGGGCAGGTTTCATGAACCCAGGCCCTCGCTCTGCCACTAACAGTGTACAGCACAACACCTTTACCTGCTGTGTACCAGTAGCCAGAGAATTTGGAGTCTGATGCACATGACAAGGATGGAGGAACATCACTAGGAGGTCCCCAGTCCCTCATCCCTGCACCTACCTACCCGTTCCACCATGTGTCCTCCTGAATACCAAACTGGAAGGAACGTTGTCTACTCGGAGAGCAAACAAACATGTCAGCCCCGCACAAACAGAGGCACACTTGTCTCTCTGAGTTCATGGTCTTTGATCACCACGGGTACCAACTCCCACCTGATATTATGGGCTGCGCAGGGTGGGCTTGGACGCTGGCTGGGTGGAGGGAGACACCTCAGCAGCGCAGGAAGGAGTGATTCAGCCGCTCCTCGCTCTGAGTCAATATTTACCCAGCGGCTCTGGGTTTGGGGGAGGGATGGTCTCTCTCCGGGGTCACATTCCCACCCTCCCGAGCAAAGTAGTCGGAGCCACCAGCCCGAGAGGGTGCTAGCAGCCTTCTCCTGGGAGCGCGCCCTCTTTTTTTAGGCTGCATTTTGGATGCAAACTGGCGCGCTGCGTCTGCGTCTCTTTTTCTTGTTTTTTTTCTAATTGTAGTCTGGAGTTTTCCTTAATGGGACAGAGAAGTCTTTGAGACTGGAAATGTGCTCTTCTCTTTGTTTCTGGTAAGACATAACACTGGCCTCATGGGACCGCACTCCAACAGGGATATTTTAGTTCTGCCTGGCTCAACTTCTTGCTGGCCCGCGGTCTGATTGCTATTTGTCACTGGGACTGCAAGCGCTGGGGAACAGAGACTGCCCTCACTGCGGCTGCTCTAGTAGACTGGAGCCTTGAATTTGGCTGGGCTTCCCAAGCCTTTCCACGAGGCAAATAGTAACACTAATTTCAGCTGCACACTGTATTCCTTGCGTACGTTCCTAAAGGGCCGTGTTGTGCTGCTTTTGCTTTGTTCTCCACGTTAAACGTATTTCACCCTGGGGGTCGTTGTGTCCTGCTGGTGGATGATTATATTCCCCTTTTTGAGAGACTGAAGATGAAAAAACACCTTGAGATCCCTTTTGATAGATGGAGATACCCTTCTGGCCCAGTCCCTGATATGATTTTGTGAAGGTGTTGAGGATGTCCTATCCTACAGACCTTGGTCTCAAATATACTGATGTAAAACAGGAATAATTCCATCGGCATCAGTGTCGTTATACCAGAGTAATCATGGGAGAAGGAGAGGAAATAGGCCTGCAGGGATTTTGTTTTTTGTTTTTTTGGGGGGGAACCATGCTGACTGTAAAACCACAGCAAAATTATTTTTAAATGAGAAAAAATTCTTTAAGACAGATCAGCCCCTTAAAAAGAGAGACAAATGGAATGAAACGCTGCAGTTCTGAAAGTCCTGCGGTATTTGGGAAATAGGGCAGTTTGCTGCAAAGAGAGGATTAAATGGCTAAAGCCGGGATAGTTGCAAAAAGAGAAAAACCCAGAAAATGAAGTTGCTTATGAATTACATTATCAAAATTTCTCATAGCACAAGAGGTGAGATCGTAGAGGCAAGTTTATTCTCAGCACATGCGTGGAAAAATGTAAACCTCAGTAAGAACCACTGAGTAAACCTGAGAAAAGAAAATGACTGTGCCTGGAAATGTTTAGGGGATGGTGTTTGTCAATTAATGAAATGAGAGGCCACCGTTTGCAGCTCGGTACACAGCAAAGACATACACAGACTAAGTCCAAAGAAGGAGATTTTTTCTTTTTCCCCAGTAAGAGGAATGTGGGGAAATTTTGCTCTGCGCTTCATCTGCAATTCATTTTTTTCTTTTGTAAAACCTGGTGATTATTGAGAGGAGAAAGTCTGCTCTGTGTGGCTGGGCAGGAGGTCACAATTCCTCACGCCACCAGGTTTTGCCTTCAGGTTTGTTGATTTTGATGACAAGCCTTTACCACTTGGTTTCTCAGTTGTGTCAGCAGCTTTCCCACCAGCGTAGTGATGCTCTTTGTGTCACGCTGTGCCAAAAGGAGCGCAGCTCAAGCCAAAAAGCACACACAGAGATCATACTCCCGATTTTAAGTAGCCTCATGGTTTGACCAAGTTTGGATCCAACTTCATAGTTTGCGCTCATCTCTAATAGAAATACACAGATATCTGCAGTAATGTATTTTAATGGAAAGAGGAAGTTTTTTAAGGACACAATACATGCACCTTGTCAGGGAAGGTTTCCCTCTATGCCAAGAAGCTCCCCTCTTTCCTGGGGAAGCCGCTTGCTGTATGTACAGGACTGCCTTAAAAACGGGAGGGAGATTCTGGCAGCAATGGGAATCTCCAGCCCGCCAAGAGGAAGAAAGACCCAAGAGTCAGCTCCCTTGTAAAAGGAGGGCTGCTTGACTAACTTTATGGAAAGAAACCGAGCTGTAAAAAGACAGCATTTAGTCTTTCACAAGGACTGTGGGTCGGGTAGTCTGTGCTAGCCCAGGGTTGTTAGGAGACCAAGGTCAGAAGGAGCCTGGACACCACCAGGAATGTGAGGAGAGACAGGCTGGCGAAGCAGTGACGTGGAGGAGCCGAGGAACAGCCTCCGAAGTCCATAAATGAGTCAATGAGCAAACTCACATAGGATCCCGCCTTAGAAAGGAGACAATTAAGTCTTCCAAGACAAAAAAAAAAAAAAACAAAACACCCCAAAACCAACAAAAAATCCCTGCATCCATCTATACATTTGTTCCACAGATGTTGATAATCTTGCCACAGAGACAGGGAGCCCATTTCGAGCCGACATCGGCACTCAGTTTCTCTGGGCAGTGTGAAAGTGGATACACCTTTGGAAATGACTACAAGAACCCCAAATCATCCCTGCATAGCTCCCACTACAGCTAATGCCTTCAATGTAATGGCAGCAGAGGTTTGGAACAAAATACACAGTCCAACACTCTGTGCGCAATGTCAGACAGAGGTACTGCACTGGGCCATCCCCTGTGTGACATTATAATTAGAGACGGGGTTTCAATCAAACATGCAATGCGGAGCAGTGCTGTGAGTCAGCTGAGATGTGCGCACCAACTTTGTCATTATCCTGATTTTTGTCATTTATAATGAAATCTAAACACTGCAGTCTTCAGGATATTCAAAATTTGGGTTGAGTGACGGCCCCAAATTTGGTATTTATCCCTGCTCTCCAGGGCCCAATGTCAGTAAACACACAGCAGGGAGGCTATGGGATTTTGGAAGCTGAACTTGGGAAAAAGTTGCCTGAAGTTGAGCTTTCCAGAATAGAGATAGACCTCAATTTTTAGGACCCTCCAAATGAGCACGCATCCCCAGTTCAAGCCCCCCTAACTTGACCTTAAGGAAAAATAATTTTAGCTCCCTGCCCGTCTCTGACTAGCATGGCTCTGATGAAAGAAGACAAGTGAATCTGCCACAGAAAAATACAGCAAACAAAAATCTCAAGGAGGAAACTGATTAAAGTGATTTCAAAATACATAACCAAGCCATGGCAGATGTCAGTGAAGTCTAGCATTTGGGGGTAAGATCTGCCAATCCTGCTGAGCACAGCATGTAGTACAGCTCCCTTCCTCAGGCTGCCGGAGTATTCCCTGCACAGCAGCTTGAGCTAAAGGTGAGATGTGAACTGTCACATGAAATGTCCTGGTTCATACCAGTTTCTTTGCTGATGCACCATATGTCGGTACAGAAAGTATATTTCATAGAATCATAGAATGGTTTAGGCTGGAAAGGACCTTGAAGATCATCGAGTTCCAACCCCCCTGCCATAGGCAGGGACACCCCCCACTAGACCAGGTTGCCCAAGGCCACATCCAGCCTGGCATTGAACACCTCCAGGGATGGGGCCTCAACAACCTCTCTGGGCAACCTGTGCCAGTGCCTCACCACCCTCAAAGTGAAAAACTTCTTCCTAATGTTTAATCTCAACCTGCCCTCTTCCAGTTTAAAGCCATTCCCCCTTGTCATATCACTACATGACCGAGTAAAAAGTCCTTCCCCAGCTCTCCTGTAGGCCCCCTTTAGGGACTGGAAGGCCACAATAAAATCTCCCTGGAGCCTTCTCTTCTCCAGGCTGAACAGCCCCAACTCTTTCAGCCTCTCCTCATAGGAGAGGTGCTCCAGCCCTTGGATCATCCTCGTGGCTCTCCTCTCGACAAGCTCCAGCAGGTCCATGTCCTTCTTCTGTTGGGGACTCCAGAGCTGGATGCAGTACTCCAGGTGGGGTCTCACGAGAGTGGAGTAGAGGGGCAGAATCACCTCCCTCGCCCTGCTGGCCACACTTCTGATGCAGCCCAGATACGGTTGGCCTTCTGGGCTGTGATTGCACACTGCTGGCTCATGCTGAGCTTCTCGTCAATCAGCACCCCCAGGTCCTTCTCTTCACGGCTGCTCTCCAGCCATTCTCTGCCGAGCCTGTATTTGTGCTTGGGATTGCCCTGACCCAGATTTAAGACCTTGAGCTTGGCCTTGTTGAACTGCATGAGGTTGGCTTGGACCACAGAAATGACTGGGGAGCACTACAAAGCAAACACACCTGATCTTAGAGGACTACAGTAGCATGGAAGCCTGTTAGTCTGCCAGGCACAGAGGGGCAGGGGGTTGTAGATCCCCTCTCGCTGGCCAAGGGACCATTAGTAGGCAAAGTTGCTTGTTCATTCTGGAGAAGAGAAGGCTCCAGGGAGACCATATAGTGGCGTCCAGTACCTAAAGGAGGCCTACGGGAAAGATGGGGAGGGCCTATTCATCAGGGAGTGTAGCAATAGACGAGGGCTAACGGTTATAAACTGAAAGAGGGGAGATTTAGATTAGATATTAGGGAGAAATTCTTTACTCTGAGGGTGGTGAGACACTGGCATAGGTTGCCCAGAGAAGCTGTGGATGTCCCATCCCTGAAGGTGTTCAAGGCCAGGTTGGATGGGGCTTGGAGCAACCTGGTCTGGTGGGAGGTGACCCTGCCCATGGCAGGGGATATGGAACTGGATGGTCTTTAAGGTCTCTTCAAATCCAAACCATTCTGTGATTCTATGGTTCTACGAACACTAACCCATAGCCAGGCCTGCTTTGGGAAACCAAAAGTCCACTGCAATGCCAAGTGTCTATATAGAGCCAGCAAGCCCATTATGAAAGCTCATACTCTCTCTGCACGTCATTTCTTTTCACTCCCAAACGTCCTGATGCATTGTGAGGACAGCCGCTCTCAGAAAACAAGAAAGCCTCACTACCTCTTTGCCAAGGAGCTGTTCCATTAAAAGCCAGATGACCCTGAACAGGTGAGAAAGAACTTGAATTTCCCTTGAATTCACAGTTTTTTCTCTTTCTTACATGTGTCCTGTACAGTTACAATATGAAATGAGCCATTCTAACAACCATGGCCTGAGAAAATAAACTCTACAGCCAGACACATTTGTTTTTCTTCCTTCCTTTGTCAATAGAGGCAAATAAAATCCTTCAAACTTCCCAGTTACTTACCCCAAGTATTACAAATCTTTGGGCTTGATCCTTCCCAGTGCAACTGGGTGCGTTGGCCTTTGGACCCTACACTTCTTTATGCTGGATTTCATTTCCTCCCAGGAACCTTCAACTCCAAATATTTTGTGGACAAGTTTGCAAGCACAGTTTTACTAACTTTTGCCAATATAGTTATCTGCACAGGAGATAAGGACTGCATGAATTCCCTCTCCCAATGCTGAATTAGATTAATTTAGCAAACTTGCAATTCGATCTAAATGTGGGATCAGCCACAAAAGTAACAAATTTTAAGGAAACCCTATGAGATATGTTGATCAAAGCTGGATCTGTACTCTTATCTTAGCACCTGTAACCTGAAACAGTGTCTAAGCAGTGGTGCTTCAAGGTTGTGGGGACTAGTTTCTCCACTTCCTAATGCTGTTGATATTCCTTACAACTATACCATGATCTGCTGATAGATAAATAGCCCCAAGGCCATACTCTGCAATCAATTACACTTATAAGTTTAAAAAATGTGCCAACAAATCAGAGAGGTCAAATTCAGTCAAGAGTCAATGGGACTGGGACTAGAATTTGGCTTAGCGATGTAAGCAAAACATTTCCCTGACATATACAACAGAATACATTTCCCAGGATTCATTCTTCCAACAGAAAGAATGTATTTTTTCATGGGTTTGAGGATGAATTCAATTACATTTTTCTCCTGATGTGGAAACGCAGGAAGCTCTTGTTGATGGTTTGGCTGTATCTTCTATAGATTAAAAAACCCCTGTGATCTGTTGCTGATAGTCTTCCCTCATTATAACAGAATCTCCTGCCCACCTGGAGTATACTTGACTATGATATATGATGATGCTAATTTTATTTCACACAAGAAATAGGATGTAGTATCTATTTCTTCTGGAAGAAATAGTGAAGCTGTCAGGTGGAAAATCTTGAGCTGCTGTTCAGTGGTTAAAACGCAGGTAAAAAGAGAGTCAGAGAATCTGACTTTAATTCCTGGATGTCTAATCAATTTGGTTGTACGGACTTGGATATCTCCATTGCAGCCAGAGTCCTCAAGCCACTAAGAATTTTGACTGAATGAGAATAGCTATTTGCTTCATAATTTTGCTGTCTCCCAAATTCCCCCTGCCGAATACAGTAAGGATAATTCTTACCTCCCACTGACATGGCGATTCTTAACTCCATGTTTGCAAAACTCATTACAAGTTTTGGATGAAAGGTGTTAGAGAAGTGTAAAGCAGATTTGACATCTTTTTTTATAGAGAGGGCTTTCGAGGTTTCCTGTGATTGTCCACATTTTTGGAGATTAGTCAGCTTTTCAAAAGGATTATGCAAAGTGAAAGGCTGCAATAGCAGGAGGTTAGGATCAGTGACCCAGAAGGTCCTTCCAGTCCTGTGTTCCTGGAGGCTTTTCCAAGTCATACCAAAGACGTCAAAGACTACTTGTGTGGTCTGAACTTAATACCTGCGCTACGCATTCCCCATGGAAATTTTTTGTGGCATCTATTTAATGGGGTAGAAGCAAGGGACCTCTGTGTAAAGGTAAGAGAAAACACTTGCCACAACAATGGTGGAGAACACCATGCAAGCTAGCTGGCAGCTCAGGAAACTGAAGTGGTCAAACGTGTCAAGAAACACCTCAACAGACACAAACAGCCTCATCTCTCTGGCCTCGAGATCGCAACTCTAGAAGCATCACTTGTGTTACCACTGACTGTTCAGTCCTGGACCTCCCTTCTGAAACCCAACAGCTAATAGCAGTTATGACGGTGGTTTTGTGGTGTAGACACCTGTCCGTATGAAACTAATCTGGGACCACCAAGCTCATTTTCTTGTAGCAATTTACCAGCTTATGATATGGTAATAATTTTTGACAGCCGCCATCTTGGGCTGGATTAAAACCAGCGATCCAGTGATGGAAGATGCTTTGATCATGCTCTTAACCAAGCCCATACTTTACCTAGCTGGAAAGTAGGCAGTGGGGTTGCTTCCCAGTGTTGGGGCAGGTATGTGTTGGAGATGAATTCAGATAGTCTCATACCTCCTCACCTCCAAGCCTGTCCCATCTGAGAAAATCAACATTTTCTGATGTTCAAATGTGCTTTGCCAGCTAAAATGTCAACCGCATGCCACCTCCGAGAAGGCCACAATTCAGTGGTTGCACATCAGACCAATGAGTCCATATTTATAAAGTGCTTTGATATCCCAGATGAAAGGACAGTATATAAATGCCCCATTCATTTAAGTTACATACAGTAGCAGCAAACAGAAAAATCATTACCCACAGGGTTAGAAAGGCGTATTCCTGTTTATTAATTGAAGACCACATAAAGAATGCTTGGTCAAAGTGTTCCTTTTGGAGTGGACATTTCAGTGCCGGTCCAGTGAATGAAAATAATCCTGAGAATTTGCATGGGCAAACAGCATAAACATCAACTTTGGACAACTCAAAACAAAATTCTCCTGAAAAATGCTGTGGAAAACTTTTTATATGGGTCTATCCTTGTTCCCTGCACCCCAATGGGAAGTGAGGCAATCAGTCCTTTGCCGGGTCAGGACTACAGCAGAATTATTACCCTAGCAAAAAAATAATTTAAGTTACAAAAAGAACAATTGCTACATGATGGTGAGCATCAGCTACTCTGTATCTTAGCATGTGTCACACTAAACCGCTTATGGGTTCACTCTACATCTATGTTTCCTCTCTTTTATGCATATTACTGAGTCTTTGAATTTCTAGATCTGTATTCCTCACTTTCTCTATGTATCTTTGAGATACATGACCCTCTCGGTTCATTTGGAAAGCTATGTTAAATAAAACCTTTTCTGTCTGTCATCTCAGTGTTCAAGTGCTGAGTAGATACCCGTTCACAGTCGCTGGGAGCATGCAGTGTCTTTCATATAGCATAACCGTAAAAATAAATAAATTACAAAGCAGAAAGGAGATAAGGCACAGGTTTAGGCTGCCTTTTGAAGATTTATTAAAACAAACTGATATTTCTTATAATGTGCATGTAACCAGAATACATAATTGACAATGATAATCATTAACAGGTACTAATGTTATTTCAGAACAGAGGGTGGAATGAGACAGACTAAACCTCCATGCATGCAGTAGAGGAAACCCAAACTGCGATAATTAAATGCAAATAAAGCCTGGGGGCAAAAATTCCTGGTCTCTCTAAGATAAGAGAAATGTATTTCTACCATCTATACTTCATTTATTTCTCTTGAAGACTCTAATTTGTTTTTAAGCTAATAGATCAAACATTCTTGTCACAGTTCGTACAACTGTCTCAAATATGTGAGAAGTACCCGCCAGGCGAGGACCACCAGCAATTTTTATGATTTCTTTACACTACAAATATTTGGCAGAACTGAAATCACCCAATAAAATAAACCTGTGGATTCATCTGCAGTTTTAGACTCTCTCCAAGTATTTTTTGGACTCCTTCCCAAAATAACTGATGCTCATGATATTCCAATATCAAATGAAAATATGTCCTAATTTTCATGTCTCACTACCACCATCTGTTATTAAAGAGAAAGTCGTCTTTTTCCTAGCGGGCCAGGTGGCTTGGAGACATACATGCGGCCATGAGCGAAGCTCTGGTCCAGCAGCACTTCTGGTCCTTCATGCTTTTGGGTTGGTGGGATTCGGACATAAAGCAAAGGCACAACCATGGAGCAGTGGTGGTGGAATATCATTTCTTCCAGCACCAGTATCATCTGCCACCTGGTACCCAAAGAGCTGGCAGCACTGCAACATGCGTGTCCCCATCTCTCTGGGGGAGAGGAAGCTTGAATTTAATTATGTTGAAGAATGGCTTTAGGGAAAGGTTCAGGAATAGCTTTGGAAGTGCCTTTGGCAAAAGGAATAGATAAAAAAATACCACGTTTGAAAAGTCTGTCCAGCTGTAGTGACATTGCAGAGGTCTTCAATGAAAGCCACTCAGCAGTACACAAATGCTGCCGTCACTTTTGTGAGGTTCAGATCAGCTAGCTGACACTTCAGAAAGTCTGTAGCTGAGCTTTGGAGACATTCAGCTCTTCTTAATATTACACCCATGCATCAAGTGTCAGAGTAAAGTCTTTCTCTTCCAAACCAAAGATGAATTAATTTATAAACCACCCCAACCTTCTGCCTCTACCGTTGCCTTTGACAACCAAACCACAGCACCATTTATTCACCCCACCGAGGCATCCCAGAGAGCCTCCCTCGAACAGCTGACACTGCTCTTCCCCATTCCTGCAGATATTTTTCTCTCTACAGGTCTTGAGCTGTACAGTTTTAGCAAGTGTTACGTGTAGTATGTTTTATAAATCCTACAAACCACTATAAAATCTGGTGCACATCGTCAATTTTACATGTTTTCTGGCAGAAAGGGCATGGATTTTGTTTCCCCCAGCCTCCTGGCTGTACGGTGCCTTGTAGGTATTAATTTTTAGGGTTATCACCCACTCTGATCTGGGTTAAGCACCCTAATTTTACAAGGATCGTCTCACACCTTGTTAGACTAATTGGCAGGCTGGCCAATATTGACTAGATGGCAGAAGAAAAACCTCTTTATTAGTGTAATGCTGAATTAAAACATTGCTGTTTCCCATGGATTGAAACGGTATCCCTTTTGATATATCAGTGTAGCTCCAGGGTATTCACATCAAATCAAGGGAATGGGTAAGTAGGGCCGCTCAAAAATTTCCAATTTCTTGATTTTCCTGAAACGTTTCCATTTTCCCTCAGGACAACCGAAGGAAAGCGTTTAACTTTGGGTCAGTGTGATCTGAGAACTGTTCAGGTCAGTTCTAAGCAAAATAAAATGATTGTAGGTCAAGCCAACCTGACACGAATGTGCTTTAGCTGGAGTTACACATACATGTTGAGATCCGCGTATCTGTTGTGAAGCAATGGAGAATCACTCCAACAACCCCAGCCAGCAAGAAAACAACCAGAAGAAAACAACTTCCGCAAGGTGAATGAAGAACAACTGTAAATACAGCTTAGTGTTGAAACAGCCCAAACAAACAAAATATTTCAAAATATTTCCCACATTCACAATAAAAGATTTTCCTGCAAGTATCTCATGCTAAAAAAAAAAAAAAGTTTCCAACAGTTCAGTTTGAGACTCAAATTAAAGATGAAAAGGAATGTTTAAAGGCAGGACACAAATCCAGATCCTTGTTCTAGTGACACGTCTGCTCAGGGCCATAAAACTATTTTGTGAACTGGCAGGGAACACTGGATCATGATGGGATTTCCTGTGTTTTATAATCCCATATATATCAGACGATACTGTACGCTATCATTCCCATTCCACAGATAGAAAACTGGGACCACATGAGCACTGCTACATGGGCAATATGGAAAACAGTGGGAGGACATTAAGAGGGTCTCTAGCTATTAAAACTAAAAATCTGTCAAGAAAAACTCTCTCTGAGGTAACCTGTCTTCCAGGACAAGACCACAAAGGCACCACATGAAACTATTAAGTGGAAGGTTAAAAAAAAAAAAAAACAAAAACAAAACAACCAACCAAAGACCTGGTTCTTCACAAAATGTGTGGTGAATCTGTAGGGCTTGTGGTGCGAGATGTCATACAAAAGAAATGTTTGCATGAGGTCAAAAAGTGATCAGGTATTGGCAGCTTGTGTGGAGAGGGGCTGAAGAAGAGGGGGGATGTTTTTTGAAGCAGGGTGTTCTTCATGATCCTCTTCAGCTGGACAAAGGTCCCCTCAGAGAGGGCAAAGCTGCCTGTGATCCCCTGACTCTCTAGATGTGCCCAGTCTCACCGTGCCTGCCCTATTTTTGACCCAGGCCACTGGCAGCCCATTGAGTCTTTCTCGTTCTCCTTCTGTGACACATCTCAGCCTCAATGCTTCGTTTTTCATTGCAGGTCTGTAGATGGCTATAGGGGTCTGGGAGGTGAGATGTGCTTTCACCTGTGTAGTAAACGTTCTGCGGACACCTCTGAACTTACTTCCAGTGTACATTTGTCTGAAATACGGAGGACTGGAATTGATGACCAAAATGGACTCTTCTAAATTTATATTCCTACTCTCATGATCCCACAAATGAGGTATCATTCACAGGGGTCTACATCAGGCTAGGACTGGCTGCAAAAGGGCTCTTCCCAGGCCTGGCTAAATGCTGAAGTGCCTACTATTTAGGCATCTCTGTTCTTCAGGAAAAAGTCTCTCTGTCCCTCATCCACTATCTACACAAGCTTGCCATGTTCTCCTCTCTATATGACCAGAATAATATATAACGGGAGTTTGATTCTTCACTGTATGCAAAGGCAAATAGTAGACGAAAATCTCAGACATGAAGTTATAGTGTAGAAGCATGTAAAGAGCTGAAGAAAGCTGAAAGGGTCAACATTAGCTGAATTTCCTGCAGGTCCAGTGCAAAGCAGCCTACACATTCAGTCAAGACAACCTCCCGGTTATTCTACTTAAGTTTCTGAAGAACATTATTTCAGTGCCAACACCAAGACAGACTGTTCTCCATGACTCAGAAATCGCAGATGGAGACACCTCCATCAAATGCCCACCTGGACTAGCTCGGTGAAGACTCATCTCCTGCGGATTGAACTGAATAGACAAAACCTGGTAAGTGGGAGCTGTGTTAAGTCTCATATCCTCTACAAGGATCCTGTAACCCACTCACCATCGGGTTAAGCTCCTATTGAACACGAGCAGAGCTCCTTACATGTTGTGCAACACAATGGAAAATTGAGACCATACCATAGATGAGGACATACAAGTTACGTGGTTTGCCTGAGGCCACACAGTGAGTCAGCGGCTAAATTATAAACTTGGGAGTCCCTGGCTCCAAGTCACTTATTCAATCTATGCTGCCTCTAAGGCATATTACATTGGGGGTATTGTATGGAAATGACATTAACTTTAAAGAGCAGTGTACAGTAGAAGTAAGCAAAATAAGTGGGCTTTATTGTGGGCTGATTTTTTTTAAAAAAACAAAACAAAACAAAACAAAACATGAAAAAAGTGACATGAGCAGTTTTGCAAGCATACAGTGTAAATTAATTTTGCACAATTTGATTTTGAAACCTCCCTCCTGGATTAAAAACCTAAACACCAAGTTCAGGCCATAATGGACCCCTCTTTTCCACTCTTCTTTTTTGCTTCTCGTTTTTTCTTTTTTTTTTTTTTTTTTTTTTCTGGCAATTCTGTTAACCCTCAAAAATAAAGGTTTAATATGGAAACACTGACAGCTCCTTAAGCAGAGCATCGCATTTGCAACACTGTAATTATGCCTACTTCAAATTGCTCCAAAGAAAACAAGATTTTCTTGTTCAAACAAATCTTGAATGGTTTTAGCCCCAAAATTAAATCATTCAGACCAAAAAGGACTGTGTTAAGCATGTTGAACCAGGGCTGTACCAAGGAGATGTGGAAAGAGATAAATGCAAACTGATTTTACAATATTTACGTAATTAGATCCACATCTCTGCTTTTCTCTCTTGAATGAGTAAAGACCAGATTAACCTTATTATTATTATGTTTATTTGATTGACTTAGGAATTCCATCTGGATAAAAGAGAGTCTAGATGTCTTTCTCCATGCACACCCAGCGTGAAGCCAATCAACATGCCTCTCTAAGTAACAAATTTGGTTTATGTCATCTATCAGCAAGATACTGTAATATTGGATATAGCCTTAGTTCAATGGATGACTGCTCCTTAAAGACCACGCAGCTTAGAGGTTTCCATCCTGCATTTTTATGTCCCCACAGAAAATTACTTGTCAGACTTTCCACTCTTGTGAAGACGGTTGTAAGTAAATGTGTGGTGCAGAAAGAGAGCAGGGCTCGTTTAAAGGAGAGCACAATCAATATCCCAGCTCGGCTGTTTTGGTGGAGGCTGTTCGCTTATTTTGCAAGACTTTCTTGCATCCCATTTCTGCACTGTAAAACAAAGGCAAGGATTCCTACGGCAGCGATCGGAGAGTAGGAGAAAAGGGAAAGATTTCTTCCCACCACTCAGAATGCGTGATTTTGATTGTTATGACTGCTTCATGCAAATAATCCTTCCTAGCAACATGTACTGTATCCCCATTTAGCATAAGTAATATTAGATCAAAAATGGGGAGGAATTTGGTGTCAGCCTCATTACATTTGTACAGGGAAAAACAATGTTTTGAGTTAATAGCAGGAGAAGTCCCTGCAAATGGCTTGTTACCTCCTTTGAGAAACTATTCAACTAGCTAATTAAAAACCACTGTCAGGAACCTTCTCCTGGTAGCTACCCGCATTTTCCAGAGAAGAAGGATAACACAGTGGGCTGAGGCTGGGACAGGTTAGATTTATTTCCCAGCTTTACATAACAAAGACAGAGACATACAGTCTATCTTTACCATCTCCAACCCGGACAACTAAATCATTCTTTGTTTTCCTCTGTTTTTTTGTTGGTCTTGTTTACTCAGGTTGCCATCATTTCTGGGCAGAGTCATTTTCTGACTACATGCAAGTGTAACACCCAGTTCAGACTGCTCAGTGCTACTCAGGGGCATGCAATTAATCCAAAGAGATCATAGAATCATAGAATGGTTATGGTTTCAGTTCAAAAGGACCTTAAAGATCACCTAGTCCAACCTTCCTGCCATGGGCAGGGACACCTTCCACCAGCCCAGGTTGCTCCAAGCCCCATCCAACCTGGCCTTGAACACCTCCAGGGATGGGGCAGCCACAGGTTCTCTGGGCAGTGCTTCACCACCCTCAGAGTAAAGAATTTCTCCCAAATATCTAATCTAAATCTCCCCTCTTTCAGTTTAAAACCGTTAGCCCTCGTCCTATTGCTACACTCCCTGATAAAGGGTCCCTCCCCATCTTTCCTGTAGGCCCCCTTTAGGTACTGGAAGGGGCTATAAGGTCTCCCCAAAGCCTTCTCTTCTCCAGGCTGAACAGCCCCAACTCTCTCAGCCTGTCCTTACAGCAGAGGTGCTACAGCCCTCTGACCATCCTCGTGGCTCTCCTCTGGACCTGCTCCAACAGCTCCATGTCCTTCTTATGTTGGGAGCTCCAGAGCTGGATGCAGTACTCCAGGTGGGGTCTCACGAGAGTGGAATAGAGGGGCAGAATCACCTCTCTCACCCTGCTGGCCACATTTCTTCTGATGCAGCCCAGGATGTGGTTGGTCTTCTGGGCTGCGATCGCACATTGCCTGCTCATGCTGAGTTTCTCATCAACCAACGCCCCCAAATCCTTTTCCTTAGAATCCAACTAAGAACATTACTATTGTTAAAGTGGCCATTTTGTAACTGCAAATGGACATCTTGTAAATGTTTCTATTTTATCTGATTTCCCACTTCTTGCTCTAATAGGCACACAGGAATTTGCCATCAGGCTGCAATCTGAAACAGTTACGTTACATGAGACTCTGCATGTTATCTCATTTGTAGGCTCCCTTTACCACACAGACTTGCTTTTGACTTCCTCTCGTGCATTATCACAACAGACTCCAACTCACGCGCTTCGCCTTTCTGTTGGAAAAGTATTGTGTAACCTACAACACTCACCCAGCAACCCTTCCCCCACAGGGAAGGAAGCCTCCAGCCAAACGAAAGCTTTGATATTAAGAGCACAGCTATGTGCAAACCCATAATAACGCACTTGGACAGCAGCTCTCCTTTAGGAAAACAAGAAAACAAAACACTCCTAATTAAGCTATTGGCTTGGAGGAGGTACCGAGTCCAAAATGATTTTGACTCCATATGGAATTTATATGGAATGCAGCATGCAATAAAACACCAGCACACCCAGATGTGGATGTTCCCCAGCTGTCTGTCTGCCGCTTTGATGGCAAGCTACAAAGATCCTTCCCTACGCAGTCCTCTCCGCGGGAAGCGAGAGGTGACTCCTCTGCGCTCACGTATCAAATTGAGTAGTGGAGGGGAAATTTTAGAAGGACAACATGTGAGTTCACAAATGTAAACGTTGCGCTCAGCTTTTATGTTCTGTGTGTTCAAAACAGTGGGCTCTTCGTATCTGGCGCCTCTCAAACTCAGCGATGGGTCACACAGTGCCAAGGGAAACGCTCGGAAGCACAGCCTCAGTCTCCCCAGGGTTTCTGCTTGGAGCTGCCGATGCAGATGTTATTTTTCCCTGCAGCTGTTGGGGGCAGTAGACAATCAATCCTGGGTTTCTGCAACCTGTATGACCTGGGTGTGCATCATATACAGGCTATATACGCGCCCTGATGCTGAACAAATTCGCAAGCCACATGGAATGTCTGGGAATATAGGGAAAACGTAAATCCTACTTTGAGAAACGGGTATTTTGATGATCCTTGAGATATGGACTACTGCGCTACTGATCAGGGCCAAATTCTGCTATCTTAAATTCCAGTATCATTCAGCCGGTGCCAATTGATTTTGGCCAGAATTTTCCCGTTTTTCAAGCCATGAGTATACTTATTTTAGAGTTAGCTGCTGAATTTTCAATTGAGTTCCAGGAAATGAGTTGTTAAGTCCCAGGGTCAGGGGAACAGATCTGCTTTGAACACAGATGGGAAGAAGATTGCAGGCAGAGACAAGCAAGATAAAATTTGGGAGGTTATTTTTACACTAACGGTTACCAAAGATTATTTTTTCCCCCAAAGAGCTTTGTCTTCACTGTGCACGGTAATCGATGGGGAGAGGGACAATATCCTAGAGGACAGCTGAGCCAAATATTTGAAGGCATCAGAAAAAGCGGCTTCTCTTGTACCACTACTGAAGGAGACCAGCCACTTCACACAGACTAAAATGCCCGGAGACAGATGGGGTGAGTCCTGCACCCTACAGTGTCCTGTGACAGTGGTTCAGCCACCAGCTCAGAGACTGTGGAGCTCCTAATTCTGGTCAAGCTGGACCCCTCTACCCTCCAGGTCTCTAGCATTAGAAAACTGCCTGACTTCTCCCTTTTCTGCCCTTTTCATCTCTTCTTTTGCTAATGAGCGAGAGGCACCTTTCCATGAAAACAGTATGGCATGGACAGCTTGTGGCTTGCTGAAGTAAAGCTTAGGTGTGCTGAGTTGGAGTTCTCAGATCATCCCTGAGACCTCTGATAGTCCACTCAGGTCCTAGCGTGGCCCACTGGTCACTGGCCTGGGGGCTTTGCTGTCTGCTGCTGTCTGTTCACGATGTTTCAGGTGTTTCTTCTAACAAGCAGTGAGCTTAACACAATGAAAAGCAGAGATAACTGCAGTGTAACTGCCCGTACCTGAGCTACTATTTTAGGCTTAGAGTCAGTGGGGAGAAATAGGCACATTCAGGGTACAGCTCACTTTTCCTAAAAGAAATGGCTAAAATAACTCAGGTTTTGTGTAGTTTTCATGTTTTGTAGGGAGCATTAACTCCGTGTGCCTCAGCTTGACCCTCTACACTCATCTCTCTTCAAAAGCTCGGGGATGGGATTATTTTTTTTTCTCTAGGCTACTCTTATTCTGAGTGCTCTGTGGCATACTTGTCCCCTGCTTTGTCATCCTGGGGACCTGCCAGGACAGCCCTGGCTGCCTTCTGGGCTGGGTTGGGACAGGGAGGTAGCTGGTGCGCACCAGGGTCTTTCCCCACATGGGACTGCGCCGTGGTCAGGTAATTGTAGATGTCTGGTACAACAGGTGCCAGAGCACTACTTCAATAAAATCATTGCTTTTAATAAGAATAAGAATACGGAGGAATGCCCAGTAGCTAAAAGGCTAGGCCTTGATCCTGAAAATACATGCTCACATGAGTAATTATATGCACTTAACAGTTCTCCTACAGAGCTCTGAGAACTTCAGTACGGGCTGCTCCAGTTCCCATGGACTGCGGTGGGGACAGGGCGCCCCGAGCTCCGGGGCTGATTTCACCGTGCATGAAGTGACTCGTGTTCCTGGGTCTGACTGGCATCAGACCCCCAACCAGAGAGCTGTACCTTAGATATGTTCCTTTTCCGGCAGCAAAAAATTGAGTTTGCAGTGGGGGGAGAATGCCCATATCAGAATTTTATTAATTAATAGGACATGGTTCAGGATTTTCATATCCGGCAGCTTCCCAGCTTCCACTGACCTGCGTGATGCTGTGAGGATCGGCTGCTTTCTCAGGAGATTTAACAGGGATTAGTGGTTCCCATGTTGGAGGTATAAACACAGTCCTGCCAATCACTTCACCCTCCCTACTCGTGCCACAATACAAGGTCCTGGGCACTCTCCTCTTAGGTTTCACATTCTCGTTTAGAATATTTTTCCTTTTGGAAAGATCGTCCAGGGATAACAAAACTCCAACACCGGAGCATTTACATTACTTGTTTCTAACTGGCCTTCTTGTTTACAACAGACCGAAATGGTTAATCAGAATTAGTAACATATGATATACCCAGGTGTTTCATACAGTGGCCATAAGTTTTTTTCCTGGAATTATTAAGTTACTACAAACAGTATTGAAATAGCTTAATATCTGTATCAGAGACCTTCTAGGAATAAAGAGATTTGACCGAAGGAAAATATTCTAACAAAGGTTTTCCTGTACGGGCAGTTGCACTCTGACACTAACACAGCTCCTTATAACTTAACACTTTTAATGACGGGTTTGTGAGCAGAGCTATGAAAAGCTCCAGCCTGGAGAGCTAATATTGCAGCGAAGCTCACACGGGTGGTTTCTCTGTTCCACCCTAGAGGTAGCTGCGTTTCCACTCTGACTAAGTGGATGACACATACTCGGGGCTCGATGGGTTTATTTTTTACTCTTACAATGTCGGAGCGATTCCCCCGCCTGCAGCAGAGGTGGCACAGAGCACAGGAGCGTAAGTGGCTCGCTGTATGTAAAGGACTTTTTTCTTCAGTTAGTGAACATATATCAATTTATTTGGATATATGTTGCAGCCTGGTCCTTCCGTTTCTCTCCTACAGGGCAAAATAGACTGGGGTTCTGTTTAGCTAAATAGGACATATTCTTAATTCTTCCTCAGTCCCCAGGACTTTGAGGGAATGTGAGAGCTGTTTGTAAGCTAAAAGTACTGTTCCTCTTATTCTCGCGGCTTGCCTAATAATCAGCATTTAAAAGCAAAACAAAACAAAAGAAAAATCTCTGAGATACTACAGTGTCCGAGGGGCGTTTGTATAAGAGGAGGATTTGAGTTCACGAATCCCACCTCTCACTTTCCTTATGCCTCGGGTTGCCGGATGGTTGAGAGCAACCCAGATGGGCTCCAGCGCGAGAAGACAACCTTTCCGCAAGGAATAATGCCGTGGGCCAAGTGTACAACCAGTTCTACCGCTAATTAGGGCCCGGAGCAGAAATGATCATAAGTTTTCATTATGAGAAGCAGGAACTCCTGGCTTGTACCACTCTCAGCTCTGCAGACTGACAGAGGATTCCTCTGGAGGGGCAGCTCACAGCAGCCGTATTCTTGCACAAACATCTTATCCATCTTATAATCGATACCGAGAACAAGTTACCAGTTTAAACTGTTTCGTTTCCATTTCCAGAGCACCAGCTGCCCAGCACGAAGCATTTATCAGGAACAGCAGGCAGTGCCCCCTGTGCTAACGCTGTGCGTGCCATCCCAGCTGGGGCTTCTGCAGCATCCCTTCCCCACGGAGCGAACAGGTATCACCGCTGAGGGGTGGGTGCCCTCGAGCGAATACACGTGGGACACATTTCCAGCTTGCTGCATCTACCTTCATATTTCATCATGCCCCTGAGGTTCACATGCACGTCAGCGTGCTGCCCAATGGGTGACTGCAGCGGCCACGCGCTTTTAAGACCCTTCAGCAATCTGGCACAAATCATTTTAGGAAAGGTCTCGATATTTAATAATCTTTTTGTTTGTTTAGTCCCACCTGAGGATTCCTACAGCGTTTCTAAGTCCTCCTTTGGCAAATATGCATTTCCACAAGTGACTGCCTATCAATTTCAATTTATGCCATGGAATTAATTGACACAAACGTTACAGGGGTCAGAAAATGGTACCTACAACCTAATTGCATTGAGTGAAAGGAATAGCAATGGTCCCGTTGAACATTCATGATCTCGTTTGGATTTTTCTGTGTAAAGAATGCGGTCTTCATCTCCTCACCCGTTCATATCATTTTGTTGGGATTAACTTGTGCTCCTTCACACTTTTATGCTCTGGATGTCAAAAGTGCCAGTCATCAAAACTACCATCAGAGAAGCCCTGGTTCACCCTTCTAGGAGGGTTGTAGAAGGGCTAAGCAGAGAGGACAGCAGAGCGACATGGACCAATACCGCTCCCACAACAAGCAGATGCAGAACTGGATGGTCCAGAAGATGCCCTTTAGATAGGAGTTTCTGTGAAGAGTCAGCTGTAAAGATATTTTTCTACTTGTGGGCTTCTGCTCACAGATAAAGCTTGGAGGTAAGGGCTCAAAGTGCTGTAGACAGTCACGTCCACAAGGAGGAACAAGCCCTTGTGTCGGGGCAAGATATCTTTGGATTTACTCTGCAAACCAAAATTGCCTTTTTCCACCATTTCACATTGTAAAACCATTTCCTAGTCACTCTTAACCATCATTACTAGCTCTTTTAGAACATCAGTGTTTCTTCAGCTCTCTCACCCTCCTATTAAATATCTGTGTTTTGGACTATTATTCCCAGATTTATTAGTTTGCCTTTTTCCAGACAGAATCTCATTCTGTTTCCTGCTCATATTTCTAACCTCTGGTTCCATTAGTGTTATTTCTCTGTCTTCACTTGGTTTACAGTTCTTTCCAGCGCAGTGTCATGTGCAGATCTAGTTAATGTACTTGGTTACACCTCCTTCCAGACCATTAATAAAAGTATTAAATAATGTTGCTGCTAGCACAAATCCATGCAGCACCCTGCTGTTCACCTCCATCATCTTCAAGACCACAGCCATCCGTCATGTGCACCATTTATCACCGGCAAACAGACTTTGCAAACTAAAGCTGTGCTGTTTGAATTACGTCGTTAGCTCTGGGTAAGGACAAAAGGGAAGAAATGTCAAGTGTTAGTGGCAGAAGGAGGTGGGAGGAGGGCTGGATGATGATATCGCTCAAAGCCACTCCTTATCAAGGAATGCAAATGGACCAATGGAGAGAAATGTAATCCCTGTCTGTACCCTACCACGTCCTGTAGCAGAGGTTTCCCTGATGCTCTCTGGTCTGGCACCACCAGGGACCGCATACTTGAGGGAGGAACTATATGTTAGCCCAAGAGTTGCTCTACTAGCCAAGGCACAACGGGAATAGCAGTCACCGACTGAAGAGAGATACTGTTTGTTCCCACATAATTATTTCCGGTAAGAAATAATCACATATTCAGATATGAACTAAAATCAAAGGAGAAGTTCACAGTGGGCGCATTGCCACTCTGCTAGCTGCTGGGATCTGCAACAAGGGATGCTTGTAAAGCTGAATATCAAAAAATCCTGGGCTGGAATAGGCAAGTATCTAGGGACTTCTATCATTTCTGGGCATCTACATAGGGAAGGAGGTTGGCAGAAAGGCAGGAGAGGTTCTTTCCATCCAGGTCTCCTCTTTAGGAAAGCAACATATTCCCCATGTACTTGTCTAGACGTGTGGCATGTAGAGACTGATGTCCAGAACGTAAGTGCTGCCACACCGAATTAAAGACCTGAGGTCCAACAAGCTCGAGAACCTGCCCTAGACAGTGGTCAGCATCACGTACCTCTGGGAGAGGTGTAGCTGTCCTGAAGCACACAAAGCTGGCACAACCTCTATGCCCTCCTTCTACGGACACTACCGAGGCTTCAGGAACAAAAGACTATTTTAATCCCCGGAGCAAGAAGTTTAAACAGTTTTTCAAACTGTTTGATACATCTGTGAGAACTGTAAACCACAGAAATGCCCCAGCCTCATCTGAAGGATAACGAGCCTCCAGAAGTCCAGACAAATTTGGTGGGAACTATGAGGGTTAAGCAAGTGAGATCACATCCACAGACAATACATGGAAACTAGGATGGGATGGATGCTCTGGCCTGACTACCTAGTTAATATCTGGACTCCTGCAGATCTGTTTCTGCTAGAATAAACCTTTCTGGTTCTCGAGTGTAATCCCGGTTAACTAAGAAATACGCCCACAAAATCCATACCCAATCCAAAATTTCTTTGAAGGTGTAGAAACAAAGAAAAGCAAGCAGCTGTTTTGCTCTGAAATATCCAGAATTGCTCCTGTAGCAATTTCTGTGCCCCCAAACCCATTTGTACCCAGGAAATCCTTTAACAAATGCAACTGAAATAAAGAAACATGGAATTAGCTAGAATTAGAATTATGGAGCTAGACTTCGTCTGGACAACTGGTAGAAAAAAGCACTTAATGAGAATAGCGAGTAAAAATGTTTCTTGCGTCTACACACACCTTTCGCTCTAAGTTGAATACAGTGATGAATTTAAAAGGAATTGGTCCAGTAGCTTACCGAAGCACTGGCAATTCAGTTTTGAGCAGCTATGGGAAATAGGAGATACAGGACATATGTAGGAGGAAATAGGAGGAAAAAACGAAATTATTGTGTGTTTTTAATTAAAAATAGCAATTTGAGCAATCTAGTCAATTTACATTTCACTGCTCAGATATTATAATTATGGTTATAATAAACAAGTCTGAACAGAAAAGCAAAAGAGCAAGACGGGTAGCAGAGCATAAGGTTGAAAAGGGGATAATAAAAATATGGGCTATAGAGAATATGATTTCAGACAAGCAAGAATGGAGAGAATTTCTGAACTAAAACTTCAGAACTGCTGAGTACAGAGCTGGAGAGCCTAGAACGAACATAATGAATTTTAGCACAACAATTTCAAATAAATAGATCATTCATCATGAAGGTTCCCTGCAGCGGCTCAGATTCCTGCATCCCCACACACACGCTGCTTGAACCGGCCCTTGTTTCTTCCACGGTGCTCCTTCGTGTCGGGTGATCTGTCTGTTTGCAGATCATGTGCTGCGATCATATCGGGTCCCATAAACCGTCTGCTTTCGGGTGTGCCACACTACTAACATTTCACTGGAAATTTTTATCCCACATATGTATGAAGTGGCATTCATCCTTCGGAGTCTGAATGGAGCTTTTGTGCGCCCCAGAATGGTGCATCTGATGGCTCGGCGCTGCTGGATGGGGTATGATTCCTTACTAATCAAATAATAATTTTCGTTGTTAAATATTTCCTTTGCTCACAGTGCTAAGCAACAATAAAAAAAAAAAAAAAGGAACAATTCTTCATATTTTTAGGTATTGAAACTGCTTGTGAGAAAAGGGTGTTAAGTCTGATGAGCTGCCTGAATTCCAGTTGTGTGCTTACATTTGAATTGCTTTATATTCTTCTGTCATTTAATCTAATAGGGCAATAAATTTCACTTTTTGTCCTAAACTATGGCAGTGTTGCTTTCATGTATTAAATAGCTGCTCACCGCCCGGGATTCAGGGGAAGCGATCCTTCTGATTTAAGGCATACTTCATCCTGTCCCGGGCGCAGACCACCCCACCAGAGAGGCATCTCCTCATGGTCCATCTCCCCCTCCCGCTGCAAGCGCGTAACACACGCATGGTAACGACAGCCACGACGCCTGCCGTGACGTTGCACTAGGAAAACACTGAATTTCCTTGCAATGTCGCATTGCAACAATAAGAAAACCCTGCTTTGGTGAGAGGTGCCAACAGCAGCAAGTATTTTGGAGGGTATTAAGTGTCAGGAGTGACTACACCGGGGTGACTGCAGGTTTAAGCGCATCCACCCTGTGTAACCAAGCTCGATGATGAACTTGGTGGAACCACGTGCAGTACGGTTTGTCACATAAGCCAGACAACGGGGTAAAGCCATTAGGGGAGAAGAATTTCTTCTTTCTTTCTATAAACGTCCTGACTTTGAGACACTCATGGACAAGGTTTATTCCCGTGACACCACACAGCAACCCCGCGCTCCGACCTTGCTGCCCCTCCGTCTGCTCCACAACTGTCTACAATTAACCGATGATTAAAAGTGCCAAGGTAGGGAGCTGCTCACTTAGCCTGCCCTGGCACACTGAAAATTCAGGTACCAAGAGCAGAAAGAAACCTTTTGTCCTGGTTTTGCATAACACGAGGTTATGGCTACAGCTTCTCGGTGCTGCTATCGGCGATGGGGACAACAACAGCTCTTCAGGAGTGAAACCACCGTGGAATTTAGATGCAAAAGTGTTTGCTTGCGTTAGGATAGACACCAGAGCTGGGCAGGCAGGGCAAAATGAGTAAGCGTTTCCTGTATTTTCTGGTGTTTTTCTCTGTTTAAACAGGCCAGCACGCAGGTGTAACAAACAACAGTGTTTTAGCCACTGGCAAGAAGGAAGCGTTTCCTGCTGCCCATCTACCAGGGATCTGGTTTGCTTTCCATGCAAAAGCGTTTGCAGAACGCAAATGCTTTGTGCAGGGAATCACGGGCTGAGTCCACTTCTTAATTCGGATCATGTAAAGTGGGACACAGGTGGGAAAGGGACCATGCAGTTGCGTGAAGAGGAGAGAAGGTAAAAAAGCACTTCTTAAAGCCAGAAGAAAAGCAGTGCTGTCCTCTGACAAGCGTGTCCTTGTCACCCACGGAGGAGCCAGGCACACCCTACCCATCCGAAATGAAAAGGTTTTTCAGGCAGCAAGATTGCGTCCTATTAAATCAGCAGTGCAACAGAAGGAAATTGGATTATTTTTTTTTTTAATGCAGAAAGCTGTCTGGACCTCTTCTTTCTGTTAGGAAAGGTAAGGAAGGGTGTGAACACACAGTCTAATACAGAATTTCCTGTTCTTATCTTGATTCCTGACACCTTTTGGCAAAAGGCAGGGTTCAGGTTATAAACTGAGAGACACCAAAACTTTACGCTCTCTTGAGCAACTGTTTAGCTGCAGCCGAGTTGCAGTAGTGTGCGTACAAATTCTCATTTGCACAATTCACATTCAATTCACTGTGACTACTCAGCAAAATCAATGAACGATGCATAAGATGCAAGATCTGGCTACCACTATGTATGGTGTTTGCTCCAGCATGCTCCAGAAAGTTACACAAGGTTATTTACAAATATACATTATCATTTCTAATCTTAAGGTACACTGTCTTTGAAGTTTTAGAAGCTACGCAGGACCAGATCCAGAATTATGTAGGTATCTAATTTCTGTTTGATATCACTGGAGTTCAGTGCCCGGATGCTACTAAGGTATGAGCCTTAACAGTAGTATTGTGAATTCCATAGTAACAAATCATAGAATCATTTATGCTGGAAAAGACCTTTAAGATCATTGAGACCAACCATTAACCTAACACTGCCAAGTCCATCACTAAACCACGTCCCTCAGTACCACATCTACACATCTTTTAAATACCTTCAGGGATGGCGACTCCACCCCTTCCCTGGGCAGCCTGTGCCAATGCTTGACAACCCTTTCGGTGAAAAATTTTTTCCTAATATCCAATCTAAATGTCCCCCGGTGCAACCTGAGTCCATTCCCTCTTGTCCTATCACTTGGGAAAAGACCAACCCCCCCTCCCTACACCCTCCTTTCAGGTAGTCATAGAGAGCGAGAAGGTCTCCCCTCAGCCTCCTCTTCTCCAGGCTGAACACCCCCAGTTCCCTCAGCCGCTCCTCATAAGACATGTGCTCCAGACCCCTCACCAGCTCCATTGCTCTTCTCTGGACACACTGGTAATGTTAATGTTATCTCTTTACAGTGCAATCTGTACCCCTGGTCATCCTAAACCATTTTTTCCAGATAGTGGAGAGAAGCTGGCAATGCCCAATTTACCTTATCCTAAAGGAAACACTTAAATTAGGTAGAAAATTCCTTCCAGAAGTGATTGTTTTTTTTTTCCATGGAGTATACCGGCAGCCTGGGACCGCCAGCTCGGCCGTGCCCACCTGGCATCTATGTAAAACCAGCAGAGATAACTCCATGCAGCCTGTCGACTCCTGCCATCCTCACTCTCGGTAGCGCTGCCCTGGGCTTTGGTAGGTGCCCGTATAAGAAGATGAGTCTTTTGGGGAAGGTCTGGAGGATCTGCTAGTAAAAAACAGCTCAGGGACAGCACAGGCAATAAATTAAGCTACAGGACAAAAGGGAACCAATATTTAAGGAGAACTTGCTTGGCTTACCTTCAGTAATCAACAAAAATTTTGCTCTTGTGCAATAATCTTGCATGAGGAAGTTCAATCAGAAGTTGAATTCTTTTAACAATTCCATTAAACCAGTATGAACCCAAATGGAAACTCTTATTTATGTTTAGGTAGGTTGATAGTATTATGTCAAAAAGAATTATAAATCAGTTTTTCTAATGTAAATGTAAAAATTCATACCCAAGCACCTTAAATGAAGGTAAAATAAACTGTAAGAAACGTCCACAGCTCAATGGTGGGACGAATCCCATTGTCGGCATCCGGACTGGAGTCCAGCTCAGCCTTTAAATCGATATGGCTGTTCCATACAGTAGTGTGTTTAAAACTTTCCCGTATTCACAGAAATGCTGTGTTTGCTCCCGAACTGGGTTAGCAGAGCTCTCTGGCAAGTTCACTTGCTTCTCCTTCAAAATCATCGGAAGCACCTGGGCTCAAATAGACACTTCTTTAGATAAGCCTCAACCTAACATTTCCAGTTTCGTATCAACCCAAGACAGAAAAACTGGTTTTGGAGTAACAACGGTATCTTTAAATAGCTCTGAAAAAGAACACGATGCAAAAGGCTCCCAGAGGTATGTTTGTGCAAATGTAAGCATATGTTTCTGCATTTGTTTTCATATTAATGTTATTTTAGTATCTATTTCATTGCTAGCATTCGAAAGGACTTAACGAGATACTGATAGTACACATTACAGTCCTCCCACGTGAGTTGTACCCGAACGTAGAGATAACGCTTTTCCAGCACTTTATGCATCAGAAATATTTATTCATTTGCCTTCATGGGAATATAAGGCAAAGAATATTAAATCAATAGCTATGCAGAGGGCTTTGTTTTTCCGTTAAGTCTCCAAAATAAAACTGACAAACTGATTAAACGGATCACATCTTGCAGTTTCCAAAGTCTTTTATGGGCTAGTCCGTGATATTAATCAAACGCTGAGCCAGAGGAAAACATTGATCAAACCCAGAGAATAATAGAGTCAGACCCTTCACTGGTGTAAAATGGAATAACTCAGTGTCCCTACCTCAGTTTGTATTGGCTGAATGTCTAGTCCACAGGCTTTACACCAACAGCTCTTTTGAAAAAATCTGTGTATTAGACGCTACGTATTTTCACTTTCCTTCTCACATTATAGTAAAAGGATTAGACAGCAAGTTCTTTGAGGCAGGGATTTCCACAGCTGCCTACAATGCCCTATGTGAATACATAACTTCCATATATTGCAGGAGAAATAGGTTTTCCCACCCCCAAAAGGGTCGCTCTCACTGAAGGCACCGGTCCCTGCACCTGTTTTCCATTGCGCGCTCAGCGCGATGTGCTCATCGCTGACCGTAAAAACACGGCTCTGGGCTCCTCAGAGTGAAACCGCGCGTCAGAACTGCGGCCAGGAAGGAATTTCCCAGAGGTCTCAATGGTGGGACTTTTTTTTTTTTTAATAGTCTTTTGTGGTAGGTGGCAGGGGCTACTTCTAGGATTACCTGAAATTTTGCCAATCCCACCAGTTTGCAAGCACCCGTTTTCACTCAGCAGCTGTTCCCACCACCCCTGGGTGTCACAGGTCACAGGGCATTTCCCCAAAGCCTAAAATATAGAGGAAAAACCACAAGTGCAATGCAACAAGAGAATATGAGAGATGAGGAGCCCCAGGATGCCTACAACAGGTAGGAGCTGGTTTTGCAGTCGTGTTTGCTTTCGTGCCATCTCATCAACAGGATATCTATGTCCCTACTACGCCTGTTATCTATAAAACCATAATCCCACAGAGAGACCCCACATGGCTGCAGTGTCAAGCAACATATTAAAAAAAAAAAAAAAAACAAAGCAAGGGAGAGGATACCTGCATGGTCCAAGATCACAAGTGACAATTCAGAAGTCCAGATTTCCTCGTCATCCTGATTTCTTTCCCTTTCCTTTCTTTGCCCCTTTTTATAAACCCTGTGCTTTGCTATTGAACTTGAAGCAGACATTGCCCATGAGTACCTCACCCGGGGAGATGACTTTTACATGTAAGGCTTATATATAAATCACCGGATCAGGTCTAAGACCTATGAGACCCCATCTGGAGTACTGCATCCAGCTCTGGAGTCCCCAGCTTAAGAAGGACATGGACCTGCTGGAATGTGTCCAGAGGAGGGCCACGAGGATGATCCGAGGGCTGGAGCACCTCTCCTATGAGGAGAGAATGAAAGAGTTGGGGCTGTTCAGCCTGGAGAAGAGAAGGCTCCGGGGAGATCTTATTGCGGCCTTCCAGTCCCTAAAGGGGGCCTACAGGAGAGCCGGGGAAGGACTTTTTACTGGGGCATGTAGTGATAGGACGAGGGGGAATGGCTTTAAACTGGAAGAGGGCAGGTTGAGATTGAACATTAGGAAGAAGTTTTTCACTCTGAGGGTGGTGAGGCACTGGCACAGGTTGCCCAGAGAGGTTGTTGCGGCCCCATCCCTGGACGTGTTCAAGGCCGGGCGGGACATGGTCTTGGGCAACCTGGTCTAGTGGGAGGTGTCCCTGCCTATGGCAGGGGAGTTGGAACTCGATGATCTTCAAGGTCCTTTCCAACCTAAACCATTCTATGATTCTATGATTCTATGAAGACCCATCTAGTCCAATATCTTGCCTCTGACAGTGGCCACCAGTGGATGCCTAGCACAAGAAAAGGCAATTGCACCGATCTTTCTCCAGGAAAGCAGCTCAGGGCTGGTGGGTTGGGACATTTTGTTGTAAGGGCAGATGTGGACCGTGAGAGTTCATATAAGCCAGGAACTGCAAAATTTGGCTTGCACCCTTCCATGCCAGGTTACTATTTAATCCTGAGCTAACCGCTTCTTATCTCTACTAACTCCCCATCAACCTTCAGCATTGTGGCAATGCAAAATAGTTACGAAAGTTAGAAAAAACTAAATCCCAGTAGAGGTGCTGGCTGTGAGCTGCTAAGGTGAGGACAGCAGCAGAGCAGGGACAGCAGCAGGGTGAGACGGGCTCCTTTGTCGCCTTGATGGGACGTTGGATTTCAGGATGGGTGCAGCCTCATGCACAAAGCCAAATCAATTACTGCCTCGAAAGCATCCTGTGAGTAGTTTTACATACACCGTTGCTTATGCTGCTCTTATCTCAGCACAATAGGATACATTCAGCACAATAATTAGGAAGACAGATTCCGCTTATAAACATTTTCTGCTCTTGTGTATACTTTTTCCATTTTCGAGCCCTGTGGGACCATTAGCAACAGACCAGTAAATCTTCAAAATCTATTCCCCATATGAGCACGATTCTCTGTAGTTTGCCAGGTTACAAGAAATATAATTAGGACTCCTTCACCTGACAGATTAATGAGTCAAACGGCAAAGGCCAGATAGCAATAAATTAAACACCTAAACACTGCAATCTCCGCACATAATATAATCGTGAAATAGCACATCTTTTGTAACGGCCTCAGCTGTTTCAACACATAAATTCTTTATAACATATCAGTTTTATGGTACTTTTTTATTGTACCTTGGTATAAATATTTATACTTGTAGTTTGCCTTGCCAGTAAATATTTAGCATTTTGTTCTAAACGGTGACAGCCCCGGGTTTGTACACACAAAATGCTGCATGGATTTGTCACGTGAAAGCATTTAATGAGCCACCGAGAATGTGCATTTGGCAATAATCACCTTTTAGAAGAACTAACAAATGCTCGACATGCTGCTTGTTAAATCCTGTGTGCCCCCAGACTCGAAAGACAGAGCTCCCGACGTGGTGAAAGCAGAAACGTCCGTCCGAGGCCAGCGTGTTTGATTAGCTTAGATTAACATGCACTTGTGGAGGAAAATAAAATTAAAAAAAAAGACCCAAACCTACAAAACCCCAGATCTCTGCTAAAGTGCTTAATCCTGTTTCAACAAGAAGTAGCGGGATTATGTGATTTTAGAGGAAAATTAAAACAAAACAAAACAAAACAAAACAAAAACAACTGATCAAGTCATTTTGTACTTTCAATGAGGTTTTACCCTATTGATGCCATTGGCAAAATTTAAGGGTTGTATTTGGGATTAGATACTGAATTCCTGCTCGGTGTAGGAATTCAGAAGCAAACAAGGTTCTTGCTTAAATTTTATCATAGTAATGCCTAAAAAACCAAGTTAGAGCACAAGCTGATTTCTCACATATCTCAAAGTTCCCCAATATCTTACCATTAAGGTGTAAAATAAGATGCAACAAGCTGACTCAGTGTATTATCATCAGCAAAGCTGCATGATATGGCTATAATAATAAAAAAAAGACTTGCTTGCAACGCTCAGCTTTTCAGTCCTCATCTTTTGCAGCTACGCAAAGAGTCCCCAGCCCGACCACGCTTTGTGCGGGCCAGCTCTCCGCAAACACATACTCTAACAACTCATTAGCTACCTCGATTTCCTTGGGGTGGGATTCATCTCACCTAATTAGCCACCGCCACGCCAGCGGTCTGCGCAGAGCCCGTCTTGCGGGCTCCCCCCGAAGCCACGGGAGAGCTGGCCACCTCCCGAGAGCGATTTGTTTTGCCCGAAGACGGAATGAACAGCCCCGAGAAGGTGCCTCCATCTCCCCGGGGTCGTTAGCGGAAGACCGAATGACGGGTTTAGACTAGACACCTAGGTTTTAGACAGCTGAAGTTAGGTGAGAGAAACCCTACCCCACGAGCGGGAGCTGATCCCGCTTCCCCGCGCAGCCGCATTGTTCTGCTCAACAAAAGGGTCTTTCTTTGGGGTGAGGCTCAGGATGGACGTCCCAACGAAGGGAGACCAGAAGTGCTTCCACTGGAAATTGTTTACAGGAAAAAGACCTTTTACAACCTTTTCATGGGAAAAAGTTCCCTTCAAACTTCTCAAAAAAACCCAAACTCAAGCACAGCATTTAATTTCCTGGCTGCTCAGAGCCTGGTAGCTCAGGGTATGCCTGCTGGCACCAAAAGCTCCATGAGAAAAATGTTGTTTAGTGTTCCTCCACATACAAAGTTTAGGGGTTTACTGAGGTTATCATGCATGCAGTGACAGTGTTTTGGATAGACACACAACAAAGCAGTTCTTCCAACCCTGCTGATAATTTTACCATTAATCACTGAAATAAGATAGACAAATTTTACTAAAAAGCAGGAGGGTTGCACTTGTGTCACCCAAGAACGGTATGAGCTAACATAGAATCATAGAATCATTGAATGATTTTAGTTTGAAAAGACCTTGAAGATCATCTAGTCCAAGCCTTCTGCCATGAGCAGTGACATCTTCAACTGGATCAGGTTGCTCAAAGCCCCATCCAGCCTGGCCTTGAACGCTTCCAGGGATGGGCCATCCACAACATCTCTGGGCAACCTGTGCCAGTGCCTCAGCACCTTCAGAGTAAAGAATTTCTTCCTTATATCTATTCTAAATCTAACTTCTTTTAGTTTAAAACCATTGCTCCTTTTCCTATCACAACAGGCCCTGCTAAAATGTTTGTCCCCATCTTTCCTGTAGGCCCATTTAAGTACTGGAAGGCAGCAATAATATCTCCCTGGAGCCTTCCCTTCTCCAGGCTGAACAACCCCAACTCTCTCAGTCTGTCCCTCATAGCAGAGGTGCTCCAGCCCTCTGATCATCTTTGTGGCCCTCCTCTGGACTCACTCCAACAGGTCCATGTCTTTCCTGTGCTGAAGGTTACAGACCTGGAGGCAGTAATGCAGGTGGGGTCTCACCAGAGTGGAGTAGAGGGGCAGAATCCCCTCCCTCGCCCTGCTGGCCATGCTACTTTGGATGTAGGCCTGGATATGGTTGGCTTTCAGGGCTGTGCACATGCACTGCCAACTCATATCATATCATATCATATCATATCATATCATATCATATCATATCATATGGTGTTATCAACATAACACCTCTGTAGTCCAACCTAAATTCAAGTTAACCCAGCACAGCAGACAGAGAGCCACCCCGACATTTAAAGTGACTAAAATAAACCCCCAAATATAAATATCTAAAGGGCAGGTATCAAGAGGATGGGGCCAGAGTCTTTTCAGCGGTGTCCAGAGACAGGACAAGGGGCAACGGGCACAAACTGGAACATGGGAAATTCCATCTCAACATGAGGAAAAACTTCTTTACTTTGAGAAGACAGAGCACTGGCACAGGCTGCCCAGAGAGGTTGTGGAGTCTCCTTCTCTGGAGATATTCAAAACCCACCTGGATGTGTTCCTGTGCAACCTGCTGTAGGTGCCCCTGCTTTGGCAGGAGGTTGGACTAGATGATCTCCAGAGGTCCCTTCCAACCCCGACCATTCTGTGATTTTGTGATTCTGTAACCAGCCCAGCCAAAATTACAATTCAGCGCTACAAGTCTAAATAACGCAGTCAATAGTCTTCATATCTGAATTATCCATCCGGATTTAATTCAGTGTAGGAGGCTTCATTTCCTCTTGTGGACATCTGAGTAATGTCATTAAGTACTCATCACCTTTGGCCACTTTCTGCCTCTATGACGACCACCCCTTTGCAGCAGGAAAAATAAATGAAACTTGACTTGCAAAGCTTATGAGGGACTTTGGGACAGTGCAGTGGAGAGGGACAATTCAAGAACGTGATGAATTTTGCATGTATTTTTTCCATTTGGGATACAAACTTCAGGAATGGCACATTGCGGTAGAGGACCATTGCTGCCATACACTTGGTGCCCATAAAGCACTGCAGAAGTGCTTTGCAGGAACATGATGATGTGGGAAGTGGATGGCTTGGGGTGGAATCCCCTCTGTTTCAGGGGTGGATGTGCTCCCATTCCTTGCACACTGAGGCACCGTGCAGCCACATGGGTGCAGCACGCTTTCAGCTCTTATTCCTACTTTACTGAAGCCCAGAACCCCACTTTTGGAGGTGTTTTGGTGCCTGTTGAGGTTGTCTAGTACAGAAAGCCACCTGGCTCCCCTTGATGCCAGTCGGGGTAGTGCCCTACTTCCACCAATGCTGGGTCCTGAGGTTGCCTGGAGGGAAGTGGGTTCCTGTCCCCTGTGTTGTGGGGAGCTCACTAACCACGAGATGAACAGTCTGCTGGAGCCCACTCAGAGCCTGGAACCACCGCGCTGCCGCTCAGAAGCTGTAAATGGGGGGATGAAAAGGGCCCCAAAGCCCTGGGAAGGGGAGAGAGGAGAGAAAAGCAAAACTGGGAGAGAAACCCAGTGTGCGTGGGAGGCTTGGGGTTGCATGCGGGTAAGAGAGCAGGTCTCCTGAGGCACCCCTCAGGCAGGCAGTGCTGGTGGAATGAGGGCACCCTACAGCCTGGGGGTGCTCCTGGGGCAGCGGCAGTGTTGTGCCCCAATGCGCCTCCTCAGGGGGGTGGCAGTAGGGATGCACCCAGAGGGGTTCACAGACCCCCTGCCATGTTTCGGGATCCTCCCTGAAAGCCACCAAAGCAGTGTGAGCAGTGCAGTGTCCATCAGCATCGCTGATGCTCATCGGCACCAGCAACTGCTGCTGAGTCAAGCGGTTGGCAAAGGATGGGGCTATCACGAGGAATGGCCAGTGTGGCCACCAGACAGGACAACTTTCCTGCACCGCATCCCCCGCCTGCACCCATGCCCTGCAGAACCCGCTATGGGCATCCCCGGACACAAAGTTCACTGGGCTCCCTCCCCCCCCCCCAAAAAAAAAGAAGTCGGGGAGATTTTTATTGCCACGAGTCACGTTTCTAAGGCTGACTTTAAAACCAGCCCATTCCTCCAGCTGCTAAAATAGCAACGGGTGACCACCAGGATTTTAATAATAATCCTGCAAAACCAGGAGTTGATGGAGGGTAAGAGGCCCAGAAGATCCCGTTCTTCGTGGAATGGGATTTATTCAGCATTTTGCTGAGTACTTGTGAGATAAATTCAACCGATCCCCAGACAGGGGTGTAAGGGTGGGTCTCTCCAGCAGCCCCTGCACAAGATGAGCCCTGCAAAACCCAGAGCAGTGTTTTTCTCCCCTTTGACGCCGGGATGTCGGCAGGTCACGGTGGTTGGTGGGGGGAAGGAACGTGTGAGACCGAAGGGGCCTGTTTTGGCTAGGGCGGCGTGGGCGTACGGCGGCGAGCGTCGGTTTCGGTTTGCGTGAGCCCGGGCGAGCGCGGAGCCCTGCCTGCGCGGCGGTCGGCGCGGGAGCGTGGGTGGCACGGAGTGCCTGTGTGTGTGACAGACGGTGTGGTTTGGGGGCTGCGCGGCTGCGGCGCGGACGCGATTGTCTGCGAGCATGTCCCGTAAACGCTTCTACTGTTAAAGGGAACCATTTCATAACAATGAGAAAAAATAAAAAAAAATAAAAAAAATAATACTACTACGCGTTGTCTGTCAGGGCGGGAAGCTGCAGGCTGGTACCCGGGCGGTTCCCCAGCCCGGTCCGTGCCGCGGCAGAGGCAGAACATTCCTCAACTATAAAGACAACCAGAACGTGCAGTTGTTCCTCTCTAAACCAAAAGCTTGTGTTTGGAAACAAGCAGCGCTTTGTTATATCACCCCGGCTTCTGACCTCGGACAGCTTTAGACCAAAATGGTTAGTGTGCCTTTTTTTTTTTCTTATTTTGAAAGAAAAAAATCAAACAAATAAAAATAATCCCATCCTCATTTCTATGAATGTGAAGAAGAAATTTTCTCCACTTTCGCCACTGTCATTTTCAAGTGCCTGTGAAAGCCAAGGGGGTTACTTTGGACATGTACCAGTGCGACTGATGGGTGAAGTCAACCTCATTTCTTCTGGGCCTGGGGGCAATAAAACCTCTGTGGGCTTTGCTGGGCAAGGGGGGACAGGAGGGGATCTTTTGTTTCGTGGTGCGCCCAAGTGATGCAACGGGATTAAGACATGGATAAGAAGGAGAGGCTCAAGCCCTGCAAGCTGCAAACAGGCAAAGAAAACTCTTCAGGGATGGCTCATCCTCATTTCGCTACCCCAAAAACCTCTCCCAGTGCTGGCCATTTTATTCGGCACGAACACTGGAAACCGAGTTAATTCATAGAGGCTGAAGCAGATCACTGAAACCCCAAGTACTGAAATACGCCTCATTTATCAGCCTATCTCTGTCTCCGTATGATCTACACGATAGGGATGAATATTAACTTCCTTTGAAGAAAATAAAGCGAAGCAGCCACATGTTTTACCTGGCAAACGTATGCAGGGGTGATTCATTCCAAGAACGCTCTGAAAAATCCCCACCTCACTTTTACCTCTAGGAAATTCCCTTTTCATGGGAATGAAAATCGCGGCTCCCACGCCCACAGATTGCAGGGCTTTGGCACTTCGAAAGGCAAGAGATGCTTCGCCGCAGCCTTGCTCATTGAGATCGCTCTGCGACAAGCAAAGCACAAGCAGAGCTTTCCCTTAACCGGATCTTTTTTTTTTTTTTTTTTAACTAGAGCATTTTTACGGTGGGCTTAAGCAGCTTCCTATGCTCCTGTTGTTGCTTTTAATTTTTTTCCCTACTTCGGGTGAAACCCCTGCAGGGGGAAGGAAAAAAAAAAAAAAAAAAAAAGAGAGAGAGAATAAATAAATAATGAAGAAAATGTTTCTCTTTCCCTCTCGATGTCAGGAATGTATGGAAAGCTTTAGGCTGCAGCAGTATTTTGACACTGCGCGCAGTACTGCTCCCCTCCCCTATTCCTTTGAGGTTCATCTTTCAGACCACAGCTCTGTTCCGCTGCCAACTCGTTGGAAGTGTTTAGTGACTGGAGAACTGTTGCCTGCTCTCTTCAGAACTTCACACTTCATTTTTCCAGATCCCTGCGAGCAGCAGCAAATATTTCACCAGCCTGGTTTGCTGGCTACCACCATAAATCAGACTTAGGACCCAAAAAAATATCCAGGCCTGTCAAGGCATTAAGCTTTTATTTTCAGGCTGGATCCAGTGGTAAATGAGGGCTTGTATTTTTCTTTAAAACTGTAAAGGGATTTTAAGGATTGTCGTTGGACAATGGCCAGATTCAAAAGATACAATGCAGAATGTAACTGGTTAGAGGAGATTTGAAAAAGTCTTAAGTATGAAAAATGGCTTTTCTTAAAGGTTTTTCAATGAAATGTGAAGCCGGGCTTGAATTTCATAAAGGCTTTGGCATAGGCTGTTTATGAGGAAATAAAATGGGAAAGCGAAGAGGAGGATGCTCCCGAGCGTTTGAGGGGCTATTTGTCCCAGCCTGGCCCTTCACATTCACCGGGCAGAGATCTGCCGTGGGTATCACAGGCACGACGGCAAGGAAAGACCTCTCAAATGGTTATTTGCTTGATATTGATCGCTTTAACAATTAGATATAAAGTGGGAAGACGTATAACGTTGTGGATTTGGGGAAGCTGGCGAGGTAAAGATGCTCGGGAAACTTGTTCTTCACTGCCCAGGCCACAATTAGATTGCAGTAGGGTTGGGTTTTTTTTTATAACAGCCTCTTGAAGCAAACAACCCCAATTCCCTCAGTCTGCTCTTCATTACCCTAAACAAGCAATGAATAGAAACTAGGTGGGGAGTCTAGGAGCGGGGCTGGATTGCCAGCATTGTCACAGGCCTGCTCTGCGACCTTGCGCCGCTGGGATTCAGCAATCTGGTAGCTGTAGAAAAATGCTCTTTTTTTTTTTTTTTTTCGTTTACATGATAATAACGACCAAACTCATTTGCACGATTTAGCTTTAAAACGTGCCACAAAGCTTCTGGGCAGCAGCAAGCTGAACACCAGCAGAAATTGCCAACCGAGGCACTGTCACACATCCCACCCCTCAGTTTCCCCCACACCTGAGAAATGAGGAGAAGACTTGACCCAGACAAAGTGATGAGGGGTGGAAATGCTGCTTTTCCCCATTGCTGCTACCCCAGGCCACCTTCTGGCTCATCCCCTCTGACCTGGGGAGGGCAGAGGTCTGTTCCCATCTTTCCTGCATATTCCCAGGGTTATCCAAAGCAGCTTGGTTCGGTTTTCCTGCCCTGGAGGGAGAGTTGTGTCATCCACCATGGCAAGGTGTTTTGAGGACAAGGTGGTTGCCACTTGCTTGGTTGCAAAGCCATACAAAACTGTAATTAAATCAGATCTATTGGAAGTTTTTTTCCCCCATTGGGCAAGTATCCCTTCCCCAGACTCAACATTAGATTACCATCCTATTTTGCAGCTCCTGAGATAGAAACTCCAGCTCCTGGTCCCAAAGAAATTGAGGATAAGACACCAGTTTTTGCATATCGTGTGCTTCTCCGCTTCCTTTAGTGCCTGCAGCATGGGTTAACCAAGACGAGCGCCGGCGTTCCCAAATATCAGCTACTCAATCCCCAGGAAGGCCTTTCCTTTGCACCTTGCTGCCTGGAAGTGTCAGCATCCTCCTCGCCGTGCAGGAGGGGAAAGTTCAAACACGCACGGGGGTGACAGCGGCTTAACAAATCACCTCTCTATCAGCTGAGCCTCCGTAACTGTCTGTGCACATGCCCTGGGGCCACCTCAGATGGGAATTGATGTGATTTAGCTGAGCAGGCGTTCACCAGGGCTTTAGGCCGTGTCCCCTTGCCTCACAAGCCGAGGTGGATGAAAGCACCCTCACAGATCATCCCTGTCCCTCAGAAGGCCGTGGATGGGAAGGGATTATGCCGCCAGCACTCCTTCGTGTGTCTGAACCCTCCCGTTTGCACGACCTGCCCAGGGTTACACACAGACGGGCCCTGACAAGCAGCTCCGCAAAGGCGTTTCAGTAACTAAAGGATTTCCACGGGATGTCAGTCCCCGGCTAATTTCGAAGAGCTGAACCTCAGTATATCAGGGCAGGCAGAAGTTTTGGCATACTCTCTGCATCACGGACAACAGGCGCGCTGCGAGAGCTCTTTTTTCTGATTCATAGAATTCTCTAAGAAGATTCATAAAATGAGAGAAAAAGCATTGAAGCCATAGGAGAAAAGGCCTTGTGGAGCTGTACCCGGCCCTTGTTCCTTTTTTCTCTCGAGGGGCTGACTCCCAAGCAGATGGCGTGCCTGAGATAAACTACATAATTTAAGATTTCTTTACACAGCAAAGCCGCCGCTCTCTGCACTCACAGGAGATGGTCCTCAGGGTGCTCTTTGTGCATCTTGGCTAGAGGCAAAGGGTCTCTGGAGACCCCCTACCTCCCACGGAGAGCCGGGGGGCATTCCCCGCCGCAGGCACTGCCAGCTCCCCCAGTAAATACCAAAGCCTCCCAAGGTCCCTTTGCCTTGTCTCCCATGGCTGTCTCTGATCTGAATGGTTTCCTTTTACATTTCCCCGCCGGTGCCCATATTCTGCTCTGCTTATTGCTTGCTACCTCTCTCGCAAAACTTCCCACCTCCTCTGACCTTGCTACCGCTGCGTCTTGGGTGTTCTGCGTTTGAGGCTGCTTCAGCAGTAGGCTCTGAGTCAATTAATTTTCCAAGTCACAGCTAACTCAGCAAGGCATTCATGAGCGGCAAGGTGGGGAGGCCAGCCGTACACCGGGGAAAGAAAAAAAAAAAAAAAAAAAGAAAAAAAAAGGAGTTTAGTTTCCCAATTTAGCCTGGCGTGTAGCAGGGGTGGCCAGGAACCGGCGCTGGCTGCGAAGTGGGATAATTTTCCAGGTATGCCGAGAGCGCAGGCACCGTGCTCGGAGTCAAACAGGAACAAAAGCACCAGCCCTTTCCCCCGTGGCAGGATCAGACCCTCAGCAAAATTACTTCCTACGCCAGGAGCTGACATAAGACTCCACACTTCCAGGCAAATAAACACCTCTTCATTTCAGTGGCTATCTGACACGGGTGGAACAGAGGGCAGGTCAAAGCTTATAGCTCCTTTATACTTTTAATAGCTATGAACACACCACTGGTGCTTAAGAAACGCGCTCGTTAATAACTGATGAGCGTGAAAAGGCAGCTCGGCGGTTAAGGCAGACGGTTCGGTAGAGACTGGTTCCACCCTCGCCTCCGCCGCAGACTTCTGGGGTGATCTGGGGGCAAGTCGCTTTGTACAAGAGTGTAAACAAATTCCCACAGGGTGAGCGACAGCAGGACCTCCAACTGAGTCAGCTCTGCCATTGCAAGTGCGTTTTTTTGCCCCCTAATGACCTGGGAGCAGGTTGCTCTTCTGTAGCAAAGGGGATGGGTACCCAGTACCCGACACTCGCCACCAGTACCTCGGGGTAACAAGCACGCACAGGTAAAGCGATGGAGGAGAAAGCTCACACCCTTGTTTACCCTGCAGCTACTTGTTTGTGTGCCCACACTGGTGTGGTCGTAGCAAGGGTAGGTTCATCCCCACAGCATAGCATGGGTCAAAACCACAGCCAAGACATGACTCCACGGCTTCCACGCTGGGAAGCTACAAGCTGGTTCAAGAAACTACACTTTCGATGTCCACACTACATCTTTACGATGTTTAACCTCGTTAACTTGCCCCGAGCCGGTTTCATCCAACTGTGCCTCTGTGCGTTGGTGTGCAGACAGACTTCCCTCCGCCTCCGTCCCCCTCGCTTCAATAAGGTTAATAGCTCTCTCCTACCTACCAGATGGGTTGCAAAGATAAATACATCACAGACTGGGAAGCACGCAGACACGCTGACGATAGGGTGCAGCTAAATGTTTTGGAAAGATAACAAAATTAACATGCTTGGCCACATCAAAAAAAAAAAACAAAACAAAAAGGACGAGGGCCCACCATTGTTTGCACACAAGGCCAACAGGCATGGCTTGGCCATGTCCACCGTATTCAATTTAGCCTCCAGATCAGGGCAGTCATATCCAAACTGCCCACTGGGAACGGTCCCCGGCCTGTGCTGGCTCCTGAGCCGTGCCAGGCATTGTATGGGAGAGCCCAGGCCAAACGCCTGCCCAGGCCTCTCCTAATGATTCTGCTAGGGCAAGTCTAGGCTAATAGCAGACAATCAGTGTGTCCATTGAACTGTTTAATTTATTAGTATAAGTGTCCCCTTTCAGTCTGGCTTTCACCATTGAAATGCTTTTTCTTTGGATAAACTTCTTTATTGTCATCTTTTCGTGGCCCATCATGGCTCTGTGCTGTGGACATTTGCAAGAAAATGCGACTTTGTGCTCATCTGCCATCAATTAGTTCATGTAATCTCTGCCTTCTCTCTCAGACTGACCACCTCTTTTCCCCTTCTCCCCACCTCCTTCCCTAATCTAAGAAAAACAGGCGGGACTTTCATTAGAGGATCTGAGAGCCTCCTTCTCCTGTGCCCAGGTTCACCCTTGCCCCACCTCATCACAGTGGAGTGGGTGTAAAACTAGAAGAATTGAGGTCTGCTGTGAGGGAATTACCAAGTCTTTTTTGAAGTCCCTGCCGCTGCAGCCCTTGGCAGCAGCAAGGAGCTTAACCGTGCCCGTCTGGTTTTGGGAGCCTCAGCACCGAGTCAGCTCACAGCCCAGACCCAAAGCGAGCCAGATCCTTCACACCCACCCTGTCCACATCGTTCCCACGAAGCCCAGATGTACAGGTGACTTGGTGAGGGACAAGGTAAATTTTAACCTGGTTGCCCCCAATTTTCATGAGATTGCAGGAAGGGTGAATCAGGTTAAAAGCTTGAATTCTCTGTTAATTTTCTCTTAAATTGGTTCACCTGTTGCATGTAAATGCATTGAGTTCCTTTAATGTGCCCTGTGCTAGAGAGTTTTTTTCACCTTGGTACCACCTTGGTTCACCTTGGCAAAACTCTTGGTTCCATCTGTCCCTGCATTGTCCCTACCTGTTGCCTTTGCTCTCTCAGCATTGCCTCTCTCTTCATCATATGATTGGGCCGCGAGGCGGCACGTCTGGACGTTCATGCCCTTCAAGACTGCAGTCTCCTTTTATCTCACTTTGATCCACCTGAGCCTCGCGCACAATCTTATTTCCTCTGAAAACCGGCTTTTGCAAGAGTGCCTCGGGAGCTGGGCAAGCGCAGGGAGCGTCGGTCACTGTGCAGGTGGCATGTCCCAATGTGGGCCTGCCTCTTTCACGTGAATTTATATATATACATTTATACAGCTCCCCCCTGTCTTCCTGAAAGGTGTTTACCTTTCTTTTATATTCAAATGCACAAATGTAAACAACGCTTCACGGCAATCTCAGCTCAAATTGTCCACCTAGAGATGTCTGGCTGGGATTTTCCAAAAGATCCCATCCCATCCTTGACTTTTTCCCCTAAGTTGGCAATGGCAACATGTTCTCATTTTCAGGGACTGTGGCAGGTCCCATTTTCCAGTTGGAAAGTGAAATTCACAAACAGTTTAGGTGGGCCTAGCTCTGTTGAGGTAGGTCATTGATGAGTAGGACATCTCAAGCTTTTCAACTCTTTCCTGCCCAGGTCCCACCACTTGCTGAGCCCTTTTCCTGCCTCTCTGCTCCCATTCTGGACATGGCCCCTCCTTAAAACCAAGCTTCAGCCTGTCTCCTAAATTCAGCATCACCAAAGGTCACTCTGGCTTCTCCAGCACTCCCAGCAGCACAACCCAGTAACACTCCCCAGTAGCATGTCCAAGACAACCCTCACATGAGGTCAGAAACCAGTGCAGGCTAGTTAACAGTGATGTTCCATTAAGGAGGAGGAGGAGGTGGTGGTGAGGCGGAGCAGATGCAATGCCATAGCAGGTTGTAACACTGATACATAGAAATTGAGTCGCTATAAGCTAAGTCCTGGTCAGGCTTTAATTGTTCCAGTTAGTTTTGTATAAATATTGGATTTTGAAGCATTACAATTTGATCTCTGGGATGGGGCAGGGTTGGTTAGCAGTTTTGTCATCGTGCCAGGAAGCCCCAAGGAAGAAGCAAAGCGAGAACTGGTAAAAAATCCCATGAAAACTGCTTCCTATGAGAAACTGTGATTCAAATAAACTTTCACTTTTTTTTTTCGTTATTTTTTTTTTTTTCCCCCTGACAAAAAGGCTTTGATGGAAAAAGATGCTTTCCCGAAACAAAAGAATTTCTTCTGGAAAAGCTCCGTTTCAGAAAGGGAAAAAAAAAAAAAAGGCTTTTTATGTCACTACAACTGCTCTTTTCTTTATAATGTATTTGGGTAACTCTGATTTCCTAATGCCTCAGTAGTAGTGTAAATATAACACAGCAGAGAGATGAAGTCATTTGATACTGTGGCAAGATGTGGCATAAGACCTCGTATAGTAGGTGAAATAGCCTATTTATTTATTGTATATAGTCACATTTTTTAAAAAATAAACATTAAAAGCAGCTGTTAGCACAAACAGCGGAGCTTATCTTATTCCTTAAATCAAAATCTACCCTTTTGGTGATGTCATATAACAGTTTGACACTGACACGTAGTATTGGCATTTCCTGCAAAATGGAAATAATAAGACCGTGGGTTTTGCTGAGCGCTTCCTCCACACATACGTAGACACGTGTTTCTCCTCCTACCTCCCCCCCCCCCCCCCCCCCCGATCTGTAATCACTGCTCTGATGAAGTGTGACCAATCCAGAAAAAAATTATTATGTGGGATGGTGGATTCAATGGAAAAACATCATTTCTCTTCCACCCAGCAAAAATCCTTTTTGTTACTGCTCTTTGATAAACCACTGTTTGTGTTCTTTTCAGAAGCCTCGACAATGGTAGACTGTGCCTTTTCATCACTCGAGCGCTTTTGCTTTCGCTCGCTCGGCTATAAATAGGAAAGTCTTTGTTCCATCCCCTTCGGATCACAGTTACGAACACGAACCATGGAGGACACTCGAGGCTTTCCATGCTTCTCGGTTGTTCTCCTGCGAGAAAGCGGCCGCACAAACAAACAGGCTGCTTTGTTTGTACTTTCTCTGAAGTTGCAATTTCTTCCACTAAATGTTTACGCATTCCAAAGTCGAGCAACTTGCCTTGCATCTTGGGAACCCAGCGCTGGTGACTTACGTTATTTTCAGGAAGATTTGGAGATGTATATTTAATGGGTTGGGTTAACGAGTTAATTAGCATGTTTTTTTCTCGAAGCTAAACTTTTGCTAAAATCAAAACACAGCTAGCATTTACTTTGGTGCTAATGGGAACATTTTCATAAAAAACCAAACTCAGAGCCAGTAGAAGGATCCTGGCTTGGCACATTTTCAGGAGAAGGGCTCGATCCAGAGCTCTTTACAAAGTCACGGGAGTTTTTCCCTCCGTCTCAGCAAGTTTGGAGTCAGCTGCTTAGTTTAGGTGTAGACTTTATAAGAGAGGGCAATCTCCCTCTTAGGGTCCCCAGTGTCCTCAAGCCTGACGCGGAGGACCTATCTCTAGCAACTCAAGTCAAGGATAATGTTAATGGTACCTTCAGTCCCTGGCATCCCAGCACCGGAGGCTGCGCTGGGCGTGAGCAACAGGCTGAGAGCAGAGGTACCTCCTGAAAAGCCTGATGCTTGGCCCAAGATTGAACCACAGAGCAAGAGGCAAGAAATTCGTTCTTCACGCGTGTCTTCCCTGGCTTGCCAGCCTCCTCAGTTACTCATTTGAGAAGTTTTTTAAATTCTCTTTCAGTTCAGCCTCTTTCTCTTTCTCTTTCTCTTTCTCTTTCTTTTCTTTTCTTTCTTTTCTTTTCTTTTCTTTTCTTTTCTTTTCTTTTCTTTTCTTTTCTTTTCTTTTCTTTTCTTTTCTTTTCTTTTCTTTTCTTTTCTTTTCTTTTCTTTTCTTTTCTTTTCTTTTCTTTTCTTTTCTTTTCTTTTCCTTTTTTTTTTTTTTTTAATACAAATGAACTAAATTCTCCAAACCCATCTGCATTGCTATCAGACATTGTTTTTCTAAAAAACTTGGCATCATTTCTGAAGTTTCCCTGTGTACGCTTTCCTGTTCATGTATTTCCGTCATCCAGGTATCATCACTCAATAACCATACTGTGGCTGTAATGCTTTTCACATGGAAGGAATTGTGTTTTATTGATGGCAAATGTTGTAATGCACTTTCATGTCAAGATGAAAATCTGAAAAAGAAACTTTTTATAGTGTATGCTACATGAAACCTCTACACTGAACCAGGCTGGAGAGAGAATATATTCAAGTACTCATATGCTATGACTATATATAGTAAATTAAACAGTCCTGGCATGTGGGAATGGGCACAAGAACACATCCCTACTGCAAAATTTTTAGTATGGGCACAGTCAAGTAGCACTGTCTGAAGCCATTTCCAGATGTGTTAGCAAAGCCAAAGACCACTCTGAATATGCATTTTGGACATGGTTGTTCTCTTCTAGGGGCTGAGGGTATTTAGTGTTATGGATCTGACCCCCTTGCAAGGGGTTTGCAGCAACCTGCTCCTCAGGGGCCAACCTGCTTCCACAGAGTGGCCAACTGCTCGATGTGCGATGGGAGAGGAAAGCCAGAGCCTACTGGATCCTTAGCCCAGAGAGAAATCAGGACAATACCATCCAAAAAGCTGTGCAAGTAAAATAAAGCCAATCTTTGCTGAGGGCTGCCCGGGGATCAGTGGCTGTGGCATTTGGAGGTAGGAGCAAATGCAGCCTGGACACAACACCAGCCGGAAGGGATCGCTGGTTCACCAAAATCAGAGAGTTTCCCCTTCCAGCATCTCTGCCACCACTGGCCCAGCTCATTTCTGAGCACAGACAGAGGAAAAACTCTTTCTGGAAGGCAGATGCACTGCCTTTGATGGTGGGCACAGCCTTTGATGGCTGTGGGGCACAGCCAGCTAATCCAAAATGCCTCCTTGGCATCAAGGGGCCACTACATGATGCAGCTGGGGCCAGCAGCGCCTTCAGGTTGTCATAACACCACATCCAGCATGACTCTTTTCACAGCTGATTGGTGTCCCTCCTCCCGCTGCTTACAGAGACACGCAGCCTGGCCAGAGCCCTTGGTTGGGTGCCACCTGCATCCAAACCATGACTCTTGCTATTGCCAACACATGACTCTTTCTCTTGTTATATTTTAGATTCCCTCACTCCTCTCAGGACCAGGAATGATGTCCCTGAAATGCAGAAGACCCATCCTCAGACTGGGTTTTGTCCCAGTTTGGTACCCTGCCACCACCTGCCATTGGCTCTCTTCCAACTGCCCCAACATGAACAGGAGTTGTCCCAGAGAGATTTTAGCCCCGTCAGAGCAGGAAGGTTCAGGCACCTCTTAGGAAACGCCTCCTGGGAGGTTTCCAGCTTGTTTTTTTTTTTGCAAATGCAAAATGTTTAGCTACACTTTGGGAAAGCGTCCAAGTTTATGGCTGTTTGTCTGAAGGAACCTTGAAGCTTTTTTGAGGTCGGATTGTCTCCCCAGCTCAGTCACCATTTGTGCAGTTACTTAATGTTAGTGAATTTGCATCTGATTTATATACCAGCGAAGCAAGATTACCACCCATCCCAAACGCAGGAGAAACGGCCCTTCTCCCTCTTTCTCATTTGATTCCTGGAGCAGATTTCTGTTTGCTGCTGAGAGGAAAACTAGAAAACTCAACCCAAAACTTGACCCAAAGCCCAGCAGCTAACAGGTCAGGTCTCAGGTCTTGCTCACTCCTGTTGCTCACCAAGACCAATTCAAAGATTCTCATTGTTAATAATATCTTCTGGGACAGTGTGTAGAGCTGACAATTTTTTACAAAAAAAAAAAAAAAAAAACAACACTTTCCTGTTCAAAATTATGATGCACTCACTATTTTTGTGGACAACCATCAATTTATAGGATTGAAAAATAATTTGAACTTCAACACCCAGAACTATTTTCCAGCCACGGGGTATATGAAATCTACTGGGTTTTGCATGTCTCCATGACACAGACCACAGGGCAGATGACTCTAGGCTTCCTTTGCAGTCAGGGGGGAGAAATACCCTTCTAGAGCATAATTTATCTCATCCTAAAGTGGGCAACCAACCCATTTCAGAACAAAGTGCCACTTTCCCTCTAAAGGGAGCAAACGTAGGGTAACTAGCTCAAATGGGGCAGTCTGTCCTGATTTAGGCAAGATAATCCCTGTCCTTGGGCTCCAGCACTGGTCCATTTGCAGCAGTTCTTCCCAAACAGCTCATCCCCACCTTGGTCTGGGATTTGGGGGAATGGCTGCTATGTGTAAGCGTTAATTAGGCAGGGATATAAGTCCTGGAAAGATTCACACCTGGCAAAACCAAGTTGGAGACACACTCCTGCTTCCTCCCAGGGGAACATCACCGTTGGTACATCTGCTCTCTTTCCACTATGTTTTCTCCCAGGTTTCATAAATGTCTCTTTCCTTTCCACACCACAGCCCAACATCAGGAGCTGCGAATGCTCCTGGTTGTGCAGCCAGAAGAAAAAAAAGAGATTTCCACAAGCTCGGCTTTGCTATGGCAAACAAACTCTGTGTGTTAGGAGGTCAGTGTGCCAGGGTGGGGGTCCAGGTAGATGTCAGGAGTGCAAAGGACAGGCCAAAAGAAGCCCAAAGCGTGCAAACACGTAGCACCCAGATAGGCAATCCTGATAAAGGAAAAGCCTTCTGCAAAAAACTCGCAGAGCCAGGAAGAAAGATCTACTCTCACTGTGTATTATTTTCCTATCCAGAAGTTTGGGCCACAGCAAACAACTTTAGAAAATAGCCAGGCGTACTCTAACAGTTACTTGTTTTTTGTGGACGGAAAGAGAAAGGTCGACCTTTTCTCTGAAAGCACCCCACCCGGGGTTCCTGGAAGAGGTTGAAGTCTCTGGTTTCTACAGTGGCTGCCTCTTATCGAGGGCTCAGTCTGGTGTATGACTCCAGTTTTAGCTCAAGCCTGCAGAAGATCTGAGGAGAAGGAGAAAGGCAGGGTGTGCACGGACACACAATGCTCCAGGACTTTCATGTTCCCAAGGATTTGGAAAGCGGGACTCAAATTGTTTTAAATGGAGCATCTTCCCATATTGCTTCCGCACTGTTGGGACTTTTCTTTTAAAATCTTAATTCTCTCCTTTTCTGGTTTCTAGACGTTGAGTGAGAAGAGTCGTCCTCTCCTATTTTTTAGATGTTTATGTTCAACATCCTGAGTTTATTCATAGAGCAATAAGCCTGTTTTTAAAAATCAAGGCCAAATCTAGGTCAAATCTGATAAACATTTTATCCTTTGCTCTGTAGAATCGGAGGGCTCAGGCACACGATTGTGTCACTGCAGCTCAATGAGTGACACCACGTCAGCTTCACCACACGGATGGGACGTGCACGCGAGCCACAAGGATGAGAGCAAATGCATTAGCTTGAAACCTCTTTTATTGGGTTTTCACCAAATGCATTTTATCTCACGTTTGCTGTCAGTCACCATTTGAGTTAAATTATTTCAGTGTTTGTGAGCCCAAAGCATTTTCACAAGCTTTTATTTTTCTATGCACGAGAATTTCTTGCAGTATTTATAAAAGGGACCAGGAAACATGGCACATCTATAAACAAGGACTGGGCAGTGCCGGTCTGCCAGTTGTCCTGTTTGGGTGCCCACTGATGCACAGCGGGGCTGTTCAGCCTGTATTTCCTTTGAAAGATATCCAGATGCACGAGGGAAATGCTTCAAGGTCCAATTTTCTCCCAGCAAAATAGCTGGGACATGGCAAAAGTGCACCCAAACCGCAAATATTTTGATGATTGGAGAGGAAAATGGCATTATGGAGCACTTCTGTTGCCTACTATAGACTCAGTCTTTGCTATATTGTAGATATGAAATCATCTCGTCCTGGGAACCCTGAAGAGCTGCTCCTGCCCTCGGTACGCTTAACCACCAGGCAATGAACTCAGAAGGTTCCTGAAACTATTTTCACCAGAAACACAAACACGTGCACTTGTGTACCCACAGGCACACTCGGGCGCTATGGCTGTGTTACCCTTCAGAAGCCAACTAGCATTGAAACTGATTCAGATGCCAGGATAATGTATGTTGGAAAAGACATTGTACACTCGGCTGCTGGGATGAAGTTATTCTATAGACACAATTAAATCCTTTCCCACTTCTGTAACAAGTGGTAAAGTTTAGTGGCAGTTGGAGGCGGTGGTTCAGTTTGAAGCAATGAGCAACTTCAATAAATGGGTGGGACAAACATGTCAGGAGGCTTCTGAGTCTCCTGTTGCTTTAGTCTAGGCCTAAAATTTAGGGTCTGTAAAAATATGAAAAGACTAAAAATGCTCCCACAAATTTTAAGACAAGTCATTGCATGAAGAGCAAACCAGCCTTGTTGAAGGGTACAGGAGCTTGCTCTTCTGTGGTACAGCACGTCTTGGTTGTTTTCTTTGCTGCACAACAAAGGTCGCATCCACACCTATGCCTGGACAGAAACATGTCTGCTATCTGGTGAGACGGTGTTGTGAAATTGGTTTGAATTCAGGAGTTCTGAAATTGCTGAGTTTCCCCAAACTGGGGAAAATCTAAACCCCCAAAAAGTCAAAGTTAAACCTTTAAACTGAAAGAAAGACATGTTTCCTTACAAAATCATTCACTTTTTCTATGAGGCCTTCATGTTCATAGAGCTCCTTTATTCACGGAGCAGCTTGAAGCAGCAGTAGCTATTCATAGAAGTTGCTCCTACACATAAATCAAACCAGGCAGTCAGGATGTGACAGTCCAGACAAAGTTAGGGCAAATAAAATGCAGATAATGAAACAAATTCATGTGGTTCAGCCCTTTTCATCTCCTATCTTCAGCATCTTTGTGACATCGCTGTGATGGCTGATAAGAAAAGAGGGGGTCAAAGTGTCAAGAAAACAAAGGGTGTTTCCTTTGATTCGAATACGAAAAGCAGCACCTCCCAACTTTCTCATGGCTTAGCCCAACCCAGAGAGTGACTAAACCTTGTTCAGGTGGGACTGAGCGGTGCTGGCTGCAAGGGGGAGAGATCTGCACAGCAACGTATCTCACCCATTAGTACGATTCAAAGCCTGGGACACCTCATTTTTCCTGGATGCTCTGCTTTTCTGCGTCCCATTCCAGGAAACATATGCAAAAACTTGTCCATAATGGTCAATGCACCAGTTATCCCCGACTTATCTCCTGGGGATGGAACAGGTCTCTTGTGAAAGGTTTGCCACCTCTCCAAGCAACCCACTGACCATGCAGTTTGTCTTGGTTTTGCTATTACGGGGTCCAGCGCCCAGGAGTCATACCGAGAAACAAGTACAAGGTCACAGACTTAAAACTCAAGCTGCTGGAGCCTAAGGATGTAAACTTGTTGAAAGAGAAACAGTCAGGCTGGGGGAGGGAGGGAGGGAGGGCTTTCTGAGGCAGTTGATTAGACCAACCGGTAAACTGTGAGCTCCCAAAAGCAACTGCTAAAGGCTACAAGGACAAAAAAAAAAAAAAAAAAAAAAAAAAGACTAACTATGTATGACCTCCGAGTCCTGTAAGGAGAAGACCAATGCAAGACGAATCCGAGAACTGAAAGAAAGACGAATCCGAGAACTGAAATTCATAATTGTACTAGATAGTAACCATTACAGATACAATAGAAATACTGCTTTTATGGCACATAATCTTTTACCTCTTTTCTCCCGCTGCAATGTCCCTCTCTGTTCTACTTTTGTGTCTCAGATATTTTATACGATGACTGTAAACTCAAACCAATTTTTCCCAGTTTCTTCAGTTTCCTTTTTTTATTTAGAGTTTTAAAAATGACTTGGCCAAGAACTTGTCATTTTTTCTAGCTGTGTCGGTCGGTCTACCAAAGATATTGCTTTGTCTCACTGATATTCAGTGAATTGATCTCCAACACCAGCAGTATCAGACACCGGAGTTTACAGAAGGGCAGTGGGATATATCACAGCCTAAATGACCAAACCACCAACCAAAGGAGAATAAGTCTTCCCCCATCTTCTGAATTCTTCAAAACTATCTGGAAACCTCCAATCCAATCATACATACAATTTTGGGCTCAGGGTGCGTGGCCGAGCTGGGGTTCTGCACACAGGGGGATCCCAAAGCACGGCAGCAATGAAGAGTACAACATTAACAACTGTCAGCGTCGCCACTGCTTAATTACCCAGATGACCTTCAAACCTGTGTATCTAGAGGCCAAAATTCTCCATTTTCCTAGGAAAAAAGAATGTTTTTTTTTCACATGCAAGACCAGAGGCAAATCCCCCCTCTTCCTCAGCACTCTCTCACCGTCTTTTCCCTGGGAGGCCCAGTTTGCCCTGGCTCCCACGCACACATCCACCAGCACGCCCAGGTACAGGGTGCTGATCCACTCCCAGGTACAGAGACTAAAACCCTCCCAAGCCTAAAGGTGCATTTTAGGGTACTTCTCCCCGCAAGGAAGCTGGAGTTTGCTTATGTTCCATTTTTAAATATTTGAGTATTACCTAAGAACTACAATACTGCGTAAATACATATATAGGGGGAAAAAAAATCTATAAACTGTTGGCTCTAATGCTTAAATCTTGGCAAATTAGCACTTGACTTAAGGAGATCACCTTTGAGCACATCTCGGGCCGAATTCTCTTCGCTTGGTCATCTGCACGGTGGAGGATATCCATTCTGGCACCTAGCTTCACTTTCCAAATTAACGGTCTACGCTACCCTTATAGTCTATGAAACCTTTTTAGGGCAATTTAGGGATTACGTCGCAGCTTTAGGAAGGAGTTAGTCGTTGCCACCAGACCTGAGCTCCCTGGGAGCTGTGAGAGGTCATCTGGCAGGTGAGAACCCCTGAGCTCGGAGGCCACAGCATTCAGGGCTCTGCTTCCCACTGTTATCTTTGCAGAAAACATTCAGATGGTTTTTACTGGCTACAAAAGGAAAACCAGAGGGATTTGATTCCACCATTTATTACCTAAAGCAAGTCATTCTTGAAAGACATACCTAAAGCATATGTATCCTACTAATAAGGCTTTTAAACCTGAATTGCGCATCCAAAGAGGGCAAAGTAGAGCGAACAACTATAGCAAATGTGGCAGAAAAAAAAAATCCCCAAAACTCCAACCTCCCTTTTTTTTTTTTTTTAATTGGAATTGGGACTGACCTGTTAAGGAGAAATGTGCTTACTGGCAAGGTATTGGCCTTTTCCAGAAAAATGGCGTCACAGCCTTTGAATTCTTTGAAATTTGCCTTGTCACAAAAATTAATAAATGGGTACATATTCTACTAAGAAATACTGATTTCTTAACAACAGCTGTAAAGCAGCCAAAAACCCTTGGAAGAAAAACAATAACTACATTTTAAGCTAAAAGAAGGAACTAAATAACAATCACTTTTACCTAACAGACCAGGAACTGCAGGATTCATCATAAGATCGGCTCTGTATATATTTTTACCCATTTCTGATAATATTTCAAAAGCTATCCTTGACTTAAGAAGGTGGTAAATACAGAGGCCAATTCATATTCATATTATATATTGTCGCCAATACCTATCTAGAGCTTTACACAACTTTTTTTAAGCACCCATCACCTCTGGGCACTTGAGAAGAGAGCGAGCTTAAGAAAACCTTTTCAAAAGGGAACTACTTCTCATTCTGGGAGACAGCCGAAAATTTGATTTCCCCTGTTCTCGTACTGCATGTGGGTGTGGGTGTGTTCCTGAGCTTCACGTCTTCCGTCTTTGAGGTTCAATTTCTTATTTGCCGTTGTTGTGGCAAAGAAGCTCTGCAGAAATGACTTTGACATTTCATTTGCAAGGCCTGAGATCTGTGGTCACTCTCATCTCTAGCAGGAGACCTTTGCAAATTTAGTATTGTCCTTTTCTTCGCCGAGTACACGTTTTCACGGGTCTTGAGGGCACTAACCAGGCTGCTATAATATCCCCTCATTTTGGTCCGCAACACCGGTGTGGGGCCAAAAGGACCCAACAGGATGGGAGAAGCCCTGCGTGGCCCAGTGATAGGCTTGGGCTACACATCTAGGGAAGGGATGGATCCCTTCGTGAAGCTCCTATCAGCTCTCATGGGTCAGGAAGGGTTGGTAATTAAAATCCTTTAACACTGCTCTAACTGAAACACCAAAAGGCCAATAGTGACATTAAATCTGGCAGCAACTTCAGCAAGTCTACACTTCCCCAAAGCGCGAACTGGATCCAATTTTAGCTTTGCTTTTTGACAGAAAGAAAGAGCCAAAAGCAAGATCTGAACACGGACCCTAGACGTCCAAAACCTTCTGGGGGATCTGGAACAGGCCGTGCCTTTAGGACCCTACTACTTCCAGAGGAAAGCCGACATCTCAGCATGGAGATTTGCCTCAGAGAGAACTTTTGTTTATGATATGCATTCATTTATCCACCCTCATGAGGGTTTCACTCCGCAGCCCCACTGGGATGGGTGTGAGCCCCCACCGACTGGACTTCAACAGACCCGGGGACGTGCCAGCTCCTCTGAACCACAGTCTGCTCATGTACCGGTGGTTTGTGTTTTCCTGTCTCTAGGTTGTCACGCTGCAGATGACCTAAATTATCTCTCTCTATTTTTTCTTTCCTCCAGATGGTGAGGTCTGATATAGCCAGGGGTGTCTGAGCAGCCGATCGCCCCGGCACGGGGCACATGTCCTCAGCCACGAGTGGATCATCCTCTTGCCACCCGTCACCACTGGTACTGCCAACACAGAGCAGGCGCGGGGTCTGTCCCTCTGGATCAGTAAATCCAAGAGGCGGTAACCAGGTAACGCTGCAGTTCATCAGAACGTTATCTGTTGGTATTTTCTGTCATGAAGGAGCCGGTGAGCTGCTCCAGGGCAGAAGCCCACAAAATGCCAGGCTTAACGTGACTATCCCTAAAAAAGTATCTTTTATAAATAAAAATAGTGCGCAGAAAAAAAATAAAAATGTCTCTGCGCCCTGTTAAATGGAGCAACCAAAATGAGTTCTTAATTGAAAACTTATGAAAATAGCAATCGGGGGGATCCTCCTGGTCAAGCACAGACGGGGAGGTTTGAAACGGCACGTACAAAACCGTCCCTCGTTGGCAAGGAAAAGGGTTGCACAAGTTCTCCGTAAACATCTTTATCTGGAGCCATTAGTCGGCAATCCTAAACGCTGGATGAGTTCTCCCCATAGTTTCACAATGGAGTTTTTTTCTGGTTTCTAGGAACTGTTTTCGAGGACTGCCATTCAGCGTACGAGAAAAATGTGTGAACATGGTACACACTCAGTTCTTTTTACTCTTGGACATCGCCCCATTACAGAAATACAAAATATCATGACACCACGTACCCTGCTTTTCTCCAACACTTTTCATCCAATACCTATAAGCACATTACATACATGAGTGATTTTACTGTGATTTCAAAGATCTCTGCCCGGAGGGAATTGCAGTTTCTGTGCTGAACATAAGGAAAAGCGGTTTGAAGGGATAACGTGGGGAGAACAAGAGGCATCTTAATGCCCAGTACAATGCCTTATAAAACAACAATCCTGCCTCTATCTAGTACAAACAAATAAAACAAACTAAGGAAAGAAAACAGGGTGGAGGGAAAAGTACAGAAGAAGATGGAACAAAGATGCCATTTTAAATCACTGGCCCCAACTCAGCATGTAACCATTTTCTATGGCAAGGAGAAAGTCAAATAAATTCCTCATCGACTGGTACTTTCTACAGCTCCCCGAAAGCCAAAGGCTGCGGATTTTGCAGCTCTTTAAAATATATGGGGGGAAATCCCCGCCAGCACTGCTCCAAATCCCTGAGCGGTGCAGGAATTGCCGCTCGACACGCGGCGACCGATCAGCGAAGGGACGGAAGCACAGACTGGATTTCCAGTCCCGACTTTGAGATCTCGCTGCCAAACGGCGTTACAAAGAAAGACCTCTGGAGATTTCTCATACTTTTTTTGGCTTATTCTCCTGGTGTATTCATCTTAACAGAAATCAGCTGTTCTCCTTCTCACTTATACAGTATTTGCAGAAGAGACTTTAGCATCTGGGCTGGCTATTATGAAAAGATGAGAACATCCTGCTTTGTTAGGAGAACACCACTATTGGCAATCCAAGGACAAAGATCCTTCGCATCCAGGTTTCCCCGAGATCTGTCTGGATTATTTGGGGATTTTTTCCCTTCTGCCACAGTCTTTCCTTCCTATTGCCTGACATTTGCTCACCCTGAAGCAGGGATAAAAATTGCGCTTTCCTGGGAGAAGCTGTCTCACAGCATTTGGATGCAGCAGCATCATTTTCAGCTACTAAAGGACTTCTTTTCCCAGCTGCGGAAATGAAAAAGTAAACAAGCTGGGGGGTGAGGGGCTGCCTTGGTGTTTAGCTTCCAACTTTATTTTTAATAGCGCTCTAAAGTCCCGGCCTGGAAGAATACAAATGAAGGGGTGGAAAGGAGAGGTCACTAAGCACTGGACTTCTCTAGATGTGCAACGAGGTTTTAAATCCTTACTGTACCCTGTGTGCCCAGACCCAGCGGCAGGGACAAACCCAAACCCCAACCCAGAGGCTGGGGGAAAAGTCACCAATTGCACTTCGGAAGGTTGGGGGAGGACGTTAGGAGAAGTGCAGGGACGGGATGTTCTGCTGAAGCCCTGGCTCCATCTCCACGCTTGTAAGGTATCAAGACTCGCTGGACACAGCCACACTGAGCGGATCTGGTGGTGCTGGTCCTGTGTCGAGCCTGCCTTGGACCAGGAGACCCACGGAGATCCCTTTCAACCAGCATTTCGGTGACCCTTCATTGATAACACCCACATTTACGGGTTGAAAAATGTTGGAGTCCAAAAACATGGGGCTATTAATAGAGGGACTTCAGCTGATCTCTACTGGCGTAATCTGAATTTGGCCTCGCGGTGAACATTAATCATTGGCGAGTTGTTGCGGCGTATCAACTTTAACGTGGGTTGTTTGCTTTTCTCTAAGTGTTGGGACATCCCGCAAGCTCCAGCTGCTCATCCCCAGCGAGCTGCCGGGAGGGAGCGGCCAAGGGCTGCCTCCACGGATTGCAGCCATCTCTGCTTTTCTTCCTGCCCCACCGCAAATCCCGAGTAAATCTGTTGAGACAGCACAACTTGGCCTTAACTCCGCATTGTTTTTTGACCAGATCAGCAGTCTGGAAACTGGGTCAATTTTTCTAAACATGTGGTTTAGAAATGTGCAGTTTCAAAGGACACTATCCAATGGTGTGAGACCAAACATTGGATTTGTAGTAAAAAGAGCTAAACAACAACAACAACAACAAGTTCAAAGCTCTCTATAAACGCTGAGTCCATGGAGATGGAGACAACCTGACAAAGTAGGGAAAGAGTAAATTCCCTGTTCTATACTTAGGGAAACTGAGGCATAAAAAGAGAAGTCCAAAGCTGCCTGGAGAATTACAGATGATGCTGAAATTTCCCAGCTAAAAAACAAAAGCTGATTTGTCTCATCTTTACAAGTTCTTACAGTTATAACTATAGGGATTTTATTTTATTCTCTCACTTGAACTGCAGTAGGGAAATTCGAGTCCACTTGTTATTTAGGTAACAGTCGACAATAGAAATGCAGGTTGCATCTACCCTAAGTAAGAAATGTAATTACTCTGCATGACAGTAGCAGGGCAGGCCTGAAAACTTCAATTTTAAATTGTGTCGTAGGTCCCAAGTTACTTTGTTTGCACTCCATCAGATGACCAGATGCTTTTGGAAGTTTAGGCTTTGTTCTTTCTCTTTGTATCTCACAGCCTTATCTGTTACAGGGGGCCAACAGCTTCCTATTCCCAGAGGGGCAGATGCTGATGTCGCCCCCTCCAAGGCCATATAAGTATCACAAAGAGACACCACGGGAACAGCTCCATACATCCCAGACTGCTATTGCACCGTTAGATCTACAAGGAAAAGACTATAATTACAGAAGGCCAAAGACAGCCCTTCTCAATGCCAAATATTTAATTTTTTTGCTTAAAGCTCATGCTAAAACTTCTCTCCGAGATGTTGAGTAGAAATGCTCAACCCGCTCCCAGTGCTTTATCCGCCATAGTCACCCCCATCACCTATACGAAGATTATGGGTTTCTAGTGGATTTGCTTATAATTTTAACCCGTCCAAGAAATATTTCTGGCATACAACGCTCTTGGGCTGTTCTCTGCAATAGGTCAGCCAAGTGGTGAGAGCCCGAGCTGCAAAGCTGGTCACCCACCCCGCACTATGCCCTCTCCTGCCCAAATATATGATGTACTGTGACACCCCCCACAAGCGCTGCAGAGCACTGCTGTGATTTATACAGAGCATTGGCCATCTGCGAGTGGTCGCCCAGGGGAGGGATTTCACCTCAAAATACCGATTCATTTCCTCCTGACCACACAGAAGGTAACTAGACGGTACATGTCAATCCTTGGATATATAACTGAGGTTATTTCCTCCTTTTCTCCAGTAAACAGCTTGATGATTTTTTTTATTTGGTGCCAGCACAGGGCTTGGTGCTGAACCATAAAGTCAGACCCTGCTCCTTCTCTCCCCCACCTCTCCCCAAGAGCTTGTTTTAGGCACAAAGAAGGCTGATTTAGGCCTGTGGCTGCCAACACGTGGTGCTCGGAGCCCCTCCGGTGTTGCTCCCAGCCACAGGAAATTAAAAAGTGAAAACCGAGGCCAGCGGGGAGAGGCAGCGCGAGATGCTGCCCGCCGTATGCACGCTGTGCGGGACCGCCAAAGGCCTAACTCCGGCGATCCAGAGTTGACGTTCAATCCTCACAACCCAAAAGCAAGATGTTATTTGCTGACACCAAAAGATGGGGAAGGCAACGGTCACCGCCCCTTGTAGGAAGCATCTTTCAAACTTATCTCCTAAAAGTACTTCAAGTTTGATCTCCCCCCACCACTCCACATGTCACCGTATCGGGCAGTCCTCCACCCTGACCAGTGGTGGTTGTTTTGCCTCAAGAGTGGTTGGTTTCTGGCTACGACTGGAGAACGAGAGTCACCTTCTCAAGCCGCAAAAGGGTAAATGAATCAAAAAAATCAAAAGCAACACCCCCAGCATGATGTACGATGGGAATGGCTGCACTGGATCAGAGTGGTGGTTTGGCTTTTCCAACCCTCGTGCTGACCCTGTCTGCCATAGATATCCCAGCAGAATGTCCCCGAAGATAGAGGGAACACTGTAAGTCCCCAATAACCTGCCTATGTAAGAATTTCATCCTGTCAAACCTCTATTCAGATTGGGTTTAGTTGAATGTGTGTTATCTGTAGAGTCACCAAGCAGATTTTATCTTAGACAACAACCTGTAGCAGATAGCTCCTAGCCTGACTCCCAGGGCCATAGGACAATTTGGAGGGGACCATGGGAGGTCTCCAGCCCAACCTTCTGCTCAAGCAGCCCCAGCTCTGGGTCAGACCAGGTTGCTCCATGCTTTACCCAGTTGGGTCCTACAAACCTCCAAGAACAGAGGTGGCACAACCTCCCTAGGCCCCTGTTCCACCACTTGACCATACTAAATGGTGAAAAATTGTTTATTTTCCTTTATGAGCATCTGGATTAAGTGACCACGAAAGCAAGAATATAACAAATGTCCCCCTGTGCTCTGACTAGCTGAGTTAACCTGTGTACCAGAGGGCAGCAGAAAGTCTTAACACGAATTTTTGTAGCATAAATCTCTCCCCCCCCCCCCCCCCCCCCCAAATGATTTATATAGCAATTACACCACGGAGCATTGATTGGTTTGCTTGGTTCCTCACTCTTGGATAAAGCTTCCTTAAAATCAGAACTCAGATCCAGGCTGGAATGAAAGCACCCTTGAAATCCCCCAAGCATTATCTCAGTCTTCAACCACCACACAAGAAACGTGTAGGTCCATGGTAAAGCCAACAGAGCTCACAGAAATCAATATTAGTGACATTTAAACTTCCGAGTTAAAGGTTTCTTGAAATGATCAGAACCACATGCCTCTCTGTGCTACTATTTCTCTTGTGCAGACTCAAGAAATAGCTAAAAAGGGTCAGAACTTACTATGAAACCAGGCACAAGCTTGCAACCAACTCCTGTCCTCTCCTCTCCTCCTGCAGACAGCCTTAGGTGAACTTAACCTCACCTTCATTAGCTGCATCTCCTCCTACCCCTGACACCAGGCTGGAGGAAAAATAGCCTCCTCCCCCAGTCTCCTCCCTATCCGTATATCTTTTGCTGCTTGGAAACTGTTCTTGCCACAGGCCATGCAAAGCACCCGATTATCTGTAACGGCATTCCTCAGGTCTGACCGGGAAGAGGTGGAGATAGCGCAACTCCCACCCTGGAAAAGCACCATAAACCCCAATCCCTCCCCGCTCCTGGTTTGGAAAGCTCTCCCAGCTTTTCCTATACTCCAAGCTCTGCCCACAGCGCCGTAGCACCAGAATGTCCCAGCTGATGTCAGTTGTTAGGTTTCAGAGTTAACGAGCTAGCAAGATGAAGGGAGCACTCTGCACTCCTCTAAGAAAACAAAACCAGGGTTTGACGGTTCGCAGACTCAGGAAAAGAAGCAGCTCTTGAGATCAGATTTAGAAGGTGTCCTTTACCACCCATCGGCCTGGAAAGTTGCTTTTTATATTTAATTGAAAACTTAAAGGCTGCAGAAATTGATGGGGCCACCACAGAAGGGCGAGAACTGTGTCCTACCCTGTGCTTACTTTACCCTGCCTGGTGCTAAGAGGAGAGAGCGGAAGAAAAAGAAGCATAGAAGAACATTAACAAAAAAAAAAAAGCCATTTTATTGAAAATGAAATTCAAACTTCAAATTAATATTACAATCATGAGAAAATGCCAAACAATTCAATTTACAGTTGCAACATACAATACAAATAGTCCCTTTGAAGTTGAAGTAAACTGATCCACAATCATCGTCTGTGGCATAAAGCAGAGTGTGTTTGTACAATATGTGCATGAAAAGCAAACCTCGGGTGACAGCATTTGAAAAAATAAAAAAATTAAAGCTTGTATTTACACAAAATGCTACAAATATTTTGTTCCAGCGGAAATTCAAGACTGGTAAAGCATATTTAACAACAAAAAAAAAAAAATTGGAATGTCACTCATATTACCTAAAACAAAAGTTACTGTAAAAGTATGGTTTTGGCTGATATACTTAAAAGTACTGCATTAAAAAAAAAAAAAAAAAAAGCAAAGAGTTATCTGTAAACATGGAAGTCAACAAACATCTAAAAAAGTTCTCAGAAAATGTTAAAATGAAATGCATTCTATTTAAAAACAACAAGAAATTCAGGGGTTCAGAGAACGGGGCTTCTTTGAGCTCATGGCTGATCCAGGTTTTAATTATTGCTTTTGCTCATGGCTTGTTGGGCGCGCGCAGCCCGGCGGGGCGCTGAGCTTTGCGAAGTGTGAAAGTGCAAAATATTCCCCGCTCGAGATGGTACCTGTGGAAACCGGTCAATCTTCGCTCGGGGGACTGCTGGCAAAACTGTTCAACGCTAAGAAAGACACAGCAGCTGGTCTTTTAAAAGAAACGATAAACGCCACACAAGTGATGCTGCGGGTTAAATAATTCGCTTTACTCATCGTCCCGACCCGCGGCCCCCGATCTGGTTACTCTTAGGAGGAGGGAGAGGAGGATTGAATCCTCCCCTTGGCAAAAGGGACATCGTGCCTGTTGTGCTGGAAGTAAATCTTTGGTAGGAGAAGAGAGCTGGAAAGTTAAAAAAGGCCATTTTTTAATCTTTATATCTATGACTGGTGCCAAAGATTGCCGCTCACCGAAGGGAAGGGCTGTCATAGCTGGGAGAAAACTCCTTTCTGTCGATGCTAAGCACCTCGCAAACCAGCAAACAATCTGCTATGATTAACTACATAGTGCCAGTTGGGTTTGGGTTTGGGTTTTTTTTTTGGTCTGAAATCCTGATTCAAAAGCATTTCCAAGTGAACTCGAAAGCATTTTCCGAAAGCTTTGATGAGCATCTCTGCCTCAGCCCGTACAACTGCCTCCGGGACCACCTGACGTACCGGGAGAGATTTTCCAAAGGCACCAGGAGGGTTCAGGAGCACGGGGGTCTACCGAAAGTCAAGGGGCTGGTGCTCCTCCGTCCGTAGGTCCTTAGAAAATCCATTCCTTTCTATCTCAGGCAGGCAGAGCCATACGCCTGCCCGCACGGCCAGGGAAGCCGAGGGCGCGGACCGGGCACGCGCGCCTCGACCGGGAGGAGAACACGTTTTCAACGTCTGTCCCTAATGGTCCAGTTGAAAAACCGCGGGGACACAAACAGAGTCCTGTCGGTACTGAGCAAAACAAAAGTCTGGTCTGTGCTGGATTTATCCAGAAACAAAAACCGAGTGCTTGAATTTTACAACAAAGTCTTAAAAAAAAAAAAAAAAAAAAAGTCTGGGTTGCTGCCTGCAGCCACTCTTAACAACATTTCAACACAAAAGCACCCTAAAAATTACTTAATATGCATACAGTAAACCTTAAAAAGCCCTTCTCAGCAATAACAAATAATGTACAAATATAGTACCTTTTATTAAATAGGAAACAGCTTGCACTGGCAGTACATCTTTTTCTCTTGCTTACTAAACAAAAAACAAAACTGAAATGTGTAACCAGACACTGGCTTTTTAAGTGCTGCTGAGACTAACAAACGTATTTTACAGTTACAAATAAATGGACAGTGGTATGCTTCAAGCTACCACAAACCAACAATAAATAGAATCAATTACAGCTTCCATCTTTGAAGGAAAACTAAGTATTAGAAGAAAAAAAAAAAAAAAAGTGTCTTACTTATACTTTAAGCATACTTGGTATACAACCTTTAGAAGGCAAAGACTTTATTTAATTTTTTTCTTTTTTTTTTAAGAGTGCGTCATCACGCAAATCGGAGGGATGTACTGTGCTAATGTCGACTCGTTTAACAGCTTCGCTATTAACGAGCGGTGGAGGGTGTCGTCCGGCTCTGTACGGCTCTGCCCACCGTTGAGTTCCCGCCATACTTTGGAGGTAGCCAAAGCACCGCCGAGGAGCGGCGTGGTGGCCGGCAGCCCCCCGAGGAGGCTGCGGACGGCGATGGCTAAGGCAGGGGAGGAGGGAGCGCCGCCAAACCCCATCAGCACGTGCCCAAGGTCCCGCTAAACCAGGCTTAAGGTCACCTGCTCGGGGATCGCGTGGGGAGGGCTGTTCAGCTCCCACCGCATCCAGCCGACGCCGCGTCGTCTCCCCGTTTGCCGTAGCAGCCCCGGGCTGGGCAAAATTTGGCCTCCTACGCCGGAGAGCTTGGCGGCAGACGGCTTGGTTAAGGGGTTTGGGTGCAATTTGCTCTCCCTGTATGGCACCTGGGAGCCCCGGGGTGGCTTTTAAGGTGACTTTTTTTCTCTGCAGCGTTTGCCGAGGTGAGCATCGCTGCCCCTGGGCTTGTCCCTCTAACACGGCAACAGCCACGCGGGCTTCAAAGTCAACACAGCATCTTTGCGGCTCTAGCATTTAATGCTAACGGGCGGCGATGCGCTACCAGGCAGTTTCTGTCTCAAGTTTTGAACTTTTTTTATTCCACGGAGTGGGCTGAAATCGCAAGGGGAGGGGAAAAAAGTTTCATCAATTCTCCCTTACTCCCGTTTCTGAGATATTTAACAATTTGGTGTTTGTAAAACGCGGGCTTTGAAACGGTTTTGATTTTCCTTTGGGGAAAAAAAAACCAAAAAACAAAAAAAAACACGTAGAAATTCAAATCATCCTGTCAAAACAGAACATTTTAAATATGAATATTTTCAAATTTTGAAGTCTGAGAAAAATCCTGGGAGAAGAAGAAATTAGGGGAAGGGTGGAAAATATTTCATCCTTCCTACCATTTTTCCAGTGTCTCCACAACTACTGATTAAAAGGCAAGACTGTGTTGAAGGCAACCAGACAGCTAATAAAAATATTTTAAACACAATATTTCCTTCATAAGTTATATAAAAAGATCCTACATCCGAAATCATTTGATGTGGATACATGTGAGTTGGGTTTGTCATTTTTTAAGTCACATTGTAAACTGGTTCACACTGGAACTGCTTCTCAGAGTTGGGTAAAGGTTTGAGGTTTACACCATCGCAGAAATGTAATAATAAAAAAAAAAAAACGAAAACACTTTTAGAGACCGAAGTCAATATATCATTACATTAAGAAACGTTTAAAGGGTCCAAATGTCATTAAATAATTATAAATATTCTTTTAAAGTTATATGATGATTCATGTTAGCAAACACCCTCAAATTTTACACATTTATAATTTAAAAAAAAAAAAATAAAAAAGAACATAGCCGAACACAAATACTATATGTATACCATTTTGGCTCTAGTAATATATATTGCCATTCTCGTATTTTGCATAAGTAATAACATTTTGTTTTTTGTTTTTAAAGGTTTTGGTTGTTATTTTTGGTTTTTTGGCTAATCGAAGGCAAAATGAACGGATACAAAAGCAAAAAGGAAACCCCGGGGTCGCCTAGCCTAACTTGAAGACTTGTTCTCCTCAAGTAGCCAAAAACAAACCGAAAAAAGCAATGAATACAGAGAAGTTCCAACCGTTATCTGCAGCAAGGCTCGGACAGAGGGTTTTTGGGACAGCTATTTCCATCTGAATGTATCATGGCAAAATGGAAGCAACACGATCTTTGCTTTCCTTTCTATGTGCACCAATACAAGCCAGTTGAATTGCGCTACGGGTGTGAAGAGGGTCCCATACGTTGTATGATTGCAACTGTATCTGGAGTTCATGGTTAGGTGTTTGGTTTTGTTTTTTTTGGTTTTTTTTTTTTTTTTAATTAAAAAATAAAAGGGAATGCAGCCTTTGCCTTGCCATCACCATGTTCCTCCTGATAGCCGGGGAGTCCGTTCTCTCCTCATTGGCAAAAGTATTCGCTAGTTATTAGAACACTCTAGACCAGGAAAAAAAAAAAAAAAAAAAAGAAAAAAAAAGAAAAAAGGAGGGGGTGATTTTTTTGTGTGTGTGTGTAAAAAGTACATCTTAAATATAAACCAAGGGAAAATGGTTCCAAGAAAATAAAAAATAAAAATATGTGCTTTGATCCACATAATCTGAAACATGGGCTGTGGTGTGTTGGTGACTTGTGTTATTTATGGCCATTATCATCCCATCTACACAGTTGCACATATCGGTAAAATCTTTTTTTTTTTTTTCTTTAAAAAAAAAAAAAAACAACACAAAAACCAGGCACTTCGTAGTTAGTCGACCGTTTGGTTGGTTTGGTTTTTTGGGGTTTTTGTTTTTTTGTTTTTTTTTTTTTTTTGGCTCGCGGAGGTCGGGCCGGCTACAGAAGAAATCTCAGTACGGCCTCCAAACGGACTCATCCATTCTGCCACTAGAATTCAAGACGGTTGGGGAGCTGCTGTGGCTGCCATCCGCCTCCACCCCGTCACTCTGGTTGGGCAAGTTAGGGTTTAACAGCGTGCTGCCGTTGGACGTGGTGGTGCACGGAGGAAGCATCCTGGAGGGGGAGCGGTCCCCTCCCGGCACCATGGGGAACTGGTATGATCCTGACGAAGTGCCATAGTAGAGATATGGAGTGCTGCTGGTCTGGAAAGGTCCACTTTGGTTTTGGGAAGAGCCGGGGTAGGGTGGTGGTAGGTAGGTGTGGTAGTGAGTGGTTGCGGACATACCCAGTGACATGCCTGAGGTGACTGGCGGTGTATAGGTAAAGGTGGCTGGATAGTGCATTCGTGGGTTGGAGAAGCGGCTCTCAGTGAGGGATGAAATGCTTGTGAACTGCCTGGGATCTGAAAATGGGCCCAGCTCTGAAGCACCTAAAAAATTATAACAAAAGATGGGGGAAAACAATTCTGTAAATACCATTTTTTGTATCACGTGATGATAGAATTTTATTTTTCCAAGAAAACCCACTTCTTTTGGCCCCCAAGAGAACAGCAGATCATATCAAATAATACATTGCAAGGAACAGAGTCATACACCTGTCTTCCACAAGCGCTGGGCCAAACTCATCCCTGGTCCAACTCCATGATGCCAATGGAGGGAGCAGCATTGCCAACCCAAAGCATTGAAAGGTCACAAGTCAGGCCGGGAAAAAAAAAAAAAAAAAAAAAATCTCAAAAATCAAGAGATTAAAAACGAGCCAAAAAGAGAAAGGTGGATTTGGAGTTGATTTCCCTTCTGGGTTCTGAGCTTTGAAGGTTACGTGTCTCTGGGTTTTTGCTGTAGCCTCTTGAGAAACTCAGGTCTGGTTGCACACAAAAGCTGAGATTCCCACCTCAGCGCACGCCGTCGGGAGCTGGGGTTTCACGAAAAGCGGAAATTACCGTGCAACTTGTAATAAAACTACAGGAGTTGGCAACACCAAGTTAGTTGCACCACTGACACCAGGGGAGTTGCACCGGGGGTGACTAAGCCCCACTTCTTGCCTTAAACCAATTTATTCGGGCAAGAATCTGCTCAGCTGCTTCCTATGGCTGAAAAAGATTATTCGCTGGATCCAAAGGATGGGGAAGGCCACTGAGCTGATAGCAAAGACGCAAATTTTATTTTTCAGTGCAGTTGATGGAAAATTACAAGCCCAACACTCTTTTTGCCATCGAAAAAAAAAAAAAAAAAGTTGTTTTCATATGTAGGCTGTGCTGTCTGGTAGAAAAAAAGACCACACAGTTTATGGCTACTGTGAACGTCTGGATGGTAACGCTGTGAATTGGAGCCTAACGCAAAACAGGGATGGGTAAACTCATTTTGCCTAATTTCTAATCCCACATCAAACACCCGAAGTTTCGGAGCAGAAGTGGAAAGCAAACGTTAGTAGCTTGGTGATCTGCTCAGGAGACGGTGGGGATGTACAGGAGCAGAAGAAAAAGATGGTGAAAGCTCACGTTGAGAGCCAGAAAAGTGGGGGAAAAGGGACAGGGGGAAAGAGAAAAGGCCTAATGAAGAAATTCAGTGCAAGAGGCCGGTATGTTGTAGATACACATACACCTTTCTATAGAGAGAGAGCTGGAAAGAGAGGGCTATAAATAAAAGGGAAAAATCATGAAATCAAACGAGTTCTCCCTGGGCTTCCCAGTCAACACTTCTACAGCTTTACAGTCCTCTAGATCCAAGGGTTCCCCCATCTCTTTGCCAATCTACTGAATCTGCTCTACTGAAAAGGAAAATATGGCATCTTCTAGATGCCAGACTGACGTGCTAACCCCTGAAACACCCAGTGCATCCTCAATGCAAGATGCAGCAGTGCTTTTCCTTGTAGGTGGGATTTGGATCTGACCTGCCGACACTGCTGCGTAGAAGGAAGGTCTCTCCAGCCCTTCTGCCCTTGGCCCCCTACAGCACCCACAATGGTGGTTGCTACCATAAGCCTACTTATGGTTGCTACTCAACAGACCCTGCCACCTTGTGTGGTGCATTTTTTTTATTTAGATCGCTGTTGTGTCCTGTTCTACCAGCTCGTTTAACCCACGCCTTCAACGATATCTAAAAGCTGCAGGGGGGCAAAGTTCAGGCTGGAGGACCTGGGCCACAGCCAGCCAAGCGTCCAAATCACGCAGCCTGAAACCTGGGGATTATAATCCGCCGTCTCAAAAGATATTGACTACAGAGCTTTAAATGGGCAGTTAAAGCCCATTTTTAACTCTGATGACAATGTGATTACTATTATCTTTATCTGGAACTGAATCAGTGACCTACGGGTGAATGGGTCTGTCTCCATCATCAACCCCTCCAACCACAGCCCCGTGGAATGTAATATAACTTGTACTTTTACAGCAAACACTCTACTACTTGATGCAACTTCTTTCGTTCCCAACTGCAAACAATAGCCAGAGGCGATACCACCCAGATTCAAAGCTGTAATTTTGGAACACTATCCTTTATATTGTGAACAGGTCTGATACGTATCTGGAAATATAAGGTTAGAACATAATTTCCCCAGCTGCTCAAAATACTGAGTTTCAATCTGCTACCGCTTATACTTTTTTTTTTATTATCGTTATTTCAACTCTCCCAACATGAACAGAGTTGCTCTTAGTTTACCCTAGAAGCTGAACAAGACTTTTACAATCAAAGGTAGAATTGGTATGAGTGTAAGGGTGTAGAACATCATCGGCATTTTTGGTTTCTTTGCAACCAATATTTTTTTTTTTTTTTTTAATAACAAACTATCCCTACAGTTTTACACATTAAAAGGCAATCTTCCTTTCAGGGCTGAATTCAAATATTATCTGAATGGGTGCTGCCAAGAGATCATGTATGTGTCGAATGACTGGGAATGTGCACACCACACGTCGGCATTTCTAATGTGGGGCTACAGACCTCCTCACGCAACCTAGTAAATCCACACTTGTTTGTTTTTACTGTTGCTTGTAAAGCACAATCCTATTTACCCAAAGGCCAAATAACCATAACCCTTTCTTATCTCACTCGTGCCCCCTGTACACTCACTTCTCCAACCCTCCACATGCCTTTTGCTGTCTCCATAATGCCCTGCACTCGGCTGTGATTTGCTCCCAGCCTTCTCTATCTCCACTGCGTAAAGATATTTTTGGAGATCGGAAAAAGTTTTCTGTGATGCCTAAAATCTCTTTTCTAAGTGAGTTCAGAAACTTTTTAAAAAGTCACCTCTAAAACTCAGCTTCTCGCCGTCCTCACCGCTATGTGATCTCACTGATGCATTTTCACTTTCCTCCTCTCTCTGTGGTACCTCCTTGTGTTAAGGTGGATTTTGGTTCTAACTTGGAACCACAAGATGCGTATTCATTTATATATCTTTAGCTCTTTGCTGGACTGGGAAGATAAAATAGGTCTTTAGGGTATGGCACCCATCTTTGCGCACAAATAGCGATGTCGATCAGCAATACAGAAACATGACAGTGCAAGTAAATAATTTATTTATTCCTCTCTCCAGCGGGATTAAAGATTTATGCTAATTTTTCCTCTGTCAGAGCAAGAAAACAATTTGCATCTGTGAATTCCCACTCTCGTGATAGCTTGTATTAAATGGGTGAAGCACAGATCCTCCGCCCTACATCGTGGCCGCAAGATTGCGAAACCACACTTCCGTAAAGAGAAGAGATCTTATTTTGTGCCGTCAGAAAGACAAACAAGGCAACAAGCACAGCAAGTGCTCCTCTTTGCCTACATAGTCTGATCAGCTCACCGTGCTTGACAATACACCCCCAAAAAAGTATACTTTAAAAAAAGTCCACACTTTACATCTGAAAGGGTCCAGGCTAAATTGTTTTTAAATCTTCCAAGCTGATTACTCCCTAACGCAACCTGGCACTCAAGTTTTCAGAGAGCTGTACGCTTAGAACAGAAAAGTGGTCATGTTAATCTGCCAATATATATGCTAACATCCTAGATTCAAGAATACTGCTCCAGTGTGTTTCATATTTAGAATAAGAACAATTAAAATTCCATGTGGTTTCACTTATTTTGATGCAAAAGCCTCATTAAAACCCCCTAGACTTGGGCATTTGCCAGCAGCCGACTAAAATGGTTTTGCATTCGTGCTTAAAACCCCATTTTACCTGTTGCAGCTTTGCAGCTCTACCGTTTCCAGCTGAACGCGTACCGTGGCCGTCTCTCTTTTTCAGTTTACACATGCTAGCTAATGCCAGTTAATGTTCATTTCTCAATTAATAAGCTGCGCTTGTGGTTTGCAGAAAATAAGGCAACAAATTTCTGCCAGGTTTACAGCACTTTGGCCAATCGCTTCCAATTATTAAAGATCATAATGTACCGTGGATAGATTAACTCCTTGTGGGTATAGCAAGCTGACATCTACTTTAAGGGGTTATAGGATAATTTTATAACTTCCAATTCGCTTTGTCATTTTATGCTATAAGGTCACTACTGAAAACAAGGTCCCCTTGGCTTATTGCCTGTGTCTGATAAGGACATTTCTAGCACATCCACTCAATGCATAATCATCGGATGCAAGAAAACAGATTGCTGCTGTATTTTAGAACCACTGAAGAGTCTGTCTCAAGGAAATTCAGCTACAAAGAGTTAAATATATTTACCAGTAGCTAAACGATCCACTCGTGTTTTGGGGAACTTCAGTGTTCAGACATTCGCCGAAGTACACACTAGATTTTGTGGGGGTTTTGTTCATTAGTTGGGTTTAGGCTGGGACGTAGCACGAATTGATCTATTAAAATTGGTTTTTTCCTTCCCTAACATCTACGTCTATGAATTCTATGTGCAGCTTGGATTACTTACAGCTGATAATATCGCCTCGTATGAAGTATGCCACACACTTCACATGATGAGACGCTTTTCAGCCTCTTACAGCTTTGCCAAACTTTAAACGTTCTGGCTGAAATTGTCCATGCTGGGCGTCTGTCTCAGGCTAAATTGTGATTTATGCATTTATTTGTTTTTAAAATTTCAGCTGAAACTCTTCTGCTGGGAAAAATATATTGTTTTACTAATCTTAAACTCTGAAAAGCCTTCCTTTGAAAAGCTGTACCAGTTCCACGCTTTGAAGTAAGGACTTGAACTTTGGAATAGGAGTGGCTTTTGTGTGAGAGATGTTGCCATGAAAATCCAGCCAAATAAGAACAAACCATAAGCATTCTGACTAAAAATGGGCAGAAGAGTCTGTGCCCCTACAGAGACACTTGTCCAGAGACTGGAATGAAATCCAGGACTCCCAGGTCCCAGCATTTTTTCCGCAAACACTGCTGAAACACGGGGATGTCCCCACCCATCCCCGTGCCAGTCCCGATCAAGGATCGGTCCGTCGGTGGCCCCATTCATGGGAACGGCGGAAGCCTGACTCAAAGGAGCCCACGTAGATGTTTGTGTGCTATTGAGAAGAAAAATTTGGGAAGGCGGGGTTACTTGGGGTTTGCTTTTCTGAGAAATCTGAGAAACTATAAACACAAGTAGAGACAAACAAAAGGACATTATTAAGGTGACCGTGTGAAGAGTGAGGAAGTTAGGAAGTACCAGCATTCAGGTTACTGCTCCATACGCACTACGATAGATCATTCCGTGGCAGAAGATGTCATTCCTGTCACAAGAACCCTCCTGCAGGCAGCACACAAGCTGACCTGCTCTGGAGATGTATCAGAGCTGAGGAACAGAGAAGACCGTTGTCTACACATCCCCCAAATCCACTGCTGGAAGAAATCGGAAGGGGTGAAGTGAACGAGACCAGGGGGACCCGATTATTTTCCCCGAGCAAACTGGATTTTATACGTGTTTCTGCCACACGGCTCCTGCGCGTCTCAGTTGAAATCTCTCCAAATCACATTCATTTTCTGTGCCCAGCAAAGACGTTGGCTTCCGATTTGCACGTGTGCTAAATAATCACAGCTGCAGCCGAAGCCGACAGGAGCTCAGGTCTGAACACACGGCTAAATTCCTGCTGTTGGTGACACACAGAAGGTGCACAGAATTACAGGAGACCTTAGAGTCAGTCTCAGTACCCTTTTTAAAGCGGGTTCTTTCTTGGGAATATTGCACTGTGACGAGTTGTATACAAATGCTACGGCAGAAATATTAGAGCAAAGCCCATCAAGAAATTAAGAACTCCTTCTTCAGAGCAGAATTTAATGCTCTGCAATAAGCAAGGCCTGGGGAAATGCAAAGAACAAGAAGAAAACAAAATATTGAAGAGCTGCTCATTAAGTTAGCACTGTCCATCCTGCGCACTGAATGAGACAGGAATCCCGTGGGAAAAGTATCATGTGATGCTGTAATTAAAATCTCTAATATAATGCATAAGCAGAATGAGGCTGATTTAAAGTTGCACAGGCAACGTAAGTACTGAGATTTCCCAATTTCTGAGCACTTAGTTTTGCAATCTTAAGGATTCCTTGCAGTGTGTTTGGATGGGGGGGGGGGATTATTTGCTAGCTCTGTCTCCCCCAAGCATCTTTCTGTATAGGGGGAGAGTGTTATTTTGCTCTTCGTTTTGGTAAATTCTTGTCACCTGCCTCTGCTAGTAAGTGTTTAGTGAATCACACACAGCACGATCCTTCTCCTGCCTCCTTCCAGGCAAGACTTGGGTTCTCCCGAGGTGCTGTACCAGCTTCCCTCCGGATGATGCTGCAGGATGGAGCCTGGGACTGCGATTCCCAGGGATCCCAAACCACCTCCTCGCGTATCTGTTCCTTGCTGTAGCCGTTAGGTCCTGATCCCTCAAACCTCTGCCGGTGCTCAACTTCGTGCCGGAGCTCAGGGTCACTCTTCCCACGCATCTACCACCGAGCGTGTCTCTACGTGCATCGAGGGCGAGGGTCCTGCAGCGCCGCAGAAATAACGCACAGCGCATCTCCCTCCCCACATCGCTTTTGGGATGAACGCCTGTCACCTGGATACCTGCAACCATTTATCATAGGCAATGCTGTGTTTACAAATGCCCTTTCCCTCCGTTTAATTCAGGAAAAAAGAAAAACTTCAGGGGGGGGGGGGGGGAAAAAAGGCAAAAAGCCTTTTACATCCTTTTTTTTGTATTTTTTTTTCCCATGTCACCCTTGCACACCAGCAAGCAGGTCTCCTGGCAAACAATAGCAGGAGAAAAGGTGTGAACTGGCCCCCCCCTCCTCTTTCCTTCACCTCAACAAGGTGTTAACTTCAAGGCCTAGTTGGGACCATTTAAACTGCAAGGTTATTAAGCACAGCAGTCTCACAAAAGTCAGAGGGAGGAAGGAACATTTTAACCCCTTCAGAGCCTCACGCGCAACCCGGGAGAACCTAATTGTAGTGCATCTCGTCTCGCCGTCCCTCGGTACCCCAGTTCACACGGTAAACTGCACGCTTGTGCCTTCTGGTATTTAGGTAACAGGATTTTGGCACCTAAAATGCCACGGATTAATTTGCAGATAGATGTTTTCACTGAATTTACGGCGCAGCACCTAAGCCCTTTGCTGGGAGAAACACCCCGTAAATAACGTAATTAGCAGCGACTGTTAAAGTACCACTCCTGCAAATAAAGGAGAGTGGTTCCCCAGCAGAGCTGTTACATTGCTTGACGGCAAAATTGGGGTCTCTTTGCACTTCTCCAGCCCAGGCTCCATCATTACCTGCCCTGCTCCTTCAATAGGACGTTTCTCCTGGATGAACTGTGCTGGAAGAAGGTGATTTTCTTTGGGCACCTAAGTCTTGCTGGGTGACACTACGCATCTATCCACGGGTGGCTGCTGGCCGTCCCTCAAGAGGTAGCTCATCTTAAACTTCAGAGCATGAATGGGTAGAAATTCCTCCCGCGTGTGGAAAAAACCCACGACAAACCCCTCCTAGATGGGCTGTTGGGAGCAGAAATGGAGCTCGGAAAGCATCAGTCATCACCGTCTCATTTATAAACATCACCTCTTGTGAAGCTTCACTTATACCGGACTCATAAACCTTTCTAACGAGAACCACAGGAGGGGGACAAATGGTCACATTACAGAAATACATCCTTGGCTCGCGGTTGTGACCCGCCACCCGTGGATGCCGGTAACCTGGTGTGACGGGGAGCCTCGGAACTTCTCGGTCTTTGCTATCTCACCTTAGTGACTTCAGTCTGGAGCCGTCACAGGTGATTGAGGTGGGAAGGAATTGGTAGTTTATTAAAAGCCCCTCGCTTGTTTAAAGTCTCAGGCCATCTACGCGTTACGTTGGAAGCAAAAAGTAAATAACGTTTCCTGGAAATAATTCTAGCAGCTCTGCAGTGCCGCACGGCACAAACACGCACGCAGACGCATATCGCTCTGGGTTCAGTTTTCCCCAATTTTTCCTGCCTGAATTTCAGCCGCCGCTGTTTTTCGCCAAACCCCAGCCGAAACGCATCAGAAGGAACATTTGAGGCTTTTCTTGGATAGCAACCTCAGCGGCGGCGTACACGGCAAGGGGGTGAAACCGCAGGGCTGAGAGCTGCAACGCATGCACAGCGACGGCGAGCATCAGTGCAAGAATCCCGTATAAACCCAGCGAATGGGAAGATAATATACATTGGGACCAGCAGTCTACTTTATTACTTTTTTTTTTTTTTTTTTTTTGCAGAAAAATGTGCCTTAACTATCCAGTATAAATATTTGTTTCCAATGTTGTCATGAATTGTACTTTTCCACTGCATGCTAGCAACTCAGAAATACCATCTGATCCTCAAGCAGACACAAAGAAACTATGTTTTGCAGGGGCAGGGAGGGGGGGGGGAAGCCCTTGGCATTGCTCTGTAATTTCACCCTTTCAACCCCTCTTTCCCCCCCCCCCCCATCCACATTTTCCTTTCGAATCCCGTTCGACTAATACGCGTCCCTCCTGAGGACAGAGGATTCCTTGCTGGTTCTTGATTAAGAGTTTTTAAGAAGCCGGGAAGGAAGATATTCTTTGAAACTGGATCTACTGTAGGATGGGAGCCAGCACACAGGACACCGTGTCTTTCAGAGAGGGCCACACACAGTGCCACTCCAGTCATATGACTTCTCTGTCACATCCTGAAGCCATTTCCAGCTCGTGTGCGAGTTTGTACTCCCATTTAGAAGAGGATGGGATATATTGGGAACACACATATGGAAACACTTTCAGGGAATCAGTTTCCATGAAATCCATAATGAGCCAAGTGGCTTCAGATGTGGCAGCGTGCCTCAGATTAGCCAAAAAAAAAAAAAAAAAAAAAAAAAAGAAAAAAATAGAGGAAAAAAAAAAGAGAGAAAAAGAAAAAGGAGGACAAATCTACCCTTTCAGCCCTTATTTCAGTTTCACAGGGGAAAAGAAGAAAAAAAAATAATTAAAAACCACTAATGACTTATGGCTACCAAAACAGGGAGCCACAAAGAAAGAGAACTAACGAGCGCACTCCTCCCTCCCCCAACTAACGGCGCTGCTATCAGCTCAGCGCTCCCGCAGCTCCCAGAAAGCCCTCCCGGCATCCGCCGGCGTGCCGAGCTCGCGCGGGGCCGGCAGAGCCGTTGCCCTGCCTGCGCCGGAGCGCGTGGGTCGGGCAGGTCGCCCGCCGTGCCGGGACCTGCGCGGGCGATGAAGAGCGTTCCCCAAAACTGCAGCTCGGTGAGACACCGTTCGTTAAGTAAATCTCCCGAGAAAGGCTGGATTCGGGAGGAACATCCTCTGGATGAGGTTGGCTGTACCTGGCTCACGTTAAAAGCTGGATTTATGGGTGGGGGTGATGCGTTGGGTGTTCGGCAGCGATGTCACGCGGGGGGTGGGTATCATCTGCCCAATGTGCTACAGCGGCCAGGAGCCGAAGGTCATGGGCAACCCCGAGGTGCCCTCACCGATGGGTACCAGCGGGCAGGAACCGGGGACCCCAAGCCCTGCTGATCCCAAATGTCATGGCAAAGGGCCAGAGACCACGCCAGTCCTGGGCAGGAGGGAAGCAGCCAGCTCATCCGAGCTAGCGTGGTGCCGGAATAATTATTGCACGGCCGAGGAAGCGGGTAGAAGCACGGAGCAAGTGGCAGGAGTTCAAACGGGAACCGAAGAGATGCTACGTGCATCTCGGTGACAGCGAGCCGCATTTTTATCACGAGAAAATAACCAGGAATTTGGCTGCTAATTGGGGCCGTATCCTACAAACCCTACTTTTCCTGACAAACAAATGCCTCCACAAATAGTCCCTCTGTTTTCAATAGGGTTATTTGTGGTAGGAGGGACCACCCAACACGAGAGGATCAGGCCCTCCGCTCCCTCACCCTGCAGCTCGCTTAAACCTTCCACAGCCAAATCCGAAAAACAAAAATCCCCCCAAACTGCAAAGGTTTTTCCTCGCTGCTGCCGGAAAAGCCCAGGATGAGCAGCTCTGTGGAAAGGTCCCGCGTGCTATTAATACGATGCTCTCCCCGACTTCCGCCTCCGAAATGGGGATTTGCGATTTGTTTCTCAGCCTGTTTCTTTCCACTCGAGCCTCAGCACAGTAAACTAACTGAAAACTGCTGCATCAAGGAGAAGGTCTCTTTTAAAGTTTTGCTTGGCTTTGCTTTCAAAGAGTTGTCTGTATATTTTAGAATATGTAGAATTTGCCTTTGATTTAAACCTCTCTCTTAACAATAGACAAGAGCCGATTTCTCTACTGAGCGATTTAAACAAAAACAAACATATTTTGGTTACCCGGGCCTTGTTCTCAAGACGGGCTTTTTTTTTTCTTTATTATTATTTTCCAGAGAAAAAATCAAACCCTACAAACTGTTGCGCTTCTGGCCAAAAAAACTTAAATTCACAAATGTCGATAGTCCAATTTTTTTTTTTTTTTTTCCTGAACAATATCGTACACGGAGGAAGAAAAGGCACCTCCCCAGCCCCCAGACATCCATAAAACACAAACTCCCCTCATCCAAACAATTAAAAACACACTTTCCCCCTCCAAAATAACTTCTGCCGTCAATGGACGTTTTCAGCCTCACTCCCTGTCCACATCCAGGGCCACGATGTTGGGTTTTTTCCCTCCTCCCTGGCGTGAAGTCCCGTGCCCCCGGGGGGGAAACAGACGGACAGACAGACACACCTCACTGCTGGTGTGCAGAGCGGGAGCTGCGCGGGAGCCTGCGAGAGCCGCTGCTCCGAAGGGGACGAGGGCGCTTAGCCCAGGGACAGCTTCTGGCTACCGGAGAAATGAGAGGGGAGATACCGGGGAGGCATTTCCATCTTAGGTTAAGGATTTTAGCAGCAGGCGAACTAACGCTGTTGGAGTGAAAACAGTGGAAAATAACTCACCCAGTGACGGCCAAAGGTTGGTTTTTTTTTTTTCCCTTACAGTGAGAACACATTTCCCCCAACTAACACGAGCAGCGGTAACATCAGGCCATGATAAAATAGTCAAACACGTCAGTGTGACTCAAGACCCACCGGTCAAAGGAATTTCGGGAGGCTCAGGCTGCGAAGGAGCCCTGCGGGGAGATGCGTGGGTGAACACCTAGCCGAACCGTTGCACCCATCTCATGGGGCAGAGCCAGGGCAGCTCGGGGACATCGGGACCCTCGGCATCGCCGGAGCACGGCTGTGGCTCTCGACAAGCCGCAGAGCAGGACTCGCCACCGCGCAATGCAGACGTGCCCCGAGTCACCACGAGCTTTGGGGAGGCGGAAGAAATCTTTGCACGCAACCGCTGGGCTGTTTGAGCTTGAGCTGCTGCTCTTAGATATAAAAGTCACAAATACTGACCAGTGCAAAGACCTACGGAGGTTTCAATCCATACATTTAGGCACCCAATGGCCAATTAGATACCAAACTGCCATCAACTTCAGCAGCGCTGAGATTGCTAAACGTGGTCGTATAGTAGGGTTAGAGGCACTGTATCCCCTTTTATATTCAGCTTTGCACCACTTTAATAATAAATGATTTTCAATCTCATTTAATAAAAGAGGCGTAAAGCCCTCCGTATATGTTTTTTCATTCATTTCAGACCCAGCCTGAGGTTCTTGCTAAATTCAGCTGAGTTTCAATCCATTATAAGCTTGTCCACACAGCATCTCCATTCATCAGCTCAGCTGAAGCTTAAACCACCCAACTTTGAACACCTCTAAATAAATGCTTCTTCTCCATAGTGTAAAGTCTGAATATGGTTTTTATCCTCCCAGGAAACTGGTGATGAGAAAGAGAAACAGACTTCGGTCTGTAATAGCTCACACCATAAACACGCTTTAGGCTGTTTGCTGCACGGCAACGTAGGCTATACCACCAGCAGCTCAAATCACTGTTGATGGTCTAAACTTAAAATCCAAGTTACCACCTCCCAGACAAACCCCAGTAACAGTCACTTGAATGGCCGCAGCTCAAGGAAAGTGTGAGATGCTACAATTCTGTAACAGAGGATTAAGTTAAGGCTCACCGCCTTGCGCTTGCCGTAGGCTGCAGAAATACGCGCTCCTACCAACGTCTAACTAAGCCTGTAATTAAGTCAGGATAACTGGGCTAATCTCTGCATTTGCTTTATTTCAGAAGAGAGCTTGGACAACTTCTAACCGGGCTGGTAAAAAACATAAATGTATCGTGGAGATATTACACAGGATAATGTCATATTGGCAAAAAAAAAAAAAAAAAAGCATGTTATTTAGACGTTCAGACAGCCCACTTATCCGTTAAAGCTGTTAAAAGGGGGAATGTGATGCATTGCTTTCTGGCTCTTGCCGCTGATTTGTTTTGTGACTTTGGGCATATCATTCGATTTTCCTGGCTAAATTTTGCTTGCTATAAGATGGATATTTTAATACTTCATATTAGCCAAGTGACAAAGGTCAGTAGCACTGTTTGGAAAATACTATGAAATCCTTTGTTGGAAGATGTTGTAAAGTTACCAAGATTAAAGGCAAAACCCATCAGACCTTTTTTATAAGCTCTTCAACAGGTGAAGGCACAGAAAAGGCCGAAGTCAGACAGGGTAAAGAGCACTCGGCTGAAAATAAGCTTTCAGACGCAGTGCCGATATCTGAAATAAAAAAGAGGCGCGCAAAGTCAGCCTGAATTCCCGCCTTCGGTTGCCTTCATCTGCTTGAGAAAGCAACAGCTAAAATTGCTTTAAACTAAACACCCCTCCAGCGCATCTGCAGAGCAGACCGGTGAGAGCAGAAGCTGGCCCGGCTGAGGACCAGGCGCCGAGCTCCAGCCCCACTGCGGCTGGAACGGTTTCCTCCACGGGCAAGCAGCCTGTCCTCAAAACAGCTCCAAACCAGTCTGGCCCACCTACGTGGGCCAGGCCAAACTAGGAACTGGTTGGGGTTTGGACTACCCTTAAACCCAGCTTCCTATCTAATTTTGGAATCTAATACGATGGCTCCTAATTAGGCTCCGGTGGTACTTAGATCCTCCCTTGCGCTCCTTTTCACCCATAAAAACAAAACCAACATGGGTTGGCTTTTAGCAGGAATCAAAATGAAAACAAAAACAAACAAAAAAAAATCCCTTTAGTGGGAGATATTTGAGAGAGGAAGAGGGAAGAAAGGGGGAAGAGAGGTGCCTTTTTCCCATTGCCAGGATTGCTCTGTGGCTCCTCCGGCCGTGCCAGCTTCCACATCACAGTTCCCGGGGACTTCCTCTGAGGAGCTTCTGGGAGATGCCTCTTCCAATGAGCCATTTCATCTCGGGCTTACGTTGCAGAGATTTGGGGTCAGCAGCCCTCCTGGTGTTTTTGAGGCACTCGCTTCCTTTCCTATTTGGTAAACCAGTCACCTTTGCAGAAGGTCTAATTTTCAGTCCTCCGTCCCCAGTCCAGACCCCAGCCCTTGCCATCTGCGCCCCAGAGGCTATCTAAATGTCTATGCTCTTTCTCACAGAGGTTTCTACTCTATACCTTTCCTCTGTCGATGCCGACAAACCCTGCGCAGCTCTAGGTCTCTTCGCCCTGCTGCAGTGACGACCCCCACTTTATGGGCAGCAGTCTCATTCAGAAGCCCGGGGATATTCCGCATGTATTCCGAAAGCCCCTATCACTTCTCAAGCGTTTATTCATATATTCCTTTATAATGTTATCTTTGACTTCCTTTGTTTTTAAGTTTATTTTCCAAAAATCTTTTAACTGGACCGAAATGATGTGTATTTCAACCTTAAAGAAGTTTTTTGGCTGGGATTTTTCCTTCATTGGGACATGGTTTTATTTTTGTTTTCAATGGCAGCAATGCACATAACTAGTTGGCTACGCTTAACAGGAATGACCCGCAGATGTTCAATCCTATTTCTGCGCAGAGGGGAACAGATCATATGATCTCATGAGGTCCCTGTCAGTCCTATATGACTACGACACTACAGACCTATAGGAAACAGAAGAACTGATGTAGCCTCTGGGGTCATTCCCACCTACCTAAGTAGATTCACAGAGGTCTATCAACGGCTATTAATTACAACGATCCAGATATAAACCTCCAGCTTTGGAAACCCCTACAGGTTGGGAATATATCTATATTCTGGTTTTGCACTCCAGGGGAACTGAGTGACCGCTTTTGGCCACGCTGAGAAGGCGATGGGTCCTGGATGGACCTTTGGTCTAATGCAGTGGAGCTCATCTTCTGCCCCACTCTTCGCTTTTTCAGTAACGATGCCGACCGACACTGCTCGCCTTTTATTACAAGCTGCAACGGGCAGCTCTGTGCTTGCATTCCTGCTGCCCCCGAAGCCTGGGAGGTGGTGAGGCATCACAGAGCTATCTCAGTACCCTCCTTCAAACATCATCCTCGCGCTCCCTTCTGGCCCATACTCACTGCCACCCGGCTCTCGCGAGGCTGCAGCCACTGCCATCGCCTCACTGGCTCTCTGCGCTTTTCCTCAATTCCCTCTTGCGTTCTGTTGTGCCTCTTGTAACCAGTTGTACTGTGTTTAAGAGTGCAAATTCGTAGAAGACGGAATGACCTCTCTTTTCTGTCTTTCCTCTTCTGTAATTGTATAGTTTTTAACACAACGGGATTGGACCGCAACGCAAACAATATTATCAGCCGCTGCCTCTCACTTGGTCAGCAGTCATTCCAGCAAAGACCCATTAGCCACTCACAAATACAACCATTACTTTGATCACCGACCCACATCACCTGCAGCAGCCAAACTTGGGTGCTCCAGCTAAATTCCAAACCTCGCGCGAAACCCTGTCAAGGGGACCCATCTCCAGTTCTCCTTTCAATCCCGTGTTCAGCTTTCAACACAACACGGAACGTATTTTTAGCACATAATTAAATACGGCAAGCTGTGTTTTTACAGACATCTATCACCTAAAAATGATGTGCCTTGTACATTTGGTCCTCTACCTGTGCTGCAATCCTGTTTTCCAAGCAAGCCCATTGCACTGCCTAATTATATAAACTAAACCAAGGTGGATGTACCTTTAGCTGCTGGCTTCGTAATATTCTGCTAATTCTAGAGAGTGCTTGTTTGATAGAAAAGGGCATAAAAAAAGCACTGATGCCTATGGATGAGACAGCAATAGCCCAGTTAACCATTAAAAATAACGAGTGGAAACCACGCATGTGGCATCACTGGAGCTTGTGTAGGGACTTTTCATCTGAGCTAAATGCAAGAGGCTTTGTGGGTACCGCTCCTAATCCAAGCGTACCACCTTCCACTTCTCACCGCCAGAGAAACGGGATGTGAAGAGGCAGAAAGATGGACGTGAGATGCCCTACCCCTCCATTTTGCTTTCAGAATGGATCCTAGTTTAAAATCCCCCAGGGCTGGTTTTCTCTGCTGCTGCTCCCCTTCTCAGCACAGATACTCCTCTTCCTCACAAGAGCCCAAGGAGGCTCTCTCCAGCTGCCTACACTCAGCACTTCTATATTATAAAAATAACATATTACAGCAAACATTCATGGCTACCGCAGGATAAAAGGTCAAGTGGGTGGTTAGAGAGACCTTTGGGAAAGACAACCAGGAAGCTTGGAGGTGACACGGCCCAGACAGGGCTGAAGACACAGCACGTTGACTCCTCTCCTCCTCCACAAACGCCTTTAAAATGCCACAAAACCCACTGCGTTGAGTGTACGATACCTCTTTCACCAGAACTAAACTTCGTGTAATAAGAGCATTGCCTGGTCCAAGCAATTCCAAGGGTTTAATGCAGTTTCAACTCTCTATTCGCAAATTTGCCCGTGGACTAATTATGAACGTGGAGAGCAAAGAGGCTGCTCCGGCTGGGTGTCTGCTAGCCGAGGGGGCCGTAGCCCGAGCCCTGAGCTTCTCTTTGCTTTTGGCAGGGCACACGCTAGCTAAACCTGGAGGAAAAAACCCCTGTGACTATAACTGTGTTTCTTAACCTTAAAGGTCAAACAGCGTATGAAAACCGGGGGAGAATGCGTATCCTGTTGTCCTATTACTGTATCTCCATCTAGGGTAGGGTGTGAGGGATTAAATTCATTCTGTTAGAAAAAAAAATGGGAGGGACTTTATAATTGGGCAAATATAAAAGCAGAAAAATTCCTAAAGGAATTGCAGAAGTCCACAAAGTCAGCAAAAAATGCTTTCTCGGTGCGTTTTTTCAGGTGGGTTGGAAAAGTAGAATCTCAACCAAAAATAACTCCTTTTCAGCGGATACCCTAGGATTGCGGCCGATTAGGGAAGGCAACTTCCACTATTCGATAGATCATAGTCAACCCACAGCAAACTTAAATGACCAAAATATTTTTGCACAGTGCCCCTCCAGCCTCCTCGCAAGTCAAACCAGTTCTGTGTCCCACAACCTCCAGTTCCCTGTGGCTTCTGCCACCTCCCTGAGACCCACCACAGCAACCTCCTTTCTTACCCACCTCCTTGTTGTATCTGTCACCGCCACAGGAACCCACTCGAACCTCAGAAATAAAACTCGGTGCTGCAATCTGGCAGACAAAGTTACAGCAAGTTCAAATGAGTGGAAACTGAAGTTAGACAAATTCAGACTAGTAATAAGACCCACATTTCCAAAGAGAGCTTAATTAGCGTCTGTAACCAAAGGTTGTGGTGGATTTTGCTTCCCTGGAAATTTTTAAATGAAGACCAACTGAGTTTTCGGGGGTTTTTGTTGTTGTTGTTGTTTTTCTTTCTCAAAGGTTATCCTCAAGTTCAAATGAGAGCAAATTTGGGGAAATCTTACAGCTGGGTTCAAAGCAGATGATGACCGCACAGGCTTCACTTTACTACTAACCTATGAATTTATGTATCTGTGGAAAGCTCCTTCTATCAAATTACTCTTCCCTGAGCTTTACAGACGAAGTTCCACCATTGCTAAAAATCCATGCCCTCCACAAAACCTCCTTGGACACAAAAGCACCATCGAGCACCACGCGGGCGCAGGGTTGTGTTCCCCCCGAGGGGACCCCGCACCGCCTGCACATCACTCCTGCGGACGTGGGGAACCTGTCCCAAGCTCAGGAAGGCATCTCCTGCTTTGATCCCTTCCCTCACTCTTTTTTGAGTCAGTCTGAAAGCAAATATTAAGAGATTTCCAGATTAGTGTCCCCAAATACCCTCCCTTTATGCATATGAAATAGTTCGTTGTCTCTTAATAACATCCTTTATGAGCCACGCGAAGGTGTGCGCCTTTGTTTTATCTCATTCATCTTCCTCTCCTTCGCTGCCTACGTTGTTTTCTTTTGTACAACCACAGAAAGCCTGAACTGCTTGCACGGCTCTTCCCTTCTCTTTTGGTCACCAGTATCAGCCCAGTATCACTAATATCGATGCTCTTTTAAATCTGCCAGCCAAGCTGGCGTGACACCAGATCCTCTTCTCCTAAAACACCCATCAAGGAGGGAGGAGATTTGGACATCTGTAAAATGGGGCCAACAACCATTACTAAACCACTTCAAAAAGGTGTTGTGAAAAGCTCTGCTAGGCTCTAATGCTCCCTTCCTGACCAAATTCGGCACAATCAAATTCTGCGTGGCCAGAAACGCGAGGAAATGTCACCGAAAGTCAAGGCAGCTCCAGCTATTTCTACCAGCACCAGCTTTTGCCTCTTGAATTGTATTTTTTAGTGGAAGATTTGCAGAATTGGACCTTTTAAACCATACAACTCCAGGAGGGTGTAAGATACTTTTCTACCTATCTTGTACCAAACGCAGTCGCAGATTGAGAAGGACCAAATTCTCCCACATTTTACGGAACCATTTCAGAAATTCAGCTTGTGCAACTAATCAAACCAAATTCAGTGCAACAAAGACTCGAGGCCACAGAGACTCAAGGGCAAAATAAGTGATCCCGATCACACTATATGTACCAGAGAGCTTCACGTATAGAGTTAGATTCCCTCTCCATATCAGGACACAGAATCACAGAATTCCAGAATGGTCAGGGTTGGAAGGGACCTCTGGAGACCATCCAGTCCCACCCCCCCGCCAGAGCAGGGGCACCCACAGCAGTGGCACAGGACACATCCAGGCGGGTTTGGAATGTCTCCAGAGTGGGAGACTCCCCCACCTCTCTGGGCAGCTGTGCCAGCGCTCTGCCACCCTCACAGGAAAGAAGTTCCTCCTCATGTTAAGATGGAACTTCCTATGGTCAAGTTTGTGCCCGTTACACACGTGGTCCTGCATCAGCCACCGCCGCTGGCTCCATCCTAGGTAGAAAATCAACGGCGATTCCACCGAGGGGATGGAGAAATCATCGTACGCCTTTGCACAAGGATGAAACAAAGAGCTCAGTCCCACAGCCTTCCTGTTAGGAGCTTATTGACTTTATTGGGAGCACACGTCTAGGTAATGGCTCCGGATCCGGCCCTTTGGAAGTCTGGAACCAAGCGCCCGGTTGCCCCATTAACAATTAGCATTCTGTTTACAAAACCCAGCAGAGTCAGTAAGAATAATCATTACAAAACATGCTCAGACTGTGATTCCGGTTTAAGTTAATATAATTTTAATGAGTTCTTCAGAAAAGGCCTGGCACTTATGGAAAAATTTCCTTAATTAATATCAGACCCTAAATTAGTAATAAAAAAAAGCCCTGAATATCATTTGGTCTCAAGCTGGAACTAAAGTATGTTTTGGCATCATTACTAACTGTTAGCAGCAAGTTCTGGAAACAGATGCAAATCTTGATATGTGTCCTAAATATAAAACACATTGCAAAAAAAAAGCTCAGATAAAAATATATCTATACATCCACATATATTTGAGTGTGCTATTTCCTGCCTGTATCAGCAACAAATTTATTCCATTTAAAAACATTCCACTTGTTTCTTTTCGGTGTTTTTTAAATCCCTTATTTCAGGAATAAAACTCTTTCCCTCTGCCTTCGTTTTTCCTGTTTATTTCCTCTCCCGACAGCCGTTTTAAATAAATGAAAAGGGATTAAAGACACGCATTATAATATTCAAACCTCTGAAAATCAGCCCGCTTGTTTGACCACCTAAATATGGGTATAGGTGCCTAATTTGAGGCCACCCACGCTAGAAAAATTTGGCCTTCGTCCTTGAGGTAGGGAACATGCAACATATCTTCTGGACAATTACCCCAATGAGAGATTCTGCCCAGCAGAGAGGCTGCTACTGAAACCCCACAGACGAGCGCCAAGGTGCTGAGATTCCCAGGTGGCACCAAGCGGGCAGGAGACTAAAAATGGAAAACCTGCGGTAAACAAAATAAATAGAACCACTGAAAAATAATGAAGAAGAAAAAAAAAAAAAAAAAGACAAGTTACAAGTTTAGGGAGGGCAGCAAAATGAGCGGGTTGTTTCTGAAGACCCGAGCTCCCCCAAGTTCTTTGCCTTAACTCGGAGAAATGGAGACAGAGACAACCTTGAGTCTTTCAGCTTCCATTTCAAAAAGAAAAAAAAAAAAAAGAAAAAAGAAAAAAAAAGAAGAAGACAGAGTGAAAATTGTTACAGTCACCAAGAAAAACATCACAGCGTAGCGAGCGCACCAGAAACAGAGCTGGCTTCTTGGGTTTGCCAAGAGCCTGAGACAATATTGCTGAAGCGTGAACTGCTCATTCATTTCAGGAGCTGCTAACACCACGGCTGTTGCTGGCAATAGCCACGGTATTAACCATTTCTCCGCTTTCCAGAGCACGTAAAGAGGAAAACAATTGCTTTTTGGAGATAGCACTAATGCCTTCTCTTATTGAAGGTCCCGTCCTGAAATGTGCTTATTACCCACAACATTTAATGAAGTTAGCAGGAATTGAGGGATGCAAGAATAGATACTTCACATCACCACAGTTTTTACTTAGTGGCTGTGCAGTTTTCTGAGCTCCTTAGAAGAAGGTAAACAACTTTTCTTTCTTAAAGTTACTATTTTTCAAAGACCATATCCCCCCTTAAAGGGAAAATCCGCATTATAAAGATCATGCGTGTACGTGACATTAAGCAAAATCCAAGGTAAGTCACATTCAGGCTCAGGAACCCAAGAGACAACCCGTACAGGACCTCAAGAAAAACCAGCCCATTGCTGTCAGCCGCTTTCTCATTAACATATGAACACTGAATCTGGAGGTTCAGCTGGAGCTGCTTCCATTATATGTGGTTTTTTCTTTTAAGATTTGTAGGCTTACAAAAACGAAAATTAAATTGTATAAAGGAAGAGTGTTGTCACTGATTAGGGCATGGCTGGCATTCGCAGGGTTGCATTTATACTTGCCAGCCCTCAGTGAGCTGGGAGAACAGGAACGTCTCCTAAATTCAATATCTGATGAAGGTCCAGGATGGTCCAAAACGACGTGGTGATTATCTACAGAGCAAGACGAATTTATGGGAGAGTTTGGCTACACTCGAACTAGCAGACAGGCCACGGTCAGAGCCCATTTTCTGGCTCTAAATCCAGCCGGGGTGGTCTAGCCACAGCTGTAATATTAAATCCTTTTAGCCTCCACAATGGGGTGACTGCCTCCGAGCTGCCCATGGGAACAGGTTCGGGACTCTGCTCATCCCCAAACCACGGCTGGGACCTGTTTGCGACCATGCTGGCCAACCCAGCTCAAAACCAACCTCGCCGACAGTTTAATTTATTGGTAAAGATACTACTTTAAAGATACTACTTTTACCTCTCTGAGTTCAGAAGGACGGGTCTGCAAACTTCTTTTGTTTAGAAGCTGAGCCGAGCACGTCCCTCACCTATCTGAGCGTGTCTTTATTCAAGGATATAAATTGAATATAAATATAAAGACATCCAAATCCACCCTGCACGCTGCAGAGACTCCAGGGCGTGGGACAGGAGAGTTTGGGCACGGTGGCACAAGGCCAGCATCCCCAAGTGACAACTATCTGCAAAGAGCGCGGGCCCAGGGCTGGAAAAGGTAGGTTTGGTGATTTGTCCTGCTATTTAGATTCAGTTTTGATTTTCTCCTTTGTCATATGGGCATTTGTCAAACACAGTTGCATAGGACAGGCTCTCCCACGGCCAGCGCTGAAGGTCTTCATGTTACCCTCGCGGGGCAGGTCCTCCAGCATCTTAAGACCTTGACCCCCGCAAGTCTCTCTCAGGGGTGAAGCAAAAAGCAAGCAACCAGCGTTTAGGCAGAAGGGTGAGGAGTTCCAGGAAAAGTGTAAGGGAAGAAGAAGTCTCCCCACCTCCCTTCTCAATATTCTCAACAAAATTAAATTCAAGTTCAGAACTCAACCCTGCAATCAGGTAGAGGTGAGGGTGAGGGAGACCACGGCAGGGTTAAACCAGGACTGAAGGGTAACAAGGCTGTGATATGGATATGTTTATGAGGCAGTTAAATCATCTCTTAAATCACCTCACCAAAGGCAGACTATCAGACCAGACGTGCCCGTACCTGAAGTCCTTACCTGGGCTCGCTTTAGAGCCCGCGGAGACAAACAGGCTCTTCCAAGGCCCTGCCGGCGACCAGTACAGCTCATCTGCAGACTGGTCAAGTCCCGCAAATGCCAGTTTGTCCCCACTGACTCAAAAGGGAGCTGAGGGTGTCTCAGATGCGGAAGTCTACCCTGGGGACGTCTATACCCGTACCTCCTTCACCTGCTGCGGAGCAGCCCTCTTGTGACTTACAGGAACAACCCGACCTGTACTCCCTGCTCTGAACCTTGCATGTGCTGAGGACCTGCTGGATCAGTCCCAAAGCTTTATGTAAAACGGCCGCGATGTGTATTTATATGAATCATAGGCATTAATTAGATAATAGACACTCACGCTCCCCATCCCACATGCACTTTGGTTATGCATAGGACACAAAGACTGAGTGCATTCGCTATGAATCATGCAATAAGACCAGGTCCCTCAGGCAAAACTCTCTCTAAAATGACCACGTTCATATATTCCCATGGTTTCCACTACAATATTATTTAATTAAGAATATTAATCTGCTAGGCCACCAACTTTCACTGTCTTCTGGGGAAGTCTGAGCAGACAGATATTTTAATAAAACAGGGGGAATCCAGCTCTTTTCATGACGGAGTTGGTGCAATAAGGTAAGTCAGTTGCATGGCCTCCTGAGCTTATTTTTTATTCATTCTTCATACGAACATGAGACTTATGCACCAGAGAGATCATTGGTTCAAAAGTTGCACCGGTGATGCCAGATAATCTTTTTTTGCTTTGCTTTTCAGCTATTGCTGTTGAAAACTGCCCAAATATGGGTGACACATTGTTAATTCGTTGTACGACACTGCAAACACAGCCCCAGTCCCCATTTGGAGAATAAAAGATGAATAATTGAAGTTTGACAGCCGTGGGCACTCATTTGCACGTGCCTGCAGCATCCATGCAAACATTTCAGTTGTGCAAAGAAATCAGTCTAGACACCGACACGACCAGTTCAGCCACGTTACATCGGCCTGACCGAATAACTCCTCAGGATTGCAGCCTGCTGCCCTTTTCCCCTCTCCCACGGGACGGAGAACTGCATGAGAACTCCAAGGCCAGGTTGGATGGGGCTTTGAGCAACCAGGTCTAGTGGAGGCTGATCCTGGCCACGGCAGCGGGTTTGGAACTAGATGATCTTCAAGGTCCCTTCCAACTCTAACCGTTCTGTGATTCTATGAACTGCTATGGCAGTCCCCCGTCACCTCCTGTCCTACAGCCCCAAACCTCTTCTGATGCTCAGCCTAAATCCGTGATTGAAACACAGGCGTCCTCATTACCAGGAGATGGCCCCCTCCTAGGATGGGGAGGAACAACACCATTTTGGCCACGGGATGGATGTGTTTCTGATCACGGGAGTACCATCAAAAATAGCTCTTGAGGGCTGCCACTGACAATACAACCAGGAACTACGCTTCTGAAGGACAAATTGCTTTATATTTATATATATATTATATATATATTTATTATTTATATTTTCAACGTCTGGGTGAGCAGAACTTAAGCAGTTGTCTAGGCAGGGCCATGGACGCCTGTGGAAAGGCTGGGTGATGTGAAATTGTGGCAGGTAGGAAGTCCTGTGGCTGTAGGTGTGACATCCAAGGCCTAAGGGGGAAATTTTACCCATTTTTCCTCCTGCATGATGTTAAGCAACAGGCAGTAAATATGGCATTCATTAAAATTACCTTGTATACTTTTAACAGCCTTGATAATCAGATTTCTGCCACTGTATCGGAAAGCAAAGTTTGGTTTTATTCAAGGTCTTGTAAAACTCTAATTTCTCCCTCATGCGCTGGAGGTGCCTGAAGTTTTCTAACGTTTTTAGTGTTTCTTACCAGCCACTTTTCCCCCTGTCAAAGCTCTGCTCTCCTCTGATTGCGGCATCACGTAACTGAGTGGAGATCTGCGCTTCTCCGAGTGCGAGGGATAAACTGGTTGCTGTAAGTGGCAGCTTTACACTCGCGTTTCTCTCTCTGCTTTATACACAAAAGGGGTCGGATCGCGCCTTCCCTCCCTGTGGCACTGCGGGGTAGAAACCCCGGAGAGGAACCGCCGGGTTTGCGGCCGCGGCCGCAACGCGCCTCTTTGCAGCCTGAGCCTCAGAGCTCGCCCTCCACCCAGGAACGCCGCTCCGCGTTTCTGAACGTCAGCAAACACTGCAGACAACCTCTGGCACTCGTGGAAGATCAAAGTCCCCTTTTCCAATCTCGAATCTAACTGGAAGCAAGCTCCCCACACTGGGAAAAGGGAAGAGGAGGCGTCGGGCGAGCCCCCAAAAGATGAAGGGCAAGAAGCGTGAAGGCAACCGACCGTAGAGCGCAGCCGAAAAGTTCAGTCGGCGGCCACCTAATGTACACAGCCAGGGCTGTTAGTCATTCTGCCTGTGCCCACACGCCAGGCGCTCACGTCTGAGTGCACACAGACAAGCGAGGGCTGCAGGGCAAGTCGGTGGTGGTACAGCTGCTGCGGTCCCGGCCCAGCCCTTCCCGGAGGTATTGCTGGGGGCACAATTGCAAAAATAACCCATTCGACAACACAGACCGTCAGGAGGAGGCTCCCACTCAAAGGCAACCTGTTTCAGGCCAAACAAAGCACTTCCTCAGCATCGAGCCCGTCAAGTTTTTTGAACGCAGTCAGCGCGTTGCAGGGAGAGCCCGCGGGAACCTGCTCCGCCGGCCTCCAACCCTCGGCCCCCACGGAGACGTCCGGCATCTCGGAGAAGGCAGAGCGCGCTAGGAACGCTGAGGGGTTTGCAGCTGTTTGTTTGAGAAACAAAGCTTCCCTCCTCCGAGATGAAAGCAATCAAGGAGCCTGCTCTAATCAAACCCCACACGCCTGCTGGCTGCAGTTCAGCGCGTCAGCGATGCAGCTCGGCGGAGGCATCAACGTTTCCAGCGCGATGAGCTTGGTGGAAGGGGAAAACACGACAGCGAGAAATTCACCTGGCTGCGAGTCAAACAGGTGTATGGCAGCAGCATCCAAGATTATAATGATGTCTTGCAAACATGCAAAAAATAGATGTAATAAGACTGATTCTTTGGTTTTCATTAATGAATCATAAAGGCTTTCTTTACATTACACATGCTTTTTTGGCATACGCTGCTAATATTTCCACACTTGCAAGGTCGGAGTTTTAATACTGAGCCTCCCTCCCCTAAGGTTCCTCATTTTTGGCAAGATATACAAGGTGACTGTGTGCCATGACAGGCTCTATCTTACTTTGGGGCAATCAGATTACTTCACACAGATGGTTTTATCACTGAAACCTTTAGAGATGAATTGCACAGTATGTAAATGTACATTTGTTTGATAGATAAAAAAAAAAAAAAAAAAAGTCTCAGCTCCTCGCTGCCGTCTTGTCTATGTTCCTAAACGTATTTCCTCTCTCCTGCATCATTCCAAAGCACAATTTGTCCAATCTTTACCCTAAAATGACTCAGCTAGTTTCTGATAGGCATCTTAAGTACACATTAACTAAGGAAATAGGCTTTCTTGAGCTACTGGATTGCAATGCGGGAGAATGAACCTGAGCCTTAACTAGTGAAGAAACAAGTCATCTACCTGTCAGGATGCTTAACATCACGCACACCACAAAAATAAAGCACCAAAAAATAGAGAATATCACAATTACTTTGAAACATGCAAGTAAACATCCTCTTGTAGGGGCAAAAAAAAAAAAAAAAAAAAAAAGAGATAATTTTTTTCACAGGATTATGTTCACAATTTAAAAATAGTCTGATCGGAAAAGGACCTAGAGACATTCAACCGATTCATGCTCAGAGCAACACAGCAGCTCTTCCACTTCAGAAAAAAAAGGGACTTTGACCCCCCCCTCCGCCGTGCACTAACCCTGTTATCACCGACTGAGCTTTGCTCTTCTTATGAAGGTTTGTCTGAGGCCACGCCGGCAGCCTCTGCCAGTCCTGTTCCTATCTGCATAATTGTTTTAGGCAAAACACGGTCTTTACCTGAGAGGCGTCTGGGCACATCGGTGATGGCTGGAAGTCCCGTACCTCGAGTGGAGGACAGGGGAGTTGTGGAGTGAATGGACGGTGAAGTCATCTGGCTCAAGTAGGATGGGTAAGACTGGTCATAGGACCATGGCGGGGATGACTGCGCTTGCCTGGGGTCTAGGGAAAAAAGGAAAAAAAAAAAAAAAAAAAAAAGAAAAGAAAAATTTTTAAAAAGGAAGAAAAATTTTGGGGCAGCAACAGCCTAATTGAAAGAGTTGGGATTAGCGAACATACACACATCAGTCCTACAAGGAATGAGAATATAATGAAACACAACCTGCTCCTCTAGGACTCAAGTCTCGCCCTGTGCTTTTCCCTCACCGTAACAAGTTTTTGGGGACATGAACGGAGCAGTGAGCCGAGTTTTAAAAGATCTAGCAGCTGTGCTGCAAATTCCTGGTGTCTCTTGTCCGGGTCTAACAGCGTGTTATACCAAGACTCGCCAGTCCTCCAGGATCCGGACAGATAAGCGGACAGCAAGCACGAGACCCAGGTCTGAGCTTAGGGAACGGACTTCAGAGGTGGGGAAACTCTACAGTCAGCACTTGGCAAGGCTGTCAAGGAGTTATCCAGTTCAAACATTACACAGTAGCGTTTTCAGTGCTGAAAATACTATCCAAGAAGGAAAATGTCATTAATCTTATCAGCATCCGTCCAAAAAATGTCACATTTGGATGCTGGCCCAATTACCTACAGTCACCTCAATTACAACAGTATGAAACCAAATGGTTTGGGATAACTATCGGAAGCTAATGATGCCTTTTGATGTACTTGCTACAGCTCACTATGGAGGAAATGATTTTAAGGGTAAATACAGTTTATTTTTTGCTGAAGCACTGGTGGATTGCCCTGAGTGAGAGAGAGGGAGACCTAATTTTCCTCACTGGTGTTTGGATTTATACACCATTTGCTCTCAATTAATATCTGATGATAAAGATACCACTGAATGCCTCATAAATTATTATTTTTATTTCTTTACCAAAGCACTTTCAAGCCCAAAGTTTGGTTTGGGCACTGCACGATAAACAGAAAACTGCTTCTGAACTGGTTCACAGAAACTGTGGCGCATCCCTCCAAATTCTCCCCAATATTTTCAGTGACGCACATCAGGTCCATTCGATTTGGAGAACCAGCTACATCAGAGCACAGTGTCAGGGCTCTGCTTTGTAGACAGCAATGTGATAGCCACATGGCATAAGCAAAGGCACTTTTTCAGGAAATTTAACTTTTTTTTTTTTTTCTTCTTTTTTTAACTCCTTTCCCTGCTCGTCCACACAGCAAAACCTTGTCGTTTCAGCTATTCTGTGTTTATTTTTTCTGTTCAGACATGATTTGTTTGAAGAGATGTCTGGAAAGCAGATACTTCCTTGAAGCAAAATAACTATATAGATATATAGATATATATAAAAAAAAAAAACAACTTTCCAAGTTAATTTTAAGAGGATTTTCCTGGAGTTTGCCATTTATATTAGAGCTGAGTAATATAAATGGTTAACATAAACTCCTCAGAAATCCGAAGGACACTTGATCATTAAATGTAATGAACTTCTTTGTTTTAACAATTTCAAGGCTAGGGTTGTATAGATTGGCGCAGGTTCAAATCTGACTGACTGCTCGTTGTTATATCTGATATCGACATATTTCTCTGCCTCATTCCACTACTATAATTCACCATTCAGTCAATGGTAAATGATCTTCAACTGGGAACGGAAAGCCTAGGCTTGCTGGGAAAACAATCTTAAAATTAATGATGTGTCAGGAGCACAATCTCAAATCCAAGCTCCTTCAAACTCCAAGAGCTTTTCAATCTCTGCTTCCGAATCCAAAAACAGAGTCCCTTAAAGTTTTGGTTTTAAGTTAGCTCCAACGCTGAGAGGAAATTATACAGCAGGTAAAGGCTAGGAAAAAAAATCACGGCAGAGGATGTTTTCACAGGATTTTGGCCTAAGATGGTGGAAACCTCAGGAAAGGAGCTGTCTTTTGAAGGGTCATGCCACTTCTGGTAGTGCAATCCTCGTAGCGTGAGAAGATCTCGAGCATCTCTGGCAGCCTCACCACTTTGAACACCCTCGCTAGGCTTGGTGTTACACCTAACATCCCTAACCCAACAACTGTGAATGTCTGTGCGGACACAAGAAGGACGAATGGCAAAAAGCGGTCTTTCAAAGCAGTCAGAGTCACAATACAGTGCTGGATGGACCCTCGGTTCACCCGAAAACATATAATGTATTCTTATGACATCTAGCTTAAATTGGTACACGGCTTCTATAGCTCACTTCAACTTCAGAGCCGCAATGCCACATTTCTTTTGTAGATATATATATCTGATTTCAGCTCTCCGTGACTCCAATACTGTGAGATTTTAAACTGCAAAGTATTTTAGAGAAAATGAAAAAAGAGGACGCACTGTTAGTGAAGACACTGTGCTGTGACTTATCTGCTTCTGGCCCTGAAGCAGATCTCCTGTGGGACCTGGGTAACTCACCCAACCTCCGTTTGACACAATTTCTACCTAAATTTAAGGACAATAATGATATATTGCATATTTAGTCCGTCATTTCGTTAAGGTGCAGGCACTCTCTGAGTACCTAATTCAGAAAATAGGGTGCTTATCTGGGCTGGATGCTTTCAACCCCGATATTCAGGTGCAAACTTCAGCCCCTCTGAAACTAGAATGCAACCAGCTTAGCTCCAGGGAAATGAGATCATGTCTTCTCAGGGAATGGGAAATAATAAAGAGGAAAATCCCCAACCCAATCGAACATCAGATGATGCATCAGAGCTCAGTGACTGAGGAGGAGGTCGCAACACCCCAGGCTGGAGGGTTACTGCGATTCCTCCACATGGAGGTACGGCTGAGGTCACGGCTGAGGCAGGGTGGGGGATTTTGCCCTGGGGCCAACTGGCTTCAAGAGTTATCTTTGGTCCATTAGGAAACCAGAAAGTGAAGGTAGAACTTTCACCAGAGTAAATGCCCTAAAACCAGCCTCACTGACTGATAGCCACCAAGGTTTGCATGGACGTGAGAGGAGAGAGCAGCTAAATGCCTTCGCCTTGACAAGTCAAAGGAGATCTGCTAGCCCACAGGGCAAATGTCACTGCTCAGTGGTGTTGCCCAATCCCCAGAGTAAAATGTCACGAGGCAGAGTCCAAAGCTGCCCCGTCTAGTCCTTGAAGACAGACGTGCAGCTGGGTCTCACGTGGCACCCTTTGGTCCCACCAGCAGATGTTCCTTGCAGTGCTGCCGGAGCAGAGACTTTGGCTGCTGAGGCCCAACCAGCCCATCTCTTCTGGTCCCACATGCCACCAACCCAAACCTCCTGAGGGGAAGGGGGTGCTGGGAGCACCGCAGAGAGGTGCCAGCTGCCAGAACAGCACTTCCAAAGCAGATCCACACAGATGCTTCTGAGGGAAACACACTGATGTCCTTAGGAGGGTCACCTCCTCCTCGCTCGGGCACGTAAGACATGGAGTGACTATTTAGCACATACCAGCAGGGAAGAAGCTAGGAGCGGATTTATGAGAGGTTTTCCTTGGCCTCCTACACCAGAGGCCAGCTTCCTCGTTTGCTCCGGCCAGTGGGCTCGCCCGTGTCCTCCGGGTCCCTGCAGGCCAGGGGCTTTGCGCCGTCACCCGAAGCACCACGTGCTCTGCAGGCACAGCACATCTTCCCAAACACAAAAAGCCCAGACCAGATAAGAAACCTCAGAGCTCTAAGGCAGAGCAAGTGTGGATTCCTCCCTAAAGGAATCCCTCCGAAACAAGGCAAAAATCTAATATAAAAATACAGTGAACAGCTCGGGAAAAAGCCCCGCATCTTCCCCTACAACAGCCACGGGGAAGGGCTAGCAGAGCATTCAACAACGGCAAAAGAGGCAGAGGGCCACTTCGAGTTGGCATTTGCACTTGAAAATTTTGGAGTGATTACTAAGAGCAGTCCTCCTTTCGTAAACATTTCTGTTATGCCCGCGTGGGTGTGAAGGAAAGAGCGGCTTTACAGCATATTCGTTCACAACAGGGCATATCGTGTGTGTGCTAAGGAAGCCTGGGCACAGCTCGGCTGAGACGAGTCAGCGGGGCGAAGGCTAAACTAATGCACAAACAGCTCCGTCCTGTTTGCACTTCCAGGTAAACCTCGCCGAAGCAGGAAATCTTGAGCACTGCGAATTATTTTGTGTCTAGGTTTTACCGCCACGCTTAGTCAGTGGGAGGTATAGATGGTTCTTGACCCTTGTGGCCTGCGGTTGACTGCATCGACGGACATTGATGCTTAATGGACAATAAGCAGTTTTAAGAATCAGTCCAAGATTGGATGCACTGTAAAAAACTAAAAAAAAAAAAAAAGAAAGAATGAAAAAAAAGCCCCAGTGACCCATTCTCCCACTGATGATATTGGCTCTCCGACAACGTGACTTCTCTTCCTTCAATGGAAACGTTCTGAAGTGTCAACGGAGAGAAGGAAAAAAACTGTAAATAGCCCTGAAAAATGACTTTTCTGACTGCTTCGGCACTGGATTATGAAGCACACAGATTTATTATAGGAAAAAAAAAAAAAAAAATCAATTTCCCATTTCCCAAGCTGAATGACACGATCAGACCATGCTCACAGGCTCGCAGCTCCTCAGCGTATCGTCTGTAACCCCCCAACATCACACGCGTGCACACACTTTGCAAACTCGCTCACATTTAAATCCAGCCATCAGCTCCAGCACTGGCTGCTGCCGATCGTATTAGTGCTACTGCCGCTATTAAAAAGCAAGTTGTCCGGAGCTATCTTTGGTCAACACTTCAAGCAAACATCCTCGCTTCTGATCTTAACAAAGCCAAGATAACTTTCTGCAGGAGTAACCCAGCTATTGTTGTAACACCCCCCCTCCCAGCAAAACAACAACAACAAGAGAAATGCAACCTGCTCCTCTTCGCTGACTATTTCTTAGGCATCTTTCAAAGCCCGGGGCTTGATCCGAATTGCCCGGTTCGATCGATGAGGTCAAATCCAATGAAGTTACACCTCAATGTACAGAAGTATAACCGGGACCAGGTTTTGCCCTGAAGAACCTCTGAAATCATTTCTCCCCCCTCATCCCCCAAGAGTCCCATTTCTAAAAGAAAAAAAAAAACAAACCCAAACTGAACAAATCATACCAGTAGGGCAACAAAAATTGTAAAGCGGGGGAAAAAATAAAGTTGAAGGAATACTTTAATAGGAGGGACACAAGCTTTACCAAACGGAGGTTCACGATGGCAACTCGCCAGTCGCCTGAAGGATGCAATCAATTTGTACAAAATACAGTGGACTGCAGCCACCCTTGTGTTCACGGCAGCAGAAATCCAAGCTCCGCCACCTCCTCCACTCAGTTTTGTTGCTTTTTTTTGCCACGTTACAGTGAGCTGAAAGGCAAAATTCACCCTACAAGCCTATTACTCGGACTGCTTCTAAATTAGCTGTTCCAGGCAACCACGTCCTTTGTTTGAGGCGCTCTCAGACTGATGTGCACCAGCTACAAACTGGTGCGTGCCTCAGAGCGCTGCCGGTCCCAGGTAAAACACAGCCAACCCCTGGCAGGGCACTTGCACGGTGCTGCTCTAATAACAGCTACTCCCTTTCTGTATCCAACCTGTCCTGCAGCTGACGGGTCTCGGAGAACAGACACTGGTCTTTGAGGCAGATGCTGCACAGCTGCATATCCGGAGCGCAGGGCAAGGCTGTGATGAGCACGGCTTTCTGCCTTCTCCCCGGCTCTGCAAAAGGGCAGCATCCAGCCCCTTGCCGGCAAGTCCTGAACGGGGGGACTTAAGGAGGGCTCAGCTGGTGCCATCCTCACCCCCCACCTGAGAGTCGAAGGTGCTTTCTGCCCGTGCTCTTCTTCCCAGCAGACTCAGCGTACGCTGTGCCTGAAACCAGTCCCTGCCTGCCAGCGGAGATGCCTCCCCGCACTAACTTCCAGGTAAACCTTTAAATCTGCTTCCTACTTCCCTAAAAATGATGGGAAACTGAAGCGCAACGTCCCTGAAATGCATAGGGAGGGGAAGAGGAAAAGGAAAAAAAAAGATTTCACGGGACCTGCTTTTGAGCGCTGTTATTTCAGTGATGAAAGTCACAGGTTGCCTATAGATCAGACGGTGCCACAGCGGTGATGGAGCATGAAACCTCACTTAACTCCCACTTCGCAGTCCCCGCAGCCCAGCCGCCGGGGTCCTCGCGCCGACCGCATTCCTGCCATTACGCCCGTGGCTTTTCCCGGCCCATAGAAGCTAATCCTCACCAGTTGCGTTTTGGAAAAACAACAGTTTGCCTCCTTTCGTACCGAAACACTGATGCAACAGCTCTGTGTCTGAATGGGAATGTAATCGGATACGTGAGCAAGTTGTGCGAGCGCCGTTAGGGAAAGGGAAAAAAAAAAAAAACCCACCAGCAAATATAGCAGTATCCAAATGTGAACAGACAGGATTCCTGATTTACGGGCAGCAAGCAGGGTTCAAATTGAATCTGCGTTGCCTCAGCAAAGGCATCTGCTTATTGGACGATTTGTTTTTTAATGACCCTGCGATGTTGCTTTTGCAGAATCCTAGTTAAAATGCCATGTTGAATAAGGGCAACCCTGTGCCTTGTACTGCCACAGCCCGGTCCTGTGGTAGGTTTAGGACTGTGCCGTGATTTGTAAAACCTGTACTCTGATACTCTAAGAAAATAAACACAACCTAGACAGAGAAAAGAAATACAAGAGTGAACCCCAAAGTGCTGAGGTCTGTCAGACTCAGGTGTGGGCCAGCCAGGCTTTAAATATTATTTCTGTTTAATCATGCAATAGCTATGCAAGAGCTCAAGTGGAACGAAACAAAAACAGTTTATGTGCTTACCAGCAATAATATGGATTTTGTCATAGGAAACCAGTATTTACTGTTAAAGTTATTAGGAATTAATTATTTTCCCTAAATTACTAGGTAAAAAGATTAAGAAATAAGGGTATTTCTAAAGGAATGCTTGGTTAATTCTAATAAAGGTAAGAAAAAAATCCTTGCGTTTCAGACAAGGGCCTATTCTCCTTTCAATACATACCCAGGCCATACCAGCCCAGTGACCATGTTAAGCAGCCAGTGGGATTCCCACTGAATATCGCACCGCAACAAGGAAACTGGTGGAGACGGACAGCCCAAGCAGCTCACTCCCTACTACCACACCAAACAGGCGGACGTTTAGCAATTACCCACGGTCATCTAACACCCGATCAAAGAGGTGCCTCGTCTGCGGCGTCACCTTTGTCTCTCCTTGGCACGGTTTGTGTGGCAACGAGCATCCATTCATCCCAGAAGAACTCGGAGGGACTGTCCGCAAAAAGCAGCCCAGAGCTTCAGTGGAACATCAAAGCGCGTAGAGCTTTACAGATTACAATCAACGTCCTGAAGAGCACCAAAAAGCCTTGTGGGGAAGGCAGCACAATTCACAGATCTCGCATCGATGTAACATGCTCGTGCTTAATCACCTTATTAAATGGGAGGGCTACCAGAGAGCTAACGACCAGCCTCTGAGGGCTGGGTGTCTGACTTTTCTAAATTGAGGAGAGAAGAGTAGGGAAGAACATGGGAAATACTGTATCAGACCACTTACTCACTTCACACTTTAATAAGCAGCCAAGTCCTCACTCTTTTGAGGGAAATTAGAGCAATTTGAGATTCTAAAGCATCCCGCGACCGTGAGTTTATCCGGCAAGAAAAGCACATAATCCACAATAGACGGGAAAGTCAGCCTGCCTTCCTGGGCTCAGCTCACTTCCCTCTGCCCCACCAGCACCGCATCTCCCCTCTCTCAATGAAGTCTCAGCTGGTACTTCGAACCGCTGACTCTTATATTTGCAGAGAAGACAGCGAACGCCACACAGCTTCGTTTCCAGTCAGGCTTATTTAAAGCTCATCTGAAGTTTTCACCTCCCGGATCTGTAAATGCTGCTACTGATTCATAAGGAGGCAGAGAAGTACTCTATTAATCAAACCCAGCAGAACATTTTCTACAGGAGGCATTTATGTGAATGAGAGCAGCATATGAGGTTACACTTAGCTAGGGAGAAAATTACAAGGGGATCTCAGTTCTCGTGCTTCAGGGCATAAGCTGATCACCAGATGGGGTCAGGAAGAATTTCACCCTCTTTCATTCCTAGATATAGTGTTGCACAATAGGTAAACTATGGAGGCACAAGGAAGAAGGAAAAAAAGCTGATTATAGCCCCAGATTTTCCCCCTGTTTTCTCAGGAACAACGCCCCCAAGCATCGCCAGACAGAAGACAGTACGTTAGAAAAAACATTGGGCTTTAGTTTCACGGAATCACGGAATTACGGAATTTTCAGAGTTGGAAGGGACCTCTAGAGATCATCTAGCCCCACTCCCCTGCCAAAGCAGGATTGCCCAGAGCACATCCCTCAGGACTGCATCCAGGCGGGTCTTGAAAATCTCCAGAGAAGAGGACTCCACAACCTCCCTGGGCAGCCTGTGCCAGTGCTCTGTCACCCTCACCGTAAAGAAGTTTTTCCGTGTATTTGAATGGAACTTCCTGTGTTCTAACTTGTGCCCATTGCCCCTCGTCCTGTCACTGGGAACCACTGAAAAGAGCCTGGCTCCATCCTCCTTCAGCCCACCCTTTAGATAGTTTGGCAGATTTTACCCAGAAATGATATGCACAAGAGCCCTGACTTCACATGTCCAACAAACAAAACAATAAGCCTGGCCAAAAAACCTGCTCTGGGAAGCTGGTGGACAGCAGGTACCTTGTAATGGGTCCTATGGAATATATTTACTATATTGTAAACATTTTATGCTAGTCAAAGCTAGACTTCTGGACCTGGGAGAACTTTGCCATAGCTCATGTGAACAATTTTAGTTTCAATTCTCTGAGTGCTTTGGGTTCAAATTAACCCACTCACTTCTCTTCCTTACTGCAAATTAATAAACCCGTTGAACTTAAAAAAGAATAAAAAGAAAGAAGAAGAAAGCCACAACACTTTGTTAAAACCACTAAGTTTCAGCTGGTATCATGTCAAAACCACTTGAAACATGAAACCAGAAATCTTCCTAGGTTGACACAAAGACTATGTATATACCAGGAGTGCTTTACCAGTAAAGGAATACTGGTATACGAGATTGGCAAAGGTCTCCTCGTATAGATGCAACTATAGCAGCAAAACTGAGTTTTAAACTAGTCTGGTAAACTGAGCCCAGAGTTTTGTTGATGAACTTGCATCTAGGTGAAGTTCTCCAACAGTTCTAGGGAGTGAATTGGTCAGGGGCAACACCTCTTCACATCCAGGACAGACGCAAACACATCAGCACAAATTCTGAGTGTAGAAATGGCCAAAATTAGGTAGAGGTTGTTTTGATATTCTTTGAAAAAAATTAACCAGCTCTGAATTTATAAAAATGACAAAAATGGTTTATTTTTGAGGCTTCATGGGTTTGTTGCAAACTTCTGGCATAGCTGCAGTTAAACATCTTATTTCGGTCTTATAATCCGTGACACATGGGACTTTATGATTTCTCTCAGCACAATGAAATCTGTCTCTCAGCATGCAATCATAAATGTTGCATACAACCCTCAAAGCAACCTTTGGAGACTTTTCCATAACCCAGTTCGTTTATTGTAACAGTGGTCAGCACTGGTGCTAAAAGGAAACCGCCACGTGAGAAGATTGTATTATTATTCCCGTATAAAGACCATTAAATGCCGGCTGCTTCCCTCAACACCAGCGCCAAATAAAAACGCTGAATAAAAGCGTTGATTCTAACATGTACTATTGCACACAGGGAGGACAAGGCAGAGCAAAGCGGCAGTTGGAATTTCACCAGATTCCTACTCCATTTACCCAGATTGACTATTTTGGACTGTTTTGGATTTACGGAACACAAAAAAAAAAAAAAAAAAAAAAGTATTTTTAAAAAAGCGAGACATTTTCAGCTCCAAACACTACAAAAAAAATCCACTTCCCACCTAGCCTTGATTGGAACACATCTCTCGCTCTGTAACAGCCTCTTTAACTGCAGTTGAGACACAAATATCCATAAGCAAATTACTACCATTGCCTGTGCAAGTCAAACCTATGGTTCTGTCTCTTACCTGTAATCTGACTCTGTCCTTGTGGATTAAAAGGACTTGGTGCAGAGTTCAGAGAGGGCCGTGGGCTCTGGGTCGGGACCCCTACTCTCATACTGGGATGAGGAATGCGCCCTAAATCACTGAGGCGTTCAGAGAACAAACTAGGTTTAGAGTCATCAAGCTTCTGTCTGTGCCCTGGAAACAGCAAATCATAAAATAAAAGCGTTAATGACAAGATTTAGGAATTTAACACCACTCCCCCCCCCAAAAAAAAAACCTCAAAATGGCCTCTAAGGACCCGTTATTAGATTTAACGCACTTACAGGTATCTCAGCTCCCCCCGATAACACAGCGACATCGGTGGGGTGATTTGGTTTTGGGCCTGGTTGTGCTGGTGAAAGCCTTAGCGAGTACAGCTGTGCCCATACAGATGTGTAACACGTTGCAATTTGGATCAAAACAAGCACTTATGAGGACACCCACACAAGGTCTTTTTTGTCTTTTTTTTTTTTTTTTTTGCTGCTTTAACTACACTCGGTAGTTAAAGGGGCAAACTTTCTCTTCCAAAAGCAAGCCTCATATGTAAGTACAAGTTATCAAGGGGGACAATTATTCCATGCCTGGTTTATATCTTGTGGATTTTTGCTACGGAAATGCAAGCTTTTCTTCTCCCCTTATTTTTTTATTTATTTTTTTTTTTTCTTAAACTCTGTCACAGTTAGTCATTAGCTTTCATTCCTCTGGGAGTTTTTCCAAAAAGTAAATAGTCATTTGAGAAGAGCAGTATCACAAGGAGAACCTTCAAAGCTGCTGGCCAAGACTGGGTCCTACGCTCCCTTGCATGGTCCGCCTTCCTCAGTGCTCCCTCTTCTCTGCCTTCAGGCTAACTGCCCCTGCGCCGTATGGCTGCACTGGGAAAAGTCATTTACGGGTGCTCGGTTGTCAAAATGTAAAGGGGAAAAATGGCAAACGCAACAGGACGCCCCAAATGGTACTGCTCATATTCTCACTGAGATGTTTCAAGAGCAAAGGCTTTCCTTCTCTGATTGTATTTCTGCTCCTAGGTTTGATTTCTTTCCAAAGCAGTTATAGGATGCTCCTCGCCCTTTGGTGCCTTTAAACGAGAGGCACAGAAGGTGTTATTTCTATCATTCAACATATGGAGAAACAGGCATGCACAGAGATTAAGGTCAGGACTAATTTTACTTAACTTCAGCCATTCATAAATCAGGCATCTAGTCTAAACTCTTCTAATGTAGACTTCCTCTACAGTTAATGGAAAGAAATAGCTACTTCCCGAGGGCAATTAATCTCATTTGTCTCTGACACCAGTCTTAAAACGGGATGATTCACCTTCTGAATTTGCTTTCTCTTCCTTCTCTGAACAGAGAGGGAGCACACATGACTAGTTTAATTAGACACTCTCCCCATTAGTCAACATTAAATGGAATGAATCTTACCCTAAGTTACCCACCAAGGCGACACAAAAAGCCTCCGGCAGAGCTGAATCGGGGGCCCAGACCCCCTGATTGCAACCCAGAACCACGTCTGCCTCCACCCCTGTAAGCAGTGCCGGGGCACAGGCACAGGCAACGGCCGGGTCGGATATTTTTACGCTTTTAACTCTAAGAAGGGTTCATGGTAGGGTTTGGGCTTGAACCCTTCCAAATGATCCCCAGTGGCTTGAGATATTCCAGTTTGCGCCTCAGCAGTGTGAACACAGCCATCCGCCTGGAGGCTACGAGAGGTCAGCTTTGCACACGCAGTCAGATTGTCCCATCCGTTTTAGGGCCAGAGGACCAATTCCGGCACTGGTTAATTTATTTTAAAAGTATAAATAAGGACACTGAATCTTGAGACTGAGCTATCAAACTACCACTCTTAAAAAAATGCCTTTTAATAATACTTCTCACCACAGTACCAACGTACTTGGGTTCACATCATCTAGCTGGGACCATGGTGCCTACATGACGTATAAACAAAGCGATGTCAATACTAATGCAGCTAAACCCAAACTAGATTTGGAGAAATCATGGTTCTAGATAGAGAAGTAAAGGATTCAGGCTGGGAGATGAGAAGAAACTGGATGGAATTTAATTTTGGAGAAACTTCTCTAGCAATTTAAAAAAATTAATTAGTTGACCCATTATTTTGCACTTTGAAGTATGATCTTTCTCTCCCGGGATGACTCAGTCTAAAAGTGCAGGATAGGTGGGAGCTTTCTCCTTACGGAGAAGGTGCTGCTCTATGCTAGAGCTGACGTGGGTGGCTACTCCTCTCTTCGGGACGCATCAACCACTTTAAATGGGGAACGGGTTTTGGTGGGCTTGTAACAACTCCATAATGGAAGCTTAATTAACAATATAACATCTAACCTGGTAGTCTTTAGCTTTACCTTTTCACAGAATCACAGAATCACAGAATCTCCGAGATTGGAAAAGACCTGTAAGATCATCTAGTCTAATCATTAACCTAACACTGCCAAGGCCACCACCAAACCATGTCCCTGAGCGCTATATCTACGTGACCCTTAGATACCTCCAGGGATGGGGACTCCACCACCGCCCTGGGTAACGCGTTTCAATGCCTGATGAACTTTTCAGTAAAGAAATCTATTTAAATTACTACTTGTATAAGCTGGGTGCTGCTAAATTGGAAGAAACAACTTACACACACACACACACGCAGTCAGTATTCTCTTGGGATTTCTCCTTCTCCATCTTCTTTTCCTCCACAATTTCTATGTACTTGCTTTTCTTTTTGCCAATCATAATTTGCCCTCAGTTCTTTACAGGCATCTCCTTCCCCTCCCCTTTTCTTTCCGATTCGTTCCTGAACACATTTCGGCAAATTTAAGAGGGCTCAAAATAAGGCAAACGTGATTAGCCTATCTCTGCCCTCACACGCCGGGGCTGACTTTATCTGGGAACGAATCCACCCCCTCAAAGCGAATTTTATTTTGAACTTTCAGAGAAGAATCCTGCTCTGTGTTTATACAATTTCCTTTTTGCTAAAGAATCACTAACAAACTGGTGCACAAGCGCTATGTCAACCGTCTTCAGATAACTCCGTGAACACTTGTTATATAGGTCACCGCTCCAGTACCAACCTGTGCCCGATAACCCCCAGCTTTGCTTTCATCGCCCTCTGTTTGCCCGCACATAGCTTTGCTAGAAAGAGTTTATATTTAATTATGTGTATTATTATTATAATGAACTAAGTTTATCACAGAAAGACAAAATTCAGCAGGATAGCAGTGCACTTTACCGTAGGCAGGGGGGAAAAAGGAAGAAAAAGAAAAAAAAAAAAAAGAGGAAAAAAAAAAAGAGGAGGAAAAAAAAGAAATAAGAGGAAAGATTGCCACATCTGGTTTAATTGAAATGATCTAGAGATGTGTGGGTTTGGGTGTTGCCACCTCCCCCCCCCCCCCCAAAAAAAAAAAAAAAAAAAAAAAAAAGTAGGGAAAAGAGAGCTCCATGCACATCTGGAAGACTCCAGGCATCAATGGAGCTGCAAGTCCCCAGAAACCAGCAAGGCGCCGAAGGCAGACTTGCCTTCCCCTTCTGGACATTTAAAATTTAGGGTTGTAACACGGAGTCATGTTGTGACAAAGAGATGACAAAGAGATGCTCAGAAGGAGCCGCACTCCCCCAGTGAAATGTCCCGGTGAGATGAGATTACACTACAGCTTCGCACGTTATGGGTTACTGTGCTTCGATAAGCGCTAAGACGTGCTCACATTGAAAGCAAGCAGGAAACTCAACAAAAACTTCGTATTCAGGAGGTGCTCACAAAGAAGTGTAGGCAACCGAAATAAATCTCTTGTCCTGATTCCTGTGCAGAAAAAAAAAAAAAAAGTAAAATCCTATTAAGGACAGAGGAGCCATGAGGTATGGGCTGAACGTACTCTAAAACGGCCTTCCGAGTAGCGCAGCAGCAGCAATGAAATATGCGATGCATGTTTAAAACTCCTTCCACAAGCTGCTTTTCATCTCTCGTTGATATACGTGTCCGTTGACAGAGAAATTCCTGATCCCAAGGGAGTGGGCTAAGAAAAGCTGTATTCCTCGGTCTCAGTCATGAGGTGTAATTTTATTTCAGGAAAAAAGATTAGGGTAGCAAGTGTGGATAGCTCGCGGAGAATCTGTGAGCTGCTGCAGCAGTGAGTACGTTAAAAAGCAATATAAAGCTACATAAAGAATAGGATAAAATAATGTTGCAGCTATCCCGATGCCTGCAACACTGCGGTCAGGGGCGGTTGCTCCGTTACAAAGACAATTTTGCGGAATAAATTGGGCTGGGAGGGGGAACAAAATGGTTACGGACACGGACACAGGCAGTCTGGGATACAAAATGCAGCCAAAAAGATTTCGGCTGTCCCGTGATTTACTGAATAAGGACGGGACCCAGCGGCTACTGCAAATAGATCAGGTCACAGGCAAGGAGATGGGAAAGAGATGAGAAAAACCGAGAGTTCATAGGCAAAAGTTACACAAGCCGTTCTGATTCGTCTGTTGTCACGGTAGAAAACATGTTAGATATTAGAAATCCGTTATTTGCTCCAAAATGAGGAGCGATATTCTGCTCTCTCACCACTGCTCAGCTATTTCAAGCCAAACACCAACCTGAGTATTAGTTTCTGGAGACAGAAAGCGTTGCCGTTAATCCACCCCAGTCTCAATTTTGGCCATTTTACATAAACCGAACCAGAAAATAGTACTGAGAGAGTGCAATAAAGTCAGCGCAAACTGCAGCCAGCCAGACGGTGCCTGCGCTGCTGCTTCAGCTCGCCAGTCCAGGAGGCCTCAGAACACGTTAAAATGGCCCATGGAAGCCAACGTTCAATTATCACATCCCAGGCGTGGCAGAAGATGTGAGGAGGCTTCATCTCCAGCGCAAGCGTTTCAGTTTAAACGAAGAGGAGGAATGCCTTCCAGATCAAAGCAAGGCAATCTCGACTCTGCTGGATGTGGTAACTGGAAAGGGACGTGAGCTCGTCTCTCAGCGCAGATCTTCACACCGCTCCGCTGGAAAAGTCAAGATGTAAATCGGGCCATGGAAGAGGCTGACTTGCAGAATGTAAATGTGGTGTTGATGCTTGGAGATTTTTACCTCCTCGGGGAGGAGGGGTGTGCGTTTTTATCTTTCAGCTTGTGGGTGTGGAACTGAAAACTAATCAGATTATGCTACACGTGGCCTCGCCAGATGCTGACACTCAGGGACTCCTTTTCTTTGTACCGTGTACACCACCCACCAGTTTTTTTTTTTTTGTGAGTGTGTGTGTTTTTTCTGGTACCAAAGAGATCTGGTTACCAGATTTTCAACAGATGCTTTTATCGCTCTCAAGTGGGTTAGCTATTTTCAGTCATCGCCCAGTTCTATCTTTTTTGCTTTTGACTTAACCAGAAGAAGTATCGTGGGAGGCAGGTGTCTCCGTAAAAGAATCAAAGCAAGGCAGAAAGGTCACGAAAGTAAGAACCTGGGCTCTCACCTGCTGGGGACGCATTTGCTGGAACGTCCCAAACAGAACGGAGGGCCATGACCCAACATGAAATACCACCACGGTTTCTGTTTGCTATATTTCATGAGTGCGCTCAGCATCAGCTAGTTTGGAGAGTCTCTCCATGGAGTGACTACAGCTGGAAATGGCAGACAAAATAAAAATCCTTTGAACGCCAGGGCCAGTAACCGAGGTTTTCTATGGCTCTGGGTTCCATGCTGAGATTGAAAAAGAAGAAAACTTTCACGGAAAAGGGACTTTCCTTCAGGCTAAGGGGTGGCAGGAAGGAGAATCACCTAGTTTACAAGCTAGGAATTTACAGCCTATACGCTCCAAACTTTCCACGACTTCAAGAGAAGCACATCAGAGACCAAGAACCCAAGTCTTGATTATTCCCACCGTTCTCCAAAGGTGAAGTGCTTTAAAAAGGTAAAGAAGGGGCACGTTGTTTCCTGCTAATGTTATATGTCTTTGAGACAAGCACTCTGACCATGTCTCCTTTAACACTAGCACACAAGTAACATCCTTCTGTGTACACGCTGTAGAAGGCAATCTCACACCACAAAAAAGATAGGTTGCATGTCTTCTGAATTTCATCCCAAACTCTCCTTAAATTCTCTTTGGATGTCTTCCTGCATTTCATCCCATTTGGTCCTATGGATCAGATGTAACGGGGAGATACTGATACGGGCTTGACTGTGAATTTAGCTACAGCCTTGTAAAGCTGAAGTCAAGGGAGCCACATTTATGCCACGGTAAAGGAGTTGAGACCTGAGCCTAAAGCTTCTTAACAGCTGTTGTGCTGGATAACGCTGAGCGTTCAACATGAAACAAAAATATTCACTGTTCTGTTACAAATTTCAGACAATACATCATTGCAGCAAGATGTCACTCCAAAGCAGTGTCAATCTACGCTCTGGAGGTAAAAATAAGAGAGCCGTAAATCAGCAAAAGCCCAGAAGACACACGTCAGCTCTTTGCAAGGAAAAAACCTCTGAAGCAAGTCACAAGGGTCCCACTTGTGTCCCTCGTCTTGTGACAAACTGTCATCCCCGGGCTGGCTTCCCCTAACCCAGTCCTACTGAACGCACCCAATCCAAAGTTCATGACAAAAAACCCAAAGCACAAAAGAGCCAAACAATTTTTACCCAGGAAAGGGAAAGCTTGGAACCCTTCCAGTCTCTTGGGTAAAGACACAATTATGAGAAGAAAAATATAATCCACCCAAGAGACATAATTACCTAATTAGGCCATAGGCTGTGCATAGGAAAGGTTCTTATAGTTCATAAAACAAGGAGCTACATAGGTGCAGTAACTACAGTTAATTCACTCAATGGAAAAAAAAATGTTTGTTTTTTAAATAGCTGAGGGCACCAGTTTGCAATAGACTGGAGATCTTATTCTCCTGACTGTACACAGAGCCCTATTAGTGTCAAGAGGAGCCACTCAGACGCAGGCAGAAAACAAGACCCTGTCTCTTTTTGTTCTGAAAAAAAGTATTTTTTTACCCAAAGCAGGTAAGCCCTGTACCTGAAACTACTGCAGGGAAACGGAAATAAATAAATACAGAGGAACGTACGCTATGGATGGGCTCAGTTCCGATACAACGGATCCAACGTGGCCCATTGCCAAAACCCCACTGAGCTCCTCCTCCCTGACCCCTGCTCTCCCGAAGGTCTGTAGAGTCCTGGTACGGCTCCAAAAGGACCAGATCCAGCTCCCAGGGGAACCAGTTACGCTATTGTCTTCCAGGAGCTGTGGCTCCAACCCGGGGTGAGTGGAGGCAGGGGCAGGTTTGAACTTCAGCATAGAGGTTAAGCCCCGCAAAACATCTCTGGTGTTGATGGTCATCTCCCCACTGACTTACTGGGAGCAAAAGGGAATTTCGACCCCACGCATCTTGCAGGCAGCCCGCCCAGCACGGGACAAAGCCAGAGCTTCCAGCAGGTCGAAGGGAGGAAGGGTGAGGGGAAACGATCCCATGGGTGTGCAACCCGTGTGCCTTCGCACCCATGGGAATGACTCCAACTCAATCACTGCAAAGCTGTTGAGGATATAAAGTGCTATCAAAGTCTTTTAAAATTCAGCTGGGCTCTGTGGAAAGCACGCATCCAGCTGAAAGACAGTCCCAGAGGTCGGGGGGGTTTCAGCAAATGGCAACAGCTGCAAAGGAGCCTCTCGCTCCCAAAATTTCTCTATCTAGAGAGGTAAAGAACGCCTGCTGGCAGCAGGGCTCCAGGCGGCTCCTCCAGCAGACGAGGGACTGATGGGGGGTATGTGGCAGGGGCTGCGCTGGCCCCGGAGTCTGCGCAGGGAAAGCTGGGTTAAAGCAGCAAAACCGAAAGATTTAACGAATGAAACTGAAAAAGTGCTTCAAGAAAACGGAGAAGCAGAGCAGGAAGGGGCTCGAGTGGGGATTGCTTTTGCACCGGTTCACTCCCACCCTTCAACTCATCCCATCGTTGCAGGATCCCAACGCTGCCCTCTGCTCTGCCCCTCTGCTGCGGTATGGCTTCGCCTCCCCAGAAAATGAGCAAGGTTTCCCCTTGCTGTAGTGGTTTTTTGTCTTTCTTTCTCTTCCCTTTTTGAAAAGCTTTTGAGTTCTGACTTGGATCACAGAGCTGGTTCCGTAAAGCTGAGCAACACCCTGTACCAACATCAGCACAAAGCGGCTGGGTCGGTGGGGCTGAGCAGGTGGGACCCCCGTGGGCCGTGATGCTCTGCCTCCACCTTTATCCGTCTTTCATGAAAATCAAGGAATCTGTGTGCACGTGTGCCAGGAAACCAGTTAAACATCACTGGCATCGCTGTTTGGAGATGTTAAAGACAACTCCTATAAACAGAGACTGTCACGCACGCCTGGGTCCCTGCCTGAGTTCCCTTTGCACGCTGATATCTGGTACCCTGTCCCCCTTCTCCTCCCCATTTTCTTTTTTTACCAGAAGAGGGGAAGAGGGACAGCAAGGGCCGTCCCACACAAGCTCAAGAGCTCCTCGTTCCGACTTTATCGTCCTCATCCTAACCCAGCAATATCCTTGAGGAATAAGGTTTCCCCCCCTCCCAAAGGCAGCTATCCCATCAGGAGCCTGCCAACCCTGCAGCGACCGGCAGTAAAGATCACAGCAAACGAAGGGGGCGAGAGGAGGGGGAGAAGGGGAAAAAAAAAAAATCTCCTGGAACTGGCCTCCCTCCAGCTGGCAGGAGAGGATGGTTTTCTTAATGCTTGCGAAACCTGATTACTTTAAAAGAACGAAAAAGTTGGGGGGGGGGGGGGGGGGGGGCGATGTAAACACAGCTATTAAACCAGATTTAAGGCGCTTAGTTTAAATCTAGTCTAAGAGCTCTCTGATGCTATGCTGCTCTGCTCTCTAGACATCAACAAGGTGCATTTTCATTTTTGGTTTTGTTTTACACCCCCAAAACCAGGAGCGGATTGCAGGCTGAACGCTGCGGTTACAACGGGAATTCAGGCATGGAAGAAACAACAGTTAAGCAATAATAGATGGATGTGTGCGTGTTTGCACTCTATCTTTCAACAGATTGTTTTGCTGCGTTAGAAGACTACTGTGTTTATACCCATGCAGCAGGTTTTAAGCAGATTGTTTAAACTTGATTAAAGTGGGCTATTTCTAAAATAACCTTACTAATAAAATTCAGATGGCTAAAGAAACCTGAAAACGTGGTTAAAAATAAAGAAGATGCCATTTCAGTCTACACTGGCGGGGGTAACATGATATAAACTCCAAAAGAAAACAGTCTTTACAAGTTCGACTTGAAGGATTATCTTGTGTATCAGCACCCTCTGTGGCAGAGTAGCATTTATCCACGTATCCACCCATGTTAATGCTGTTGCACAATTTACTACAGCCGTGATAGACAGATAATTGCTTTATCCACCCAAGTGTAATAAACGGAGTCTACTATGTTAATCCTTGTATTCTTATTGTCTGCGAATGCCAAGTAAGGGAGAGACATACACCGAAACCCCTACCCTCTCCTTCCAAAACTCCTGGAGTTTACTCACCCTCAGACCTGCTAAAGTGTTCTTATTGCATTCCACTCCCCTGCTCGCAGCGCCAAGTATTTTGAGTAGTATCAAGTTATTGTTATATAAAGGGCACCTACACTCAGGCTATATGGAGGCAGAAGCCAGGATGCAGCAGCCTTTAGGAAAAAAAAAAAAAAAACAACCGACCCGACCCAACCCAACCACCCTCAAACATCATTTTCCGACTCAGTCAGTAAAACAGGCCAAGTATTATTTGTTCCTGGGCATAGCACAGAAAGTAATCAACCTGTCCTTCTAAAACTGGACATCTATTCAATTTGTGTGGAGTCTGTCTGACTGTTGAGAAATGTCATTTAGCTGCTGGCCCATCGGTGTTTTCCACAAAAATCTATAAAGATTTTTTTTTATTTTGAATGTCAAAACCAGGCGTATCCTTTAAAAGGTTTACAGATAGATTCCTGGCGGCTCCATGAGCTTAGGGTTGTGGCATCAAATCTGCAATGACAGTTTGATGGATGTCTCCCTTTCTTCCTCCTGAAAGGTATAAAGAATTGGTGCTTCCCCCAGTAAATATCATGCTTAACGCCATTCTTTGCTCTTATTTATACACTCAAGTGTGCAAAAAAGGCTCGTGCTGCTGGCAGTGAGTGGGTCTATTGGGGCGACTTTCCCATTGCAGAAGGCAGTCAACTTTCTGTGTAATCAGGGCACTTGCACAAGCACCTACACGATGTGCAAGTTTTGAAGATGGACAGCCTTAGGCGGCACATAAATGATGCAGCCGGGCTTAAGAGAAGAAGATCCTGCCAACAATCCCGCAGGTGAGTAGCAGTTTTTATCCCCTTGTTACGCTCCACCTCTATCTCCCAACGCCAGAAGGGGCATTTCTGTCCCAGGTGGAAGGTAGGATGGACTAATCTCTGCTTTCAAGTCATTGAGGGAAAGAAAGTGTCATTTAAAGGCGAAACCACAGCTATAGGGGATGCATGGAGGAGAGTTTGGTGTTACGAAGTTGCCCACTATCACTCGTGATACTGAAATGGAAGGTATTTTATGTGCCTTCGCCCAATTAATATTTATTATCGTCTTTAATAACTTGGATGATGCAATACAAAGCTCGTGAGATGACATCCAGTAGGGAGGAACCCTCCAGGCTTTGGAGAAAGGGGTCAGAATTCAAAACGATCTTAGCAAACTGGAGAAATGCTATTTGCCATGTCATTAGTGAAATGACATGCAGTAAAAGTTAAGTGCATGGTACGACACTTGGGAGCAAGAAACCAAACGCCCAAATGCAGCACAGGGACAAACCGATTAGGCAGCAGCAGCGCTGTGGAGGAAGATGTGGGGCAGCAGGGAGTTGCAAGTTGAATGTGAGTCAAGAATAGAGTTTTTTAAAAAAAAAAAAAAAAAATCAAGTAAATGCAGTTCTGGGAAAGATTAATGGTTACGTTGCATAGAAGACATAGAAGGTAACTATTACACTCTGCTCAGAAGTGGTGAGACATCAGCTGGACAGCTTTATCCAGTTTGGGACACCACCCTCTGAGAAAGAGAGAATCCAGAGAAGAGCAACAGGAGCGATAAGAGATTTAGAAAGCATGACCTACATGGAAAAGTTGAAGGAAATACATTTGTTTAGTCTAGAAAAGAGACGAGCAGGAAAGGACATGATAAGAGTAAAATGTTTTCTAAAGAAAACGGTAATCAATTGATCTGTCTGTCAGCTGAGAACAGAACAAGAAAAAGCTGGCTTCGGCTGAGGTAGAGGAGATTTAGGAGATTAATGTATGATATTAGCAAACTCCTTTTTAAGTATAAAAGAAAAAAAAAAAAAAACAAAACAAAACACAAAACCCCAGACTTGGTAAGTAAGTGGAAGGCACAGTACTGGAGGATTTAAGAATTTGGACAGATGTCAGTGATGATCTAAGTATATATAATACTTCCTCTGAGGAAAAACGGACTAGGTCGCCTGAGGTTTCTTTTAGCCCCACTGTTCTAGGACTGAGTGATTGTCTGTGCTTGGTGAAGTCACGTACACAATATTTTTCACATGAGTACATCAAGTCAGGCAGCTCGCGCTCACCGTGGGCCCGGTGCTGCAAAGCGTTCAGCAGCTCCCGCTGCCATGAAAGGGCACAGGGGAACGCGGGCTGCGTCCGCTTAGGTATTCCGGGCCACAGGGAACCGGAGTTTGGGAACGCTGGTCTTAACCCCTCCGTGCCAGAGTTTCCTACGGCTCTAAATTCAGAACAACTGCCATTTCTTTGCCTCACAGTGGCTATGGCAAGATTGATTTCACCGTTAATTTAGCAAGCGTGACTCTGAGTTTCCACTAGTTTTTCAGGGAGGCGAAACAAAGTAAAACTAGAGTTTCACATCAAATGCTCGAGAGTGTTCCTGCATCCCCAGATGCAGGTCCAGAAGATTACTAGCACGTTACTAGTCCGTGATTGGTCTTGGTTGTTGCTTTCTTATTTGTGTGTCTGCTGGTTACTTGAAGAGACACGGTCCCTCTTCAAGGGATGGGCCGGAGTAGGCCCGGCCATCCCCTTCTGCTAAACCCCATGTGCTCCTCTCCACCTCAAAATAACAAACTTCTTGGGGGAAAAAACCCAAACCACTAAGCCTGGAAGCAAATGTTTTGGACAACCTACGTCTTCTATGAGAGTGTAAAGAACTCCTCGACGCAGTGAGAGACTATAAAATCCTGGGATTTTCCAACAAGACAGCCTCGTTATTTGCATTATTTGCTCCTGGAAGTGCTTCATTCATAACTATCTCCACTGGATTTTTTTTTTTTTTCCTTTGGCGGAAAAGCAAAACTACGTTCTGCTGTGAGCTACACAAACACAAATCCCATCCTTGCCAGAGAAACTCCAGCCCTACGTACGTTCATCTCACATCAAACCCCCCGAGCCCCAGGGCTGACTGTCTCCACTCCGGACCGGCTGTTAAATAACATCGTGCCCAAAACTCAGCAAGGCATGGCAAGCCCGTGAGATGCAAGTTGTTGGCCAAAGTTAAGCCTGTCCTTTTGGGCTTCGTAGGTGGTTAATTCAGAGCCTAAGTCAGGTGTTTAACTGGCTGAGGGGCGACGCCTCGTACCGAAAGCCCCAGGGGGGACAGAGGTTGAGTGACACAAGTGCGTTTGGCTGTAGAGGAATAGAGTATTATTTTGAAGGGCTCTGACAGGGGGCTGACCCTTTTGCCGACAGTTGTAAAGTTTGTTTAGTAACGAGGAGCCTCCCGTGAACTTAAAAACAATAGGAAAACAGAGTCCTGGAGAATAAATCTCGCCCCCTGCCCCAGTTGCCTGTGCGTTTGGCTACCAGAAGGTAACAAATCCCCAGGAATGCGGGCGGCGGGGGGGATGCGCCTGCGAGAGGGAGCTGGAGGGTGGCCAACACAAGCAGTGGGCGATGCCATTCACGGCGCGGCGAACTGTGCTGATGAACACCCGGTGAAAGCCTGGGAAAGGCTGGGGCTACCGCAGGCAAGGTGTCCCCTACGACTACTCCATCTGCTTCTTGCAGAGTGCTCTTCAGGAGCTCCTGTCACAGAAACCCCAAATATCTCTCCTACTGCTTCCAGCCATATCGAATTTAGTAGAAAGTGGGCTTCTCCTCAAGGCATGGCGGGGGAGATCAGTCCAAACAGGACCTCACTTTTATTTCTGAATTCAGGAGTCTCCCTTGCCCATACACCGGGGGAGCTCAGAGAGCATTAATTTTTGGTCACTGGACAGGACGTAGCATGTGAGACAGGGAAACCTCTGTCTTATCACCAGTCCCCTGAACTGTACAATCCTCCCCCAAGTTCATTTTTTAAAGAAGTTTATAGGTCGTAGGCTTTACTTTGACCCTGCTGTAACTACTCCATTATTTCACTGCTAAACAGAAATCCATTTGGGCATTACATTGTGGGTGCAATCCACTGGAAAAAGGAAAATCAAAGAAAGGGAAGCTGTAAACGCCTGGTTATAAAAATCACAAGTTGTTCAAAGGGGCAGCTGCGAAGCTGATAGCTTTCAAAGAGGTACACAAGCACATACATACAGCCCGACCTATAGATATGCTTCGAGCTTGGAAAGATGGTAGAACACATTGGATCACCCCTGGCACGTGTTTCAAATAATCTCTAACTATTTTATTATTATTTTGGTGAGTCATTAAGTTTGGACGCCCACTACAGTGCACCATTGGAAAACATCTCTGCAATGCAAGAGTGGCAAGGATATTTTATTCTGCTCTCTTAAAACAGGCAGAAATAACGCTAAAGTACTTAAATTCTGGAAATACTCATCATCCCTGTGCTATTAATATCATCTCAATAGCTCGTTCTATTTAAAGTAAGTTTCTTTCTTTGGGTTTTATTTTGTGGGTGGCAAATCCTCGTTTAATTCGCAGGATAAAAAAGTATGAACCTAGAATTGGAAAAACGGGATTGTATGGGGCCCAAACCATCCGCCAGAACCATGAATAGAGGCTTTGCCACCGCCTTCAGTGGGAGACAGCCCGGCCCTGAAGCCTCTACAGCTTGCACAAATTTGAATTTTATTATTTGCTTTCTTTTTACTGTCATGTGACTCATTTTAAGGAATAATATAGCAGCTTCCACTGTATTGGTTACAGTTATTTGTCTGTGAGGCCAAAACTTGATCCCTCAGTCATGGAATTTTAGATACAAGCTGTGTAGTCTACCTTTTAGCCCTACTGCTTGCTATTTTTCCACTGAGAAAATAAGGCACACTTAAGCCATAGGCACTGTTTATTACTGGACATATGAGGGGTTTCCTTTCTCTTTAAGCACAACCCTGATTTAATTCCATCAAAGAATGATGGAAAATAGAACCCAAAGCGCTCTTCCCCTTTTGTCCAAGAAAAGTAAAACAAGCAGCGCTGGTGATGCTGAAGAAATTGGATATCTTTTAGTGGTGCATTGCCTTGTTTTTTTTTTTTTTTACAAGTAAAGCTCATCTGTCTTAACCAATTTAAATGAAGTAAAAAGGCAACAACAGAAAAGAGGGATGGAAAACTTTTTCCAGCTTCAACACAAACTGTGAGGAAGTCAAAGCTTAAAAAAAGAAAGTGATTTTTTTTTTTTGGTAAAAGTCTACAGAGAACTCAGCATTATGACTAAGGAAGAAATTTTTTTTTTAACTCTTCTCCAGGTAGGATGGATCATTCCTTGTCCTTTCGCTTCCCACAAGGCCCATGGGATTACCCTCCTTTTGGCAGCAGTTTGGCTGTCAGTGTCCCCATCGCTGACCAGTTTTGATGCATAAAGAAGTTATTCCTACCTTGACAAAAGACTCTGCGCGCTAACGATTCCCCTTCATCAAATGACCAACATTAGACTAGGACTGAACCCAATTTCTAATCTCTGATGGATTTAGATGGCCAAACTGCTGCCCAGGGTGATCTGGGCAAGTCTACCCCCCAGCATCTGGCAGCATTTCCAACAAGACAGTGGTTTAAAATTATGCATCTTGCATACGGTAGGGAAAATACGCTCCCTTCTCCATGATACTGATATTTCACTGCATCATTTGAACAGGATGTCTATCCCCGACACTCGCTCTCTCCCCAGGTGTGGTGGTGATTTCATTCCTGCATATCACTCAGATTAGAGAGTGAAAAGCATTTTCTCCGGTTTTGCTTTTCTTTAATAAAGTTTTTTTGATAGTGTTTAAGAATGGCTGATATTACTGTCTGCTAAGGTTTTAGTAGTGTTTCTTGCTTTCTGGCTGATTGTAGCATAAATCTTCACTAAAATAAATGGATGCACACAGATATAAAACTGACGCAAGAGAGAATTGTGGCAGTTGAATTTAAAGTGAAAGTCAAGGCTTGCTCACTTGACAGTTAAGATAACTGTACCTCTACCCAACTCTGTGGTTTTCACACCTTCGTATTTAGTGTTTGGATGTTTCCTTCTCTGCTTTCACAAAAACAGCGACACAAAAAAAATGGTCAAAGGCCTTCTCCTATAAGGAGCAGGTTCCCCAGCCCTGCCAGGCAGGGACGGGTACCCAGGTCCCGGGGGCTGATGGGAGTATCCTGAGCACAAGGAGCCGGGCTCTGCCCACGCCGACGCAGGCATGGGACCACGGCCCCACAGCACGGCAGCATCAGAAGTGCCACCGCATTGCCAAAAGGTATCACGTCCCCCATCGCGTCAGACCAGGGTAACCCCACCGTCACCCCATCATCAAAGTGGCAGGAGACGACATGCCAGGGGAGAAGGATGAGGCAGACCATTAAAACCTGCCCTTTGTATTTTATTTTGCATGTGCCTATGAGTTAAGTGCCCTCATTTAAAGTAGGGTAACATCATTTCCACAGGCTGTAGTTTCTAAAAGTACCATTGCTGATCCTAAACTTAAGCATAACTCATTCTGATGGAGTTTCTCTGTTGTGCAGTTTTAGTACGTACACATGGTGGTACATTCCTTCCGTGTCTCTTAAGTTTGTTCAGAGGCAGCGCCGTTTATCGCTGCTTCAATACGCTGAAAAGCAAGCTCCCGTGTGTACGCAAACAAACACGCCAGCACCCTCACACATGCTAAAAATGACATTTTTGTGTCTGCTCACGAGAAAAAAAAGGATTAATCATGCACCAACATAACAACTTTCTTTAACTCTGCCTGGAGATGTGAAAGAGAAGTGGCCCTGTAATCGCGTCTCTTCTGAGAATACTGCCATATGGTTTTAACAGAGGTTTATTTCCTGAAGCAAGAGAGGACTGCAGATTCTCAATCCAACTAAAATAATTATGCAGACAATTTCACTCCATTACTTTCAGTGGAACCCAAGCTGTGTGGTCCTCACATGCTTGCTGACACCTTTAAAGAGACATTAAACCATTTTTACATAAAATTCCCTTAATGGGTGGGATGTAGGATGAATTTCCTGGAAGATTAGCACCTGTCGCATTGCATAAGGCTCGCCTCTGACTGCTGCGGTAATTCCCTTTGGTTGGCAGACAGCAAAACTGCGACTGAAGTCTCCAGAATACGGAGCAGCGAAGCACCAACTATATCGCTACAGAGGGAAACGTCTCCCCTACGCAATTATTTTACCTCCCACGTTTGACCCTGAAATAGCACCGGACTTAAGTACAAATGGATGCCCCACCTTAAGTACAAGGAAATTGAAATACAGCCTTAAATTTCAGCGTCGGGTTCCGCTACGAGCACAATGCGGAGACTTTGCTGAGAACTTTTTTTCAGAGCCGCCCCGCGCGGCCGATCCTTCCCCTCGACTAGATAGATCGCAGTCCGAAACTTCCAATCTTTCAGTCAGCGACGGGTAAAAATCCAAGCAAAATGAAACCACTTTGACTCGAAAGAATAAAACGTGTATTAAACCATCACCCGTCCAACTTCGAACGTAAACTACAGGAATCCTGTAAAAACAGGGACGTTAACCAAGACACACAGTGATTAAAGGATATTTTAAAGGGAGAAGGGAGACCACCCTTAAAGCATGGAAATATCCCTTTTGGACTAAAATGCAATCTGGCTTTTTTTTTTTGGTCAACTGTGTCTGATTTTAGTTACAGTAGCTAGTTTATGGAATTAGCAAACATACTACATTTCAGACTAGCGAATCCAATTAAATCAGCAGAAAGCACACGCATACTTCTACTGTGCCAATCTGCCAGTGGTGTTAGAAAGACGTAATTCCCGGTAGCAAAGAGGTGAAGGAAGGGGAAGAAGGTTTGCCACAGGACCAGGGGATTTTTCATAGCGTAAAACACTAATTTCTCCAGATCAAAAAGGTAAATTTAAAGAAAAAAGCAACCGGGACTACGAGATCAGATCAGAAATCAGGTATATACCGGCAGCAAACCACAGGGCACAACCAAATGGTGCACGGCGTTGTTTTCTTGATGGTTTGCAAACCTTGACGCAGCTTGAGGCTCCTGAAGGAGCACCGAGCTCCGCCGGGCGTGGGAGCTCTGCAACGGTTAATGGCACCTTCTGCGTGTGTGTGGGCCGAGGAGCGAGGAAATCGAGCAGGAAACGTGTTTCTAATCTTTTTTCTAGTGGCAATTTCAACATTATGCTACAGATAAATTATGGTAATGTAAATAGTAAAATCCAGTTCTCAATTCTTTGGCCCTGTGTCTACCACCACCTTAGGTTTCCACAGGCAGGACGGGCCCAGGATGCTCCGCTACGAGGTGGAGGGTTTGTGCTCAAGTCCTGATGGTGCCATACGTAAGGCAGTCTCCTCTCCGCTTTCCCTCCCACGTTTTATCCCTACGCGTTGTAAGATCTGGGGAATTTTCTCCCATTTCCGGTCTGGGGAGCATGGTACCAAAAAAATCCCCCTCCTAGCTGTGGCGTCGATACGTCTTACTACAAAGCAATTGCACCTCTGATAAAACTGTAAAAGTGTATTAACCATTATCAAAGCTGCCTTTACTAATACAACTAAATAAGGTTGATTTGTTAAGTCAACAGTACTTTCTCGGTCCCGTGTCCGAGCAAAATGTTCTGACTGAGCCTTTCAGCACAGTGAAGAAATACTGAAGACATTAGCAATGGCATCGTCTTTCTGTAATACTCTAAAAAAAGCGACGACCGTATTTTTGTCCAAGCTGGATTTAACAATGCTCGCTCTCCCCCCAAAACCTTCTGGTTTCAAAAACAAAACCTAAATTTCAGGCCAACGTTTCCTGTGGTTAAACAATATTGGTGAGTTTTGCACGCTTGATAAGCTCTCTCGGCAGAATCGCTTGTCAACTGAGGTGTGGCAAACGGAGATGGAGGTTAAACCCAGCAGAAATGGCCAGATCCAGTTCTCCTCTGAGTTCATGGCAAAGCTCCCAATTACTTCAGGAAAAGCAAGATTTGGGCTGTTGCAGCTATTCCAGTTAACGTTTGGTTTTGTGGGGAGAGGGACGGCAGCTTTTCCTGTGTTATTCACCGAAACGGGAGGAAAACGCTCAAAAGGATAAGAGTGCCGGGGTTTGGCCAGCTGCACCTACTCTTCACGCTACACGCCACAAACGTCTAAAGTGGATCTTGGGGAAATTACCCACAGTGGTTTTGAGGTTTTAAATAAGGACTAAAAAAAAAAAAAAAAAAAAAAAAGACAGGAAAACTGCACTCGAACACTGATTCACTCTATAAATTGATTTAACTTTCCGACAGCCGAACTGAAAGTTCAAAGAGGCGATCTGGTTTATCAAGATGCAACCCTGCTTTGAAATCATTTAGCCAAAATGTCACCTTCTTCCTTGAGAAGATTTTGGCTCTCCAAAATACCACCCATTAATTTTGGAGTATTACGAGTTTGAGACCGAACTTGCATAGAGACCTGCTCAATGAGCAGGACCATGGCTATGTATAAGCAGTCCATCTTCGCTAAGCAACAAAACCAAGCACCAGTGCTTTACAAAAGACCAGCAAGAATTGGTGTCCTCGCCAATGAATAACATCAGGTGATTTCAGGACTTTGCACAAAAGTCAGGAACTCATCAGTCATATAAAAATGTGCTAATCACGTGAAGCAGCAGTAGGAACTCCTACGCGTACGTTAATAATGGCTGGCATTCATGGGCCAACATTAATGCGTCGTTGAAAGTACAATGAGATCTCTGACCACAAATGATAACGACCTTCGTTTTATGCCGCACCCTGAAGGCAAAACTTTGGAAAATGCCAGTGTTCCCTTGGTCTTTTCAGAAATGGCACAGACTGTTGGTTCCTTATCGTGATGGGGATTTCCACTCATCTTAAGTTTTTTAAGATGGAACCTGTAAAGCTTTTTTCCCCCTACCTGGACACACTGGATGCCTCTTTACCTGACTACTATATGCAGGTTTGGACTCTGTTGTCCACGTGAGACTGGGGAGAAAATGTGTTAAATACATGACTAATAATACTCCAAAATTAATGGGTAATACTTTTAGAGAGCCAAAATGCTCTCAAAGAGGGAAAGGAGTTTATCTGCCCTGTACTGAGGTCTACAGGAAATTGCCAACGCTGAAAATAACAATTTAATGGGACATTTCATCAATTCAGCTTGAAATTATGGGTGTGTTAGACATCATTCTCTTCCCATCAGCACTGCTCAGAGTTTACTAGCAGGTTCTAGAGCACTCTAGGTTATGATCTGTCCCATGTCTTGGAAATTACTGAACTTAAACCAGTGCGATTAATATGATCATTCAAAACATGCCAGATCCTTGGCTTTTAACGGAGCAACTCAGAGGGAAACAATTTATCAGGTAGCAGCACAAATAAATAGTATTCACAGATTTCTTTTTTCCGTGTTTGATTCCTTATGAACTTAATCCATTTCTTTGTCCTCCTCCTTTTTTTTTTTTTTTTTATTTTCTGGCCGTTTCCTCCAGAAAACAAGCCAACAGAGACCAGCAAACATTTCTTCTCTGATGTCTTCCATTCATCTTATTTTTCCCTCCTTCTCTTAGCATTTGCTGCACATGTATTTTTGGGTGCTTTTACCTCCTCCCATTGACTAACCTTTCATTGCTCTAGCTATAATAGCACTAGACATTTAAGCCCACTTTCTCAAAAAATGCAGTTCCAGTAGTCTGCTCTGCTCCTCTGTGAACTGTAAGCTGTTCGAGATGGGTACGCTACTGGAGAAGTGAGTTATTTCTCGGCTCTACCGGGCACCCTTTACTCTACAGCTGCACCCTGGCCAACATGAGTGCAGCAGCAGGAGAGAATTCACCATTTCCACAGCTTTTCTTTTCTTCCCGAGCTTTTCTACATCAGCGCTTCAACGAATGGGAGGGATGTGCTGGACGGTAACACACAGAGGAACACACCTGGCATCCCAAATTACTCCCATGTGTTCATTGTTGCTAACGAAAGATGAGGTTAGCAAATACGAGAGGCTCCATTTCAGAAATATTTACATGGGCAGCATGGAGAAATGACAGAAAAGTAAGTTATTAATTACAAAAGACAACAAAAAAGGTCATCGCAATACTCTGAGCCAAAGTGAAATGGGATTTCACAGTGACTGCTCCGGTACCTTGCGTTTAGAAACGCGTCGGGTCAAACTTTTCACAAACAACTTGACAATTTATTACTGTCTGTAATGTAGAAATGAATTGGCCAAAAACTGGCAAAAAAAAAAAAAAAAGGTTCCTCATTAACGTCAGCCTGCAGAATTCCAAATTAAAACAGCCTGCAGGCTTTCTCCCCTCTAATAGATCTCAATTATTTTTTCCCCCTTAGGGGAGAAATGACCAGCTAGGTCTTGCGGCAGGTTTATGGCTAGTACACTGTCAACATTTCCAGGACAAGCCCCTGTTTTCAGGGGTTTCTGACACTGTTGTAAAGCTCACTCAGACTAACCCTTTTTTTGCCTAACAAACTCTATAAATTTTTAAATAACGCTTTAAGAAATAAATCTCGCTCGGGCACTCAGCTAATGGGAACTGAGTTTTTTGGAGCTCACTTTCCATTCCCAAAGCAGAAGCCGGTCTTAGAGAGACGTTTAATAGAAACCTGGTCACCGTCCACTTCGCAGCCCCGGCTATTCATCACGAAGCTTGGACGTGCCGTCAGCATGGGGGGTCACCGAGCCCAACGCAGCTCTCTTCACGTGGCCTCTTCAGGCTGCAGCTGTGCCGGCTGACGAGGTTATCGCCTTCCTCCGCTGTTAATCAGTCATCTTCGACCGCAGCTACCGCCAATTTGGCCAACTCGTTTTGACTGATGCTGTTTAGCGGAGCACTGGGGAATGGCGTCCTCCCCAGATAGCACAGCTGTGGCTGGAAGAGGGCATCCAAGGAGCCCTCAGGTCCCCCAGCCCCTGGGATTCCTCCTGCTAGAGGACGTGCAAGGCAGCGCCATGTGCCCTCCCCTGGCATGGATTTATTGTCACGCCAGTCTACAGAGCTCACAAATTTCCCAGTTTCCCTGGAGACCTGCAGGGAGGCTAAGGCATTTATGGCCGATGCCTCCACCCTGACATCTTCTGCTTTTCCTACTGTATTTGCAGTAGGTCCTGCTACCAGCTTCCCCCACTGGACGTGGCCATGAGAAATGCTGGATGCAAAGTCCACCTGAGCTCAGGAAGGAGCTGACCTACCTTCTTCTCTTTTCCTCCCTTACAAAAACCTAATTATAATCCACAGGAAAAAGATGGGAGCTTCCCCATGGACATGCATGTTTATGAACACCCATGGAACACTGTATTTACATATAATAAGAATCCAATGTCATTAGGGACACCAAAAGGTGTCAGACACCACTTGTTCGATCGTTGCAGAGACAGAGTAGAGGAACGACCCAGAGGATTGCGAGTAAAGGAACTGGAAATCCCGCTTGTTCAAAGGGGCTGCAGAACACGGAAACATCAAACTCCCCACTTTCACAAATCCCTTGTCTAAGGAGAGTCATAACACGTTAAGGAAGAGCAGATTAAGGATATGTTGTTATAAATCCAGAGGTGCAAGTTTAGATAACTCACCCTGAATTGAAAAGACTTAAATGAGTTATCATTCACACCGAAAGCCAAAAGCAATGCTAAGCTGCCACTTACTGAGCACCACTCATGGCGCGGTCTCACCTTCTCGCACGGAGCTCACGATCGTGCTCATTGCCTACGTCCCGGGGAAGTGTTGCAACTTCGCCCTACTCAGCAAGCAAAGGAGGCCACAGGGGATTTCAAAAGCAAATTTCTTAAATCAGCTCTTGGCTGCTATATACTAAATATTATAGACTGTGGGAATTACTGAGTTCAAGGTAAACAAGTGCAAGGTATTTTTCCATATCCAGAAAATCTAAGAAGTCAAGCCTGGTAAAATGTAGGGCCTAAAACACCTGCCAAAGTCTCTTTAAGGAGCCTCTCCCCAACCAGGCTGAGAAATAAAATCATTTGTGTTTTGAACGAGCGCCCCAAAACGCCGTTCTCCTGTGAGCAGCAGTGCTTCTGAGGCTGAGAGAGGAGAACTGGCAAACGGGTTTTATGCAAGCCAACAAACCCACCAACGTTAAGGGATTCAACGACTAGTTTTTAAAAATAGAATGTAAATGCTGATTTAAAAATTGGCTTGGCTGATGCCAGTACAGGACCATACAGATACACAGCCAAGTTCCTGGGGTGGAACAGGTTACCGCGTCCTCGACCTGGATGGCAACCATCTGCGCGTGTGCTCTCTGCCTGCGTGTAGCGATTCTACTTATCTTAAGCCTCTTTTATTGAGGGCTAAGCTAAATCAAATCAACTTACATTTATGGGGGGCCAAGAACACCTACCGGGCAGCTGCTGTGGCTCAGCGGACATGTGGAAACACAGACATCCCCTGTAACTTGATCACGCGTCTAAGCCCTGAAATTTTCTCAGTATGGACTCAACTGGAGGCTGAAATTAAGTACAATTTCGGGTCTACCTTCTTTCAGACTGAAGTGGTGCACAGGTCTAGTGTTAACACTTCACAGTAGGGCAAATTCCATGCATACATACCAGAGCTATAATGATTCTGTAAGTTAAATATAAACAGTTTTGTTTGTGTTGAAATATTTGAACATCTGTCTCCTGTGTTGGCAGCCTGATTAATAGAAGTACACTACTGCACAAGAATCAAATGATGATAATTATGGAATGGAAAACAAAACGTTATGATAGGCTGTTTCATCAGCACGCAGTACTATTATGTGCATATGCATATGTCGGCATACGGCATAATAAAAGAAAATGCAAAAAACTCCATAAACGTCAATAAGAAAAATTTAAATGTTAAAAGTCTGTCTCATTGAATAAGTGAGACTGTGGTTGGAAACACAGCAACAGACTTTTATACTCAAGTCTTCAACATTTCAACTCTCTTTGCAATGTAAAAACAACGAAAAACAATGGTGCTCTCATGAGAAGGCCAAATACACAATGCAGAGACTGCTCCTCCCCATCAGGCAGGGTATTCATTATTATTTTAAATGTGCAGAGTCTAAAAAGCTATAAAAATACTTCAGCGTGGTGCGTATCCTTTTAATTCTGCACATACTCATCTTGTTCCATTGAGCACTTGGCATCAAAGGTTTTCTTTATGTGCAGGTGTGAAAGGTGTGTGTACAAATTCAGGAATTATCATCTCGCTAGCTATTCACTCCGGAGGAGCACATGAAAGAACCTAATTATAACAAGCCAAGGGATTCATTTTTACTCTGAACCAGGATTCCCAGGCTTCAGACCTGCTCCTGCCGTCTCTGCGCATCCGAAACTCACGCTGACTTCCGCAGGACTTTTGCAGAAAGGTTTCCTTACGGCAGAGATGGATACAAACACCCATGTCTGCCTTTTCGATTAGCAATTGCTATCTAAAAATGTCAAATGTATCCGGTGAGATTCATTTTTCAAATGAGCCGCGCATCCTCGTGGGCGCAAGCGTTCTGTTCGAATTTATGTATTTTTTTCAGTTCTGATAGGGAAATCGCCTTGCCCCCACAAAGTGAGGTTTGCCAAGGCCCGTGCCCTCCCCGCCGCTGCAGATGGCTATGACTTCAGTCATATATTCTGGCCAGTAGTCTCAAGGCTGGGGTTAAACAAGCAGTTTGTTCCTTTCTTACATAAGCACCGAAAGACAATACTACATTTGAGCTCATAAAAATATTTTAATTGGTGATGATTTCCAGACAGCTATGTCAAAATTAACTCGGAGTTGATGCCCACTTGCTTAAATTTCATTCATCTGGGTTCAAATTATTTGCTTAAAAGAAGAAACATTTCCTTTTATACACACTTCGGTTTCAACCTCCAAAACCATTGCTAGAAATTAGTCCTAACCACCCAGTCGGCTGCCTCAGAAACCAAGCTCAAATCCATCACTTTAATGACATCAATAACAAATACACAACTTTAAACCCTATTGTGAACAGTGGCATACCGAGGAGCATGTGTAGCTGTCATCTCATTAGTCACTAGAAAAACACCAATGAAACCAAAAGAGCCTAACCATGACAAATTATTCAAGAGTTTAACCTGAGACATTAATGAGCACTAAATAGCTAGTTTTCGTGCTTGCTTAAGGAGATTTGTTTAAAATCCCACCAACCTCCCCTGAATGTCGCTTGGTGAAGCCGTTCATTCTTGTCAAGCTGGTTTTCCTATTCCAGCTAAAACAGCAGGTTGCAAATGTTTGGTTAAGGACGTCGGCCTTCCCCACCCCTCACGACACACACGCACACGGAGGCAACCGCACCGGCTGTAAAGCTTCCTCCTCTCGGCTGCCCAGAAGTGGATGATTCACTCCATAAAGTCAGAAAACGTATGGTTGATAAAGGATAGGCACTGCGATCATTCAACAGTCAGCGGTATAAAAAAAATCATAGAATGGTTTAGGTTGGAAGGGACCTTGAAGATCCTCAAGTTCCAACCCCCCTGCCATAGGCAGGGACACCTCCCACTAGACCATGTTGCCCAAGGCCACGTCCAGCCTGGCCTTGAATACCTCCAGGGATGGGGCACCACAGCTTCTCTGGGCAACCTGTGCCAGAAATGCAGAAAAAATATATATCCATCCAGGAGTTTCATCTTTTCAGACTTTCTATTTTGTCTGGTTTTCATCTCTCTGAGCTGCACTAGCGTAGAACTCCTAAGCAGGGACTAGAAGAGCCTGGTACCTGCCATTCTCTGAAAGCAGCACCAGGTCTTTAACTCTGAGTAGGGTCTGATTTAGTGAGAGGCTCACTCCTACAAGCCCCCTTTACCTCCTGCAACACCTTCAAGGAGTTGAAGGAATCAGGATCTGAAGCCTAAGACAACTATGCTGTTCTGACACAGCAATACGGAGCGGCAATGTATGGTGGGAGCTCAAAGCAGGACAGAAAAAAAAAAAAAGCACATCACTTCCCATCTTGAGGATGGACAGACATGAAATAAAATAAAAAAAATATAAAGATGTTCCCATTTATCAAGGGAAACTGAGGCTTTCTGACTCGCATTGTGATATACCTTAGCCAGGAATGTCTTAAAAATATAAGTTGGGTAAAACAAACACCTTGATCTTCTCTGTCATCCCATATTCATGTCATTCCTGGGGGAGGGCAGTGCCACTATTTATACTTCACAAAAAGGGAACCGAGGCAAGAGACAGAGGTACCAAATTTCCACTGACAGCAGTAGGTCTGGACATCTGCTGAGAGGGAATTTCAAATGCACGAAACATCATAATGACGTCAGAGGCGGATGACAGACCTGGAGGACCCACGTCCAAATGCGTCAGCCACTGAACCATCCTCCTACATCCCTGCCTTGCTCGTTTGGCCACAGAGACCCGGTCTTCAAAACTTCCTGACATGAGAATTAAAGGAAGAAAAAAAAAAAAAAATGGCATAGGGTAGGAGTGTTTTGTTCTCTCTAAAAAGAAACATTTCTTCTAACAGACAGCCTTTACGCTGATGTTCCAGATACGCTAACGTTGCTTTTTGCTATATACAGTCTAAATCTTCATTCAAACAAGACATGAGCAAGCTTCCAAAACAGGAGCAGTCTCAAATGCACTCCAAAAAACTGCATTGTGCTCCAATGTAAAACTATTCTTCAGTCCATATGGGAGATCTCAAGCATTTGCTGAGTCTGGCTTTACTTTTAATGGCATTTATGTTGGAAAAACCATCTTATTTTGACCAGATTGGTTTTTATGCCAAAACTTCTATTTTTCTTTTAAATTTTGGGCCAAATTTCACTTGACAGTATCCTTTTTGAAGAGATGACCAAGTAGGCTCAATTGTTCCATGTTGCATATGAGCCCAAAAACCTAATCTCTCCCCGAACTCGTGTTCTTATAAAAATGTGAAGCCTTCTCATAACTTGAAGTTGTTCTGCATGCTGAACGTAAATTAAGTGAGGGGTTTTGGAATTTTTTTAGTAACTCGTAAAGTTGGGAAGTTTTCAGGGTGGATTCTGGAACCGAAGCTCAGGGCACGCTGAACTAATTTAAAAATGTAAATGTAAAAAGATACGACCCATAAGTGACAAATTAAAGGGGGAACGTAAACGGTTTTCAGAGCGGGCTGCCCTCCACCGCTGACTGCTTACACAGCGCGGCTACTTCGGGGTCAACGTTTTCTGGCAGCGCGAGACAATAAAAAAAGGCATAAACTCGCCGCGCCTGGTAAAGCTACTGTGTCTGACATGATGCTAACGCAAAGGCCCGGAGAGGTGACTGAACCCTGGCTCCCAGCGGCATCAATCCCTATTTTAATCACCCTCCTGACAACACTTCTCTTTCAGCTCTCAAGCCGCTCGGCTCCCGAGGATGGGAACGCCGTGGTTAGTAAAAACCACGGGGAAAAGCTTAAACGGAGTTGTAGCGGTGAGGGGAATAAAGCTGCCTGCCAAGGTGCCTTTTGCCCAGCACTGAAATCAACCTCCAAAACCAGTTGTTTGCACCGAAAACAAAAAAGCTGGCGGCAGCCGGCTCATCCCCGAGCCCCGTCCCGGTGAGCGGCAAACAGCTCGAGAAGGAGCGCGCTGCCCGCGGAACCGTCCCTGGAGGCAGCTCCGGGTCCGGGAGCGTGGGTTTGACACAGGAGGAGGGCAAGATTTCTAGGAAGGAGCAGATCTCAAGTATAACTTGCAACGCTGCCTGCTTCGGATCAGCTCCTCGCTGGCAAACCTGTTAAAACAGCTCTCGTCACCGGTTTTAAACTAGCCCAACGTCTCCAGCAGCTCTGAGTCACATAAAGGCGGATAAGGTAACAACGAGCAAGTTTTTTTTCCCGCCGGCTGACATCGGAGTATCCAAAACACCACGGACCGTGCCCCTGGATGCGCCTATCGTCCCGGGACGCCAAGCTTATTTTTTGCAGAAGGGCTGGTCATTTGCCCTGGATTTTACATGGCTTTGCGCCTTTCCTCGGAGGCTCTCGGGAGCCCAAAGTGTCTTTCTCCACATTCACCGACACCGGCTGGACCTTGGCAAGGAGACTGGGCCTGCATTTTGCTCACCCTGAGGTCCGGGTGGTGCCTGGCCACGGGCTGTGGCTGCCCGTACCTCAGCTGAAGAGGACCCAGCAGTGCGTAGGGAGCTATTTAGGCCAGAGTTGGGTGGGGTGCGATTCTAATTCCCTGTGGTTGTTTTTGCCTAAAAATACTCCTTTTCAGCAGCACCGTGGCCCACGCTGTCTTTCTCAGCTCGGCGAAGGGGTGCCGGCGGCCCAGGAGCGGTCGCAGCGAGGAGACCTGATTCCTTGAGGAGTCACGGTCTGCAGCCCAAACCTCTCTCGGCTCACACTCCATGTGTGTTACCGCCTGCAACGCCTGGGCGGACCGTGCCAATTCAGTTGAAGTGTACACACACACCAAATTACCCCTCTGAAGAGGCTCTCGGGGTGGGGAAGGAGAGTTCTGCCAAACTCCGGCGCCTGGAGGCACGCTGCCTTCTAACCTGCAACGCCTCCAGAGGCCCTGCAGGCTCCGCTGGCCTTTCTTTCATCTTTTACAAAGGTTGTTGCCTTCTTCAACACATCCCCGGCACCCGGGTAGGAGTCACCTCGTGCTCTGCGGTGCCGCTGGAGGTGGCACCTCGTTCACGGCCCGTTGGTCACCAGCCAAGGACTTGACCTGTTCAAGTCGATGCCGGAGCTGCTGCAGCCCACGAGGAGACCCTGCCAACCACCGACTTCATTTTCTGTGCAGGATTTCCACTGAAGCTAATGGATTATTTTTCAGTGCAAATTAATGCAATGGTAGATTAAATATGTTAGAGGTGGGGCTGGTAGGACTGCCGATCATTAGCATTGCCCAACGTATCCCATTATAAGACCCGATTTTCAGTCGCTTGCAACTTTACTGAACTTTGACTGTTTGCATTCCACATTTCTTCATTTTCAACTAAAATGGCTCAGACATTCCTGGAAATGAGTTAGCTCAGGGAAAACGTAGCGCCTCGAAAAACATTTTTGGCAAACTTTTCTTGAAGGAGCTTTTTGGTCGCTGTATTTTGGAGTGGAGATTTGAAACTTGGCTCTTTTATTTTTTTCAGAATCTCCATGGTAATCCATCCCAATTTGGTAAAATTATAAAACTTTGAAAAATAAAATTTCATAGAATGGAAATTCCTTAGGTTTTGTCAGCTAAAAGGCTTGATTACAGCTTGGCAAAGGTAGCTGATTGCTGGCCCACAGATTTTATGCTCTTGCCACACCATTTTTTGTTGTGACAATAGTTAAGTTGCTTAAAACAAAGAGTTGACAGATCATATTCACTGTGTGTTCATACTTTTCCCAGCAGCCGCTATGAGACTTCAAGTTTTATTCTTCAGAAGCACTGACCACTCACCACTAACTCAACTGTAGAGCATCATTTTGAACATATAAAACACTGTATGTTGTTAAATCTCTAAAAACTAAGAGTAAGTGGGCGTGCTGCATTCCACAGGACATCGCTGTCCTGTGGATAAACCAGCACATGCTTTTACAGCGAAGGACTGCTCTGTCACACACACGACAGGCGTGAATTAAAGCTGCATCAATAACCGTAAGCTTGGCATGTCCCAATTCTGAGTGCTCAGACACAGACTTTTCCTACTGTAATTTTTGTCTGTAGCATATGCATAAAGGGAGACCTAGAGCTAGAGGTTTCTGCCCTTTAATCAAAATAAAACCTATTTCTTTTATGTCAACAAGTCATTATTTATCTGATGTGTAAGTATCCCCTTGTTACATACCTTAAATCTACTGTTTATTCCCTTTTGCACCAAGTCACCGGAGAAAAATAGTTCTCATTTTAATTCTTAATGTTGCATGGCATGTATAGTTAGTGAGGTGTTTACTTTGCATCCCATACAGAAGTAAACGCACTTCCTTGAGTGCTCCCTTCATCCTTGAGCTGGGTCTAAAGAACAGTCACTGTTACCTGCATTTTGCGAGCACCAAGACCTTAGTATTCTCTCCTGCCTGTCTATAATAAAGACTACCTCTACAAGCCAGCTGCTGTCAGGTTTATCTTTCGCTGCCGTCTTTCAGAAATAGCAAAGATCAAGAAGAATGAAACTAATAGCATAGATCGGTAAGTCTGTATACATGCAAAGCACAAACCCTACCTAAATACCGAGGCTGAGTGTCCTTCATGTGCTGTAATTCTGCTGTCCTAATTCTCAGGGATGCTTATGACTGCGTGTCGTACCGCAGGCAATGAATACTGCTGCGTGAGACCTCTGCACGGCACTAATAGGCATACCCGGGGCTCATTCTTCCAAAGCAAAAGGCTAATTAAACTGTCTGACTTTGCCGTGAAGTTGATGAGGATCACGTACAAAAGCCAGAGCGCTGCTGAGCTGTAGGGCCACAGCCTTTGGGAGAGGAAAGGTGACGAGCACATCAACACGGGGAAAGACATTTTAGACCAGGATGGACATTTCTGCACTGATGAGAGTTTCGACCAAGCAGGCACAGAAGAGGAAAACGTACAAGATTGCACGCTGGCTATTTATATCTAACAAGTTCACCCACATCCGAAATTGTGACAAACTTCACAAAGCAGCCCTTCAACGCGGCTTTTGGAAAAGCAGGCACTGAAGCCCCCTTTAAAAAGGTTTAAAGAATGATAAGAAGGCATATAAAGAAGCATTTCAAAGCTGCGTGCTGCTGCAGTTGCCAGTAAGTTGTTTAAAGCCGACGCAGGTGTCTGCACAGCACTGAGCATCAGCCCTGTGGTCCACACGGCTCCACGTTCCCTCTGCAGTCAGCGTTCATGGCCACTCACCTCCAGAGATCTGCACGCTGACACTTGTAGACGCTTAGGGTGGGATAAACCAGCTTCTACCACATACGTACATCTCTCTCTTGACCACAACGGGCCAGAGATGACTCACTGAGACACCATATCTAGCTTTTAGGCAACTGCAGTCAAGGGGAGTCAACCCACCCTGCGCGTCTGAAAATTTTACCCATATGTCCCTCTACAAAAAAGATTTTCATTTTGACTGCTTAGCTGATGAACTAAAACACTGAATAATTTACATTCACAGCTCTATCGCTGAGCCCTCTTCTGCAGTCAACACTTCTGTCTACAGAGGTGGTAATTTTATTATAGCACTGGTTTTACAAACAATTGTTCAAAGACATCAAAAAAGACCAAAAGTGGGCGTGGACCCGTAGCCCAGATCATCAGAGCCAAAGAGTGTCCAGTGTGAAAGCAAAAACTATGTTCCACAAATCTAGAGTTTATGGTGATAAGAGACACAAGGAAAAATTAAATTGTTCTTAATTTGACTGGTATCCTAGAAACCTGGAACCAACTCTACTGCACTTCGTATGTCTATAGTGCTCGATAAATTCACTAGATAAGTTGAATCCATTGAAGTACGTTGTTGTCTAAGAATCTGAATCTGTGTAATCAACGTATATACACATACAAAAAAAAAAAACAAAAAAACATCCCATGTATAATACCCTCTGTACTCCTAACTGGTGGTTTGTACCACTCAGCAACTGGTTGTTGTATTGCCCCAACTCTGTTCTTTTCCAGCTTTTATACTACTGAGAAACACTGGTCTAGATTTTCAAAATGTAACAAATAATTGTGAGTATCATCTCTTTTTGATGGGTAATCTCTGGATTTCTGGTCCCTTTTAAGACAACCGGTTAAAACTGGTCTTCTTTTGCAAACCTAATCTAGGATTTACCATATGTAAACAAAGACGTACCTGGTACTGCGGAGGTGCCTGCAAGTGCCTACTCCTGTCCAAGGAGATGCTGCACCAATGTGAAACTGCTGTGTATAACTGTCCCCCTTTCTCATGACGTGTGAAGCGATACTCGGGAATATAATGAGCTAGATCCCTGTTTCTAGCAAATTAAACTACAAATGCAAGAGCTGGACTCATCCATTTCTTCCACAGTGCACCTCTGCGGTGCTTGTGGAGGTGATGATTTTCCTGTTGAGCTCCAAAAGCAGCGAAACAAACCACCGACAAGTGCCTCTGACCGCACGTGACATTTAAGACCATGTCTGCTACTGCGGGAATGAGAAAGTGTATGAAGATTTAAGGAAGCAGACAACTAATTGGCATTACTCACATGGATTACAGACAGGCAGGAAGAAGATTCTTCACTTGTAAGCACCCTGATTAATACCTGTTTGGCATCCTGAATTTAAATTAGCATGGCTACTGAAGAGGCAAGGTATTATGAAGTGGGAGTAAAGTTCACAAAATGCAACTAGGAGAGTTTAAAGAGTGATGGAAGCAACAAACATTTATGCCGGCAATAATCAGGTAAAAGGGTTTGCCTTCCCACGCTGTGGGAAAGATTACATCTCAGACCCAAAGGAAAATGGGCAGCATGCTAAGTTTGGATAAAGAAGGAACACTTAGTATGTTCTGATGTGAAGCAGGAACATTGGAAACGTGGAATATTTCCCAGTGTTAGGAAAATTTGTAAATGCGTTCCCCGATACTCACCTTCAGGTAACACCTATAAAGCGTATTATCACCTTCATATTGTCTCTCATGCAGCTGCAATACTGTAGTTAGCGTGAGAATCTTACTGAATACTGTGCCTACAGCTAAATAACCTGAGTTTTAATCTCAGCAGTTCACACAAGCCAAGCTGAGCAGGACCTAAGCAGTACTTGACTCCCGAAATCCTGCAAGCGGCGATAATGATGCCTTAGTAGATAGCATCATTTTTTAAGGTATGAGTGTATTGCACTCATTATGGCAGCTGTATAGACACTTCAAAGTCAGCTTTAAACAATTCCTTAACATTGTCAGAAACGTAGCACGGACTGTTCGCAGTTCAACCGAAGATGAAGCATCCACCCAAGAAGCTGGGCACACAGTTGGTTAAGCCATGCTGAGCTCCATCTTAGCTGTGACTGTACTTCTACCACCACCTGAGCTACCTGAGCCTTAAAGCCGACGCAGGTTGTCTGAATTTCACAGCAGTCATTAGGTACACTTTAGGACTACAATACCTCATAATCTCATGCGATTTCAGCCATGTCAAAAGCAGGGTGCCTAGTGTAGGCTACTCATCTAGCCTCCATTTATAACCAATGGGAAGGGGCGGATAGTTCAAAAGAGCAGTTCATCGCACTCCAAGATAGGCATTAAGATAGGTGGGATGAATCACTCTCTGCAAGTGCCTGTGTCTCTTCGTTCACTTCAGAGGAAACCTATCCTACATGTCTCATTTTCAGAGAGCTGAAAGCCACCCTCAGTCGACGCTCCTGTGCTGAGAAAGCTGGTCTACGGTAGATGAGATATGTAACAGGGGATCTGAGCAGACGCACGCATTAAGGAACCCAGTTCTTCATAAGAATAAGGTTTCCGGCGCCCCAACCATACGGCAGCATGAGATCATTACTAAGTTTCTTCCCCTGAAGTTTCAATTAAGTATGATATTCTTCCTCATTTCCTCTTCTGCATTCCTTGTCTGGTTAAATCAGCATCTGTGTTTCACGTCTGGGATGACCATGTTTCAGTGGAGAATGAAGTTTATACGGACAATAAAAATAAATTTTATAAAAACCTTATAAAGACATTTGGGATTGCCAGCGAGGAAGAACTACATAAGTAGTCTATACTTACACTATTCCGATGCAGCATCTCCCAAATGTATTAGCCCTGTTGCCTCTTTCCCAGCCCAGTTTGGAAAGTGGAGGGAGAGGTATAAGAGGTACTACACTGACGTGTCAGAAAAAAAATGCTGATATTAGCAGTAACAAGCTAAATGCATTTCAAAAGTGAAGATGTGCAGCAGTTCTCTTGGGAGGAAAGTAGGGAACAAAGTGGTCTGGGAAAAGCTACTCTAATGCCTTTTTTCACCCCATCTTCCTCCACAGTACCTACACGGTCCTTTTCCTTTCCTCGTAGTCACGCTGTGTGGAGACACAGAATGAACTCACTTCCACCGTTGACTTCATTTGTTTAGTTATAACCCCTTTTCCCATCTGTATTTTTAATGGAGACTGTAAGCTGTTCAGGTCAAAACCCTCTTACTGTGCAAGAACGCAGCACAGCCACGCAGAGGGGCCACGACTTTATTTGTGACTTGGAGAGACGTTTTGAATACAAACAGCGATAGCCACAGTATCAAAAAAACACTGTGATGGTCATCTTACACGGCAAATGTACCGGGAATAGACTGCTTGGAAGCAGAGTTCCCTCTGCAGAGGGATGGAAACAACCTGTCCTGTTGACAAATACGAACTGAGACGGCATTACTGGTGGTGAGGACATCCCAGGGAACGGTTTTATGCTGGGACTTGCCCGTTTGTTTCACATAATCTTCTCAACGCCCTTTCCCCCTCCCTGTCACAGAAAATACATGGTCACTCTGTCACCTCCCTGGGCAGCGACATCCTCCTATGGAGCGAGCCAGCCCGTGATCCCGCAGATCACTGACATTTCAGAACCGCCGCGTACGAATTCAAGCCGTGAGTGAAGCACGTAGGTTTCGCTTTCATCTTACCCTACGCGCTACACCAGCAGATCAAAGGTGTGATCACCGGAAAAGAAAATATTTTTACTCTCATAGTCTATTCCTCAGAGGATGCGCTTTTACGCACCAGCCCCTCTCCAGCCGCAGTGGAGGAAAGAAGAACCGACTGGTCCTTGGGATGCAGCTACCACCCCCGAGAGCCTCCTGCTCACCGTGGTCCAGAAGCACTCCTCGTGGTGGGGGTAACGGTAAGAAGCCCTATTCTGGGGGTCAGGCACCTGTCTTGAATGTCAACCTAAACCGCTGGCAGGTATAATGTCTGTCACCTTTGCCCAGGAGCGCTTGAATCATCCCCCCCGGTTTCTTACAGCCTCTGGGAACGCTCAGGAGCTCCAGTCCCCAACTAGTACGGGTTTGTGAAATTGCACGCTTGCAAAAAAAAAAAACAAAGCGGCAGCAAATGACAGTGAGTGAAACTATGATGTCTCTCGCGCTTTACACTGCAAAAAAGGACCTGGTGCTGTACCACTGAAATGGGAAACACTCCGACTCCTTTCTGGGGACCCGAGGGCAGGAGGTCAGGTCCCGGCCTGTCGGCGGACTGTGGTCATGCTCAACCACGCTAACGACAGTCACGGAAAAGAACCTAAATCCCACAGAATCGCCACGCCGAACATTTCTTTGGCTGTATAATCACATTTTGCCTCATTTCTTACAAAGGGGCATTATAACGCAAACTTTAAGCTTTACAAAGTCATTTAGAGCAACTTGCAAACCGCCAGACCGCCCACTCTGCCTTCCTCCGCTCCCACGTACGCCGGGAGCGATCCGGAACAACCCAGCCCATCTCAGCGGAGACTTCTCGCTCTGAAAGGCACCAGCGCAACTCACAGATTTTCTAACTTCGGTTTGGATGCAGACCCAGGGCTTGCTCGTCGTATCTCAGGGTGTTTAGCATCGACTTGAATTAAAAACCTCCTCGCCGCGCCAAGAAGACACGCAGACGCAAACTTCCCCCCTTCGTTCGGTGTCTGCACCGCACGGCTTGAAAAAAAAACGCACTACTGCACTTACAGTCTGAGGTAGACGCAGGAAGGAGGACCTGCCTGTAAAATTTCCTCTTGTTCTGCAAACTCTCTCTCTCTTTTTCTCTCTCTCTCTGCACTGCCCCAATTTACCACAGCGCAAAAAAAAAAGAAAAAAAAAAAAAAACCCAACAAAACCCACAGCCAAATCAATATATTCTTGAGAAGGAAGGGGGGGGGGGGCTGGTAGAGCGGTTTTTGAAGGCAAGCCAGAGAATATTCTAAACGGGGGACACACAGCGTGTTTTAACTGCTGTGATAATTCTGCATAAAGAGATGTTAAGGATCTAGCTCCTTGCTGTAGCATGCCATGTGTCCCTGAATAAAATTACTGCCATGCGGGCTGTTAGCAGAGGAATGCGTAAACAGACAATGTATCCTTGCATCAGTTCCACAAAATGTTGCACAACACAAATGCCTCTCGATGTGTCATTTCCTGCTTGGCCACCAGCCCAGCTCCTGACAGGCAGTCAACAAAAAAAAAAGAAAAAGAAAAAAAAAGAAAAAAAAAAAAAGAAAAAAAAAGAAAAAAAAAGAAAAAAAAAGAAAAAAAAAGAAAAAAAAAGAAAAAAAAAGAAAAAAGAAAGAAAAAAAAGAAAGAAAAGAAAAGAAAGAAAATATATATATATTTAAAAAAATAGTGAAAGACTTAAAGCTGTTCTACTCCAAAGCACATTCCACCAGCCCCAGACTTATCCCTCCACCCTCCGCCTTCGAAAGAAAAGAGGGAAAACTTCCTCAAAACTGTTACGGTTTTAAGTCGAGGAATCTCAAAAATCTCAATGGGTTATCTGCATTTTATAAGCCAGGTCGGCCAAACAGTTAATACAAAGGCTGAGCAGAACCTCTCGTTGGCTTCTGCAGCGTGCGCAGACAAAAAGGCGATGTTTGCTCATACCTTTCGTCACGTGCGCACCTTGCAAGCTGCAGCGGCAGAGAAATATTCGGGAGCTGAATGAAATGAGAGTTTTTCTCCTACTGAAACGCTTCAGTTCAAAGCTCAGAACCACTTTTCCAGTCACACTGAAAGTTGTGGTGGGTGACTTTGGAGACTACCTTTAATTAGAGACGAACTAAAGTCTTTGGAAGCCGGGCAAAAATATAAAAATATATAGATTTCTCCCTCCTTCTTCATGATTTCCCTCCTCACTGGGTTTCTGCCAAAAGCAGCCAGAAAGGAGGGCACATGTCCTATGTGAAAGGTACCACTACGGAAGAGCAAATCAGTATTTCTGTATTTGTGATGAGGTAGAGCAAAGGCACTAAAGGGGGGGCGTAGGTAAAGGTTTGGCCGTTTTTTTTTCCTGTTTTTTTTTTTTTTTGTCTTCCTTTAATTCCTTTACAGGAATCTCTTGCTATCGGTCGGTCAGTTATGACCTCAAGACAACTTATTTCTCCGGAAAACTTCTCTCAGGCCTCCCAGCTGGAAGGCAGCTCTGCTGGCTAAGTTGTGCATATGGCAGAGGATTTATCCTGAATATGAGAAGTGAGAAATATCTGCAAGATTTCCCAATGATTCCCAAAGATCTTATACAACCCCGTCTCTAGACTCCACCGCTCGGCGTGCAATGCGCTGTCTCAATCCAGAACAAAGACTTTGCAACACAGTAGATGTCCCTGGATGCTAATTTAGAGGAACTGAAATAAATGATTAAAAATAAATAAATCTTTCCCAAGGAAAAATCATCAGAAGACCTTTTTCTCATATAGAAATAGGCAGCTTTTCTGAGCAGAGCAACCTGACATCACCGTCTCTATTAAAATATTTTACAACAGTAACAGGGAGGCAAGGCAGCAAGCTTCTACAAGCGTATGTTTAATACAAGTGAATGGCACATACATTTCCGAACCTGACTTTTCTGAGGTGCTGAGCATCCAAAACACCAACTGGAGTCACTGCATGCCACGACTGTTCAGCACTCTTAAAGTCAGGCTCGAACTGATTGCGCTATCTGTCACGGTACTGCCGCTGCTCCTACCGCTGCCGAAAGCACGCAGCGCTCGTTCACTCCGCTCAACTTGCCAACAGAAGGTCAGAGTGCCTTGCCTATAAACAAGCCGTACAAATTCACGATCTAAAGCATGATGTCATGTCTTAAAATGATAAGCTGGCAACAAAGTAAATGACATTTTGTAAAGATGTGCATAATTTTATGTTTACGCTACTTAGAATGAAGGTTCTAATAAGTCATCGGTTGTGTTCCTTTAAAGGGAAGTTTTATAACTGAGATGAATCACAACTGCAAAAGATCAAAGTTAGAAAACATCAATGATGCCATGGGGTACTTTTTAATCTTGTAATGAATGATGATCATGTGCTCTTATGAAGTTGGTCCAACTGCCAACGCCAGATGTGTATATTAAGAAAAAAGTTGTTTGTGATGTGACAGCTCTGGTTGAGCTGCCAGAGAGAGGAAAACTGGGATAACATGCTTGAGATGTCGAAGTGAAATACAGATCCTGGCAGAGAGGGGCACTATTTACCGATACATAATTTGTTAAGAAAAACACATATGCTATCAGAGCCGCTCGTTAACTCGAATTCCTCATTGCCCCCAACCACCTAATTTTCCTTATGCAACGTAAATGCCAGATACACTTCTTGAACGATTACTACCAAACAGCAATAAATCTACACGAGTGCAGGGGCTCTCACAAGGAAGCAGAACTTCAGTGAAACTCCCACAGCTCACTGCAGCTACTCTTTCCCTGAAAACTGAAGTTTAATAACTGGGGGTATCAGAGCCCTGAAAGTATCAGACCGCAATAACAGAACTTGCAGAACCAAACTGAGCCCAGAGTGGAGCTTCACTAAGTATTTGGCCAAAATGTTAAAATTCAAATGGATATTCAAGCTCAAATTTGGCTTTATTTGAAAAAAAAAGAAAAAAAAAGGAAAAAAGAAAGATGAGGAATGACACAATAACTCCGTCTAGGCTGTAAGAACTAAGTTAGTGGGCGTTCCTGGGTTCAGCTATTCAAAGAGAGTAGCAGACAGGTATCGCATACAGAGGCCTTTCAGGACAAAACTGAAAAACTCCAACAGAACTTGGAAATCTTATTAAGTTACAGGAACACAGCCTCACTTTTAGTCCACTCATCACCAAAGTGGTTGGTCCCGACGCAAGTGGGTTCCCTTTCTCTTCTACACAGAGTAGTCCACGCTATTCTCCGCATCATTTCCAAACCCCTCTGCTCTTTCACAGCGGTTGTGTCCTCTGTGGGGAGATTTCCTTTTTTGCGGACGCCTCAATACGTACGCGGAAGCAGTCTCCCAATGGGAACGGCTAAATGATATATAACTTACTCCCTGGTTTTGACTCCGTGAACGCAGTTTGCCCAGTGCCTCCAAGTAAGCTACATGGAGCAGGTGAGAATTAAAAATGGGAACTGATTCAGCTCGGGAGAGAAGACAGAACAAAAAGCCCCTCGCTGAGACAGAAGGACACCTCAGCTGTGAGCAGGCAGCAAGGCAGGTATCTACATAACGAAATTTATCCACAGCTATTTGCTTTTTTCCTGTTATTCAAGGTGAAACTCTGCAGCCCAGACAGATCTTACAGAAGGCATTTCAGCTCCCGTCCCTCAGTATAAGAGGAGGTGACACCGTAGCGTGTATTAGCACGAGAAACGCTTAACTGCATGAATTCTGTCTACGTCTTTCTACTTCTTCTGTCTTTGTGGTATTTTAAACAAAACTCCACGAAAGCTCCTTAAAGATCTCATTTGTATGTGCAGATCAAAGGCAAAATAATTATCTGAGGTGCTTCCATTAAAGGGATTTTTTTTTTAATGTGGTTATTCATCAAATAATTCTTAATCTCTAAATGTAATTTAAATACAGCTGTACCTGGTTAATCCAATCAATTTAGAAAGAACCGCTCTAGTTAGATTACGACAAAACTCCAGAACTGGCTCATCAGTGATACCCATATGATGTGAGACTGGTTACCAGCGCAATGTGCTAGACAGCGAGACAGCCGTATAAATCACGACGGATTAACCAGACTTGACTGTATCTAAAAATAAGTGCTACCCATAAAACGGCTAGAACATGGCAAAACACAATTTTCACAAAAATATAGCCCGTGATCATTGCAAATAGATCCTTAGTAAGTTAGGAAGGTGCGTTGCTATGAGATAAACGCGCTGAGTGAGAATCCGCTGGCCTATGTTAAAATAAAATATACTTTCTGTGCACAAATAAGAAACAAAGACCATGCTGTTGATACACTGTTTTTTTATCTTTCTTTGGCCCCCAGGGGTCTATGATGAGTCCATAGCTGAAAACCAATTTCAGGTATGATGAGATTAACCAGGTGCATTAATTATCTGATGGCAAAAGAATTTAAGGGCAAACAAAAAGGCACTATATTATATATTTTCTCTCTGCGCTAGGGCTGATCCTGAAAGATCAGTCTCCTGTTTCGTTCTAATCGTCTTCAGTTGGAAGCTTAGAGGAGTTTAGGAAATTCGGCACGTTGCAGGACTGTATCTATTATGCCTAAATCAGATTATATATAAATATAGTGGGTTTAGTTCTCATTTACACTGGCAGATAATGTATCAAGACCTTGATGTGAATGAGAATCAGGTTCGTGATTGCCCAAATTCAGCCAAGCACTTAACCGTGTGTTTAATGCAAGTATGTGTGTGGTCCAATCGACTCCAAATTAAGCATGCGCTTACATATTTTGCTGAGCAAGAATCAATGTTTGACAAAGAGATATATTTCATTTATGGGTCTCGGTTAAACAAAATTAAGCAGACGTAAGTGCAAAAATAAGAATTTAATACTCACTTCTTGGCTCCCTCGGCCCATCCACTGTAACCTTTATAGCTCTGTGGTATGTAGCGACTTGGGGGGGATTTGTCAGGACAGTTATTGTCAAAGTAAAGCTCTTCCCTACAAAGGGAAAAAAAACAAGGAATGAGTGATTACAACATGAAAACAGTCACATGCATGTTCAGTAAGGAATCAGAGACGTTTAAAATTATTCCCTGTCGTTACCACAATCGTGAAAATTAAAAACATAACTGACCATAGGAGTTTTCCTCCCCTTCAGTTTTACTCTATGTCAAGAATATGTCCATGTGTTGACAATCTAAATGTTTCTTATTTAATAATGGGTCATCATACAATGACAGAACAAAAGTGATTCACTGCTGAGGACAAGCCAAATTCTTTGCTGTATTGAAAGTGGTGTAAATCCAAAGCAAGTCAGATAATTTAAAAATTTACTCCAGTTTTGCAGCTGTGTGACAGAGAGCAGAATGTGGCCACATGTTATTTACTTCACACAGTTTTATCATTTCATTTGTTTGACTTGACTACAATAAGATGAGGAAAGAATATATTTTCCTCCCGGGAGTCATTTTAACAGGGAATCAGTGTCTCCTGTCCTTCGTATACCAGGGGTAAGATGATGACATCATTATTACTGGAACAGACTTTTTTTCCCTTCATATATTCCATCCATGAAATACCAAGAAAGCCCCCGACTTTCCCGTGAGGGTGAGAAACTGCCGTGTGCACGTACGCTGCTACCGTAAGCCTGCGTTTTTTGGTTGGTTTTGGGTTTGGTTTTGGTTGTGGTTTTTTTTTTTTTTTTTTCATTTTTCATGGTTTGAATTCATGCAGAGATTGCACAAGATCGTCCGCAGCCTTCAGCTGAATGAAAACGTTAAAAAGAAATAAATAAAGGGAGCTGCCTGCGTCTGAGCGCACATTCTCACAAGGCGCTGGCCCCCGTTCGGGAGACTCACTGACAGTTGTAATCTGTTAGATATGCAACGGTTAGTCATGTCAGATAGTCAAAACTGAAAACTGTTTCAAGACAGGAAAAGGTGGGCGTACAACAGTGACTCAATAAAACAGTCAGCAATCTTCGGCCTTCATGCTCTTTTAAGCTGCTGCTTTACCAGACACTAAAAACTCTCTTCCCCCCCCCCCACCCCACCCCCACCCCCCCCGCGGTGTGTATACGTGCATTTTTGTTGCTTGGGCTTTTCCTCTTGCTGAACTCTGAAGGCATTCAATCAAGACACAAATCTTAAACGATACGTTACAGAGCAAACTCAATGCAGTTTTTTCAAGCCTAATAGAGAACAGCTTATATATAAGGCATAATACAGAACAGAGCTTTGGTTGTCAAATCTAGTAATTGGTCTTTCTTTCTGGCCCAAGTCGTATATCCCCCAAACCTGCCCGAGACACGCGTCATTTATTATCAGGAGCGCAACTTCAAACTGTCTTGGCTATATTTTTCACAAACTAGAATGTGACATGGATTTTTTTTTTTTTTTCCTAAGGAAATATAACTGTCATTTAAAATAAAATGATTTTCCAGGTGTAGCTGCGCTCCAGCTGTGCCCACCTCTCCGAGAGATGCCGATCAGAGGGGAGGTGGAGACCCCAGCAAAGGTGTACAAATCTCAGGAGGCTGAATTCTGCCTCAGTGGAAAGGCACGGCCACCTTCAGGTGGCTTTCCCCAGTTTTGTCGGGAAAGGGATTATTTCTCACATCTTTTCATAGAACCATAGAATAGCATGGGTTGGAAGGGACCTTTAAAGGCCATCGAGTGGAACCCCCCTGCAACGGGCATGGACGTCTTCAACTAGATCAGATTGCTCAGAGCCCCATCCAACATGACCTTGAACACCTCCAGGGATGGGGCATCTCCCACGCCTCTGGGCAACCTGTGCCAGTGTCTCACCACCCTCACTGTAAAAATCATCTTCTTTATATCTAGTGTAGATCTGCCCTCTTTTAGTTTAAAGTCACTACCCCTTGTCCTATTGCAACAGGCCCCGCTAAAAAGTCTGTCCCCACCTTTTGTATAAGCCCCCTTTAGGTACTGAAAGGCCTCTATAGGGTCTCCCCAGAGCCTTCTCTTCTCCAGGCTGAACAACCCCAACTCTCTCAGCCTCTCCTCATAGCAGAGGTGCTCCAGCCCTCGGATCATCTTCATGGCGCTCCAACATGTCCGTGTCCTTCTGATGTTGGGGGCTCCAGAGCTTGACGCAGTACTCCAGGTGGGGTCTCACCAGAGCGGAGCAGAGGGGCTCTGTTCTCACCAGAGCAGAGAGAGGATCACTTTGGAGAGTGACCATCACAGGAGGAGAGTGAGGTGTACACAGAACGTCCAGTCTTTGTCCCGCCCTGCCCATCCGCTGTCCCCAGAGGCACCAAGTGTGCTGCCAGCGTACCACGGGCGCGTTGGCAGCCTCCAGACACAGCAACAGCCCCGATGAAGCCCACGGTGCCTCCACGGCTGCTTGTTCAGGGCTGAAAAGGGTCTGCGCCTTTTATCCTTCTCCAAGAAGAATTCAGCCTATTGCTTGGATATATATATAAATTCGCCAGGGACAGGTTTAAGGCCTCCTTCAGTGCCAGCCTCTCCTGTCAAAAAGTTCTGACGATGAAATTGCATCACGATGCCATTCAGATCACAGATACCCACATAAAATCAGTAGAATATTATTGGTAACAAAGATGCTGAAAGGAGTTTCTGTCTACTTTGAACAAAGAATTCGTCCTTCCAATTGATATGCCAAATCAGTATAAAAGTCTGTCACGACTAAAAATTAACCCGACAAAATATACTGTTTGTAAGACCCCGTAACATCACATCGGCGTGATTTTCTGCACTAAACATATCTCAACGGGATACAGTGGCCAGAAATAAATGCATTCCTTCATATCTAAGAGCTGCATTTTTGCCTCGCCTGTGAGCACTTCTAAATTACCACCTCTCAGCCAGCCTAAGCTGAACAGGTAAGCATCTCATTCGAAAGGGAAACTGGTTTTGGTCCCTAACCGGTATTCTACCAAACCAAAGCGTTACCGAAGTAACTCTGCCGAACCCCCCTGGCGCTCAGTAGAAATGCATCACTTCATCGCGGGGAGCCGCGCGGCCCTGCCAACGCACTCCGGTTCCAGAGCTTTCAGGAGATGATTTACATATCACAGGACTAAGAACAAAATAAATTTTTGAGGTGCCCTGTTTCAGTGATGCTTATGCCTTCCACAGATATCCCTCCTCAGCTACGAAATCCTTTAATGCACTTTTTATCACCTTTCTTTATTGGCCTTAGTCATTTCGACTAACCACTTTTAGAGGCTAAAGACTAATTGTAGTTCTCTTTTATTAAATTCCCCGGCCAGGCAGTCATCTGGCACTATCGCTTCAGTGTGTCTAAACCTTGAGCTCTTTGTTATTCACACATGGGAGCCGAGCTGACACGGGAGGACGAGATGGACATATGCTGAAGCACAAGTCAAAGCCCAGAAATTAGCTTGAAAGGAGACTCGGCAGCTTGTGCGTGTTGCATATTTTTTCAGTTAGATGCTAATGTGATTAAAGTATCAGGACACAACAAAACTAAGGTTATGATCCTTTGCCTGTTGAAGACAGGAATTCTTTCTTCTCTGCGCTGTGGATCGGGCTTGTAAAAGTGAGCGACTGCCTCAAAACCACACACAAACAACTTCTGCATTCACAGAAGGCGCCCCAGTTACTTATGAGTCCAGAAAAGGCGTTTAAGAGAAATTATACAAACAAAAACGTGACGCTTCTGTCAGGCAAGCAACATTAATATGCATAGAAATCAAGTTTCTCCATTGAGCCATGGGAAGCAAGAAAAAACGTGGGAGGGGAGGTGAAGCGGTAAGTTGATGATTCAAACTTCACAATCAAATGTAGAGATACAGAGATCAAAGCGCGAGCTGTTTAGAAAGATGTAAATCTAAAGTCAGGAACAGGTGTGGATTAGTTTCTCGCCACCGAAAAATGATTTCTTTATTACTTTATTTTTCCTGTTCTACTTCAAGACCTGTATCTACCGATATTTGTCTGCGTAAGGAGCTTTCTCACTTCTGTCTGCAACTACTGCTTTCTTTCCCTGCTATTTTAAGCAGAGTTCTAAAAATCTATCATTAATGATAACTCCTTCTCTCCCTCTCTCTCTCTCTCCCCCCCTCTCTGTTGTAAGTCTGGAAGACAAGTCTGGACCAATTTCTCCATCCTGCCTCTGGCAGCAGAATGCAGCATTTCAGATCCTCCACCGAGTCCCGGCTGCTTCAAAGGAAAAGCCCTACTTTCTTCCGTTAAGATCATAAGAAATATAGGGGGAGGGGGTCAGCTCTGTTTGGACATAATTACACTTCATCAAAAGAAGCTTTCTTCATCTTCCATGCGTGAAAAGTCTGCAAGCAGTTAAGTCTGTCTTTTTTCTTCCTTTTTTTTTTTTCTTTTTTTTTTTTTTTTTTAAATATAAAAATTGCTATTTGGGAAACTAGCCAAAACTCAGAAAGCCAATATAGTAAAACAGTGCACACCCTTTGTTTTTCTTTGAAGTCTCTTAAATAAATACGTTGAGGGTTTGAAAAGTACACTATCGCTTTTCCATAGATTCTACTCAGATTGATCAGAGAAAAAGTCTGTCCCAAGCCTGCTAGATACAGATATAAATTAAACTACTGGAACCAAATTTTAGGAGGTTTGTGTTTCTATGTGTCTGTAGCCGTATCTACTGAGGCTTTAGGCCCTCTGTTTCATTTCCTATGCTTTAATAAAAGGTATATATCATAGGTTTCAAATGAAATTTACAGCTCAGAGGTAGTACATCACATTTCAGTTCTTTTTCAGCACTACTGAAAGACTGATACACTACCGAACTTTTACTGTAAGGCAGCAGTAGTGATGGAGCCAGAGAACTTTCAAACCTAATCCATCAGCGGAGTAACAAAGCAGACGGGTTTTTTTGAAGAAAGCAAGACAAATGGAAGGGACAGGTAACACCTTATGCAAAGGGGCAACGAACTCCCTATTTACATTGCATTGCTGTTGCAACAGTTATTCTGTCTTTCAAGTTATTCTTTATTATTGATACTTTTGAAGTTGTAAAATGATAAAGAGAATTGTTGGCCAGGTCACTAAAATAAAAAACAGCCACTGTAAGCCACGCTTAGGGACTCACTTTCACAAAGTGAAAAGCGCGTGGAGCTATTTAGACTATCTAGGCCTCTGTAACGTGTCTAATTTTTTTTTTTTTTATAAATACTCTTTCCTTCCTTAAGATGAATTCCAACTGCTTTCTAAAGAATATTACTGTAAAATTAGCTTTATTGCTAATTCACTAGCACAACTGTTTGGCTTCTGTTGCTTTGTTTTGCGCCATGCAGAGCTAGTTTAAAAAATGAATAATTACTTCAAATACATACAGGAAAAAGTATGTAGGTTGAATCAAGGACTGATACAACAACCCCCTCTGAAGATTCCTGCAGCAAAAACTGAAGTGCCAGCTTCCTTCGAGCTATCCTTTCAATCATTACCTGAGATTGGAAAGCAGCTACAAGACTCTTAAAGAGGAGTTCTTGCAAACTTGCAATGATTACAAAGGCTTTCTATTGGCACAGCGCAGTTTCCAGATTATAGGAAGCTCCTAAACAGCTGGAAGACAATGACAGCACTCTGCACCGTCAAAAAAAAAAAAAAAAAAAAAAAATTAAAAGTTACCCTGTCATTTAAAGTAAAGGTTAAATTTAGTTCAAGCCCGAGCTTACCAGCAATTCATAAAAAGTCAACCAGGTTACTAAAAAGAAAAGTACAGCTTATTTTTGCAGGTCATATGCAGTTTGGTTGTAAAGGGCAGGGAAGTCACCCGAAAGCTTTCCACCAATAGCTGTAAGCCCTTAAAGATGTGAGCCCTTAAAGAATATATCCTATAGCACATGTGATGTGCAAAATCCCCTTAATTATACGTCTTCTGCAACAACTTCAGAAGCAGCTCTACTGCTGGAAGGGAATTCTCCACCTTTCACTGCCGTGGCCTGAGATACACTCTCGGCCTCCGCAAAACCCAGATCACAAATACCCCCGTTTCCTTCGGCCTTTGCTGGGGGATTAAAAGAGGGAGGCAGGTACTCTGCGAATCACTTTTCAAAACCTGTGCCTGATAAAAACCTACAGAGACGTGAGGAGTCAGAAAAACTTTAGAGAAACTCTTAACTCGGTTTGCACAGATGCTGCAGTGCGCAAACAGAGCGCGCGCTCGGCCCTCCAAATGAAAGGCCGATGACGGTGTGTGTACAGACTGATCAGTAGTTCATTGCAAAGTAAGTTTGACATCCAGACATTGTTCTTACTTCAGTACGGACACGTAAAATGCAGTGGCCTACCTCTTCCACTTCTGCCCACAAATCGTAAATCATTAAATCTGGCCACCTGGTTCTTCATCACGGCAGAAGCGTTTCGCAGCTCTGCAGAGTAGTTCTCATCGTTTCCAGCCATGACGGTGACCACCGTCCCATCAGGCACTTCTCCTAAGGCCACCACCTGTTAAAAGGGGAAGAGAACCACAACTCGTGAAGCAAGGCTGTGAAAACGCCTGTCCCCACGGCAGCTTTGCAGGCTGCCATGCTCGCTACGAAGCTCCGTGGCAGCTTCTCCAGCCCGCTGTGGTGACGAGTCATGGATTAGCTGAACACAGAACAAAGTGCCACATCAAACAAAGAAACATCTTGTATTGTCTCCCTTTCTCATAGCCTAATAGGGAGTTTCTTCTTTGTTACATTTCTTCAGAAACATTCAACGTCCTTATGTAGAGTGTATGGTTTAATGCCTCCTGAAGGCCAACTTTGTTCTTAGCAACCAGAGAGCAGCGAGAAAACATGAGGCATGGCTCGTATCCATAAATTATACGCGGGAGCACATTTGAAATGGAAAGTTCGAAATTACTATTAGCAGACGTATCACCCAGATTCCGTTCTACTTCTCTGCCGGTTGCACCCATCTCCCTGACCCCAGAGCTCCTCAGGCTTCAACCCAGGGAGAACCTCCCCCAGCGCCCCGTCCCAGCAGCGGCACCGGGGGCATTAGCAGACGCAGCTCTCCACCCATCCCGCCGCTGCCATGGAGCACTTCGTGGCTGGGATTCAAACTCTTCAGATGCAATATAAAACAAAGGCTGTGTTTCCTCGCAGGCATGTAAATTTTCAGCGCGCTCGCAAGAGTCGCGTGTGGTTAGCGCTTATACCTCCCGCAAATTCCAGGACGGGCGAACAGAAGGTCTCAAAGTATTTGTCCTGACGTTTCAGCTAGCTGAGAGTCTCGCTTTTACGCTTCAGTGGTTGTGTAGTGCTCCGACATCTGATCAGGTAAACGCCACGGAGCAGACAGCTACTGTCTTCTCATTTGGAAACACCAGGGAGACCCACAGTGTCACTGCACCGTCCGTTTTCAAAGTAAAAATAAAGTTAACCAGGAATACTAAGTTACCAGGAAGAAAATATACATGTTTCTTTGCACGGGGTAAAAAAAAAAAAGCCCACATAAGTATCAAGAAAATAATTTCTTTTTTTTGCCCATTTAGCTAATACCGATGCTGGAAATAAATTTATAACAAAAAGAGATTCACAAATATTGCATGGTTGAGCTCTGACTTGAAAAAAAAAATAATCTCGAGATACAAAGTGTGTCTGTCCCCTTGCGGTTTCTACCAGTTTACATGGTCAGATATGACTCTTTGTATTCTTCAGAGTAATTTATGCTGTCCCCTGAAATGCACATTACATTTTGTCAGAAGCTCGGCTTGAAATGTCTTTGCTGTAAATGATCCTGTCCGAAACTAATAATTGCAGGTTGCACTTTAATATTAATTAAGCGGAAAGAATGAGGAGTTCTGAATGTATAGGGAGAGCATTACGTGGCCCAGTGAGTTTCTCTAAAACAATACAATGTTTCTCTAATACAATGTTTCTCTAAAACAATAAAAAATGAATGACAAAGGTATACAAAATCTGAAACTATTTAAAATAGACTGTATTACTGAAAATTACAGCTTGTCTTATTGAAAAAAAAAAAATATTGAAGGCAAAGCAGAAAGCAAGGCTGAAACGCTGTATGAAAAGGACCCACCCTGGTGCTCTTCTGCTTTTCCATAAAACACCAGGTGATACCCCCCAAACCTGAAAACTGAGTTTTGCCACAGACTACTGTGAAGCCTCCGTCTATCAAGCAAAGATTTTACTTTCAAGGGATACAAACGTCCCTCAGCGTAAAAACGCAGGAACCACGGTTGTGGGTAAGATCTGAGGTCCCGCGAGCTCGCTGCCTTGGGTCTGACAGCAACCAGGACTGCCGGCTTCAAAGCCAGGTGTAAGGGATGATAAATAATAAGCAAATAACAAATAATAATCTGCTGAACAGATTATAGAGCTGGCTCTAACCCTTAATAAATGGATATTGGCTTAAACTCTACAGCACGGGGCTTGAGACTACTATAAAACACTCTCTTCCCAGTTTGCGATAGACCACGTTATCTCTGGACGGTCTCGTGGTGCCCGTTAGCATCCAGGGGAGCTGCGACCTGTGCTTTCAAAACACCGAAAAAAAAAAACAAAAAAAACAACCCAAACCCAACAACCAACCAAAAAAAAACCAAAAACACATTAACTCCAGAAATGCAAAGAAGCCGAGAGCACAGGAGGAAGTGGGAGCCTGCCGGGGGCCTCGGCAGAGGGAGCGAAAGGAGCGCAGCCCCAGCTCACCTCCGCCTCTCGAGGTAAGCGGAGCAGCGGCATCACCTCTCCGCCTCACCCCGCTCTCCCGAGCACGGGCACAGCTGGCAACACCTGGGCAGGAGGCAGCAAAACCTCTTTAAAGGCCTCCCCCTCACGCACACCCCCGCATCCCTCGTTGCTTTTCAGAGTCTTCCTCCCTGCCCTTTATGTCAGTTCGATTTGTCAGCTCAGACAGCAGCCTGAGCGTCCACGTGCCGCCGCCGGAGTCCCCGCGCTGATGGCGCCTAATCAAGAACCGCATCATTAATGAAACGCAGCGGCTTTCTGATGCGCTATGATGCAACATCACTAGTCGTCTCATTAGAAGAAGACCGAAGGAAAAGACAAACTGAAATCAGAGGTGAAAAGCAAATCTTCGGCTAATAAAAGAAAGTCCTATTACATGGAGAGGTCCCCCGCTATGCAACAGGAGTAAATCGCCCGCTCTTCTCATATTTTCCTACTTTTTTTGCCACGAAACGCCAGAAGACCGTTGCACACATACGTAATAGCACTGGTGAGAAAAAAGCTGTGCCAAACAAGTTCGAAACCCGGAGAAATCCGCAGCATTTTGAGAATTTTAAAAAGTAACTTCACATGCTGAAAGATAGTTGGCGTAAATCTCAATTTGGTAATTTTACGCTATTGTATCAATCCAAAATTCTTTACATATTCTTAGAAAGAGGATTGTAAGGGCACTGTGAAATGAATAAGGACTGTGTAAAAAATTAAAAGATTAGAAGTAGCCACAGTGCACGTTCCTTACCTATTCTTCAAACATAAATCTCTCTCCTATTTCAAAATCTTTACTTTCCATATTAAACTACCTACACATTTTGCTGATTAAAGGTGGATTTTGCTTTTGCTTTTTTTTTTTTTTAACTAAAGCTCAAAAAGGTACACAAAATCAGACAAAGCCACAAAGTAAAACCAAACCAATTCTTACAAGTCGAAAATAGCTATGTATTTTTTTGCATAACACAATTCTCGTCTGGTTAGGCAACCTGTTTGCCCAGTTTCGGTCTGGTGGGATTTGAACTGGCCAAAGTATGTACCCTAAAGATGGAAATTATAAGCGCGAAGCAAAACTACTGTACAGCAGCAGGTAGTACGACTTTCTGCAGAGGAAAACGCTTGTTTCAAAACAAAAATCTAGCGCACATGCTGAACAGTTCCTCTCAAACACTGACCTCCACCACTTCAACAACTTTTCTTGAGAAACACTGAATTCGAACGGCCTCCGAATGTAAAATCTTCCGTATCGAGGACGCCTTTTCCACAGATTGCCAAAAGAGCATCTGATACTATTAAAAATATTTTAATGTTCTGTAACTTGAAACAGAATAACTGATTTGCGCTACTTTTTGTTTCAAACTATACATCTGGGCTGACAATTTATACAGCAGGTTTCAGCTTGAAGCTATTTAAAACAGCTGAGTTATAAACTCTGAAAATTGGGGTTTGGAGTGGAAACGCTGACAGACCCTGAACTACTGCGGTGCTACTGGGGAGAGGTTTTAGACTTCACCGCCCTTTTTTTTCCCCCTGCCTTTAGGTCCACTAAGACCCTTTGCTGCTATCAGCATCATCCAGGAGCCACTCATAGCTTCTAACGTGGCAACGTGTGTCTGTAGGACTTTCAGTAAAAACTCCCAGGCAGACACTTAAACAGAGGGCCAAACTCTGACGACTCTACTCAAATAAAGCAGCGCTGGCTATTAAGATTAACAAGCGAATATGATTTTGGACCCAGGTGCACAATATCTATTTATTTTATGCTGGAATATCACTATCTAGTTAGAGCTACGCTAATAGGTACGTGTCTCATACTCTTCCCCACGAAAGCAGTTTGCATTAACAATCTTATTAGTTACTGCACTCAACACAGACTCGCTCCCCAGTGCGGGTATATATTAAAACTTAAAATTCAAATCTAACACCAATCCAACATTATTTCAAAAAATTATAATCAACCCCAGCACTGTTTATAACAGACTTCCTCTCCTGCATATGATTTATATCTGTTTTTTTAAATTAAAACAGTGCTATACCCAGAGTACTTTTTAACTAGAGATCTCTGCGAGAGAATTATGACACACTTAACACACTACTCCAAACATTATCATCAACATCTTATTTATTGCCAATAAAACTTCAAAAAGTGTGTTGTCTGTGAGCTATTTGACTTTCAAGTTACTGTTTAGCCGAGATTTCTATAGCCCAAATCTGTCTTTTTTTTTTTCCTTTTCAGAGATAATTCCCACTCTGTTATATGACAGTCGAGTATTTCGCTGTTTGATACACGCAGATTTTCGGTCCAAAAGTACTGGACAGCTGCACATAAGTCACATTTGAAAAATGAAATGCATTTTTTTAAATGGTCAGAATCATTTCAACTCAGTTTCAAATTAATTTACCAGTAAATAAGGGCATATATATCTTCGGCATATTTTAAAAAGTACGCATTGCACACACTGCACGTGAGAACGCAGATGAACCCACAGCGGAAGAGTGCAAAGGGCACCGCGTACTCCTGACGCGTCAGTAAATTGGTCAGATCTGTACCTCCCCGTCAGCAATCAAATATAGGACCCAAATATCAGATGTGTATAAATATATACGTATATGAACACAAAAAGACTGAGAAACAGTCTAAACCTTTTTCTATCCTTCTATAACATGTAAGTATTCTCATTGTAATAATATTCTAAATACTTTAAGATTTAGTTTAGATCTTTCCCTTATTCTAATGAACCGCGACCGCATCCTTTGAATTGCTGTAAGGTAGGAGAAGGCTCAGAGGTTTCAAATGAAAACAGCAGTGGCAGCACTACAACGTAAGCGCTCTCGCGTCTCTTCTGTGAAGAGTAACTATAATACCAACCTAATCTAATGCTCAATTAAATTATAATCATGATTCTCCGAAAGCTCCTCCTCCTTACCCCGAAGCCCCTGTGAATCAGAACCGCTGCGATCCACACCTAGAGAGCCTCCGAGCGCTACGCCGAGTCACGGAAACAGAAGACGCCCTATTTTCCTCCTATTTCCACTTAAGTTTGCCCATCGCGAACTGCACGAGCAGGCCCGGTGCAAAGGGTCCCTTCCGCAGCTCCAGGCTCTCCAGGCTGTTTCCCCCACACCGGAGAACTTCAGTCAACTCTCATCCGCATCCCTATCACATTTCCGAAGCAAAGCTTCATCTTTCTCACCAGTCACTCGAAAGCCAGCTCATTGAACCGCTTCTACTAATTATTTTTTTTCCCAGAGAAATGGCCGTGATTACACGGCTCGCAATCGGGAAACACAAAAAACAAGGCGACTTTCCGGAAACGGGCTGGGGGAGACCGTTCCCAAACTCTTCAACCTTTCCAGAGATTTCCAGGCACGTTATTTTTCACGCAGCGGGTGTGGGAGGGATGAGATTATCGCAGGGTCACCCCACCCCGGCTCCGACCCCGCAGGTGCTCTGGGACACCCGAGCCATCGCCCTCTCCCTACCAAAGGCCACGGGAGAGAAAAATCCAAGGGGAAATGCTTTCAAATATTGCTATGGGGAGGACAAGGGCTTGCTTTAAAGCGTGCAATTATTGTTGTTATTATTTTTTTTTTTTTTTAAATCTTTTTCTCTCATTAGCGTACCACGGGGATGTAGAGGGAAAATGAGAAGCAGCAC